>NW_024609882.1:57436963-58636963 GCF_016920785.2 Ixodes scapularis
AAGAGGGACCAGTACGACTAAAATTGTTCTCCAACAATACAATTACGTAACATAGTTGGGTAAGACATAACACCTTCCCAAACTAATGGCATTCTAGGCTAGCAGAGATCAAGCTGCGAGAAAACCACTATATACGGGCAAAAGGTAAGGAGCGAAATTTCTCCTGCGAAATTTTTGTGTATAAAAGCGCATTATTCCTCTTATTTCTGGCTTTGAAAATATTGCGAACAATAGGGAGTTTTAGTGCTCTCTAAAAAAAGGCTGTAGCCATTACACACCTTGGCACTTATGATACACACCAGAACTTCAGTTCAACGTCGACGTCGACGTCACCTCGACGTCGACTGACGTCGAGGTGATAACCGCAACTTTTATGAGAGACCTGATGACGGTGACATATAACATATTAAACAGCTAAAGTACGTGTCAAAGACTATATGAAAAAAAGAGACACCGAGGTTTTGCAGTAGGGTCAAGAAAAACCCGATTCCTTTTTTTTTTGCAATCAGTCAGACGTACAATAGCTTCTTTTAATAAGGTGTACAACCGGGCTATCAAGCCGCTCGTGAAAGTCGGTACCGTCGATTTAGCGTCAGTGTGCTTTACGTCGAACTAAAGTTTTTGGGGTGGATCATATGTGACAAGGGGAGTAGGAATATTCACCTTTTTTAGTCTGTAGGTCGTTCTGATAACTCTGATAACGAGAGCCGATAAAGCGCCGACGCCTTTACACATGCACCGAATCGTTATCGTGTATCCCTATCTGAGTCACTGGAACGATCTACTAAAACTCTCGCTGATCCGATACCTCTTTTTGTCATTGACAACTCAAAAAAGCAGGTTGTGGCAAGTCCCAGGCACCTTATCATCTCTCCGCAACCAATCATATTGCGGGAGTGGCTGATAAAGAACGCCCCAGAAGAAGTCAGGAAGCAATAAACATAAGAAACAACGCCCTGGTCTCAGCGAGTATGTTGTGCAAACGGACGACGTCGAACTCTAAGAATGTCCAGAGAACAGGAAGTGCTCGATGCAGAGTCGACTCACGAATGCGGCTAGTCAACGTTGGCGGGACAGTTCAGAGCTGGAACCAACGAAACATTATTCCGCGTAAGAGCAGAGTGGGGTTAGGGCAGCTAGCGAGTGTAGCTAGCGTCGAAGGCGTTTGTTTATATGCTATAAATATCAACGATGTCGTCCAAGCAGTACGTAGCAAATTTGAAAACCACAACAGCAAAATATTTTCGTGTTTTATTGTAAGGTTTATTTTGTAGTTATCGAAAGTGTAACGAACGCAGGAGGGAGGCTTATTATCTTCCCTATCCTGGCTTCGTGATCTGTTCTTCGGAGTTTTTGTCGAACATTTTCTGTGATATCATTATTGGCTGCGAAGCAACAATGCTGTGACCAGAATTCGCCACTCCACGTTTGTGACGCTGCCTCGGACTAGGTTTTAATTTTTAAACAGAATTTTTAAAATATATATATTTTTGAAAGTTCTCTCAAAACACGCCAAGAGTCTGAAATACGAGTCTTTTCTTGAGTTTACACTTTGTAGTTACACATTTCTAGAAAAAAAAATGCTCTTAAAGGTGCGCTTTGTAGAGTACGGGCCAAAAACATTGAACAGAAAGCTTCGGCGGCAGCCCAAGTATGATACTATAAAGTAAAATTAAGGGGCGCCAAAAAAGTGCATCGTCATGGCGCTGGTTGTCTTCGTCGGCATTTTTATCTCCGCCTTGACCAATCACGCAAAGAGAAAAGCGCAGATTTGCGGTGCATACACAATGCGTGATCGGTTGAGTCGATAACGGACAAACGCGCAAAGACGATTAACGACGTGACTGTACACTTTAATGCGGCGTGATTGGCTGCCTCTGGTCGTAGCGGTGGCTGCAATTGGTCTTGAAGTGATACGTAGTATAGAATAGTATAATTTTATAGAATGTCCTCGACCACGTTTAGCTTAAGGTGAACCGGTGTTCTAGCTTCGCATGGCTAAGCTCTTTAGACGTTAGAATGCATTCAGAATGAGCGATGACGCCCCGATGTATAGCCAGCGTGAAATAACCGTTCGAAAGCTTAATTGTGGAGTTAGCGCAAACAACCACATTGACGCCTTTTTTTTTATTTAAATGTTGTTGGAACAAATCATGTTGCCGAGTCTCGAATGTTGCCACTCAAATGTTTTGCTCCTCTTAATAAGATTCAACTATATTTTTTTTTATAACGTGAAGGCTGCACGAGAGACTAAAATAAGACATAAAATGATACCTTGTCTCTGACTGGGTGCCGCAATATTTATGGAGGCGCCAATATTAAAAAAAAAAAAAACAAGGACCAACGCTACTCTCTTTCTGTGAGGGACGTCAGAGAAAGGATGCGTTAGTACAATGTGGCGTATTGTCGTTATTTTTCCCTGGTAATCGCGAAGGGCGGGGCTTCTGCCGCACTTATTATGTTTGCAACATACAATAGTAGCTTTAGATGATTGTAGGTTGACAGTAAACGCTAACTTTGCCATGCTCAATGATACAATGATTGCGGTAAAACTTGATCGTACAAGCAAGAAAACACGATAGTTTTGTCAAAGTTACAAAAACAAATTTTACAGCTAATATTTTGCTCTTCATGAACACGTACAATAAACGAATGAATGAAATAATAAATGAATGAATGAATAAAATATTAAATGAATGAATGAAATAAATAAAGGAATGAATGAATGAGAAAAGATTGATTCACCTACCGGAGAAAGCAGAAGATAAAAAAAAAAAACTGTTCAATCTCCCGCCAAACTCCTTCGAACATAACACACGTGCACAGGTCTCACGAGCTCACGTGTTTCCGTGACGCTACTTAACGTAGTCACGTCACGCGAGATTGCAAACTTCCCCAGACGATGTTACGGGCAGCCTCCCCACGAAGATTCAGCAGAATCCCCAGAAATTTTTCAGAAAAGAAAAAAAACGAGACATGTTACTAATGTAATCATTAACTTATTTGTTTACACCGATACCTCCTCTGTCGGTAAGCATCATGCAGGAGGGTACAAACATGTGGGGGCAGAAGGGGGGGGGGGGGGGGGGGGGGCTCAGGCATCTTCAAGCAAAAATAAACAAACAAAACGTATTCTGAATTATAAACGGCATCACAGGTTTAATAAGAATTGATTCCTGATGCTTGTATTAAAAACAGAACTAGAGAAAAGCTGAATATTTTTATTGCTTCAAGTTACGTATATGAACAACAGTTTGACCTTACATATAAAGTAGCAATATTAGCTCGCGCATTAATATGCTCATAGTTGTTTAATTGTTTCCAGGCTTCCATCTGAGGCAGTTCCCAGGGTAATTTTACGAACCTACAAGATACGTATCTGATTCGCATATTTAAATTTCGTATATATTACATCATTATGGCTCCTTCGCATATCAATATTTACCATATTGGATCAGTGCACCTGTCACATATATAACGAAAATAATACCTGGAGAAGGGGAAACAAGAGGGACAGAGGACAAACAGCAATCTCCAAACACAGCTAAGTGTTTTGAACATTATTTCCGTCATTCTTGTCGAGCTCGCTTGCACCTTTGCATTTAATTGCATTAAAATCACGTATATAAGTTTTCACAAAAAGAAAAGCTGGAATTCCTTGAACTCATATGTTTTCGTTGTCACGTCGTAGAGACGAGGGGCTACAGCAAAGCTCTTATGGCGTCCAAACTGGATTCAAGAAGACTGGATCGTCTGCTGCGCGATTCGCACCGCTGAGACAACTCGATTACGCGATGAAAACAAACCTATAACATGCGAGGGCAAAGCGTGACACCCTCGCAATCTCAACTCGAGACTGGGCAATTTCGCTGGAGCACGTACCGCGTCGTCGATGGCGGTTCGAAGTTGTTCCTTCGGGACCATACTTTAGGAAAGGATGGTTCGCTGTCCATCTTTGAAACACACACATACACTCATACTCCCACACTCCAACGCAAGCGGCAAGATTAACGAATGAATTCGTCGGAAGTTACAATTTTAATGTCGAAATGTGGCTATACGAAGGAGTAAAGAGAAACGTTAAAGGATAAAATCGTGCTTTTTTAAAATTTTCGTTTCTAAGTTGACATGAAAGTTATAAGGGAAATATATTTAGTTAGCCTGCCAAGCTCCTTTTCTGATTTAGATATAAATTTGTGTCTTGTTTATTTAAACCAAGCACTTCACGACGATAGCCAAAATATTTGAAAACGCCTGTCTTGCTTGGTATTGTTTTGTTTTGCATGTGCATGACCCCTACGAAGGTGTGAATATAAACATATACATATATCGCCTCCGTTTAATTGTTGCTTTTAACGCTGTATCCCATCAAAATCAATACATATACTCATTGACCAGCGTGGAAAAAAATTATAGTTTTTTGTAAATTCTAGTTAAGTAGTACAATTTGTGGTCTATTGTTAAACCTGCGGTTTTATGCTAACAAACAGAACACGCTCAAACTTATCGCACACAAATTTGCACTAATAACAAGAACGATAGACCCACCTTTTCGCCATTTTATTGATTATATATTTTGACCTGCTCATCAAGTACACATTTATTTACTTTCTATATCTTAAGAATACACAAAAAGCATAAAAAAGAGGGCTTCAATTTTAATATTCTTTATAAATAGCTGATTCTGCGTTTATAAACTAAAAAAAGTTACATACCTCATGAAGCTGCGTTTACAGCATGCGGCACAATTGGGGCCAAACGTCTATTACCACCTTTTTATGAACGTGATACATATCTGGCTCTCGTATGCTTGGAGTTTACCTTTGTCATTTCCTTCAACTCGTCTAGCGTAACGTCCAGATAAAGAATCATGCCGCAATAACTTTGAACACGTGCAATATGTGTATGGCCCGCATTACTCGTCCATAGACCTTTCCCGGATAACCTCATACCAACGCGAAATTGACGTACTTTCAACCTGGTGCATTTTTCGATGGCTCGCTGACACACGGTATGTAACCGGCAAGGGTACGGGCACAATGATTAGAAACTGACGTCGTGCGCGCGTTAGTTCCGAGTGCTTCTTTTTACCGTGTTGCAATTTCCGAAAATCCACGGTTGTCTGGCTATCACTGCATCGTCGTCAGGTGCCCAAATAATTTTAATAGGCATAAGAACAACCGCGAAAAGCGTTCCACAAGAAGTTGCAGCGCGAGTGTGGCTAAAATGCTAGTGAGCATCACATGTTCCCCACGAACCCTTATTTATGAAGTTGGTCGTTTGGGAGCGTGAATCGCGAGGGCTTTGTAGCAGACTTATCGTCACGTTTATGCTCACGACTACTTCCTCTACGGCAAGAGGACAGATTCCAATCCGGTGCAGGTGCTCTGATTAGGCAATAACTGCAAGGTTTGCTATCGCTCCCTGGCATGTGAAGGGTATGGCCACGTCTACGTGCCACCTCTGAAGATGCAGCCATCACATGCCGAGAACCTTACCTGCATAAACTACATTAAACTGCTCATATATATCTTCATTGTGGAAACTCAATAAAGCACCCCACCGTCTTCGTCCTCGTTCTCGTTTTTTCGAGGATGCAGAGTGATTTGCTCGTCCGACTAGCCAGCTTGAGTCAACCGGCCAAGTTCCAGCCAAATTATTGTAGCCCACTATAGTCAAGTCTAGCCAAATTCCCCCATACCCACACCGTTGAAAACCCACATAGCTGCGCTGGCAGATTAGCTGGTATTTGAAGTTTAAAGCCACAATAGATGGCGTCGCCGGCACCGCAATTCTCAAGGTGGCAACACCATAAAAAGGGGTGTATACTACTAAAGAAAACTGAAGTGTCTACTTTACCGCAAAGAATTCGGGAGAGCCAATCGCTGCAATCTATGGAGGGAGCTCGCCCAATAACAAGGCTGGACATACGTTGAAACCTAAGAAAACAGTTTCGCGCCGTTGCGCCGAAATGAGGTTTCCTAATATGATCTGTGCCACTGTGCAGACTGATCTTTTATAGGCCTAAACATAATTTACAACCTCGTGATCGGCGGAGCGTCCTCTATCGATTGCGGCGATTGGCTTTCTCAAGTGCTTTGCTGAAAAAGTGGGCACTCCTTATTATGATGCAGTAACTGACAGCTTAAGAAAAGCAAAGGTCACATTATCGAACAAAAGGTTAAAAATCGGGAACAAACGGGGACAACGATTCAGCTTAATCCATTCAGTAATGGACCGACTAGCCCAAACCCAAGTTTTAATACTCACATTTTCATCTTTACGCTTCGTGCTTTGCGACTCGTTCCTCGGCGCTCTTATTAGCTAATGCCGCAGACTAGCCTCGCCCCATGTTTCTTAAGTTTCGGTGGCTACTGGGAGCTTGCGACACCTAAAGAGGGAATGTCGAACTACATCGGCAGGTACACCGACAGTAGCGTCCGTGTTACTTCGCATAGTGAAGCGTTGCATGCTCTTGGTGGCGCCTGCGTCTTTCCGCGGTCGCCTTTCTCCCTCTCGATTCGAAGTGAAGGTTTGACACTTTGACATTCGTAAACATATTCATGCCCGACGTTGCCCTATATCTGTTCTCATTTCAGTCGACCCGCAGGAGTTGATCGGAGCTGGGAATCAGTCGTTTTCCCCGCAATTGTAAGCGGCAACGACGGCAACGCGCCCGCATGTTCTTTTGTTGTTTGTTTGTCTGCGCTGGAATATGCCTCTACAAAGCGTTTATCTGTTTGACGGACCGGAAATCCGTACGGGACGACATTCACTAGTGTCACAATAGTTTATAAACTCTGCGAGAGAAATATCTTTTGCTCTTGTTATTATGAGAATGCTCTTCGCTCGCTGGTACGAATCAAGTTGACTTACTGATAATAAGATGATCGCTGCTGTTTTCACGAGCGCATGGAAAGAATGTGCTCTCAACTTGAAAATCTCGTGTAAAAAAATTATTGCCGATTATGGCGATGAGCGTTTTTTACAGCACTGTGCGCAGGCAAGCTGACATTGATTACAAGCTCAGGTCAGCTGCTACACACCATGTCTATGCGAAATGCTTCTGGTAGAAGCCGCTTCGTGACGCCACTGTCTTGTCTCCCTCTTCGAATAGTCGCTCAAAGCGTAAAAATCCCAGAGCGGAGCTGGATATAAGCTTAGTAGGGCACGTTGTTGGGCTAGTTGGTTCATCTTAGTTAATCACAAAAAACATCGCAAAAAAGACAAGACAAGAAGTGCACAGGACAAGCGCTTGTCCTGTATACTCTTTTTCCTTGTCTTTTTTGCGCTATTTTATATGTTTAACTGAATACAAGCGTCTTACGTTTGCTTTGCATCCAAGGAGAATGAGGCATTAGCCTAGAGGAAGGTGCAAGAACAAATCGCAAGGCAAGAGAAGTGAATATAAAATTGGCAGCGACCTTTACCATCAAGTGGTAAAGGTCGCTACCAATTTTTTTTTATCATTTTTTTAATCATTTTTTTATCTTTTCGTTTTGTTAACATTGCACTATAAAGTATGTAAATTGTGTTTTACCTTGTAACCACCCTACTAAAGTTTTCGATGGAAACTGGTAGTATTTCTAAATAAATAAATAAGTTCTTATAATGTATGAAATGCATTAGAAGCTCTTGCAGAGTTGGTAAGGGAACTGGTGTTCCATATACGTATATTTTCCCGCTAAATTTAGTGTGGAAACTGGATTCGTGTTTAGGTCACCAGACGTAAATTTTCCCGCTAAATTTAGCGGGTAACCGAATTGATATAAACGTCACATGACGTCAATTTACCGCTAAATTTAGTGGGGAAACTAAATTGGTGTTTTGGCCACAAGACATAAAATTTCGCGCTAAATTTATCGGGGAAACTGAGTTGACGTATAGGTCCCGTTCCGTCAATTTCACCAAAAAAAGGGGGGGGGGGGCGTCACTTGATGCCACTTTCCCGTCAGATTTAGCGGGGAAACGGAATTTGTGTATAAGTCACGCGACGTCCATTTTTCTGCTAGCGGGGGCACTGAATTGGTTTGTCTGTATGTCCCGTGACGTCAGATCACGTGAGAATAAGTTGACCGCTGAATTGAGCTGAGAAACTGAATTCGTGCATAGGTTTCGTGATATCAATTTTTCAGCTAAATTTAGTAACAAATGCACGGACGAATGGACGAACGGACAACATTTTGTGATTGGGGGTAGCGTTAACAAAGCATTTCATGCTGTTATAAGCTGCAATGGAGCTGGTTTCGCTCCCTCTATGCGACTGGTGACGGCTGCAACACATGCCTGGTTGGGACCTGGCGGATTTATTCAGCGGCCAACAATCACCAGGAGGGCGCGAGTTGCTCTCCATTCAGGTGGAAGCCCTAAATTTTTCTTACAAAAATCTTCTTCATCTTGGGGACTTCCCATGAAATTTATTATTTAACAAAATGAGCCCCGTCCTGTTATTCGCAGTCTGTGACTCCATAGCGCCGTACAAACTATACGAATTCGGAAACGCAATAATTGATTTTAGTCTGAGAATCACTTGGTGACCGCTGACGCAGAGTTGACATCAACACTTGAACGCAACTCTTTCACTTTTAACATAAAGAGTTGATTTGACTGAGGTAGGCTACTTCCGTGGGACGATTTTTTTCTGTAACATTGTGGAGATAAGACATCAACTGAACGAGTAGTCGGGTCTCCCGCAGGAAGTGACTGTGAGCATTATGCAGAGCATGGTCGCTGCATGCTTACGCGTAAAATTCAAAGTTTTTTTTTTTTAAAGGAGTGCCATTTTTTTTAGGCGGTGCGACGGTTCTTTGTAATACGGTTTTTCAAATAGGGTTCGTGTCAGTTCTCGTCACGGAGTCCCCTAGTCTCCTGAGATCGACGTGAACCACATCGGGAAGTCTTATGGCTGAGAAGCGAGTGCGATCGGGTTTCTGTCCCGATGTTTTACAGAACTCACGACTTGGTTTCTGTTTTATATGAAAAGCATTACTGTAAATTTTCTTTTTGCAATGACATAACTTTTACAATTCAACACGTTACATTACTTACTTTCCTAAACCTAACTTGTACGCATTTTAACCTTACTTATTACATTTCCGAGCTAACTTGAGACCATAAGTTTTGACTTCGTTTTAAATTTTACTTTTGTCAATACTTCCATTTTTTTTTCTAAGAGCAAGTTCAGTGAGTGTCAACATTTATATAAGATGTTACACGTTTAATGCTTAACAAGTCGCATAAATAAATATGTTAAATTTACTGGAGAAACCTGGTTTCTACAATTTATATGAAATTGTGCCACCTGGTGGTGTTGAGGGGCCGTATTTTTAATTGTTTTACAGTTAAAATTGGCAACATAGACTTGAACTGTTCAGATCAAAGGTTATAATGATTGAGAATACAATTTGTTTTTCTGGGAGCTGCGTTTTGTGAGCCGGCTTTGTGAACAACTTTGATGAAGTGTTCACCAATGCTTGGAATTGGGACAGTCGTTTTTCATGCTTTTAATAGACTCTAATTTTTCTTGTAATCCTTGGAGCTTGCAATACTTCCGAGCGCAGTTTAATCGAGTGTTCATATTTACCTTCCTGAATGTGGGCTGGGGCTTATATAAAATACCATTTTGTCGTACTTATTGAGCCTACAATCAGTTAATTAAAAAAAATCTCAAAATAGACCAATACCTCTTAGAAAATAAGGGCACACAATAGCTCGCGCAGGGCAGTCAAACAGATCTGGCGAGTTTCGTGGTTATGAAAGCTTGTCGTCTTCATCGCGTAGCGAATCTTTGCAAACAGTTTTTCTTCTTCCGATCCAAGATAATTTAAGGGATTTGTTTTTAGTAAAATTTTGAGCCATGTCGTGTACAGAAGTTTAATTTGAAAACAAAAACGCTCTACAATAAAGGCTAAAGTCGCGAAAAGACTATCAAACATTACTGACATGCTTTGCCCGCAACCACTAAATTAGCTCCGTACTCCATTCCTAGAATATATTGTAGACGCCGCCATATTGTTAATTAGTGCAGATAGGGTGAAATGTTCTATAGCTACAATGAAAAATTGAACTTCTTGAGCTTTGATTAAGGTGTCAGGAAGCTCGGACGATATCAGTTTATTCTGTCGCTGTCTGTTTTTGACATTTCTGAAGTATAGACGATCAGTTTTTGCGATTTCATATAAAACTTCGGGTAACTGGCATCAAAAACTAAGCACCTGAATCCAGTCTTTTATAATCCGCTACAAAGGGGAAACCGAAAAATTCGACCCAATCCAATCCAATCTCTGGGCGTCTTTACTCTGAAGCCTAGCGTACTCAATGGCTCAAGCGTAATCAAAACTAAAGAGACTACCACTGCTGGTTTCTCGTAGTATCGACCGACAAGATCTTTGTCCTTCTGGTTTTTTTTTTTTTTCCTTAGGCTTTCTGAAGCGGAATGGCCTCCTCTTCCGACGTTATAAAACGGAGCTGGCGCGCACGTGTCTGGAGATCACGATTACGAATCCGAACGAGAGTTCGCGAGACCGCCCGGGAAATCCCGCGCGAGTTGTCGGGATTCGGCGTGAACTAAACGAGCCAGTAGCGCCGTCTCCCAACCGTCGAGAGTGAATAGCAGTTCGAAGTTTTGTTTGTGTTTGCTATATTTTTTGCCCTTGTTTCAAGTGAAGTTTCGCTGTCTTAACTGCATGACAATTTGAATATGTGCCTTTTTTTAGTGTGTCTAAGAGAGTTGTCGCTTCGAATCGACAAATACTCCAGAAAAAAGAAATACAGAATTTTGTACTCATTATGTTTGTTTTAGCTACAAGATCGAGAAAAAACAGCAGCATAAAAGGGAATTTTGCATATCTTAAATTACGACGTTCGAGCCACAGGTGCTGACGCCTGTTCCTGAAAATGCGGACGTGTTCGAAATTCCTGAAAAGCCGTACAAAATTGAAAAAAAAAACTTGTGACAACTTTTTTGTTTACCTTGCTCTCGTGCTCTTTTTAATGCTCATTTTTTACTCAAGGGAGCAGAAAGAGCTCTTAAAACAAAGACCTTTCGCAACTTTTTACTAAGGAAAGAGTAATTTACCGGTGATTGGCGGAGGAACAGCATAGGCGTAGATGATGAATCGAGTACTTCATTTGCTATATTTACTGACAGCTCAGAAGAAACAATAAAAGCAGGGCATTGCGACTCCTGAGCATCCCTATGTCGCTTCTTAGACGCTTGCGGCATCGGCGATAAGAAGGCCGAAGAACCAATCGCGAAGCAAGAAGCCATTATAAGCCACGCCCTTTGTTTCTTAAGTTGTCAGCGACTGTAGTTCGGTTCATCGTTGACGGCGGCCTCGTCGAGTCGGCGCGAATGATGAATATGCACTTAGGTAATTTACGCGTTAAGTGAATTTAAATGAAGTAAAATGAAGCGAACGAATAGAGTAACCCGATCAAACTCTCTGCGATCGCGAGAGACATATAATGCCTCCAATCTGCTCGAGAGAACCAAAACTGAGTATGTAACACCAAGATATCTAGATCGTCTAAGTTCCCGGCAAAACACTTGGGAAAGACAATCGCTGTAATACATATGAAGGGAGCTCCGCACACAGTGTTGCCAACGTAGTGTTTTTCCCGCTAAATTGTGTTGTTTTCTAAGTTGTATGACGGGAGAAATGGCAGTCTTGCGGTTGGCGGTACTTTTTTTTGCGGTTTTCAAGTCATTATAGCATAATTTCTGATAGTCGAATGTGTTCTCCAGTTTACATTTATCAATCTCAAAAGGTGACACCACCTTGAACTGTCGACTGTCAAATTAGTCGCTCAACATTAACGAAAGTTAGAGGGGCTATTCACCTTGTTGCATAAATGCAGTGTATGACGTTTTATTTTCAAAGAACAATTTTCCGATCAGCTACTGGGTGAGGTATACCCCTATTGATGTAAGTCGCCTCACTTTGCAAGAAAATCTACCATTTAAAATTGCTGCAAAATATTGAGCTTTGCTAAGCTCCAGCCAAAACTAGAACTTATGGGAGAGGTGCCTATCTATTTTTTGCCCTGAAATCTGCTTTTTTTATGCAAAATGACAATTTAAAAAAGAATTCCATACAATGGGGCATTTTCTCCTCATCAGATCCCCATGTTTCGGAAATACGAACATAGTTAGAACAGAAAACATATACCTAGCCGCATTCCTATTTAAATTTCAGTTCAGAAACATCCACAGCGAACATTATAACTCCGTAATTCATTGAAATGGTAAATTTGTTAAAACGAAAATCGTTGCAAGAAGTGAAACTGAAAAAAATGAAACCTATTTGAACTTTCCACAAAAATACATTTGATTTTACTGCTGGTGGTGTTCACTAAAAGGCATCAAGAGCATAGGGGGTGCCGTCTGCTCACGCCCGATCCCCTAGGTTGCCTTGCTGAGCGAGTCCGAACTTAAAGCACTTTCTTCGAGTGTCATTTTATTGTCGACATGTGGACATTGATTATGAGACGAGTGAGGAGTCGGATATGCTTGCCATACCTGAGCCAGCGTCAGTAATTATATTTTAGTTAGTTTTCTGTTCAGTCAAGGTGGATTTTTCGATTCTCGGCCATGTGCATAGCCTCTTCCATGGGGAAGCTGGACTTTTTTGGTGTTCTTAAACGGATAGTACTGACTGTCGAACAAATATGTTTAATGTACTGAAACTGTGATTAAATGCTATTTCTAACGAGAGTGTGATCATCATTCTAGGGCGTACCGGTGCGGAGCTACAGCTGTTGGAAAATAAAAAACCTAAAAGTTGCACATTTCCACAACATGATTTGGCATCGTCGGCTTACCGGAAATGTTGTATTTCTCAGTAAATATTTGAAATATTGCAATAAAAATTTTCAGAGTGGGCACTATTAGTTGTTGAACCACAATATATAAAAACATGAAAAGTCATATTTTTCTAAGAACTTGCAAATTTCAAGAGTTGTCCCCCCTTAAATAGCTAGATTTCTGAGGTAAATTTGTTGAGTCATGGCGCCATGATTTGTGCTTACTCTTAACAAAATTGTCAGTGAGATTAAGGCTTGCGACGTCATTAAGATATTCTGGGGCGAACATTAAAACATGATATCACGACGTTCATACGTTAGTTTTGTGCATGCGCTTTAAATTTAGCTTTTTTTTGTTTGAGTTGGCAACTGTCAGCAAATGACGAGGCTGATAATGACTTGTAGACAGGAAAGATAGTTTGCGATGTAACGCCCGAAACTTATGAACAAAAGAAGTGTACAACATAGGTCTGTTCATTAGTTTCGGGTGACACATATATTTGAAGTTCACCAGCTCGCCGGCAAGTCCTTTGTTATTTCTATATTTTATTCCTCGTCATTCGCCGAATGCCTACCGGAGATTACAGCTGCTTGTTTCCCAAGGAGTCTGGGAAAAAATAAACGCTGCTGATTTGTTAAAAGGTAAGACACATCTACAAATCTGTATAAAAATAACAAAAGAATGATTGGTGAAAATATTTTTTTCCTCATTTGATAGTGGGTATTAAAAAACAATAGGTTCACTCAAACATATATTAGAAATATTTTCCCACATGCTATGCATCAACCTTGAAAGCATTTTAGCTTTTAGAAAATTGTGTATTAGATTGGTGCATGAAGAATTCAGGCTTTAATGACCAAAAGTGACAATAGAGGGCGTGTGGACCCAGATTGATTTTGATGCCAGGCGTCCGGAAGGTTGATTACTTGCAGCCCGTGCATCCAGTATTTCCCGTCCTTCAACTATCCGATTATCCGCTCAATCTTTTCCTAATGGCTGCCGATATTCGACCACTATTTTTTTTTTCTGTTTGATTTGCGTTCTTGTGTACTGGTCAAGGCTTTACAAGACCACGCATTAGTCCAGCGGATAGTGTTCGCTAAACTGATACGTATTTCCTTATTTTCAACAATATCACAGCAAGAATTAATTTTTCTTTTGCCTATGTGACCTAGAACGACGGCGCCTTAATACTGCACCTCCACGGAGGTTTGAAGAAAAAATGCTGGTATACAATAATACATTTTTTTTTGTAATTTATTCGTAATTCGGCATTCATTTGCGCGACGATTGTAACTCTGAAAATGTATTTTCTGGTCCTTCGTTTTGAACGAGGCAGTTGTTTCTGCCTTTGGGGAGCCCAGCAACAGTACGGAAGTTCCGTATTTGAAGCTTTGTGCATGTGAAACGCAACGTAATTTATTTTACGTTACTACGTTGAAGTAAAAAAAAAAAGACGTTTTAATTATCTGGAGCTTTTTTAATTCACTACAAATGTTCATAAAATGTAAAATTGTTAAGTAAAAAAATTATCACTCAATGTTTCTTCTATCACCGATCATGTCAACTTATCAATTTCTGCATCACCATATACAACTTGTGCGCGGGATCGTGACAGAGCTTTCGCAGATTTAGACAATTTCAACGTGCCACTTTCATATTGTCGCAGTACTCTTTATGAATCATCGCCTACTTTTTACTGAGTGCACGGCATACGAGCGAATTGATATCGGCTCAGAAGGTCGGAAATCGACCGTTTCCCTGGCATGAGCGCTGCCTTCCTTACAGTTCCGCAAAACACAATCATGGAGATCAATATACACTCTAGGAAATCTGGAGCGGCTACTCTTCCGCAAAGCACTTAGAAGAGCCAGTTGCAGCAACTACAATGTCACTAAATCCAGTGCCTTCAGCTGCAACCAGCTGATGGAGCTCGGCTGTGATGAGGCTGCAAATACGTTTGCACCTACAAAAACCAATCTGCCCAGTGACACCGAGCACGACGTAAGAACATGAAAGCTCACGCTCACTTTCACAACATGGAACGCTTCTGAGGTCTTGAACAGATTTTGTTTCCTGGTCACTTGCCGAGCTCCTAATGTAGATTCCAGCGATTGGATCTCAAAAGCACTTTATTGAATGTTGGACGCTCAGGAGCTTTTTGTTGTTGTGTACAACCAGCTAGCTCGTCAGAGAAACGTCAGAGAAACTTTGCACAAGCTTGACAACCCGAGGAGCCTAACTTGGAGGCTAATACGGTTTGCTCTAAGGCGTTAGTTAGAGCCAGGATACTTGTTTGCGTCGCTTTTCTCTGGCTCATCACAAATCGCCAAAGAGCAAGACTTGAGCCAAAGAAGCCACGTATCAACCGAAGAACCAGCCGCGAAGCCTTAAACTTGCACTCGTTTGACAATTTTAGGCCAAAAGTTGCCCCATAAAAAGGATCGACCGGAAATGAAGCCTATATCTGGCGCTTGATTGACGACTATTATCCAAAAATGCCAGATGACATCAAAACTACCAGCAGTGATGCCTAACTTTGGTACGTTTTTGGCGAACTAGGGCCAAGATATTCAGACTTTGGCCAAAGAAGGTCAAGCTGTGCTCTACCTTGGATCCATCGGGCGTTTCAAAACCGAAAAATCCCAGACAAAAAAAAAACACACACACACACACACACAAAAAGGTTTTTGTTTAAGGAGTTGTGCTACGTGAGAATTTGCCTAAAATAATTAAAAAAAAAGTTTTTACATACAGGCACTCCAGGCGTCATTGCACCTTTTATAACGTTTTCCGTGATGAAACTTCAGAAGAGATGCACCTTCTAACGAATACGAATTATTGAAAAGTGAAAAGAAATCAACACTAAGTAATGTTACCGAGAGGATCATTACGACAACTCGCTTACATTGAATGCTTTGTACAAAAAAATTTAAGACTTACAAAGATGTGGTGTAGCGAAACACCAACTTACCTTAATGTCAGGTTGCGGCTCCGGAAGATCCCTAGAGACCTAGCGTTCAAATCGCAATGAACAGTAGGGGCGGGTGCGCTGGACACGATAGCCAATTACCTCCATATATACTCGGGGCGATGCTCCGTTTCTACGTAAAGACCCCATCATCAAGCCCAGAAGAAGCACCCGCAACTTTCAACATCCCTCAAATGGCGCTTCAACCACACGAGTGTCCCGAGATCTTCCGATTGGTCCGAGCCACCAACTGCGCCGCTCCAATTGGCCGACACCGGTCACGTGGCTAAAAGGCGCCATTTTTCTCACCCCGAATGAGAGGATGGCTGAGAGAGCTCTGAATTAGCCGTAGGGTCTCCCACTTGAAGTCGGATAGGTGGGTGTCAGGTGTTGAAGTGCTCTCCGGCGCTAAATTGAACGAGCTGAAGTGGATATCGCAGGCAATTGGACGGGGGCCCGTGCTCGAGCACGTGCAAAGATAGAAACGAAGAAGGACCGCTGGCATGCCTGTCTTTTTTTTTTCTTTTTTGTTTATTTTATTCTCCTTAATTACGAAACAGGCCGTTAAACTTACCGGCATTTTCGCAGGATCAACAACATGCTTCGTGAACAATGAACCCAGTTTGACCAATAATAATAAAACGATATTATGTTCAGTTTCGATTTTTGCAATTGGAACTCGCTGTCAATCATGGTAATATTAATGATAGTCTGCGTCATCGGTTTCGTTATCTACCGTTTACCGAGTGTGGGGTCTATTTCGAGCCAATGGGTGTCAAATCCGTATATCCTTTTGACGTGTATAAGCGATAAGAGGCGGCTTATGAAGAGATATGAGTCTCAACCTATACCGATGATTTGAATTCCTAAGCAGCGACCAATATATAAGTTCCTAATAATCCTGTCTATCCTGATATTTTTATAAATCCGATATAAACTGTAAAATACCGGCTTCCCAAAATAAAGTGCAATTTAAACGAAAAAAAAAGAACTATGTTTGTTTTAGTCGGAATGCTCTTTTACTTTTGAACAAGATTTAGTATCTTGTTGAGATAATTTATGCCTAAATGTTATAATACTATAAATAAAAGTAGCGCTGTCTTGCCTTGTCTTCTTTATTTTAGCGATTTGAGCGAATTAATTCATTCTTGTGAGACAGCGCGCATAAAAGACGTGAGACAAAAGAACAAAAAGCAGAAGGGACGAGAACTTACACACGAGTAACATTTTTTAAAAGAATGCAAGCGAGGAAAAAGACTACACCTGAGCATAGTCAACACGTGTTCATAAACAATACCTCCTTCGTAAATGCATGTACAAAATGTCCCCTCCCTCTAAAATATAAATAAAAAGGAGGGCTTTTTTTACCGCATCACCGAATTCTCCTTCCCTACCAAAATGTCGCGCTAGCGCTCAGAACCAGATGCCATTGTTTCATAACTAACCGTCATATAATTCCAAATTTCTAAAGTAGTTTTTGAAATATTTCATGGGGAAAATGGCGGCCGACGGAGCTGTTAAATACATAGAGCTGAACGGCAGCGGTTACCAAAGACGGGCTAAAACGGGCCCCAGTGTCCCACCGAATACTTTTAAAAAACAGCTTATAACTATTGAAGCAGATAACGGTTATTTTTGAAACTTTGCCAGCTGCATGGTCCGCACCGCAAGCTCAACACTTGGATGGGAAATGAACGTTCAACGATGTGTAGAATGTTTCTTTTTTTAAAAAAGAAACAAGAAACACTAAGTGTTTTTCTTCTTTCGACACGCTGCACATATATTTGGCTGACGTATTTCTTTACCCTCTGATCATCGATAGCGTAAGCTTCTAACGGTTCCCCATACCCCATTTTTCACTAAGTCCGAGCTACGTCAAGGCTACTATCCCACGGAGACAATCAACTAGGTCCTAAAGTGCATTTGCATGGCACTTTGCTTTTTTGCGTTCGCTACATCGTCGGCTGTCGACCCATGCATCGCTCATCGCCCGGGCAAAAGATGCTGAGTCACCGAGCTGTAGACGCATGCCCAGCGTCCGATATGGCGCACAACATATCAACAGCGCATGCTGAGAAGACGTTCCACAGCCCAGCGGACAAAGATGGCAGCGCGCAGAAGGCAATTTTTTTTGCAAGCGTCTATACCAATCACATGCAGGATCAAGCGCAGGATCACTGTGCGTTCGTTGTGCGTGAATGGCTTAGCCGGTTTGAGCGGTAATGATTGGACATCTAGGATAACTTCAACCAATCATCTCCGTGGCGGCTTTCAGACCTAGTGTAAAACGGAGTACGACTATCTGCTCTGATTCCTCCTCGATATTTGTCATTTTTTTGGTGAAGATCAGCACAACTTAGAATAATCAAAGAGCCGCGCGTCGGCTTCACCGCCGTGAAATCGAGCGCAGACACATAGGAGACACAAGCTCTGCCTTACAATTCGACTCCTCTTCGTGTCTAGTGAATCGGTCGAAGGGCGCTCGGAATCGGGGTCGGGCCCAAGGGACGATTTGGCGCCATCAGAGTGTTAGGACGTTACGTGGTGCCTGAGTGTGTTCACGCGCCCTAGCTCGGACCGCGTGGAGCGAAAGCTCACTGCAGAACCCAGGAATCCCGAGTTCAATTGTCACTTGTGTGCTATTCAATTTCGATGAGCATCGTACCGGCGTGCTGGTCGTCTGTCGCTCCGGCGTGATGCATGTTACGCACCTCAGGCTCGCAGCCGCGCTGCACTGGCTAACTTTCTCATCTACGGCGTAGGCCCGAGGTTGGCCGCACCTCGAATGGAAGAGCGGCCGTATGCTGTCGAATCGCAAACGGCGAATTCGGTACGTTTTGAGTGTTACGCGTCGTAGATAGAGGATGGCGTTCGCGAGATTCGGATACGAGTGCTGCGGGTGAAGATGGACTGAAGATAGACAATGCCTCAAGTGGGTCTTTCGTTTATTTGAAACGTGCCCGAA
The DNA here is from genome assembly GCF_016920785.2 of Ixodes scapularis. NCBI lineage: Eukaryota > Metazoa > Arthropoda > Arachnida > Ixodida > Ixodidae > Ixodes > Ixodes scapularis. The sequence goes on from NW_024609882.1 coordinate 57,455,705, forward strand.
ACAGGAAGTGCTGGTTGTTAGGAGGCTGCAAATGTATCGAAGATTAACTCGTTGAAAACAGAGGCAGACTATTGCTTTATTTTTCCGTCAAGTCAAGCTCGAGGCATCTGCGGGGGATGGCTACTGTGCAGCGTGATTTGATACGACTCTTTTTTGCATCACGACTGGTTGTAAGGTTACAGCTTGACACTTGTTAAGATAGCAAAGACAAACAAACCGTTTAAAGAAACCATAAAGGCAATTCTGCACATTAAAAACAAACAAAAAAAAAAAAACGTGTTTTTCGATTTTGAGGGATTTAGCAATATGTTCACTCTTTTGATACAATTCGCCGAAGCTTATTACTTCGTGTAAAATAAATCGAAGAAACTGAAACAGACGTTCTGCTTTCCCACCATAAAACCTCTCTTTTAAAGGGAGGCTACGTCAACAATGAACCGTTGGTTTTAGTAGACGTTAGTGGTCATAAGTGCGGCTGGCGTGGTGAACTGCAGCAGAGCTTTGTGGTTTCAGATCAACGTAACTGCTAGTAACCAGGACACCCGTGCTTCGAATGCCGTTTGCCAAGATACTCCTTGAATTGGTTACTACGCTTCACACGGAGCACAAATGACTCGGTGACTCGCGGCCGTTTGTCGACTGGACGCGGTAAAGCGGAACACTGTACATGGTCATCATTTCTTGTCGACGTCGTCTATTGCCGATCACGTTGCGAGCAGCGCTGTCGTATTACAAAGACCAATGTTTTTTGCGCGTCGCTGTTACGTACCAAGGTAGACATAACACCACGACAGGCTTAACGCGGGCGCCTTCAGCTTCACTAACCCAAGGTGACCCAAGTATGGTCCTGCTCTTGGAGGCTCGGTGTAAAAGCGACAGAGGGTTGTGCTCGCGGAAAGCGTTTGTCGATGTCCTCGTTCCTGCACATTCGCGAAACACACTTCAGTGCAACACAGGCGCACAAAAGTTAAGTGGAATCAAATTTTGGATGGATTTGCACAGGGGCGGACGCAGAAATTTCCTGAGGGGGATGGGGGGGGGGGGGGGGTCAGGTGTTCGTCTGCGTACCATATGTTTAAGAATCCACTCCCCCTCTCCCTTGTTTTACGCCCTAAAATTTACACATGTAAAAATCAAGAAGGGGTCAAGACATCCGCACTCCCCCCCCCCCCCCCCCCCCCCCCTCTATATCCGCCCCTGGATGTGCAGGACAGATTGTTCCGGGCTAGACGAGGTCTGACAGAAGCTTTTTGACAGAGACCCGGAGGAAAACCGGAACCTGCAGAGCAACCTGGAACAGTCACTTCAACTTCTTTTACGCGTGAAACCAAGAATCGCGTGGAAAAACGGACAAAACACAGTAGTGTAGCATTTCTGTTTCAATGTGTTAGATTGGTGCCGTGGTACATGCACTGACCTTGAACGCGGTTAGAGCACACGTTTATGAAGTTCGCAACGTCGCCACAGGATGGCGCCACAGCCCCACTTAACACCTAGCAACCGAAGCTCACCGCCGACGTCCCACTTCGCCAATTTCGGCGCCGCGCAGTGGGGGGCGGCGCTGTATCCCTGGCATGCGTGTCAAGCAGTGTAGGGTAGTATTTTAAATACATTGCACTTAAAGTACTACTTCAAGTAGAATTAGAGAACTTGCACTTGACTTGAAGTAAGTTATCCTAGTATGTGCTTGTGGTTTACTCAAAGTATTTTTTAGAGCACAGCTCTTAGGCGCCCGTCTCCGGGTTGTGCGGTGTCGCCATCACCGTCGGTGTAACCGCGCTTTGCATTATGGGACGTTTCCCCTAATGACGTCACATGTGACGCCACTCAACCCGGGAAAATGTTTCCGCTAAATTTAGCGAAAATTTCCCGCTAAATGGGAAGGAAAAAAAAGAGGAGGAGGGGAGGGTACGGAGGGAAAGAAGTGGCATACCCTCCCTTCCGTACACTCTCCTTGTCCTTCTCAAGCGCTGCTCTCCAATTTGGCATCAAAGAGAATTGTAAACGTCTGATTCTTTTCGCTTTCGCCTACTTTCCGAGCAAAGCACACTCCCGTCTTCAAAGTACATTCCCCAAATTCAGTTTTGTTAAATTTGGATCACAAAACGATGATTTGTCAACTCCAAAGAAATACTGGGAGGGATATTTTCCTCTCACCAGAAAGGTGTGCAAATTAGGCATCACTCTGTTTGTTCTCGGGGCGTCTTTCGTGTAGCTTTTTGAACTCTCGCTTCTACTCGCACGGTCAGCGCAAGTGAGGAGGTTAAACGTATTAGGAGAGATGAATTAATCATATAATGTAGCACCTGAGACTGGTGCGAAAAAATTAAACTTTGAAGTCGGAGAAAGAGGCAACGGAATAGAAGGTCACAATATTTCGAGACATTCTCTTTTGTCTTTTGCTTCGACTTGAAAGTTTCTTTAAGGGGCTGACGTCATGCTCTCTCCTTGTACATTTAACACCTTTGGGTGCAACAAACCAGCGCATGCGGCGCCAAATTCAGAAGTCGGAGGGACTTCTGAATTTGGTGCCATTTCTGAAAATAACTACTCTGTGGCCGCTTGACTACCTAATATTCCCAGCCGTTTCCGAAAATAGGTCATGCTTGTACCCTTGATTACACCTGGGGCAATGCATACCACTTAAAAATTACTGCATAGTGGAATAAAAAGGGCGTCGTGAAATATTGTGGTAAAATACCTGTACTCTACTTTGAAAGAAGATTGTATCTATAGTACTTTACTTCAAGTACATTGCACCTTGTGTATTGACTACTTTACTTATGTACATCACCTCTCATTTACCTTGTACTTTAGTTGAAGTACTTTTTAGATGTAGCACTTTACCGAAAACTTGTGTCAATCAATACCTGGGCTAGAGTAACTGTGCATGCTCTGCTTGCAAAGCCAGAATATCGCGTTTTTTTGCCTTGCGCCCCCAAATCCATATTGGTGGAGAAGCAGTGACGTGTGCCGAGCTGGATCCAACCTTCATGAGGAAAAGAGCCCTTAATTGCTGGCGCCGAGTTTTGGGTGGAGCAAGTTTCTCGTATTTCGTTGGCCAAATATGCATCCTACACAAAATGAACGAACTGCAAGGTTTCTTGACCACTGAACATTATATGTAGTCACTGAGTACAGTATTATCGCTTTGTTTTATAAAGCCAGCGAGCGATATTTCAAAGCATGTTTCCCAAGTCTGGGAAGCAGACGACAAAGGACGATCGCATTGCTGGCGCATTCGGCGCTCGCGGAGTGACACGCAACCGGCATATCTTTGCATTTCGAACCAGACAACAATACGCAGCTACGGCTTGCGAAGGGACAACGTTTTCGTCGACTACTATACGTTCTATCAAGGGCATGAAGAGAAACAAGAGACAAAAGACAGGACGACGGCGCATGCGCGGCGCGCCGCAGTAGTAAATGTTCTCTGCTCCGGACGCCACAGCACGCCGTCTCACAGACAAGCCACCCGAACCTCCCGATTTCGTGCAAAAGGGACTGTCGCTTCTTGCAGTCTGCGGCCTTAGATACAACATATGTCCGCCCTGGGAGCACCATTGCGATACTCAACTCCGCAAGCGGAACATATACAAGTACTCTACGCCCCCCCCCCCCCCCCCCCCCCTCCCCTTTTCACGCTGCTTTGAGGTGATAGTTTGTTGATGGCTCACAGCAAAATATTAACCCACCTTAGACCACTCGTACACGTCACCTCGCGGCCACCCCCCTTCAACCCCAACTTCTCGCCGGGTCAGGTAGCCTTGCTGTTTCCCCCTGCACCTCGGTTGCTATAATCGGCGATAACATTTCTTAGCAATGCAGTGGAGGGTACAGGCACGCGTTCTTTCTCCCTTTTGAGCGCTGGAAAAGGCTGTGCGCGGGCTCTCGTCCTCTCCACTGCATTGCCAAGAAAAGTTGTCGCCGGGTGTAGCCGTCACGCGGCCGAAGTGCGGGTGCGCACTTTCGACGCCCTGGGGAGCTCCTGCTTCCGGCTTTGGAGACTTGTGTACGCACACAGCCTCCGGTTCTGTTCTTCGGCCTGCCACGCCGTTCTCGCGCAGTCGTCTTAGCACATCACCGGGCCGTAAGCGCACGGTGTCGTAGCCCCTGTATGCACAACATGTGTGCACTACAACGAAGTGCCTCCGTCGCTTTCCCCGCATCGCTCACAGGTTCTTCGCGCACGCGCTAAATGACCTGATCGGCTTCCATCAGGGAGAAGGGGGGATTCCGGAATGTTAATCCCGCGGAAAAGTGCCGAGAGGCTGCATTCACCATGCTTCCTATATACACTATTAAACAAAACGGCGTTCCTGGAACGCGTTCCTTTTAGGAAGAACGGAGGAACGCCTTTTCATTTTGCATCGGTGGAACTGGAACGAGAACTCGTTTCATTCTTACTGGAACGGAAAAAGGAACGGAGTGCATTTTTTGTCCAGTGGGATAATTTTTATTTTATTTCTGAGAGGAAAATTCTAACATTATAAAAACAATAACTTTAATAAGAGCAGAATCTCGTTAACTTTTTGGTTACTTATCTTAGTTTTTATTTTATGCGACCCTCGCGCGGTAACAGTCGGGTACAGGAGAGCTAGTGGGTATTGATTCTTTTTTGAGTGCCCGAGACTGCGGCACAAAACGTAAAACTTTTAGTCCAAGAAAACGACACAGAAAGGGGGATTTTTCAGACTCAGCTACTTCCTTTGCTTCCACAAATCCATACACACAGCAATCTAAGGCGGACTACAGCCATCACTAAACTTCCACAAAGAGACCTTAAGTTACAACAAAATAACAGGTCACCGGACATAGAACGCACACTTGTACCCCGAACATTGGTCACTTAAGTGATACCCAATAATTAACCTTTAGTCTTTCTCCCCTTGTACCCCACCTTCAAATTAAACAACGAATGCAACCTTCGCGGGCTTGTAGTTTTTAAGACTGACCTTCCAAAAGCCCTAATTCCTTCCTCACTTGCTCGTCTTGCGGACAGCACATCGAGAAGCAGCTTTTGTTGAGTTCGAACGAGGAACTTCGTTAGATCAAAACATATAAGGTCGTTGTTAAACGCTCGTGCAATGTGGGGTAACAGTACATTTGACTCATCTAAATCGTCCACCAGAAACGTGAATATGGTTAAAAGCTGATATTTCAAAAACTTGAATAGAAGTACCAATGAATCCCTGCTTTCGCTTGGTTTCTTCTCCATGGTTCCCTTCCAACACGGCATTCAAACTCCTATGTTCACATCTGATAAGATAGATATATGAAAAAAAAAAAACTTTCTTGATCCAACTAAATATGGCAATCAGCAAAATGCAAATGTAACGTATATGTAACGATACATTCCATTTTACATAGTGCAACGGGAACGAGTTCCTTTTTTTCAGATGTAACTTTTAACGGGAACGCGTTCCAAAGATGAGAAAGAACGAGGAACGAGCTTTCGGTCCTTTTTGTTGAGGAACGTGTACAACACTGCTTATACATAACCGCTGCGCGAAATGCTAACGGATTTCTTGGAGAATCAGCGTTGCGGCAGCAGCAATTTCGGCTCACACTTTCACAAAAAATGTATATTTTCGTTGCGCTAAACGCTTTTCAAGTAAATCCCCGTCCTATATTTACGAGTGAGAGGTGCCCTACTATTTCAGTGCAAGAGCCCGCGGACCGAAATAGTATTTATTCCTATTGCAAAACACCTTTCCGACAAAAAAAAAAATATATTTTAAGAGCGCATCTTTTAGGCGCCTGTTACCGGGTTAAACGGCGTCGCCGTAACCGCGCGTTGCATTATGGGACGTTTTCCACAATGACGTCACACGTGACGTCACGGATAACGTCAGAAGGTTCGCAAGTGTCCTCACCCTGGCGACGGCACACGGGCATACCCTCCCCACCTCCTCCTCAAGAGCTGCGGTCTAATTCGGCATTACAGATTTGTAAACGTCTTCCATTTTTTTTTGTCCGTGATATTGTCACAAACGACAATTGATGAGGCGGCAAAAACTGGGAAACTAAACGTCTAATTGGGCAAACTTGTGCCAAAAACAAAATAGATGAAGGTCGCCAAAACAGCAGGATCGAGCGCTGGCGCGAAACTGACTGCGGCTCCCCACGCGGAGGTCCTTATGTAGACGCGGGGGCTTCTGGAATAATCGGCGTAGAAGGCTCGGCGCATAGAACATTTGGACTGCCAAAAAGCAACAGGGTTCTTGCATTTACCAGAACGCGACATTTCCAGAAACAACAAAGAGGTTTATCCAAGTCCAGGCATCGAACCTCGACTTTTTGGGTGCGAGCCAAGCACAATAACCATTTGGCCACTGGCGCGCTTGCTCGCACACGTGCGTGGCAATATAAAAGAAGTTATTAAACAATTTACGATAGAAAGCGAAGACGAGTGGGGACTCCGTTCACTTTGTCCAATCGTCTGACGAGCCTTAATCGATCGTCTGATGAGCCTAACTTCGTCCAACGTCACCCAAATTTCTTTTTTTCCCCACAGTTTGAGGTATTGTCGTCATCGGTTCCGGCATGAATATTGTTGGATCTAGTAAATTAATTTGCGCGGCGCGCGAGCGCAGCTTTGGTTTAAAACTTAGTCAACATTACCTGGAGAACGCACGACATTCAATTATTATATTGAACTTCCGAATCGTCCTCATTGTGCCTTTAAACTCCCTCACTTCTATGTCAACCAGCAAACTTTGTAGCCTTCCTTTAGTAGCGGCTTCCTTTGTAACGAAATCCCAGACCGATTTCTTTCTGCTTACCTCAAAATGGAGCTTTGAGTTTGAATATGAAGCGTTTATCAATCAGCTGGTCCCAGTAGCGTAGCGTAGCGTTCATCAATCAGCTGGTCTCAGTAGAAACTCTGGGAGTTTCTACTGAGATGGTAGGAACTGAGACTGAGATTATTTGTTCCTGTAAGTATGCAGGAACAAATAATGTCGTTTATAGTCACCGATAAGTTTAGAACGACAGGGGGTCCGTCAGTTGTCTCCAGTTCTTACCATAGCCTCCTATATACTCCCAAAGCCTGGCAGTTTGACGACGTAGCCATAGAGTGCCCGGTCGTAGATTTAACGCGCGAGGATCTGGTAGCACAGAGCATCAAAGAGCGATTTCTCGGGGAACCTGGACGTCAGCGCACAGCTTTTGCAGCGGTGGGGACCGGAAACATACTTGTTCGGTCGAAAAAAGTGTGCTTCAACGTCTCGCCGCAGCGGGGCGCCAGTCACGTGGCTCTCCTCTCGTCCGTTGTCTGCGGCTCTATCTTTTCCATTTCGGCGGCCGCTTCTCGTGGCGATCTGCCAGGCTTTGTCAGTATATAGGAATTTATGTTTCTAGCTTAAGTAACGTCTGGGCGTCGGGTGAGCCTCGAGCAAGCACGCGCACCCATATCCCGATGGAAGCAAACGAGCGCGTTGGTAGGCCGGGCATTCGCGAGAGACGCCCGGTCATTTTCATTATGTCAGTGAGGATTTGTAGCTTTCAGCGATGGTGGAACCGCGCGCGAGAGTCGCGTTCTCCAGCTGCTGGATGATCCGCTTCATAATGGAGATGTGTGTTTACACCTTCCTGACGTGGAAGTATAAAGTAAGGTCTTTAAGTTGATTGTATTTCACAAAACTAAAATTACTTACGCGTCGCGGACCCACGGTCGTATTGATGTTCTGTATGACGATCGTCCAGGTGACAGCGATATTGTTGTGGGTACTAGTGGGCTCACCAAGAGGCCGTGAAAGTTGCAAATAGTGGCTCTTATTTGATTGAAATTGCTGAAGCAATGCAGAACATAGCTTGTACGAGTATATATGCTTGTCACGAAGGAAAGTGGTGGACGAATGTGCAGCCTAAATAATTATCTAACAAAAGTATACTTGTGCCTCAACTGAAACAAAAACGGTCACCGTGCATATTGAGATGGCATCGGAAGAGTGACTGGCCCAAAGCAGCGGGCCAGCACTGCACTTAAGGGCGCGCTTTGTTCCAATTTTTTTTACAGCAGGACATGAAACTAAAACTTCCCAAAAAAGCAAAGGCTAATGATAATATAAAAAGACTCGGTAACTAGGTTGGTGGCGCTGGAAACCCATGCCTCCTCGTGAAAGCTGCGTGTGAAACGAACTCAGCCACGCAGGAGGCAATGCAGTCGGCCCACGGTCGGACTGGCGCGTTTCCTTTTCATATGACCTCTCGCGTCACAGGAGAAGTCATGCTCATGTGGGGGGGGGGGGGGGGGGGGGGGGGGGAGGGAAGGGAAGGAGAGGAGGGGGGGGGTGCGTTGCGACCCAACTATTTTCGTAGCCCCACTTTGCTGCTCAACAGGTTCTTTTTCGCGTGTCCCAAAAGTTTACTGCAATGTCTCTAACTTCACGTCGACATTCAGGAAGACTTCGGTCGTGTCTTTTCACCAGCTGATCAGCGATGAATCGCTAAACACAGCCTGGAAAAAGAGACTAAGGAAGAACCTCTATAGACTGTTGTACGCAGCAGACATTTTTAACCGGAGGATTATGTAACGGGTTACCGTAGAAGGAAGCTAGTCGTGGGAGCCGTTGCCACGGTGTTCCATCGGGTTCCGGCAGCACTAATGCCTGCACTCAAGAAACCCCGAAGAGAACACGTCTTCAAGCTGCCTACATCTGCACCGAAAAGCAAAGTGCATGGGCTTCTGTGTTAGCTCCCCAATATGAGAGCACGCGTGGACATTTTTGAGCAGTTCTCAAGCATGCGCATCCGCACCTTTGACTGCATAGCTAGAGAGGAGTTTCCCCGAGTATAGTAGTGACACTTCCTATGGCCGCGCTGTGGAGCAGCTCCCGGCCACCCAGTGGGGCTTCTAGCCAACTATGTGTGTCAGTGTCTCATTCCACTCATATATCTGCTGCCATGCCTCGCTGGAGTGGTCGTTAGACAGCGGGCGCGCTATCAGTCCGCCCGTGTTTGGCCGTTTTTGCTTGTTTATTCATAAACGAAATCGGCTGGTGTTTTTCGGCATTTATTTTCAAAAGTCGGATTTTTTTGGTGATTTTGTTTTGTACGGGTGCTAAAAATGATGAATATAGGTGAAAAAAAAATATCTCAGTAGAACTAAGAGCCCTTGTATAAAAAGAAGGTTAAAACAGCAAAAATACATTCCTAGCTAGATTAAACTTTCTTGAAATTTGTGTTTTTCTGTGACTAATAACAAGTTACTTCTACCTTGTCATTTTTTTCAGAACGAGTAGCATATTTAGTTAGTTTTCTAGAAATGGAACGAGTAACATACTTAGTTACTTTTAAGGTCGAGTAACGAGTAACGGTACGTCTTTACTTTTGAAGAGAAACATGTACAACACAAACAACCTCAATATAACTGTAACCTGAGTATGCGTCTATGGCCACAAAGGCAGATGGGCAACCCCCCCACACAAAAACGCTACACAGTATGAGAGCATAGCAACGTTTATTGCTGAACATGTCAGTCGTGCTCTACTCACGTTCTTTACCCAGCGAACACAATAAAATAAGGTAGTTGAACCTTCTAGCCTTTGTGTATAGACCCAACGCAAGCCCGGAGGTTACTAACGAGAGAAGGCACAGAACCCATTGCCAACTTGAAACTTTCGAAGTAGAGGGAGCAGAAGATTGAGAGGAATCCCAGACTCACCAGCTCTTCCTGAAGCACAACATTGCCGTTCCTTCGAGCGCGTCAGTAGAACGGCTCTTCAGCGTTTTCCGGTGATGTATTCTCAGGGAAGCGAGGAAATGTAACTGATGAAAACATGAAGGGGCAGCTACTGCTGACATGCAACGACTACCGAAAAGAAAACAATAAACCATAAAACCAAAGCAGTTGCGTATTCGGTCGTCAAAGTAACAAAGGAAGTAACTCGTTATTTTTGAGGTAAAGTAACGCTCTTCTTTCGAAAATCGGTAATGAGCAAAGTATTTAGTTACTTTTTGAGTGAGTAACAAGTAACGGTTTTTTGTTACTTTTTTGGAGTAACCTGTACATGTCTGCATTTTATTACGAAATCAAAAATACCTATATATGTTCAAAGTGGAAACGAGGCACTCTCGACAGCCCGCCAGTCAAAATGTCGCTGAGCGCGTAGACATTCTGAGGCCAGATTCTCAAAGCGAACTTACGACGAAAAAAATGCGTACGACAAATTTGAGAGAAAGTCCGTATTCTCGAAACGAAATTGTCGTAACTTTTGCGCAGGTTACGACAAAATCCTACGACAGCTCCGAAGCTGTCTTACGCACTTTCTACGATCAAATTAACATGGCCGACAACGTCGCTCAGTTGCTCGGTCGCGACGACCCAATGGACATTTATTTTTCTACCTGCTCTTCTTGCGCGTCCCGACTTCAAGCAGCAAGAAAAAAATGAAGAAGTACTTGAAACCGACCACGACGAACATGAACGCTGGATCCACAGACACCCGGAAAAGGCAACAAAGGCGACGATCCCACCGACCAAGCGAGCTCGCCAGAATATATAGGCCTAGCAGGCACTCCGACCCGTGCGGGCGCAGCATTGCTCAGACGGTCCTTGGCCAAGACCGTCTGCCCACGACCGGCAGGCTTGCTGAATGAAATATGCCCGCGCGACCCTTGTGGACCCTCCCCGTATGAATAGTTTGATAGCTGAACTAAATTTCAGAGGTCAACCGATTCCCCTTATCATCTCGATCACCTTGTTTTCCGAGGCAGCGGTGACGAACGCTGTTGTCGAAAAGGGACTCCTCGATTCTATCTCCTTGTTTTGTGTGATATAGAGCTCAAATAAACGCCGTAAGGATTACCTTCGCAACACGGTATGTACACTTTGTTATTAGTATGCCATTTTTAACTGTCGAGCTGTATCAGTTTGTGGGAGCTACGCGATGCCGGTCCAACCTTTCTTTGCCGAGTGTCACGTCAGTATCGAGTTGCAATCGTAGAAGATCGGTCCCGAAGCGCTTACCAAAACGCAGTCTGAATCCAGCACTTCGATCAAACGCACGCGTCCGCTCCGAGTGTGAACAGGTATTTGCGTGACTCTTGCTAACACTCTCGTAGTTCAAACTATCTTTTTTAATGTCGGCTCACTCCTGCATTTCCGAGGCCGCGAGAAACACCGCTGCGGTTTGTTTCCTTCTACGTCGCTTTGCAAACGACTGGCACGGGGCTTTTACCAACGATGACAGTTGTGTTGACTTCGTAGCGATCGAGTTTGTAGCAGTCAACGAAGCGTTTAAATCGTGTTAGCGTCGATATACCACTGCACGGACACGAACCCCAGACAAGTGGTGGTGGAAAGGTCGCCCGTGTTTATGAGAATCGGCTTGAACACAACACATTTACACACAGACAGGACAGGACATACACAGAGCTGTCTATCAACGAGTGGTTAGCCTGTGCTTGTTATTAAAAATCCACGTGCTCCGAACTATGCCTAGCTCTCTAATTGGTTGTTCGTCCTGCCGAAGACGCCGTTGGCATAGCAACAGCACCGGAAGTCATCGTTTCTCCGTAAGAAGTCGCAACTTTCCTCCTCTCACTTAAGAACGCGTTTGTGAATACCGTTCTTGCCTCATCTTACGATGATCGTAACTTTACGAACTTCTTAGCTAAGTTGTCGTAGGTAAGAGGTTTTTTATGAATCTGGCCTCTGATCCTTCTGGTATCTTAGGATTTTGTTTAGTTGTTTAGGAGTAAAAGAAAAGAGTCCAACGTCGGTGCGACATAGACGAGTGACGCATGGAGAGACAAGGCGATTTTTTTTTTGCATAAAAAAGTTCAACTCAATAATTTTAGCTATTTCAGAAACATAAGATTTAGTACTTGAAAATGATTAGAGAAAAATAGTAATTAAACTACAGCGAATATTACCGCAGAAGAAAGTAATTGAAGCGTTAAACAGTTACAATAAAATCTATTTTATATACAAGTAATCAGTTAATTTGTAAATTGTTTCGTACAGTCAAGTCTGCTCCTACGTCAGCTTTCGATCTTCGTAAGGTTTTGGTTCGCAGTTTTCGCAGTAGAGGCATTACGTTTCTTGCTGGAGACGGTCATGAGGTGCCTTAAAGTTATCAGGATGAAAATCGCGCGGAGGCGCAGAAGTTGCGGACAAAACTTGTTCTCGCACCCGCTGTCATAGCTTCGCTTTGCGATTTCTTTACGTCTTTATCTGACGCGGCACGTTTTGACGTAAAAGTCGAAAGAAATCGGGCGCTCGCTGTTTTTTATGTTTAGTTTGAGGAACGATAAAAATCGCTCGCGTTAACCTGCCGACTTTGGGGCACGTAAAAATTTGCACACATGACAAACGGGGCAGATCGCACCGATCCCAAATATCGTTTGCGCCGCTATTTCGAGCATAACTGAAGCCTCAGATCTATAGCCACGCGTTCGGTACTTGTTTTCGAAGAACCCGGTCTTCTTTTTTGAAGCTCTGATAAACGTGAACAGAGCGTCAATTTCTTCGGGAAAGTCTATGCTTCTTCTGTGGTTAGGTATAAAGCATGGCCGCGGTAAATGTTCTTCAGCTAGCGTTTTCCGCTTGCGTTCGCGCCTCCTTGTTTTGGATTGTATGCTTACTTGAATATTTCCAAAGGCAACAGTCGCTTTGTTTAGTGTTGTCTGTCTCACACCGATTCGAAGAAACGTATAAAATGCCGCTGTCCCAAGCCACAGCCTCTCGATATTTGCGCAAACATGATAAATTTGGAGCGACCGCGAGTTAGTGAGGGACGTGTTTTCCTAACTTCTCGTCCAAGATATTTTTTAAATTTATTTCTTAGTAATAAATATATGATGCCCCATAGGAACCTAGGTCGTAAAATAATAAACCTAATAGAAATAAACAAAAAAATATTCCAAGCTTAATTTGGCATTTTAATTCGCATCTCCGCTTAAATTTGTTTTAAAATATCGGCAGCGACCTTTACCTTCAAGGTCCTATAATGAATCAAATGCTTTATCTAGGAGTTATTGTTTCAGTTGTTTGGGAGACTAAATTCAACAGTCGTTCCGGTTGTGAAGAAGCTATAGTTTTATAAACTTTGGGGAAAAAGTGATTTGGTGTGTCCTATGACACGGAGGAGGGAGACAGGCGAAGGGAGGTAACTGGGGAGGGGGAGAGGGCATTGTAGGACGGTGAGGAGAGGGAAGGATGGTTTGAGACCATAACAGTACCTAAATAAAACAATAAAATCAGAAACAAGTTCTTTATGAGCTGACGTCCGCCTTAGCGTATAATTTTATCAGAAGAAGAAATGACATTGCAGGCGCCTGTGGAATTTATTTATGTGAAAAACAAATTTTTAGCAAAAAATAATAAAATATCGTGCTTCTTGCTCACAACTTTGTTTTGCTGAAATGAGTGCCGCAGGTGACCATGTTGTTGTTATGACAAAATTAGGCTTATGTTGATGACAGCTCGTATAAAAATTCCGTCTCATACTTTTTTCTCTTGATCCAGGCAGTGTCATTTTTTCGAACATTTGCATCCTATCCCAATTGATAGCGCCATAATCCGACATAGATTCAGCTCTCTGCAATGCGTTGTTAATATAAGCTCGGCCCGAAAACCTGGTTTTTATTTATCCCACCGAACCTGCTACATTTTTTAGCGCCATGCATCGGTGGTCCGAATGTGTATCTATTTTAGTGCTGACACAATAGTGGTTTAGTATATCGTTCCGATGACTCCGATAACGGTATCTGATACTCCGCCGCCGCCTTTGCGCATGCATCGTATCGTTAGCGGGCATTGTTTTCGAGAACATCGGCGGTATCGGAACGTTCTATAAAAAAACGCTCTACTACCTCGAATATTAATTCTCCCCCACCAGGGAAAAGAACGAAGTCCCCCTCATTGGGATTCGTAAATGAATAAGATTATTGTGCGCGGAAAGTCCTGCGCGCTCGCAGACCTCCCTGGGATGGTGAACCGTGTGTCTATTTTTAAAAGTCTCGGTGCTTACAAAAGTGTTCTCAGCGGGATACTTGGCCGAAATAAACGGGTAACGCGTTTGAGAAGGCGTGGTTTCGGGTTTCTTCGACGGCGACCTCTCTTACGAAATAAACGAACCCGCGTCTGTTGAAGACAGGGAGGCATTTTTTTTCCTAAGGACGTTTTTGGGGCACGTAATATGTTTTATTTTTATGCGGACTTCGGATACAGCCGAAGTATATGTAAGGACAGTTTAGTCGAAAAGGTGAGAGGCGCGATGGTGATTTTAGACTCAAACGTGATAGAGCCGTTGCAGATTGCTACGTACGAGTTCACTCATTGTATAAGAAGGTGGCGTGGAACGAGCCTCACTCTTTTCGTAAGGTGGTAGGTGTAGCCTTAATTCATTTCATTGCAAGTTAATTCCTGCAGGATAAATACCGCCCACCCCTTCTATCAAAAACACGCGTACACACAATGCTCAGTTTAAGGGGGTTTCACCCGCTCGTCACACAATGAGGAACGTTCGTTTCACAAACCTGACTTTCAGGAATAGGAACGAGAGTATTAATCTCTTTGGAGGTTCATTATAAGGACGTACTGAAGATGAAAGGCCCCATATTTTTTCATTGAGTGAGCTGGAGATTTTTGAGAAAATTCATAAATATGGCAATTTTTAGCGTTTTCACCGCATTTTCATGCAATTTTAAAGTTAAGAGTATTTAAGAAAAGAGTGGCAAAACTTATGGTGGCACGCAACAAGGAGGGTATATAACGCAACAGTGCGTTATATACCCTCCTTCTCTGAGAAGGAGGGTATATAACGCACTGGGTGAGTCTATCCTACGTTATGGAATCTCGCTAATCGGAATGTGTTCCAACTATAAAAAATCAAAAATCGATAATATCCTCTATAAAATTGCTTGTAATATCACATATGGGGCAATGTACGAAGAAGTAGAGAAAAATAAGAAATTGAATGCAGCGGGAGTGTTAACTACTGAGAGGGTGCACTGTTATGTAATTTTGGTGAAACATTACTTCAAGAGTGATTTTAAAATTCCTTTAACAAAAGAACGAATTTTGAGGCGAACAGAAAAGTTCATTCTTCCTAGGATTTATACTAAATATGGAAGAAATGCAAGGTCATATTATGTTCCTTTTTATTTTAATAAGTTACCAGAAGAGTTTCATAACCTGGATTCCCTAAAAAGACTAAAACAAGACCTGAGAGAATGGTGCTGCCGGACGATAGGTGACTGAAATGGATCACGTTTTTCCCTTGTTCTCTTGTCGGGTATAATTCTCTTTGTTTGGGTTTGTTTAGTTGCATGCAAAAAATGCGTGCTTTGTTATAACTATGTAAGCAACCTGTTGGTCGCCAGGTCCCGCCGACAAGCATACCCATGCCTTTGCGGGCCGGTCTATGTACTGTGTTGAAAACGGGACAATAAAATATTTATTATTATTATTATTATTAACCCCTGAAGAAGAAAGATGGTCTCCAAGGACTGACGACAGCATTCGGTCTTACGAACTCCCAGCTGATCCCGAAAAGACCATCTGATTCGAGCCAGGTACCGTGCGCAAAAGCTGGGGACTAACTGCGCTCGACTGGGACTAACCAACAGGCGTGCGTAAGCAAAAGCAGACATTAGTGCTCCTAATACAGGGTGCATCTTTGTCTAGTCCTCGAAGGCAAACTGAATGCTTGCCAGGAAGACAGCTAATGTTTCGCGCGTCTTGGAGATCGGCATAACCGAGAGCCAGCCAGGCTGAAAGTGTTGACCAAAATACGACGAAACTGGCGAACTTCTTTAATGGGCCATCAATCGTTCAACATTACATGACACACTGAGCTTCGCGCGTTCTTTGAGTGCTAGTTGACGATCGTGTTGACTTGAATTCACCCATCTATCTCGTCAACAATGATGTGTTCAGTTAAAAAAAAAATTATTGAAGTAATTTACCCTCGCGCAAACATACGAGCCTTTATCCCAATGAAGCACCACTGAATACTAACTATATTTTTAATATTAAACAACTTCAATAGTCTGTAGGAGACGCACTTTCAGCACCGGAGCCCCACAGTCACAGTAAATGGTACCTTCAATCGCTACAACTGAGTCAATGTGAACAACTTGGGACTCGTCTACGCGTCTCCCTGTGACCTACTTTCTGGGTAGTCCTATGTCTAACTCGAAATCCGCAACGACTCAGTTGATGCACGGCACTTTCTACCCAAAAACCACATCCAGGGGCAGTATCCAGACGCCTTAATGCCGTTGTCGCTGTTTCGCATAACGGTAGATTAACAACGAAGAACGAGCTCAACGCGCCCGCAACGCCAACAATGACAACAGCGTGCCCGGGGTGAAACGGATGGGAACTAAAAAAGTAACAACCGGGAAAATTGGAAACGTTGGGAAGGAGAATGACAAAAAGAAAAGGGGAAAACAAATTTCTAGCTTGTTTGCTCAGAAATAAAGAGCTCTGAGTAGTTGCTTTTGGCATCACGGGCCACATACGTCACTCGACCAGCGTGTTGGAAATTGAGGAGACCATTACCCGTCCTTATCTAGTCGTGGTATCGGTTGACGCGGCCTCATTACTGTGTTCGTGTGTTTTGTATGTAGGTTTCGCGGTCTTGACTAGGGACGCCCAAGGACGCCAAGTCCTCGCTCACGAGGAAGATGGGGAGCGTCGGGAAAATGGGAGGGGGACTTTTGTTGTTTGTTTGAAGAAAAGCTGTTTTTAGTAAGTCCAAATACAAGCCTTCAAATAGGAGGAACGCCTGCATCAGGGGCTTGACTTTGCAATCGAACCCGGTAAAAACAAAGGTAGCTAGCTTGAAGTCTACCCACAGATCATTCGAACCAGGAAAGCATGCGTCGTTCTGACGACCCCGCATTCTCACGTCTCCTCCTCTTTCTCAGTTTCTCGTCGCACAGCGCTCTGCTCATGTAAGCTGGCATTGCCTATAAAGGTTTGCTGCAACACGGGATCTCTATGCCCGTCCGGTCGTTGTATATGTGAAATGCTTCTGCTAGGAGCAAAGCCGTGTCGCCACACTATTGTCTCACGCTTCCAACACGAGGCGGGTTCGGTGAATTAGGAATCCAGCTGCCTACTTGGAAATTGAAGTTTGAATTGACCAATTTCAAAAAGTGTGCGCCATCTAGTATCTGCTGCACCTATTATCGGAGTTCGCCATTCTTTTGGGCATGTACTTTGAGCATGAATTAGACGCAATGGTCACGTCAGCGCTTGGCGCGAAACCGGCTCAAGAGCCGATTTCGCGCCTGCAGCTTGTATCAAATTGAGGGTTACGTCAGTATTAGGAGAGGACTCCAATCCTATCACGCGCTACGTCCCCTCCCCCACCTCCCCCCTCCCACACAACCCCAAAAGATGGCGGCGGTTAATGTTGCTCAAGGCACTGGTCCATATTCCTTTTCCTTACTGAAAGAGGAACCTTTTGGAACTATTACCTGCAGTGATTAGTTCCTAACACTTTGGCACTGGGTGCGGAGAACTGAAGACTGCGAGAAAGCAGTGGTACAAGGTAACCGGGAAGAAATTCAGCCAGGATGGACGTAATCTTGCGGGCCAACGTTTTGACGAACAGGCAGTAGTGACGCTGCAAAGATATGCTGTTTAATTTTATATGCCGTGAACCTCCTTTCGTGCAATTATGGTGGGTTCTCAAAAGTTCGTTATGTTCATTCTGTAGGTCGATGCCTTAAACATACGTTTCTTTCGTTCGGAGACACTAACGTGATTGGGAAGGACGCTTTATGGTGTCATAACGTATTCTATATTTATGATACAGGATGTTTGAATTTTGTTCAAAGGGAATCATTTCGAGTGTTCTTGGCAGGTAGACTCTAAAGCAGTTTATGCAGGTAAGTTATAGAAAGGGGAACACAATATAAGGAGGGCGAGGTAATTCTGACGATAAGTCGGATAATTAACTAAAATTTTTAAAGTTTATTTTTATGATGAAAACAAACATATGGATTTAATTAGAAACTTGCTAAACATCATCTAAAATCATAATATAAGTCAATCAAAAGAAAAAGACGGACGCATGGTGCAGGAGGGGCAACTTTAACCGACCCTCGCGCTTCCTCCGGGCTTCAGGTTTATCGAAACTTGATTGACATAATGATTTTAGATGACGCTGAGCAAGTTTCTAATTAAAACTATATGTTTATTTACAACATTAAAAAAAAAGTTAACAAATATTACTTAATTATCTGGCTTATCGTGAGGGTTATCCTGAGGTATGTGATGTCCCCAGACCGCGTAACTTGCTGCACAGACCGCAGTATTGAACTTTTAACGAATTAATTTAAATGACTCTGTTCGAACACGAAAAAATCAAACACATTGTATAAACTTAACCAAGATCCATGGTTACAAGATCCATGGGAACGATGTACGCTGGAATCTAGAGCCGGTTTGCTTTCGTTGTATTTGTTTGCTCGGTGAAAATCTTGGAACAGCGCACGTTCAAAATAGTGCCGGTATTGTTTTGGTTGGACGGGACGCGCGCGAGAAGCCTCCGCGGTCTGCGCACACATCTCGCGAAGACGTGACTTGAGAAGTGCTCCTGAGATGTTCCCGGAAGACGGAAAGTATCATTCGTAATTGTCATGTGTGCTTTGAAAGCGAAGGGAGTCAGGGTCCACGAGTGCGCAACCACAAGCCAACGTTCACGACAACGCTGCGTTGACTCCAGCGATCTCGTTCTGTTTGGTGCGACACCTCGATGCGAAAAAGAACTGAAACGTTCGTGGTGTGTGGTGCGGGGCTTGGAAGAAGAAACCCACACTAACACGGAGCTCATATTGGTTGTTGTGGGGTTGACGTTGTGGGGGCCGAGGGTGAACGACGAGGCAGAGAGCGCGTGACAGGCGGCCGGCGGAGAAGGCACGTGCTGGCGCGAGACAGTGCGTGCTGAGCGAGGCTGGTAGCTGGACAAGGAACGCCGAAGCCAAGCTACCTGGCCTAGCCCATAACGAACCCCGGAGCGGTCCACCAGCGAGGTCTGGAGCAAGACCGGTGGAAACGGCGAGCCCGGGCCATATGACCTGGGCTATGACGATCCCGGGGTGGTTCCGCAGTGAGACTCGGGCATTGATAGCCCGGGACAGCCAGCCTACGCAGCACTGGCGTGGGAAAAGCGATCCGTAGGCCTAGGGTGCTATGTTGCGCTTTTTGGACTCCCAGGGAAGTAGGAAGAGGGAAGTGACGTCAACGACACAGCAAACGCAGATTGGATGTTGATTTCGTTTTCTTCTGTCAACATCCAATCTGCGTTTGCTGTGTCGTTGACGTCACTTCCCTCTTCCTAGTCTCCTGGGAGTCCAAAAAGCGCAACATAGCACCCCTGGACACGGACCCCGACTGTGAGCTCTGATCGACGGGCGACAACAAGGGTCGGCGGGCCCGGACTACCGGCTCTCGACGACGGGCAACCGAGAGGTACAGTAAACCCATTCGCTGTCTTCCCGTTTATGTGTGTAACTCCCTGGGTGACGGGCGGAGCGCATACCGATCGGGCGGCGATTATTAGTAGAGGGACTTCCGTAGAGAAACCCACATTAAAATGGCATCCAACGTGGGGCCCGTAATGTATGCCTCCGCTTCTAGTCGTCCCCAGAGAGTCCCATGGATTCGTTGAGCGGGTTGTTCACTAACGCTAACGATGCCCGCTGAGACAAAGTATATTGGAATTATGGTGACTTGTCTCAACAGCAGAGCTCAGCAGGCGTCTCCTCGAATCGAGTACTTAAAGGTGTTGAAGGACGAGGTTGCGGACGCGCTTTCTCGGGTACGCCAGAATAGTGGTTGGCAGAAGGTGACGCAACCGGGGGAACACGAGGAGCGCGGTTAAGATGTAAGAAAATCGTCTTCGGAGGCAGAGTAGAGCCACGGCAGGTTCGCTGGAAGGCAGGATAGCGACTGGCAGGAGGGAAAACAGCCAGGACTTATTGCGTATTTAGGACTTAGGCTTGGAGTGATGCGGTGAGCCAGTAAGCGCTTGTTGAGGCCCGGGGTACAGATGGGTTTTTGTCAGTGGGTGGCGGAAAGATTGCGGGAATTACAGTCGACACCGGGAACACTGGCGGACGGGATTGTCAGCGGGTGTTGGGTAAACTGGCGTAAATTGCAGTTGACACCGGGAACGCTGGCAGGTGAGTTAAGGAGCAGTATGATTTGTAACCGCTGGGCCAAGACGGCTAGTTGCTTCGCGTCACTCCAACAACCGACGAAGGGCAGAGGGACGACTCTCCCTTGAGGGGGGTCGTTCCAAGAAAGCTACAAAATGATTATTATGATTATTTCTCGACTTCACTCTGGCCGGTCGTGGCAGTGACAGCAAGACTTTTAATAAGTTATGTCGCGTCACGACCTGGCCGGGGATGAGGCGGTAGACATTTAGGTGGCTTGTAGTTGTCCAGCTTGCTTTGAGGCGTGAACGGTTTAAGCGGGCGTTCTCGCTGAGCTGCCGCCCCCTCCGAGGACCGAGCAGTCCCTAGAGCTCGTATACACGTGGACGGAACGGGACGCTGACGCTTCCATCGAGTACCACATGGTATACGTAGCCGTTTTGGAGCGCGGGTATACAATATGGCCGTCCCGCCACAGGCGTTGGATCTCTTCGCTTGCGCAAAAGATGGACTAAGTTTACTCCATCGTTACCTGTTCAGAAGGAAACTCACGCGTTGAGCAACGCAGCTAGTGGTTTTGCCGCATCGCTTGCTCCGAAGTGAGAAGGGCACCCGAGGTATAAAGACGCGAGCGTCGTGTCTTACTTCTAGGCTGACTCGGCGAGATACAAACGAGGAGGCTTGCCCGGTTCACATCGCTGACTTGAAAGGATACTACCGTTATCGCGATGGGGAAGACGTATAACGTGAGGTTGCGGTAGGACACAAGAAATCCCCTGTTCTTGGCGACCCAGGAGCGAGCTCTGGAATGCAGACTTGCTGAGTTAGCCGCATGGTACACGAACCCGTCGGCAAGCTATTTGGCGGTAGAGGCTATGGCCACTGCCACAATCTGCGGCCGAGTATTTGTTCGCTGTGTGTTGGTTCTACAGTTTGTTCCGCGCAAAATAGCTTCTTGGAAAGACGGCCGTAGACGGCGTAACCCAGGAAGCCCACCGGGAGGGAAGACGGGCCCATTCGTTTTCCCAAGTGCTCAGGGTGGCTGACAGTTGTTCGGCCTGACGAACGGTTCAGGCGGGCAGTTCTAAGCCCGCTGTGGCCTCTAAGCGGAACAGGGCAAGTCCGTCTGCGTCGGCCGGACCAGCTTAAAGCAAGCCCCCTGCTGCATCGCGGTGAGTGGGACAGTGAGCGACGGACAGGTCGGCATTGTCTGCCGGCTTCGCTAGCCACCACCACCTACGCCGCTTTCGGACGCTGCAACGTGGCCACTCCGGCAAGAGCAACAGCGCCCGCCCATGAAGCGCAGCGGCTCCCTGAGGCCATGAAGTCCCCCAAAGTCCTGGCCTTGAGGGGGGGAGAGTGTGGGAGCCGAGGGTGAACGACGAGGCAGAGAGCGCGTGACAGGCGGCCGGCGGAGAAGGCACGTGCTGGCGCGAGACAGTGCGTGCTGAGCGAGGCTGGTAGCTGAACAAGGAACGTCGAAGCCAAGCTGCCTGGCCTAGCCCATAACGAACCCCGGAGCGGTCCACGAGCGAGGTCTGGAGCAAGACCGGTAAAAACGGCAAGCCCTGGCCATCTGGCCTAGGCCACGACGATCCCGGGGTGGTTCCGCAGCGAGACTCGGGCATTGATAGCCCGGGACAGCCAGCCTACGCAGCGCTGGCGTGGGAAAAGCGATCCGCAGGCCTGGACACGGACCCCGACTGTGAGCTCTGATCGACGGGCGACAATAAGGGTCGGTGGGCCCGGACTACCGGCTCTCGACGACGGGCAAACAGGAGGTACAGTAAACACACTCGCTGTCTTCTCGTTGCAGTGTGTAACTCCCTGGTTGACGGGCGGAGCGCATACCGATCGGGCGGCGATTATTAGTAGAGGAATTTCCGTAGAGAGACCCACAACGTTCAACGGGTTCAGTCCCGTCGTTGTCAGCTGGTCCGATAGGATGCAGCGAGCTGTGGCAGCGAGCGTTTTCAAAAGTAAATCTTCCTTCGTTTCGCTTCAAAATGGGGAAGATTCTCACGCATACAGTGAGTAAAAAGCTGTGGGGCGTTTTCAACAAAATTACGTGGTTTTAATTGAATAATAGACTCCGGATTGTCCTAAATTTGCTGTTTTTATGCTTGGTGTCGTTAGAATGTGTTTGCACAGCGACGTGTTTGCACAACAACGCACAAGACTCGAGTAGATGATTCGGTCCTGAAAACGAACGGTTATACAGAATTTCAGGGAAACTTAAGTCACCCCCAATATTTTCTTGTAAGTATCGTGAGAGGTTGTAGCGCTCATCATGCGGTGTGGATAAATTTGGGCACCATTTCCTACCTGCCCACAGATGCATGAACTGAGACCATTTTTTGCGTATATAGTGAACAGTGTTTTTTTCTTTATTTTGGGAAGAGGCGTTTGTGCATTTATTATGGTACAATCACGTGAGAGTTCAGAAATTGGGGAGGTTGACCAAGCTTTCCGAACATTGTCTCTTTCCTCTCTGGCACTGCCCCAAGTTGCAATTTCAGTAGGCATACCTACTAGCCGGTACAAACTGCTCTAAATCAGGTAAAAGACTGGGAAGTCAGGACTACGGTTTATCATATACAGTTTGCCCACTGTGGAATAAGCCTGTGGTAATCGGGAGATATGGCGTGTTGAGAGGATTTTTTGCAT
The DNA here is from genome assembly GCF_016920785.2 of Ixodes scapularis. Taxonomy (NCBI): domain Eukaryota; kingdom Metazoa; phylum Arthropoda; class Arachnida; order Ixodida; family Ixodidae; genus Ixodes; species Ixodes scapularis. Next base: position 57,478,499 of record NW_024609882.1, read on the forward strand.
GCAGCGCCCCTCCCCACATATCGCGAACTAAACCACTTTTTATGCTTCGGTTTTGTTGTTTTGCTTTCAAAGATGGTGGCCCCCATGGTAGTTTGGTTCCCTTGTTCCTCGCGTTCTCGCGTTACATTTTGCCTTAATTTGAAGCTGCCGTCACAGGACACCATTTCCATGCGATCACATTCAGACAAAAAAGCATATTTTCACGTAGGGGACTGTTTATTGCAACTCTGCATGGTATAATTCAATCAAAAAGAGTCACACACATAGCCTGTCATACGGCCATACAACAAAGTTGGCATGGGTGCCGGTCGATTTACAAGCATAAAGCAAAACCGACGACTTGTTTTGTTTTAGTACTGGCATGTTATAGCAGAAATATTGTGGATGGCAGCTTTCAGGGCACGTATGGAACGCGATGATCGAACAAAGAGCTTAGTGCAACACATTTTGACAGGTCGCAAGGGCATTAAGAGGCATGAAAAATAGAGCACATCAAATCCATATATGTACTGCACAAGTAAACAATACAAACTCAAAACTGCATGCACAAAGCATTATCTACAGCGATTAAGAAATTCAACAGAATTGAAAGCACCTGACTGTTCGCCGTGTCATACGTTTTGTTTCTTAGATAAAGCACAGGCTTTCTTGAGTGCTCGGAGATTTTTTTATTGATCAAGGACATGGCGCATATGGCGAGTCGTACAAGGTTTCTTAAATGATAAATTTCTTTCTCTCAGTTTTGTGCGGCGACTAATACCATGAACAGAACATGCGAGAGAGTTTGAGCAGCAACATCCCTGTGCTGTTGCTTTTTAGCTGTTGTGAACACTTAATTCTGAACACGGATCCACAAGGAGACGTAGTGCCATTTCAAACGCAGGAATTCACCTTTTTGTTTTTAAACACGATTTGAACCAGGGTTCGTACCTACCAGAACGATCACATATGTTTGCACTAGTTGGGTGCTTTTATTTCAAGAGCACTACTTGAGAACACATTAAAATCGACGCGATCAGTAATTTATAAATCAAAACTCGCGACGCGGGAGTACGCTCAGATATTTCTTCAGTTTCGTTTGGGCTGCATTAGTTTCAATCCTCTCTCTACGTGTGGAAAGCCTCGGTTACTTCGTTGTTTATGAATCCGAATAGCAAGACGATTCTGCACCAGCTTCATCGATGCAAGGAGAGAAATCAGCACCTTACAAAACTTAATATACACACCTTTATAATTCACCGCTACCTTGTTTCAACTTGATGCATATCAGTCTGTGTAACGGCGAGTTACCCATCGATATTTGACACGGAAAAGACGACTTTCAGAGCAGCGAAGTATAATTAAAAACACTATACTATTTGCAAAAAAACAAAACAAAAACAACAACTTAGAATAGACGTTTTACCAGCTTCTCAGCGGGTGTTTTTTTTTTTATCAGCTTCGAATGCTTCGAATTTAAACGCCAAAAAGGCATGCGTACTCTGCAATCTCCGCAGCCGCCCGAGAGCCCGGCGCCTCGACTCCTCTCATTGGTCGTAACCCTGGGTAACCGTGTAACGGTTTTAGGTCAAGAATTCTTTTATTCCTTCCTGAAAATAATCGTGACTCTTATATTTTTAAAAATTAGTATTACTGGTGTAATGACTTTGTTTTATAACTATTACTTTTACACGGCGTTCTCTAAGACGAAATCAGAAACATAAAAAGTGTTTAGTTCGCGATATGTGGTGAGGGGCGCTGCCTAACGCCCGATTACCGGAAGTCGCCTTGAGTGGGACCACTGTACGCTTATTCACGGTGGTCAGGACGGCGCGGAATATGATGCGATTTTGATAGGATGCGGAATATGTAAACGATTTTGTTATGCCCGTCGTTTGCGTCTCTCCAGCAAAACGAATTAGATGATCTACAAAGGCTTAATCACAAGCCAAGATTTACGATAACAGTACACATTCAACTCAAACAACTTTACGTAAGATGGTTCGGAAGCCGAGAAAAAAAGAAAAGCTATGTCGTCTAAAGCAGAATTCGGACGTCCGAAGCCTTCTGCAAACAGCTGTTACGTAATAACCTGGCTGTGCCAGGTTTTTTTTTTACGTAACAGTTGTGTCTTAGTCGCGGACGTTTCGTGCACCCGGTGCTAATCTTGAAGGCCTCCGGGGCGAAATGACGAGAACATACCTCGACTCGTTGGTCGCTACGCGAACTCCCGATTGCCTGCAGTCAAATACACACACTACTTCACTTCAGGAAGTCTCACACAAGCACCTGGGTCAACACGAAACAGTGATCACTTCGGCGAAACGTCTAGTGGAAGCAGGAGAGAAAGCCGGGAGCATAAACATCGGCAGCCATGAAAAATGGCGAAGCCTTTTGTTTTTTATGGTATGAATCCAAACGGAAGTGCCCGTCTTGTGAAGCTTTTGTAAAAAATAATAACCCTCATCACATGGGTTATTTTTTAAACGTAAAAATATGTCGCTCAAAAGGAAAATACCACATATAACAAAGGTTTAACAACCAAGATCTGAGCTGCCTATCAAACTCTTAGCCAATGAGAAGTATGGCAGCCAACTGGTGACGTCACGGAATACTAAGTTCGTGGCGCGCGATTTAAAACGGACGAAATAACCGCAAACTAAAATCAGTCTCACGCCATAAATATTGCTGTAAAAAATTTTATTTCTCGCGGAAAAATGGTGTTTTGACATGGACGTCCCAATTAGGCTGTTTAATAAAAAAAACTATTTTTCTTCGCAGTTACTTTTTAGAAGGCCCCGAATATTTATCCTATTATTAGCATGTTGAGAACTGGCACATTTATTCGTGTTTCAAGCAGACATGCCAGCAATTATCAGGCGTTTTTTTTTTTTTAGCCAGTCTTGCCTCCTGATACCAATGCCGTCATTTTACCACGCCGTGCTGCAAAACCTAAAGATCCCTTGCTGAATCATCGCCCTGGCCGGTTTCCATCATGATATGCATAGTACCGTACCGCGGCCGTGTGATCACTACTGCCTGATGCACGTTCAAGGGCCCAGGCTAGCACTCAGACTACACCGGCGAAGCCTATTGTTTACAGCGGAAACATGAGATGCCAATAGAGGTAGACTAACGACTCGCTGTTTAAACACACATGAAACATAATATCAACATAACGTGACGATTAAGTTTCCAATTTATCAATGCTTTACTCAAAACAGCTTTTACAGTATTGTTCACGCTTCAAGGGATACCTTAAGAAGCATACGCTTGGACTACACTATAAAGCGCGTCTTTTATAATATTTTATATATTATTTGCTTTTGCTTAAAAACTGGCGCTATTTGCTTATATTATATTTGTCTCCCTCTATCCTTTCTTTATTTTACCTTCTTTCCCCAGCACCAAGGAGCAAGTCCGCAGTATGGGAAAACTGTAATAACTTCGTTTTTCGAATAAACAATTTTTTTTTGCTTCGTCGGATTTCATTTTTGTTGATATGATTTCTTCGCGCTTTATTCTTTCTTGTTTTAACTCACCAAATGAGGAGCCCCAAAAAATATACAAGGTAATTTGGAGCGCTTGTATCCCATTTCACCGTAAAAGTTTAGCCCAATGTCAACGCAATTACAAGAAAGTTGACCCTAGTTAAAATGGCTATTTTAAACCAAATGGCTATTTGAAGCAAGTAGTCATTTGGTTCATAAATATCTTTTTCTTTATGATAGATGTTAAAAAATTACGTGTATGACTACTCAAAGCGCGTTGTGGTTGATTAACTGGAAAACAAATAAAGATTGAAGACGGAGAGGGATTCAACTTTTTAATAGCGAATGTGTGTTTACTTTTATCCGTCGTTGTTTATATATTCTCAAATAAAGATATTTTGTGTGTGTGTTCTTTACTTAAACATAAGACGTAATTCTTAAAAAAAAATTTGGTATTGCTGTTGTAGGTTGCACTTTACGTGAATCTTCTTGACTCTGTATAGAATACATTGCTACTAGAAACTATTTTGAAATGTCGGATCACTCGGTGTCTTGCCATTTTTTGAAAATTATTCTTTATAAAACATTCGCCTTTCCAAGCAATTTTCCACATATAAAATAATTTGTTAAAAAATCTTTCGCGAGGCATCGCTTTGCATAGACCATGTTTTCATACATCGCAACCCACAATAATTGTGCGTCATAATACTTTGTCTGTGTACATTTTTTTAGGTTAATTTTTGTGTGTAGCTATCATTCAAGTTAATAAAACATCCCTGTGTTAAAAAAATAACCACAAAACACTTTTAGGTATGAATGTAAATCCATTCGCGGTGCCTAGATTACTGCTCTTTTGCTCAGCGTCGGATCAGTTCCCGTGTGATACAATTTGTTTCTTAGTGCGTCTGTTATTTCTAAATGATTTTCTAGAGTCTAGACGATAAAACTTGTTTGCGTCGATAAAAAATTGCATTTATAGCGCTATATTCGCGCACGATGCCTTCACATCAGCGCTATCCCGAAGCGCTTTGTCCGACCCGATTGCCTCCAACCGTGACGTCACGGAAGGAGCGCTACGGCCTTGACTCCAGGTGTCGTTGGGCGGAGACGCTTCCGGACGATGACCGCTTTCGTCTGCTCCTCGCAGCTCGCGTTGCAAATTTTTCCCTAAAATTATTTGACCCAGGTCAAGCCCTTGGGAATACTGAAATCTAGGCATACTGAGCTGCAGAGCTGACTCGTGGCGCCATCTTTCCTCGGGTGCCTTACTGTTCACACATATGCGCAGTCGGCGCGATGACGTCAGCGCTATAATGTTCCCGAATGATCCCCGAGAGCCCGGGGACGGATATAGCAGGACGGGTCCGAGAATGAATGAATGGGTCACAAGGGGACTCGAGTGGTTTCCAAACAAGGACCGTCGAGGGCTCTCCCGTCAAGCACCTTGGCGAACGACTCGCGGTCTCTTTATCTGGGTCCTCCCTTTCACCGGTATTTCTTCTTTTTTTTTTGTTTCTAGACGTTTACCGGGTTGCGTGACGTATACGTTTTCAGTTGTTTTGTTATTTTAATTGAATGGAGCTTAAACTTCTAAGTCGATGTGCGCTGGTTGAGTTTCAAGACATATCACGTTTGTGGCAGGGCCCTTCTCTTAAATGGCTAACTTTGGAAGGTCGCTGATTTGTCAAAATATTGGTCAAACATATTATTGGACCGGGCTGAACAATCTAGTAATTCAAAACTTAGGCAAACAATTTTTTTTTGCGTAGTTATTGGATTTTTTTGTTAGTTTTTAGCCAGTTTTTCTTTTTTTCAAACCGAAACACTTTACTGACAGCACTAAAAACGTCACGCCAGATCTAATGGGCTCCATGTATCCGGCTGGTCAAGGAAGTTTGATGGTTTGATATGAGCGGTCCAAAAACTTAGTCCAAAAAAAAAAAGCGACAAGTACTGTTTTTAGACCGCCTGCGCAGCCTCCAGATTTTGCAACATGTGACGTGACGTCACATGTTGCAAAATCTGGAGGCTGAGCAGGCAGTCTAAAAACAGTACTTGTCGCATTATTTTTTTTTTTGCAGAGAGAATAGAACCAGTAAATGTCCCAATGCTAACCCCTTATTTTTGCAGGAATATAAATGATCAGGAAACTATCCTGGCATAGCGAAAATCAGAGTTGTAGATACTTGCACTAATGGCTACTACTGCTCAGCACTTTTGCTTCGAGTAGTACACCCTTTTTGTTTGTTTGTTCGTTTGCATCTATTTAAGACAACTCTGTTTACAGTCGTTGTCTTGGCTGACATGGCACAGTGTGGATGGTGGCAGATTCAAAGCCTGATGGCGCTATGCCAGACGTTTAGCCTCAGCGATGTTACATAACATGCACGCTATTAAAAGACGTAAGACAATACTAGGAGGCAAGCGCTCACAAAAAACGAAGCAACTTGATTTAAAACAACAAACAGGATTAAACAAGTTGTAAGAAAATCTTAGGTTGCAGAACAAAAATTGAAGAAAGAAGTCATCAAAAAACAGGTTAATTTAAAGTAATGCAATTGTGCTGGCAAGCATTTAACACCCCACAGATACAGTTCCTAGTTCATATGAGGCATCAGCTGGAAGGCAATATACACAGATATAACAAGGCGTAAAAAGACAAATCAGAAAGAGTTCACATTTTAATTTTAAAATAACAAGAGTCATCCTGTCAATTTGTGGGATTGATTGGCGTAGCCTTTCATTAAAATAGTTTAATTACATAATTCTAGTTTTAAAATAGAGCTGTGTAGAACATCTATGATCCTGGGGTACTTATTTAGAAAATCGGAGATTAAAGTATAAGCCGCGTGCTGTTAACCATCAAATGTCAGTGAACGAGGCTGCTACGTAAATATTTCTTAATTCATATCGGTTAGGGGTTTTGTGGCAATTAGCGGCGAATTGCTGCTTGCCATATTGATACTTTTGATGAATTTCTTAGGTTAACTTATATTGATGCAATTTCGTGATATGTAAGATTCCAAGGGCCTTTAAAAAATGCTCAAGATTGTAATCGTAAAATAGAGTGCTGTTGCATGGAACGCATTTAATCTTGAAAGGTGCCTGTACCTATGCCTTTTACTTTCGGAAGCATTTTTGAACTTGAAGATTTATACGCTTCCTTTGAGATATTGAAGAGTACAATGCAAGACGCTTGTAACCTGTGTTATTCCTGGGACAAGTTGATTCACACTGCTCAGATTGTAAAGCTTTGTAGTGTTTACAAGAGTGTCGAACCGAAATTTTTATCTGTTCTATTAGGGTTCAGGTTCGCGTCCTTCGGTTCAGCCACATAGAGCATATATAACGGTCCAAAGCGGCTGGAACCGGTTCGAATCGCTAAAGAGTTAATATATTTTTCGTATTTTTTATGTGTAAAACAAGTAGTTCTTTATTGTATGTTCTATCTACTTTTAGCTTCAAGTGAAGAAAACAAAGAGTTGCGCTATTTTACTTGGACGCAGCAGTTTGAAAATCTAGTTTAAACGTTTAAACTCCTTGTTTATACAACTAAATTTTCAGTTGTTTACCCATCACATGCTTCATCTCAATCGCATTAAAAAAAACTGCCACAAAGAAAGGTTAATCATTTTTTTATTTCTTTGGTGTGCCATGCGGCAGATTCACATGTGATAGTGCATTCCCATTTCCTGGAAGACGTTAAGAAGGGAACGCTTTTGCGGGCCATGTGTCGAACGTTTGAAGTCTTGCGGTTGTTTAGGATGGAGGCTCACCCGGCTAAGATGACGTTGACTGCATGGCCACTTGAAGGCTCGGGCACGTACAAAGGAGGGGCTTGAGATCCGCTTACCGCACGAGGGAGAGACAAAAGGGACAGCAGGTGGATGTCGTGATTGACCTCACCTCTCATGAAAAGCCGGTGTGATTGCCACATTCACGCGAACTGTTCGGAGCGGAGCCTCTTCTAGGCGAGTAAGACCATCAGAGAGTTTCGAACCACATGAAGGAATACGAGCTCGTATGGTGCTCCACAGAGTCTCCTGTGAATGAGTATACTCTTCCAAAAAAGCTAGTAGTATTTACTAGGTAAGAGCTAGTAACCGCTTGTCACATATGTTACTAGGTACTTAGTAAACTTAGGTAGTAACGGTCAGCTAGTAACGGTTACGAGGTCAAGAAGCTAGTAACTGTCACTAGCCTCAAAGTAGAATTTTACTGCCTCTAGCTAGCAACTAGCGCTACCCCCCGATGGAAGACCAGAAACGTAACTAATCACGTGATTTCCGGTGAAAAAAAGTGTGGAGTTATGCCACTTACCACCAGGTGGCAGGCACAACAAAAATTGAAACTGGAAATGGGTAATCCAGGTGTCGCTAGCCACTGTCCAATTAAACGTACACAAAAGCGAAGCCAATTCTTTATTTTAATCCTTACAAATTTGCAAGTAGATACATATAAACTTGCCCACCCACATTTTTAGCTCACAATCGACAGACTGCATTCAACACAAACACACGCCACTTAATCGCTCTAATCGCTAACTTACGGTCAAGGGCAGTGGGGATCGAACACAGGAGGTTCCTAGCGCAAGCTTTCTAGCTGAGACGTGTGAGCCCACTCGGCCTTTTTTTTTTTTTTTTTTTTTTGTGTTAGCTCACTTGGTTATTTATTTTCCGCTAACTTCCTTGACTGCCCTTAAGTCTTCTATACTGACCATTTGAGCGCGCAAACTCGTCGTCGTGTATCAGCAAGTCAGTTCTTTGCACTCGCTAAGTCAGTTGCGCAACGAAGCAATCCGCATGAAAGCGACGGGAACAAGCGGTGAAGGCGATGAGCGACATTTCCTAGAAATTCAAAAACCGAGCGACGCGACGGGTGACCGTGAGAAATCGCCGTCTCTCGTCGCTGTCTCCGTCGCTCGTCTCGTCGCTTTTTAAATCGATTACATGCGGTTCAGCTTTAAAACGAATGCGGTCGCCGTCGGCGAGAGAGTATTTTCTTGCCGTCTCCCGCGGCGAACGAAGGCCCTAATTGACGGGGAGTACGACGGCAGCTGCACTCTTTTCACGTGCTGCGCTTCAAAAACGCATGCAAAATTAATACCGCGTGCAGCTCGCATCTTAATTTTGGCAGTGCACTGACGAATGCTCGCGTTTTTGGGGAAGATATAAGCAAATTCAGAAAGCCTCGTAGAATGCCAAAACAGTTTTTTTTCATTAGTCCCAAAGCTACATACACCATTTACGACGCACATCAACGGTTGTGACAGTGCACCGTCAGGACCGAAGACAGCTAAGTCAGAATCATTCAACCACCGAGCACACACAAACCGTAAAGAAGTTCTCAATGTCAAGTAGGAGGAGGCGGAGAAAAGCTTCTTGGACGACGAAACCCAATCCAGTGACAGCGGCACCGGCTCGTTGGCACTATCCCCGGAGCAGTCCAGGTCCACGCACACACTCGCCCCGTCGAGCGCACGAACGTTAACTATGCACTCCAACACGGGAACACGAGAACTGCACACGACACTAGGCAAAAACGGCAGGTTGACATCGGAGAAATAAGCGTCTTGCGAACTCCGGCTGGCACCAACTTGCTTGCCGTACAATGTTGCCAAGCGTCTCTTGTGAAAGAAAAACATATGTTACAAAAATATATAAAACAACGGAATGAACTTTTCTTGCAATTGAAAACGAGCGTGTTGGTTAATAGATACAAAACTTGAAAGTATAAAACAACGAGGACGTGAACGGGAACAGGACATCTTTCATTTAGCAACAACATAGAATGGCACAACGATAAAACCGCCTCCCAAAGGTTTCAACGTTCTCAAAGAGAGAAAGGAGATAATTGTTATAAAGGAAAGGGAATTTACTGTAAATATAAAAGTTCAAAAAGCGCTGGCGTCACGACGAGGTATCACTAATCTAGTTATCTCCGATTACTTAGAATTCGACCGTTGTCATTGTCAATAATGAAGAGGGTGCAGAAATATTGTTGTTTACAGTCCCAAAGGGAAATGTACCATAATTATAAAAGTTTAAAAATCTCTAGCGTCACGACGAGGTGTCAGTAATCTAGTCATCTCTGGTGTTAGGAATTCAACCTCTGTCTTTGTCAATGATAATGAAGGTGCAGAAATGTTGTTGTTTACAGTCCCCATGGCAAATGATTCAATGATTTCTCTCCCCAATCTGTTGTTGTGCCCGCCCAGTATTCTAGTATCAGAGAAATAAGGAGTACAGTAATCGCACGTGCGGCTGCGAACGACAATTGGGTGATTCGATTTATTTGAAGCCTTTGATGCTTCCAAGTTGTGTTATTTGGGTCGATGGTTGACGCATCTCCCAGTCTGTCCAACGCAGACATGTACAAGTTACTCAAAAAAAGCAATTAAGTTAAGTTACTGAGTATTGACGTCAAAAGTAATTTGAGTAGAGTAGAAATTACTCAAAAAGAAAGTAATTGAGAAAATTACTAATTACCGTAAAAAAGTAGCGAATTAATTTTGAAGTTACTTTTAAAGTTAATTTTGTGGATTTTTTTATGGAAAAAAGAAAGTACAGAGATTTGATCCGTTAGCGAAATTGTGCTAGCCAAATGTGAATCAGTTTGTTTTTTTTCACAAAAATGCTTTAATACCTTGTTCTGCTTCTGCGTGCCTAATTGTTTTGTACTTTCTTGTTTGTTTGGTCAATGATGTACTACGAATCTGTCATTTGTACTTTGAGGTTTAGCACTGTCTGAGGTTGGTTTTGTTTACACTGCTTTTCGTGTTTACAGTGTTGCGTAAAGTTCATCTAAAAGTGGTTTAAGACAGGTACACAGTAAATGACAGGTTATGTACTTCAAGTAAAGTGGTAAGTACACCGGGTGCAATGTACTTGAAATAACATATATAAATACAATATATTTCAAGGTAAAGTACAAGCAGTTTTAACACAATCTTTCATGATGCCCTTTCATTTCCTTTACAGTGTTTTTTAACTGGTATGAATTACTCCAGGGGTATCCGGAGGTGCATCAGTTTTTTATGGAAAGGCAGCAAATATTGTATATGGTGAAGTCGCCGCAGAGGAGTCGTTTTACTCTCGCTGAAGAGCTATTTGACACAATCAACTTAAAGGCACTTATTTCCTTCGGTCTTACAGCCGCCATTACTTCACTCAGAGAAATGACCAGATGACGTCTCGAAAGAGCGCGTTTTCAAGCGATGATACCGCCATTTTTTGTTTTCAAATTCGGGGAATCTACATTTAAGTCGGAAGTTTTACTTTCCTCGGAAAAAAGCAAGTACACGTTTAGAGAATTTACTTCAAGTAAAGTACGGGTTTTCTAAACAGTAGTACTTCCAGTACCATGTACATAGATCACTTCCCAACACTGCTTATTTAATATTTTCCATAAAACAAAACCTAGGGTAATCACTACAGGTTTTTTGAACGATGTATGAGTCTTTGAAGAACTGCATATTCTGAGTTTTGGGAGGGAGGCAACGCAAAGAGGATATCTTTGCGTTGCCCTCTAGCCCGCGATTCTTCGAGTACAGCACAATCTACGGGAGCACAAGATGTGTTTCAGAGCAGGTGCTGTATTTTGTTGCCTCCTTTGAGTGAGGATGCAGTGTATGCATTTCCTGTAGTGAGCGAGAGTTTCTACGTTGGGGAGAAGCGGAAACGAGCCTTTTCTTTAAAAGGGTCAAGTCTTGAGCTTCGGGACACAGAGAAACGCCGGTCTTTGGCGCAAACCCCGCTGTTACTCGACGGTTACTCGGCCTCTCCTGCGTCGTGTCTGTTCGCTCCCCGTGCCTCGTAGCAGTGTAGTTGGACGGGGGGGGGGGGGGGGGGGGGGGTTGTTCGGGCTTTCCTAACCATTTTCTCCTCCCCCCTTCCTACGTCACATGCTTCCCCCTCTTCGCAAATATCAGCTGATCTTCGAACATCTTATCTCCTCTGTGCAGGAATGTCTGTTGATAGGCAAATCAACCACTAAAATTTGAAAGTAATCTGTAACTTCAATAGAAGTTACTAAAAAAAAGTAAATAAAGTAAACTACTAATTACCGAAATAAAAATGTAATTGAAAGTTACTAAGCTACTCAGAAAAGTAGTGAAACTACAGTAATTTGAGTAGGGTAGTTGAACTACGTACAAGTCTGGTCCAACGTACTGGCTGCCCCAGCTTAGTGGAATCGAATAAACCTTTTTTTCTTCGCATTTTACGAACTTTCTGGGATGCTTAACATTGCACCATCTGGGACTATCGCTCCCATGAACCTTTTTACACATCTGTTTTAGGCGCATACGACAGGAAAAAACAACACTCGTGTCGAACTTGGACGCGATAGATCTTAAACGGTGCGCGGAATTGTGCGTGTAGAAAATCACAGCGAAACGACCTTTCTTTTTGGAAACAGCTTGCGGAAGTTGTGGTTTGAGAATGAACCTCTCAAGGGTGGAACGAAGTAGGTCAGCAGGAAAGCCTGCTTTCTCCAACCTTTGTTACTGCAACTTCAGGCTACTTTCAGAGAAATGCGTGCACGACTTGTAGTATGAGGAGTTGAAAAGTGACCAAGTAAGTTAAGCATGGCGTCGTAAGGCCACTTTTGAACTCCTCATACTCCAAGTCGTGCACGCAGTTCTCTGAAAGTAGCCTGAAGTTGCAGCAGCAGAGGTTGGAGAAAGCAGGCTTTCCTGCTGACCTACTTTGGTCCACCCTTGAGAGGTTCATTCTTAAACCACCACTTCCGCAAGCTGGTTCCAAAAAGAAAGGTCGTTCCGCTGTTATTCCCTACACGCACAATTCCGTGCACCGTTTAAGATCTATCGCGTCCAAGTTCGACACGAGTGCTGTTTTTTCCTGTCGTATGCGCCTAAAACAGATGTGTAAAAAGGATAATGGGAGCGACAGTCCCAGAGAGTGCAATGTAAAGCATGCCAAAAAGTTCGTAGAATGCGAAGGAAGAAAGGTTTATTCAATTCCACTAAGTTGTGGCAGTCAGTACATTGGACAGACTGGGAGATGCGCCAACCATCGACTCAGAGAACGCAACTTGGAAGCATCAAAGGCTTCAAATGAGTCCTATCACCCAATTGTCGTTCGCAGCCGTACGTGCGATGAATGTACTCCTTAATTCTCTGGTACTAGAATACTGGGCGGGCACAACAACAGAGTTGGGAGAGAAGTTATTGAATCATTTGCCATGGGGACTGTAAATAACAACATTTTTGCACCTTCATTATCATTGACAAAGACAGAGGTCGGATTCCTAGCACCAGAGATGACTAGACTACTGACACCTCGTCGTGACGCTAGAGCTTTTTAAACTTTTATATTTATAGCACATTTCCCTTTGGGACTGTAAACAACAATATTTCTGCACCTTCTTTAACATTGACAAAGACAAAGGTCGAATTCTAAGAAATAGGAGATAACTAGATTAGTGATACCTCGTCGTGACGCCAGCGCTTTTTAAACTATTATATTTACAGTAAATTCCCACTCCTTTATAACAATTATCTCCTTTCCTTCTTTGAGAACGTCTAAAAAAATTTTTTTTTTTGGAAAGGGGGGGCTGGGTGGGTGGGCGGTTTTATCGTTGTGCCATTCTATGTTGTTGCTCAATGAAATATGTCCTGTTCCCGTCCTCGTCGTCTTTGTTTTATACTTTCAAGTTTTGCAACTTTTCTTGCTTTCGGACACGTTTTTAGTATGTGCTACGTGGCTATTTTCATCCCAGTTAAAACGAAAATGAAAATATAAACGCTCACAAACGAATGCAAACGAGAAGAGAGTAAGTAAGCCGGATGGCCATTGCATGAACAATGGCTGCTGCGATCGCTGCAGCCATGGAGAATAGAAGGGTAGGAGAGGGCATGACGTCAGCCGCGTAGCCTCCACAAGCCATGCTCCCTTGACGCCTCGCCTCTTTCTCATTTTCCTCCTTACTTTCCTCACTTGTCAGCCCAACAAGACCACATCACGTGACCGTAGCTAGCCTTGGTCTAGCCTTCGATCTGATAAAACCGACAGGACGGAGCGCGCGCAAGCCTGCAAGGAATCCTCCTACAATCCACCATCCATCTCGCACGTGACATGTCACGCGCACCAATCGCCAAAGAGATCTGCGGTCACGCTGGGCACAATATCGTTTAAACTTTTTATGACTAGGCTTCACCAATATTGCAACGTGCCCCCTCCTAGTACTCCTAACCTCCTTGGCTGCAGCGCTGGCTTCCACATCGTGCTGGTACGGAGGCTGCGATCGTTATAAAGTCAGCTCCAACCCATAGCCATGCCCCTCAAACAATATTTAACGCCACGATTGCGTGTGGATACGTCCCCCTGCGATCCGAAACAGCAAGTACGTCGCTAACGCTGGCAATCGAGTATAAAGCAAACGCCGCCACCGTCTCCACGCCTTGGCGGTAGTAAATCTAGTAAAAAGGTAGTAATGACTGCATTTGCTAACTTTTTACTACCTATCGCGTGTTTGAGGTAGTAAATTGTTAGTGAAAGGTAGTAACGGTCAGAAAGAGGTAGTATCTGCTGCAGTTACCAGCTTTTTACTATCTTTTTTGAAGGGTGTAGGACTATCCTTGGCCGCTACTTAAGAAGAGGAAGCGGGTATAGGCTTGGCTTCGGTGTGACGTACAGAGCGCGACACTGTTAGCGCGAACAGGCGATCGCCGGTTTTTTCAGTTATTCTCTTTGAAACCAAGAGATATCATCCAAGCTGTTATTGCTACGGAAAGAGCTCATTTAGTTCTATAATGTAAGCGATCAAATTTCGTAGTTGCTAATACTATTTAGAAGTAAAATGCGAAAATGCGCCGATATCGCGCTAACAGTGTCGCGATGTGTACATACAGCGCTCTGGAGCTGGCAGCACACCCTCAGATCCGGCCTCGAGTGCGTGTCTTGCCACCGGGCGGGACCCTGCGCAGTTTGCAACTAAGGCTCTTCGTTCTTTCTCTCTGGACTATAACTGCACCCTGCCACCTTTACTCACAATTCTACCCTTCACTCTTATGTGGGAATAATTGCACACACCTCCGACCTTGATGGCGCCCAGGTGCTTCTCACTATGGCGGTGCTGCTCCTCGCTGATGCCAGCTGGCATCAGCGAGGACTGCTCCGGGCCCGGGCGGTGTCTCCTACGAGGCCCATAAGAGCGTGGACGGCCTGGCTCTAAGATGGCTTCTAGAAACTCTCAATGCGGTCTGGATCACCGGGGATGCTCTTGCCTTTTGGAAATATGCAGATATAGTGGTCATACCCAAGCCCGGCAAACCCCCCGGCCTTCTTGCAAACCTTCGACCTCGACTTTATGCAAGCTCAGTTGTTGGCTCGATCACGTTGGAGGGTACCACCCGGCCCAGAATGTATTCCGCCCTCACATGGGTACTGAGGGCGGTTTGGAGCATCATTCACCTTCGGTGCTCATCGCTGGTCGCTCCCACCGTGTGCGCGCACTACACATCATGGATGTACACCTGGCATACGATGACGTGAGCCACGCGGTTATCGTTTCCATTTATTTATTTATTTATTTACATACCCTCAAGGCCCTGGGGGCGTTACAGAGGGGAGTGAGTGAAAAAACAACAACAAACAGTAATAGAAGACATGGAATAGGTCACGGGTCACTTTCGCAAAAATAATTAGTAACAGCACTTTTAAACACATCTAACGAGGGTAATAATATTAATGACGCCGGAAGGTGGTTCCACTCTGGTGATGTCCTAGGAATGAAAGATTCGTGATAGGCTGAGGTTCGAGAATGAGGAATGCCGACTTTGTACTGATGATCAATGCGTGGAGAAACGTAAGGTGGGACGAGGAAGAGCTTTTCTTTAAGAATGGGGTTAGAATTATATATTTTATAGAAAAGACATAGACGAGAACACTTACGGCGCAAAGAAAGCAGTGGCAAGGAGAGAAGAGATTTCATGGATGATACACTAGCTGTACGGTGATAATTGTTAAGTATGAAACGAGCGCCGCGGTTCTGAACTGACTCGAGATGAGAAGTGAGCGTCGTCTGACCAGGATCCCAGATTGAAGCTGCATACTCTAATTTTGAGCGAACCAAAGATTTGAATAATATTAGTTTGAGAGAAACTGGTGCTAGAGAAAAGTTACGTTTTAGGTAGCCTAACATAGAATTGGCATTAGCAATGATGTGGTTAATATGAATATGCCAGGAGAGGTTAGAAGTAATATGCACACCGAGGTATTTATATGAGGTCACACATTCTAAAGAAACGTTATCAAGATGAAAGATAAAAGGCGTAGTGTTACGGCGAGACACTTTCATTGTTTTACATTTTTTAGTATTAAGTGTCATGGACCACAGCTTGCACCAATCAAGAACAGCATTTAAGTCGTTTTGAAGAAGGAGAGAGTCAGAATCATTAGTAATCTTACGATAAATAACGCAGTCATCCGCGAATAAACTAAGCGATGATGAGACACACAACGGCAAGTCATTGATGTATATGAGGAATAACAAAGGACCGAGAACGGAGCCTTGAGGGACGCCAGAAGTAACAGAAGACACTGAAGAATTAGAGTTATTTACATGAACAAACTGCGAACGATTTGTAAGAAAACACTCAATCCAAGTTAGTATCTGAGGGTCGAGGTTGAGTTTGCTAAGCTTGAAGAGTAGTAGTTGGTGAGAAACTTTATCAAATGCTTTGCTGAAATCAAGAAAAATACAGCCAATCTGGGATCCATGATCAAGTAATGAAAATAAATCGTTAGTAAAGACGAGAAGTTGTGTTTCGCAAGAAAGAAATTTACGAAAGCCATGCTGTGAGGACGAGAAAAAAGAGTTGGATTCGAGATATTTAACAAGATGTGAATAAATAATATGCTCTAACATTTTACAAGGAGTACTGGTTATGGAAATGGGTCTATAATTGTCGGGGCAGTGTTTGTCGCCTGATTTATGAAGTGGAACCACCTTGCCAGTTTTCCAATCTTCAGGAAGGACACCAGTAAGAATAGATTGCTAAAAAATCTTAGTAAGAAAAATTGCACTGTAAATTTTAGTATGCTTTAGAAACTTAGTGTTAATATTATCAATACCACATGATGAAGACACTTTGAGGTTGTCAATCAGCTTAACAATGCCATCAAAATCAAACACAAGCGGGTCCATTGGAAAGAAATCATGATTAGGGTAAGTAACAATAGAACAGTTTACATCTCTAGAAAACGATTGAACAAACACCTCATTAAGGATTTTCGCAGAGTCATCGTCAGACATAACAATGCCATCAGAGTCATAAAGCAAAATAGCCTTGTCTTTCTTGCCATTAATAACACTCCAAAACATTTTGACACTAGTTGATAGCAGACGGGGCAAGGTTTGGCTGAAGAAAGTTTGTTTGGCGTCCTTAATTGCATTTTTGTATAAATTTTCTGCGTTGTGGTAAACCGTCCAGCTCTCAACAGTGTCTGCAGGCTTAGCAGTGCGGAACAGGCGTTTCTTTTTATTTGAAAGTCTTTTCAAGGCATTATTAAACCATGGGGACGTGGAGCTATTAGTAAGAAAGCGACGTGGGACGAAAGAATTGATAAGGGAATTGACTTTATTTTTGAACATTGTCCAATTAACCTCGACAGAGCGTTCGGAAAAATTGGATAGGAAGAAGTCAAGAAATTGCGCTAACTCGCGGTTTATACCCTCAAAATCAGCTTTGCCATAATCAAGAAAAGAGTTATTCTTCGCTTTTGCAAAGGCAGATACAGGAGCGCTTAGGTGAAAGTGAAGTAAACAGTGATCGCTGATGGCAGGTAGATACGTAAGAGAGGATGCAAGATCAGGCGCGGTAGAAAGAATAAGGTCCAGCACGTTCTCAGAAGTTGCCGTAACACGAGTCGGCCTAGTAACTATCTGCGTTAACGAAAAATCGGAGCAGAGACTTAAAAACTCGGAACACGAGTACGATGACGTGAGCCACGCGGTTATCGTTTCCATTCTTTATTGGCATTATCTATGTGACCGGTTTTGCTCCTTTGTCTGCTCTTTTTAGTGTTTCTGGGTGGGACCAACGTGGGACACTTTACACTGGAGCGGGGGGTATCACGAGGTTCTGTCCTTGCCCCTCAGCTTTTCATTGTAGCACTCTTACCAATGGCGTGAGACCTCTCATATATCCCAGATGTTCATTTTCTGATATACGCGGATGATGTGACACTGTGGACCTGTCACTCCTCTCTATAATGGGAAACACGAGGTCTGGACGTGGCGCTGAATGCTACTATAACCTGGTGCATTTCGCTGGTGCTCATCCTCTGACCCGAAAAGCTGCCCACATGTCCATTGCTAACCGTCGGGGCCGCCGCAAGCTTTACCAAAATCCTCTCGAACTTATTCTTGCCGGTCGAGTCCGAACGGAGGTGCCTAAACTCCGCGTGCTTGGTGTGAATCTCAGTAACACTGGGTCAGCGTCGCCCTGACTCTGCGCTGCCCGCAAGACAGCTTCCAGCATGCTTCATCCGTTTCACCGAATTTCTTATACCTGGGGGGGGGGGGGGGGGGCGTTGTCGCATTTCCTGGATGTTTTCGCTCTCGATATTCCAGCCTCGTCTGTTTACCTGGCCCAGTTTCAGTACCTCACGAAGGTCAGACGGGCCCGATTAGAAACTCTTAACTGGGAAGCCATGCGGGTCACCACGGCTCTCCTCCGGCTAACACCGACCCCATACTTCGAGCTGAGGCGCAGTGTAACGCGTTAAACAAACTGATTTATTAATGATGTCAAGCCCGGGCCATAAAGCTTGACGTAATTCCACCGGCAGCTGCCTCGGCACATTACATGAATCCGCCTCTGCCATTGGTAGGCTCCCCCGACACAACGTTAAACCCTTGGCGCCACTGTCAAGTTACCGACAACGAACCTAGTGGCGGCGTCAGGTAGACTCATCTAAGATCTCTTTCTACGGGTTTCGCTATGTTTAGTCCTCACTTATCAGTTTCCGAAGACGCTCATCTGGTAGCCCATGTGGATGCTGGACAGACTGAATCAGGTCACCATACAAGCCTCGTTTGTCCCTCCATCCTGACTGTGAATCAAACGTGTTCGTACCTCCTGGACACCCAAATTCCAGTGATTGCTTCAACTTAGCTTCACAGCCTTAAAGGGTAAATCGTGGTTGTGCTCTTAACTAAGTATTATTACACTATATAAGATAATGAAGTGCGCAACCCAACATATCCTGAAATATCTTTCACCAAACATATTTTCCAATATATACGCAAGCTAAAAGCTAACATTATACATCCCAAGTGCCGTGAAGGATTTAGCCCTTTCAGTCCTTTCAGTCTTTTTTAGTCCTTTCAGTCTTTTTTATTAAAAGAAATACTCAGTGGCGATCACAACGTTTGTTTTCATACCAAACAATATTTATATTCAGCATAGTGATGCATGATGCAAAAATTAGTGTTATAAAGTTTGTCACATTAGTATACACGTTCTTTCGTACTCTGGTCGAAGCTGACCTAAAAGGGCGCACAACCATATAAAAATATGTTTCTCCTACACTTCTAAATTGACCCAGCCTGGATGAGATACAGCTCTGTCCTTGACACGATACCGGTCAAATCACTGCAAAAAGAGCAGGGCTGGGCAGTATCGCGATAGTATCTTAGAGATACCTTCGTGTATCTGTATCTCTGTATCGAGATACATTTGTCAAATGTATTTGTATTTCAGTATTGAAATACTTTTACAATGTATCGCTTGTGTCGCGACACTTTGCCCGACTTAGGCATCTCGTTACATTTGTTGCCCTTCTTAAGATAAATTTAAAGGATAAAAACTTCTTTATGGTGCAACTTGCTTCGGAATTCATAATATGAACCTGCCCTATAACATGATTCATCTCAGTCACCAACAATAAAAAAAGAATTGTAGTTTACAGAAAATTACTTGTAAGAATAACAAAATCAGCTCCTCTCACAAAGTCCTCCCCTCTTTCGAATTTAGCGGAGGGAACGCTGTAAAGGAGTTGAGTGGAGAAAAAGTACGGCCCTGTTGTCCAATCTCCCCACACTAAGGGTGATACAGAAGCTTATAATGTGACAGTTTGAGATGCGCCCTCATGACAAAACAGGTTTCATTTCGGGCAGATACCTTTTGTCAAGCATGGTACGCAGTCTTTAGCGTTCTGTAACTATGTGGTTCGACGGGGGTGACTTTTTTTTTTTTTTCAGAAATAATGATAGAGAGTTTTAGATAATGGGCAGTGCATAAAATGGCACAAAACACGGAGCATAAGCATAAATTACTTTTCGCATTCCCCACGAACTGCACCCTCTCCACGTAGCACCGTTCGGGAACAAATGTATTTCTATGAAATACATTTGCATTCTGGAATACTTTTTCGCCGTCATTGCGGAAGTATTTCAGAGGTATTCCGTTGCATAAAAGACAAATGAATCTCACTATCAGTACTTTAGGCTTAAAACACATGTATCTCAGTATTTTTATTCCCGAATACTTTTTGGAGTATCTCTGCCCAGCACTGGAAAAGAGACAACGTTTTTGCTAATTGATGATTTTTTTTTTAAATAGAACAAAAGAGTTTTGGATATTCTACCTGATATATTAGCTGCTTAGTCCTTGGCTCTCTACCGGTCTGAGTGTGTGACTGTTACGGGTGTGCCACTAGGGGGAAAGAAGAAAAAGGGAAGCAGTGGGCTCAAGGAGGAGAAGCGGTTGGGATCTTTTTGAATCGGCTGGAGCATCCAGTCTCGCCGACGCATCGAGCCAAGGAACGAGGTCTTGGCGACGCACCGAGCCAGGGAACGAGCTCTTGGCGACGCACCGAGCCAAGGAACGAGGTCTCGGCGACGCACCGAGCCAGGCAGCGAGGTATCGGCGACGCATTGAGCCAGGGGAACGAGGTCTCGGCAACGCACCGAGCCAGGGAACGAGGTCTCGGCGACGCACCGAACAAGCCACGGCTACGCTCCGAGGAACGGGACTCAGCAAGTCCGGCATCCGAGCGATGAGAACCCAGCCGCGAACCACGAGCAAGTGTTCGTGAGTGACTCGACCGGGGACTTACCACTGAGACTGGGACTTACTAATTGACGATATACGAAGACATATCTAGGACATAGACGTTAAGCGTCATAACGAGACCTGGCACTACCTCTAGTTATTATTTTTCTTTCCGTTCTTCTTCTATTGTAAATATATATTTCTTTATTTTCATGTTCTACTGGCCTTCTTGTCTCTACCGCCTCCGCGTACGTCCCCGGCGTGACAGTGACCAAGAGATAGTCATAGTTCCACCAGGCCCCCCGTGTGTATTTTATTTTCGTCCTACCTACAGACACGAACAATTGCTGTTCATCACATGAGAAGCCATGGAAAGTTTTTATGTTTGAAACGTACTTTATGTGGGCAGAAAAACACGTTTGCTTAAATCAACTTCCAAGCGCGAATTGTTTTTTAAAGGGGCGATGCAAGGATTTTAGTACTTTGCGCAAATACGGCTTAAAACGAGTTCCTGACGTAAATGACATATTAAACACGAGTTCATTTTCACCACACGTAATAAAAGTCCCAGAAAAAAAAAAAAAAAACGATTCGCGTTTACCTTTTTAACTCGCATCCAGAATAAGCGGCCACGTGATCTGGAGATGAATAAATGCAGCCAATGTTGGTCACAGCCTCGTGGTGGGGTTGGCGAAGCACAGGACACTCGCTGAGTTCCAGACATTGTTATTGGTCGGCTACTGTCGTCATTGCAGCGATTGGGCACAGGCCACTACCCGAATGCTTGTCGAACTATTGATTATCACGAGTCAAAATCGAGTGCTCACGCAATGCGTGGGCTCAATTTATGAGCCGCATTCAAATACCTTAGCTGGGGGATACTACGACCCCCAACCTACGTCATCAAGTTTTGCAAAGGAGAGATTGAAAGAAAACGCTCGCTTTGGTCCTTGAAATGACACCGCAACAAAGCTGTTTCTTGGTCAGTGGTGTATCGTGCGAGCATACCTTTGTCCCACTAGGGCCAGAAAACTAGTGTAAAGTGAAAACCTTTCCAACCGAATATCGTTGCACCGCCCCTTTAAGACACTGCAGATCATCGGCCACACATATCCAGCATAAAACGACAAAAACATTTGTGGAGACATCTTTGGTAATAAGGAAGGGCCTTTATTTATCATGTGTATCTTTAATAAGACGATCGACTGTTCTTTGATCCTATCAAATATCCGGTCAGCAATTTAATACTATTTTATTGGTACCAAACTTTTACTATACATTGTTTACATCTCCGCTTGAGACCGACGCGGTAGGAGTCCTTCCGTGTCGATCTTAAGCGGTGACGTTAAGGATGTATAGTCAACGTTTGATAACGGCAACATTTTATTAAATTACTCACCGAATATTTGGCAGCTTCAAACAAGAACCGCCTACCTTATTCAAGATGCACATGGTAAATGAAGGCACGTACCTTCCCTTACTGAAGATGTCTCTGCAAATATTTTTTGCAGTTTGCGCTGGATGTATTCGTGTACTAGTGATTTGTAGTGTCTTAAATACATTTGTAGTCTTGAACCGCATTTACACAAATGTGTTTTGAAGGAAAAAAAATTACGAGGACACCTAAGCACTTCTTATGAGTTGTGAATGCGAAAGCATGGATGTCGTTCTTCCGCTCCCTTAGTTCGTCTGTCGTGTACTGGCGTGGACGGCCACGTTTCGCTACTGCCGAGGTTGCGGCCGGTGGTCGAGCGGGCGCTCTTATGGTACGTTTACACTTGCGGATCCGCCAGCGGATCCGCCCAGCTTTTGCCGCTGGGGCGAAACGCTGGGCGGAAAACGCGGCGGCGAGCCGTATACGCTTCTTGCATAAGACGTCACTTCCGGCTGATTTCGCCCAGTACGCCATATTGGCGGGTCTTCGGCGTCAGTTCACTGTAGCAGTGCTGCCATCTCCGCATTTCGGAGTGTCTTGTTCTGTGCTGCCTAGCAATGTTAATCTTAGGCGCATATGCCGCGAGTCTCGCCGGACGAGTCCGGGCGCGGTACGAGCAGAAAGTGGCGATGTGTGGATCCGTCGATCCGCTTCTACTCGACGATGGGGACACTCTCGTGGATGTCAACTTGTATCCACGAGTGGAAACGACGGACCTCAAGGACTATCTCGTGAACGGAACAAGTTTCTACTCTAGAGAACAGTTCAAAGCTTCCAAGTCCCTGGAAGCGCATAATTACTTAACAAGCGGATGGGTGAGCCAGCCCAGGCTTAAAGTCCTGCCGGACAAGAATGTCGTCTGTGTCGCGAAGGTAAGTGAATCAGTAACCAGAATGCATTTTTCGGTTTGTGTGGCATGGGTCCGGTATTCATAAAAATAGTAGTATTCTGAACCTGTGTCGCACGACTAAGGCTTGCGTAATTAGCGTAAAAGCGCTGCGTTACATCGTGGGACGTGGTTTACCGCGGAGCAGCATTACTCGGAGTTGTCGGTCTGCGCCTCCAACATTTCGCTTGAGCGGGACGTGGGTTTTGAATAAAAATTATTGGTGCGTTTAAATGTCAGCGTCAAGCTGCTTGACCAGCTTTTGCTTTTAAGTGGCCTCGCCGCGAGCGGAAATCACCCACCGCATTCCACCCAGTCGTGTTCATGAGTGTGCGAGCGCAAGCATCTAACCCCGAAAGGCGCCTTGACCCCTCGAGAGTTTGCTCGAGTTAACAACAAAATGATCCTACTCAGCCACGTGGCCACGCGTCTACGTTGTCCCCTGATGTGGGGGAAAAGTTACCAACGAGCTTATACTTAGTTCTGTAAATTTTTGCCCAACCCAAATCGTTTTCGGTCAGTTATACCATTGGCCATTTTGTGTTCGATGTATTGCGTGCACAAAAATGATGTACCCTTATATATTTCAGGTAAAGCACTCCCAGACATTCAGCACGCAGCCTTTGCTCCCATGGGTCCTCCTACGACCAGACGGCGAGGTCCTCACCGCACACTGCACCTGCATGGCCGGCTTGGCTGAAGCCTGTTCCCATGTTGCGGCTATCCTTTTCTACATGGAGGTGGTGGTGAGGCGCATGGATAGTCAGGCCTGCACAGATGGGGAAAATGCGTGGCTGCCACCAACAGTCAACAAGCTGGTCTGCAAGACTGTAGCCGAGATAGACTTCGGTTCGGCATCCATGAAGAAGAGGCAGCTGGACGAGCAAGCTGCCAGACCACCACAAAAGCTCATGAAGCATGTGCCCAGGCCCAGTCAAGCCATGATAAGTGCCTTTTACGACAAGCTGAAGGAAGCTCCTTCCAAGCCAGCGCTGTTAGCACTGGTACCAGGGTATTCTGCTCCATACGTCCCAGCAGAAGGGAGATACAAGGAGGTACTCCTTTGCAACCTCTTCAAGGGAGGTCCTCTACCTCCATGGGAGGACATTGAGGAGGACTGCGAGGCATTCGCAAGCTCTTTGAAGGTTGACCAAGAGGTAGGCAGGTCATATATTACTTTGCTATTCCAACAGCAATCATTAATCACCCTGTTCGCAACTAGCCTAGTTTCTAAATTGCATAAACTCTTTTTTTTGCATAAAAACCTCGTCATTACACAACTCCACAGCCAGGCACGTAGTCAGAGAGTTGGTCCGGTGCCTTCCCCAAACTCTGTTTTGATGGAACCTGCTCTCCCCACTCTCCATCGACAACACTTTGTAATAAAGAGTCTCTTCCCCCCCCCCCCTCCCTGTCTGCAGCATATGTAGCAATTACTACACCAAGCTTCAGCTGAATTGAGACCAAAGTGGCCACGGTCTTTAGGTCTGAACAATAGAACATAAAGTTTTGATCAGTGAATTTATGCTACCTTGGGAAAAATTACACGCATGTCGCTGCCAGACTTGTAGTCATTACTCGGTTGCTGGCTTCATTTGGTTAAGACGAAGTGCGGGTACTCTGGTGTAGACAAAGTGCACTTACTGTCATTGTATAACATGGGTGTCCTTTACACTCGATGTTAATTTTTGTGCACAAAATCTGTGCATCTTACCCCGATTTATGTTACGATATAACTCTCCTTCAATGTTCCCCAATTTTTCTCGCAGCTTGCAGACAAGATAGAGGAGAACACACGAACACAGCACCGATCAGCCAAGTGGTTTGCCTTCAGATCGGGTAGAACGACGGCGTCCACCGCAAGAGCTGTGTGCCACACGTCAATGGATGCGCCAGCACTGAGCCTCCTAAAGAAAATATGCCACCCGAAGAAGTGTGTATTTCAGAGTCCTGCGACAACCTGGGGCATCGAACACGAAGATGAAGCTCGACAGCTATACACCGAAGTGATGGGACTGTCGCATCCAAGCTTCACCTGTGTGAACAGTGGACTGTTAATCCGCCCAGACTTGCCTTTTATCGCAGCCACTCCAGATGGGGCAACAGAGTGCAGCTGCTGTGGCCTAGGGCTCGTGGAGGTGAAGTGCCCCTACCTCCAAAGGCACTGCACACTAGACGAGCTGCTACTATCTCTCCCAGAATGCTTGGAGCGGGAAGAGAGCACTGGTGTGGTGTCACTGAAGACCACCCACACATACTACTACCAGGTACAAACCCAGATGCTTGTTGCAAAGAAGAACCACTGTGACTTTGCCCTCTGGACCACCGAGGCAATGTTTATTGAGAGGGTGTATGCCGACGCTGCCCTTCATGAGGAGGTTGTGATTAAGTGCAAGACTTTTTTTGTAAAGGTGGTACTGCCGGAGCTGTTGTACATGTTCTGGTCGCAGGCAGAAATCGCGTCTGGAAACTAAAAATTGACTACCTTCCAGCACATGTTCAACTGAGTGGAAGAGAATCAAAGAAAAAATGTGAACACTAAAAAAAGAAAATCCAGCCCTACTCGAATTTCAGTGATTATTACTCAGACTTCACACAACACAAAAAAATGACAGGCGTGTACAGAGTGATCTTTCGAATTGAAGGGTTCATGCATTTTATAAAGGGCTACACAGTCTACAAAAGTACAGCTCATGGTTTCCTGGAAAAATTTGTAAGAATGCAAGGCTAGGTGAAACTGACACATAGGAGATGTAACTAAATAGACACAAACTAGGAGAATGTGCAAGTTTGTCGACTACAGCTGGATTTTAGCAGAACACAAACTGCTCAAGCATTGCAACCACAGAAAACCGCTCGGGTAGACTACTAGAGTCTGATTACAAAGTGTGTAAGTGAAACGGGGAAAATGAATGTCGAACAAAAAATGAGATAACATGTTATCACAGTTTGCCCAGTGCTTTGCAACACAAAAAATAATGCTACTTTTAGTTGCATCTGTTCCTGCACTCCACACAGAGATAGTGGATGCATAAAACAACAGAAGAGCTCGGTTATATTTTACGGAGCATATGGGAGGCCCATGATAGGTGCTTTTGTAGGAAATGTTCATGGCACTAAACCACAGACTTGTCAGAAATTATGTGAAAAATATTCAAAACTTTGAGAAACGACCACTGGACTAGACTCTGATAACAAATCGCATGGTGAAACATGTTCAATTCATTACTTGAAAACTGAATATGCTTACATCCCTACAAAAAATGGTTTGATGAAATTGCAAAATGTTAATCTTGTCATGTGGAGTTCGAGCAATAAGTTTATCATTATAACCAAACCTGGTCCCAATCCTGCACTAGTCTGAGGGAACAACAGAGTCGCACAGATTAGTCAGTGCCGCACAGAGAAAGACCGTTTGGTCCAGCACAGTCAAGTCTTCGTCTCGCAGCAGCAGCATGTCGAAGGATTGTGTTGCCTTCAGGATTGGGTACGTGTTTCTCACAAGTCCAATCACCCTTTCCACATGTATGCGGGCATTTGCAATTTTTCTCGTCCGCTCCACCTCCTAGGGGGCCAGTTGTGCCTGCCCCTTGGTAAAGGCAGGGAGGTGGAGGCGGGCACCACGCAGGCCAACAGACTCCGCGATCATAAACCCCCTGTCTGCCAACACTGAGTCGCCTGGAACAAGGTTGTCTAGTATGCCGCATGACTCAGTTACAGCCTTGTCACTTGTTCTCCCGCACCAACCACGTGAAACAAAGGTCACTACACCTTGGGGTGCGATGCCTATCAGATATTAAACTGTGTTGTGGTGCTTGTACTGAGACCACGTCAATGAGCGTGGATTCATTGACGTGGCTCTGTCTATGAATAGTTCAAAACAATCCATTACGACGACGACATCCACGCCAAACGACATTCGGAACCCCATAGGCATTGTTTCCTGAAGTTCTTTCTTCGAGGGCCAGGAGATGAAGGGCTGGAGACACTGGTACAGAGCGTCCAGCCAACGGTGAACAATTCTCGAGATAGTAGATTCCGAGACATGAAACCTTGAAGGAAAGCAAAAAAATGTTTGTAAACCTAAATGAAAGAAGTTCTGCTTTTCCCGTCCCCGTCGTCTGTTTCATGCTTTCACGTATTAGTATTTATTTTATGTTTGATGACTAAGAACATTCAACCGGCAACACCAAATTAATTGAGGCATGATCTTGGAACATGAGGAATTGAGAGATCCCATTCTAGTTTATTCTGACTGCTGCACATTTTGGCTTTGCAACTCACTTAGTCAATGGTATTGCAAAAAATGGGGATGTTCATTTGAAATACTGAATTCACTTTCGAAACCAGACATTTTTGCCTACATCCAAAGAAACAACCATCAAGAAGCAGCTCTCGGCAGAGTTACGTAATTAAGTCATATGACATGCAGTAGTCGTTTAAATTATGCAGCGCCATTTCTGAGTCCTCCCATGTTTCATCCTTGCCTTCTTGCCTTTTCTTGCCTCCTCTGTAGGTCCCACTATGCAAGAAACTATCCAAATCCCCATATGTATAAAGTGACAAATCTTTCCTTACCGGTAAGCAAGGTCCAGCATTTGTGCGTTGAGACGGAGACGTAAGAACAGCACCATCATTTCTTCAAACTGGCTCAGGCAATTGAGGGGTGTGTGTGACACGGAGCCCTTCGCCAGGTCAAACACTGGCTGGAGCACTTCGATGTTGGGGAGGCCTGTGTAAAACTGAACCAGCCCCTGGTTTTGTTTTAATGCCTCCTCATCC
This sequence comes from Ixodes scapularis, assembly GCF_016920785.2. Lineage (NCBI taxonomy): Eukaryota > Metazoa > Arthropoda > Arachnida > Ixodida > Ixodidae > Ixodes > Ixodes scapularis. The sequence continues at coordinate 57,506,095 of NW_024609882.1, forward strand.
AGCTTATGTGCGGAAAGGTTGACCATTAGCGTGTGGATCTCGGCCGTCTGCACAAGGCTAGTAGATTCGATTGCTTCAATTTGCCCAAAAGTGAGATCAGTCTGCACTCCTGAAAAAAAAATATACAAAGAAAGAATTCGAGCCAGGCATTACATATTTAAGGGAACGCGACAGAACAGCACACGACGAAACAGCACGCGACAAAACAGCACGGTCAAAACAGCACGCGTCAAAACAGCACAGCGTCAAAACAGCACGGCGACAAAACAGCACGCGTCAAAATAGCACGCGACAAAACAGCACCGCGTCAAAATGGCGCAGCGACAAAAGAGCACGTGCCAAAACAGCACGGCGTCAAAACAGCGCAGTGACAAAACTGCACGCATGTGGCAACTTCGAGCGTGCTCTTCACCTCTCTCTGCGCAAATAATTTCTAACCTCCTTGACCCTTTCATATTTTGGTACTAGGTTGTAAAGGATGGGGGCAGACTTGAACAGATTGGGTAGTTAAAGGTGATATCTTCGCGTCGATGTTGGCCGCGTTGTCTGCTCTTTTTTGTAGGACCATCGAAAGCGGAAAATTTATTGAGAAAAATAAATCCATAATTTCAAGTTATGAACCGTCTGGTTTGCGGCGGTCCGGTAAGGTTCCATAGTACTCGTCGTTTCGTAATTACCACTTAAGCGTAAAACGCCTCCCCCCCCCAAAAAAAAAAAAAAAAAAAGCAGGAGATGCGCCGATTACAAATGCATTGATAGAATCGGTAAGATAAGGTGACTTTAATGTTGAGCGTATTCAAGGTGTACCATGGGCACCGATTCTGCGCGGTTCATTCGCCGTGAATAAAATGTGCAGAAAACACGCGGCTGCAGCTTGCAGGCGAGAAATCGTTTTGAATTAAATTCACAGATTATTTCCGACGAAGGTCTCGATCGAGGGAAAACCGGTGAAGCAGAAACAAGCCATCCAATTAATTCGTTTTTTTTTTGTAGACGACACTGTTAGCAAACTTGCGCGTCAAAATTAGCAGAACTGCTCGAGAAATATCCAGAATTCTCACAAGCAAAGGCTGCCCAGGGAGCCTTCATGTGCCCATCGAATATACTCCCCCCTCCCCTCCGAACTTGCTCCCAAGAAAACAGATTTGAAAAATCGGCCCTCGACGAGTTGGCTTTCTACGAATTGCCTCAGACCCTCCATTCCTTGACATTGCCTACATTGAGACATACATTTTTTTAACTACACACAAGGTTGAGCGTTTTCGGCTTAAAGCGAATAAAAAGCGGTAAAAGTACGCCGAATTAATGTTTTCAAATTCGGTTTTAACTGAAGAAAGTCAGTATTTTCGAGGGAGTTTGGAGAGGCCGGGGGGGGGGGGGGGTATGCTACGACTCATTACTGACCGTATGCCACTTCCTTTCGCAATTTTCAGCTTGTCTCCGAGATCGGTTCAACGTTCAACAAAAGCTCCGTGGGTCCAAGGGTCTTCAGGACGATATCTGGGTTTTTCACCTGATATGAACTTGTGTGCCGAAGAGAGTTTAATCGTGAACTGAACAATGAAAATCAAGGACGTCCGTAAATACCGCACATTTTTAACACCCCTAGCTTCCGTCTACTAGAGGAGGGCATGCATACGATTGTTTTATTGTCGTTTCTGTGGTCGGCGCGAATTTACCACCCCTCGCAGTCGTGAAAATGGCGAAAAAACGCACTAAGTACAATGCTTCCAAATTTCTAGATTTTTTTATATTTGCCCCTCCGACCGAAGTGGTAGTGAGGCTCAAGTACGTCCAGTGTACGCACAAATACGAGCACACGACAATAATGTGAGATCACGATAGGGTCCCAGTGCGTCTGGCAGAACAGGTCACGTCGGCTGCCACAGATAGCAACAAAAGAGGAAACCAGTACCTGGTTTACTCACTATTCATTTTAAACAAACGCGTTTAGATACTGCATTTTCGTCAGTATACTGGTTTTCGTCAAGACACAGAAAGAACCGAGAAGTTTATGAGCCTACAAATATTCAACGAAATAAACCGAAAATTTCTGTTTGGAATAAGAACGGTTTTTATTCCAAACAGAAAAAAGGTACGCCGAATATAAAAATAATAAAAACCGAAAATGCCAAACCCTAGCTATATTGTCAATCTCCTGTTTTGACACAGTGCTGTTTTGTCGTGTTGCGGCTTTGACGCCGTTCTCTTCTGTCGCTGTGCCCTTTTGACGTTGTGCTGTTTTGTCGCTGTGCTGTTTTGACGCTGTGCTGTTTTGACGCCGCGCTGTTTTGGCACGTGCTCTTCTGTCGCTGTGCCGTTTTGACGCTGTGCTGTTTTGTCGCGTGCTATTTTGACGCGTGCTGTTTTGTCGCCGTGCTGTTTTGACGCTGTGCTGTTTTGACCGTGCTGTTTTGTCGCGTGTAGTTTTGTCGTGTGCTGTTCTGTCATGGTGCCCATATTTAAAAGTGCACACAAACTAAAATATACAAATCTCGTTCAACAATGAGTTGAGCATGATGGATAATAACAGTAAATGATAATTGCATGTTTGTATTTTGAATGACTGGCTATATTTTTCGTTCCAAACGGTGCACTCGAGCAAGCACTCAAAGAAGCGAACGGAGAGTGTGATGCGTCATGGAATATTCGGCGCAAACAAAAGCATACGCACCAAAAAAAAATATTCCCCGCATTTTTGACTAGCAAGGCTGGCATGGTTATGAGCTTTGACGTTGTTAGCGTTGTGGTGGCGTCAACAGTGTCAACGCGTTGCAACCGAGCCGTTCAAAGTACCCGTGGGGTGACAAGCGTTTCACGTGCGAGACCAGTCGTGCGCGTCGTGTTTGTGTGGCCCACTCCAATGGTGCTTCAGGAGGATTTCCTAGGGAACATAAACTTGAACAACACGAGTGAGGACGAGGGCACCGACACCGTCCTCCCTGTATTCATTTCAGAAAGCGAGCAGCAGGCGTCGGAACCCTTGTCGGAAATGACAAATGTGCGAGCCAGATCCACAGGGCACGAAGTTTCTCGTTGTTCGGAAACTTGTTCATCGGCATAATGCTGTTGAGCAGTCGTTACCACAGTTCTCAGCCATGCAGAAGCGCGGCGACATCTCAACAAGTCCATCATGGCAACTTGTTGGCTTCCTTCGCAAAACGGCAAAGAGCATGGGCAGGGACTTCGCAATCGTATGCAGGCCGAGGTAACTTGCAACAGTTGAACATACTTCCAAAGAGTGGCGCTGCTTCAATGTTTAGTGTGGTTATGTAACGGTTCCTCCTACATCATGACTACATAGCAAGATTCCTAACATTGCCAGATCACCTCCCAACTAAGCTTCACAAGCATCCACACGGTGCACATTGAAAGGTTGCTTAATTAGCTTTAAATTAAGTTTTCTCACACCTTCCAACGAAAGACTGCTGTTTTTGAGGTTATGGTGCAACATGCAACACATTTAAGCTAGAAAATGAGAGCTTGAATTTCGTTTCCGTACCCCTCTAAACTATCTTTATCTTATTAGTTCTTAGTTTGAAAAATAAAAATTTTACATAACAAGTTTGATTACGTGATTTTAGCTTAATTAGCGAGAGAAACGATGGGAAAAGCTTGACAGTTTGCTGGCTGTGGCACGTAGACACAAACATTCCAAGGTGAAGAATTCTAAGACAAAAATGTCCCTGTCTCTATACTAGAAGTGCTGACCAGGATTATTCTATGACTAGATTTACTCCAGAGGTTGACACGAAATGCAAGATTCGGTCACTTATCCTAACCTTTCCGAATCTAGGCTCAAAGAAAAGTTTGTACCATCACCACTTAAAAGCAATATTATGACAAGAATGCTGCAATATTTCGGGCAGATCAGGTGACAATACAACAAGAATTTGCTCGTGACATAACTCGACAAAGAGCCGCATGGTGAGATCACTACAGCTTCCCGGCCAGCGTAACGAGCCAGACCCTTTTTTAAATTTTGCGGATTGCTAAAATCAATTTACCTGCACTGCAGCTGGCTGTGTCCACAGAACTCGTTCCTGGTTGGCTTCACAAGTCAGGTTCGAGGACTGGCACGCCTGCATAAAACATTAATTTGTTATTATAATGCAATTGAATACAAGGTTAGTATATGCATTCATGCCATCAACGAGTCGTCTCCTAAACACTGCAACTCTGTTTTTAGATTTACTTTGGTAGAAACTATGCCTGGTTCATTCTTTCCTTAGGCTGGAATGATAGCCGGTCACGCGTGATCACAGCTCCAGAAGTAAATTCAACGATGATACAAAAGAGTGAATGATCCGACGGGGAAGACTACATTCACAGCTGGAATGTGAAGAGTAACCACGCAGCTATCTCAGTTATGAGGTCAAGAAATCAATCTCATTCTCAGGATGGGTAATGGTGCAGAAGCACTAGTGTCAATCGTGCTAACGGTGAAAGATTCAACTTGTCTTTCTCATTCAGGGGTGCGGTCAAGGAGGCGTAGTGGTTCATTCGACGGACAGGTTGACCAAAGCATGTAGGCCGACATCTCGGACAATCTCACATCACATCACAACAACACGCCAAGAGTGATGCAACAGTTTGGGCAGACTTGTTAAAAGCAACAATACAACAAGAATGCTGTGACATTTCGTGCAGATCTGGCGACAACACAACGAGAATTTGGTTGTGATATTACTCGACAGAGTCGCATGGAAGGACGGCAGGCAACTGACGACAATCCGAATTCTATATTCTAGCGCGAAGGAGCAGAGTTATTCAAAGAGGACACATAATACCATTTTGGTCTCGTGTTTTTCCAAACCGTGCTTTTTTGTGTCTGGCTTTACGCCGATTGTACCTGCGTGAAACATGCACTTGGGATGAGCACTTTACACTCAAGACCAATAATTCACTAAGCTCTGCTAAATATTCTCACAACTAATGATGGAGAGATCTATTTACCTGTGCATTTTATTTGCACACTTCTTCTTGTGTCCAAGAGACAAGCTGGGAGCCCAGTCCGGATGCTCAACGTCGAAGAGGTCGGATGGTTTGCCTAAAGATTTTAATGGTGCATTTTACCAAATCAGGAAACAATAAGCAGGAAAGCATGAAAGACAGCAAGATATCGATTGTATTTGGCACGGACTACGAATAACGCGGAAGAGCTGGCACCGGTGCTCGGCGCTCACTCGGATTTCCTTCATCCAAACATTATCGCACGTCTAGTATCATAGCGTGAACAAGCCGCCGTCGGTTTTGCCTCATTTTTTCGAAGTATTCAATAAAAACGGCAGGAGCAATAGAAAGTGCTCATTTGGGTCTTTAACTTGGGCAGCAACACCTGTGTTGGTCTAAATCATGTCTCAGCAAAACGCGAAAAAGCGCCGATGTCGAGTTCGCGATATGTACAATTACACGCGGAGACCGACGTTCGCGCACAGACCTGAGTACGGGGAAACTCTACCTGCTATGCGTTTGAAGTGATTTAAAACACTTACCAGTCACAAAATGGGCTCCGCAAACGCGGTGGTGTGAGGCCGCGTCTTTCATGTCGGATCTGTTGATCCTTGCGAGCCACTCCCGTCGTCTTGCCGCCGATAGTTTTGTGGTCTTCGGACACTCGGACAGTCTGAGAGCCGGGAATTGAAAAAATCCCACCGGTGGTGTGTTTTCGCCATTATTTTTCTTCCGGGATTCATTATTGCAGCGAAATGCTGCGCAGTTCACCATGGCCTACCGGCACGATGCGTGCAACGGTGCCTGGACCTGCCCCACCAAGATGTCAGCCGTCACTCACAGCCGGGCTCTGACGTCACACGTGTGACGTATGTGCAAGGAGCGTATACACATTTCCAAGAAAATCTCGATCCCAGGGAAGAAAAATAATTTGTGAAAAGCGTCATTGGTTTCGAGAGTATGTTTTCCGGGATTCCCCTTGGCGTCCAAACTAACCCTAAATAAACGGACTGTTTTGCTGGGTAGCTGTACGTGTGGCCCGCTACATTGGATATTGTTTTTTGGCCTTTTAGGAGCTCTTGGTCTTAACCTTTTATGGCGTATTCTCACCCGGGTTCGTCTGGGCAGCACTGCGTCATCTATGACTGCAACAACAGCCAGCGTAAACGAAAACTCGCTGCTGACAGCCTGTGCGTGAAGCACAACGTTCAACAGAGAGAATGTGGTTGCAACATGTTTTTACTTCACCGATTTCCTGCGGACGGTGATTTGAGTCGGCAGTGGTTAAGTGCCGTCAACCGAAAGGGGTTTTCACCGTCCGAGTCTTCTCGTGTGTGCTCTCGCCATTTCGTGGACGGTATGCGGACGACCGAGAACCCGTCGCCGATGCTCGCCCTCGGATACAATCGAAAGGTTCGTGCGTTTTGTTTGACCCTTTGCTCCTAGATACTTCATCTTTGTCCAGCAGCATTCTATTTTAAAGTCGTCAGAATGACACGGAGCACAAATCTCCTTTTCATTTGCCTTTTCGTATTGGCTGTGCGACCTAAGAGTGCCGTCCGACGACACTCCACTCGCCCACTCGCGCCAAGGGCCGTCCGAAAGAAAATCGGACGGCGCGTCCTACCCCTCGCCTGCTTTCACGTCGCTTCGCGGCGACAGTCTGCGGCTGCTAATTACAAAACTATTAATCAACTTTGCCGCGTCGCACACGCGGCGTCCAACCGGCAACCGGGAAAAAGTACCAGTAGACTCAACCAAATTTTGACGACCTTTTAAAAATTAAAGACACCTTTCCTCTGAGCTATGCTGCAACTTCGTAAAACCTGCTTTTCGGGCGGCTTTTGAAGGCGCGAGTGGGGTACCGTCATTTTGGGTAAAATGGTCCAGAAACACTTCCTTTGATTTTCTGTTTCTCAATGCTCTGATTGACTTGACCGCCGTCATTTGAACGCTCTGCATGAGGGCTGTCAGACGGCACTCCAGACTACATTTTTATTTTCAAGCTCGCGCTCGCCTCTATGGTTCAAATCCATGTCGGAAGATCAACACCCGCGAGGAGCCATACCGTGCTACACCTCCTTGGCGCATCGTGCACGGCGTTTTTGCCGGCTATTACAGGGCACGCCGGGCAAAGCGGGAGTCGGCGCGTATTCACTTATTGCCTTTCATTGCACTGCAGCGTTAACAAATATTTTTCTACAGGTGGTTTTTGGACGGCGACGTCTGTGCCGTCAGGAAGGGCACCCACCTCCAGAAAAAAAGGTGACTCTGATATGAAAACTTAGAACTGCTCGTAACACCTTGTATATTTATGTTACAGAAAAAGAAAGCCCCCGATGGTGCCCATGACAACAATACACAGGTGAACGCTTGAAAAAGCACCTTACATCCGTCCTGCTAATGGAGATCATAAGGCAATAGCGCGCAATTTTAAGAATCTTATTAACATATCACAATATCTTCCCGTCAACATGGCAGTTCAATTCATTTTAATTGCTCATATCAGCACCTCCTGCCTATTTATTCTATTGTTTCGCTAAAATGGAATGATGGACCAATCATTGCATTTGTCCAGGTTACAAACACCCTCGTCATGCAACCAGATATCTTCTCGAACATTGACAAAATCCTTGTTGTTGGCCTTTATCTATGACATGTTGCAGTTGCTGTATTAATGCTATGGTACAACAAGTCTTCTTGCCGAGGCCACAGATGTGCTAAGTGCACTGTGTTGGCCTCTTTCACTGGTCCGTTGTTTTTAGCTCTTTTACCCTTTTAATGTGCAAAGCTGCCAGCCATGCGCAGCGTTGGCAAGAGGTATCGTGTTAATAATTACAACACATATTTTTTAGTCTGACACTTCGACTAGCGGCCAAGCTGCCACGGCAGGTGCGATGCAGGTAAAGGAATATTTCGTGTTTACTTTCATGACTATTGATCACTGCATGCAGTCGAGAGCATAGCAGAAGATGCTACGTGTTTTTCTCCAGCCCCCAGGTCTGACAGAGACTGGCAGCCTCCCTGCCCTGGCCACAGATCTGGTAAGCTCATTTTGAGGCTGCCAGCCATGCACAGCAATGGCAAGAGGTATCGTGTTAATGATTACGATGTGTATTTTTTAGGCTGAGGACACTTCAACGTGCAGCCACGCTGCCACGGCAGGCGCAACACAGGTAAAGAAAGATTTCGTGTTTACTTTCATGACTATTGATCGCTGCATGCAGTCGAGGACGTAGCAGAAAATGCCATAACCTGTTTTTCTCCAGCGCCCAGGTCTGACAGAGACTGGCAGTCTCCCTGCCCTGGCCACAGATGTGGTAAGCTCATTTTGAGGCTGCCAGCCATGCGCAGCAATGGCAAGAGGAGTCGTATTAATGATTATTATGTGTATTGTTTTTAGTTTGAGGACACTTCGACGTGCGGCCAAGCTGCCACGGCAGGCGCGACACAGGTAAAGGAAGATTTAGTGTTTACTTTCATGACTATTGATCGCTGCATGCAGTTGAGAGCGTAGCAGAAAATGCCACGACCTGTTTTTCTCCAGCCCCGAGGTCTGACAGAGATTGGCAGTCTCCGTGCCTTGGCCACAGATGTGGTAAGCTCATTATGAGACTGCCAGCCATGTGCAGCAATGGCAAGAGGTATCATGTTAATGATTACGATGTGTATTGTTTTTAGTCTGAGGACACTTCGACTTGCGGCCAAGCTGCCACGGCAGGCGCGACACAGGTAAAGGAAGATTTAGTGTTTACTTTCATGACTATTGATCGCTGCATGCAGTTGAGAACGTAGCAGAAAATGCCATAACCTGTTTTTCTCCAGCCCCCAGGTCTGACAGAGACTGGCAGTCTCCCTGCCCTGGCCACAGATGTGGTAAGCTCATTTTGAGGCTGCCAGCCATGCGCAGCAGTGGCAAGAGGAGTCGTATTAATGATTACGATGTGTATTGTTTTTAGTTTGAGGACACTTCGACGTGCGGCCAAGCTGCCATGGCAGGCGCGACACAGGTAAAGAAAGATTTCGTGTTTACTTTCATGACTATTGATCGCTGCATGCAGTCGAGAACGTAGCAGAAAATGCCATAACCTGTTTTTCTCCAGCCCCCAGGTCTGACAGAGACTGGCAGTCTCCCTGCCCTGGCCACAGGTGTGGTAAGCTCATTTTGAGGCTGCCAGCCAAGCGCAGCAATGGCAAGAGGTGTCGTATTAATGATTATGATCTGTATTCTTTTAGTCTGAGGACACTTCGACGTGCGGCCAAGCTGCCACGGCAGGCACGACTCAGGTAAAGAAAGATTTAGTGTTTACTTTCATGACTATTGATCGCTGCATGCAGTCGAGAGCGTAGCAGAAAATGCCACGACCTGTTTTTCTCCAGCCCCGAGGTCTGACAGAGATTGGCAGTCTCCGTGCCTTGGCCACAGATGTGGTAAGCTCATTATGAGACTGCCAGCCATGTGCAGCAATGGCAAGAGGTATCATGTTAATGATTACGATGTGTATTGTTTTTAGTCTGAGGACACTTCGACTTGCGGCCAAGCTGCCACGGCAGGCGCGACACAGGTAAAGGAAGATTTAGTGTTTACTTTCATGACTATTGATCGCTGCATGCAGTTGAGAGCGTAGCAGAAAATGCCACGACCTGTTTTTCTCCAGCCCCCAGGTCTGACAGAGACTGGCAGTCTCCGTGCCCTGACCACAGAGGTGGTAAACTCATTATGAGACTGCCAGCCATACGCAGCAATGGCAAGAGGTATCATGTTAATGATTACGATGTGTATTGTTTTTAGTCCGAGGACACTACGACGTGCGGTCAAGCTGCCACGGCTGGCGCGACACAGGTAAAGGAAGATTTCGTGTTTACTTTCATGACTACAGTAATACCTCGTTAATTCGGATCTCATGGGACCGGCAAAAATGTCCGAATTATCCGAAAGTTGAAATATCGAAAGAAGAAAGAAAACAGTGCGAAAATGTTTCCCTGTGACATACCTTTATTTTGAGAAGAAATCTGTTATTACCACCTTCTTTCTGGACGATACTTGGGCGGAGGCGGCAACTTTCCTTAGCGCAGTCGACTGCTCCACCGCACTTGCACTGTCGGAGCTATGCATCCCGTGCGCGGACAATATAGCGCAGCAAGGCCTCTTCTAGTTTCGGGTGCACCACCTTCCAAGGCCGCGTTCTTTTCGCGTTGAACTTCTTGCTCTCGATATCGGCCTCAATTTTCACGTACGTGGCCAAGCTGCTTCTCTTGACGTCGTAACTTTCCATCACTTGTTTTCGAGAGACGCCGTTCCTTAAAGGGACAATGAAGGCAATTTCGGACATCTTTTTGGCGATTGAACTGGGTTCCAAGCACGTCTCAGGCCACGTTGTCCAAATTTCAGCCGAAACCGGCGGTTGTGTGCCGCGTAAATCAAATAAACAGTCGCGGTAATAATCATACCGGAATCGACTGGAGCGACGCCCCAAGAGTTGCGGGAGAAGCCAGGAGAAGCGGAGCTCACGTGACCGATGCGCGGCCAAGAAGCGCGGCGTCACAAGAGACGCGTCAGTGATTGGTCGAAACGAGAAACGCGTTCTCGGTTACGTTTTGATTCTCGGTTTTTAGGAATACTGTTCTAATTTCCGCTTGAGTAACCATGAAAAGCATAAAACGGACCGGAAAGGATTACTAAACCGTAAATAAAGCAGCATAAATGTTTTTTTTTTTCTTTGCTACGCTGGACGCGAAACGGCCAACGAGCAACTATGGGCACTTCGGCATGCGGGCCGCTCGTGACCGGCTGGGCGGTCTCCCTCGGGTGACGGCGGAGGCGGCCACACACATACTCCCGTTCCGTTTGTGTTGGGTTACTGAACGGAAGCTCAAACTCGCTCGCGAGAGCGGCATTGCCATCCATGTTGACAGATTCGACGAAACGACCGCGCCACCGCACCACCGCGCTGCTATAACCCACCGCGGTAACTAGAATCTCGATCTCCTAAATACTAGCAGCAAACGCACATTAATTCGGAAAAAACGGGGCGCAGTACGGTTAATTCGGACAAATTTGGCAGGTGGCGCTAGCTACCGTCCGTTCCAAAGGGTATGACCGCTATCCATCCGGGGTGCACACGTGGTTTTTCCGGTTTTCCCATGGCTCTTCGCTCTTCCGGTTCTCTTGTGTTTCGCACCAGTTTTGCTCTGTATTGCCGTGCTTCAGCGCGTTACTGTCCTGGCATGGAAGCGGCAGAAGCATAGCTGCAACGAAAAAACGGTAGCACAAGTGACCGACGACCGGAATGGCAAAATCCCGACACGCGGGGCTATTGTTCCCGAGCGTGCCGATAGCGAGAGTGACAGTCACGTTTTATGCCTCAACGCGGGGGTCCTAAAGCCTGCCATTTTAACAGCTATCTTATCCCTCAATTTTTCGCCGGCCACCCCTGCGTTGAAATATGCCACGTGAGTGGCACTCTCGCTATCGGCGCGACGGGAAAAATAGCGCTGGGTGTCGCGATTTAGCCGCTCCGATCATCGGTCAGTTGTGCTACTCGTTTTCCGTTGCCGCTGTACTAGGCTAAGAATTTAGCGACGAAAGTGGAAACACTGAGGGCCTTAAGGGACAGCGTCTCTCGACAACAAGTGATGGAAAGTTACGACGTCAAGAGAAGCAGTTTGGCCACATTTGTGAAAATTGAGGCCAATATCGAGAGCAAGAAGTTCAACGCGAAAAGAACGCGGCCTTGGAAGGTGGTGCACCCGAAACTAGAAGAGGCCTTGCTGTGCTATATTGTCCGCGCACGGGATGCATAGCTCCGACAGTGCAAGTGGGGTGGAGCACTCGAGCGCGCTAAGGAAAGTTGCCGTCTCCGCCCAAGTATCGTCCAGAAAGCAGGCGGTAATAACAGATTTCTTCTCAAAATAAAGGTATGTCACAGGGAAACATTTTCGCGCTGTTTTCTTTGTTCTTTCGACATTTCAACTTTCGGATAATTCGGACATTTTTGCCGGTCCCATGAGATTCGAATTAACGAGGTTTTACTGTACATACGTTTGACGGGACCGGATTGGCAGTTCAAATTAACCGAATTTCCAAATTTGTGGGGGTTGAATTAACGAGGTTTTACTGTATTTATAACTGCATGCAGTCGAGAGCGTAGCAGAAAATGCCATAACCTGTTTTTCTCCAGCCCCCGGATCTGACAGAGACTTGCAGCCTCCCTGCCCTGGCCACAGATCTCGTAAGCTCATTTTGAGATTGCCAGCCATGTGCAGCAATGGCAAGAGGTACCTTGTTAATGATTACAATGTGTATTGTTTTTAGTCTGAGGACACTTCGACGTGCGGCCAAGCTGCCACGGCAGGCGCGACACAGGTGAAGAAAGATTTCGTGTTTACTTTCAAGACTATTGATCGCTGCATGCAGTCGAGAGCGTGGCAGAAAATGCCACGACCTGTTTTTCTCCAGCCCCCAGGTCTGACAGAGACTGGCAGTCTCCCTGCCCTGGCCACAGATGTGGTAAGCTCATTTTGAGGTTGCCAGCCATGCGCAGCAATGGCAAGAGGTGTCGTGTTTATGATTACGATGTGCATTTTTAGTCTGGGGACACTTCAACGTGCAGCCACGCTGCCACAGCAGGCGCGACACAGGTAAAGGAAGATTTAGTGTTTACTTTCATGACTATTGATCACTGCATGCAGTCGAAAGCGTAGCAGAAGATGCCACAACATGTTTTTCTGCAGCCCTCAGGTGCGACAGAGACTGGCAGCCTCCCTGCCCTGGCCACAGATGTGGTAAGCTAATTTTGAGGCTGCCAGCCATGCGCAGCGTTGGCAAGAGGTATCGTGTTAATGATTATGTGTATCTTTTAGTGGAATGACACTTCGACGTGCGACCAAGCTGCCTTGTCAGGTGCGACACAGGTAAAGAAAGATTTCGTGTTTGCTTGTACGACTATTGATCATTGCATACAGTCGAGATGGGAGCAGACAAGGATGCACAACTCGTGTTTTACAGCTGGCTGATTCATCGACCAGTGGCTGCGACCAACCTTACAGACCCTCTGCAATGCAGGTGAGGAAACTTTGTGTGCTTAGTTTTAAATCTATTCATACTGGGTCATCTGATGCAGTAAGCTGTCAGCCAAAAGCAATTCCTCTTAATCCCGACTAGAGCATGTTGAACATAATAGTCCAGCTTGTGCATTTTCTTTTAGCAGTGAAGCTTTATCAGTCTTTTCAGTTAACCCTTAGACATCATTCTACCAGTCGAGTTCTGTTAGTATTGCGAATTCGTGACATACCATTTTGTTTTTACAAAAGAGACCCTGTCACAATCTTTGATGCATCTAGTATACTTGGAGGGGGGGGGGGGGGGGGTACCTTAAGCATGTTTCCTGGAAAAGATAATTAACCCGACTGAAAATTAATTTCGGCATTAAAGGGTTCAGTATTGTTTTAATGCGGTTTGACTGATTAGACTTAAAAAGCCTACTGATAATGTCTTCTGGTACTTTTGGTCACACTTTAGATCACACGAAAAGATCAAGGCACTCAGTGGGAGCGCTTCCAGGAGGAACATTCGTACAGTCGACCAGTACCTCCAGCCGGCTTCCCTCGGCACTCCATGACAAATGGACTTTCCGAAAGTGACATCATTTTCTACACCGGCGTGTCAGGAGCAGTTTTTGAGAGCTTGGTAGGTGCCGTCACTGCTTTGGGTGCGAAAGTTGGCCAGCTTTCGATAAAAGGTCAGCTGCTGCTTTGCCTTATGAGGCTTCGCCTCGGACTTTTGTACGGCCACCTTTCAAGGATCTTTCTTATTTCTGTGTCAAGTTTCGGCAACGTCGTAAAGGCGATGCTGGGACGACTGAAGACAGTCATGGAGTCGATTGTACTTTGGCTGCCAAGGAGTACTATCCGTAGCAGCATGCCACAGTCATTCATCGAAAACAGCCATGGCAGAACTACCTGCATCATTGATTGTACTGAGGTGCATTTTGCAGCGGCCCAGGAAGCTCATGCCTCGGGCGCAGACCTACAGCAGCTACAAGGCACACAATACTGTGAAGTTTCTTGTGGCCATTGCTCCGAATGGGTACATCATGCACGTCTCCGATGCTTACGGAGGCGTGCCTCTGATAAACTCATCATGCGCGAATGCGGCATCAATGACTACCTTGTTCGGGGCGACGAGGTCATGGCTGACCGTGGCTTTACGCTGGAGCCCGAGCTGGAGGTCCAGGGCATAAAGCTCAACGTGCCTGCTTTCACAAAAGGTACTGGGTTCGATATCGACATGTCTCGCGTCTTACTCAGGTTTTTATTTTTTTTCCAGGTAAAGCACAACTCAGTGAGCGGGATGTAACAATGACAAGACGGATCGCAGCTGTCCGGATCCATGTGGAGCGGGCCATCAACAGGATGAAGACTTATAGAATTTTTAAACAGTCTTTGCCTATCAGATCTAAGAAGACAATCAGTCTCATGATCTTTGTGATTGCAGGACTGTGCAACTTGAAGCCGCCTCTGATTAGGGACAATGAGACAAACGACTCTGATGTACTGCCGTGATGCACTGCAGTACACCAGAAGACTGAGAATGAGCTTTTTTTTCTTATTGCAATAGACCGATCCCACCAGCCAGTTTGACTACGCCACCACTGCCACAATGCATCGAGGGAACTTTAGTATTTCTGCATGTGCAACAACCTTGTTGGAGCTCTGCGCGTGTTAAGCACGAGACGGCACAAGCCCTTTCGTGCAATTCCGTTTGCCTCCTGTGAACTAAAGTTATGGCAGCGTGACACATGCGTCGAACACTTGGTGAGATCGGTCTATTGTCTTTGCTAATAGGGTCTATTGTCTTTGCTAATAGAAGAGATATTTGGAAGCTTCTTTAAAGTTTACGTTGTGACTGCTTCCGATGTTTTTATACAACCCAACTCGAAGCGGATATTCTCTTAAATAATATTGCATTCAGGTGATGCTTAAATATAGTTGAATCAGTGTAATTGAACCTGTCAGTGTTAATTTGAGGGTTTACATACAAAACCAATGAATGGCATCGAGCAAGCCTCAGCAAAGGATTATGGATTAATTTAAACCAGCTAGGGGTACCCTCGCACACAATCAAAATATTGGTTACACGCTGTATTGTCCGTATTGGTCTGCGGATACCTCGCCCGGCATTGAAGGGTCCGAGGCAGAACTGCAGCACCTTGCCTCGGAGCTCAATTTTGCATGCATTGCGACAGAACAGTGAGGGAAACTGTGAATGGAATTTAAGCACACCTGTTGTCTTGGGATGTGTGTAGTTAGTTAACATGTTTTTTTACTTTATGCTTGAATCTTGTCTCCGTTCAATGTTTAAGGTCCTTATTCAACCTGGTGTCTTTCCTCTGCTTTGTTCTGTTTGAGTTACATGCTGCTGCCAAGCTTTTACATAAACCTGTTGGGGCTGTGAAATTCTCTACATTGGTTTTGATTGCTCATGTCGTGTCCACAATGTGGACAGTGTCTCATCCCACAGTTATCTCTTAGCTTACATTCCCCATTCATCGGTAGACAACTGGATTAGAGAGTGATAGAAGTCTCGTCGTTTATTCTTGGGATTTGTCCCGTGCAGCGGGGTTCCAGTCGTACTCAATGACTAACGACCACATAGCTCCTTGTATACGTCGGAAATTTCCAGCTCTTCCCGGCGGTGGAGTTCCTCAATCCTTGGCAGGAGCTCACGAAAGTAAAAGTTCCTAAGCCTTAGCATCATTTTGTAGACACACTCCTCATTGAATGCTATCCCCAAAAGAATCTGGGCGTGAAGGGTCCACAAATAAAAAAAACAAAGTCGCTGACCGGTGCAAAACATTTGAAATTGCACTTGACAATAGTAGCCTTTGGGCCCCTTCTCTGCGAGGTAGTACTTCTTGTTGTCCGTCTTGAAGTACTGGTTGTTGGCAAAGAAGTACTCGTCGTCGTCAAGCGAGGTCTGGGAGGGCTTCTGTGATCTCTCTCGTACATCGTACTTGCTCTTCGCACTCTTCATCATCTCCTTACAGTTATCTGTATTTGGACACTTGATTTCCAACAGGGCCTCTCCAATCACACCGTCCGGTGTTGCCGAGAGCCATGGCAGCTCCTTGCACACAAACATGCCGCACTGCGATACATTCGCTCCATGATACCGAGTAAACTGGGCCCGTGCCACTGGCTCATGTATTTGTCCATGCCTGGTTGCAGCGTTCCCTGTGAATGTTGGGCACAGCATAGTTTTCACTGCATTCTCGCAGGAAGTTTTTTCTGTTTTGGGAACTTTGTTTGCGTTTGATGCGGTTAATCGCAGCCGCCGTGCCAAGAACCACATCGGTGTCTGCTGGCTCCTTGTGGATTCTTCCAGGGCTGCCGCAGCTGCTGGACTGATGGCAACATAGTTTGAGTAGAACTCTCTGCAAGGTGTACAGGTTACAGGCAGGTCGTCCGTGGCAAGGTGGCTACCATGGCAGGGCACAGCAGCATCACCAGCTGCAACTGGAGCTTCTTCGCGTCGCGGAGCGTTGAATGTCTTGTGCAGCAGCGTTCCTGCATGAAATAGAGCAGCCTCTGTACCTGTGGTTCAAAAGGGTTACGAAACAAGCTGTCGCTCGCTAGATGAAATGCCATTTCAATTTGCGAAACTGTTTTCACAGGATATTTTAAAGAACAGTGCTAGATATGTATGTCATTAACTGAGTGTCAAGCATAAAGTCAAGTTTGTGTGCAGAGACTTAAATTTAAAACTGAACGAGCTATTGATGCACCATCATCACCTCCTTTGTATTTTTTATATTTGCCCAATCCTTTTTTTTTTTTTTTTAAATAATCCTGGTGGATTTTCTGCTTTTTGTGTTTCGGTGCTACATATTGTATAACTTTTGAGTTTCCTTTTTTTTTTCCCTCGAGAAAGGTACATGGCAAAGGGTATGAGCACGTTCTCACAACATTGAATGTCACTTTCTTTTTTTGTACAAGCTCCTCTAGTACAGCAGGGACACCTTTACTGTGTATTTTTTTATGTCCAACAAAGTATAGAAACATAATGGAATCATAACGCATAAATAAACAATTCCAAAGGTCTCTACGTTCTTCCTCCCTTGCCTTTGCTCTAATTTTACCAAGATGGACGTTGTTTACTAATCTCTTCCTAAGAAATCGGTTACTGATGGCATGCAACCCCTAATTTGTTTCGTTTACTGAATATTCCAGTTGGTCGTTGTAAACTGTTTACCAGTGTAGTCCTTCCCTGTGGTTTTCATGACCCTAGGTTTTAATTCGTAAGCATAATTATAACTAATCATTAAAACAACCAGGTTCACCTGGTATGTTGAAGAGGTCTTTGAATGACGAGTTCCTGTGGAGGTCTCTTATCTGTGCTTCATCCATGGCCATCAGAAGTGGTTGAAGCCGCAACTTGTTTGGTGCTGGGTCCACAGTCCTCTTCTGCAGATGGAATGTGATGTCTGCGAGCCTAGCTGGCTCCACGTTGTGCTTTGTCCCCCGATTCCATTTCGCTGCAACATCTGTGCAAGCCAAGCCTGTCAGTCCCTTTGTCACAGCGAAGTCCACTTTCCATAGAATTGCTCCAACATGGCCACATACTCTCGCTTGGCCTGCCATGCAGGTACAGCCACCTGTCACAATCTCTCCACAGTCTTTGGCACAGACCCAAGCAGTGTGGAAGGCCTGGTTCACGCTCTGCGAAGGCGTGATCTGTCCTCTCACGAAGGAGAATTCTTCGTCAATCTGGTGGACAGAGAGGTTTCCAACCCAGCCACTTTGCAAGTAGTTGAAAGACTCCAGACTCCGGTAGGCTTTCACATCTTGCAGGTCGCAGGCTTTTGTGTGTACCAGGTAGTAAAAAATATCTGGGATCCTGATAGAAGGCCAAAGACGTATGTCCTCGGACCAGCTGGTAACGTCGTATGGGTGGGGGTACACGCGGCCTTCTGAAATGGAAGGTAACAAACGATGCATGAGGGTACCGTTTTCATGCATTTAGCAGAACTAGTGGTGTTAGAATGATCAATAATTGCTTTAATTACTTTTCCAACAGGTGCATTGTTTGCATCTAATACACGTAAAACATATCTGAAATGAGAAAATGTATTGTCGCATAAAGGTTTTCCTGCCCAATCTGCTTAATCGCAAATCATAAATAGAGAAATCGTGGTATTGTCCTTTTAATTCTTAATGTCATCACTACAACAGCAAGTCACTGGACAAGATGCATACTTAAAAAGTGGCGGTCGCAAAATAAATGGCAATAATGAACTGATTTGTATTTGGTTCCGTAGACCTAGTAACAAGTAACCATCTCCTAATCGCCCCAAACGCCCATTTTTGTGAGTGCTTTCCAAAGGGGAGGGTGACCGCTGACAATCGGTTTAAAGCTTGCACGGGTCCGACCCCGCCCAATTCTGGCATCTGACTTTCAGCCTCAAATGTGTCCGCCAAGTTAAGGGATTATGGTTGAAAGAACAATGGTCGGCAACAGCCTTCACACCAGTTGCCGAACAGCCTGGTACAAGCAGTTCTATGTTTCTACCGGATTCCAATTGCGAGCCCGTCGTCTCGCCGTCGCGGACGTCACATCGACGTTCGCCAGCTGCACTAGGCTTACAAACAAACCGCGCTGTTTGTTTGGATGCTCGCGCTCAAGGCGGAAGCTCGAGCCCGAGAAATCTCGGGCTCAAGCTTTTTGCAGACGTTTTAAAAACCGCCAAGGGCAATTCTAGGCTACAATCGAGAAAAGGCGTTGGCCGGCCGCCAGCGGCCGGCCAACCGCCCTCGGTTGCCGCCCGCTGCTCCGTTGTATCGATGAAAGAACTCGGGCTCGTGTCGACCAGGTGGTCTGTCGATAAAACGCCGTTTGGTGAACTGATTGACACCGCCTTCGAAGCGCTACGAGAAGCCTCTCCGCGGTCGCCGATAAATCCATAACCGTATGACTGGTCGAGCGATGGCGACGATCAGCTGGCTCGCTGTAGCTTCTCGCGTCGCTCGGTTCAGAAAACTTCGCTCATCGCGACGGAACGGGCGATGTACCAATAATTTAGAATCATTACTCACCAGCAATGGTAACAGGTGGTTTCGACGACGCAGACGCCGATCCCCTCGAGGTGCCCGGCCTGGCCGGCTCCATCACACGAAATTAGGACAAAACGTACGCCAAAAGGGTAAAAAGTAAATCGAAATACATACAGCACGAGAAAAACACTATAAATGAACCAACTTGAACAAACAAAACGTCTAAATACAGCGAAAAGCGGCTAAGAAAGGGAGGGAAGTGCTCGGAGAGCAGAAGAACCTAGGCAATGACGAACAGAGGCGCTGGTTCTAACAGTCCAAGATGGTAGCAAAAAATCTAGCTACTAGAGGTCGCGAGAATCGCGCCAGCGGCATGATCATCAGCAACATGGCGGCGGCCGAGGAGCACTTTTTGCAAAAGTGTATAGGTCCGGGATCTACTTCTGCCGCCGAACGAGGCGTTTCGCTGACCGGATGTGACATTCTTGCGCGGCGCGACGCTGCCTACGTCACGAGTACGCGTTCTTCCGGGAGCAGCAACGCCCCGGAGAGAGAGAGCCGAGGCGGGAACTCTCGCGCCTTCTCGTCATATTTGACGAGAAGTTACGGGAACAGCTGCCGCAGCCGGCGCTGCCGCCACTGCTCGAAGGAAATAGATGTAAACACAACCAGCTCGCCACCGCCGCCGCCGGGAGCGGATCCGCTCCCGCGGCAGCGGATTTCTTCTCAGATGTAAACGTACCATTATAAAGCAGCGGTGGCACCGCCCCCGCCCCCCTCCCCCCCTCCGGCAACACCTGCCACAAGTGCCGCGGCCGAGCGCGTGCTGTCGTGAAGCGGCCGCCAATGGCTGTTTAGGAGCCGTTTTGCTCAGCCATTGGGAGGATGGGCATTTCTTTCGCGTTTCTTTTTTTGCGGTTACGTCGACGTCGAGAAAAGGTCCCGGACGTCCGTGACGTCCCGCATGACTTCGATTACGTTTTTTCGATGTCGAGGTGACGTCCTTATATAACGTTCCATTAGAGTCCAATCAGTGACGTTGTGACGACGTTGTATTTCAACTCAAACGTCGTCAACGTTCCCACGACGTCGATGCACGACGTTCTCAGAACGTCCAACGCTCACGTTTCTTTGACGTTGAACTGAAGTTCATAAATGACGTTCCTTTGTCGTCCTGTCCGTGACGTGCTGGCGACGTCACGTTTCAACTTTAACGTCGTCATCGTCGCCACGGCGTCAAGACAAGACGTTTTAGCAACGTCGAACACTCACGTTTCTTCGAAGTTAAAATAAGGTCCAGGATGACATTACATTATTACCCCGTCAATGACGTTTCAGCGACGTCGCGTTCACACCTAAATGTCGTAAACGTCATACAAGACGTGCTGGCAACGTCGACCACTCACAATTTGTTCGACGTTTTTAGATTTTGCAGCTCCATCTCTAGCCGCAGAATCACTGTGGTCAAGGTGTCAGTGCTTAAGAGCCGCAAACAAATCTTGATTTTTGAGAAGTTGAGGAATTTAAATATTTATACATTAATTTGCGTATTTCAAAATGCTATTGATCCTGCATCCTTTCCTAGGAGCATCCATACTGCTCCGCGACCACCCGAGGTTGTTTTAAGGTTCGTCAATTTCTCTTCGTATTCTCTAACCCATGCTCACCTGCGCACAACCAAAAAATTCGCATCAACATCACAGTTCATCCACAACACCAACTTCCAGCGCCTTAGCGTTTTCGGTAGGTCGGGGCGCAGAGTCTTGTCACGTGACTGTCAGTACAGATCTGGCTTTCGTGGCCACTGGTGACGTACCGAAACGAAAATCACATGCCAGCACACACTATATCAGAGCACTTCACCGCACAGTTGCGCATTTTCGGAGTTGACAAAAAAAAAAAAAAAAAAGCCCGGCAATGACGAAATCCTGTGGATACCGTCAACGGTTTGTGGAAACCTGAATGGCCCAGATGACGGTCCAAAAAGCGTTCAAGTCCAGTCCGCACCTACGTGCCGGAAAAAAAAAAAAAAAAGGAAGAGAAAAAGAAAAAAAAAAGTACAGCCGGCACGGGCGCGAGAGAGAGGGTGAAGGTAGGCAGAGGAGATGCCAGTGGCAGCTCCATAGAGCCCCATACGATGCGTCGGGAAACTCGGCAAGAAGAGGGCGAGAGAAAAGTGCGGGAAGATAGCGACGACGAACAATTCACAAGCGTAAGTTCCGGGTGCACGTATTTTCTCAGTCGTTCCCAAAATATTTCACTGAATGTTCTGTTCTTCGAATTCGCCCAGAGAGAACAGCTCTGGGACCCGGTCCAGCTTTTTCCGAAAGCCAATCACTAGCACCGGCCGTCACGTCTACGGGTCTAGGAGGCAGGCTGCCGTGTCGGCGTGATTTTTTTTCGAGTCTGCATACACTGTAAATGCTGCGGTTAGATGAGTCGTTCAAGTCGCCCCTATGAAGAAGTCGCTGATCGCCAAGAACGCCTTCGTATTCAGTCACGACTCGAGGACCTTTTTCAAGGCCATAACGCTTCACACGTTGAATCGTACTACTGCTCGGATCAAGGTGCCTGTGAGGATATGAATGACGCCCCCCAGAAAACAAGTGGCAGTGCACATAACGGCGCGTCAAGTCCAGTCTCCGATCAAGACCCTTCAGAGGCATGCGACGATCCCAATCAAGAACGCCCAGCGGACGGGATCCTCCTTCTGAAACCATTCCCGTAGACGCAGCGAGAGTACCAGCTATGTGCGATGGGGCGGCTAAAGCACGCGCGTCGGCACATTAATCAGAAGCAGAACGAGGTAAGCGGTGGAAGACTCCGTGCTGCGTGGCATCGTCTCTTGTTTATTTATTTACATGAATTTGTTTGTTCTTTTATATTTTTGAGGCTGGCACATCCAGGGACGTCTTTTCGATCGTGTCTGAAAATGCTCAAATAAACAGTTCGTACCAAACCTGTGTTTTAGTTACTTCCTTCGTACTTGCATGATAGCAAGTTGCCTTCGCAATAATACTAAAAAATTACTTTTTTTATGGAAAAGGGGGGGGGGGGGGGGACACAACGTTTTCCCACGACGGCTAGGGAACGTAATTTGGAAAGGTTTCTCGACGTTCTGTGAACGTCGTTGGCAGTCCGGATGTCGTAAACACACGTGTCATAAACGTCGAGGGAGGACGCAACGGCCCACTGAGACGTGCATGTGACGTGCAGGAAACGTCATTTGGAACGTCCCCTCGACCTTCTGTGCACCTTTTCTCGCCGACATTTAAAGGTTTCATCGACGTCGAAGGAAGGTAACGTCCGGACCTTCGACGTTTTACGACGTCACGTTACAGGCGTCTTCGACGTTCTTTCGACGTTTTCTTCACGTTTATGTGCTGCTTGGGACGCCCCCAGCTCCCCTCCATGGATAGTTAATGCTTTCGCATTAATATGCCAGCGGTCGAGCCGGCTTGCTGAAACATGCTTTTTTGTTGATTCATTCGCACTGAAAAATGCCGGGTCACAGGGTTCGTAAAAACAAATATCATGCTCGCGTCATAGATTTGGAGGCGTAAACTATAAATATATCGCTCTAAGAAAAACATTTCGATTTACATGCACGTGTGTCTAAGCCCTCACTTTAATCTCTTTGCGTCACCAGTCATACCCATAGCATTATATTAGTCTACCGTACCATCGCCAGACTGGCAATACAAAACAACTTCGCAATTTGGACGATTAATGACGTCTGTTTGGCTGCCGAATAACGTACCAACTCGCCCAGTCTTATCAGCTTATGTCTGGCTGCTTTTGCGAATACTGTATTTTACTAGGAAACTGAACTGTTTCTATAAATGGCTTTTAAGTGACACCATCGCATCATTGTGTTTGCCAATGCCGCTTCTTTTCTCTGAAAACAAAAATGGCAATGGTACGCACTCAACGGCTGAGTTGACGTCAGTGCAAGCCATATATTTGATAGAAACAAACGATTCTTGCTGCGGCGTCCTGAGCAACAAAACCAGCATGTGGCACCACAAAAATGCGCTTTCCGACACGAGTGTTTATGCGAACCAAGAGTTTCCGGGACCACTTTTTCTGGCCTCTGTTGTAGGTACAGCGCCGAAAAGCATCTACAACACACTATGTTTTTTGTTTTTTTTTTAACTACGCTCTTTTTTTTTTTCTGATCCTCTTTTGTTTATTGAGCATTCATTTTTTCACTTTCATTTTGCACCCAAAGACTGGAAGGTTAAACAAAACACAGAACTGGTGAAAGCTGGTACGAACAATGAACCTCCTGCGAGACCCAGAGCGAGTACGAACGTCTCGCTGATGGGCTAAACTTCCCAGACCCCCAAAAGCCCCTAAGCGAAACTTCGTCTGCATCCCCAACTTCTTTTGCATATTAATCAGTAAAATGCACTAAAATGAGAATTTCAACTGAACAACTGCAAGCATCGCAATTTCCCCCGGGAATCTTTGAGATGGCAGTCAAAAGATACCAATAAGCACTTATTACACTTTTTTGACACGTATAGTTTTTATGTCATCGCTCTAAAAAATTTTTGCACTGAGTGATATCTGCCACGTTCACAAAATTTATGCTTTTCTTGACCACAGATCAGAATTTCGGCAAGGACGATAATTGTCCCAGAATCACAGAACGCAAATAAATTATAATTTTTATATTTCATAGGAAACTTCTTGCTCTACGGAATGTCCCAGAAAGTTTGCCATGCCCATCTGAGGCTACAAAGATATTTTATTTCGTACATTGGGGGGGGGGGGGGGGGGGGGGCAATTGTGTAAATAACGATTTGACCAATAAATAGAACTATACCTCTAAATATTTTTGCTTAGAACAGGGGTGCACAACTCAAAAATGACGCGGGCCAAAAATTGTTTATTGGAAACTGCGCGGGCCGCACCTAGTGTGAAACGTTACACCTTTTTGCTGCAGACAGGTTTTCAATGTCCGGCGTCATCGCACTGGTTGCCGTCTTCAGCACATCTCGCAGTGTCATGTCCGTCATAGAAGATCGAAGACAATTCTTGTTGAGGGTTATCAGCGAGAACGTCTGCTCACAGACATACGTGCTCCCAAAAAGTGATGCAAGCTTCAATGCCTGGTCCACAAGGTTTCCGTACTTGCTCCTGTCAAGGCTTCTGTAGAAGTCAAGCAGCTGAGACTCACGATGCATACTCTTCAGTTCTGGCGAGCACTGGAGGTCGATGAGTTCTAGCCCCAGCGTCGGACCTGTGTCTTCCGGTGCGATAGAAAACGGATCGCGGAACAAATCGTAGTTACTCTTCTCACTTTCGAATGCCTTGAATCTTTGCTGGAACTCGGAGAGCAGGTACTCAACCTGTGGAGCGCACGTTGCAGCTACCGTCTTCAGATTTTCGCCGGTGGGAAAGAGCTTCTGGCAGGTTGGAAAGTGAACTATGCTTCCACCCCCAAGCTGCAATTTGAAGAGGCGCAGCTTTCTTTGGAACGCGAAGATCGCGCTCACCATGTCCGAAATGAGATGGTCTTTTCCCTGGAGAGCTATGTTCAGCGTGTTCCGGTGGCTTGAGATATCGGTGAGGAATGCCAGATCCCACGACCATTGTTCTTCCTCCAGCTCTGGTATCTGTTTCCCTTCCTCTTGCAAGAAAGCGATGATGTCGGCCTTCAGCGCGATGAAGCGACTCAGAACATTCCCACGGCTTAGCCAGCGAACTTCAGTGTGATCCGGGATGTCCATGTGCTCACTCTCCATTTCTTTCAGGTACTCTTGAAATTTCCTGTGCTTCAATCCCCGAGCACGTATAAATTTGACAACCGAAATCACGACCTTGATCACATGGTCAAACTTCATCACTTTGGCACAGAGTGCTTCCTGGTGAAGCACACAGTGATATTGCATCAGTTCTACACCACTGAACGCTTGAAGTAAGGCAACGGCTCCGTTTCTCCTTCCCATCATGGCTGGGGCCCCATCGGTGCAGGCACCTGCGAGTTTTTCCCATGATAGCTTGAGCTTCTCGATGACGTCTTTGACCTCCTTGCTGATCTCTTCTCCCGTAGTCCGTCCGTGCATTGAGCAAAGCTCTGCCAGCTCCTGAGTCACTTCGAAGTTTTCGTTCACACCACGGATGAAAACAAGCAGCTGTGCTGTGTCTTTGATGTCTGTGCTCTCATCCAAAGCAAGAGGGTAGTAGACAAAATGACTGCAGCTCCTCCCCAGCTGTTTTAATAGGTCGACGGCAATGTCATGCAAACGTCGTTGTACTGTCATTCTTAATAGGCTCAGGTTTTGGAAAACCAACTTCTTGTCCGGGCACATCTCCTCAGAAGCAATCATAAGACATTCCTTGATGAAGTCGACATCGGTAAACGGGCGACCTGAACGAGCGATCTTTTGAGATATCTGAAAAGACGCCCGGGTGGCTTCTTCAGATGTGTTCTTTGCTTTTGTAAAAGTACTCTGCTCAGCAAGCAAATTTCGTTTTAAGTCCTCGGAGTTTGTTTGTCTCTCCGAATCCGAAAGAGCGCTGAAGTCGCGGGCATGCTTGGTCTCGTAGTGGCGTCGAACGTTGTATTCTTTAGGAGCCGCGAGAGATTCTCGACACACAAGACATAAGCACTTCGATGCGTTCTCAATGAAAAAAGTACCTCCATGTCCACTCCTGGTTGAATTTTCAGCCCTCCTTGTCGATTTTTCTCTTCTTTGGAAGTGCACTCATATTCCAAGCGCGACACGACTAGCTTTTCTCAATCTGCAACAAGCTGTCACTGATCATGTCCCAACAGGGGGGGAGAGGGCTGTAGCCTCCGTGCAGAGAGGGATGAGGAAACGGGATGAAGAAGAACTGGAACACTCACAAACACAGGGACGCGGGGTCGGGTCATAACAACGCACTGGATGGCTGTAGGGGCTCTTGTATTGTTGTTTTTTGTGGGCCTAGTGGAGAGGGAATATTTGAACTGAGGACGCGGAGTTTCCCCCGGAGAAGAGAACTCTGAGAAAAGTAGGTCAACGGGTTCGAATGCTTTCTGCCAAGTCAACGGCCGCAGCGCATTGAATGACACTGTGAGCGGTTTCTGCGCTCAGCTGGGCCGCGGGCCGCGGGCCACACAGAAAGTGCTCGCGGGGCGTGTGTTGTGCACCCCTGGCTTAGAAGGTTAAGAATCGTGAAAAAAAAAAGACAATGAACACACAAAGATGACAGGACAGGCACTACCTGTCTTGCCGTCTTTGTGAAGTATTATTTTTTTATTCTCAGATTTTTATTTTGTTGTACGTGTTATCACAATAAAAATAAAAATATTGGGGTAAAGCGTCTGAACCAGCTACCGTTAAAAGTTTTTTTCTTCACGGTTTAGTAAGTTCCGTCTTAGTTACAAGATGGCCGCGAAGATTTCGGTTTGGTTCGGTTCCTATACGCCTAAAAATAACGTTTCGGGTTCGGTTTTTGTGTCGGTTCGCTTCCGGTTCGACACTCTCGTGTTTATCATGTCTCGCACTTGTGCCATCAACCGTCGCGAAGCTAAAGTGAAGCAGATAACGACGGTAGAAAAAGAGGAATAAAAAGAGAGGGAAAGAGAGATAGAGAAAAGTGAAAGATGATGCAGAAATAATTCTCCGAGAATTTCTGGTTCGGCGGTAAACTAGCTCGCGAGAGCTCTCTTGCTGGAAGTTTACTACCGGAAGCCTAGGATTTGAGAAGGATTAGGTGAAGCGCCATTAGGGGGGTCGGTTAATTCGGGCGTAATCTGCATATGATTAATCGCCGACATTGTCGGTCCCTAACGAGCTCTTTCCCAAAGAGTTGGGAACAGGAAACCCGCGAACCCGAAGAGTTTTTGATTCCAAGGTTTCTTCTGTTTGTTTTTGTTGTCTCGAATAAATAAGTTGTTGCGTTTGTATTGTTTTTATGCTTATAATTTATGTTTGGTATTTTAATAATTGAGCTAAATGCAGGTCTTTATAAAAGCCGGTCAGGTGGAACATTATTCCCGTACTTGGGAGAGACGTACAGTTTAAACCTCTTAGTTATTTAACCGCCCACGCTGATTAAAAAACACACACATGCCTTATTGAATACAGCTTTCCACTTACTTTTCTGCTCATGGAAACTATATCACGAGGATCTGA
The DNA here is from genome assembly GCF_016920785.2 of Ixodes scapularis. Lineage (NCBI taxonomy): Eukaryota > Metazoa > Arthropoda > Arachnida > Ixodida > Ixodidae > Ixodes > Ixodes scapularis. The sequence continues at coordinate 57,533,232 of NW_024609882.1, forward strand.
AAGGATTTGTTAAACACGCAAGCCACCGGTTTTGGCAGAGCACGTTTTTTTCTGAAGTGGCGTAATGCAGAATTTCTAAGCCTCGAAAACGTTTCACACTTTTGCAATTGCCTTCCCTCTTTTTGGATATTATTTTCTGAAATTCTGAAGCATTTATTTGTTTTTGTTTTACCAAAGCTTAGGTGCGCTTTAGTGTGTCACGCTTTTGACCGTGACCGACCCCGATATAAATGAAACAGCTAGGACGAACAGGGTAGGAAATGCAAACGTATATACATATATTCACAGAAATAAACAAAGCGAAACAGACTTACCCCCGAATTCATAGATGTGACTTGCTCTGAAGTCGAGCTTCAACTTGTTCAAGTTAGTCTTCCGAACGAGCAAGCGCGCTTCATAAATGCACCTTAACTTGAACCGATCTTGAACCGAACTTGAAGCGAACTTGAAGTGCCCAAATTTCAAGACTGGGTTGGACCTATCTTGAACGCGACTTCGTAGTCGTTCCAACCTGGCGGCTTGGCGAAGTGACGCCGCAGAGCGGATCTCCGCCTTCGAATTCGCAACTCGCGCGTGCGATGTCGTCTTCGGGGACGCGTTCCCTTTGCCACGAGTCCCGCGACCATCGATTCGGGACCGGGAAAACCCAATGGAGCGCTACAACGACGGGCAGTTCCTGGCGCGGTACCGCTTTACGAAGGGCACCGTGCGAGAGCTGCTCGGGATGCTGCCGCTACAAACGAGCACCGACTGCAGGGGGCTTCCGCTGACCCCCATGCTGCAACTGCTGGTCACGCTGCGGTTTTATGGTGCCGGGACCTTCCAGGTTGTGACTGGGGACCTCGTGAACGTGTCCCAACCAACAGTGTGCCGCGCGGTCGGAGTAGTTACGCAGCTGATCGCGAGGCACCTGTTCCGGGACCTCGTTCACTTCCCCAGTGCCGCCGAATTCAACACGGTGATGCTGGATTTCTTCGCACTTGCGAAATTCCCCGCCGTCACCGGGTGCATCGACTGCACCCACGTGCGAATCAAGAGCCCCGGCGGCGACGACGCGGAGGTGTTCCGCAACCGCAAGGGAGTTTTCTCCATCAACGTCCAGGTAACGATCGTGCAAAGTTCTCCGCGGTTTACCGAATTGAGTTTAAAAGCTTTTAACATCAGGTTAGAGCAACGCTTGCGCGATCGCGAGATGTCATTCACTGAAGTATGCGCTCATGTTCGACTGCATGAAATTTGGATACTCTGCCCCAAGCATTACACATGTATAACTTGGAACTTTCTTGGTCGAAGCCCTCTCGTCTTTGCCTCGCTATATGCAGTGGTTGAACTGCTGCGCCCATTGCGCCAAACTGAGCCAGAACGAATAACCCGCTACATGCTGCTCTAAAGCGTCTGGCACATGGCATGGTTGGCGATGCCACTGAAAATTAAGAAAGTACAGTTTTCTTTTTTTCTTGATGCCTAAGCACTATGTGCGAAGAGTAGGGCTGCACGAATATCCTTTTCTAATAGTAGTTTCCAATAATACGTTGATATTCGCAACCAAATGAACTGCCATATTCATACTTTTCGAAGTGTTGATTGCAACGGGTTAGCCCCCTTGAGTGCGATTCTCAAGCACGGATGCACTGCGGAGAAGCAATAACCGCGGAGCGGACACAGCAATCTTGTGACTCGCTTCGCCGCAGCTCAGCCGCGCGCTTAGAAGAAAGCACACCTTCAAACTAGCATAGTGCTCGAGCACGCCTAATGTGCTAAAAAAGGAAAGAAAAAAGTTAGGAAGGTTTTTTATTGTTGATATTACATTGCAGTAAAATCTTCAAAATTTAACTGTGGCTATAGGGTGCAACTCAAGAAGGTAGGGCGAGGGTAAGACGGGCCGGGGAGGAGGAAGCAGATAGAAGGCTAAAGAGAGGAGGTTTCCCCCTCTCTTCTCCAGCGTTCCGTCTGCTTCCTGCTCCCAGGCCCGTCTTACCCCCGTCCTACCTTTTTGTCTGGCAATGGACTATAGGCAGCAATTTTCTAAACACCTGTGTTCAGTATTTGTGCTAATTATGTGTATATAGTTTGAGACACAGGAGTGACAGCTGTAAATTGTTACAAGTGTGTACCTCTCACTTTGCTAATAGAAAAAATTTCTCTCTGGCCATGTTTCTTCTCCAATTCAAAATTACATTCAGCTTGCAATGTTCATATTGACATTGTCAGAACACATCACCTGAGCAGTTTTTGTAATGAAAATATTTGTCAAGTATTACGACAGCTTCATTCGATGGGACCATTGCCACTAATTTTTCTTATTCATGTCTTCATGTTTCATTTCAATGCAATCTACTTGCAGGCTGTCACCGGCCCCCAGCTGCAATTTTATGACGTGGTTGTGAGCTGGCCTGGGTCGGTGCACGACAGCCGGATTTTCGATAACTCCCGTGCCCGGGTGCTGTACGAGGAACGCCGGGTGCCAGGGGTGCTGCTTGGGGACATGGGCTACGCCTGCTTCTTCTTCCTGATGACCCCCCTGGCAGATCCCGGTCCAGCCAACACGCCACGAGGCAGGCAAGTAAAGCCTACAAGTGCCTGAGCAAATGTAGGGCTATGTGTGGAGACAAGGAAAACATTATATACAAATCTGGAACAGTAGTAACACTACAGAACTTGTGAGCTAGTTGCGATGGTTAAATAATGTACGAACAAAATAAGTTAGATACTGGGTGTGGCAACATTAGCCCCGCAAATATCTACCCTCATTAAAGATTATAGTCACTGACACGGTGAGAACTGCAGGAAGTCTTTCTGCCCTGCCTCCAGAGCAGGCTCAATACCTTCTGGCATGCTTTGGCTGCACATGCAGGCACGAGGTACGCGAGATGCCAAAGTGTTACCGAATGTATGATGCTGATGCTAGAGGCGAGACAAGTGAAGCTTCTCCTGTTTGTCGTTGTCTGCAGCTAGTGCTGAAGCATTTTGAAATCAAGCTATTCGGGAGAAAGATATGAAGGGGATCTACAGGCAACATTATATTTTAATTAGCCAATCATGATATTCCCTCACACGATCAGGTACCAGAAGGCCCATATCAAGACGAGGAATTCTGTGGAAAGGGCCTTTGGCATCTGGAAGCGGCGCTTCCCCTGTCTTGATATGAGGCTGCAACACAAGCCACGTCGGGCCGTACAGATCATCACAGCCGGCGCTGCACTACACAACCTGGCCTGCCTGAGGAAGGACCCACAGCCTCCACCTCCCCCAGCTCCACCAGTTGTGCCTAGGGCACGCAGACCCAGGAGGAGGGCCACGCGGCCAGTCCACCTGCCACCCGTGGACATCGTGGAGGACTCCCTCACAGGCATACAGACACGGGAGCGAATAATTGAACGAAGCTTCAAGTAGAAGCTTCTTTCGAAGAAGCTCCCTTCAGCAATGACTGATCGAGCTTTGCCTTAAAGGGGCGGTGGAACAATATGCAGTTAGAATGTTTTTCGCTTTACACAAGCTTACTGGCACTAGAGGAACCCAAGTATACTTGAATGCAATGCCGCTGACCGAGAAACATTTTTCGTTGCAGTGTAATTTCACAGGTAAAGGCAAGCGTTTTCTTTCAATCACTCTTTCACAAAACTCCACAAAAGCTCAGGGGTCGCATTGTCGGTGTAGTCCCACCTCCCAGTGACAATATTTGAATGCGGCTCGCAGATTGGACCCTGTAGTATTGTGTGAGCACTCGATTTGGGCATGTGTTGACAATCGTTCAGGTAGTGGCTCGTGTCCAAGTGCTACAACGACGACAATAGCCAAACCAACAATGTTAGCAATTCGGCGCGTGTCCTGTGCTATGGTGAACGTTGGTGGCATATAATCGTCTCCAGATCACTTGGCCACTTTTTCTGGCTGCAAGTTAAAGGGGGAAATGCTGCCATTTATTTCATTTTTGTCTTCGGCATTTTTTATTGCACGGGTTTAAAAACACAAGCATGTTTCATAGCTCATAAACTTTGGGGATTTGTTTTAACCAGTATCTGCATCAAGCACGAAAATCATTCCATTGCCCCTTTAAAGCTTTTGTCGTGAAAGTGGCTTTTTTTCATTGTACTGGAGTAAATAGCACGGCGTCCAATGAAACTGTCCTAAAAGCATCGTCTGCAGGTATGTTTATATGTAAATGAGTATTTTTTAGTGTATTTCGTAAATGCCTTTAATGTTTTCTTTATTCCTGTTTCTTCACCAATAAAAATTGAAAATATTGCCAGACCCTTGCTGTAGTGACTGTGCAGTGGCTTTTTACTAGTTCAAATGATAATAATAGATGACAGGCAGGAGCCATTATGTAATCGTGCATTTTCTCAAAGCATACCTAACGTGAAACAAGCTGAAATCGCACCCTATCCCTTTCTGGATATAGCCCCAGCTTTCAACTTCTGTGAAATAAATTAGATCCCTTCAAAAGTCGAGGCTTTGGCACTGCTCTTTATTTTCCGCCTCCCTGTTGAAGCTCCCTCAACTTCCATTCAGCAATCTTTAAGCTTGTCTGCTCCACCTGGAGCCGCACGCGGTGCTCCACCACCTTCATTTGCTGCTCCTCCTCAAGGAGCCTCATACGGAGGGCAGACTCTGCCCTCAGCAGAGAACAACGTACATCATTCTCTGCTGAGAGAGCCTGCTCCAGCAGCACCATCCTCCCTCTGGCCGGCCTGGCCTCGTCGTGACTAGCCGCCACCCCGTCGCTGCTGCAGCTTGAAGCAGCTGCAGGAGCAGGTACAGCCTGCTCGGTGGGGGGATCCGGGGCTGCTGCGGCACTGGTACTCGCCTCTGGCTCTCCGATGTCCACAGAGGGGCTACCAGGCTCATAGTGATCTCCTGTCGCAAGATGTGTAAACCCATATCTGGATTACAAGCCGTTAGCACAAGGTACAATGTTTATAAATTGCACGGCATGAGATGGAGCTGTATTCCCATTAAACTGCGACAACTCGAACTGCAGGTCACGTTGCCCCTGGTTGTACTGTTACGACTGCTGCACTCGGGTGACGTCTAGATTTTCTCGGGCCTCTCGAAGGTTGTCAGAGGAGCTAGCTGTAATTGTGTTTCTCATTGCCGGAGACTAATCTTTTTTGCTTTGCAGAGTTCGAAAATGAAATCCCCTCTGAGATAGCGGCCCCAGAATTCCAAAAATGCGGCAAAAGGAAAACCGAGCACAGTGATCGCCATGCACAGTTCAATGATGATAGGCTCAAACTGTATCCAAATTAAACTGCGACAACTCGAACTGTAGGTCATGTTGCCCCTGGTTGTACTGTTACGACTGCTGCACTCGGGCGACGTCTAGATTTTCTCGGGCCTCTCGAAGGTTGTCAGAGAAGCCAGCTGTAATAGCGTTTTGCATTCCCGGAGACTATCTTTTTTGCTTTGCAGAGTACGAAACCGAAATCCCCTTTCAGATAGCGGCCCCAGAATCCAAAATTGCGGCAAAAGGAAAACCGAGCAAAGTGATCGTCATGCACGGTTCAATGATGATAGGCTCGGGCTGGATCCAACATTGCGTTGGAATCTGTGCCGCGGCCTCACTGCTCTCCGAGACTGTAACGGCTTTCAGCCAGTGGCTGCCTGGTTTCAGCATCGGCGGCCGTGGTAGTTTCCCTGGTTGTTCTGGTTCCAGCCCTTTGCCGCCGTCTTGTGCTACCTCTTGTTTGTAGTGTCCAGAAGTCTTGGACACTGGTTTCGTTGGTGGCCGGGCTGCTCGAACTCGTAGCAGCAGTCCGACAACACACTGTTAGCAAGTGCCGTGTATTTGGTGAATATTTGGGGTGAAAAACACACTATTTACACAAATTACCATAAATTTACACGATGAGTACCGGATAATACGTTCAGATATCATGCGAGGTTGTAAAAAACGTGTTTTGGTTCGGTCATACACGCATAACCGTGTAGCCGACCTCGATAACACGCATCGCCTCCGGCGACGACCGCGGCATTGCCGGCTATCGAAGCACCGGAATGCTTGGGGACACACTTAGAAAGGACCGTCGAGACAAATGCCGCGGAAAGAAACATGTCTCTGAAACAGATATGCACCAAAAGCAATTACGCCATGTCGCAGGACGTTGGCGAAACCCGCGCTTACCGTGCCCGTGGCTCGCCGCCATTTTCTGGTCGATGGCAATGCGGCTTCCCTCATGTCACCCATGTTTGCATTTAGTTTAGAGCTCTTGATAATAGTTTCTTACACACCACAAATAAAGTCATGGGTCCAATTATTCGTTCAAAACAGTTAAAATGAATATAAAAAGCGTGTCTTCGATGTGAACACGTGACATTGCAATTGGTTTCGTTTTTGCTTCAACCTTCAACTGCTTCAACTGCAAGCGATCTGGCCGATCTGGCCATGGTGCAAGCGCAACGTCGATGTACGGTGGAAGCAAGAGCCGGTTGGCTTTCGTTCTTTTTGTTTGACCGGAGAAATTTCTGGCAGCCGGTATTGTTTTGGTTTGACGGGACGCGAGAAGCTTCGCATAGAGCTTCGCAGTTTGCGAGCACATAGTGAAGACGTGACCGGAGAAGTGCCCCTGTGATGTTCCCGGAAGACGGAAAGTACCATTCGTCGTGTGTGCTTTGAAAGCGAGGGGAGTCACAGGGTCCACGAGTGCGCAACCGCAAGCCAAGGTTCACGACAGCGCTGCGTTCTTCGGCGATCTCGTTCTGTTTGGGGCAACACGGCGATGCGAGAAAGGGCCGAAACGTTCGTGGTGTGTGGTGCGGTGCTTGTAGGTAGAAACCCGCACTAACGCGGAGCTCATATTGGTTGTTGTGGGGTTGCGTTTGACGGGTTTAGCCCCGTCGTCGTCAGCTCATCCGGTCCAGCTGGTCGGGGAGGACGCAGCGAGCGTTCTTAAAAGTAAATCTTCCTTCGTTCCGTTTCAAAATGTGGAAGATTCCCGACGCATACCGTGAGTAAAATGCTGCGGACCTTTTCAACAAAATTACGTCGTTTTAATTGAACAAGGGACTTCGGATAGTTTCCCTAAATCTGCCGTTTCTATGCTTCGTGTCGTTAGACTGCATTTGCACAGCGACGTGTTCGCACAGCGACGCACACCGCTCGAGTAGATGATTCGGTCCCGCAAACGACCGGTTATACAGAATTTCAGGGAAACTTAAGTCACCACCGATGTTTTCCTGTAAATCTCGTGTGACTCGTGTGAGTTTGTTGCGCTCATCATGCGGTGTGAATAAACTAGGGCAAGATTTTCTACCTGCCCACAGATGCATGAACTGAGACCAATTTTTTACGTAGAGAACATAGTGGTTTTTCTTTACATTGGGAAGAGGCCCGAATTTGTCTCTTTTCCCTCTGGCACTGCCCCAAGTTTCAAGTTGCAGTTTGAGTAGACATACGTACTAACAGGTACAAACTGCTCTAAAGCAGGTAAAAGACTGGGAAGTCAGGACGGTGCGGACACCGTGTTTTGCGCTTCTCGCAAGGTGACTGATGCTTTTGCGAGGTATGCGGAATATGCAAACGATTTTGTTATGCCCTTCGTTTGCGTCTCCAGAAAAAAGAATAAGATTATTTACAAATTTAGGCGCAATCACAAGCCAAGATTTACGATAACAGTGCGTTCGCTTCGGTGGTCCGTGTAGTGGTATTATACGCTGCTTTCTGCAACACCGCGTCATGACGAAGAGCTGGAACGGTTACGGTCTGTGCTGGCCTCCCGGTTGACAGAAACCCGCATCGCCCACATCGGCACCGAGTGCACTTGGGCTGTTGATGCTCGAGCCTTTCATACGCGGCTTGTCGCCAGCTAATCCTGCTGCTCGACGTTGAGGAAGCGGCGAGTGTGACCTCTGAAGTAAATGTAAATCCTCGTTCATCCAGTTATCCAGTGTCAAAGTGTGGAAGATGTCCAACGTGTACTGAGGGCGGGAACTACGAGCGTTTTGCCTTGCTTTTATAACCGAAACCAGAGCAGCGAGATAATTGCCTTGCGTACTCCAAAATGACGCAAGCAATAAGTTTCAACAGGTCGAGTACGTCACCGCGGATGTAGGCGAGACTGTGCACTGTTTAAACGCTTGCAGTATCCACGAGTGCTACCAGAAAAACGACGTCAACAGAGAAGGAGCTCGCGATTTTAGCATAATGCAGTGCCACGGGCTCGTGAATTTTCAATGTGGCTATATAAAAATATTAAAAAAAAAAAAAAAAAAAAACGCATCAGCGTTACATTAATGATCACGAATAACACCGGTCACAAACTCCCAAGCCTCACCGCTTCGCTCGACACCAACACGACATACGACAACAATCTGCATCAAAACGCCCCAAAAGTGAAGGCGTCTGCTCCCGTACGCGTACTACAACTAGCGGAAGTGAAGTGTTGGGCGGATGTCCTTCACAATAATATATATAAAAGATGCCTTGCGCAAGTATAATTTCCATTGATAATTGAATACGTACTGATAAAATCCCAATCATTTGTTTTTCTATCTGATTCAAGCGAGTCGGACTGCTCATAACACTGGTCGAGCATGAAAATAACAAAAATTTGAACTTTTTCATGGCCGGTTTAATATTTATTGTTAGTGCATCGTTGTTTTTCGCAAAGGACTAATTTTACAGATTTTGCCTCCATACTTTTTAAATGCAAACAGTTTTTACATACGGCTGTCCATTGTGCCGTGTTTTGTGTCTTCTATAAATCGGTAACGATCAGCGACCAAAGAGCTCACCCGTACATGTCAAGCATATATACGCCGCGGGGAGATTCCGTTGTTAGTAGGAAGTGTCGGGCGTAGTGTCGGTGTTGTGTTTGTGTATGTGTCGCACCTGTGTCCTACGTTGTGCTCGTGTTGTCTGTGATGTATGAGAGTAGCAGTCTACGCGTGATAGTTCCCAGCGTATTAACCGACTCCTGCTTTTTTTTTCATTGGTTGCTAGAAATCGCACTAGGTGGCGCAAGTTACCGCCCGATTACAAGAGTTTGCTTGAGCTATTTATCCGTGTAAGTTCAATATTCGTTTTTTTTTTTGTTTTTTTTTGTTTTTGTCTAGCGCTTTTGTCGTAGCTGCCGACGCCACCGACCGCCGACGATGCACGTAGGTACCTTTGCACGTAGCTACGTCCGCCGCTCGGAGACATGTTTACTGTGCATAAAAGACATCGAACGAGAACGAACGCGTCCTGTATGCTTTCAGTTCGGCTGAAAGGCGCGGCTGGCTGGGCTCGTCCCTCGCCTGTTCTCGGCTGCTGGCCGCCATGTTTCATAAGGAACACGTTGAACCGTGCTTCTCGGAAGGCAAACACGGTGTAGCGTGTTAACTTTACACAGCACCGCATGTGTAGACGAAAAACACAGATGGCTCTGTGTAAAACGAACACGTTTCGACGTGTCCGCTATGGGACAACGGTTTACACGTCTGGGCGTGTTATTTTTGCTAACAGTGCAGTTGCCTGCTTAGGTCACCCGCACCGAGGCGCCCGCCTCCAGTGATCGGGTAAAGAACCACTATGGGAGGGCCTCTACCAGGCTTGTGATTAGCTGTTGTGGGGAGGGGTTGTTCCGTTGTGGCGGGGGTCAATGCTGCATGGCTGCGGGATTTCGACCGCAGCGTGCCAGTTTTCCCCAGCACTTGCAAGAGCACACTGATAAAGATGGTCCGCTTGGATAGTGATCTCCGTTGGGCCCCAACTTGCGATAGGGCACGGCCAACAACCTCCCACCTGTCGTGGCAACCCCCGCCCGAGATCCTCACAGGCCCTGCTGTGACCTCCAAGGACCTCTCGATGAGAGTTAGTCGAACACCCGCTTATCTTGCATGGGCGAACGCCATACATGTCATGCCAACTCTCCCGGTTGATGTGGTGGGGAAGAGAGGTATCATTCGAACAGCCCACTTGTGTGGAGGCCTCGGGGCATGCTGGTTTGAGTGCGTACTTGGCTGGTGGCGGCGGCACGTAGTTCCGCTCAGCATGAAGAGCTTCCTCGATGAGGCAGGCACCCCGGGCTAACTCTTCAAGGGCCTCAAAGGTATGATTGATGAGGTAGGCGTGGTATTTTGGGTGGCACTGTCTTCTGACCCGAGCTACTCTGTCCGACTCCGGTGTATTCGGGTCCGCCCTCTTGAAGAGCTCTTGCATGACCTGAACGTACCGGTCCTGACTTTCGTCCAAGTGCTGCGGCCTTGCCTCGAGCTCTCGGAGAATCTGCGTTGCGTAGCCCACAGGCAGGAACTCTTCTCGAAGCCTTGTCTGGAAGTCCGCCAAGCTCGTGAACGGGGCCTGCAACCCCAACTAGCTTCTAGCACTGGCTTGCAACGCCAGCGGGACAATGCGGCTCATGATGAAGGCTTTCGAGGCACCGAAGGCAAGGTGGTACGTCTGCAACTTGCCCAGGAAGTCTGCCACGGACTTAACGTCGTCGTACCCCATGTAGACTGGTACGGTCAAGTGTGGTCGGGGCTCTTGCGGCGGGGTCTCCTGCTGGCCAGGCGTAAGGGCCATGCGCTGCATCACGAAGTTGCACATCTCCGTGACCTTTTGAGCAGGTTCATTTGTGCCGCTGCGGCCACTGCAGCCTCCTGCTCCCGTGTGCGCATGGCTGCAAGCACAAAAAAAAAGAAACGCCCCCCCAGAAACCAACACAAGTGTGCGAAACTATTGCCGCAGTCACAAAACGAACGGCCAAAAACAAACCAATACAACAAACGCAAACATGACCGAAGCACGGGACGGTACGAAACACAGGGAGTGGAAAAAGGCTTACCGAAAGAAGAAACCAAGCCCCGTGAAATTCCTGCGAGTGAGTAGCATACCACGCTAGGGCGCCATTGTGGCCGGTTAATTTGTGCAACATTACCACAAAGCTATAGAATGGATTCTGTGTTACCAATCCCTTGTGAGGTGCACACTGTGATGATGTGGGGGAACCAAGAATGATAAAAATGACATACATAAAAACTGTGAGTTGGACTGAGCAAAAAACGAGAAAGAAGACACAGTGAACATGGTGAAGATGTGAGTAACTAGAAGACGAAGACAGCAAGGCAAAAGCAAGAGATGGATATAATGAAAAAGGAAGACGTGATGAGAGGAAGATGACACAGGCTTGTGATACGTGAAAAAAGTGTGGGCACGACACGGAACCCGGCTCGACAGCAGTGGTCCTGGCAGCCAAGGAAGAGCCCGGACAGACGAATCCAGGCCCGTGGGGCTGTTAACCAAGCTTGCTGGGAAACATCCACTTGTGCCAAGCGAGCCTGCCAACTCCATGTCAATGCCGACGTTGTGGAGATTCCTCTGGTCTCCCTTCCCCGATGGCTGTGATAACGGCCGCGGGTCGGAACGCTCGGCCTTCTTCGCCGTGAGCTCCGACCTGTTCGTGAGGAGGAGGGTCGCCTGGCTTGGGAGGCTCTCCTCTCACTCTCTCCCGGGGGGACCGATTTCCATTCCCCCGCTCAGATGCGGATCACTGCTGACAGGCGAGGAGGTTTCGCCTCTTGTTTTCCCGCTTTCGGGAAAGGGACTCGTCCGGGTGACCGCGAAAGAGATAGGACGTGTGTCGGCGACTTCTCCGATGCTTCCCCGGTCTTGGCTCTCCGGAACCCCGCGTCTGGCCAGGTAAGGACCTTTTCTTACCTTGCCGGCGCGGGGGGCATTTTGGATGGGGACATTGTAGTTCTTTTGAAAGAGTATGTTAATAAATGCTCTTGGACTCTGTCCTTACTCTGGTACGTGTGTCTTCTCTTCCGCTATATTCGAGAGAGTGAGACAAGGTAGACGATCATTGGCACCGACGGAGGTAATTAATCGAACCGACCCGCGGTAATGTAGCCCTAAACGTTGTCTGTATTGCCGCGGAGATGTGGGGACCGCGCTGCTAGGTTTGACGGCTCCTTTGAGACGCCGCCGCTGTTGAGACAATCCTTTGGTTACTCTATCGGTACCTGTGTTGGTAGCAATATCCCACAACGTGCAACACCGTGCCGTAAGCGGGTTTGCCGAACTGAACTTAGTTTATATATCTACACCGCTTTATTTCTTACTTACTTTTCTTACGACTGTAAATATCTTCCTTCTTATCTTCACCGTTCTGGAGTTCTGAGTCCCTTTATTTATATTTTTCCATCACACGCAACCTACAAGTGGCCTAAAGTGTAGATCAATGTGTCTCAACACTGTACCTGCATACTCGTACACTGGGTCGCAGTCAATCATGCCCTCCAGCAACCACACCACTGGCTCGTTCTGGACAGGGGGCAGGTAGGCCGCTCCGTCGGAGTCATTATCGTTGTCAAGGCGGGTGGCCATGTGCCCCGCTACTGCCCCCACAAGCACAGAAATTGCGCTCATCGGTGTGGGGGGCGGCCCCCCTCCTAAGGAACAATTGTGTATGTCAAGTCACTTGATTAAAGGAGTCGAGATATAGGCACATACTGAATATTCTAAAGAAGCACTCCTGTAAATAGACGAGGCTGGGACATTTTAGCACAATATTTTTGTGACACAGGTAACAAATGGAAAGGTAGGTTGATCAATGAGGCAATAACGCCGTAAGAGTAAACTGCAACAATGCCATATCATGCCGTTTCGCATGCAAAACAACTATTTCCCCGCTCCCCACGGAAGATATGTCGACATCTGCTGTGTGCCTCAGTACAACGGAGCTAAAGTGGATCTAAACGGGAGCGGGATATTCCACGGCACTCGAAACATTGCGCATATCACGATCTTTCTATATACTGTACTGAAGGATATGCGGAATGACACACGCTGACAAAAAGGAAGCGCGAAAAGTTTTCCAAATATGATCTTTCGCCAATCGCAAATGCTAGAGTAGATCGATCACTCCGAGTAACATGCACGAGAAGGGACAGAACACTCACCTGTCTTGTGGGTCTTGCGCTTCTCGTCCGAGCGCTCGTTCTTCCACTTTTGTTTGAGGTTCCCCCAACACTTCTTGAGCTGATTAGAGTCCCGTGGACTAACCCCCGGTAAGCAGTTATACTCATTGCAGAGTTTCTCCCAGGTCTCGTTTTTGAGGTTCGAAGATACGGAGTCTGTCTTTTTGCATTCAATGATCGTTTTATGCTTGCCGACAAGCCCCGCTAGAATAGATATTTCATCAGCGGTGAAGCGCGGCGATTGTTTTTTTTAGTGGCCATTCCACTGCTGCTCAAGGGTTGGGGGAATCTCAAAAGTTTTACCGTTTAACAGAAGAAAACTTGCACAGAAGGGAAGGCTGGAGCGTCCGGACGAGCGAAGAGCGTGCTTGGCGGCTATTTGGTATGTTGCTAGACGAAATCATCATTATGTCCAGAAAACGCGTACAATCACTAAAATAATTAAACTTCCCCTTACGATCTCTCGCGATTTATGTTTGGTAAACACAGGCTATAAAGAAAATTGAGAGGAGTACCTTATTTTAAAGTCTGAAAGAACTTTTACGAGAAAAACTGCAGCCTACTCTCGCTCCCAGGTGAGGAGGGCCGCGACCGCTCGCGACTTGAACGGGACTTGACGAAGGAAGTTCGCGGGAGCGTCTGTGAAACGTAAAACGCAGCTTGGGCGTTTTCAAGTCGAACTTGGTGTTAAGGCGGACTTGAGCAAGTCGAAGTTCGGCTTCAGTTGAAGTCACATCTATGAATTCGGGGGTTAGTCCCCAAGACGCTAATTTCTGCTTGGCGCGCTCAGGTCGTTGAAGTTTCCCTTATTGTAGTCGCTTGTTCGTCCTCCCAATAATGGTTGCTTCCTCTCTTGGCCGACGACGGACGTCTCTTTGTTTCATGGCGGGCTCCCGAGAGAGGATTTCCGGTGGACTTCCTCTGAAGCGTAGCCGAAGTTGCCTCTGTCCCCTATTAAAATAACCCTTCCACGCGACTTTTTTTCCACGTTCTCCCCTTTCTTTTTTCTTTCTCCGCCTTACGTCACACCTGATCCACCTAGCCATCTTCTTTCTTTTCCTTCTCCGATCTACAATCGGGACAAAAAAGAAACTGCGCGTCTTTCACACCACGAGATTTTCATGCTCCCAGATGAGCCTCGAAAACCAAGCCACCCAATTTATATACGATTGCCCTATTCAATCAAAACTAAAAAGACATCGTATTCTTTCTCATCCAACTAAAAAATGCAGAGAAACACTAAGGAAAACCGCCCTTTCCTACAATTGATTATGAGCGGCGGCGTTTCCGTTTATATCGAGCTCAAGTAATCGGCGGCCACTTTTTTTTTATATAGAGTTTACGCGAAACTTGAAGTCTTGCAGCTTCATGCTATTTCTACGGTTGAAAAGTTCTTCTCCGCCTTGCTGATTTTTCGCTTCGGGTAAGTTGGCGGGATGCAATACAGCGTCTCTCTCTTGCAGCAATACTGCACCCGAGCTCGTGTCTGAAGCGTCAGTGGCAACGTCAATACCTTTTCCGAATTCGGAGCCATGAAAATGAGTCGCTCAACTAACGACTGCTTGAAGTGAGAGAAGGTTGCTTTAAGCTCTCCTCCCCACTCAACCTTATTCCGCGCCCTCTTCTTGGTCAGGTTTGTCAGGGGAGCCGCACATCCTGCGTAGTTTGGTATGAATTGCCGGTGAAATCCGGTCAACCCTAAAACTGACCTGTCCTGCCATTTCGTCGTTGGCCTGGCTGAGTCTTGTATTCTCTTAAGATTCTCTTGCTTTGGCACGACAAGTTCCAATCCAATGTCAAGCCCAAGAAGCTTTTCTGGTGAAATCCAATTTTACACTTCCTCGGTCTTGTTGTAATACCGTCCGCGCGCAACGCGTCAAATATTTCTCTCGGCATGTCGAGGTGTTGTTTCCACGAGTCGGTCAGAGCCCGTTCGCTTGAAACAGGCTGACTTTAACCGCGGTGAAAGCTTAACCGCCTTTCCCTAAGAGGTAGAATTTTAGGTCACGAAACCGGCAGAGTAACGACGGCGGGGAAACATGGCCGTTTTACTGCGAGCGAGCGCAGCTCGCTTTAAAACTAATATGTCGGACTAGCTGCAATATCGGGCGCGTTAGTCAGCAATGAATGGTGCAGGAAGCTTTCGCTTTGCCTTACTTCATTGAAATCGCTAAGCACGAGCAATCACCTCGACGCATTTTTAGATAGTTGTTCGATTCTGGCCATTCGTATGCCTAATTGAACCCGCTAGTTGTAGGCATGGTAACATTTTTGGAATACTATAGTGGATTGCCTTGACTGAATCGACTGGGTATTCATAGCGCGCAGAAGCAGACAGACTCCCAATAGCCCTTTTTGCTAAATTTCCCAAGCACCAAGGTGTATGCTACGAGTGTAGTTACACGCGCGGCACGTGCTGGCGTTTGCAGTCTAACTGTTCTAAAGCAGAAGCCCAAAACAAGTTTTGCCTTACACGCGCGTTCGTCAAAGCCTTGTTATGATCATTTACTTCGAATCTTTTATATGGGAAGGCCAGTGCGCGGAACATAGAATTACACTTTCAGCATTGTCCTCGATGCTTGAGTAATTTAGTTGAGGCTTATTTCCACTGGCCAATTATGCTGCCGGTGTACTGTCCGCCTTTCACTGAACACTTCTTCTTCCTTGCTTCTGGCACTGAACTTCGTCGTCCTTTTCAAACTTGGATTCAAATTTCAACGAAACTTATCTTTAATTCAGGCAGCCAAACGCTTAAAAATGTTCCAAACAAGGTTTATTTTAATTTTACCGTATACCCACTGTATGTACCACGAGCAACAAAAAGTGTTTCTTAAGCTCAAATGTGTGCCGCGCAGCGTCGCGAAAACCTGTTAGCGTTCGTTTTTGCCCTCGTATCTTTTCGGAAACTATCCACGAACGCCGGTCATATTCACTACAATGAGTAGGAGACACCAGCTGCCACCCCATAATAAAACTAACCCAAATAAAACAATGACAAAAAAAAATCAAAAGCGGTGGCCAAAATATTTTTTTCTTTTTTTGTTCGTTCGTTTGTTGATAAAGAATTAAAGAAGAAAACACGAAACTATTGCTCATCGAGCCATCGTTAAACTTGGCTAGGTACTTGTAGGTACTAGTATGGAAAGGTGGCTAACTTTTCACCGCGGATAATGTTAACCGCCTCTGAGCTAACGGGCCCAGTACATCGTCGATATAGTGTTGTGCGTTGGGGATACCCTCGAGATGCCTCCGTATAAACTTCGTGAAAGTGGCTGCTGCCATTTACAGACAGATGGCCGTGCACTTAAATTGACATGATCCACTTGATGAAAAGGCGGTCTTCTTTTACGACGCTTTCTCCATTAAGATTTGTCAATAGCCTCTGGCCAAATCGAGTTTTGAAAATAACTTTTTGCGTCCAGCATTCGCGAACGTTATTTCTACAGTTGGTATGGGTCCTGCAATCAGACACCAAGACATGGTTCGGACGCCTGAAATTTATGCTAAATCAGTTGGAACCGTCCAGCTTTTTTTTTTTTACCATTACCATAGGCGCGTTATACAGCGATGTCGATCTTTTGATAACATCGATATTGAACATCTCGGTGATCTTTACTTCCACCAGCTCACGTACTCTTAATGGCAGTATATACTGCTTGACACGTATCGGCGTTTGGGTGGTTAACTTAAGGTCGCCCTTCATCAAGTTCATTTTTTCAGGTAGATAGGTCTTCTCGTAGTCACTCATCAAATCCAACACATGTTGTCTTTTCTCCTTATCTAGATTGGTGTTAACGACCATGTATCGTTTGTCTTTTTCTTTTGTCAGGGTCAGCGATGGAACTTCATCCGCGCCTGCTGCGGTGGTGAAGGCACCCTTATCGTCGACTTTTACGGCCAATCCACAGCGTAAGGTGACCCGTTAATTTTTTTTCGTACCTCTTAAGAATGTCCTCGTGAAACAGTTTCCTCTTTGCTGCAATCCCCAGCTCATAATCTACCTCGTTCCGTCTGGCAGTGACCTCAAAGAGACCCTTCCATTGCACACTGAGCACCTTCTTGTGGTCGCTTGGAAGGAGTATTAATGCCCTATCTCCCGTTTTCATTTCGCGCTGAAACGGTTTTGGTCGTAATTGCCCTCGTATCTTTCTTCCACCACCTCCAGACATCGATTGGTCAGCTCGCAGGTCTCTTCGAGCGTCTCCCTCAGTTTCAGAATGTATCCAAAGGACTGGTGAAGGCGAGCGGGTTGAACATGAATACATAAAATTGAAAGAATAAAACACAGAGTACAAGCACAGGACAAAGTGGTTGTCCTGTGCTTGTCCTCTGTGTTTTATTCTTTCAATTTTATGTATCCATAAGACGTCTTCGTATCTGGGTTCATTGCTTCGTTAGTTCAGACTTCTCTTAGAATGGTTAACGATCCCCGTACTCGTCTTCTACACAAGGGTTTGAATGAAGAAAATCTCAATCTGGACTAAAATGCTTCTCGGTGCGCAAAAAAAAAAAAAAAAAAAAAAAAAAAAGAGCGTGAAAGTATCGGTTTTAGTCTCTGAGATTTCGTGGCGCATTCGTTTGAGCATTTGTTGTAATGTGCCGTCAAACCTTTTAACAAGGCCGTTGCACATAAGATGATAGGGGGTCTTTGGGAGATGTCTCATCGACAACAAACGACGCAACCGTCTTTATAAGGTTCGACATAAAACTTGATGCTCGATCGTTGATGATCGCTTCCGGTACGGTGTACCGCGCAACCATGTCAATCAGCGCCTCCGAAACTTCTGAGGTAACAATGCTCCGGAAAGCCACCGTGTCCGAGTAGCGATCGTGGCAACGTCTATTAGGGTCAGAATGTATCTCTTTCTTAAATCAGACTTCGGCATAATAGGGCCAATGATGTCAATGGCAACCCTTTGGAAGGGCGTCGCTATACACGTTTGCAAGTACGGCCTCAGGGCGCCGCCACCTTGTTTAGATGGGGTGTGCTTGACTGCGTCATAATTCGATTGCGACGCCGCACGTCGTCAGGGGCCTCCATCTTGCTCATTGGGGTATGTGTGGATGCGTCATAACCCGATTACGGCGCCTTAACAGGGCGTCGTAATTGGATTATGACGCACCCAGGCGCACCCCAACTGAGCAAGATGGCGGGGCCCTGAGGCAGTACTTGCAAACGTGTTCCCAAGAGTGCCTTGCTCACTCTACCTTTAAGCACGGTGTGCTGGCTAATGTCGCAATATCGCACGTGTCTCCTGATCTCGCCCTGCATTCCCGGCCAGAAAAATTCTGCTGGGACCAGCCCTACCAAGTTATTTATCCCCTGGTTACCCGGCCTTATGCTATCCTGCGCCGTGGCGACCACGGTTCGTCTGAACTTCTTGGCAGCTGATACGTCTTTCTTTCGGAGCTGTAGATGCAACTCCTATCCAACAACTCGTTTCTTATAAAGAACGTCAGCCTTTGCTCTTGTACCCTTTGTACCCAAGCAGGGGTAAACCCATGACACGATTGAGAATCACACGCCAGTATCGCACACATCTAAAGTCTAAAAACTAACCGAAAAAGAGGTATCATGGCGGATATAGTGGTATCTAGAGACTTGGGGACACAAGACAGCCCCAAGCTCGGATATAATTGCAGACAAACATCGCAAAATATTATGACTAGTAGTCGCACTTGGCACCAAAAAGACGTTCAATTCCGATCTACGCTGGGCGGTCAAGGAGAGAGAGAAAGAGAGAGAGAGAATGAACTTTATTACAGGATTCAAGTCTGAGTCGTTTTCAATCTTCACCGGAGGATGAGGATGCGTTCTCCTCGTTCTTCGTAGTGTAGGTGGGTTTGGCTTCCGAGGGGGGGGGGGGGGGGGGTTTAATGAGGGCAATGAAAAGTGGCCACAGGTTGCCTTGGAGATCCTTTGAGGAAGCGGTCCAGCTCGCCCAGGAATAGGGTGCTTCGAAGGGAAGAAGTGAGGCAAACAGACAGGTGAGGAGTTTGAGACCCTTGTACAGGGCCAGGATGTGTGTTCATTGGAGGGGTGACCTCCGCGGTCATTGCAGGTGAGGCGACGAGATCGGCGCTGGATGGAGTGCGTATAGAGCTCCGTAGCAAGAGTGGAATTTTGCTTGCCGGAAAACAAAGGCCTCATGTCTGGAGTGGGACCAGGAGGCGGAGGGGAGCTTGCAGCGTCGAGACTTGAAACTGTCCATGTTTGCAGATCGTTCCTTATTCTTAAAAAAAAAAAAAGGTGCGTAAAGGGACTAATCGCCATCGTTCATCCCCACGACCCTAGCGCCCTCTATTCAGAAGTGGTAACTTGAGCAGTTCGTCCTTCGGGCATTTCGCTGCTCCCACTAGAGTTGCTCCCCCAATGAATACTTTAGTCCCCTTGTCAATAATGGCTGCCGCAAGCTTTTGATGAAGTGGATGAAGCATCACTGGAGTAGTTATTTTGGAAAGAAGCATTCGCAAAACAGGATTTCGACCCCGGATTTAGAAATTGTGGCTACCCGCGCACATTTAGTAAATGTCCCCGTCCCTGACAAGCCTGGCAACGGATTCCGAGTGACGCGGACGGAGACGCCGGTAACGAGGCTACATACTCTCCAACGACCGCTTCCGCGCCGCCGTTCTGATGCGGTGACCTGTGGCGGTAGAGGCCTCGTCGAAGGGAAGTCGAAGGTGCGACCAATTGGACGGTGAGTTTTGATTGCTTTGGCTACTTGTAGAGCAGCAGGAGCGTTGTAGGCATTTCAAAAGGTGCTTCATAAAGCCGCAGAAATGCCCTGTACGGTTGGCGCTCGCTGTCCGACGCGGTCCGGCGCGTACTCACCCGTGTTAGCATGCAAACGAGGCCTAGCACTTCGATACTATGCCCGGTGGCAGTCAGTTCATCAAACAAACTATGTTACACCGGGCGATCCTTTCGTCAACGCAGCCCCGTTTTAATTCGAGTTAGTTTCATTGAAAAGTTCCCATGTCCGTTTCATCGATCGACCTTGCGACGCTTCGTCGAAAGCGTGTTTCCGCGAGCATCGCCTCGGTCGCCGGCGTGGGTCATTGGCGTGAGATCTCTATGTGTGTGAGGGTGCCGGCGACCGAGGCGATACGAGCTTGACGAAACCGTGGCGGTTCGTATGAGGCCTGATGCGAGTTCGCAACTCGAAATGAAGTTTCACCCTCACGCTTTTAGGCGAAAGGCATGGTCGTATCCGCTATGCGTAAATAAACATGTCCTCAATAAAGTTTCCCCGAGCGGAGCTATAGGGGTCTCAGCGCGCAGTGCGGACTGTTTGGAAGTGGCGCTCGTGAATTAATTTGTGGCCTATCAGAGCCGCCCGGGTAGGTCCTCCTTATTTCAGGTACGCTTACAGCGAACGACATAAAACCAATAATTCAATCCCCCCTAGAAAAAATAAAGAAGTCGACAAAATGTTGCAGGAGCATGTGTCCCCGAAATTGAGCGTTGCCGTTAAGTCGTGCTCGCGCGTGTTCAATTAAGCATTATTTTATTCTTTTACTTTCTCCGCGGGTTTCCGAGGGTCTTTCGGCCGATACTGTTCGGCATGCGGCACGGTTCATACTTTCAACCATGGTCGGGGATCACCAAATTGGAATTGGAATAGACCCTTTCCGGAATTCAGATTGGCAACTTTGATCACTATGATCATCATCTGAAAAATGGCATATGTGCTATACTAATGGCGGCCTTCTGTTTAGTGATGAAGGAAGAAGTTGAAGATGCTCCTAAGCAGATGATTTGATGCCAATACATTCTAGATGTTCGCGACGTGAAGCAGGAATTGGATGCAAGAGCTGCGTAAGCGTTCATTTCTAACTCGGGCCCAGTCAATCTGTTAGTAGCACACACTCGGCTTCAAGGCCCCTTGTTGTATGGAATTTGATCAAGACGTCTATGTGGGCTGGCGCTTCGTTCTGGCTGATTGTATTTTTTTCGCCATCGACACTGAAATAAATTTAAAATAAACTGGGCAGTGACGTGCGCATTCTCATTTACCGTTGAATTTCGAATGTGACGGTGCCCCATACGATACTGCAGACCACAGGTACGGTGTACCACAGGTTCATTGCCGCCATTAGTACGGTAAAAATTAAACTGCCATTTGAGTCACGAGATGGCACTGAATTCCGGAAAGGAACTATTGACCTTGAACGCTGTAACGATACACTTGTTGACAGAACCCCGCGTGGAGGTGTTTTGCTTTGTAATACTTTTGCGTTCGAGATCCTCACTTTGGAGTTTGGTTTCGCCCTGTTTATAACTTATCTTGTGCTCGTAGCTTCGAATGTGTTTTGTATTGTTGAAAGCTGCTCTCGTAAACTTCGTTTAAAATGTTTTTTTTTTCCTTTTGTATGCTGCTGTTTATTTGATGGTTCTGTTTGCTTTGGACTCGGCATTTTCATTGCTGCGAAAGTTCTATTCCCGTTAAGATGTTTGAAGTTTGCGGTACTTTTACCTTTAGAATCGGACATGTCTGCTCGTTAAATTTCAACCAGTGTTCCTTTCTGCATAAAGCAGAAAGTCCTTATTTTTTTGATTGTGAAGCCGCCTAACTAAAACTTCAAATACAGGTTGGGACATGAAGTTTTGTTTTGCTCAGTATAACGTGAGTGTACTGTCTTGCTTTTTGGACGTTATTATTCAGGATATGAGAACCCATAAGACATAACTCCCGCCGTTTATTGTGTAGTAAAGGAGAATGGCTTCCTCTCCCGCTGTTTATTGTGTAGTGAAGGGGAAGGGCTTTCCACATGGCGTACCTTTTTTTTTGCCATGTTTGTCATGGTCTCATTTGCACAGTTCACTCTCAGTGCACTTACGGTTAGACCTCAAATATTTCCAGATGCATTGTATGAATATTATCTCAATAAACATATCGATAAAATAATTTCTAGCTCATTAATATCCGCAGTCACTACTAAAAATATGATCAACATAAATCATATTTCTCAATACCATATAAAAGAACTGTGTGGCATATAATATGCATGTTTCTCAATGTAGAATGCAGTCCAATTTGATATTTGGCCAAGGTAGCCCGCCAAACTTTCCCCGTCGGATGGCACATAAATTGCATTGTTTCCGTCCACTTTTCTGTAATTATTTTTCAGTTTTGAATATTTTCATTGAATTAATGTGGCGTACAGCAGTAGACAATATTTTTTTGTGTATAAGTGCATAAGATAAGGGAGATTGTCTTGAAGTGCTGATTATTTTAATGACCACTAATGAACTGGTTAGTGCTCATGTTTTTTTATGTGGTATAATTGAATCAGGGGTAGCATGGCCGCTTATCAATTAGCAACTAACAATCTGTTCAAAAATATTAGGTACCCAGGAGACGTTTGTATACTTATTTCAATAGGTGTCAGTAATGTACATTTGAGCGACTCGCTAAAACTCTTTACGGAACTTAATGCGAGTGAGGCGAAATCTCCCAAATTTTTTCGCTCATAAGTCTATTCTTTATAAAAAAAAAAAACAAAAAAAACTTGTGTATAAAGTATAGCTAGGTTAAAGCTGAAATATAAGTTATGTTTTAGTTGTTTCTAGGACTGTCCCTTATTAATATGCAATGTTGAACAAGACTGATATATTTTGTAGATTTTGCTTTTGGCAGTCATGAGCATCGGCATCTGCTTTGAAGACAAGCACGGCCCCCGTCGACCACGTGGAAAAAATAGCTCCTGACGTAAAGAGGCTCTATATGGAGGTTGACACAAGTGAAATCTTTTGTGCTCGAAAGGGATTTGCCGGCGAAAACCCTTCGTGTTTTGATATTTTGTAGGTGTATCCAACTTTTGAGCCTAAATATCAGGTAATGTGTTTCTCCTAAACACAATAGCCACATGTAATGTTCAGTGGCCTCATTAGGGGGGAAACTTATGGGGCTTCATCCCCCCCCCCCTGAAATCCAGCCGACTTAATATATACACATGCATTTTGCCCCCCCCCCCCCCTCTCCTTCTACACCCCACGTCAATGGATATCGCAATCACCTCATCCCCTCCTAAAGAAAAAAAAAATTACTCGAGGGGGATTGCGGCGTCAGTTGAAGTTCGTACCCCTCAAAGGAAATGTCAGCACGCTAGGGATACAGAAACACAGAGAGAAGCTTGCAGGAGAGTCTATGCCTGCTTCTTCTTCTCTGCGTTTTCGTCCCCGACGTTCTAGCTGACTTTTCGTTTGAAACAATGTACCGTCTAGCTCAAGTTCACCACGTTACCCTGCCCCTCGTTTTGTAACAGGGAGCCAGCACTATGCGCAAGTACATTTACTACCGTTGTCCAATAGTAGATGTTAAGTTCAAAACAGATAGTGATTTTGGCCTAATATTTTCAAGTTGAACTTCGAATAGTTGTGTTGCAAAACATTTGGCCAAAAATATGTATAATAAAAAGTTATTCCATTCTTGAAATAATTTAAAATGAAGTTTTGTGAATGAATGAAAGCAAGATTCACTGTAGTAAAAGTTTCATACTATACAAGTCAGGTACACATGTCAATAACATCTGTTGACAGAGAATAGAAAAAGAAACAGCATGAATGATGAATGCAGCTTCTCAGGACACAGCTGCCTAACATATACTTTCCCATGATATGTGCAGTTTAGCTTCAGACATTTTACTGCAATGTAGATATCTCCGTCTACTGCCAATATTTGTGTGTAGAAAGTGGAACCTTCATTCCAGGGTTGCTGTTTTATCGTCCTTTCAGATAGCAAGGAATGGTCATCATTTTTATCTTAAAGGGGCACTGAAGAGAAAAAGGAAATGCTTTTTTAAACAGTCTGGTTGAGACACACGTGTGAAAACATAAGGTTTACGTGAAAAAACATTAGAGCAATATTGACGACGCGATTTAGTCGTTAGTCACCTCCTTTCCACTTGTTTTCTCTCGGCATTTCGGGTGCTGAGAGGAGAGGTGGATCGGCTTGGCCGTCGCGTTGAGGTGGAGAAAGGGTATGACTATCTCGTTGAGGTGGAAAGTGCGTATTACCATTCCGCGACGTCATAAACTTTGCGCGGAAAAAATAAAATAAATCTTGCGCCATCAATACTGCTCTGAAAAAACAAATCGCGTAAAATTTATTTTTTGACACTGGTGTCCGAACCAGACTGCTTAAGAAAACTTTTTTTCTTCTTTTCAGGAGACGTTTAAGGTGCAATTGCCTCGTCTTGACTGTCATTCAGTTTTGCATTATTAAATTCTGGTTATGACAGACACTATGCTTTGTGAGAGTATCTTACATAAAGCATATGGTTAAACCTCATAGTATCGTCATTTTGGAGCAGAAGTAGCCACAAACAAAAATAAAAACAAGTCACGTAAAAATAAATTTGAACATGCCATGAACAGTTGTCATTACGATACAAAATGTTTGTATAGCTCCATTTAAAAGCCACTTTCAGTTTGAGTT
Source organism: Ixodes scapularis (assembly GCF_016920785.2). Taxonomy (NCBI): domain Eukaryota; kingdom Metazoa; phylum Arthropoda; class Arachnida; order Ixodida; family Ixodidae; genus Ixodes; species Ixodes scapularis. Next base: position 57,557,579 of record NW_024609882.1, read on the forward strand.
GGCCTAACACCTCCAATATACCGATACCTAAGCACTGGATTTTCTGTGGCAGTTGTCGTATTTCAGTGCAGGGTACTGAATGGACAGTGCTATGTTAGCATTGGCCTAGAAAAACTCGTGTCCAGTTGGTGAGAACACGTGTTCCAGCTGAATCCTAATGCAGCACTTTTTCCAGTCTGCCTTACAATGACCTGTGAGAGTTGGTAAAATCCAGAAACACCAAGGCCTTGCGACCTAGGAGGTGTTGAACTAACAGTTAGTAGTATCTGTATATTGAGCTCTTTAAACTATTGATTTTAGGGTTTTAGGCTCCTTTGTCTCTTGAATGTCATCAGAGAAATGCTCGTGATGTAGACAGAATATTCGTCCACAGGTGTAGGCCGGACATATTGAAATGGGTTGGTTTATGAACGGAAGATTAGGACGAAAACGAGCTGGTGGTAGTTGAGACTATGTCTGTCCGTCCTTTCTTTTTTGCAATCTCGGAGTGTTTTTACTATATTCAAGGTGGGTTTTGTTCGTTCCTTTTAATTTTCGGAAGCTGCAAGCATCCTCGCCCACAACTGAAGATTGACATTTCATAGCCCACCAGATGGACGCAATGAGAACTCAAAGGAAGGAAACGGCTACGGATATGGAGAGGGTGAAAGATGTCATGGAGAGGACTTTTGGGGCAAACAGTGTGCATCAGCACGCGCCCCACATCTCCAATATCGTAGACGACTATCCAGACCTAAAGCTCACAGACCAGGTTATATGCTGCTTACTACCCTTAAGACTCCGCCTGTGTGTGACGATGTTGCTCATGCTTTTAAAAGCAGTGATTACCCTGATTAGACCACCACCACCATCCCCCTTATGGCACATTCAGACTGCTAGCAAATGTTAGCTCTGCAGAGAGATCCCATTGGCTGACGACGATGCCCTTTGGGGGAAACGTACCTCAACACGCAGACCTGCTTTGCGGTTGCGGCTCCACTCCTGGCGTAAACGCGCCGTTAGTCCTGTCATGGTGAAGCCTGGCACCATGATGGGTGTCATTTTTTATCCCGCTGACATCAATTATGGCTTTTTTTTTCGCATTTTTTCTTTTTGAAAGGGCAGTTTACAAATATCTTCAAGTTACCTGAAGATGTGAAAATAACTTTTCTTACAGATTTTTGCAGAGTTTTTTTTTCGTTTTGTCTTGTCTTGTCTTGACTGGCATCAAGACAAAGGAGTGATTTATCGACGTTCCCTCGGAAAGCCCGCCAACTGTTACCATGGTGACTGAGAGAAAACCAAGACCGGCCCTGATCTGCGAGATCATCGTAAAGCTAGATAATGCAGAAAAAAGGGGCAGTTTTGCCTTTGTTGTTTTACACTTCTCTTTTTCAGCACATTTGCAGTAAATGAAGCCGTTGCTCGTCTTTTGCTATTAATTTCCTTCCAAGGGCTCAGCTTACAGGTTGGCAGGAACGATGGGCTCTCTGGACAAGTATTTAATGACCTGACCCTGCCCTCATGCACATGTTCAGAAAACATGGTCACCAGTCTTCTGACCGACGGCTGGCTGGATCTGAGAGCGCACCCAATGTGATAACAAGGTATAAAACGGTACTGCCCTGCCAACCTGCTGGAGGTTTTCTACAGAACAAGAGAGCAAGCACACTGTCCTTGCCCTGTTGCTCAATTCAGTGGTTATTATTCCGGTCAACATGTCTTGAAAGAAAGAAATCTTTTCATAGGACAGTTTTTGCTTGCCTTTTTATTGCTCTATTATAAGAAAGTACTTGCATATTAGTTATAATATTGGGCGGCTAAAAATCCGAGCAAATAGCTTTCTTTTTTTTTATATCCGCGCAAAACAAAAGTCATGTCGCTGTCGAGAAGGCGTCACAATTTATCCTATGTATATGTTCTGGAAAATGAAACGATCTGTCGGACCACGCAGATACGAGACCTAGGTGTTCTTGTGGACGACCACCTTTCTTTCCTTTCTCATGTGAACTCCATTATTAGCCAGTCATTGCGCACGCTAGGAATAATGCCTCGCTTAACTAGACCATTTATCCCTCATCACTGTCTTTTGAAATAATATAGTACCCATGTGCATTCAAAACTAGAATTTGCATCTGTAGTCTGGAACTGCATATCTATAACAGCAAGTGAAAGTATAGAACATGTACAAAAGCGATTTGTGCGCATCATTTACGACAGATATTTTGGAAGAAAGTGTTTTCATGAATATAATTTGATTTCAGCAAAATTAACATTGGGCACCTCATGTAAAAGAAGGTCTATTCGGGATGTTCAGTTTTTACATAGGCTAATTTATAGTGCAATAGACAGCCCTACTCTCCTCACCTGTGTTCAATTTCGCATTCCACTTAGAACTAACTCTAGAAATCGTAGAGTCTTTTACCCAGACCTCATTTGAAACGCATCATTGGTTTCGCGTATCCAACATGCTTTAAACACGCAATTTACTAACGTCGATATTTTTAGTACAAATCTGTCTTTTGGAGAACGATCATTTTGATGCATGTGTTTTTACTTGGCATATATACACGTTTGTGTGCTTGCATGTTTTTTTTCACAACTCTTTATTTGGTCTACTCTGTATTTTGTGTGTATTTAAATTGTGTGTGCTTAACCCAGTAAGCTTTCGAGCTGTTGGTTAGCACAAGAGAAAAATAAACATTGATTGATTGATTGATTGATTAATTGATATTCCTCCTACTGAGCAAAATTTGTGCAGCTGAGATGTGTCCTTGAGCTGGTACGTGCAACCTAGTAGTAGAATTGTGGTACAGGCAAGTAGCATTAAAAAAAAGCAGATGAAACTATACAAAAAAAATAGTGCTAATTATTCAACACATTGTAAGACCAGAGTTGCGTTTCGAGGGAAAATTAATCGACAGCACACATAGTGCTTGAGGCACGAGCGGGACGTTGTTGCTGTGGGCTGACATGTGCGACGTCAGAAACCGGTGACCCATGACGTGGGGAACGTGTTAATTCATGGGTTTCATGTATGGCAGCCCCCCTTTTCTAGTGCATGGGAAAGTTGCAATGCGGTTAGAAAATTTAACTGGGGGTGATAAGCAGATCTATTGGACATGTTTGTTGCTTGCAAGTTTGTGGAGTTTGGAACATCTCCGGTCATGTCAGAGGATCGGCACAGTAATGCTGGCCACATGGGCGCAATCAAAAGAGAGATGAAGAAAACAGTTGCTGAAAATGAAGTGGTGACAGACGCTATGGGAACGACTATCCAGGCAAGGAGGGAGCTCATCAGCTCGGCTCCCTGAATCACCGACATCTTAAAAGATTATCCGGCCCCTAAGCTCGCAGACCAGGTAATATATTGCTTACTGCCATCAAAAGTCTACATGCATGTAACAGTGGATGCAAGGCTTCTTTTTAGTTATTAATGCACAATGCATTTTAGGGCTGGCTTCTAGGTCTTTCGGATGACGAGAGGTTGTAACGGAAAACATGGCCAGGTTTCTTTGCAAAAATTTGTGTTCCTTGGCGGGAATCGAGCCACCAAACTTTCGTCCAGCAGTGTTATGCTGTACACCTGGGGTGTCTCAGCGGCTAGGAAATATGTTCTTTTAGCTATTAAACAGGCTCTTGTTCCTAAGACGGCGAATAATAAAAGAGAGGACACTGGAAATGGAGAACTAATCCTTTCTTTATCTTCCAGAGTGTACGTCATAGAGTTTAAAGTAAAATTAGGCAAATTAATGACCTAAACTCTGCTAATCAGCGTTTTAAATATTTTGCTTCACCTGGCACATGCTGCCTCGGTGGCTCCGAGGCAAAGTGCCGGCCTACGGATGCCCTAGTGACGGGTTCGATTTCCGGCTGAGGTGCCCGCAGTCTGTTGGAAGCCTCTTGTAAAAAAGGCACCGCCAGGATACGGTTCATTTTTTTTGTATTGTTTGTGCTAATTTTTGGCCTACCGGTCAAACCTTGTAGTAAAGTTTGAACACCCAATCACGATCAGGCCCATCAATCAAACCACGTGGTGAAGTTTGAGTACCCGACCATGATCAGGCCCGGGAAGATACCCCAACTGCTGCAATGACCAAGTTAGCTTCAATTTGCCAAAACCAATATTTGGGTAACTGGTTTACGGTGTTATGTTTAGGGAGTACCTGCTGTACCTGTTTCAGCTAGACCATCGGTTACCTGCGTCTGTTGTACAGGGTAGTCCTCTTAGTTTTGTTAGAAGAACTTCGACTTTATGTTTTGTCTTACTTTTCAACCTTTGTTTTAGATGTGCCCCGCTGTCTTCTCGTCGCAGTGTGTCGCGGGATATCAACTGAACGCTGCAGTGTGCTCTTCAAGAATCAGACCTATGAGGCAGAAGGCCCTTTAGAATCTGGCACTTTGTTTCTGCCTGGCATAGGTTTTCAAACTTTAGGACTTTGTTAAACATTGTCGCACATTTCTTTCGAGACTGGTAGGTCTCAAGCACACCAAACTGGGCTGTACGGGTAGAGGGCTGCTGACCACCCTGCATCTGAAGAAGACCAAAAAGCACTGAAGCTTTTTGTTTTCAACATACTGCTAAAATGTGTTTCTCCTGTGCCTGTGTAATTAATGTGTTTAAGGAATACTTTAGCATTTAAGCTAATTGCATTTTCTGGAGGTCAAAGCTAATTGCATTCTCTGGAGGTCAAAAACCCATGGGTGTTTTTTTTTACATTTATAAGTATACTATAATTGGTGACAGGTCAAGAACGAAGTGGGAGCTCCTCCCGCCTTTTTACATTTTCGCTGAGTGAGCGCTGGAGGGGAGGCGACTTTCTCTCCAGCGTTCGCTCTGCTACAGTGGAAGGCAGTTGGAGGAGCTTGCACTTCGTTCTTGAGCTGTCGCCAACTATAGTCGTGTTAGTGCCACATATTAATGACTGGGAGTTTTTTCACTAAGGTGTTTGATTTTTGATAGTTATTTTTACTACACAAGGAAGAAAAGAACGTCGAAAAGAGCTGTCTCTTTGTAGGTTTGTCTCCAAGTTTTCCTATTCTTAATTTCATATATAAAGCGCCTACAATAAACTTTAGTGATGTGAAACGTACCAGAAAAATATTTTCCCTGCGTGGAGAAAGCTCAATGTTTCATCGAATGTGAACATTTCCTGCATAAATTTCAAGGTGTAGCTCCCTTCACATGAAAATTAAGACCAACAGTGGCCAGTGTCAATGGCAGTCATGTTTGCAGGCGACAGAGTTAGCGATGGTTGTATTTCCCGATAGGCACAACGAGCAGATGAAAAAACGCCATCTGCTTGTCGCCCTTCGAAGAAATAACGTCGCAGTTTACAACCATTGCCAACTCTGTCGTCTGGAAACATGTCCACCGTTTGCCCTGGCAAGGTCTCATTTTCTTGCAGAAAGGGGGCAACATTCCTTACAATTTCAACTGGTAACATACGCATTCAGTGAAAGCTGAAACTTTTAATGTGCAGGCACCTATTTTTCTGGCTCGTTCCGCAGCACTAGGAACCATTAAACACATACATATACTAGTGATGCTAAATTTTGGCAAGTACTTCAGTTCCAAGAGAGCATTATTTTCTTTTGTATACTTTCTTGTAATGTGCAACTTCTTTCATTTTAAGTGTTGTGCAGTTCTAGAATAGATATATTTTCACAATGTAAGTGCAAATTTTTCTCTACAGATTGGTGGTGCAACTTTTTTCGTAAAATGATGTTGGCTGTTAAAGACTGCCTGAAAGTTCTACGAGTGTTGTCCGCATATCCAGTCTTCGCAGGCATTATTACCATTTATATTAGGGTAGGACATGATCCTGCTGTATAAAAACACAGGCTTGCTTTTCCTAAATAAAGGTGTGCGACTTTTCAGATGTTCTGCAATGTTTTTGCACCTTTTAGCTATGAATGGGAGTGAAAGGTCTACGGTATTGAATACCTCCCTGTTCTGAAAACACACTTTGTGCAACTTTTCAGAAGAGATACCTTTTCAGTTAAGTTGCACAATCTGCCTTTTCTGAATAGGAAGCTGTTTAATGCCGCAAACCTTCCACTCTTATTTACAGCTGAAGGGTCTCACTACTAGTAAATTCGTCTCTAAAAGTGTCAAAATTCGTCCAGAAAGAGACGACTCTTACTCCCTCATTACTATAAAATGCATACGTAAAAGGGTCAAAATTGATCCTCAAAGGGACGAAATTTAATCCCTCAATTCTGAAAAATTAGTTCCTGGAAGCATAGAATTCATCCACAAAGGGATGAAAGTTACTCCCTCGCTACTATAGAAAATAGTATCTGAAGATGTCAAAATTTATCCTTAAAAGGACGAAAGTTACTCTCCTAATTTCTATAAAATTCATCTCTAAACGTGTCAATAAATGGTTCGCAGAGAAACGAAAGTTACTCCCCGTCACTATAAATATTGTAGCGACCGCTTACGAAGAGAAGAAAAAACAGCGGTCACGGGACTCGAAAACCAGGACCGCGAGCAGCGAGACGACATTCAGAACGGCGTAAGCCAAACTGTAGATATTGTAAATAAAATACGTAATGTAGAGGCACGCACCTCTACAAATTGGTGACCCGGTAACAAGAGACAACTGCCCTGAGCCAACCACACAGTTCCAGAACCTTGGTTTTCGGTGAGCTCAGCTTTCTACTTGCATCATGAGTCAAGGCTATGACACCGGCTCTGCTCAGACCCCGTCGATCTTGGGGACGACGACCACGACCGTTACGTTTCCCGAGTTCTGGTCGGCCGACTCTGAACTATGGTTTCTGACGACAGAATCCATTTTCCGAAAGCATAGAATTACGTCGTCCTCGACGAAGTTCGGTTACGCGGTTTCGGCTCTTCCGCAAGCAACAGCGGCCATGGTACGGGATATACTGCGCTCACCTCCAGACAATCAGCCTTACGAGAAACTACGAGAGGAGCTGATACGACGCACAACGGAATCCGAACCGCGCCGACTGCAACAGCTTTTGACTTCCGAGGAGTTGGGCGATCGAAAGCCTACCGAATTTCTTCGACGAATAGAACAGCTCCTCAGAGAGAAGGCAACAACAATTGACACCGCAATTTTGAGGGAGCTCTTCCTACAACGCCTTCCAGCCCAAGTGCGCATGATCTTGAGCGCAACGACGACAGACTCGATCGCCACTCTGGCTCTTGTGGCGGACCAGATTATAGATGTAGGTGGGTCCAGCATTTCTGCCCTGGAACAAAGCACATAGGCACTGCCACCTACGCCATCTGAGGTTGGAGCTCAACTCACTCAAATCATGGACTTTAACAAGCGCATGGAGGTCAGGGTGGACCAACTGAGTCAAGAGCTCCGCAGGCTACGCGTACGACCGTCGCCTTCTCCGACCGCGAGGGAGAATGTCCGCTGCCACCAGAACTACGCACGCCACGAGTCCACCGACTTCGAATCAGAGGTATGCTGGTACCACCGACGCTATGGACAACACGCAAGACAATGTCGCCCGCCATGTACGGGAAACGGCATGGGCACGCGCTGAAGGCCGCCAGCGTCGAGAGCCCCACCTCAGGTCGACTATTCTACGTCACCGAACGCCGAACGAAGGTTCGTTTCCGTATAGACACTGGTGCAGAGGTAAGCGTTGTGCCCCCTACGATGGAGGGACGTCGGCAACGCCAAGAATCTCCACCACTTCAAGCAGTAGACGGGTCTTCAATCAAGGCGTACGGAGTAAAGTCGCTGACACTGGACATCGGGCTCCGCAGGACGTTCCGCTGGCTTTTCACCATCGCCGACGTCCAACAAGCCATAATTGGAGCAGACTTCTTGCGAAGGTTCGCCCTCACAGTTGACATGAGAAGGAACATGCTCTTCGACACCGACACGCAGCTTAGCGTCCAAATTCTCTTATCAAAGGTGACGCCTCTCAGTCCGTCTCTCCCACGAGCGGAAGTGGACACTCCATGGCAGAACGTTGTCAACGAGTTTCCTCAAGTCTTCCGCCCACCGGTCCCCGATGAAAGCGTGAAGCACAACGTCACCCATCACATTGAGACCAAGGGCCCTCCGGTTTTCGCAAGACCACGACGTTTGACAACCGACCGTTTTCGGATTGCCAAGGATGAGTTTGACCACATGCTCGAACTTGGGTATATACGGCCTTCATCGAGTCCGCGGCCTTCCCCACTCCACATGGTACAAAAAAAAAAAAAAGACGGAGACTGGCGACCCTGTGAGGACTATCGAGCCCTAAATAAGGCTACAGTGCCAGATCGCTACCCGACCCCACATATCCAAGACCTCGGCGGCATGGTAAAAGGCGCCACTATTTTCAGCAAAGTGGATTTGGTTAAAGCCTACCACCAAATCCCCATCGAGCCGACAGACATTGCCAAGACTGCGATCATCACACCATTTGGTTTGTTCGAGTTCTTAAGAATGCCGTTTGGACTTCGAAACGCCGCGCAAACCTTCCAACGTTTTGTTGATCAGGTTCTTCGCGGCTTGACATTCACATTCGCTTACATCGATGACATCTTGGTGTTCAGTCGCACACCAGAAGAACACGCCAACCATCTTCGACAGCCCTTTTCTCGGTTGCAAGATTACGGACTCGTCGTCAATGCGATAAAATATGAGTTCGGTGTCGAGGAAATACGTTTTCTTGGACACCACGTAGATAGCCGCGGGATCCGAACACTGCCTGAGACGGTCGACATCATCAAAAACTTTCCAACACCGACGACGACAACGAAGCTCCGTGAGTTCTTGGGGATTTCTAATTTTTATCGTCGATTCATCCCCCATTGCGCTCATATAAGTCAACCACTTTTCGCAATGCTGCAAGGAAACAAGACGAAAACGTCGCTACTGCAGTGGAATGAGGCTGCCCATCATGCCTTCGAGGCAGTTAAGAATGCCATTGCCAACGCCACGCTCCTAATACACCCCAAGCGACACGCACCCATCTCCATTATGATTGACGCCTCTGATGGTGCTGTGGGAGCTGTTCTACAACAGCAGGTGGATGATAAGTGGCATCCCCTGGCATTCTTCTCAAGAAAACTTTCACCAACAGAAGTTCGCTACAGCACCTTTGGGAGGGAGCTGCTGGCTATATACCTCGTAATCAAGCACTTCCGGCATTTTGTTGAAGGCCAACATTTTTTTGTCCTCGCCGACCATAAACTACTGACATTTGCACTAACATCCAACAGCACAGCACACACTCCGCGAGAGGTGCGGCAGATGACTTTCATATCAGAATTCACGACCGACATCCGCTTCGTCAAGGGCACAGAAAATGCTGCGGCTGATGCGCTCTCCAGGATCGGTGTGAATCGATGTTCCTTCGAACCTCATCTGGTCCCCTATGGGGAGCTTGCAGCAGCGCAACGCGCAGATGCCGAACTCCAAAAACTCCGAACAACTTCAGCAACACTTTTCTTCGAGGATGTGCGGATGCATGGCTCTGACGACACGGTAGCATGCGACATGTCAACAGGCCAACCTCGACCATTTATACCCGCCCATTTACGCCGGACAATTTTTGATTCCCTTCATGGCCTATCCCTCCCAGGAATAAGAGCCACGCAACGTCTCATTGTGCCAAGATTCATCTGGTCGCGCATTAACGCTGATGTGCGGGCATGGACCAAGACATGTGTGCAATGCCAGCGTGCTAAGATACACCGGCATACCATCACACCATTAATCGCGTTCAACCCACCAGATGCCCGCTTCGCCCACATTCATGTTGACATTGTAGGACCGCTTCCCCCATCGCATGAATACCGCTACATCTTGACCGCCATATATCGTTTTACGCGGTGGCCCGAGGTCGCTTCGATGGAAGACATCACAACACAAACAGTGGCAGAAACGCTAATTGAAATGTGGGGGTAAGTCGATTTGGCGTTTCCCAAACCATCACCACCGACCAAGGACGACAGTTCGAATCATCACTGCTTCGAAGCCTTTCCCATTTTCTTGGAGTCAAGCACATCCACACCACAGCTTATCATCCGATATCTAATGGCTTGGTAATAACGATTCCATCGTCAGCCCAAGGCAGCAATCAAGGCTCAGCCAAACAGCATTGCGTGGACGGAAGCCCTACCATTAGTTATGCTCGGCATACGAACAGCTTTCAAAATGGATATTAACTGTTGCACGGCCGAGTTGGTGTACGGTACGTCACTCCGTCTGCCAGGAGAATTCTTCAGCCAATCAAGCGACACTGAAATTGAGAGTGCCGAAAACTATGTGAAACGACTCCGTATTCTCATGCAGGACCTCCGACCTACCTACACAAAGGTACCGTAGACACGTTACACGTCCATTCCGGCTGATGTTCTGCTCTGTACACACGTTTTCTCAGAAACGACGGAGTCAAGAAACCCCTACAGCCCACATACGATGGACCGTTTCAGGTTCTGAGACGTAGTGACAAAACGGTGACACTTCTGGTAAAAGGCAACGAGAATGTTGTCTCGCTAGACAGAGTTAAGGCTGCCCACCTTGACTCTGACTGTTGCGTACCAGATGCAAAACCGTTCCGAAGACCTCGACAAGCTCAGTTCCAGCCAGGCAATGCATGTAACTTGAGTCGGGACACAACCTGGGAAACCTCACGACAGTGGCTTCCGCAGAGACGTAAACGCTCGTCACCTCCGCCTCCTCACTAGGGAGGGAGTACTTGTAGTGACCGCTTACAAAGAGAAGAAAGAAGAGCGGTCACAGGACTGGAAAACCAGGACCGCGAGCAGCGAGACGACATTCAGAACGGCGTAAGGCAAACTGTAGATATTGTAAATAAAATACGTGATGTAGAGGCACACACCTCTACAATATCATGCCTTTAAGTGGAATATTAATCCCCAAAGGGACGATAAGTTTGTCCCCAATCAAAAAAAAAGTTAGTCGTTAATCAGCACTGTTGATTCTCAAAGGGATCAAGGCTATTCCCCTAATCGTAGACACGACGGCACTCAGGGAACCATAACTAATCTTCTGAAGAGTTAACCTTACTCCCTAATGCCCTGCTGTAGGAATCAAAAACGCTCCTTTTAACGGATCAAAACTTCGACCTAAAGGGATCATTGCAATGGAACTAAAAGAAAAGGGAGGGACTAAAGCGGGGTTTTGCCCTTCTGGGCGGGCCACTCTCAGTGACATCGATTTAGTCCCCAAAAAGAACAAAGTACTACTCCTCGTTTTTTTGTTTTTTTTTCAAGAGTGCTGGTAATGCTGGGAGCGGTCCCCGTGGGGTTGGTATGGTTCCGGCCAGTGTGTCGGGGGGCCCGGGGGTTCGCTGTCGCGGGCCGGAGTATCTGCTCGCTCGTTTTCCTGAAGGCCTTGGCGCCCGGGGATCCATTCTAGATGAACTGTAAGTTGCAGATCGATCCGCATGTATTCTTGGAGGTAAGTGCAGATGTGCGTAGTCAGTGTTTGCGCCCCAAGGCTGCGGAGAGCTCCATGACTGTCCGTCCGCGCAGTGATGGTTACCATGCATGGTGTGTTGGTGGAGGATGTTTGCTTCTAGGATGCCTTGTGTCTCCGCCTCCGCTACTGAAGAAACCCTGCAGGGAAACCTTGTGGGGATGTTGGAAGGTTCCAACGTCGCAATCACGGCCTTGTGTCGATGTTTAGAGCGTCAGTGTAGTAGGTGTTATGAGTTGGTTCACGGAGATGGTTCGCTCTGTCTTGCCTGCATTGCGCGTCTGTAGTGGGATCAATTTTGCGGGGTACGGGGTGAACGACGAGATGGGCAATGCCGTCGCAGAGAGGTGGAGTCGGAGGAATGGACTTCTTCTTAAACCGACGCGCCCCATCGCGGCGAAATACCACGGAGTGCACTCTGGGAACTAGTTGGCCACTCAGTTTTGGTTTCGACTGTGCAGCTTCATCTCATGCTATCACGCCGTGACCGAACACGCTGCTTGCGTTTTCGATTATCTGACTTTTCACGAACATACAATACACTCATTCTCGAGCGATTCAAAAGAAAGACCGGGGCACTTTCCTTGGTTCCCGAAACACCGGATATCGTGCATGCGTATGGAAACGTATCGTGGCTTAGTCACCTCAACCCACGAGCCCCACGAGTGCGTGTTTGAGCTCAATTTCAATAATACCGTCTAGTACCAGTGAACTAAAACTAAAATTTGTTCATCTGGAGCCTTACACGTATTTTGTTTGCCAAACGTCCGCTTCTTGTTACTTCATTGGGCAAAAAGCAAGCCGTATCCTCACAGGGTATAAAAGTTGAACCCAGCGTTTACGCATGAACTTTCAAGGAAACGTAATAAATTCTACCTCACAACTGCACAGAAGCTACTATGATGTCTTCCTCGTGTCATCATATATCTCCCACTCAAATTTTATGCTGATAGAAGATTAACTTTTCGCAAACGCTGAGATCGGCTAGCTACGACGGAGGCCCTAACAAGCGTCCCCTACTCCTCGCTAAGCCTTTTTGGACGAGCTTTTACTGACGCCCAAGATCTGTGCCTAAATGGTGTGTCTGAAATTATCTCGGCATACTCAGGTAGGAAGAAAGCAAACACATAACAAATATTATGGCCATTAGCAACCGTCAAACGCGCTTTGAATTCGTTCGTTTGGCGCACCCGTCCGGCGCACTTCCGGCGAACGGTGCGACATTCTTCACACAAGTGCTCGACTTTTGCTTTCTTAAAACGATCTGTATGTGCGAATTTGCCTATATGATTGCAGGATAACTTTATGCACGAACGCGATGTTGAATATTAGTTTAATGCAAGCGGGTGGCGACTTCACTTCGTGCAGTGCTGCGGGTCAGTACATATAAGAGATAAGAAGTGCGTTAAAATGGACCTTTTCCGAGAAGCGTTCTGCGCACGCGCGTGCCCCCGATGCCAAGCGGCGGAAGTCAGAACGAAAAATCGAGGAAATTCGGAAGGAGGCTGTATATCAGCGAGTAGAACACGTAACTGCAGCATATATATAATTGTGTTACACAAAAAAAAGAACGTCGACGGAAAGGAAAACACGACCTTTGGGTGGACGCCACGGATGCCCCTCTTTAAAGTCGCGTTGGGCAGGCGCCGCTGCTCAGAGAGCGAAGAAACTGGTAGCGTAGCTCCCATTATCGATTGGTAGCGCAGGTAGGTCACTTCCTCGATTTTTAGTTTGTGCAGCCACCGCCTGGTGCCGTCGGTATGTGGAAAAGGTCCATTAAGCTTTCAATGGCGCCTCCTAGTTTTACCTCGCATACTCAGGCATATTAAGAAAAACTGAAATGGCAGAAAGTAATATTTCGCCTATGGACGCACGAAACAAACAAACTGCCTGATCAAAAACACTAATGTAAAGGCGCGAGCTCGATGTATGCATGTTGCTACAGCTTGTTGATTCGTACACAAGCAAGATCCCCGAGCTTCGCAGCGTCGAGATTCCCAGCACTGGCTCGTCCACATACCTCGGTTGGAACGCTAACAGGAAGGCTCAAGTACAAAAATACAGCAAGCATGTGTTAAGACAAGCTATACGTCTCAGGCTTGTGCTAAAGCTTCGAGGTCTGGCCGTTTAGGTTAGTTTAGAGACCACAAACGATGCTGTGGGGACCAGGAAACATGAGATAACGCCGTTAATAATCCACGTTCTGTGTATAATCTCTTGTCGACGTGTCGATCGAAACCGAAACCATGCCACCCTCCTCCCTGGCCAACTAGTTCCCAGAGTGCAACGCGCGCCGTGTTGCATGCAGTACTTTATGGAAGTAGTCTATTGGTGACAGATGGCCTGTAGAGTGTCCTAGAAAACAAAGAATGGCTCTGCCATGTGCGAATTTTATGTATCAGTTGGACCCTGTGATGGTATTCTATTCCCTCATTAAAAAGGTTAAGAAGGACTGTCTATTTCATTTTAAAATCGGGGGTGTAGACAGAGACACCGAGGGTAGTGCGGATGCACCCGAGAAGAGCGGCCACTAGCGCCGGAGTTATGTAGCTTTGAGGTTTTGATAGGGGAGTGCGTACATAACGCGCGAGTAAACCATAGTCTCGATTAGCTTGCGCAGTTCATGTTCCTTGAGGTCTTTGCGTTGCCGGGTGATGCGCCGGGTTTTCTGGTGCCCTTGCTCGATCTGTTTGTTGATCTGAGGAGTCTATACCGTACTGTGCGTTCTGCTGAAAGATGAAGGGGGCGAATAGAGGCAAACTAAGGAAGAACACAATAAAATACATGGCAGGTCTTGTGAACAACAAAACATTCAAAGTGAAAATTGGAAACACGATGACCCTTGAAACAATTAATGGATGAGGAGTACTACAAGGGGGTCATAGTTTCCTCACTATTCAATGTGGTGATGGCTGACCCACCAAGAACACTCACACCTCTCATACAACACAAACATACAACACAAACAACGGGGAAGGAGCGGTTTCAGAACGGCATTGATGAATATCGAAGACTCCTTCGAGTGCCGCCTCGGACGGCATGCTGAGCACCCTAAGTCATAAGAAGTTAAGCGATTTCGACGACACCGCCGGTATCTCGCTGAGGCAAATCTGTAAAGTTACCAGACGCGCGAAAAACTCCCACGCCAAGGTGGGGAGTATTTGTGCAGCCCGAGAAAAAGCTCCCCCATCCACCTGGGATGCCTACGTCAGCGTGACTCCGCGCAAAGGCGTGACGTTGTTACCACGTGATGCGCATGCCGGGGAACAAAGCGAGGGATTTCTCCCCCATGTAAATACCTGTTGTAGCTCTTACTTAGCTGCACTTTATGTAATGGTTAACATTAGTCGACACCTCATTCAACCGAATGTGTTTGTATGTTATTTCTTGTAATTACTGTGTACATGTAAACAAGCAAAACGAATAGCAGCGTTGTTTCCCGATATTTTTTTGTGCAAAATGAAGATATAGTTTTTATGATTTCAAGAAAGAAACCCACTTTGACAAGACGAAGCATCAATTCGAAATGTTTTCAATAGAGGAGGCAAAGAAAGTTCTCTAAAAAAAACTACCCGATGTCATAACACATATAGAAAGCCTGTAGCCAGTTGTAACAATGACCGCCAATACCACAACGCAGAATTGTGGGGTAATTCTTGGCTATCAAAGGAAATAGTAATAGTAGAATATACGTTTTATTTCGGGAGAAAGTTGTGAATATTTTGAATTCTTTTCCTATTTCTATTTTTCGAAGGATTATATATGTCGCAACATAAACATTATATATGTGTATGTTGATGATTAAAATTTATTTTGAATTAACTCAATATTAAATTAAACAGGCTAATGCTAACCGAGAAAAAAATGTACAGTGTGAGTACGGGTTCTTTTCGCTCTGTCACCATGCGTCGTCCGGGTTGCCAGGTCCGGATAGGGTGACGGACTTCGTTGAGGGAAGCTGGGCGGGTCTTGCCGAAGACGAAGTTCCTTCCCTTGGCCGTCGACGACTAATTCGGTTGCACTTTGGAATTACTTTTCAAAAACAAGTTAATACTTTTGTAGCGAATGAAAATACAAAGATAAACAATACTGCGAAAAGATAACCTCCCCTGTACGGGGTTGGGAGGGAGGTGGTCGGGTGTTAGCTTCTCCAAGCTCGGGAGTTGGCTGGCTCGTGGGATTACGTCCCGATTACGGGGACAGCAATCCCTCGGAATCCCACGACCTGACTCGATTACGGAGCGACAGCTCTGGAGCCCCAGCATGAGCTGAACTCAAAGTCACTCGTTAGTCCATCCCCTTTTAGTGGACTGGCGAATCCTCGACGCGTCGTCAGACAGGCGTTTCCCACTGGCCAAAAGGCCGCAACCAATCAGCTCACTTTCTCGCCATCTGGAAGTAGCTTATATTGCCGCGTGAGAACCCGCGGTCTGCGTACATCTCACGGTCAAAGACCGGGCTGGTTCAAAGGCAAGCAAAACCATTTCTCGCAAGACGAAGCGGACAACCGACCCCGGTGTGGATAGCGCCGACTAAGTGAACCATCCCGTCATTCATTCTGCCAGACGCGGTCTGACGTTGCCGTTCTGCCGTGACCCCCCCCCCCCCCCCCCCACGCGGGCGAGAAAGACCGCACCGATGTAAACGTGTTGCGTAAATGGTGCCGGCCAGAGCCAGTGCGTACTCCCGGCCCGAAACGCACGCTCCGATTCTCTCGGCGGAAGACGCGCATTTCGAACCTCGCGTCGTAAAGTACGCCTGTCTCTCGAGGTCGTCACCACGGGAAGTGTTTACACCAACGCTTTCCCACCAGCCAAGTCTCCCTGGTGCTAACGGCCCACCCGCGGCGCCGTCGTCGATCCCTACAGTATGTTCAAGAACAATATGCTGTGAAAATTGATTGACTCAGTAAACTGATAATTTTTGTTCCTAAACATATCTATCGCTCGCGGATCGTTAGGATTTAGGCGGAATAGGATACAAAGCTGTATTTATTTCCTGACTTCGTTCGGTTCCATCACCTTTGGTTTCATTGGCTGGCGCGTGTAGACGTGGCTCCAATTGGCCGCTGCGCTCGTCAGTTTCCATGATCACTCACCCCATGGCGCTGCGTGTCCATCAGAACGCCATTAACACCGAGCGCCCAAGGTCAGCGTGCCCAGGGGAGCACGCGCGCTGACCGGCGACGAAAAGTATGCAGCAGACGAAAAAGGGGGCGGACGAGCGGCTTGGATGCTTTCGCATTCACAACTCATAAGAAGTGCTTAGGTGCATCTAGAGCTTTTTTGTTTCATGTCGCGTTTTGGGCACTTTCCAGGCGAGTCTGATGGCTTCACAATGGGACCTCTTGCTGCGCGCGATGTGTGGGCTGAAGGTATGTCAATGCACGGTGCTGTCGTATCAGCCACAATCAATCCCAACTCTCGCTCGCCAGCGGTAAAGTAGAGTGTATTTCATGAGTTAATGCCGTGTTTCTTTACTATAATGAGCCCCTTCCCGTCAGTGAATTTCTTCCACTAAATCAGCTGCTAAATGTTTTTCCGGCTTGTCTTTAAAGGGACACTGACCTCCCCCCCCCCCCCCCCCCCCCCAATTTGTGTTTTCTCATTTTTTGCCAGGTGATTTATTATGGTGTCGGAATACTACCCAATTAGTATTTTGCTACAGATTTACTTATCTTTAAAAATAAAGCCCAAAAATGCAACTGCGGACATGTTTGCAAAGACGTAAAGTTCACTTAATGCGCACATTTCTCCGGTCCGCCGTGTGAATACACCTTAAAACCCCATAAAGCTGTAACTGGTTTAACCTAACAAGACCTAATGGAAAATAATCGAATGAGTAGCTACCAAACAGTGACAATGGTCAGAGAACTACTGAAATATACACCTCTTGAATAACTTTGAAGATACGTGGAAAAGAACAACATAGAAGAGAAGGCCAAGAAGCGAAATTTTGCTCACTTTTAACGCCTCGAGATAACTAAACAGAGCTGGGGACTACTGGAGGTTACGGTCTATGAAACATTAGGAAGATGCCTTTTGAAGAAGCTCTTACACTATAAAAATACAGTGAAAAAATGGACCAAAGGCCGACAGCCACAGAAAAAGGGACAAGCAGAAGCGCTTTCGCAGCCAGGAAACAGAATCAGTGACTGGACAAACGTATAGAAGAAAGAAATTACTAAATAAAATATACGGGTTGCATCACGGTCGTTTTTATTTAAAATGCACAGATGAATCTGGCAGCAGAATCCGAAAAGCGATCCTTTCGGAGCAAACCTCAGTCAAAGATACCGAACTGAGAGCCGTCCTTGCAGCTGACTGCGAATTGCACAATAATGCTAAAAGCAGTTGACAGGGCCTGGATTTTCAGCCCCTCTCATCCGGATCTTATAGCGTGCCGAAATAGTTGAATGATAAGCCGAAGCGTTAAAAAAAAAAACAAAAAAAAACAAAACATCAAGATGATTGAAAAGAAGCTCAGAAAACAGGGCTCTAACCTGACAATTGAGTGGACAGTGGCAACGAGAGGGTAAACCAAGCCGCTGTGGAGACAACTAAAGCATTACCTCCGCAACAGGCTTTACACCACAGACAGAAACAAAAACGGAAACCCCAATTGACCCTGAAAACAGGGCCTCAACGGGAAAGAAAGAAAGAAAATTTTACCTAACGAACCTTCTGCTGAAAGAAGGAAACCCAATCCCACAAGGATATAAGAGTTGGTATACGGTGCGGCTAAGTAGAATCGAGATCGGGACCTCCTTCACAGCTCCAAGAAAGGCAGTTTTTAGGGGAAAAAAGGAAGACGTACAAGAAAAAATTGATCCTGTGTTCAAGGCACGCACCCCGGGAGCGTGATTGACCAGGATACATGTGCTCTGAAACTGGAAGTGCATAGAAGATTTCGGTCAACATGCGTGGGACTCGCTATCAAGCAAGACAAGAAAAAAGTGGCTGGAAGACTGGACCCACCCCAAGGGGCAGGCCCAGGACACCCTGGATTCCCTGATATTTATATCAAGTACTCTGCAGTACATCATTTCATTTAAGGAAATCAAAATCGTAACACGCCCCCCCTCCCCCAAAAGCAAACAGCCCCAATCCTTCCTGCCACAGGACAACCTCGCCATAGGCGGGCGAATCTTGTCATAAATAAGTACACGTGTTCAATCAATCAATCTTTAGCGGGCACAGTAAGGAGTCCTCTCACAGAGAAGATGCGAGGTATTTGTGATCTTTTGATTTCATCAATTTCACGTGACGCCACATGAAACTGTGAGGTGATGCACCGTCACGATGAGACGTCATATTGTCAACTGAAGTCAGATGACATCACGATGTGACGTGTGACGTGATAGGGCCACTCTATGTCAGAGTGAAACTGTGACATCATGGAGGCTACATTTACGGCGCAGAAAAATAGCAGCTATCTCTGCGAATGCTATGCATTTGAAGTCTACTCCACGTTCTTGCACCTCAGCAGCAGCAGACTAGTCATGTACTGTTAATTTTGATTTTGGTTGCAGGTACATCGCCGAAATGACTCAACCCATTAACGTGACTCTCTCTGCCCGTTGACCCAGTGCATCAATTCACTCGTGGCATGCTGGCTATCGAACGGTGATTGTGAAAGGGTGTAAAAGTATCCGGTTCACGATTGGAGAGACAACGAAACACATGGCTCGTACGTGCACTCGATGCTAGCTTGCACGTGTTTGCGCGACGGATCCGAAGCACCCCACACTCTGTTTAGTCCCCATCGCGGTACTAGATCGAGTTTCGCTTCCAGGTCTCTGCACCGTTCTGTAAGAAACCGGGAGATGTCCAACGTTGCGTAACTTTAGTGCGAATCGTTGCGAAGCGCTAGGGACAGTTCACTGTGCTAGCGGAGCTAATTGTACGGGGTCGAGGTATTAGCTCACCTTTCGTTAATAAGAGAAATATAAAATGAATGTATTCAGATACATAAGATGTTGAACTTTCAAAGCAACATCACGACCAAAAGGATTGGGACCTGGGATACCGCAAAAAAAGAAAAAAAGAAAACCAAGAAGAATGAAAAACAGGAGAAGGATTATTAATCAGTTACACCACGCGTTCGCTTTCATCACAATGTTTGTCACGTGGCTCATAAAATAGCTACAGATCGAGAGTTGCGGTCTAGAGTTGCGGTCGCTCGAGGGTGTCTGTTAAGTGAGTTGTAGATTTCATCAAATTTTGAACAATAAGAAGGGGAAAAAAAAGAAGAAATTTATCTAACGAAATTTTAACCAACAATCTAGATAATTTTGCTTAATTTGTGTCGCATGTGACTGGAGGTTAGCTGATAGACTTTCTAGAGACAGACTTAGGTTAGACTGTGGAAAAGGAAACACTGCCAAAGTACTGTGAACTACAACCTAGGAGGAGTACAAAAAGCAGCGGCCTCCACGGAGGGCCGAGGCCGTCTCTCTGGAGTGCGTGCAATAGAAATGCGGAGATAGAAAGCAGACGAAATGTTAGGCGTGTGCGCTTCGCCGCTACGTGATGAAGTTGTTCAAGCGCAGGTAAACTCTACTTGCATACAGCGCGGGACGCCAGTGTTTTAGTGCCAAATAAAGCTAGAAACACATTATACATAAAGGCCATGCAAGTGATGTTGTTCGGCTTCCTTGGGTACTACCCCCCCCCCCTCACACACACGCACACACACTCCAGAAAAAAAAAGAACAAAACCAACAATTAGATTTTTTCAATTAGTTTTATCGGAAAAATAAACTAGACATTGCCGGAGGCTCATTTTTCCCCCAAATAGAGCGCTATAGAGGTCCGATTCAGATGCTAAAATATCAAAACTAACCGTTATCTTATTAAAGAAATATGTCATTCCTTAAAATTTTCTGTCGAAAAATGGTGGCCGACGGAGCAAAACCTCCCACCCGAGCCGTGTATAAAGAGTGGATTGTCGATGGGAGGAGCGGGCCGAGCCAGGGCGTGCACCAGACGCAGATAGAGGGCTTGACATGCTCTCTCTGCCAACCAGATGCCGAAAAGAATCCATTAGCGGTGACATCGAGAAAGAGTTTTAATAAGAGCGTAAGGGTTAAGTGTAATAACTCTTCATGGTTGAAAATATGTGCACGTGATGTTCGAATAGGATCATGCAAAACACTTTGACCCTTTCCACTTTGATGAAGGATGAAGACCAGCGGAGCTGTACAATGGAAAGTAATGGCCGGCCGCAAGTCGGCAAGCCAGAGGGAAAGGCTGCCGCCATTTATGAGCGACGGCGGCAACCAGATACGTGGCTTGCCGCCGTGGCTCATAGATGGCCGGTAGGTGTCCACACTCGTAAGAAAAAATGGAGGAAAAAAGTAGCAACGGCGCGTCTTCCTCCCTTCTACTGACGCACCCCAAACGGACACGAGAAAACGGGAGGAACGAAACGTTTTTCTCCTCCAGGCAGACGGGAGGAAGCTTTCGACCTCCTGACTCATCTTCTTTCGGTCTCGTTTTTCGAGCAGGTCGCGCACGTTGTTTAATAAATAGCTGTTGAGTTGATTGAGCTTCAGCGGCAGCGAAGACCGCCTGTAATTCCGTCTTCTACTCTAAACGTGCAGAACATTTCGGTTGCATTGACGTTTTCATCACTAATTTTATCAAACGAGCAACCGAAGCCGCTAGAAATAGTGAAGTTCCGGAGCAGTGCCAGCAGCGCCACGTACACTGGGGGACGGCCGTCTCCGGATTGCTGGACTCGCGCGGCACGGAACTACAGTAGCAGAACCATGCGGAACTGTGTCGACGTTTTCGACGTTATGGAAACCGCAGGAACAGCGGCCAAGACAGGCAGATTTTGCTGCTGGCGGCCTGGGTGCCTTCCGTGCTGTGTTCGCTTCTGTTTTCCAATGCCGAGTGCAACCGGCGTTCAACGTGGTTCTGTATTTGTGCGTGTCAGTAACATAGCTGCAGCATCGTGATGGCTGTGTTGTGGGTTGTGAACAGAAGACTGGTATTATCGCCGATGTGACCGTGTGTTTGCGTATCAGTGTTGGAACAAGAAGATGAGATCGTAAACTGTTGGGCCTTCATGCCGCTGATCGGGGTGTAATCGGAGGGGGCGGGGTGTCGCAGGTTGACATTCCGATTTACATTAAAAAGTTTAATACCACTTGAGGGATTACGTGCAATCGATCAACTTGCGGATGGTCATGTTGGAACGCTGGTCTGAACAGTGTAAGCTCCTATCGTACAGTGGCCAATGTGACTGTCGGAATTGTCTCGTCCCGGGAGCGATTGCGCTCTGGGGCAAGGACAGCAGTACGCAATCATGGCGGAAAGTAGGTATATTTGCAGTGTGAAGTTTTAGTATTAAAAAACAATTGTAGGTAAAATTGAAAAAAAAGCTACCCTTTATTTTGCTGTTTAAATATACAAACTACGGTTCCTGGAGAAACTGCCCTCCAAGTGGCGCGCTGGGATGAGCGCTAGAAGTTTTCGGGCTCGCCACGGCGTAGCTCCGTACACTAAACGCCTGCCGCAAGTCGCGGCTTTGACTGCATTTAAGTTGATCGAAAAGCAATTTCTCAGCCCGTAAAGCATCACTTCGAGCTGAGTGAATATCCGCTCTACAGAGATTAATTCAAGACGGCAATTGCAGCTTTGCACGAACAGCACAAACAGAAAAACAAACACTACAATAGAAATACAGGCTACTACGTGCCGTGCGAGAAAACAAACTCATGGTTTTGAGCCGCATTGGAGCGGCTTGATTTATCGGCTTTGAAATAATTACAGCATGATCGAGCGTTTGCTGTTTAATAAGAGATTCATCCCCTGAGTCGTTCAAAATACTCTTAGAGGTATGACATTGCTGGAAAAAATCAACATGCTGGGAATACATTTTATTGCTTATTCAGTCACCGAGAAGTTCCGTCCGTTCAAAACGACCAGTATAAAAGCGTGAAAAGCAAGGCAACGGGTGTAGGGGGAGGAAGTGGCCGTCATTCCACTTCCGGCCGCCGCGGCGAAAGGACGTGAATCAATGAGCTCCTCCGGAGCGGCGATAACGGCCCTTGCCGGCCGTGGTGACTCGGCTGTTTTCGATTCCAACGAATACAGGATGATACTGCCCCAGCTGCCTTCAAGGGAAGCCATGAAGCGAGCCGTCGTGTTGCATGGCGATATCGCCTGTCGACCGTACAGGATTGAAGATTTTCGTCAACCGCTCGGTGAAGCAGGCGTACTAGGGGACGTAGACAGGCTTGGGGCGTTTCAAATGTCCCACGTCTGGCTCCTTCATCTTCGGACCGACGCGGCGAAGCAGAAGCTGCTGGAGATGGGGCGGCTCACAGTCAAGGGCCGCACGTGTGTCGTCGTGGACCCCTTCCGGCTAGAGGTACGGATCAAGCTCCATTGGGTGGCTTTCGGCGTCACGAATGACACCATCCATCGGGCGTTCTCCGAGTACGGGGTCGTCAAAGAGGTGGCGCACGAGCGGTGGAGGGTACCCGGTTTCGACGGCGTCGAGTCTACCACCAGGATTGTGAGTCTAGTTCTCCGGGAGGGCGTCGCCCTTGACCGCCTGCCACACCAACTGCGGCTCGGCGGTGGCACGGTACTTGTGGTCGTGCCGGGGCGTGCCCCCATCTGCCTCCGGTGCCGGATGACGGGCCACATCCGTCGGGACTGCCGGGCCCCCAGGTGTGCCGAGTGCCACGCCTTCGGGCACGAGCGGGACGACTGCGTTCGCTCCTACGCCAGTGCCGCCAGCCGAGGGGCAAGCGACGTCAACAACGACGAGCTGATGGATGAAGAGGAGGCTGAGAAAGCGGCTGCACCCGCGGGAGCCCTGCCCGAGCAACCGAAGGAGGGGAGCGACGCAACTAGGACCGTCTCAGCAGAGGTGAACGCCCCGTCGCCGCAGCAGCCGTCAGCAGCGGCTCCTGCCTCCCAACAGGTAGTTGAGCTGGTTGAACCCAAGGTGGCCATAACAACGGTCAACAACGAGAAAGGCGCGGCCACGGCTCATGACGCCGAAGGAAATATGGACGACGAAGCGGGCTCCGCCAAGCGCCCACTCGAAGATGACTCGACCGTCTCCCAGGAACATCGGCAACACCAGCATGAGAAAAAATGGAAGACGGTGGCGGGCTGGACGTGCGTGGATGGCAAGCCTCGATCTTCGGCGTCGAGGAGCCGTGACAAGCTGACACCGTGAACTGGTGTGACGGAGGGCGGCCCCGTGCGATGTCGACCTGCGAAGGTAAGCACCGTGCGCTTGGTCTGGGTCTTTTAACCCATGGTCTCTATCGAAAAGCCTGTCCGACTAGCGACTCTCAATGTACGAGGGCTCGCGGACCGTAGGAAGCAACGGCAATTATACCGCCTTGTAGTTGAGCACGACCTCGACATTGTCGCGCTTCAGGAGACCAAGGTCGATGGGGAGGACCAGACCGAGCGCATGGTGCGGCCGTTCACTACCCGTTACGACGTTTGCGCAAGCCACGCCGTAGGGACTTCGGTGGGGTGTGTCCTGTTGGTACGCCAGAGCATAGGGGCAGTCGTACAGTCCGTCACCACTTGTGTCTCGGGACGTCTAGTAGTGTGTGATTTTTCTTTTTCTTCCCTTGAATGGCGGGCTATCTGTTTGTACGCGCCTACCCGAGTTGAGAAGAGGAGGGCATTTTTCGAGGGCGTACGATACTATTGTAACTGCCAGCGACTAGTTATTTTACTTGGAGATTTTAATTGCGTATGCTCAGCTAGCGACAAAACAAGCCCTACACCTTATGTTGATTCAAGTACAGTATGTTTAAATAATATAATTGTTGAATTCGGCTTAGAGGATGTTGGCGACTGTTTACGCAACGGGCGAGCCGTAATTTTTACACACTTTCAAGGGGTCAGTCACGCCCGTTTAGACCGAGCGTATCTGTCGTTAGATTTAATACCCCTTAGTCGCGATTATCGGGTATGTCCTGTATCATTCAGCGACCATTGCCTAGTTGAGTTTTCTATTCGCCGTAAAAATGAATCGAAAAAAGTGTTCATTTGGGAACTATGGAAATTAAACGCAAAGCTTCTGAAAGATGAAAACTGTATGGATCGAGTTCAAGCTGCGGTAGAACAAATGAAAAATGAAGACAAATCAGTTGCGTATGGCCATAAATGGGAAGTATTTAAGCAAGCCATCAAGATGACTGCCCTGGAAAGAGCTAGTGCAATTAAGTATGAAGAAAAGAAAAATGAGAAGTTAATGCGCTCAAACTTGCAGGCGATGGTGGAAGAGGAATGCAGATTGCCGGGTGCGTTCAAGGACGATATTTTATCTTTGAAAGTAAAACTCGAGTTGCTAGATAGGGAACGTTATCGCGGTGCCCTGATACGAGCTAGAGCCGTCAGACTGATAGCGGGTGAAGCGCCTACTAAGCGAGCCCTGGGCATGGAAAAAAAGCATGCACGTCATAATGAAATTGCAGAAATTGAAAAGGACGGGACAGTCACAAGCGACAGTGTGGAAATCGAGAGGGCTTTTTTCGATTATTACAGCACGTTATTTTCTTACAATCCCGTTAATGTTGAGGGGTTTAAAAGTGAATTTTTGTTTCGCATGCCGCGTTTAGACGATACAACAAAATCAGCTTTAGAAGGTCCCATCACGTGCGAGGACGTTAAGACGGCAATAGAAGCTTTGAACCCCGGGAAGTCCCCGGGGCCGGACGGACTAAGTGCAGGGTTTTATAAAGCTTTCAAAAATATATTGTCTCCTTTTTTAGCAAAGTCTTCAACGAAGCTTTCGACCTAAACATTCTTCCGCCTTCCTTCTTAACGTCTCATACCGTCCTCATTCCTAAAACGCAAGACGCAGTTAAACTTCGGCATGTTGCATCCTATCGACCCATAAGTCTAACTAATGTTGATTACAAAATACTGATGAAGATCTTGGCCAGCAGGCTGCAAAGCGTCATAACTAAAATTGTTGGTTCTCATCAAACCTGCGGAATAAGGGGAAGAACTATTTTTACCAATATTCATAAAGCGCGGAGCGTCTTAGAGTGTTGCGATGCCATGCAGAGTTGCGTAGCCATGTTGCAAGTAGATTTGGAGAAAGCTTTCGATCGGGTTCCACATGATGTACTTTTATCTGTTTTGGATCATATCAACGTCGGATGAGTTATACGGGAGGGTGTGCGCATGGCGTACAGTGGTTGTACTACTAGGCTAATAGTAAATAATTCGGTAGGGAAGCGTGTTCATGTACAGCGATCTGTCCGCCAAGGATGCCCGTTATCACCATTGCTTTTCTGCATTTACATAGAATCATTTTGTTTAAGTATCATAAAAAATAGTAAAATAAGTGACTTTAGAGTACATTCATCCGAAGTCTGTGTATTGGCTTATGCGGACGATATTGCTATGTTCTGTGCCAATCTAGAAAGCGTCGTCGAAGCAGTGGACACTGTTAAGCGCTTTTGTGGTGTTAGTGGAAGTGCCGTTAACTGGAACAAATGTCTTGGTTTCTGGCATGGGGACTGGGGTGTAACACCAAGCATGTTTGCGAATATAAGGTGGGTATCCACCCCTACTAAGTATTTGGGTGTACCTCTCGAATATTACCGCGATAGCGAGCCTTACTGGCGTAGTCAAGTTGGTGAACTCCGCGACAGAGCCGAGAAATGGAGGGGCTGGGGTTTTTCTATTTTCGCGCGCACCACAGTTTGCAATTTGTTTCTTGTAAGCAAGCTGTGGTACGTAATGCAAGTGTTGCATTGTTCTAGAGTGAACGTGCAGAAACTTCACCGTGTTTTTGCAGTTTTTATTTGGGGCTCGTCGTGGGAGAAAACGAGCAGAATGAACCTTTTCCGGCGCGTCCGCGAGGGCGGACTCAGCTTGTCGCACCTTTTTTTGCGTCAAGTAGTAAACCGTTTTCTTTTTTTTCGAGATGGCTGGCGATCCTTTTTTATTTTTTACGCACTGTTTTTCAAGTAAGGCTGGGCCGGGTTTTGCCCGAGTTTGTGATTTCTTCGTCCTACTTGCCTGGGGTATTCATGGGTACTTTAAGGAAGTGGTGATGTCATGCCGTTTTTTATTAACTCGTTTTTCTCACGGATATCTGAGTGAAGTGACACGCAAAAGATTGTACAAAGATGTTTGCGACATTGTTTTTCCTGTTCCTATGTACAGAGCTCTGTACTCCGCTGGCCCGGGTCAGGACGTTTTAAAAAGGGTGAAAAGAATGCTAGTGCCACCCGGTGTTAAAACGTTTTTCTTTAAATTGCACTCCGGTACTCTGCCGGTGAAGACGTGGATGGAGGATAAGGGCCTCTTAGTCCCGTGGGGCTCTCACTGTTTTCTTTGTAAGAAACCGGAGACCATTGAACATGTCTTCCTAGAGTGCTGGGATGGCGTCTTTCTGTAGGACGTCCTCCAGCGCACATTGAAAAAAGAGTTACCGCTCGAGCCCCACGGGATCAGGTATCTATCTGTGGAGAACGATGATGGCGTCCCGTTTGATCTTGTGATGCTACTGTGTCTGCACGGAATTTGGAGGTCGCGGATGGCCGTGCGCCACGCTGACAGTGACGCACGAGAAGCACAGGAATACTTCCGTGAGAGCATTATTTCTCTTCTTGAACTCGTCAAGGCTCGTGAAAGTGTTCCCGAGTGGCTTCCGCAAATTGAATTACTCGTAACCATGCGAAAAATTTAAACGCCAGGACGCTTGCCATAGCAAGGCGGGCCATTTGTTCCTTGTGTATGTTCTAGTGTGCCTATGAGTGTGTTCTTTTTCCCGGCAATAAAGAAAAAAAAAAAAAAAAAGGGAGGCAGTGGCCGAGTGGGCTAACGCGTCTCAGCTCGGAGCGTGGAGCGAAAGCTTGCGCTGGGAACCTCCTGGGTTCGATCCCCGCTGGGAACCTCGCGGGTTCGATCTGGATGAGTTTCGTACCGGCACGCGTTCGTGTGATCACTACTGCGTGATGCACGTTAAAAACCCCAGGTTAGCGGTTGTACCGCACTGGTCAAATTTCTCATCTACAGCTAAGAGACCGATTACCCGTTGAGGCGCATCTCCATCAAGGCTGTATAAACATAAAGAGCAAGCCAATTTTTTTTTCAACGGGTGTAGTGTTCGGGTGAGTGTGGTGTTCCGTTGTATTCATATTTGTGTGTGCCGTGTATGTGCTCAATGAATGTTCACCTGATGCTTCTAATTAGAGTAATGTGTGTATAGTAGAGGATCCCCAAGCCCAATAGCGGCCCGAGAAAATCAAATTATTTTTTTTTTTTTAGAACATGAATTGGGCGGTATTTAGCGCCACTTAGCCTAGCTACTTGCAATTACTGTGCTTGACCCGGCCATCTGGTGGCTAGGGGTTTAAAGGGCAACTCCGGCCAAAACTCAAAATGAAATAAATTACTGGTATCAATGTAGTGACACAAAATACGACCCCAGCCAAAATATCACGTCCGTCGGATGCCGCATTCTCAACTAATGCCGATAACAAAAATGCGACCCGCCGCGAGCCGCTGCTCCTTAGCGGGCGGCTCAAAGAAGCGCGGAGTGCGCTTCTTTGAGCCGCTACCACCGCTACTTCGGCTTGTGATTGGCGTGTTTAGTCGTTGCTTTTATCTATAGCCCGTGTAGCTTCGGTATAGCCTTTTGTTTATTTACTTGTGAGGACCCTAAGACTCGTTTTAGCGAGCAACTCGGTGCGCCTAAGACTGCCCAGCTGTTCTTCGAAAGATGCCGAGTGCAACTTGTAGCGCTGTGGGCAGCTCGAACAACCCGCTGCGCAACACGGAGGTGCTTTTTCACAAGTTTCCAACGGACCGGAAATTGGAGAAGGTGTGGGTGAACGCTGTTCGACGAGTGGACTTTGGACTTCGGCTTTTACGCGCGAGAGGAAAAAAGAACGAAAAAACAGACGTGTACAGTTCAACACACGTGTGTTCGGGCGCCGCGGCCCGCGCCGGAGAGCCTCAAACCTTCGTGTCTGGGACTGACCAACAGCGCGAAAGCGAGAGGGCCCCCAGTACTATACGTCACTGGCAGCGCGGCGTAGAGCAACGCCGCTCCATCCACGGAGCCCCAATGACAATTTAGGCCTAGCGACGAGCACGGAAGATCGCAAATACGGCGACAGCCGCCGAGTACGGCAGCGAACGAGTTCACTCGTTTTCCAGTCGCTAGCTTGTGGGTATGCAAGCGACGAGCACGGCATAACGCACGCACGGCGGCGGCCGCCGAGTATGGCACCGCACGAGTTAACGGGTTTTTCAGTCGCTAGCTTTTTGGGTATACGCACTAACTCTTGCTACATGGGCTGGATAACTACCACGTATACAGAATTAAAACAAAATCAGCTTACCTCCTATCTTTAGACGGCTAGCGCAACAGAGGTAGGTGCCGCTCGGCCTGCGTACTCGTTGATTGAGAACGATCTTGACGTCACGTTCACATAGCAGCCGATTCCCAGTGTTGCCGGGGCCTCGAGCGGCTAGTTTCGGTTTTGTTGGCCGCGCCCCAAGCAAAACTTTGAAACGTCGATATCTTTAAAACTATGCACAATAAGGAGAAAAAAATTACACCTTGCAATTCAGAGACGCTGACTGCACTAAAAACAGTCATAATCCCAAAATCGAAAGTATGGACCGGAGTTGCCCTTTAACCTTCTTTCACGCTACGCGATAAACAGCGGCTTCGAGTTTGTTCTCTCGAAAGCAGCTTTTGGTTTTGAGGATTGAGTTTGCCCTTCTCCGTGATGTGCGGTTGGCGAAGGAATTGTGACTCGAGGAACACCAAAGGTAAGACGCAAAGTGCGCGAAGTAACTGGGTATCGGTTGTCTCCGTTGAACATCGCAGTGCTGTCGACGAGAAGACTGAGTAACTGCTTTCGAAACGCAAGTTTCTGTACCTGTGGGGGGAATCTGGCTTCGGAAATAAACACAGTTCGCGGAAAGCTCTCGTTATGCTTTTATTTGCTGCTCCTCTCGTCCCGTACAAGAGACGTAGCGTCCTCGTCAAGCCTTATTGGTCTCGATAAGCTCGATTCGGGGCCGCCATATTGAGATGCAAGCGACGGAGGAACTTTGCTCGCCTGCTTCAGGGACCAAAGTTTCTTCCTTTATAAAAGAACATAGGTTACAAGACCGTTTTTGCCCTAAGGGAGGACTGTCCATACCCTTTTTTCTAAGAGTGCAGAGTTCGGTGTATTTATTCCTTTGTGGGGGACACAATCCCGGGGAAACTAGCCGTTGACAGCTCCGCTGTAAAAGATGTAAAAAGCGACAGTGCCGCTCAACTCGGTTTTGCTTGGACAGAGTGTGACCGCTCGGACCGCAGGTTCCCGGCCCTCGGCGCCTGGGGTACGGATTATGTCGGTAGTCCCGTAGGTCGCGCTTTTGCACCATGATTTTTAATGGCCGTGATTGATATACATTACGTTCGCTATATTTTCAGACACCGAAGGCTACTCCGACACACTTATTAATTTTGGTTCTCGCGACCACCGCCCGGGTATTATTTCCGGGTTGTAATTGGCCACATTCAAATTTGTGAAGACGCCCTGGAACACGCCCAGCTCGCTTTCGAGCTGTGGCGCCTCCTCATATGCCTCCTATACTTCCTAATGAATGAGCAGTCTATCACCGTATACGGCTCTGCCTCCCTCCATAAGGAAATTATAACATAACCCCGAACGTGATTTGGGCCGGGTTGCTAGAACAGCGTCTCAGCCGAGACTGGATGAAATAAAGCACTGCAAAGGCTGGGGCGCGCGAGCGTCTTGAGACGCGGCAAGAGTCCCGCTTAGCTGGTGCGCTGGCTTTAGCAGTGATTTCTTTCACCCAGTCTCAACTGAGACGCTGTTTTTAGCAAACTGGACCGGGTTCCCGGGTGGCCCATATTTTGCCCACGTATATGCCCGCTGTGGGCCCCGCGAGGGAGACCCACCTAGGCTTCCGTGGGCCCCAGGGGGAGAGAGCCTTTGCGGTTCTCCAGAGGGCAGCCCAGCTGGGCTGTCCAAGTGGGCTGCCCAAGTCTTGTGCCTGACACGCAAAACCTACGTGGGACCCACTTTGGCCGCCAATGTAGGGCCCACGTTGGCCTTTCTTTCAAAGTCCACTTTCTGCTACTTGCGGTGGTTTATTCTGTAACAGTCCGTTTCCGCGGAGTTATGTGACGCTTTATGTGCCACTTCAAAAGGGTGCTATCTTCGTTTATGTCCGAATGCAGTCCGTGGAACGATCCTTAGGAGCCAATCAACCAGCGCCGAAAGTGCATCGGCACGGCCCTCAGTGTCTTTGTG
This sequence comes from Ixodes scapularis, assembly GCF_016920785.2. Classification (NCBI taxonomy): domain Eukaryota; kingdom Metazoa; phylum Arthropoda; class Arachnida; order Ixodida; family Ixodidae; genus Ixodes; species Ixodes scapularis. The sequence goes on from NW_024609882.1 coordinate 57,588,287, forward strand.
CCATTGCTATCGACGGCCCAACCAATCGCCCACTGTAAATGCGTTGCGATCATTCGATTCTTTTTTTATGCGGGTGATTGGCTACACCAGCTCGTAGCAGCGCCTGCGCTCGGACTTAAGGCCCGTTCACACACTTGCGACTGCTAAGGACCGTGTGCATTAAGGCCCGTCACACACTTACAACTGAGTATGACGGAGTCAGACCGAGTACAACTTACTAAAAAATGGTCCTTTGTAACATTGACGAGGCTTTTTCAAGCCAAGAAAGAAAAAAATCGGTGCGCGAGAAAAACACGAAATAAGCGGGACCGCCGAGTGTTCCGCGGCTGCCAGGTAGGTGGCTCCAGCGTGTTCCCTCGTCTAAGAGATTTTAAGAGGTCTCGATGCGCACGGTCCTAAGAAGTCGCAAGTGTGCAAAACAGACTACAGAAAACAGTGCCGCTTCCGAAAATAACAATGTCTTCCGAGAGCTCTATGAAAATCCGCCACTCCAACGTCGTTCATTTAATTCCCTTACTATGTTTCACGACTCGGACGCCAGGTCGCAACCATTTTCGTTACACACTGGGTGGGTGGTAACTACCCATTCCTCTTCCTCACGTCTTTTGAGCTATAGGATAAGTAACCTTCCTTTAAAACTGGGGATTAAAAAAAAACAAAATGTCATGACGTTTTTATTTTAAATAAAAAGAAATTGAAGTTGCGGCAAAACATTTTGATTGCGTGTCGAGACGGCAATCGGAGTTTTGATAACTCGGACGGATTGAGCGAGGGTTGGAAGAATTACGTTTCCTAATTGGTTGTCCAACAAAATCTTGAAACGCCGGTGGTTTCAGTTTCCACTCGAGAGAAGTAAACTACAATTTTATTGCGCACATGTCACAAAGAAGGAAAGAAAACACCCTATACACAAACGGATTGTTTACAAACAAGACCGCTTTTGTCTACACCAGGTGTGTGCACTGAGCGAGCGCGGAAACCAAGTCCGGGTGTGGGGAAGCGGTGCCTCAGTGTCCTGACGTCAGAGTATATTTGGTGCATAAAGAAAGTTCACAATTTTCGACGTCCTACATCTGCCCGCAAGGAAAATGCCCCGTGCATGGTTACGCTGCCGTGCTACGCGGGTATACTGTACAAGTTGTTGCACCTACAACTGGGAGTGATTGAAAATAATACACTCAGAAAAATGCTTTTGAATTCCGCGATCGACCGCGGCGTGCGTCAAAATTGGAGTCTCACGTGATATTTCCAAATAAATTTAGGGATACTTATTTATCTACTTTTGACACATTCGTCTTAGCCGGTATGTTTTGGTTAGAAATGTGAGCTGATTGGTAAGTGCGCAAACGAGTTTTGTACACTAAACAAGAACGACGACGGGGAATAGAAATATATGTTACACGTCGTCAATGTATGGTATATAGCTGTAAAAATTTAGAGACCTTAATTCCGCTCCGCGTTATTCCCTTGCATATTTAGGCTGATAATAGACGGACAGAGAAACTGTACGCAAAACAGCGGCGGATATTGTACCCGGAAGTTTAATTAAGACGCAGCTTTTGGCTCATAAAACAAAAACTCGCCAATTAATGAAATTTACATTGGTCGCGTCTTGCGGACGCTAGTGGAGGTTGTTTTTGTTGCGTCTCGTGAACGCCACATTGCCTCCTGGCCGAGAGAAACAGGCGTAGAAACGACCATGATAACTAAAACAAAACAAGATGAACAAAAAAAAAAAAATTTTTAGGTTTACTGTTTCTGTTTTTTTTTTTTTTCACATCGCACTCGCGAGCAAGGTGGGGGAGCATCATGACGCAGAATTAAAACGCGATGTGAAAATATTCGCTTTGTTCAGCTAAGTAACCTGCAAAACTTTAGAGCTATCTGACTTTCGAGTCGAAGTGAGGGGAACATACCTGAACTACTTTGATTCGAGCCGAACGCCCAGTGCAGAGAGCAAGTCGTCTGCTTCTTCCAGAGGAGGTGCGGTTACGTCGGAACGACGCAGAGCTCTGATTGGGATTGGATCTGATTGAAGGATAGACCTCAAAGCAGTTTGCCTCGGGGTCTACCCACTATCCTTCAATCAGAACTGATCAGAGCTCGGCGTTCTGACCCCTGCAAAAGAAGCAGGGGCGTTCTGACCCCGACCCCTGGAAAAGAAGCAGACAAACTGGCGCTCCGCCTTGCCTCCACACAAAATGGCTCGCGAACCATGGTTGCAAATAGTCATGACGGTTGCAAGATTCGGAGAGCAGCGGCGCCGCTGTTACGGAAACCAACATATTTATTCGGAAACAACACGCGTAAACGAATGAATGAATCGAGATTGAGCAACACAGTCGACGTGGGACGCTAGGCGTAGGCCAGTCCCGTTACGAAAGCAAGCACAGCGCTTCCGAAGGCGCGTATTTGCGACAGAATCGATTGTTACAAGCTTGGTGGTTGAGATCTTTTTCTAAACTTTTCGGTGAATGCGGAATGACTCGCACTAATAAAAATAAATGAAATCAGCGAGCTACGCTCTTTAAACGCCGACAGGCCATGTTTGTCATCGTTTGAAACCGATACGGGAAGGAAATCTTGGAGTATCTTTGAAGACAATACTGAGTTTATCTAGATTATTTGTCTCTCTAACATAAATAAATAGTTGAATGCGATACTATAACGGCACGAAGATACAAATTTACAACTAACTTTTAACAGGTCAATCATCTTTTCAGATATTGAGAAATGTAAGCACCTTGTAAGCACGGCGCGGGGCTTAAGGCAAAACAAATTGTATTAGTTTTTTACAGTCATTTGCTACAAACATAGTCGCACACTCAACCAACCCCGGTGTTTTAAGAAGTGCTCTAAATTTTCGTTCTTCCCCTTAATTACCTCTTATCTTTATTTCAGAACAAGATGTCTCAAGACAATCATTTGAATATTTTCGGTCATTCCATGTACCATACGACACACTTTTTTTTTCAGCTAAAGGGCACACAACAAGCACAAAGGAGGAAACTCTTCCTCATTTGTTTTTCTTTCCAATGGTGAGAGAGGAAGATTTTCCTCCTTTCGGCAGGAGGCAGCTCAGGGACCGCTCCTGTGGGGAGAAAAGAGTGTGAGAGAGAATGAAGAGAAGGAAAAAGAAAATGGGTTTTCTGCTTGCCGAAGACAATTATCCAAGTCGGCCCTTAATTTCAGACACAATCGAAGCTATGAGCTAATGTGATCAGTCAAGCAGCGTGACAAAAACGCAGGTCATAGGGGCATTTTTATAATTGGTTCAGCGATGATAGAACACATATAGAATCATAACGAACACCATGATGGTGCGCGTTTCACGCTCTTTCATTTGTCCCATCAGATCGTAGCGCTGGCAGCGCTGGACGGTGAAGCGAAGTACAATGATGCTTGAAAGAAATAATTTTTGTGCTGGTTTAATATTTTAACCATAGATTTCGTTTATGTAGCGAATATTATATGTGAATATTGTATATTTTTCCTCGTTCCCCAGGAGTGCGCCGTGTCTGCGCTATTCAGATTTTACAGCGAAGCTGTATACCTCTACCAGCCAAGGAAATTTTCATGTCGTCGTTGTAAGCAATAAAAACTCCCGGCGAGCAATAGACCGATCTCACCAACCAGTTTGACTACGCCACCGCTTTCGCAGTGCATCGAGGGAACTTTAGTCTTTCTGCGCGTGTGACAACCTCACTGGAGCTCTACGCGTGTAGAGCACGAAACGGCACGAGCCGTCTCGTGCGCTCCCGTCTACCCCCTCTGAACTAAAGTTATGGCTGCCTCACGCATGCGCGAAAAGCTTGGTGAGATCGGTCTATTGAAGGCCAAAACAGCATATCTCCTTTCGAATCAGGCATACAACATACATGCAGCTCAGTGTCCGTTTCAATAAAAAAAAAGAAAACACAAAGCAAGCATTAGCAAAACAAGCATCAAAACCACATGGTGCATGATAATACACGTGTGACCAATAGGAATTCCCTTCCGCGCGTTCCGGTAAAGATTACGTTTGCAGCTGCTTCGAAAGGGGTTGACGGGATGCGAAGCCCTCGCGTGAAGTGAGGTCACGTGACGCTGAAACGGCCTCCGATTGGTTCCGATGGCTCGTAACATCCGCTGCGCCGAAATGTAAGATGAAACGGAGCACACACTCTAAAAGAAAGTCTGTGCGTCTTTTTTCACGCACACCACTCGGAGAGCCAATCACCACAACTTACGGAGGCAGCTCAGCGAAGGACGATGACGAAACATATGTTTAGACCAAAAAACGCAGTCTGAGTTGTGACATTAAGCAATGCAAGCGTGACGTTTTGCATTAGTCAGCGTTTTTTGGTCTAAACATATGTTTCGGCATCGTCATTCGCTGAGCTGCCTCCGTAAGTTGTGCTGATTGGCTCTCTGAGTGTTGTGCGTGAAAGTAGACTTACAGACATTTTTTAGAGTGTAGCAACTGATTTCATCGCTGCTCCAATACCGCGATGAATAGGCCACGCATAGCTAGGACTCCCGAGGAGCAGCGTGAATACTAAGAGCGGCAAAGGGAAAAGAAAGAGCAATACGACCAGCGGCGGCGTGCTGCGACCGGCGGCGGCATTTCGTATAGTGCTGTAGGCAATCGTTGCAGGTGATACCACAGCTTCCCTGACCAACCTCCTTCACAGCGTGGATTGGAGCCCCAACGTTTGTTGTTGTTGTTGTTGAGCCGCAATTTGCAGTGATGGTGGGTTTGTTTTTTTACGCATAATTAAAATATGTGCAAAACAGCAGTGGACAAAGACGGAGGAACACTCACACACACGGGACAGAAGCTATCCTTTGTGTGTAGGTTTGTGCAACTTCCTGCCGCCCTTTTTGTACATTTTTTTAATTATTTCGATAAACTTATTTGCCGAGAAAATCCCTATTTTTCCGGTGTTTTCTTGTAGTTTTGCATTGGCATCTATAAATCTTCGGTAAACACCTCTTTTGTCTTTTTTCTTGTTCCGTACTTCGTTTCACATTATGCCCGGTTGCATCTGACCCGACGACCTAATAGGACCAATCAGACGATGTCGAAAGCGAACCATTATGATGTACGTCATGGTTCTGTACGTGCCCTATCATCGCTCAACCAATCACAAACAGAAAATGCCTAGTGACTTGCGCTTTTGACTGTTTTTTTTTCTGCCATTAACTCGTAGCGTCGGGTGCGTCTTAGCTTAAGTTGAAACGAAGTATACTGTAATGTTACTTTTTTTATTTCCGGAATGTGCTAGCGATATATCCCTCCTGAAATGAGGTCATGACGAAGTGATATTATTTTAAAGCAAAATAAATAAATAAAAGTGCGTTGAAAAAATTGGTGACTGCACGGGGAAACGATCTCAAAGTTTCACGGGTGCGTTCTGGTCAGGCACGTATCCGGAAGGGAAGGGGGGGGGGGGGGGGTGCCCATGGGGCGCTTATGGCCTGAAGGTCCAACGAGACTGAATGTCCAACGAGCCTGAATGTCCAATCGGTCACGTGACAGGCGAGACGGAATGTAAGGCGAGACGAACGATCCAATCGAGACGGAATGTCCATCGAGTCTGAATGTCCAACGAGACGAAAGATCCAACCGAGACGGAATGTCCAACGAGCCTGAATATCGCACGAGACGAAAGATCCAACCGAGACGGAATGTCCAACGAGCCTGAATGTCCAACGAGTCTGAATATCCAACGGATATAGAATGAACCTTGCAAAGAATTTAGAAGACATTTCTTTTTTGAACTGTAGGATTACTGATAGTTACGGCGGTGAAAAATGCGTTCGATGAAATTGGGAACCAGACATTTCGGTGCGGAGATATCGGTACGCGATCATTTCGGTATGTGGTCGCTTCGGCACCGGGCTTTTCAGTACCGGGATTTTTTATGCACGGCTGTTTTGGTGTGCCGCTGAGCTTGCCTCACTGACGTTGCCTCTGTGAAGTCCCCAAAATGAAATAGACCAATCTCACCAGCCAGTTTGACTACGCCACCGCTGCCACAAAGCATCGAGGGAACTTTAGTCTTTCTGCGCGTGCGACAACCTCGCTGGAGCTCTGCGCGTGCAGGCCACGAACAGTCTCGTGCACTGCCGATTGCCTCCTGCCAACTAAAGTTATGGCTGCCTCGCGCATGCGTCGAACGCTTGGGGAGATCGGTCTATTAAAATTATGCTCGTATATTTTGTAGACTTCATAAAATCCCAAACACAATTCATTTATTGTTCGTTTTATATATCTATAAATTTATCTATATATAAAAATGTTTTCTATAATTTAAAAAGAGACGTTCAAAAGGTCACACATGCTGCAAGATCAAAGACCGAACTCGTTGACCATTGACAACCTGTCAGGCGTTTGATTTTAGAAGGTCGTACCTCTGAAGCGTAAACAAATGTGGGACCCACGAGAGTTCTTAGAATCGTTAATCGTGCTTATCCCCAGCCACAGTTCTTCCGTATTGTACGAGTTGCTGTATTTTTCTTATTCGTGTCCCTAGTCCCGCAAATATGATGTCCCTCGCATGGAAGAAAAACGCCTGATTGAATTTTTCGTATTATAATTATTATTAGGTGAAGCCGGTGTAGTATGTGTAATTACTCTAAATTGTAGTTTTTGTTTTCTTCTTTTTTTACAGAACGAACGTGAACGTTTTAGAGATTTCTGATTCGACTTCTCGGTCCCCAGAAACAAAAATTCGATCCTCATATCAAAACCAGTGATAGAATACAACGTTCCTTCCATTAAGCCTTTGTGCAGCTAATCTCCTCAATTGGTGAGCTTTTGTCCGGTGATTGTGCGGAGGATTCGGCACATTAACGCTTATTGCGACGATTAGTTTCGCATGCTTCGGCCACCAAAGCGATTGCTGTCGCAGTGAACCATGTATTAAGCAACAAGTAGGTAATATTAATAATTATTACAATACTTTCTTAGGGTTGGCTTCCGTCATTTCTGCCTTTCCTGGTCACGTGGCATGCAGCAATCGCACCGATACGCGCCCAGGTAGCATACCAAGGCTGCGACCGGGTTTCAACTGGTTCTAACTCTGTCACAGAGCCGCTGCGACAGTGCGACCGTGATTTATTTATATGCGTACATTACAAGTGCACATATGACCACGGCATCAGGAGGTCAGCCCCTCGCTCGGTCTTCCTAAATGTTATAATGCTGGAGTTGCGAGTGAACATACTCACGAAGAACCCGACTTTTATCATTTTGAATAACCCGGTTACGATTCACTATCGGACCCTTGCCAATTCTGAGAGCTGCATTTGTCATCCTCTCTTTTTTGAAAAGAAGGTCTCACTGTTGACCCCCACTGTCACCGGCAATCTACACACCCAACCCTAATCAACTCTTTTCGACAGTTCGACAAACGGGGATTTTCGCCCATTCTTAATTCTGCGAATCAGGACGAATTGTCCTTCTTCCAGTTGTCCAGAGACCAATGAAATTTCGACGAAGTGACCGGATTTGTGGTGCAATACGCTTACCCTACAAGAATAGAAGGCCACGTGGCACGATCTATTGTTATATTCACACATGCTGCAGGCTATTAGTACATCCGGGTGTGAACCTTCTGCTGCACGCCGAGATAGATGCGTTCGCTTTCTTTATCAGCAGTCAAGCTCCCACCTACCAAGACGTCATGAACTACCTCGACATAATGGCGAGCTTTGGAGTGCTTCCAGAAGCCAGTTAAATTACATGGGCTTCTAAAAACCACTATGCATGTCACATGCAAAAAAAAAAGTTGCGTACTGTGTGATACTAGTATTATCGCTCTACTCACTGACATACAAACCTATTGGTAGGGAATGGATGCGTATGTAAACTACTGACGACTGAAGTGTACAGTCAGTAGTTGTCTCTTCCAAAGATAAACGTACAAAAATAAAAATTTCTCAAATTCACACAATTGTTCCGCATTTACTCAGTAATTGTCGGGTCACACCAGCCACCCCCCCCCCCCCCCCCATGCATTTACAGGCGGGTTAGGTGTAGATTTTATTTTTAAAAAAAGATATCTATATCTGTATATTTTTTTTTATTAGTGAGAAATTACGCTTGTGGAAACTCTTGATGCCTTGCACCCACAGCTCCCAAAGCTCCTTTTAAAAAAATAAATATTGACTCTGCACATAGTCAGTGGCGCTGGCGGGCGGTCATGTGTTTGGAATACGGATCTCCGTATGTAGCTCATCTATATCGCCCACCTTCTTATGTTACTGATTTTACAGATAAGCTACATGATGCGTTGAATGTAATTTCAACGCGTTTTCCAAATACGCCCCTGCTTTTAATGGGTGATTTTAATTATCCTAACATTGTTTGGGGACCGAGTGACCCCTGCTGTGACCCATTTTCAACAGACTGTGCAAAGTTCTTAAGTGTACTCTCTGATTTCCATTTCATTCAACTAGTTCACAGCCCAACGAGAGTAACGGCTACAAAGTCAAGCATTTTAGATCTGATTTTTACTACTACGCCCAACCTAATTGGTCCAATTACTTACCTTCCTGGCCTCAGTGACCACCTGTTATTACATTTTACCTTGTGCATTCCTTCAACTTGTGTCAGAAATCAAAAGAAAATTATCAGAGACTATAGCAAAGCCAATTTTGATGCCATTAATGTTGAATTTTCTAGCTTTTTAGATGCTTTCTTTGAGAACGTCTCGGAGCGCTCTGTTGAAACTAACTGGACGCTTTTCAAGGAAGCGGTGATTTCGCTCACTAAAAAGTATATACCTTTGAAAACCATAATTGTAAATTCTACTTCACCATGGTTCAACAGGGCGCTTCTGAGGTTATCGAACAAAAAGAAACGTTTATTTAGAGCTGCCAGGCTCACGTCCTGCCCAGTTCGTTGGCAGAATTACTTCAGTGCTGCTCAGTGTTATAAGAGTGCAGTTCAGAGTGCTAAGGTCAATTTCCTCCAGAATTTGCTACCATCTATGTTAAAAAATAATCCGCGTCAATTCTGGAATGTATTGTCCCACCGTGATAGACCCTCATGTATTTCACTTAAAACACTAGACGAAACTCTGATTGAGGAATCTTTATGCGCTACAATGTTCCAAGAAGTGTTCATTAGGTCTTTTTCTAGCACCCCCATCTGTGCTAACCCAAGCTATCATGTTGATTCCTTCCCATTAATGGATCCTATCATCATTTCTCCAGATGGTGTACTGAAGATCATCAATTGTCTTAAGCTATCCTCAGCGACTGGAATAGATGAGATTAACTCAAAATTTCTTAAAGCTACAAATCAATACTCTTCCGTAATCCTTGCACATATTTTTCAGCAATCACTTGAGACTTCATTGGTACCAGCCGACTGGAAAATTGGTAAAGTTATTCCCTTGCACAAATCTGGTAATAAGCACGTTCCTATCAATTATAGACCCATCTCACTAACCAGCGTTCCCTGTAAAATTTTTGAACATATAATCTATACGCAGCTCGTTAACTTCCTAGAATCTAATTCATTTTTTTCACCAGCTCAACATGGCTTTAGAAAATATTTATCTTGTGAAACGCAACTTTTGTCTATCACCAGCGACTTTCATTCGGCACTTGATCAGGGATCTCAGGTGGACTGCATATTTCTAGACTTTGCCAAAGCATTTGACAAGGTATCGCACCGACTTTTACTGCTCAAGTTAAGTAAACTTAACATCGACTCTAACGTGTTTAACTGGCTAGTTTCGTTTCTAACGAATCGGTCACAATTTGTAACGTGTAATGGTACTAACTTCTCTTCTGCACCAGTTTCTTCCGGAGTACCTCAGGGGTCCGTTCTGGGACCTCTACTCTTTTTAATATATATTAATGACTTGCATGCGGTGGTCTCTTCTTCAATTAAACTTTTTGCTGACGATTGTGCTATTTATCAAGTAATATCTAATAACTCTGACTCACAAAAACTGCAACATGACCTAGATTCCATACTACACTGGTGTGAACTCTGGTCAATGGAGCTCAATATTATTAAATGTAAAATAATACGCATAACACGTAAAGCCAACTTCAATTTTGCTTATAGTATTAATAACACACCCCTAGAACTTGTAAACTCATACAAGTATCTGGGTGTGATTTTAAGTGCTGACCTTTCCTGGAAACTTCATATTAACTATGTGACTAACAACGCCAATCGAATGCTTGGTTTCCTCAAACGTAACTTTTATCTCGCCCCGTCATCATTAAAACTATTTCTTTATAAAACACTAGTTAGGTCCAAGCTAGAGTATGCAGCTTCCATCTGGGATCCCTCTACTCTTTACCTCGTTGATTCACTTGAAGGTATTCAGAACAGAGCTGCACGTTTCATAATGGCTAACTATAACCGCACCGCAAGCGTTACATCAATGAAAGATAATTTGTTACTCCCAAGCCTCGCACATCGTCGCACAGTCTTTCGTATTTGTCTTTTTCATAAAATCTATCACCATATTCCTCAGCTTAAATCCCAACTAATCATCCCCCCTACTTTGTTTCAGCACGCCTTGATCATCGTCACAAAGTCGGTGTCCCATTTTGCCACTCTAACGTTTATTATGACTCTTTTATTCCCAGGACTTCCAAAGACTGGAATCGCTTACCTGCATCGCTCACATCAATTAATGATCACGCACTTTTTTGTACATCTATTGCCAATTTCATGTTCCCTGTTCCTTAAGTATTGTATATTTTGTTCCAATTGTTTATTATGTTTACTATTGTTCCCACTCCCCTCTGTAATGCCATGTGCCCTGAGGGTAAAATAAATAAATAAATAAATAAATAAATATAGATCGAAACGGGCAGGCATGAGGACTGAACTAGAAATTCCTGGGTTCTGAAGCGCGGCATTTATAGACGTCCCCCAATTGCGATCCACTATACATTGCATCCATATTATATATTTCAAATTGGCTGACCTATGTCATCGGAACATTCCAGACATTTGAACTGTTAATATCAAAGGAGCGTTTGGCGTCGTACAGTCGACACCTTTAACCGATTGGTACATGGCTGCGCATCGGCACTCAGCTAACTAACCATCAAGCCTTCCTATAGATGAAATTATAATATTTGTGTCTGCTCTGTTTTTTTGTCGGTCCGTCAACGTCGGCTTTTGTGGCACGACATTTTAGTATGATGTAACTACGGCAATGCCTGCAGGAACGCGGACTAAATATACACACAAGTCTGTACATTTAAGAGGGCAAATTATTCTAGCACGTGACAGGCGAGACGGAATGTCCAACGTGCCTGAATTTCCATCGAGACGAAAGATCCAACCGAGACGGAATGTCCAACGAGCCTGAATGTCCAACGAGACGGAAGATCCAACCGAGACGGAATGTCCAACGAGCCTGAATGTCCAACATGCCTGAATATCCATTATTGGATATTTCGTCTCGTTGGACATTCAGGCTCGTTGGACATTCCGTCTCGTAATCCCATGGGGCCCTCCCCCCCCCCCCCCCCCCCCTACCCCGAAATCTTCGATTTTGCTGGGGCCTCCTCTCTCCCCTTCCCTCTCATACCTCCTTTTGCCATGAGCAACCCCCCCCCCCCCCCCCCCGAATGAAAATCCTGGCTACGTGCCTGATTCTGGACCTACATTTTACCTCCTCAAATGTCATGCGCTCTGTCCGTGTCCTTCTTTACCCTGTCCGTCGTTTTTCGCGCTGTTTTAACCTTTTGTAAATAACACTATTAACACCTTTGCCACAGTACACTGCGGACGATGATGCAGAAACCCCAAAACACAGGATAAGGAGAAGGAGACCCGTAGCTATAGGGTTTGGAGTACTTGTATCTCCGCCTTCATGTTATAACCTCGGGGTCTCTGCTGGAAATTTCAACAGAGATGAAAGAAAACGGTGCCTCCCTTCACAAGTTATCACTCTAAATCAGTCAAGCATTGCCTCATCAAGTACCTTTTCTTTCCCGCCTGGCCGAGGTCATATCCCCACCTATCGAATAAAAAAACCTGCCATGCTCAGCACCAGAGATTAGTCAATGAGGGGTTTCTTCTAGATCTTCTAAAGGACACTTTACAGATATTCATTCTTTGTCTTAACCTCCCAAGACCTTCCACCAAAAGTAAGAAGGTGAATTATTTTGCCCCGTCATTCCCTGTGTACACAGCTCAGCGCACCGTTTGAAGACGATTGTCACACGGTACAACACAAAAGTTGTGTTTTCCTGCAGAGTGCGTTTAAAACAGGTTTGTAAAAGAGTAAACAATGACGAGAAGCCGCAGCACTGCGCTTTGTAGCATGCAAACAAATTCCTCTCAAGCGAAGAGAAGACAGTTTATTAGGGTGCGGAGACTATTAGGTTGCTGGGAACAATGTATTGGGCTAACGAGAAGGTGCGTGAAACTCCGACTTCGGAAGTATGCTTTGAAATTTTCACGGCCTTGACTGACAGGTATCGCCCTAGCGGCGTTCATTCCCGTTCGCGCATTGGTTGCATTCCATGTTTTGAGTGGACTAGCATAGTAGGAAGGCGCCATAGCAGGTTCGGCAAAGAGATAATGGGATAATTCACCTTGAGCAAAGCCGACAACAACGTGTCGGCTCATGGCACTTGTTCTAACTTGAAATAAGATTGAGTTTTTTTCTCCGGAATTGACATAGCGGTTTTGTCATAATTTTAGGTAGTAGTGCAGTTTTTACCGCCAAATCACCCTTTATCATCATTTAAATTTTCAATATATTCTCTACCTCCTTTTTTGCCCTCTTTCCACGTCTTTTCCTTTCGTTTTTTACTGTGTGGTGTGGTTCCAAAAAAGATCGCTGTGGCTTTATTCTATGGCTGCTAGTTGAAAGGAAATCCACGTCATCCTTTGTCCCACCTGTGTCTTCTACTTTCGGCGTTCCTCTACTCAACCAGCACACTGGTCAGTCTACATGATACAACCTCTATATTACAGAGAGTTTCAAAGTACTCAATCAGGTCGCGTGGTTTGTGGACCATGTTTGCTATACGAGCTTCGAGGGGGTGAGGAACGCATTGGTCGTCTTAGAGTGTCTCCGCCTTTCCGCCCTACTTTCCTTCCTGATATACAAGAACACAGCTCAGGCGCACTTGCCACGATCTCCAGCGGAGGTGTTTACCATTAAATTGCGAACTCTCCCCTGGTTTTGCATGGCCCCTTTCAACAATCCAGGCAAGAATTGTGCTTGTGGTGCCATCTCTCGATAGTGGCCGCAGACGGACGTCGCACTTTGACGGAAGCAGACGACGCGTCGTCATCGCGCTGCGTGTATCGGGAGATGGCGCCACAAGAATAATCGTCACTTAAGTGCCTCATTGTCGCTGGGCTGGCGGTTCTTCCAAAGTGAGGAAAACTCTATTGTCTACTACCGGAGCCGCCATCTTGCTTCCCACTGATATGTAGCCCTTTATGAGCTGTGCTCGCACTTATTGAGCATTACTACTTGGTAAATGACTTGGGATAACTTCAAGAACAAGCAATATCACGCGTTACGTCAAGCATCCCTTTGTTTTCGGCGCTAAATCTAATAATCCGATAACATTTTACAGATGACTGCATTCGCGACGCCTCATTGCTTTACCGTGTCACACAAGCCTCTAGTTGGAATGATGTATTACAACCTCAGCGAGTACTTTCTAAACTTGGATTGAGGGCGTTGGTAATAGAGTCAAAAATACGAAATTTGATTTCTGTGCTTCTTTATTCTATTGTGGTTGATGTGAGTGGAGGGGCTCGTGCGTCTTCTTGTGACACTCATACATTTTTTTTTGTCTTGTGTTTGGCTGATTTTGTGCAATTGTATATTCACCTGCGAGCTTGTGTTTCTGCTTATTTGTACATTGTGTACACAAGTACCAAGTCATCTTATACGCAAATGTACAATACCCCTTCCCCCCCCCCCCCCCCCCTGCTATAATGCCTCTGGCGCTGCGGGGTAAACTGAAATAAATAAATAAATAAGAGTTAGACAAAGAGGACGGACAAAGTCGAAATATGTCCGTCCGGTCCGTCCTCTTTGTTTAACTCTTTCGTATTTTTGAGTACTTTCTAGTTTGTAATTTTAACGGCACAAGCCGATCCAAAGGTCTCACGCATAAGAGGTGAACGCATCGTGGGTGGCAAAACGGTGGTCGCGGTAGAAAAGGCGGCACTTATGCTTCATTCACACGATCATAAGGTCCCTTTAGCTAAGTGATCTTTATGTCCAGCTGTGAAACAGTTCGCGATATTCCGCACGTTGCATGTGCTCGCGACCCGAGAGCGCTGGCCAATGTTGGCGGTGGCAGATTCGCCAACTGTAAAGGGATCTATGGTAAAGGCACTATGAAATGATTTTCCAACTTTGTACAAATGAGGACTCCAATTACTCTTTAATGTTCATAGAACCCGGAGCGAAAATCCGTTTTCGCTTATTGCCTCCAGTTTTACAACAACAAAAACAAAGAAAACAAAAGATGAAAATTCACGTCTGCTTTCCTCCTTGACTCGAACGGACTCGGCAACCAACATGAGAAATCACGTGGCCGTGACGTAAAGTATGCCTTCCTATCGGAAACGCATGTTCTCCTAGCCGAGCGAGGGAGCTGCGCCAGTCAAGTGTCGCGTTGCGTCGAAACGACGTTTTTCCGTCGATGTTTCGACGCAAGGGTGTCGAAACGACGTCACCCACTGAGGTTTTCATGAACGCCGATTGCTTCGTAGGACTCGCTTGCTCGCGTCGCTTGTGTGCGATCAACATAATGGCTATAGATACTTCGGAAGTGAGTGATGTGCAGTTCACAATGTCACAGTATAGTGAAAGTATAGGCCTTGTACCGTACGCCGGAACGCTTACGCAACAAAACGAGAGCTCTCCCGACGAAGGATGTAGCCGTTCGGTGCCAGAACCGGCCGCAGAAGAGTGGCGATTACTCAGTACAAAAGGGTAGGTTCACATTTCGGCTGCAAACACAAAACGCTAGAAACGATCCTCTCGTGCTCTCGTTGACGGTGCGGCTTATGCAACCACATATGGAGCTTGGTCATTTTTGCCGAGGGTATTTATCGACAATATCATCGTTTGATAGCACATGTCGAGTTATAGATAAATTGTATCCAATTCGGACTGACTGTATTCAATTCAGTTGGAATTGGATTGTATCCAATTCCAACTGACCTAATCGAAAAAAAAGGGGAATAAAAACCGAAAACCTCTGACACTGGGGATGTTGCGGTTATTTTGCTAGGTGACGCGAGCTATATCCCATTAGAGAAAGGTTCGACACAACTCATTTATTAATTCACCCATTCGTACACTCAGCTTGGTTGCGAGCAACGTTATTAGATTACCTCAGTTGTGGAAGCAGCGTCAATTAGCAGTTCCGTAACTGAGCTAGTCTAGTAGCGTTGATTGCGAGCGTTGGAGGAAGCGAGTTTAAGATATACTCCGCTTTTATTTGCCAAAATTTTAAGCCCAAACTTAGGATGTAGCCTTCCTATTCTCGAGCGCTAGTTTCCTTTTGATCGCATAGACGATATGCAGTCAGTAAAATTCTGTTTGAAATCATTTCAGGTTCACTTTAAAGCGTAACTCCGTTGAAAAATCAATCTAAACTAAATGACTAATATCGACGTACGGAGACAAAATACGAGCACTACCAAAACATTACACTAATAAGAAGCCTCGATCCACTCTAAACCGATATTTAAAAAGCTACAACTAGAGCACTATATAGCTCCTTCGGAGCAGAGTAGCGCAATCTAGAACGCCGCCTCTCGGCGACTAGCGGCGAACGGCCGGAGGTTCCAACTGCGGTCAGAAATGCATGGAGAACGTGAGAAAATCGTTGTTTCTTCAGTATTGTGGGAATGTACGGAATGGCAATCGTTTTTGACATAATAATGGAACATTTTAGAACAATTTGCGCGAAGTTTTGTGCCCCGCAAGGACCTGACTTTTTTTTAAAAATTGCTTGAACGGCATCATGCAGCAGACGACACGGCGACGTCACACCATTCACGTGACCCGCTCCGGCCAACCCGAAAAGCCCATCTCCGCTGCGAGCAAAAATCGTCTGCTTCAAACGCCATTGCCTTGGAAATTGCCTTCTCAAAATTTGCACACGCATCCGATATTATTAAAACTTTGATAAAGTGTTTGGTGCTTTACTAACTTCACGACAGACTAGTTTTGAAAAGTGTGAACTCGCCGTTCATTTTTTAATCAGCCGTGTAGTATCGATCTCCATGTATTCTCCCATAGGGCGGGCCGCCTCCTGGAACCCTGAGTACCACGTGACTCGCGCCGAGCCGCTCTGTCGGCCATGTTGTCGGCAAAACACGGGGTTCAAAGGATTGCGCTACTCTGCTCCGTAGGAGCTATATAGTGCTCTAGCTACAACCAGCTTATCAGCGGCCATTCAGCGGGTTGTCGGATTGTCGAGCAAGCTTGTGCTCCAACGTTACAGCGGACCAGTAAGTTGAAATCAGAACAAAGACTGGAGACAATTGAAAATACAGGATGAGCGAGAAAAGTATATAAGCATCTAGACATAAAAAGTTTGAACACTAAATGCCCAAACCTAACACGAAAACTAAAATTAAAATACGAACAGTCAAGTGTGGGGTCAGACCATACTACCTCTATGAGTAATGAAGTAAATGAAGCCGAGAGAAATATGCGGGAAGAACGAATACAAGGAAAATCAGCTTTAACTATGTATAAGGGAAAAAAAAGAAAATAAGGAAGGAGCATGGATTGATATTTCACGGGGGAGCTCATTATGAGAGTCTAGAATATGATGAACATTGAGGACTATGACATATAGGACAAAGTATGAGGAAATAGGTACGTGGTGTGCCATAAGCCAAGGGGAAGACGATTCAATAGAACATGTGTTGTTGACGTGCTCAGAACTTGCTCCCGCTCTTTCAGAGGGGGCGACGTATTTAGCCGGAGCACTGGAG
This sequence comes from Ixodes scapularis, assembly GCF_016920785.2. Classification (NCBI taxonomy): domain Eukaryota; kingdom Metazoa; phylum Arthropoda; class Arachnida; order Ixodida; family Ixodidae; genus Ixodes; species Ixodes scapularis. The sequence continues at coordinate 57,605,253 of NW_024609882.1, forward strand.
TTTGCGGACGAGAATGAAAGACTGGATGGTAAGTACATTTTAATAACAAAGAGAAGAGTGGAAGACTGGTGGAAGTTATCTAGGGAGAATTGAATGACGTACAGCTAACTGACACAGCTGGGGACAGGCGGGGCGGAGGAAAACTGGGATACTCCCCCGGGTGGCTCCGGCCCAATGTCTTCACCCTGTTTCCCAGCGGGTCCAGTGCCGGGGTAATGCCGACTATGTTTCACCAGAGGAAAATTGGCGACTTCCTCGCCGGGAGAGAGAGGCGGGGGGGAAGATTTTATATTTTTGCCCAATCCGCCAAAGGTCATCCTGGTGATGTCCCACACCCCCTGGTGATAGTTGCGAAATTGCAGTGGGTAAGCAAATTGGCGAAGGAAAGAAATCCTACTTCTTTTTTTATTTCTTGGCTATGTGGCGCAAGTTACCGCCCGATATAACGGGCACAGTCATTCATTTCAGTATCCACCCATTCAGTTAACTGATTGCTGCTTCTCGGACTGATGGGTCGTTGTTTTCGAAACTCCCAGAATTTCCGAAGCTAGGTTTCAATCTTTCTTTCATTGTTTCTCGCGTGATTACGTGTGCATGAGATAGTAAACACAGATAAATAACGTTAGCGACAGTAAGCAAGAGTTGCTTATAGATCCTTTTTGTTTTGCGATATCACTCGACAGGGCTTTGTTTGAATATTTAGCGGGAGAGTTGGCCGCGTCAGTAGTTGCGTTAATTGTTCCCTCGGAAGGTCTTGTGTGCCCTATCAAGGGAAAGGGCGATAGGCAGACCATTCGGTGGATCATCTACCAGCGTTGTTATTAGGTGGAGCGTACAAGGTGTTGTGGGGCTAGTTTCAAATAGCGCCGAGAATTTAAGTTAGCGTAGGCACCGGCGGCGGAGTATAGGCCATTAGGGTCAGGCTTTGTTTAGATTCGGCGGACTTCGTTCTAATTTTGCTGGGAGATGAGCGTAAAGGACGGGAAGGTAAGGAAGTAGCGGAGCTAGTACAGCAGGAAGAATGTAAGCGATGGTGCTATTTAGAGGAGACCGACTTTGAAAGCTTAGCTGACGCGGTGGAAGATAGCTTCACTTGCACCCCCTGTGAAAATCTTTAGTTCGGCTTTACGAGGGTTGAAGAAGAGCGGGCGGCTAAGTTCGAGGAGCTTAAGGGGGAGTTCAAAGAGGAGAGGAAGAAGTCGGCTGGTGCTTGAGGCGCAGGTCGAGAGGGTGAACGATGAGCTCAGGCAGGAACGAGAGAAGAGGGCCGAACTAGAGAATCTTGGGTAAGTTTTGAGAAGATAGAGACTGGGCGGCTAAGCTCGAGGAATTAAAGGATACGGACGGAATTGAGCGAAGAGAAAAAGAAGCGAGCGGTGCCAGTGGAGGCCTGGCGAGATCTGCTGGAGGAGGTGAAGGCTACGCAAAGGTCCGACAAAGATAAACATGAAGAAATGAAATGGCAACTGGAGATGAGGTTAACAAAGGAAAAGGAAGAGTGAAAAGCAGCGTAAAAGAAGCTAGAAAGTGTGGGACGTGAGCTGCAGAAGATGAATAGACAAGGGCGGAGGGAGGAACAGTAAATGAAGTGCCGGTTGTAGAGAGCGAGTGGGCAGAGTACATAGACACTAGTGTGGCGTCAAAGGTAGCGAGGCCGCTGTACAGTACGGTGGTGCAACGGCAGCCCCCTACACCGACAGTCACCAAGCCTGCGATGCAGAAAAAGCAGAAAGGAAGTGGGCAGATAGTGTTGGTGGTATGGAGCTTTAAAACGTCCAGATGCACTGCGGGGACCGCCAGCAGATTCGGGGGAGATGGGAGTGTAAAAGTTGCAACCCTCCCAGGCAGGGGGATGAAGGAGATGATGGACACGGCAGTAGAAATGTTGCCTGTGAACAAGGGGGAGGAAAAACCTTGTGGTGGTACTACATGCGGGACCGAATGACGTCCTAGGTAGAAGGGGAATGGACCTGGCCACACACATCGAGGAAAATGTGAAGCAGTTGAGTGTCATAACCTCTGGAATCGTGCACATTGTAATGTGCACCGTCCCTGAGCTCAGGGGCCGAGGAGTAGGTACAGAGAGGGCCACAAGGGGGGATAAGTGTAGAGGGCAAAGAGAGAGGAGAATTTATTAGACGCAAAATAGAGGCAACGTTCGCACAACTTGAACCGAACGAGATTTCACAGAGCACAAACAGCTACACGGCACAAGACGGGAAAACTAGCGAGACAACTGAGACGACCACGGGAGAATAGGACAGAACAGAAAGTGAAGCACCTGCTGGAACGGCGACAGGCCCAGATGGCCGCAGGAATTAGACTAGTCAATCCACTAGGAACTAAAAACAAATTAAAGTTAAGGCAGGCAACTGATTAAATAATGATAGGGGGAGAGGTACCTAATGATTGCAGACTAAGCAGAATGAAATTGATATCTAAAAGCAATAGAAATAAGGATAACATAATATCGTACCGCTTAATAACAGTAACTTCGGGCCTGTACACACTGGATGCAGGTAGTAGAAAGAAGAATGGGCCGAAAACATTTTAGGTGAGCTGCAGAATGGGTTCCATAAGAAATAGGAGATTAGATGGTAACTTATAAATCATGACTCAATGTATTGAGGTGGCACGGACGAAAAAAAAATCCGTTATGAATAGAATTCCTAGACATTAAGGGGGAGTACGAGAATGTTGTTCAGGGAAAACTCTGGGTACAGCTGAGAAAGTAAGATTTGGATGCACACTTAGGTATAAGGCTTTTACAGCAGGTACACACAAATAATATGGTTTTTATAACATGGGAAACAGAAATAACAGGATCGGCAGAAATAAAAAATGTACTCGGGCAGGGTTGTCACTAATAACCTTTACTTTTTATGGTTTACATGAGTAAAATGAAAAATAAATGAGAAAAAAGCTATTTAGTTTTTGATGTGTCATATACAGAGAGAGGAATAAAAGTAAAAGCAAGTTATACCAGGAGTGTTCTACGCAAGCGACATTGTACTGTTAGCAGATAGCTGGGATAGGTTACAGGAGTTGATTAAGGTCTGTGTGGCGAAAGGGGACTAAGTCGGGAGTAATGGTTTGTAACGATGCGAAGGGGACCCCTGAAATTTCAAGTCATTTTAATAGAACACGCAGAGAAGTATAAATATCTAGGAGTATGGCTGAATAAGGGAAAACAATTAGAAGAGCAGAAAGAAAATATGTTAAAGAAAGGAAAAGGGAATGCAGCGAATATGAAGCATAGGGCACTATGGAATAACAATATATATGAAGTTGTTCAGCGAATATGGAATGGATTCGTGGTACCGGGGTCGCCTTTTGGCAATACGGTAATATGCATGAAATCTGAGGCCCAGGCAAGCTTAGAGACCCGACAGAGGAGCGTGGACAGATTGGCTCAGGGGGCGCATGGGAATACACTAAATGAATGATTGCAGGCCAACATGGACTCGGCATCTTTCGAGGCTAGAGAAGCAATCGGTAAGTTAAAATTTGAAAAAAAAAAAAAGACTGAACAGAATTGAGTATACACGATGGGCGAGAGGGGTATATAATCATTTGTACATGAAACATTTGAACACTAAGCGAAAAACCGAACCCGAAAACTAAAATTCAAATACTAACAGTCACGTGCGGGGCAGAACAGGCTACCTCTGTGAAAAATGAAGTAAAAGAAGCCGAGCGGCGGCAGCTGTTTTCAAGATAATTTGAGCATAGTTTACGTTCAAAGCTCATGCAGCCCTCCTTTCTAATGCATTCACAGAATACGTGGATAAAAATGTGGAATGCGGTTAATTTGTGCTATAGCTACTAGACGCACACTTTGAAGAACGAATTTTTTTTAAAGCTTTTCTCCCATGGGCATTTCTTCAGTGAGCTTTTATTCGATGAGCTTTCCTCCTGCTTACGATTCTTTTAGATTCGCTAACGACATGATAAGACAGATCTCTCAACACCAGTTACACTCTTCTCTGGCTGTTTTGAAGTGCTTACAACAGTGTGGCATCTAGAACAATGAACTTTCTTTCGAAAAGGGCTCTGCACTTTCGCAGAGCTTAATCTCGGAGCGGCGAAAGCTCTAACTTTGGTTGGCGTACGGTACAATGGTTGCACTACCTCCCCTGCCTCTTCCGCGACTCGGATCTGCCGCAGGGAAAGCAGGAAAGCTGTCGCAGCTCCCATTCCATCCACAAACCGCAGCTGGAGTTTTAGCCACTTGGTGTCGTCTTTATCTGAGAAGATGCATTAAAGTGATGGAAAGCACGTCTCAACAATTAACGCTTTCATTTTGTTGCAGTTTGTTCAAACTTTAGACGCGGTGTTTTTTTAGACAGTGTATGGAACATATTTGACATGTTTCTGCATCGCTGTATTAGGCGAATCATCGTTTTCTTTTTTCATTTAACAAGCGGAGTTGCTAAGATTATAGTTCTTCAAAATACTTGCCTTGCTAATTTCGTCAGTGATGCGTCGCGTACAGTCAAGATTTCCACCAAGAGCAGGAAAATGCGGCACTACTCGATTGCCACCTGAAGTAACGGCGTTTTTAAATGCATGCAACATATTTAACTTTTATCGCGGCATCTACCCCAGAAAATGGGCGTATAACATGTTTTAGCTCGAGATAGGTACCGTTTCAAATTACGTTTGACGAATTCCGTCCTTTGGCAAGTTTGAGAATTCTTTTAAAATAACTATTCACTACGCTGGGAAACACCGAAAGAGTAAGACACAGGTGGGATGAGACACGACGTACACTTTCAGAGAAATAAAGTTTATGTCGTCCTTCGTCCCCCCTGTGTCTTATGCTTTCGGTGCTTCTCAACTCAACTAACACACTTGTGAACCAACATTGCCGTCACTATGATGGATTGACTTATTAATGGTACCTGAAAAGCTCACTAAAGGATAATACATGTGGGGTAAGCAAAACACTTATTTCAAGTTAAACGCAACAAAGGACAAAAATGCAAATAAAGAGATCCTACGCTAATTAAAAAAAGCAAAAACAAATAAGAATGTGGAAAAAGTATTAACACTCATGAAAAAACACGATTCCGCAATAAAAGGAAAATAAAAACGAGTAAATCATCATGACAGAGCAAAAAAAAAAAAAAAAAACAGATATACGCTAGGTCTTTTTAATCAGTTTAGATCACTTGACTCAGGCACTAAGTAATAGCAGACGCGGAATAAGTAACAGTGGCATAAAATATAAAAACTATACTCGGCGACAACTTTTCTTGGCAATGCAGTGGAAGGTACAGGATTGCGTCCCCTCTCCCATTTTGAGTGTACGCAGGCTCTCCTCCTCCCCCATTTCCGGGGAGAGGAGGAGAGCCTGCGTACACTTAAAATGGGAGAGGGGACGCGGGCCTGTACCTTCCACTGCAATGCTAAGAAAAGTTGTCGCGGAGTATAGACGGTCAGTGGCGCGCTTTCATGGTGGAAAAAATGGTTACAGAGGACACTACGGACTGTTTTGTGAGCTGATATGATTACAGTGGTTTCAGACAAACCGCTCCAGTGCTTGGCGGCAAAAGGAAGGTCTGAGTTAGTAAATGTAGATATTGAAACAAAAGTGCGTTGAAAACGTTTTATGATGTATTAACGACTAGATGTTCTGTTCTGTTTTTGTAGAAGTGATTTGTCGGATTGAGCGGAGTTGTAGTGTAACAGATAAAGTAAAATATTTTCCAGTCACATGGGCACGTAATAGGTCTTCAGAATGAACTGCTTTAATGATTCGGCGAATCAGCTTGCGATCTCGCGCCTATCGGCGTGCTGTGGTTCGCCGACAACTTAAATAAGTTAGTTATGAAGGCGTTTAACGTGCCCGTCTGACAGGGGTATTACAAGTGGGGTTACTTAATGGGTCACTAGAGGAGGAATCGTACAACTTCGCATAATGAAGGAGACGTATCTGGGACGATGAAGAACCGCGCTGCTTCGAACAGGTTCTAGTGGGTTAATTTTGTTATTTTTAGTTGGGATTCCAAAAAGATGAAGCTTATTTATGTTTCCGGTGGGTATAAGTATTGTTAGCTGGTTAACGTAGTACTTACGCGGATTTCAAATTTCGTTGCAAGTGTCCGAGTGTACGTGATGTCCAGCGGTATTAGCATTAATATGAGTAAAGCAGGAGGAGCTGGAGGTGGGCGTACTCGAGGTATTTGTAAAAAAAAAGAGTAGCGCGGTGGACCTTATTGAACAAATACGATAATGATGAAACAGAGTGTTTTGAGATAAAAAGATTGAATCGTATTTGCCATTTGCTAGAGTAGTCAAATACGCTCGTAATATCACTCCGTAGAGTTTCATGGCCTGATTGTGTCATTTTCCTTTATAAAATACAATTGTCAGCAAAACGTCAATGGTGAATTATATATTAGTTGGGATATCGTTAACGCAAATTAGAAAGAAGGGGGAACAAAGAAATGTACCCCGTGGGACTCCGGCGGCTATATCTGTAGTGGAAGATTGAAAATCATCAAGAGCGGTAAATTGCTGTCTAAGGATCTTAAAATTACTGATCCAAGGAGGTGGTAAATCATATTAGCTAAGCACGGAAAGTTCGCGTATTAAGCGATAAAGAGGAACGCGATAAAAATGCTTAAGACTGAAGAAACTATGCATGTCTTCTGTGTTTTCGGTGTTCAGATTTCAACTAAATCGAGTAGCGTTTTTCCGGGTATATATGTATTCTGGTTATTTGGAGATAATATAGGTGTTAAGGGAGAAAAAGCGGTTTTTGAAAACTTCCTGGCGCCCTTAAGAAAAAGAGACGAGATCAGAGTTTTTTCTTTCCCAAATAAAGAGGTAACCGTCAATGCAATCAATGTTCTGGAAACAAAAAAACAAAAAACAACAAAAAAAAAACAACAGAAGATTGATGTTGCTTTCAAGCGAACATCGTGTTTTTTTTTAATAAGGGAAACTACGTTTAGGAATTTAGTTTCTTTACGATTTTCTATAACCTGGTGGTAGGTCACCATTCGGGATTTATCGGTACATATGGAAAACACAAAACCGTATACCTTGCCCATAGGCGTAGACTACGGGGGCCATCGGGGCTCGTGCCCCCCTGATGCGATCTGGGGGAGGGGTGGGGGGCAGGGCTCCCCCCCCCCCCCCCGGACCATGATCCTTACCGACACGCTGCTTACGTGCCATGTAACGAGCTTCTAGTCGTGGAAACAAACTAACGCACGCAGCGACGGACACATGGCGATATACATAGGCTGTAAAATGTACCCCCTACAATAAACTACTAATAATTGCCGATGTAAAAACAAATTTCCCAAAAAATCACCCCCCTCCCCCCGGAGAACTTCTCAGTCTGCCGCCTCCCCCCCCCCCCCCCCCCCCCTCCCCCCCGGGAAAATGGAAGGTCTACGCCACTGACCTTGCCTATTTATCTTCTCAAACGTTAACCTCACTGGTGATGTGCCCTTCGCCTTGCAGCTTACACGCCGTTCATCCCTAAGCTGACAGTGCGGTGAAATCTGCGTGCTCGTTGGAACAGTCACACGTCTATCTTTCGCGACGTAACCACGCTCTCGTTCACTTCCGCGCGCAGAGAAAGGAACGCGTCAGGTGATCAAGGGAAGGCGGTTGATTAGTTCAGGTGAGCTCGTAGCTCCAACGACACCCTTAGCTTAGGGGTGAACGAAGGACAGTATCGTCGTGATGACACGAGGCCGTGAATCTGTCTTGACTGGAGTTCGTGACCCGTGGCCTTCCAGCGATGTCTTTACACGTAAGCTATCCTCCTTCGCTTTCCCACCCCACCTTTGTGCGTCTGTCGAGTTCTTCTCACAAGGTTTAGCGCTCAAATGGCCATCATTTATTTGCTCTGATGTCTCTTTCATAAAATTTCTCAACTCAAAATATTTTTTTATCTTTATCTTAAAGCTCGCAAACAAAGTTTTTATTTGACACAAAAGTAATGTCAAAAGTAATAATTTACTCGACATTACTGCCTGAATGTAATTCATTACATTAGTAAATTACCAGCCTAGAAAATTAATGCATTACATTACTCATTACCGCAAAAAGTAATTTAATTAATGTAATTTCGGGACAGTAATATCACTACTGCCATCTCTGGTTCAATCCCCACCCCTGCCCATTTCGATCTGGAGGAGCATCGTACCGTCGTGCGGTCGTGTATCACTACTGCGTGGTGCACGTTAAAGACCCCAGGCAAGCGGTTTGTACTGCACTGGGAGACAAGTTCGCCCGTTATGGTACAACCCAATTTTTTTTTGAAACCTTGCGGGCGGCGTTTTATCGTCATATTCACTGACGTCGTCTTTGCGCAATATTTTATTTGACATGCTTAAGTAATATGTATCGGGCATTGTGGTTCATTTTTTACTGTCAAAATATAGCAGTCAGGAACAAAAACGCTGCGGCGTAGTTTAGTGGTAATGCCTCTGCTTCGCAAGCAGCGGATCCAGGTTCCATTCCCGTTGGCGGCGGACGATCCTTTTCAAGGATTTGGCAACGTCGACCACGGACGCCCTACATCGCCAACGACAACTACTGCAACATAAACAGCGGACCTAATTTCCCGTGGTGGGAAAAGCAGATAAAAGCTATCGCCGTAAAGATGTAGTCAGCATCCGGATAGAAATTCCGTACAGATGCGTTCAATAAAATTACCGAAAGCTTCGAGGCCAAAATGATGGATATGTCTGGTAACTTTGGATCAATAGTGGCGCAGCTCAATTAAAAATTAAATGAGATACGTTTATTCTGTCACATAGAAATGTGGAAATAACAAAGGTTACTTAGACCATCCGATAATAAATAGCTGTCTCCTATTCAGCCTAAGTCCTAACGCACCACAAGCGAAAACTTGTTTAGGAACATAAATTATCAACCTACAAGTCAATCAACATTCACAGTATTATATGCTTGAACACATTGCACATTGTTTGCAGTTAAATTCTTAGCAACATAACAATTGAAATGAATGAAGAGTGTTTTTTAAGGTTCGTCAGCAGTCCGGGGACGTTTATGTATTGCTACTATGCCCGCTCTGTCGCTCTATGAAAATGAGAACGTCATGCAACTTTACGAGGGGTTAAAAACATTCAAAACGTAAAGAATAAAACACATGAGGCTATGAAAGGTTATCTTTAATTTTTTTCCTATGCCGAGCAGCTTCTGTTGAACACTTTCTCTCAGGCGTCTTTCTATTTTCAAAGATTTGAAGTGTGTGGGCGATGTTTCGAGCGTAGAACAAGCATCTTAGCACAAATTTATGATCAGAAACAATAACGCGGTATTTATTTATTGTAGATTAGACTATAATACTGTTAGGGTCTAGGTGTTTATTCTACATAAATTCAGTCCACCGAGCTATTTTCCAACCGTTTGAGTCATAACTTCCTTCTTCTCGCTCGTGTCCGGGCTGGCGCACGCTCTGCTGTCCCATCGCATTGTTCCCCGTGAGCAACAACAGAGCCGTTTATACTGAGAGAGTTTGGCCTTCTTAAGAAGATTTTGACAGTCTGACAACCACAGCAGCGTAGTCTGACAACCGGGGGATGACTACTTCCGTCCGCCATATTGTGGCTCTGACTCATAGGAACTCTACGCGATTTCTCAGGAATGAACAAGACAAAGAAGTAACGCCATATTGTGTTATCACGAAATCCGCTTGTTCTAGCGGCCAACAAGCTCCGCCCATCGGCCAAACTCTCTCAGTATAAACGGCTCTGAGCAACAATGCCTTGATGTGCCACCCGTTGGGCAGGGCATGAACTCCGTGCCCAGCATGGTGTGTGGCGCGCGAGCGCCTATGTTCTGTGCATAGCCGTCGCACGCACAGCCCGCACCCCTCACAACACCTCCCTCGTTATTCTGTAAAGGGGATCCAAGGCTTGTGGAAGAGGGCAAGTTGGTCTGCATTAGCCAAACCGCATGCTTTTCCTGTGGATGTGTTTTTCAGCTGGTAGACATTCTGGCCGACTCGAGCTGTTACAGTGAAGGGTCCAGATCGCTTAGGAGCAAGCTTTGCGGCAATTCCCTTGCTAGCATTGCTCAGAGTATGCAAGTCTTTTAGGATCAAATCACCCACATCAAAGTGGCCTGGTTGTCGGGTCGAGTTGTATTGTCGTCGCTGAATTTCCTGGGCTTTGTTTTGGTGCGCTCTCGCAAAGGCCAGGCCATCCTGTAGGCGCTGGTCCAGTTCCGCTGCAAAGGCGTGGGGTGCAGAGGACGAGGCCTCTGTGTCCTGGGCAGATGTTGAGTCCCACGGAGTGCGGAGCTCTCGATCATAGCATAAGAAGGCTGGCGTGTAACCTGTCACTACACTTTCGCTGGTTCTCATAGCAAAAGCTATTTCGGGAAGTCGTTTATCCCAGTCACGATGTGCCGCACACTATGCCATTATGGCTTGTTTGAGGGTGGCATTGTGGCGTTCTACCAATTGTTCAGATGGTCGGTATGGCGTCGTGTGCCGGTCAGCGATACCCCAGTGACGTAAAACACCTTTCCACAGGGCGCTCACGAAGGTTTTGCCGTTTTCACTCGAGATGCTCTGTGGAACTCCGTGCCGACAAAAAACTTCCACCATTTTGTCTACTATAGTCCTCGACGTTGGGGCACGGATGGGGAATAACTGTATGTACTTCGTAAATTTGTCGATCACAACTAGAATATACCTGTTTTGCTTGGCTGTTGTTGGTAGGGGTCCGATCAGGTCGACACTGAGTTGCTGCATGGGCTCTGTAGTCCAAGTACTGTCCATTAGGCTTTTCGGTTTTTGTCGCCGTGGCTTCAGAGTTTGGCACTGGCGGCAGGAGCGAACGTACCGAGAGATATCTGCTCTCATACCCAACCAGAAAAATTGGTCTTGGGTACGTCGCATTGTTTTAAAGAAGCCGGCGTGGGCGCTTAGAGGATGGTCGTGAGATAACCTTAAAACCAGATTACGCAAATGCGTAGGCAGCCATGGCACTTTCTTTTCTCCTTTGATGTACATGAGTACCCCGGCGTTGTTGTCGATCTCACTGTCACCAGCAAGGTCTTGCACCTGACGTGCTTCACTGGCGTCAGCCGGTAAATAGTTGTTTTTCAGGTACAAGAGTATGTTACTCAATAACGGGTCTTGCATTTGCTCTGCAACCAATCTGGTGCCGTCACTTAGTTGGGAGATGTCATCCTCTTGTGTCACTGCAGTCTCTTCGAAATGAATCGACTGCTCCGGTTCTTCTGCGTCGTTAGGAAAGCAGTCTTCGGCGACACACTGGGAGGACGAACTGGCGGTCACCACTGGGAATCGGCTCAGTGCATCGGCAGGAATATTGGCCTTTCCTCGGCGGTGCTTGATGGTGCAGTTAAAACCCTGGAGCCGAAGAACCCATCTTCTCACCCGACTAGATGTCTGCTCAGTGCTGAACATCCATGAAAGTGATGCGTGGTCGCAGTAAATCTCGAAGTGGGTGAACTCTATATATGGACGAAACCTATCGAGTGCCCAGACGACTGCTAAGCACTCCCACTCTTGGACTGTGTAGTTTTGCTCTGCAGGGGTCAAAGTCCGGCTAATGAATGAGACGGGTCTGAGCTGTCCTTCGGTTTCTTGAAGTAACACAGCGCCAATTCCCACACCACTGGCATCTGTCTCAATCACAAAGGGCTTCTTCAGGTCCGGAAGGGCAACCATTGCCTTGGCTGTCAGCTGGGCTTTTAGGCAGTCAAAGGCGGCCTGTTGAGGGAGTTTCCAACTCCAGCGGGTATCCTTTCTCAGCAGCAACGTAAGGGGCTTGGCCGTATCCGAGAATTGAGGAATAAATGTCCGGTAATATCCCATCAGTCCGAGAAAGGCCTGAAGCTGCTTCACTGAAGTTGGTTCTGGGAATTCTGTCACAGCTTTTACCTTTTCGGGATCTGGGTGACACTCCCCGGGAGCAATGATGTGGCCTAGAAACTTCAGGGAACGCTTACACAGCTGTACTTTGGTGGGGTTGATTGTGAGGCCTGCATTAGAGATTCGGTTCAGAACCTCTCTCATGTGCTCGATATGTTCATCAAAGGGCTCGGAGTAGATGTGGACGTCGTCTAGAAAGGCCATGCAGTATGTGTGCTTTATCCCTTCCAGCACCTTGTCCATTAACGCCTGGAATGTGGCCGGACCTCCTGCCACGCCAAAGGGCATACGCTTGAACTGGAACATACCTTTATGGCAAATAAATGTCGTTTTGTGGATGTCTTCTTTTGCCACTGGGATTTGAAGGAACCCTTGCTATAAATCCAAGCTAGTGAACCACCTAGCCTTGCCCAGCTGAGCCAGTACCCAGTCCGTTTGAGGCATGGGATACACTGGGGTGTCTGTCCGAGAGTTCGAAGGTCGATAATCAATGGCTAAGTGGTACCCTCCTGTTTTCTTGGCCACCAGTACAGGTGCACTGGCCCACGAGCTTTGACATAGTTCTAACAGGCCTTGGTTTAGAAGATCGTCTACACATTGATCAATTATCGCTCTCTTCTGAGCATTCGTCGGCCTCAGTTTACAGCGAACTGGAGAGTTGGTGCCAGTGTTTATTTTGTGCTCCGTCAAGGAAGTGCAACGAGGCTCTGCACAGAAAATGTGCTTATAACTGTCGAGCAAGCTTGCTATGCGTGGGTCACTTTCAGGCATATTCCCAGGTGTGTTTATGACGGAGACTGTAGTCATGTCTAAAGTGTTGCTGTCAGGTGGTTCGGCAAACAGCGCCTCCAACGAATAGGTGGGTACGTCGTTTGTCTTATTCAATAGGCTCTTTCGTGGCACCCTGTCGAATCGAACAACCTCTTGTCTTTCCACTCCTACTGTCCAGCCACCCAAGCCGACATGAACAGAGATGCCCGTAGCCGTCAGAAAGTCCCGGCCCAGTACAACGTCTCGGCACAAACCCGACATGTGCAGGAAGCGCTGTTTGCGGGACCCACCAGACCAACGTACTCTGCATCTCAAAGACACGGTTGTTTGTGACCATCCTGTGGCCAGCCGAAGGGAATGAGTCGCTTCACGTGTTGAAACCCCTGTTGATTTGGCAGCTTCCATTGCTGTATCTCTTAGCAGACTAATGCTAGACCCAGTATCCAGGAGGGCGTAAAACACCTTGTCACCAATGGTGACTTCAAGCAGTGGCTCCTTCCCTCTGGCGGTTGCTGCCACTTGCAGCGTGGTTTCGTAGAGATTGGCCGGGGCAACCTCTACGATTGTCCGTTTCCCAGACAGTTGGCTTGTATGTGGCCCATCTGGTTACATCTGTAGCACCGGCGCGGGTTACGAGGTCGTCCTGTGGCACAGTGACGTGCGGCATGCCCGACGCTGCCGCAGCGCTGGCATCCTTGCCTGGCGGGATGTGGCCACGTGGGTACTGGCTCCACAGGCGGGGACCACGGAGTTGACCACGGGTTTAATGTCCAGGCTGTCAGTACTACCTGATCTCGGTATGATCCGAGTACTGCTGTGGGGTGAAGGGGCCATTCTTGTTGGGCACCCGGTGTTGCGGTTACAGCAGTCTGTGTACAGTGTACTGCTGAAAGTTTGGTGGAAGTGTGATGGTGTTCTACGAAAGCCAGGTCCTTGGCAGCCTGATCTCCATTCGTTGGTGGCGGAACGTACCGGAGGCGGTGCCAAGCGCGCTCCATGATAGATCCTGCCACTTTTGCCATTTCTTGGAGATTTGCGAAGACCATGTGTTCCGAGAGATCATGAAACTTTGGATGCATTTGTCTACGTACTCTTTGTACCTTTTCACAATCGGGCACTGGCTCTCCAATGAGATCATAAATTTCTGCAATCACGTGAATGAAGTGCTTCAGATTTTCTTGCGGGTGTTGGGTTCGCCTCTCAAGCTCTTTTTTAAGTCTATGTTTGCAGTCCACTGAAGCGAACTCCGACTGGAACTCTTGGACAAAAGACTCCCAGTTGTCGAATCCCCTTGTGAATTGCCACCATAACTTGGCAGTTCCCTCGAGTGCAGCGGGCAGCGCTTGGCGCAGGCGCTTGTCCTGAGGTACCCCAGTTAGCGAACAAAACATCTCTAGCTTCTTCAGGAATTCTTTAGGCGTTTGCGTATCTTCGTAGCCGATGAATTTCGGGAGTGATAAATTTAGGCACTTCCACGGCATGGATCCTTCTTGCTGGGAAGCACGATCTTCTGGAGATGCTACCGGCGTGTTCATGAGAAAGTCCCGTACTTGTACAGCCATCCGTTCGCGGTCCATTCTGGACCCGCTTGTCAGGGCTAGGAGTTCCTGAACAACATTGCCTGGCGTCGTTTTTCCGGAAGGCGCGCTTACATTTTCGTTGGCTTCCATGTCGACTCGTAATTCCTTAGGACGGGCCCCCACTTGTTAGGGTCTTGTAGTATTTACATTTGTCGGTCTTTTTAGTTTTGTCAAAAATGGCATAACAACGGACACCAGTTTTGTAATAAAAGAAGATGCCACGCGCTGGCGGCCTCGAGGCCAGCGCTCGGTCAGACGTTTGCCAACACTCGAACAGGACGGTTGTCTTTCCTTTCGCCACCGGGTAAACCAGACAGGGTTCACTCGGGAAGACGGCTTCTCCGGCTCGGCCATGGAACACCGGCGCCTCCGTCCGATGAGTCTTTCATATCTTTAGCGCCCCGTAGGCGGAATAGTACAGGTCTAGGGGTTTATTCTACATAAATTCAGTCCACCGAGCTATTTTCCAACCGTTTAAGTCCTAACTTGCTTCTTCTCGCTCGTGTCCGGCCTGGCGCACGCTCTGCTGTCCCATCGCACTGTCCCCCGTGAGAAACAATGCCTTGATGTGCCCCCCGTTGGGCCGGGCATGAACTCCGTGCCCAGCATGGTGTGTGGCGCGCGAGCGCCTATGTTCTGTGCATAGCCGTCGCACGCACAGCCCGCACCCCTCACAATACGTGACCTTCAATTTATTTTGAACGTCTACACGCACAGAGAGTAACTCATCCAGAGTTACTGCGTGGTCCTTGCCGCCTCTCTTGGTTTTACAGGTCTCCTTTGTTCGTTTCGCACGTATGTCCCACATGCTAAACCGCTCCGACGGCGTGTTCGTGCTAACAGTATCCCACAGTGCACATAAATTACATACATGCATGTTTGCAGCTGTTTTAGCACCGTTTTCAGTGCCATAATTTTGAAAAAAAAAAGCCACGACTGACCAATTATTTGATCTGCTTGACTGAGAACTGTTCCAAGCTACCTAGTACGTACGAATTATTCGTGATATTTGCTCTTATGATCAAGCCCAGGGAAAAAATGCGTTCAGATTTCCCAAAGAAAATGAATTACCATAAGTCAATTTTCGACTCGTTGCTGTCTGGTTTAATTTGAAGCTACACAATAGCACCAGTTGAACCTCTAGCGTACATTATGTTAACTATATGAACAAGAATTATCCCACGATTTCACGTTGTGGTATTGGCGCTTATTGTTACATACGCATGCAATGTTACATACATGCGTATATTATGATGACGCTGGGGCTTTCAGATGACTACTTTAGCCTTCTTTATTTAAAACAGTTTGAATTGGTGCTTGTCTTCGTCGAAGGGTGTTCCTGTTTCGCTATGTTAAGGACTATATATTCATTCGGCAATAAAATGTGCCGTAAATAACGTCATTTCTTAGTTTCTTTACATGCGCCAGGGACGTAGACAGTACTTACAAAGAAGTGAATATTAACACATTCGGTTCGATGAGGTTACAACTAATGTCAACTGTTTGATAAAACACAGCCAGGCAAACATTGCAGGAGCAGATAGTTGTCGCGGGAGCAGTCTAGCGCACGGCAGAGCGCAAGTTCGTCTGCTTCTTTTGCAGGGGTCGTGGTAACGCCAGAACGCTGGTCTCTCATACGCTCTGATTGAAGGATACTGGCTAGACCTCAAGGCAGATGGCTTTGAGGTCTACCCACTATCCTTCAATCAGAGCCAAGCGGAGCTCGACGTCTCCCTGACGTCACGACAGCCCCTGCCAAAGGAGCCGACGAACTTGCACTCCACGTTTGTTCCTTCCCAATTAGCCGAGTCCGCGTATCTGGCACAGACCTCGCCGCACGAGCAAAATACCCATGGTGCGGCATGTCCCCGAAGCCATTTCATGACGTTTACCCGCGTTTACGCCCGCTTTATACACAACATTTCTCAGGTCCGTAGGCTTGTCCCAGGACGCATACCCGTACACCCTTTAAAAAAAAAACTAGTAGTATTTACTAGGTAAGAGCTAGTAACCGCTTGTCATATATGTTACTAGGTGCCTAGTAACCTTAGGAGGTAACGGTCAATGATCAAAAAAACTGCTCCGACTTTACTCAACAAAATTAACAATTTAATCAAACGTTTCGTCTCCCATTCGGGAAACATCGTCAGTGAGTCCTTGTTGTCCTTGTTGTCCTTGCACACACAAACCGTGAAGAAGTTCTCAGTGTCAAGTAGGAGGATTCGGAGAAAAGCTTCTTGGGCGACGAAACCCAATCCAGTGATAGTGGCACCGGCTCATTAGAACTACCCTCAGAGCAGTCCAGGTCCACGCACACACTCGCCCCGTCAAGCGCACGAACGTTAACAATGCACCCAACGCGGGAACATGAGAACTGCACACGACACAAGGCAAAAAAGGCAGGTTCACATCGGAGAAATTAGCGTCTTGCGAACTCCGACTGGCCCCAGCTTGCTTGTCGCACAATGTTGCCAAGCGTCGCTTGTGAAAGAAAAACATTAGTTAAAAAAAACAAAAAAACAAACATATATATATAAAAAAACGGAATTAACTTTTTTGTTTTGTTTTCGGAACCGTTTTTAGTATGTGCTACGTGGCTATTTTCATCCCAGTTAAAGCCAAAATGAGAATATAAACGCTCACAAACGAATGCAAACGAGAAGAAAAGTAAGTAAGCCGCATGGCCAGTGCATCAACAATAGCTGCTGCCAACGTTACTAAAACACTCAGTTGGGAAACTTGCCGTCGAAACCTGGGCCGCTGACGTCCACCGAGACCGAGCTAAATGCGACAATAGCGCCACTCTTTTTCGTTTGTCTGTACTATGGCCACCTCGAGCTTTTTGAAAGCCTGTTTTTGCGTAAAAACAAACGAAAAAGACTCTTTTTGTATGAAGTTTATTGGAGTTTAGTACCAAATGATGGGCGCGTGATGTTTTTATCATCTTTAGTTCGCAAGGTTTTGCGGAACAATTAATATTGTTTTTATACTACCATGCCTCAGCGGGCCTTTCAGGTAGCGCGTCCCGACCTAGGTGCATTTTAACTTTGGTAGTTGAACGCGGCGCGTCCGCTGGGGCGACGGGGGTGGCACCCTGTAACCTCTACCGCTGTATCTGTTCTGAAAGCCATAATAGAAGTCACGTGAAGTTCCTTGAGTGGCCCCTGTGGGAAAAATGGTGGCGTTGTGTTCGTCACTAGCTCGGTGCACAGAGACAGATTGGGGCCATTTTTTTTAAAGCTGTCTTTATGGGAGTTTCCCAACTGAATGTTTTAGTAACGTTGGCTGCTGCCAACGTTACGCTGCTGCGCTCGCTGCAGCGCTGGCTTCCACCTCGTGCTGGTACCATAGAGTTAGTACAATAAACGCTAGAGGCTCAGCTGGCGCTAGTGTGCTGTTGCATTTTGAAGCAGAGAGCATGCAGTCAGAAATTGACTTCCGGTAATGCATTTCTATGGGAAAAAGCGAGTGCATTTTCTCTCTGCGCTCGATTATAAGAGCAAATATCACGAATAATTTGTACGTACTAGGCACATTGGAGCATTTCTCTGTCACGCAGACCAAATAATTGGTCAGTTACAGCATTTTTATTTGAAATTCGCGGCATTAAAAACGGTGTTGAAACCGCTTCGTACGTGTATTTATATGCACTGTCGGACACTGTTAGCGCGAACACGGCGTCGACGCTTTCTAGCATGGGGGATATACGTGCCAAACGAACGAAGGGCATGTGGAAAACCAAGAGAGACGGCAAGTACTACGCAGTAACACTGGGTAAGTAACTCCTTGTGCTTGCAGACGATCAAAATAAATTGAAAGTCACGTAATACAGTCCGATTTGCCATAAATAAGTACTGCTTTATTCTTTCTGCTCATGAATATGTGCGAAGATTCTCGTTCTGTGATCAAATCATCACCCGCACGCTCCATATCTGTGCAAATAGGGGGAAGCCAGAGAACAGGTGCGCGATAAAAACTGCCCAACATAGAAAATAATAAGAAAACACACCTTTCGTAGTCCACGTCCTTTATTCTTTACGTTTCGAACGTTTTTTTTAACCACTCGTAAAGATGCACGACGGGGTCATTTTAATATAGTGAGAGGACAGGCATATTAGCAATATATAAGCACCAAAAGAATGCTGGCGAACTTTGAACACACTGTACATTCCTTTCGATCGTTATTTTGCTTACAATCGTCGCTCGTTTCTACATACCTGCCATGGAACAGAGGTTTGGGCCTGAAATATCGCGAAGTTTAGCATCGTTCAGTGGTAATGGAAAAAAGCTGTAACTAAAGCAATTACACTTTCACAATATTAATAAAGGTACATACTACCCGGTACAACCAAAATAACAAAAGTTATTCATGTTATTTTGCGGCGACGAGACAAAATTCACGCGCGTTTTCCCATAGGAATACACAGGAAGACTGGAAAAGTAGACTGCATGCTGTCTGCTTCAATTTGCAACCGGACGTCCCGTAGACACTAGCGCCAGCTGAGCCTCTAGCGTTTATTGTAATAACTCTATGGCTGGTACGGAGGCTACGTTCGTTATAAAATCAGCTCCAACCCTTAAGCAAGCCCACTCATACAATATTTGACGCTACAATTGCGTGTAGATACCTCCCCTGCGATCCGAAACAACAAGTACGTCGCTAACGCTGGCAATCAGGTATGAAGCAAGCGCCGCCATCTTCTTCGCGCCTTTGTGGTAGTTAATAGCTAGTAAAAAGGTAGTAACGGTCAGAAAAAGGTAGCAATTGGGAGTTTTAGCAGGTCGTTTCCACGCGAACGGTTCACCGTCGGACGCATCGGCGACGCCACTGCGCATGCGCGCGCGAGTCGTTCGGGGCGTCGGGAGGCTCTTCTCGTTCGCTTCTCCCATTCCGGCCGCTGGAGTCGTCACCGCAACGCAGCCAGCAAACGCTTAGGACAGCGGGAGGCGATTTTCCATCCTGTTATTCTGCTTCATTCGAGAGTCTGAACCAAATCATTTCGAGAACTGCTCACAATGGTACGCGATCGTGAATGCTGTAAACGGCGCATGCTAGTAAATATTTGCGATCTGCGGGCAGACCAGCTGCCGTGGCGACCGCGAGCAGACGAAATGATTTGGTTCGATGGCAAACAACGTGAACGATCGTTCAAGTTCAAGATGACGGAGACACACCACATACCTTTACGCTCGTTCAGATACCTTTTGCTCTATTTATGTTCGCAGTTCTTGAAATTCCGACCGGCAAATGATACGTCGGCCGTCTCGTTTACATCAGGGGTACGCCGCAAACACAAGCCGCACGGACTTACACGTTGCAGAATGTTTCACATGTTTACTAGAAGACGGCGCCACCGTGAAGCACTATCATCATCATCGTTTACACGGTTGCGCCAGTCTCACGATTCGCTAAAATATGTCAACATTTCACGTACGGTTTCACGGAACGGACCAGCTGCACCATTCGTGATTTCGGAACCGTATGCTCGAAAACCGACTCGCTAAAACTCCCTATTGGCTGCATCATGCTAACTTTTTACTACCTATGGCGCGTTTGAGGTAGTTAATAGTTAGTGAAAGGTAGTAACGATCAGAAAGGGGTAGTAACTGCGGCAGTTACTAGCTTTTTACTAGCTTTTTTCTAAGAGTGTAGGCCCGGAGACCAGCTTTCGAGCTTTGCGCGTTTTTTAACCTGGATCATGGCAGAATTTGAACCGCAGAAGAAGTGACGTCATGAATTCCGGAAAAAGCTGTCTGGGGACAAGTACGCGGTGTGAATACAACTTAAGCCGAGGTCACAATGCTCATATATCAAACAAAAGGCAGTCTGCAAAGACGAGTCACCGTAATATCTTGGTTCGAGGGTCGCCTTTTAAGTATTCTTTGATCTGATTGCCGTACGGCATTCGAAGAACGGGTCTCGCGGTGACTTTCGTTCTAGTCTGTATGCAGACTGTTTTTTGTATAATGTATAAGCAGTGTGACCCCGGCTTGTGCCCCGGCTTCAAGGAACCAATTAAGCATACGGTCACTTCAGATAGCCAATGATCCATTTAATTCATTTGGTATATCGTTTTTGCCCTTCATACTTTATTTATATTTCAAACCCACATTCCTATCGCTTTTTCTTTTGCCTTTCCTGGTTGTAATGTCGGATTTTGTATATCACAGAGATTGTACGAATCAGATAATTAACAAGGTATGCGTTGCACCTTTTCTAAATCGTCACAGAGCGACATGGAGGAAGAAAAATAGATATAGCTGATGAAAAAGTTAGAAAGTCAATTTAGGAGGAAGCGCAACTCAAACAATGAATAGCGTTTGAAAATTAATGTCGGACAATTCCTAGGTAGATTGGTCGCGAGTGCGCGTGCGTTTCGTGGTCGCATGGCGAAGGGTAAAGTGGGCGAAGCGGCGGAGACGCGTCCAGACGACCGACGATCGACGTATTTGCCTCCTCCTTGCTGCTCGTATTGCAAACGCGACCCATACACCAGATGGCCCCCAACAAGCGGTTGGAAACACTCTCAAACCAAGGCACTCAAGAAAAAAGGCAAAGGAAAGCTGCGACGTCTGGTGAATAGAAAGAGAGGATCTGGATCGATAGACTTGGAGCGTTTTAAAAATATTCCGTGAGATGGCGCCACAAAACAGACACGGGACGATTACAAACGGTTGGTTTTTAAAGGCTAGATGTATGTGCAGTGGGAACAAACAAAAATATGGGTGACCCACAAAACCAATAGGTAAAGAGGACACTTGGCCACACCGCCGTCCGCGGCAGTCATGGCCACTTAAGCAGTAGTGCTTACTAGGAATGTGGTGAACTTTTGTCTAACCTAAAGGTTCGTCTGGTTCAGGCAACCTTCGAACTTTTTTGAAAATAATCGGTAAAGGTCGACTGCGGGTATTGATACTATGATATTGATCGACATAATTTATATTATAGCTCAAGAGAGCGGCGGTACTGTGGTTCTTTTCTCCCCAATCTTAAACTCCTTCTTTTCCTCTGTCAATAAATATGTTTTCAACAACAACGGCCGAGCCGCAGAAAGGCAAGTCGCCCACTTCATGATCAATGGACGCGGCATCGCGTCTAATCACGATGCAATAGTATTGTACAGAAAAAAAGAAAGTGGTGGTGTCGGTTCACGTCGAGCTGTTGGGTGGGCGTGATGAGTTGATGTTGCGGGTGGCGATGTAATTTTTGTTTTTGGTCTTTGCTGTGGCAGGTTGTGAAGTGAACTTGAGGGGTAATCAGGGTTTCGGAGCATTGATAGCCATCGTTTGCGCCCGCTTCGCATCTAAGTGGGCGGGGGAGGTTCCGCAGACGTTAGGATTGAGCTCTTGGCAGTTAGATGTGAAGCTGCTGCCCTAAAATTGCCAAACGTCCCGGAAAAATAATTTTTAAGCAGATTGTCTTACATTTTTTACAATATAAAGACATTGCCAAAAAGCTTTGAAGAATGTAATAAGTTTGCGCTAATACGAAACACTACGTCCGATAAATATTTTACTCTACCTCTGCAAGGAGACGACAGCTTGGTTTCAACTTTTCAGCAAGTGCACAATAGCCTAACTTCAGTCGAACCTTTGTCGAAGTTTTCGTTAAAAGTTCAAGAAAGTCAAACCTTGTCGACCTCACTACGGCAGGTTCTTGACATCCCTAGTCTTTACGTGTATGTGATGTCATGATATGCGATTTTATGCCATTTGATGTTTTTACCTTGTTTATGTAATGTAATATCATGCCTTTGACTTTTTTGTGTGTAAGCGTCTATGTGAGTTACTATGCAAGGTGTTGAACGGATGGCGACCTAGTATTCTTCCTGCAAATCGGGAGCGTAATTTTTAGTTTAAAAATGTTTAAATAAAAGTGGAGCTGTTTTCTTATTGTTTCTTGCGCAAAGCGTTCTGCCTTTCTACAGTGACGCATGGCCCATTGCGCACGTCTACGAATTTGTACTGCGGTCGGCAATAATAAATTCACTTGAGAATATTCAATACGATGTCATTGCATGGCCAGTGTTATAACTTCAATGCTAACTTAAGAGACCCTTTCTGAAGTTCAGTGCCATCTAGTGGTTGAAATATCAGTCTAACTTTTCATATGCTGATGGCGGTTCGTACGGGAACGTCAAGTTTCGGTATGAAACTTTTTCCTTGCAATTATCCAGCATAAAAAAAACAATATTGCGTGAACTACTGCCAAAAGAAAGTGACGATGATGTTCTTTTTATCCATTTCGCAGTGAAGCTTTCTCTCGATTCGTTTCAGTTGCGAGGGTGACAAGAAACTACCCCTCTTAAGTCGAGCTTACCTCAGTAAACTTCTTGATAAATACGCCACATGTACCGATCTCAACGGCCTATTTGACTACTCTGCCACTGCCGTGATGAATTTATGAAATAACACGTTTGTTTGTTCAACGTTAAAACCATGACGACACGCGCAGGAACAAGGATACAGACAAGGCAGATATTGCCAGGCTCTACCCAGCCTTATAATAAGAAGCAACCTTATATTTGACCGTCATGTAGATTTTAATAACTGTAAAGCATGTAACGCAATGTAGTAAAACACATGAACTTTCCCATGTTTCTTATAATAGTGCGCGCCGGTTCATTTCTCATTCTATCTTGGGGTTTTGAAAACACCCATTAGCTGTCACATGCTGCTAAAAAATACAGACCTTTTTTGGTTAAAATCAAAATTCGTGAAATGATTTCGGCATACGTATATCTGTATTTATTAGTTTAAACCTAAAATATTAAGCCCTAGCGATTGACGTTAAGAAAATATCCTGAGCGGCATTTACTGATACTACAAAAATTGTTGGGTTCGTCCTTGTTAGAAAGGCCTGTAATTTCGCAGACTATTTTTACCCCTACCTATAGTTGTAATTCGTTTTTGTTCTTCGTATAGTGTTGCAATATAATCATCAGGAACCAATACTATGAGATTTTTGTGAAGAAATACACGCCTGAAGAACAAGACAAATGAACACCGTGTTAGCAGGAAGATCACTAAAAGCGAAATTGAAGAAAACGTAAGTGCATTCCTCACAATCAAAGTAAAAGAAGACGACGTGTACAAAACAGCCTTCGTCACCCAAGACCACCACGAAGAGTTTCTGCGAATGCCTTTTGGGCTCAAGAACGGACCACCGACCATGACGAGAGCCCATCAAATTGGCATATTCGCACTTTCGCAAACTACGTCTTGTCCCCTACATCAAAGACATTGCCTGCGCGCATAACAGTTGCGAAGATTACATCAACTGCCTCAGTGAGATCTTCAAAACCACACGAAGCATGGGTTTCGCACTCTGGTCGACCAAGTTTGTCTTTGCCTTGCCAACCATCACGCTACTCGGAAGAGTGTTGACAGCAGAATGAATACAGCCAGAAACTGATCGCACATCTGCTGTATCTCGGTATGCTACACTGACGACCATACATAAGGTTCGCAGCTTCTTTGGATTTGCGAACACGTTTCGCAAACATATCGAGAACTTCGCAGTGATCGCAAGACCGCTTACTGAACCTCTGGAAAAAACCATAAGCAAAAAAAAAAAAAACAAAAAAAAAGAACAAAGAAATGCCCACTTAAGTACTTAAACTTGTCCTCGACAAAACTCAGCTGGAATTTTCTGAGCCACTCAAAACGAAGATCACTTCGCCGCCAGTCCTGTCCTCCTTCCAGCAAGAATGCCAGACGTTTGTTGAGACGTATACGTCACATGAAGGTCTTGGAGCCTGCCCCTTGCAAGACCAGAATGGCGAAAATCGCGTCATCGAATATGCCCGCAAATCCCTCAAAGACCCAGAAAAGAAGTACTACATCAATGAGCTTGAATATACTGGTGTACATTGGGCTGTGACCGTAAAGTTCCGTCTGTACCTGCCTGGTCACAAGTTTGTGCTCATCACTGTGAATTTCACAGTGATGTACGCAGTGAACGAAGCCAAGCTGAAGCGCAAGTTCGCACGCTACCTCGTTGACCTGGCAGCCTTCGACTTCACCGCCCTTCACAGTCCAGGCAAGGAAAACGTCATCGCTGACAATTTGTCCCGCTGCTCTCTCCCTGACCAAATGTGTCTCGCCGTGCTGACATTAGAAGATTCAGAGCTTGTTCGCACTCAGCAGACTGATGAATACTGCCGCCAAGTCTTTGACAAGCTACAAAAAACACCCGACACGCATCATCTGAAGCAAGTTCATAAATCCTTCAAGTTATCAAACTCGGTGCTAGCTCGCGTGAAAACAAGTGGAGGACACAGGGGAGAACAGCTCGTTGTTCCCTTTGCATTCCGTTCCACAGTATTCCGCCTTTTCCATGACGAGAGTGGCCATCTGAGCAGTGTGAAAACGCTCGAACGAGCACGCTCGAGGTACTGGTGGTCAGCACTACGCAAAGACGTCGGAACCTGCGTTCGGGGCTGTGAAGTATGTCAACGAACAAACCGTCGAACCAGACTTGCAAATGAAAAAGTGGGAGTCCTTCCGATTCCCTCAACGCCATGGGAATGCGTCTCAGGCGATCATGTTGTCTCACTGCCCCAAACGGAGGCCGGGAACACCCACTTGTTCGTACAGATTGATCACGCCACTAGTTACCTTCTGACAAGGGCCACATGTTTGTTGTCGGAAGCAGATGTCATCGAAACCATTGAAAAAGATGTCATTCAAAATTTCAGACCTTACGCGTGTACATTTCTGACAATGGACCCGCATTATCCAGCCACACAGCAGAGCAGTTCTTTATGAATTATGACATTGAGCACCATTTCACAGCTCCATACACCCCACAAGCAAACACACTTGTTGAAAGGGCCAATGCGACCTTGGTGAACGCGCTGATGAAAGTTGATTTCAGGAACCCGGAGATATGGGAGCAGTACTTGCCCAGTGCATTGTTGGCAATCATCACCGCCGAGCAAAGTTCCATAGGATGTGCTCCATTTTTCCTTTTGCATGGGTATCAGCCTCGCCTCCCGAGGGAAGTTCATATTGGAACTATAGCATCCGACGACTGCCATGAGGATCAACTCGATATTCTGCACGATGCACGGAGCGATGCTACCATGAACCTCCTACTGTCTCACCAAGCAAGCAAGCGACGCTTTGACCTGCATCGCAGTGACCACAAGTTCAATCCCGGAGACCTGGTACTCTACAGCTGGCCGCAAGCTAGTGATCACAAACTAACACCGCTTTTTAAAGGTCCATTCGAAGTCGTCCGCGCAGTCGGTACAGTGTGCTACCGCATCCGAAAAGTCTGCAGTGCAGAAGACAAGATCGTCCACGTCCAAACCATGAAGCGTTTCGAAGACCAACCACAGCTGAACCTGTCCCCGGACATATTCACCGAGCAAGAGGAAACACCGCCCCTCCCAGCCGAAGGGAGCCGCCCAGGACGTGCTACAAGACGTCCATATCACCTTAGGGACAATGACACTGACTTTTGAACAAAAGAAAAGAAAAAAAAAAAAAAACTCGCAACGTTTCAAGGGCCAGAAAACAAGTGCCTTATAAAAGGTCCCCGGCATAAGAAATAATAAAAGCAAACACAATTCATAGCCCACGTACTTCATACTTTACGTTTTAAAAACTTTTAACCGCTCGTAAAGGCGCACAGCGAGGTCATTTTCATGAAGTGACAGTGCCGGCATATTAGCAATATACCTACAAGCGCAGCCGGAATACAAGCGAACTTTGAACACATTCTACATTCGTTTGGATTGTTATTTTGCTGCGAATCGTCGCTCGTTTTCACACACGTGCTATGGAACAGAGGTTTGGGCCATAAATATAACGAAGTTGAACAGTGTTCATTGGGGAAGAAAAATAGTGTAACAAAAGAAACTACACTTTTAGAACGATAATAAAGGTATATACTATTCGTTACAACCCAAAATATCAGATGTGACCCTCGTTGTTTTCCGGAGAAAAAAACGAACTACTCAGTAAAACATAAAATAGCGCAACAGAAACAAGGACAAGAAGTAAACAGGACAGGCGTTTTATAAAACATATAAAACGGCGCAACAGAAACAAGGACTTCTTGTCCTTGTTTCTGTTGCGCTATTTTATGTTTTACTAAGATGAACCAACAAGCCCAACAACGTACCTTACTAAACAAACTACTCGCGCGTTTTTCTATATGAATGCACACGAGTACTGCAAAAGTAGACTGGTTGCTGTCTGCTTCAATTTACATCCCGGAAGTCGAACATACACTAGCGACGGTTGAACCTATAGCTTACATTATAATAACTATATGGTCTGTATATAAGCCTCCGTTTGTATCCAGCTAGTTGGGAGGAATGCAATTGCGCTACTTTCCCAACATTTGTTAGCATTGCCCCCCCCCCCCCCCCTTTTACCGCGCGATGTTCTTACTTTCGATAACACTTTAGCGTCTCGTTAGCTTTGAGTGTGCACTCGAAGTAAAAGTACCACCGGAGGTAGCGACGTATTCGCAGGAAGCCGATCATACCCTAGAGACGCACTGTCGTTCGAATTGAATATACCCGTTGCAAACTCTTGTTGCCATTATACCCATTTTCACCTCAAGAAAAAAAAAAAAAAAGAAACAAGTTTTGCGCATTGTTTTATACGCGGCGCGAAGTAGTTCCTACAATATCTGGTTTTCGGAGGAAACTGTGATTTTTTTGGCGTTTGAAAAGTGTAAGTCTTGATAAGATAACATATATATTATCTAAAATTCTCCTACATATATCTTACTTATCGACATAAGGGGGAAATTAGTAATGATCCGCGAGGTGTCCGAATGGGTATAGAGTCACAAGATGGTCTCCGCTATACGAATAACGTGTCGCGGTGTTGGTGCCACTATATCGACCGGGCTATGAAGTTTGGTTGACAAGTGGCGTCATCTAATGCAGGATTTTTGCGAGGAAAAGAAAAGAGGGATCGGGCACTCCAATGGTGGCAGCTGCTCGTCTTTTGAGTCACTCTGTTGGCAAATCGAGAGCATGATGAGAGAACGCATTACCTGTCCAGCCTTCTCGCACTACCTGCGACGTCATGTAGCACTCCCTACCCCTGTAAGTAGGGAATTAGCGTCAGAAACATATGTTGTCCATATCTTACGATTGATCCGCCGGTTGAGGCACTTCCGAGGAGATGGGCGGACGGATTCGGAGCATTATGCAGCCTTCCTCCTCTTGCGTTTCCTGTACCGCCCTTTGAGTGCTACCTCTAGAACCCACGACGGTTCCGTTCTATCAAAGAAGATCAAAGTGGCTCTCCGATGCACTGCCCGCGCGAATGCGACTCTCTCAGGCGAGCTGGTTGTACCTTTTTTCTTTTTTGTTTTTTTATGCAGAATGGTTTTATGAGCTGGTCTTCGAAATGGGAGCGTCACTAAAGTTGGTCAAGAAATCTTAGAACAAAAACATAATAAAATGTAATAAATATAGCGGAAAAACCTGACTAAACGAAATTGTGTATCTCTCGATATGGAGCGAGTTTTCTCGACAAGTTTAGGTCGCGCGACTCCATGACACAACGTTGTCTTCACGGTGTGACACGCTGTTGGGATGACCCGTGACTCCACGGCGTGGCACCGTGACGTCATGTAATGTGGTCACGTGACCCCGCGACCCTTAAGCAACGGTTCCACTGCTAATACATCACAATGAAGACAGTTTGTAAACACCGTTTGAGGCATGTTTCTTTTTTTTCTTTATGGGGTACCTGTCACATTGGTAATTCATAACTTCAAAGCCGAATTTCAAAACCCAGAGAGGCACAAAGCGAAACATACCCAAACATACCGTAACAGGTCGACAGAAAGCCATAACTTGTCCTCCGCTAATCAGGTTTTATGGGAGGTATCAAAGGAAGTTTGACTTTTTACTCGGATGACAGGCTACTCAATTATCTTGTTCTTTCAACTTCTTTGCAAAAAAAGAAAAAAAAAGTTGCAGTATGTTTTGTTTTATTTCACGATGGACCGCAGACGACGCTACGAGCCGTCGAAGCTAATCCAATGCCACATGAGTTTCACCTGACGAGGCTTTCGGGACGGGCGGCGAAGCACGGGGCAAGTAGTCACGTGGGACGTTGGCACCGCCGCATTGGCTGAGTTTGCTCGTAACGTTCGCTGGGACCCATCGTAAGGTTTGAACTTACTATATTCCGGGTGTCTGAAGTAGTGGCCAGTCTCTTTAAATCGATCGCAAAATTGGGTTTCTTAACCTATTGCGCTACGATTTTGTGCAGCGTTGCCCACAGGTGGTGAATTTTTAAAATAAAATTTGCAGAGAGCGAACTTACCCGAGGAAAAAGTAAAAAAAAAAAGAAAAAGCTTAACTCCTATAAAAATGCAGCGAAGCCGCAGGTCTGCAAACAGGGCGCCCTTTTGTTTGCAGACCGGTGGCTTCGCTGCATTTCCATAGGGGTTAAGACTTTTTTTTACTTTTTCCTCATGTAAGTTCGCTCTGCAAATTTTATCGAAAAAAATAGCACCACCTGTGGGCAACGCTGCACAAAATCATTGCGCGATGCATTAAAAAGCCGAATTCTGCGGTCAATTTAAAAGGCCTGGACGCTATTTTAGACACCCTATAGAAAACGCATAGCGTTCAAGAAGCGATATGTTTCGATCTGAGTCGCATTACGCTAATGTGACTTGGTAGATGTTAACTTCGCCGCCTTTTTATTCGCACGAACGTATCGTTCGACGGAAACGCTTCATGATGCTTCACACTCACGTCAGCAATTGTCACGGGTTTATCGAGGGACCTGGGTTCGCCAACGGTCCGAGGCTGAGGGAGCGAATGTATCAGACGAAGCGCCTGATACGTTCGCTCCCGGCTCAAAATATCGGATGTTTACTTTGGTTTGCTTGGTGAGACGGGTTTCCGATTCGCGCTTTTTGCACCTGTATATTTTTTTTTTATGGAAGGATACGATTTTATAAAATAAATCACTCAAAAAACGATACAATCAAAAGCTTCACCGGTAATTTCCTTGATTTAATTTTTGCGCTAAGCTTAGCTTCACCTCTAAATGGTTGCTTATATCACGGGCGAACATAAAAGTGTCTAGAATAAACAGTCTTCAACCTTCCATTTTGTGCTTTGTCATAAAGATAAAACACCCGTTCAATATGTCGTATTTTTACCGCCTCTTATGTGAAGGCTAAATGAACAATCCCCAGACACCATAAGGAAAACGACACGTGGAATAAAGAAAAGAAATCAACTTGCTCCGCGAAGCACGTCGGCTACTCTATATTGAATGCCGCGCGCTTATCTGGCCAAACTGGCAGCGCGGCCGTGGCTTAAAAATTACCGTGCTTCCTTCCCACGCGAAGAGCCATGGTTCGATTCCTGGGTGTGACACGTCTCTTATTTATTCTTGCAATGTTGTGTTTTGGTCCTCCGGATTAAAGCGCAACAACGTATCAACACTGGCCGCTACAGCCTTCGTCGTCGGGATGTCCACTTCCAGCCCGGAGACAGGGTGTGGGTCTGGACACCGATTCGCCGCCGTGGTCTCAGCGAGTAGCTCCTGAAACGGTATTTCAGACCCTACACGGTACTTCGTCGACTTGCAGATCTGAACTACGAGGTGATGCCCGACGGAACAAGAACATTATCACGCCGCCCGCCATGTCCTGAAGACGCCCACGTTGTGCGCCTGAAGCCGTACTACGCTCGATAGGACTGTGGAGCTTATGTTTTCCAAATGACTCTTTAGTT
This sequence comes from Ixodes scapularis, assembly GCF_016920785.2. Classification (NCBI taxonomy): domain Eukaryota; kingdom Metazoa; phylum Arthropoda; class Arachnida; order Ixodida; family Ixodidae; genus Ixodes; species Ixodes scapularis. The sequence goes on from NW_024609882.1 coordinate 57,635,240, forward strand.
CATTGTTTTTTTTGTTTTGTGTTGCATCGGGGCGATGCACTTTTTAAAGGGGGGAGTAATTTCGCTCGCTTATCTGGCCAAATAGGCAGCGTGTCCGTGGCCTAACTGTTATTGTGCTTCCCTCCCACGCGAAGAGCCAGGGTTCGATTCCTGGGAGTGACGCGTCTTTTTTTTATTTTTGAAATTTAGTATTCTGCTAAACCCGAGAACTCTGTTGCATGTTCGAGGTCATAATGTTCTAGACGCCGAATCTTCTCCAGAAACCCGTGTGTGTACAAAAGGCGCTCCGCGTGGCGAGCCGGGGTCAGTCGCCCCAGCGCTCGATCCTGCTGTTTCGCCGACATCGACGCCTGCGACGCTAACTTACTTCTATCTTGTTTTGGGCACAAGTTCGCCTCATTATGCGTTTAGATTTTTCCGTTATTCCTCGCCTCATCATTTGTCATTCATGACAATATTTCTCAGGCCCCAATCGAGGAAATGTAACCGAATGTCTCCACTCGCATATATAAACCACGCATCGCAGACCAAATAGAAGTAGAATCTGAATATTTGATAATATAACTTTAATAATTTTATAATTTGATAAGCAAATGATAAAAGAAAAACAAATTTTTATATGAACCGACGTATATGCAGCCTAATTTTGACCGAGCCAACAAATGACAGTGTGAAGTCCGCAGCATTTCGGTGTGAAACGCTTCGAAGCGTAAAATAATATAAATACTGTATTTCTTGCAGACAACATATTTTTTACGCTGAAAGTAATGTTATGCAGAGAGCAAGTCGTATCTTTCTTACGCTGGAGTTACGGTGAAGACAGGACGTTGCCGCAAGCTCTGATTGTCTTTATTTGAAAGGACAATGGGTAGACCTCAATGCTAGATGCCTTGAGGTCTACCCACTATTTTCGCTTTCTTTAATCAACCACTACGTGCTCGGTGTTCTGACATCATCGCAACGCCTGTACAAGAAGCAGACGAACTTGCTCTCCGGATAACTGCGCACAATGTTTATTTTCGCTTTTGCAAATGTGAGGCTTAGGGAAGTCGGCTCATAGAAAAACTTTCTTTTTATTTGTTTACTTGTGGATTCAGGTAACATCATATATTGAAACGTTTTGTGTTCTATCAACACCGCTAGGGTCACATTCTCACTGATTTGTTTTTTTAGATTTCTGCGGTGCTTAGTTTATTTATGCGGGCCGAATATCCTGCTTTCATTTTTTCGATCGGACTCCGTACAAATGTTTCTGTGTGCTGCCAGTGTCACGTAAGCCATGATCGAAAAAAAAGTGAAGGACGTTTACAACTTCCTATAACGCCGAATTAGAGCGAGGTTCTTGAGGAGGAGGACGGGAGGGTATGGAGGGCACGGTATGCCCCTCCTCTTCATCCGCACTCTCTTCTCCTCCTGTCCTCACTCCTCCTTAACGTCACGTGACCCTCGTTAATCACGTGACCATCATGAGGTCACGTGACCCTGGTGACGTCAAGTGACATTTGTGAGGTCATGTGACCTTCCTGAGGTCCCGTGACCCTCGTGACGTCACTAGTCCCACGCATTGCCTTACGGGACATTTCCCATAATACACCGCGCAATTACGTCAACGGCGACGCCGTCGCCGCTCAAGCCGGGAACGGGCACCTAAGAGGTGCGCTCTAAAAATGTTGTCGCCCTTCAGGCGTTGCCGGGCCGCAGTACCTGCCCCTTGGAATATGGTATCTGTCCCGAGTTCGAGGGTAGCACTTCATCAACTTGAATTTAATATAAATAAATATATTTACAAACATTTTTATTGAAACAGTTGAGCGACTGGCAAATTTTGAATTTTCACGACGCAACAGTTAATCGAAAATTTGTATTGAGACCCTAACCCGGCAAAAAATTTCGAATTTCATTTTAATATGCACCTCTCCATATTGGATTGGTTGGAAATTCGGAAAATGATATACTGACCTGGAGTATGATATAAACCTCCGCGCATTACACCACAGTCCAACATTTTACGAGGAAAATGCATCAAATGCTAAATTAACTAATTCACATTGACCGTATAAACAAGAAATATGCTCCACAAAAAAAAAAAAAAAAACTTTTTAATTGCAATTTGCGTTAGGAGCGGATTTATGATTGTTCTTATTTATGAACTATCAGCAACAAAGGTCTCGAAGTTCACCAACCGCAAAGAACAAGAAATACTTATCTCGTTCCCCTCCTTCATCTCTGTAGATTATAGATGTTAACGCAGTCGACCGGCAGGCTCCAGTTTCTTTTCTTCTTATTTTTACATGTCCCACTTCCACTTTCATAACTGTCAAGTAGCTATCCCGCAAATCCTCGCGGTATGACTTCTTCACGTTTCCAAAGAAATGTTCTATTTACGTGCCCCCGCCGTAAACTTGTTTTGAACTCGCCAAACACAAACTTTGTCACACTGAAGGAGATTAAATTAATTTCCCAAGTGGCTTACATCGTCGTTTCCACGCCACTCACAACCTGCAGCTACGTTTATCTGACAACGCAGGTGCCACCGATTGCCTCTGACCGGAGTGCATTCAAGCTTTGATTGCTTTCGTCTTTCTCTTACCTAGTGTATCTAGCCTACCTTCCTCCTCATCGTTTTGCTCGCCTCCTTTTACGAAAAATCAGTTTATTATTGCGATCATTTTCTGCCAGCCGAAATTCTTTTTTTCCTTCTACACAGCCATTACTGGCATTGGCATTTTTTTCTTGCGTTTAATCCGATTACATTTACTTATTGCTGTAACTGTGCGACTGGTTATTAACCTACCAGACACTTTAGTGTTATCGTCCTCTACGCAAGTTATGCACAAAAGAGTCATTTCGAATTTTAGTGGCTTGGAATTTCGGCGTGGAAAGAAAAGGTCAGTTTTGGTGCGTAAATATGGCACGTGCACAACGCATTTTGCATGTCGTTATCAAAACGAGCTGCGGGCAAGGAAAGTAACCGTCTGCCACGAAACGCAAGTTTTTGACGGTGAGTAAAGAATCTGGCAAACTCTTCGCTTATCCACCACGCGCCGAGCCTCAAACCACGCGACCATTACCTTCAGTGAGTACACTCCCAAGAAGGGATACTTTTCATCATCTTACATAATAGGAAATATCGAAAAGAGAATGTGATGTGGAGCCGTGGTTAGTAAACGTGACCGGTAATTAGGGGTAAGATCAGTACGGTTTATTCAACCGCATATTTTGACTGCTTTTTATTGGGGTATTTGACGGACGCCATATTGCCACGTGCATGGCCAAGTCGGAACACTCCTTCGTGCTTCTAGAAGATTCATGTTTACTCCTACTCCGAGTGGAATAGACAAGAAGGCCAACATGAACTTGCCGAGTCAGCCTCCCGAGTCAGCCTCCCGAGTCACAGACGCTCGAAACATCTAGACCGAATATTCCAGATATACAGCACACTGTGTACAAACAAGCCCGCGTTTGCCCATATCGGGTGCTGGCAACGAGCATGCGGAAAAACCCGATTCGTGTGAGAAAAAGCTTCTGCGTATGCGTACTGCCGACTGCAGCGCCACCACGGTGCTGTTGGCACCGTGGTGGCACTGCTGACCAACCCAACAGCTGTCGGCTGTTGAGTTTGTCCATAGGTTGTATTATTCAGGAACCCAATATGGCCATGCCGACTCGCAAGGCCCCATACTGGGCTCTTATCTACTGGAAGCTCAAGATCATCATGCGAGGTGTAAAGAATAGCATTTTAGGGGGCCGCGTGCGAAACCCACCTGCGACCGTCGAGGCATTCGGGACGGAGGTGAAAAACATCGAGCGGGCCATCTAAGCGCGAGCCAACCATTACCAGCAATTGGGCAACGTCGCTGCCCCCGCCTTGGATGGCCTCGACGGCGGCACTGACCTCCTAATGGACATTCGAGAAATCATCCGTTACGTCATCCGAGAGGAACACAGGGAAATTGCTGCTTCCTTCCGATCGCCCGGCTTCGCTCTGCGTCGCCGAAGCAGTATTAAAGGAAGTCCAGAGAGCCGTTTAACGGGAGGATTCCGACAGCGGAGTAACAGCACTCGAAGAAACGCAGTCGGAAACGTGCGCCGCAATTGCCAGGAGGCCACCAGTAGTGCCCCGCCAGCATTCTGCGCCGCATCGACGATACACCTCGATTAAAGAGTATACTCCAAGTCAAGACTACCGGTCACAATAGGCCCGTCCGGAACCACCTGCGCCGAGAAAGACCGACGTGTGACGAATGGTCGACCGTCGGCTGCCATGCGATCACTGCGGGGAAGCCGACCACACTTACCGTAATTGCCCGTAACGGCAACTAAGACTGCGCGGCCTTTATTCGAAAGACCCACGCCCACGCTACGGTGAGCGACCACCGGAGATCGAAGAGTACGTTCGACTACCTCAGTTTCCCCCGCCTGCACCTCACCGCGGGTCCCGGTCGCCGTCTCAACGACGTATAGTCAGTCTGGTCGATGCACAGGCCCCGAGAGGAGAGTATTTCGCCCCTCATCGAAGAAACTAAGCGCGGCGTCCCATGGATGTGGAGTTAACGAAGTTCAAAGAGGAAAAGACCCTCCCACTAGCATCGAACGTCCCCCACTCTAACGAGGCCAGGCGTCGGAGCGACGCTTCTGGAGAGGTGCCGAACAACTTCAACGTCATCATCGACGGTCACGACACATCGGCACTCTTGAATACCAGCGTAAACTACTCCGTTATGAGTGGGAAGCTTTCACGCCGCCTTCGCAAAGTTACAACGCCGTGGGTTGGCCTGCAGATTCAAACCGCCGGAGGACACCTGATTACATCCGTCGGAACGTGCACTGCGCGATTCGAGATTCATGGTGAGATCTGTGCCCTGAAATTCGTCGTACTAGAAGAGTGTGAAAAAGATGTCACTCCCGGAATAAACGTCTGTGTGAAGAAGGCGCAGTCATCGACCTTGAAACGAACCGTTTGACGCTGCGAAAACCTTTTCTCGCTCTGGAGGTAGCCAGAACGAGGTCAACCGCCCAGCGAATAATTGCCGACCACGTGGACCGGCGACTAAGCTCACCCAATCCGTGAGAAACCCAATAGAGACCTGGAACATTTTGAATAAATTACTTGACAGAAAGAATAAAACAGCATTGATACAACGGTCAAGAACCATCTGTTGCTAAAACAAGAATCAACTTTCGTTAAATAAAATGGCTAGTATTGTGTACAATACTAGCCATTTTATTTAACAACAGTTGCCTTAAGGCTCCAAAGGAATGGACATTTTCCCAGCAACAAGCGCCGCCTAGCGGTTTTTTCGATAACTTCGAATTAAGGACGCTTCAAGATAAAAAGAAAAAGAAATTGACATTTTAACGTGTTTTTTTTTTTTTTTGGTGATTGCCACGTTGAGTTTTTTCTTCCGAGCGTTACTTATTCCACGCACTTGACAAGAACTATGCACTCTTTACAATTAGATTTTAATTGAAATTTTCTCTTAAATCCCAAACGCCGTTTAGCGATTTTTGGTTTGCGAAAACGCGCATTTCCCAGTGGATGGTCCGCGGATTGTACACGCTTTATAGTTAAAAATTGTACCCGGGGCGGACTATACAAGGTATGTATTTTTTTATATCGTTGACTGTGACAATACATGAAGAATGTTATGAATAACGAAGAAAATTAATGGTGATTAGTGTATGACCCAAAATCCTTCTTAAGCTTATACAGCAGGCGTCGAGATGTGCGGCGTATAATAATTATTACGTTCGTATAAGGCACTAAGTGCGGACTATGCACCGGGTGCGGATGATCTCAAGATATTATTTTTTTTTTCAGGTAAAATTAAATTTTGAGTACTATACGTTGGGTCCAGAAAATTCGGTAGAAACTAAAAGCACACCCTCACACACAAATAGATCGCTTTCGTTGTACGCTAACATCCTTCGTTAAGTCATCTTTTTCTTTCACTTTCATTATCGATAGTTCTTTGTCAATTAACCGCCACCTTGTGTTTTTTTTTTTCTCTCGAGCTTTTAAAAAGAGACGCACTTTCCGAGGTATTACGCGATTTAATTAAATAATGAGATTCCATTCCTTTATAGTCGTCTTAAGCGAATTATTTAGGTAGTCGGCATTTGTCACTTCGTTATAATTTTGTTAACTTCTTTGTGAACGTTTTTACACGAGACCCTAAACAAATTTCAAAAAGAAAAACAAAGTGGTTGATGAAGTGTACTTTTAAGGTCTACCACACACAAAATGTTTCCTTTCGCTCTCTTTTCCAGAAAGTATATCTCAAAGGCTGAGGACATAACTGTTTGATTATCTACACGCTTTGACTATTTGAGCTTTGTTCTTCGGCTGCCAGGCCGAACCTTAAGAACAGCCGCGATCTACGTCTTTCGTTGTTAATTGGTGTGTACCTTGGGTGAGAGGAGGCGAAAAATAAACCAATCCCGCTCTATTTTCACTTCGACTCGAGCAACCAACGGCGAATCAAGGCAACGGTATCACTGCGTGGTATAACGGCGTTTCTCGAAGGTCGTTGAACGAAAAAGGCGATCACTCTGCCGATGCTTCGCTGTGTCACCAATGACGATGAACGATACGGACAGAGCCAAGCCAGCCGCGCAGCCCCGGCAAACTGCTGAGAAACACGACGAACACGATCCCAAAATGACTTGGTACTTAGCTGCTACTTGTGCGGCTGCCCTCAGGAAATGGTGGCAGCGCACTGGGAGCGAGAGTACGCGTATGTGCAGTGGCATACTGGTAAAAAGTACATTTGGACATAACATAAAACTAATATAATCACAAAATTCAGCCAAATGGTCCAACTGCGAAAACGTACGATATATTCCTCGAATGACTGGAGACGATTGAACGAGTATTTTAATTCAATGTCTACAACTAAATCTCAAGGAAGAGACACAATGCGCGTGCGACATTCGCGATATAAAACGAGTACGCTGAAAAATGTAGTGTTGAAAATAATGACTGAGTCGTTTACATTAGACGAAATATCAAATTAACTGAAATTCTCAGCAGACTATACAAAGGCGAAAAAAAAAAAGTTGGGAGCTACAGTACAATATCTATATTTTCTGTTATAGCACATGCCACAGACAAGTGGGTTTAAATAATTTTGAAAATCTATTGTGGAAAATTCTCCTTTATATTCACCCGTATTACCGTTTCTGTCTTGATAAAAGCACACTTACCTTTCCGGAGCACCTCACCAATTGCATTGGTGGCACTCTAGACAGCTATAAAATAGCACTGCCCCTCTTCCTAGATCTGTGGAAAGCGTTCAAAGCAATTGACCCTTTATTACTACTAGAAAGGCATAATATAATGGGGTGTATACCACCGTTTCATTATTACATGCAGCACTATTTAACCGATAGGTTTCAAATGGTGGTAATTGAAAATAGCGCTAGTAACAAAATTCGAGTAGAGCGAGGGGTGACCAAAGGAAACACACTAAGGAGCTATTGTTTTAAGTATGCATAAATGACTTGCGATTGTTTCAATTAAAGTCTACAGTCCTTTAAAAAGCTAGCGACACCGTTATAGGTCTACCCCTAAGACACATGAAAATGCTGTACACATACTTCAAACAGTATCAATGTACGTACATCCAAACTGGTTTTCCAACAACGTTGTTTCTGTGAATTGTAGCGAAACCAATTTGGTGTGTTTAAGAAATCCCCATAAGCCAGTTAAATCTTAAAATCTTGTCGCATTCAGATCAATACGTCCAAGCCCAATGCGTACTGCTGCTATATGAGCCAGCTGTTAATGTGTCTCGTTTTGTCTTATTATTGTGCTCTTGTTTATGGGTTTTTTAGGACATTGCATTCCCCTCCCCTCTTTGTTACGCCCCATGAGCCCTGATAATATAAAACAAATGAAAATTCGTTGAAACAAAGGAAAACCAATAGTATGGGCGTTTCTCTTAAAATGTTTTATCGTATTTTATTGCCAATTTGAAGAGGTCAAAGGGGCATCGATACTTTTGTACTGAAGTTACACGGTGTTTAAAAGCTTTCTCGGCAGTAAAAAATTAAAATTTGTAATCTAGTACGTTTGGTAAAATAAAACTGAAAACGTTTCACGTTTGACTGTCAAAATTTGAGTATATTCGCACAGATAAGAATATCCAAAATAGTTTTTTAATTGATCATCGCACAGGTGGTCATACGTCTTCAAAACTGAGGCGTTGCACTTTCTATTCTCTAATTAGTAGAATGCATTTTAATACCAATGAAAGGGTTTCAAACGTACGGCTTTTTTACTCTCACACAGCCGACATATAGGCCCTCTCTCTGAACTCTGCGTGGGTGTCCAGAGGTCCCCTACTCAAGAAAATTTGGTAGTCTCCAATTTCAACCTTTCCTTTCATATCCCGACGACGCTGTCGCCCTCGAACAAGGGCCAGTGACCCTGACTCAAATATTTACACTAAAAAAACAAAACACCCCCCCCACCAAAAAAAAAAAAAAAAATACAACGTTGGTTTTTAAACAACGGAGTTGTAGCACGGCGTGCGCGGGCTACTACACTACAGCTCAACTTCCCATTTCTTTTTCTACGCTTAATCGACTCTGTTGTTTCGTAACTATACTTCGGGTTTCCATTTGTTTGTTTCTTGATTTGTGTCGTTCTTTTGCTTTAGAGAACGGGCAGTTTTTCGGCGTACGCTTCCAGACGGAATCGTATCGTTGACAGGGGACAGCCGGCAGACAGAGGATCTGAATAGCCGTTAAAATACGAACAACAATGGCCGGAGGGGCGAGGGATGGCTGCGTGGAGAGCGTAATTTAGTGTAAACAGTGCCTGGCCGGAAAATGATGCCGTGGAAAGCTTTTAGGGTCGACGGCGCCTCTGATTAAATGAAAAATAAGAGGACGTGCGTCTCCGGTGTCGATTGATTCCTGGAAGAGGAGAAGCTGGTTCTCTATGAAAACTGTCACTGGTTGTGTAAGTAAAAATCAACATACGCTCCGTGATCGCACACAGTGCAGTTTTTGTCGGGCAAACGCGACAGCTTTTATTTACGGGTTCTGTGCTTTCCCTGCGTACGACGTTGGTATTGTATACCAGGGTCCCAAAGAAAGGAGGCAGGGTAAGTTCCTAAGGATGTCTGCGTCAGAAGGGTGACTCAGATTCGTGAAGATTGGCCATTTATGTAATGTGTAGGGGAATTGCGACATGATTGCGCAAGCTTAACAGGCAGGAGGCCTGACCGTCGGACCCTTAGCGATTAAGTTGAGAACTAAACGAATAGGGATTCGGCGACACGGATCATTAAAGCATAAAAAGCTTTTTAATAAAACCGCCAATCTCAAAATATTTTCCGTCCGTCCGTCCATGGTTTCCCGCTAAATTTAGCGGGGAAAGTAAATTGGTTTAGGTGACGGGACGTCCCCAGATGTCACGTGACATGAAGGCATGTAATCTATACACCTACACAAAATCACATTTCGTGAAGTGATTTTGTGCGCATCATGGTAACTCATTTGTGGTAGTGCTCTGCAGCTTCGCTTGCCAACCACCTTCAAAAGGTGGAAATGGTTTACAATTCCTTTTGTAGGTGGTATTTTCAGCGTTCTTGTGTATGACATACGTTTTTTGCATTTTCTGAAACGGCGAATATTTGCGTGCTGGGCTTGGGAGAAGGCACACCTGTTTGTTAATATATGAACATTTACATTGGGTGGACAGTCGATGTGTGGCTTGACCAGGGTGTAAGATGAACAGGTGGGGAAACGGCCCATAGAAACCTACCGCAGCGCCGCGACCGGATTGTGTACTCGTCTGGTTGCGGGTACCCCCGATTTGCGACAGATGGCGCTGCGGCGAGAGGAAAAAAATTGGAATCGGATTTGCATGGAACTCTATGGGAGAGTGCGCAAAATAAGCCGAGAGCACGACAGTCATCCATTGAAAATCCACGAGAAATCATCTCCGTCAGTTTAGCCGGTCGCCATCGGTCGCCCATCCGGAGTGAGAGTTCGCGGTGCTCCACATAGGTGGCGCCACAGAAAAAGAGAAAACCGAGGGGGACACAATCCGGTCGCTCATTTGGCTCTCGTTTCCCCACCTGCCTATCTTACACCTGGGCTTGACTCAGGCGTGCGGTGACCGGGTCCTGCGTCTCCTTCGTGTCTTGCGCATGGGGGGAAGGGGGGGGGGGGGGTCACTGCTAGCCGGAGTGCGAACGGCGTGGCGGAACGCGTGATATAAAAGGCATGAAGAGTGCACCTGAAGTACACTGTTAGCGCACGTTAAGTACACCTAATGTATGCTTCTTAGTATAGCTTAAGCTTACTAGTGGGCTTTTAGTATGATTCGGACTAGTGAATACATACTTCGGTGTGCTCGAAGGTATGCCAATTGTATGCTTCTTGTATAGTATCAGCATAGTTCTACTTGACTGATTTTTCTAATTAAAGTGCAAAAAAGTATCTTCTTAGTGCGTGCACTATGTACACAGTAAGCATACAGGTAGAGTATTTATTTTTACCAAGTTGGTGTGTGATTTAGAAGTGAGGTGTGAAATTTTAAGTCGAACAAATTCAGTTAAAAAAATCAGTGAAAGGTAAACTAATAATGCCTGTGCAGATGAAGCCACGGGGACATAATATTGGGCGTTATTCCCCTCTATAAATAAAGAAAATCAACTAGAAGTTGATAATTAAGTTTTGAATTTGTGAAAATAAAGGTATGATTTCAATTAGAAAGTTACTGAGCTTTGTTGATTATTATTTTCCTATATTATGGCCACGCGAGCGTATAAATTACCTGCACAGACCTTTCACGATTTGTTTAATACATCTGTTCGAAATAAAAATAAACAAACAATAATTTTAAAACAATATTCGAATAATGTATCACTCAAGTGTAGTTTAACGTTAAGTGGAGGCGTAAGCACCACCACGATTTCAATAATCATTATGCCATCTTGCATTCTCCTCTCCCTATTCCTTCTTTCTCCTTGTCCCTTAAACGTCACACAAATCGGGCAGAATAAAACACAGTGATTTTTGTTTATTTTTTATTAGTCTATACTTAGTCCCCTAATGCACACCGAACTCACAAGCCCAACTCATGACGCGGCACCTAATATGTCATTCTGGATGTAAACAGGATCGTCGACTTAGCCTACCTACAAGCATTAGGGACCTATAGCTCGAAGCTGTTACAGCACAGAAAGGAGGTCTCAGACGTGAACAGAGGTTTTCTATAGCTGACAGAGAGCTCGAGCCTCAAATCAAGGCTACGCCACCGAAAACCAAATCACTTGTCCTTGTGTATGCAATCTGTCTGTAGTTAAACTTTGAAGCTCGATCCAAAGCATGGGCAAAGCACATTAGACCTGTGTGTTTTCAGAGTGGGAGGTTGTTTTTCCCGTGTAGAGTGGAGCAGGCTTAGTTCCCTTAGGGTCGATTATACATTAACGACAAAGAAAACATATAAGGTGTTCCAGTTTAGGCTTGCAGGAGGTAGAATAATTCAAGAGCGTCTTCGAAATAAAGAACTGTACAATAGTGTAGTTAACTTCACCGAAGATTCGGAGATTTAGCTGAACTTCGGGATTAAACTGATCCCTTCTGGGCAATCCCAGAGGAGTTCTAACGCGCAACTGCGACGAACTCTCACTGCGCGTATAAGTGGAAGACGGAATCTCCTTCCTGTAATATTTGTGCCGTTCGACCCCGAGCTTCGAGACCCCACAAATGAGCACTCCGAACATGTACAATTTAAGGAATCGGGAAGTCAGGCAAGGTTTCGGAGAGTAAGAGCAGAGACGCGTGAAATACAACCAACGATTACGTTGGAAGACACAACACTAGTATACACTAAGGTACATCCAAATCATATGTGAAAACTGTCGAGAAGGAAACAAGCATTCTTTCGGCTCAAATAAAACGCTAACGTATTCGGAACAAAAAAAAAAAGTGGAAAGGAAGTTCCACAGAAAATATGTTGAAACTGGTTGGGGTTGGCACGATGTCACAGGAATTCTGCCGAAATGTATGTGTATCCGTTGTCTTTCTTTTTGGCTCACGTTGTGATTATACCAACTCTATACTGCTGATTGGGTTGTAGGAGATCTTCCTTTGCATCAACCCCATTTTTTCATCCCTTGAGCGACTTCACTTAAAGTGACAGTAGCAAAGGTACCAATTACAGTGAGTGTTAGAGTACTAGTTTAGCAGAATTTGGTAAAATAGATCAATTTCAGTTCATTAACCCGGAAACACGGAATAGTTTAGATATTATAAAATGAACGTGGTGCTTTCAGGACATGTTTACTGACAGAATAATGCCCAGCGTTTTGAAGCCACCTGCAATTTCATAGGTGTCTTGTTTAACAAGAGGCTACTGGTGTAATAGGCTGGTTCACTTTTAAGACATAAAATTATTGCTTTCTTTTTTTGTCTCTATTTTTAATGAGTGGGCTCGAACCCAGAAATCTAAGCTTGATAAAGTTGTACTTGAGCGGGCTATCCGCGAATCTAGTTCGTCCGCTAAAAAAAAGTATGATCTGCATAAATAATTAGTTTAGCGTTGCTATCTATAATCGTTGACATGTACATTAAACAAGAATAAAAACCAAAAGGCCCCATGCGGGCACCTGACGTAATAGTTCTAACTGTACGGGAACAGATATTTATATACACAAACCGATTTCGGTGCTTTAAGTACAGGTTAAAAATGTCTAGCCTGCTTCCACGAAAACCATGGCATTCAAATATGTGTAAAAAAACAAAAAAGAACACATCTGGTTTAGGCCATGAGTTCTTTTTTTGTAAAATCGTCAAAAACGCCGAGCACTTATTTCTTAATTTTTTTTTAATTGATCTAAGATTTTTTTTTTAGCTGAAACTCCAGGAAGATTTTTTTCAGGAACCGAATCGCGACGAGTTTTGTAAGTCGTAGTTGTCGAAAAATGGGCTAAACGTTGATATAGCACTTACTCAAAAACATAAAAAACAGGAAATACAGAGGTTGGTCAGTAGTTTTCAATATATCGTCGTTTGCTCCCTTCTTATGAAATACTAGCACCCTCGCCAAATGTATCGCTTTAGGAAAAACACTCGGTTAAATAGAAAGTTAAAAATGTGCGTTATCACTAGATCAATAAAATAAACACCGTTCTTCACCGGCTCCATTTGAATATTATCAGTGTCCGTGGAGCCACTATTTTAACAGCATTGTAAATTAAATAACTTCAAAACGAACAACTGCGTCTAGAAATATCGAATCAGTGTTGCTCTGATCAATGTACCTGCAAGGATCGAAATTTAGTAAACTATTACCTAGGTTAACGAAGAACTCGTTAAACCTATTAGCTAAGAATATTCATGTTAAGTTCTTACTATTGATACCCTCCTGAACTGTATTCGGCAAGTGAATACGCATTAGCACGAGGTTTAGGTTTTTCAGTAATGTGTGTTCTAGCATAGATTAGTTCTTAAGACAGATTTTGCGGAATGCTTTGAAAATTGTGAGCCTCTGCGGCTCTCTTGTTTTTGAAGCGCATATATAAAGAATTGTTTTATTAAATTTGCATACCAAATCTGATGTTGCCCATAGCTTCTGTGCTCTCGTTGACACTCCGAAAGGTTTCGTTGGAAAATGTTATATAGAGCAATAAGCGATTTTATGAATATGCCATAAGCCTTATCAGCTTAACCTTTAGGAAATACTGCGCTCCAATCAGAGTAAAGAATGCACTGCCGGAAAGCGCCTAGTTCCCCTAGAGATATAATTTGAAAATATCCCTTGGGGTGTAAATCCGTATTTTTTTATGAAGTCATATCAACACGTTGGACTATTGGGAGGCGGTCACTCAAAGCCCAGCATATTACACGAGATTCTGGTTTCCCCGTGTAAAATTTGTTACGAGTAAGTCACATAAGTCGAATAATATCAATATGTCTCAGATTTTACTCTTTATCGGGTTGGAGTTGCCATTGTGTATACGAAGCCGTGTGGATTATTTATATAGTAAATTTTTATTTTTATATCATCATCAGTAAGCATAACTATATTGAATTCCCCTGCGAAAATAATGATATAGTCGCAGTTATTTATTAGCACACAAAAAATCACAACGAGCAACGCTGCCGTCAGAAAAAAATAGCAAACAGCACGCACATTATGATGGTTACGCAAGCACAAAACATCATAATCTTTGGTGATAGCAGTCTGGTCGCTGAGCAATTAGCAACACATGTTTTGATTTCGTTTTTGTGTTGGTAGAGCCACTCCCCCTCTTCGCTGAGAGGCACGGTTTGAAGACTTGGTGTTATTAGCAGGCAATTGAGGTAGAACATTTTTGTCATCTGAATACCTCGTCTCTGTAAGCATAATGACACCAAAAAAAATGTCAAAATTGGTTCACAAGTAGCTCAATTTTGCATGTTTAGTTTTTAGGTGAGTGTGCTTTTAGATTAAAGCGTTCTAAAGAGCGGTCACTAGTAACGTGACATTTTAAATCCTTAAGAGTTTTAAAATTCTAAAATCTCATTGCAATCTACGAAACAACAGCTTGTGAGTTCAAGAGTATGGAAACTTAGGTGAACATAAGGAGGTTTCTTGGGTAAAACCAGCTGAACAAAGGAAAGAAAGGTGACAGGAGAAAATTGTTTTTTTTTTTGTTTTCCCACCAAATCACGGGCAGTCACTCCCCATCAGCTTTCCTTACAAGTATGGTGCCCTTCTTATGCAAGATGCCCTGCTCCAGATTTAGCTACCCAAATCAGCCCTCACTTATGCTTCATCATCGTCCCCTGAATATGGACGTGTGGTGTTAGACCGCTCAGCTTTCCCCACGGCCCTTTTCATAGTTCCCTGGTGCTCTTTCCGACGAAATTCAATAAAATGTCCGGACCCTTGCCTGGCCGTGAAGACACACTGTGCATATCAAGTATTTCACCGTCAAGAAGGAGTGGAATCTTCAGTTGGGCGAAAATATCCTTTACTTTGTGCAGCAAGTTTTAGTCATTAGTTTTGGTGACACCGTGAAATTCAAGACTCAAATTTGTACTTCGGAGTTCCAGGTTGGGAACCACTGATTGCAGTTTCTGTTTGTCTACCGGTTCTATACGTTTGTTTGTCTTATGTATTTCCTGTTCGGTCACATTCTTTAGAATCTCGTCATACTGGGTGGACATCATCTGTTGAGGTTTTTTAATTATTTCGAATGTCCTTTTGATGTCATAAGACTGTCAAACTTAGCATTGATTCTCGTGAGTGTAATCGCTGCCATGGGTTTTATGCTGCATTTCGCTTCGAATTTCTTGCAGCCGTGGCACTTTTACGAGTTCTTCAGGCAATCGCTTTTCGTATTAAAATTCCTTTGACGCGTCAGAGCAGTCACTCGGGTGATACTGTCATTTGCAATCAATACAGGACAGAACGTTACGATCGTCCGGAAGTACACCGCTATATTGCGCGCATAGCCCATTGTTATTACTAAACATTGAGGCCCAATGTATAGCAAAGCAGCGGCAGCAAAAATATAAAAAAACACCAGAATTTAGTTTTGGCAGTAATCCAAAAAATGCGCAACCTGTAAGTAATACAGAAGATTTGTTTCAACGTACTTGCTTCAGCAGCTGCTAGTGATAAGTGATGTCCCGTTAAATTGGGCCGCCTTTCTTAGGATTGATTGATTGAGTTTTATTGGCGCAAAAGCGTCTTGGGCTATAGAATGCCCCTTTTTCAGAACATAGTTGACTGTGGTCGTAGATATCGCAGCAGTCGCAGGATGTTTTTTCAGCAACCGAAGCACGTGGCAGTGACGCTGGACTGTTGAAACTTCCTAAATGACTCCGCAGGAAAACGGCGAGTAATGCACGGATTAGTTTTAACGCGCTTGCTCGAGCTGCCACTGCTGCCATGTGAAAACGTGCCGAATTGGCACGTTGACCTAAATCACACGAGACAAGCGCATTTAGATACAGCCATGGAGCGGTTGAACGCCAAGCGGACAGCCCGACGAGCCCAAAACACAAGGGTGCTTAACGACGCCGACTCAATCCTGGAAAATCCTCTGCCAGATATAGCTAGGCTGAACGCGGTCAAGGATTGACTCACTGCCAGCAACATCGTGCTAGACCATATCCACGAGGAGGTGGAGCCACTACTACCAACCGCAGGTCTTGAAAACGAGTGAACTACAGTGGCCGAATACCAAGAGCAGGATATCAGAGTTTTTGGAGATTAGCAGACGGCACGTTGTTCCTGCTACCACAGTACCAACAAACAGCACTCCCGAGAGAGTCGCCGGTGTTAGCGGCTTGATTGCCGAAACTGGACTTAACTTTTTTTAAACGCGACATCAGTAACTGTAGAGTTTCCTGGGAGCCATTCGAAAGAACATTTTACTCACTGTCGGACTTCCTCCACAAATGACAGGTTCTATTCATTCCGACGCTACCTCGCCGGCTACGCAGCATTAGCTGTTTCCGGCCTGCTGACGACTGAGTGGTGCTACGTGGATGCTATCGAACTCCCGAAACAGCGCTCCAAATATTTAAAAAAAGATAGAGCAGAAACATCTAGCAGCCACTCCGAATCCTCTTAAGATTCAATCCTCCGTCGACATTTGAGGTCCTCGCAAGATTTATGACTCAACGCAGCTGAATGTTCGTTGCCTCAACGCCATAGATATTCAAACTTTGTTTTGGGTCAATGCTCAGCGACATATTAAAGAAAGCTATTCCTTATTACATTGTCGTACAACATCATCGACACGTGGGCTACAAGATCCCGAGCAGCCTAGAATCGATGCAAGGCGACGGCTCCGCATCAGCAGCAGCTACTGCCACTTCGGGACTGAACGAGATTTTGCAATTACTCCGCATCGAAGTAGAAAGCAAAGAGCGAAGCTGCCACGCTGGAGGTCGAAGCAAGAAGCGAACAGGCGAGACTGGACAACCACAGTGGGTGACGAACGTTCCACTGTTCGTCACCTTTACTAACAGGTGAATGTTTCTTCTGCCACTCAAGAAAGCATGATACGCGTTTTTGCTATGCCACTAAAAAACTCTCTGGCAAAAGTAAAATATTAGAAAGAGTAATCAGGTGTTTCAGATGTACTACAAAAGTACATTGTGTTAGAGACTGCCGAAAATATCTTGAGCTGCTCTTCATGGTGGTGAGTGAATGCCGTCCCTCTGTGTAACCCTTAATATACTTGAAGGGTGAAGGAAGTGACAAACTAAGAATGAGTCGCTTGTGCGCCCTCGTCCAAACTATATACAAAGAGAAACAAATCGTACCGACCAGCAGTCGGAGATAGCGTGCACCTGCAGACATTTAAAGCATGGATCATCAACAAGAGAACCAGCAGATATGTACGAGAAATTCTAGACGGAGACAGCCAGCGATTGTTTATTCAAAACGTTCTGGCGAAGCGCTTGAATCTCAAGGTACCGCGGAAGACCAAACATAAACTGAACACCTCTGACAGTTCTGACAGGGATGAACTAAATCATTGCAATGTAGTCGAGATCCCTGTCAAGAGTTAGTCCAACGACATGGAATCCATAATCGAATCAGTTACTATTCCGGTTATTTGCCAAGATATTGCGGCGCAAATATTTCAAGACAATTTTGTTTCGTTCTTACGTCAACAGGATCGAATCATAACTGATAACCTAACAATCCTAAGAGTAAAAATTACGCCAGGAAATTCTTGCTAATTGCGTCAAACCAAGTTTGGAAACTCCTAAAAGGAGAGGTCTTGAGGTGCAACGAAGACGAAGGTTTGCTGGCAGTCAATACGAAAATGGGCTGGACTTGGCAGGGACCATCGATTTGAAGCGGAAACTTGATGTCACCTCCGACTTTGATGGTATGTGCCCTGAGGACCGAAACTATGACAAAAGATAAAAACAACATCCCAAGCACTCAAAGTTTTTTTTTGGGAGCATGAGCCCATGGGAATTTTCGCTAAGAGAATTAAAGGCGACAGCCTAACTTCTCCGTATGTTTCAAGCAAAATATAGTTAAAAATTGCCGACGGTGCGAAGTAGCGTCCCTTGGAAAGAGAGGGGGGCACAGATGCCATGGAGAACAATGAGAAATTGCGGTATCAGGCTTCAGATCTCTCCTAGAGCAACCTTCATCTAAGAAAGGCTTACTCCATCGATATGACAGCGCCATGCGCCAGTACTTGGAGTTGGGTTATGCAGAAGTAGTATTTCCCGATTTCGAGGGTGCTACAAAGCAACTCGTCTATTACATTCCACACCGAAAAGCTATTCGCGAAGACTCACCCTCCAAAAGTTACGGGTACTCTTTGATGAATCATCGCATTGAAAAGGATGCAAATCTCCTAATGACGTCCTCGAAAAGGGGCTGAACCTGAATCCAGATATCCTCTGATTCCTACTTTGTTTCAGGTGGTATGAGATGGCATTGACTGCTGACCCCGAAAAGGCTTTTCTTCACATAGAAATTCAACAAGAAGATGGCAATGGGGTCAGATTACTGTGGTTTGCCAAAAAGCTCACCTTGCCCTTTGATTTAAAAGACTTGCAGGAATGGCGAATGACCCGAGTTCCATTCGTGGAAACCTCCAGTTCATTCTTACTTTCTGGGACAACTCAGTACCACTTGAAGAATGGTGCTACTGACAAGAAAATTTCAAAAAAGTGGCGAAGCTCGTTTTATGTCAGTGATATTTTAAAAGGTGCAGACACGTTTCAGGAAGCGATTGCACCGTACAGAGCATCGAACTCAATCATGAATGGTGCAGGCATAAAACTACAAAAATGGGCTTCAAACCGCGAGTATGTACAGTAGTTAATCGACGAAATTGAAACAGATGTGGTACCAGCAGACAGAAACATAAGGCTGTACGAGTCCACAAGGTGCTTCGGATGATGTAGGATGAAGACAGTGAAAGTTCTAAAATTTCCTGTTGATTCTTTTACATCATTCCTACACGCAAGAGTGGATGCCAAACGATAGATCTTTGAAGCTGCGTT
Organism: Ixodes scapularis; assembly: GCF_016920785.2. Taxonomy (NCBI): domain Eukaryota; kingdom Metazoa; phylum Arthropoda; class Arachnida; order Ixodida; family Ixodidae; genus Ixodes; species Ixodes scapularis. The sequence continues at coordinate 57,654,239 of NW_024609882.1, forward strand.
AAGAATATTTGATCTGATGGGATTTATTACTGCTTTTACAGTACGGGCTAAACTTTTCTCTCAGAAGCTACGGACAGTGGGAATGAACTGAGATAAAGAACTGCCTAGGGAATCAAGGTGTCATATGGTACAACCGGTGCGCAAACATTCCTAATTTTTACTGGATACACATACCAAGGCCACATTAAGTATAGACTAACAAAACAATTCAAAGAACTGAAGTTGGTCATCTTCGTTGACGCAAGCAGGCACGCCTACGGAGCTTGTGCCTATTTCAGAATAGAAGATAACAGCGGACACATTGTAGTTACGTTAGTTATGGCGAAGTGAAGAAAGGCACCTCTCAAGGCACTGACTTTGCCACGCTTTGGGCTCTTAAGAGCCTTAGCTGGGACGAAATTGCTGCATTACCTTGGCGGCACGTATATTCTCGATAAAGACAAATACACCATGTGAACTGACTCGACCGTTCTGCTCGGTTGAATAAAAGGTTCGGCAATAAGGGGAAGCCTGTCAAGCACAGAGTTCTTAAAATTCAAGCTATGACCGTTCCAGAAACATGAAGGCATTGCCCAGGAGAAACTAACACAGCCGATCTACTCAGAAGTGGAGAATCTGCTACAATTCTTCGCGATAGCTATCGTTGGTAGGATGGGCCCGAATGGCTTGTTTTAGAGGAACGTGACAGGCCGCAGAGTCCACATCAGTCGAAAGCCAAGAGTTAAAGGCTGGGCCCATGTATCTCCAAACGGAGGCTCGAGAATCTACTGTACTTTTTGATGTGACGAAGTACAACCGTCTTCAAAAACAACTTAGAATCACAGCACGGGTTATCAGATTTGCGCATCACAGCAGCTCTAAAGGAAATAGACTAGGCGGGCAGTTGGAAGCGGGAGAAGATGCTGCATCAGAACGATACTGAATAATGCAAGTTCAAGGAGAAGCCTTCACAAGGGAGGTTCAACTGCTGTCCAGCAAACGCGACATTGAACCGAGCTCTTCTCTGTGTCGGACCTGCGCCCATTTCTTGACTTCTATAACTCACACAAAGTAACAAAACGGCTGCCACAATTCTATGCCCCTTGCTCTGCTAAAAATCTAGTCATACTATCAAAACACCACCACCTGACAGAGCTTATTATTCCAGATGTTCATTACCAAGTTGGCCATGAATGAGTATTCAACACAATGGCCACTCTAAGACAGTGGTTTTGGATCCCTCGCGCTTCACAGTTGAAAATGAAGACTTTCAGGAAGGGCCTCCTATGTTCGAGGTTCCGCAAAAAGTTAACACCAGTGCCATTCCGGTCTCTACCTGCGAAGCGGGGAAATATTACAAATTCGTTTGATATTAAGAACGTTGACTTCGGAGGACCTTTATATGCGAAGAACGCTAAAGAAGAAGCTAACAGCTCTATACTTCGTCTCACCTTAGCATGGACTAACCCAAATGCCGTGCTAGCGCGAGCGGCTAGCCTTGACTGCCTTGTCTGAAGCACTTGCTGCGCGAGCGCTGGTGCAGCCGCCGAGGCTTCATTCGAAGCAGGGATGGGCAAAATAATGCAAATATGTATCAAAATACAAATAAAAAATACTTCGTCAAAAATGTATTTAATTACAAACCTAATTACATTTCCAAAAAAGCACTTCAGTACAAGATACAAATACAACCAAATGTATTTGGTCTCCTCCAAATACTTCTCCAAAAACATTCCTCAAAATTTGCGTCAGCGACTTCAGGGCACCTTCAGCGGGTTTCAGGGTATCTCATTTTAATTTTGCATCGAGCACTCGGGAGTTAGTGTGCGAGGCTCTAGTAACGTAATAGAAATATAATCAAAAAAAATGTAATCAGCTTGGACGTAATAGGTGAAAAAAGTACAGAGCTTCAAGCAGCTTTTTTTGTCAATTACATTTTGGTATAGACCAACCAAGAACCGAGACGACCAAGACGCGCAGCACTAGCTAGAGAATATTTTATTGTTGCAACTCGCACCAGTTAAGAAAATCTGGACAAGCCGCGCATTTAGAATGTTCCAGGGAAAAATATGGTTGGAAATCAAGCTGTAAAGCATCACAAGTTGTCACAGGCACTTGTTTAGCAAGTCTGCCTGTGAACGTCGATTTCGTCACTATTTTTGCCCTGGACTAGCACCGTAATCACAAAGTCACTAAACGCTTGTGCTTGATTGAGAGACACTGCATTCGGTGCAAAACGTAGTTTTCTTCCTGCTCTGGTTAGTGCCTTTCAAATAAAGCCGGAGGAGAAAAAGAAAACGCCCCATGGCCGAATAAAGGATGGAGACTATATCTTACAACCACATGCATAAAAACAAGAATTGTAACTTCGGCAAAAACATTGATTTAATATAATAGAGGCAAGTGCCGCGGGCGCCCGGCGTGCCCGGGCGCCCGCGGTGAGCGAGACGCGAACTGCCGCAGGACTGGTGTATAAAGAGATGAAGGGTTTCTTAATTTGTTGTTGCCGTTGGCGTTGAGATGAAAAAAGAGCAGCTTTGGACACGTCTTAGGATGAGCAAAATGAGTCGTGACAATAAATTTGAGGGATGTATTTTCGCCCAGAAAATTGTATTTAATTACAATTGTATTTGGAATACCCACGTTTTAGTATTTAAATGCACACGACAAATACATTACCCAATTTGTAATTAAATACAAATTCAAAATAGACAAAGTATTTGAAATACGTATTTCAAATACTTGTATTTGAAATCCTGCCCATCCCTGATTCGAAGCAAGTAGCTCGCGTTTTTAGCGGGCGCTTAACAATAGTCCATACTAAGGTGAGACAAAGTATAGAAGGTATATTATTTTGTTTACGTGCGCTACTACAAGAGCTGTACAATGCTAGAGTGCACGACACAAGAGCGCCGACAGTAGAGCGCCACGACTTTAGCGCGCGCTCACGAGAGCGCCGCGACATCAGCTCGCGTGTCATTAGAGCGCCCGTCAGGAGAACGCACAACCAGTCCAGCGCGAGTCGCCTGACCCGACCGACCACTTGTTCGGACATCACGTGTTTTATGTGAAATTGGCGGGGATTTACGCCACGGCAATCAGCGAGGACATTAACAAATGAGTCGACAAAATGTTTGCGCGTGACAAATAAAGAAGTGTTACAAAAAGCTGACAGAAGAAAAAAAAAACAAACATTAATCTGTAGCAATCCTTTCTGATGAAAAAAAAACACACACAAAAAGAAAAAAACATTTTAGCTGCCAAGCTTCATTGCTCTTTGATTTTCTGTCTCACAGAATTGCAGGGGAAGTCTTCCTTTATCCGTCAAAAAGTTGGGACGCTCTGCGTCCGATAAAATTGCGCTGAGCTTTCCTTAGATGAGTTTTTTTACTGATAGTGTTTTTGCGGTGAGCTTTCTTCATCATAGTTATGGACGTCACAGTAGTATTTAAAATTATGTGAGGGACGTCTAAATATCCACCACATAGATCAGAGCCCAAATGCCTGTGAAGATTAGACCAAATATAGCAAAAAGTGACCTATTTATAGTATATCCAAGAGGCGCACCGTAGTACTGCGAAGAAATCCCCGCTGCTGTCACCAACTGCAGACACACCCGGTACTTAGATGACCGACCTCTCTCCCCTTCCCCCTTTTCTTTCCGATGTCAGTAAACAAATGGTTCGAAAGAGTCGTACCCGTTTTACTTAATTTTTTTTATTAAATGCATATTCGATCGATCAAAAATCACCAATGCTCCGATCCGATGAGGCGCACATTGGTGTTCTGTTTCTGGAGCCGCGGGTACATCACACAGTTTGCGGTGTTCACTCACCAGGGGTACGCTCTCGTTTCGCGCGGGCTCAAATGCTCGCGCGCTCTTGTGTCGTGCGCGCAGCTGGTCATGCGCTCTCGTGACATGCGCGCTAGTGTGAAGCGCGCTACTGTCGCAGCGCCCTCGTGTTGCGCGCTCTAAAGGCGCCCTTCCGACCACAAGCGCTGTCCATATAAAGCTCTCAAGCGAGCTCTCTACTGAAGCCTTCCTTGCATTTCGAAGATTCATTTCCCGGAGGGGGATACCAATTACTATTTTCTCCGACAATTCTTGATCATTCAAGAAGGCTTCGACCGACTTAAAGGGGTTATGACACGCCAAAAATAAAATATGAGATAACAATACTGCTAAAACCCACTGTATGTTCCTATAATCCTGATAAATTTTTATTGAAAATGGCGCGATAGTTTTGTGGATAAATCGATTTATGTGCGGATCCCTCGGAGGGGCCGGCCGGGTGGAGCTGAAGGCTGGTGACGTAGCCAGCCTCCAGCGCGGCGTTTCCTTGCACGCACTCACAGACTTGGCTCTCTTGGCGTCTCGAGCTTCAGCTTCCTCGTTTACCTTCCGCGTTTCGATCATGCGGTCCGTGACGATTACGTCTACGGCATCGCTCGCCTTGTCAAAGTGTTCGAAAATGATCGCAGCAGCGATGAGAGTGATTGTTATCAACAGATGTTGGAAGCTGTTCATTTTGACTGCGACCCGCTGGCGACCAGCCACAGCGATGGCGAGTTGCAGACGGGCTCGCCGTTGTCACCGTCGTCCGGGAATATCTCGCAGGTGCATGCAGGGTGGAAGGTCAACAGGCTGGGGGCGAGATCAAGAATAGCTTCCAGGTTACCGAAAAAGGGGTTTGAGCGGTTTTGATCGTACCGAGGCGAGGAGAGCTCGGGCCATCATGGGGGCGCCTAGAATGAAAGAGCGTTCATGGTCACGTGGTTTATGGACACCATGGCGTGACTAGCTCGGGCAGTGTTGCCTGGTCGCCAGATGAAAATGATAAAAATTCGTAAATTGAATATTGCAATTATCAGAGCTCTAAAAATTGCGTAACTTGGTGTATATACTAAGTAGCCTATGAGCATTCCATTTCAAGAATAATCTATCCGTTTAATTTTCGTGTCATAACCCCTTTAAGGAAGATTTAGAATTCTCCGAGGCACCCTGGCTTCTCGTCGTACCTCGCGCAACGGAGAATTAAATGGGAAGTTATCGGTAAAAGCGCTTCTTGGTGGGACGGATGGTGGGAGATGTTAGTTCGTTGAGAAAAGACAGTTTTAAGTAAAGCTTTGGGAAGAAGCAGTCTCAACTTTGAAGAACTGTCAACTGTGCTGTGGACGTCGAGGCCATTATGAATGTTCGACCATTAACGTATGTTCACTCCTAACTCGAAGAACCGACACCAGTCAACCCAGCTCATTGCCTAGTTGTACAAAGCCTCAACGTTATGCCGAAAGCCGACTCAAACTCTGAACTTCTCAAATTCATGACTCGGAGGGAAGCGACCGGAGGCTAAGGAATAGGTTGCTGGTTATGGACCACTTTTGGATTTGCTGGAGCGAAGTATGCATCTTGCAGCTACTGTCTCCTCATTAATACCCAAATATCAAGTCAGCGGCATTAAAAATTTATGACATAATACTGTTAGTAGAGAAAAAATGCCCAAAATATTTGTCGAAGCTCGCCCGAGTGACGGAGGCCTACGTCGGAAAAGATTGCTACATAAGGGCATGTCTCGTCAAAGACAAAGACGTAAATTTATAAAGAAGACCGGCTCAAAAACTTCATCTACTTGAGACACACTCAGATTTCTTTGCTCGGGAGGATGTTGACAAACCCAAGAAAGAGGAAGAAGAAACGACGAACTGCCTGAGTACAAAACTAAGATGAAGAATGATACATGTATGTTTGAGTACATTATTAAACCTACCGGTCGCATCGACCTTCTGGCATGACGTTATGCACTTCCACTGTGACATCTTTAAGAGGGCCTAAATATACCAGACGACAACAAAACTTCTAGTAGTTAAGCCTAATTTTGACACTTTTTGTGCTAACTAAAGCCAAAGTATTCAATATATGGACGCAGAACAAGTTTGGTACCAATTGGAAATTTTCGGGCTTTTAACGTTCCTAAATTTGTTACTAACAAAACAACCTTAGCCCCCCCCCCCAAAAAAAAAAAAAAAAAAAAAAAACAAAAAACACTTTGCTACTGACGCATTAAAGGTGGCATGCCGAACAATTGCAGTCCCTCTCGACGTCGGGGGAGCTGCATATTTCAAACAAAGGTGCACGTGTTTAACTTTTCTTAATGGAAGGAGCGGGTAGGAGGGACTTTTTTTTTATTATATTTGATCTAAAATTTTGACATTTTACCTACTTTAAGCAAAAACAATTTAAAAGTAAAGGTTCTTCGTGGATACATCTAGACTCACTAATTCTTATAAAAAGCTTAGTGCAAACCGCCTATTTGTCCTCCTATAAAACGTTGATAGCGAGTATCTAGCCAAAAGCTGCGTGCAGTTTTTTGACTTAGAAAACAAAAAAATAAGAACTTCACAAAGCCTTCCTTTTAGAAGCCCTTTAGAAGTTAACTAAAAATTGCAAAAACATAGTTAAAATGGTGCAATTTCAAATACATACTGGCACTCTTCGTATCCTCAGGATAATGCGTAAACATTTTTATTATGACTAAAAAGTTCTAAGTAACAAAAACGAAGTGCGCAAACTGTGAAAACAACCAAAAGTTGAGAAACGAGAAAAAATGCCTTTGAAAGTTCAAAAGTTGCATACTCTTCAAAAAATCGGCTGGAAGTACACAAAACTGGGATCAAACATAGATAGTTTGCCTAGGAATTATCCAGCGTTATTAAAAACATCCCTCCACGTATGTTGTGGATTTCAGTGGCCCCTCTCCCGCCATGTGCCTTCCAACACCGTTACATTATTGCTAGTGAAGGTCTTGTGCTGAATTGGTGTTAGCAGGCTGAGAATCGCGCCGAAGCGCGGACGTTTACTGCTTTCAACTTGACGGACAGCAAAGCTCCTGCGAGCTTACCCTGCCGTAGCTTTGCTTTGCACATACGCCTCCGTCTCACGCGGCACGTTCCGACGTAAACTTTAAAAGAGAGACCCATCTTGAGGCAGTCCCTTGTCTCTAAGTGTAGTTTGAAGGATGATAAAAATTCCTTGCGCTTTCCAGCCGCACTCTAACAAATGGTGCAGATCGCGTCGCTGAGAAGTATCGTTACTGCACCGATGTGGCACATCACTGAACTCGCTTAGCTAACCACTTACCCTGTGGACGTGCTCAAATACCCCGATATTTTTTTTCAGAAGGTCTGACGCATGTGACCGAAGCACCTATTGCAACGTGAAAAGGCTTAACACGCGCTTTTGCTGTTAGCGGATTTCGTATACGTGTCGTCTACTTTCGCTGGTCGTCTACACGTTCGGGCGCCTCCCAACGCCATCTAGCAATACACGCGCCAAACACACCCCGCAACTTGGTTCGGTCGTCGGCGTTGCCCTCCGCCGTTGAGCCTGGCAAGTTCCTTGGCCCTATTTTTTGCAAAAGGAGAGCTACGCTTTGTATTTTTACAAAAAACAACCAACCTGTGAAGTACAGCTTTGACGAAAAGTTTAAATTGCTACGTGCAGGCGTCCATTTTTACGGTCCATTGTAGACCGAGCCTGGTGACTTAGGACACCCTAGCTGTGGCAGAATAAACAGTCACGCTTAATCCCGGTGTAACCTTTGTAACAAGTAAAGATTCTCATTTGACGATAAAGGCGGTGACCTGTCACTCAGACACTTATCGCCCTCTGCCTTGATTTCAAAAGCTTCATGTAGTTTTCTAGAAACCTTATCTGTGTACCTAGCCAAAAAGTTGCTATCGCTAAATGACGGGACATGTGGGCAACGATTGCAGTGAGTGTCAATCTGTCCCTACGGGGTAGCTTGGGTGGCCGCGACATGTTCGCGCGCACGATCATTGAAAGTAAACATTAGACAGAAGTCTGTCTGGTTGGGGAAATGATTATTAAAATACGACGACCAACCAATCCCTAAATCAGGGGCCCAACGTTTCGAAGCCGGTTGGGCTTCTTTTTCAGGGGCGACTATGGAGGAAAGGAGCCGCAATCTTCTTTCTCGTCTCTGACGGAAGCAAATGTGCACGATCCCATCTTCTTCCTCTTTGATCGTTTTTTGAAGACAACTGGTGGAGTCTTCTCACATACACAGATGGCAGTGCGCCATCTGTGCATGTGGTATCTTTTGGTATCTTTTGACGTGATATTCCTGTCCACAAGCGTTCCGGTCTCCTTAGCAGTCATGACTGCCAGAAATACCCTGGAAAAAGACAGCGATTTGAGCAACAGCACCAAGCTCAACGTGGACGAACTTTGCCGCCTCCTTGAATTCTGCCTGAGTAACACTTATTTCAGCTTCAAAAGAGAGTACTTTAAGCAGACCAGTGGAACCGCAATGGGGGCCTCCATTTCTGTTGCCACGGCAAACCTGTGCATGGAAGCCATAGAACAAAAGGCTCTCCAGTCCTTTGCTGAAAGCCCCAAGGTGTTTCTAAGATATGTGGACGACTGCTTCTGCGTCATGAAGAAGTCTCAAGTAGACAACTTTTTGACACACCTCAATTCGATCGAGCCTAACATCCAATTCACCGTGGAACGGGAAAAAAACAACACCTTACCGTTTCTCGATATGCTTGTACAAAGGCAGAAAGACCATCTCCAGTACCCAGTTTACTGGAAACCAATGCACACCGGAAGGTACTTACAATTTGACTCCAACCACCCGACGAGCTATAAAGTATCGGTGGTACACACACTCCTATCAGGGGCAAAGAACCTTTGTTCAACTGATTCTGACCGTCGAAAAGAAGAAGATACCGTCATTTGCGACCTCAAGAAGAACGGATATACGGGCAGCTTCATACACCGCATTGCCCGTCGTCAAAACCGAAGTCGACAACACCGCCAGTCGCAGGTTGATACGAAACGCCGGCCAACCACGCGCATCAACGTCCCATGCATCAAGGGAACAAGTGAAGCGCTGGCACGGGTGCTAGCAAGGGAGGGCATTCAGATGGCCCACAAGCCAATTTCAACCCTTGGACGCTTTATGCCACGACCAAAAGATCGGCGCCCTAAAGAGAAAGCGCAAGGTGTGGTGTACGAGATTCCCTGCGCGGAGTGCCCGTCCTCGTGCATCGGGGAAACAAATAACTATCATGAACGGATTCGTCAACACAAGGCTGATGTGCGCAGCTTCGATCAAGAGCGCAGCGCGGTTGCTGAACACTGTGAAAAAATGACCACCGCATTGACTTTCTAAACACACGCATCCTGGACATTGAAACTAATCGTCGCCGGAGGCTCTTCCTTGAATCTTGGCACATTCAGACCACGCCAACAAACATTAATAGGTCTCTTGGCGCACTGCCATCTGTGTATGTGAACAGACTTCACCAGATGCCTTCAAAAAACGATCAAAGAGGAAGAAGATGGGATCGTGCACATTCGTCTCCGTCATAGAGGAAAAAGAAGATTGCGGCTCCTTTCCTCCATAGTCGCCCCTGAAGAAGAAGCCGAACCGGCTTCGAAACGTTGGGCCACTGATTTAGGGATTGGTTGGTCGTCGTATTTTAATAACGATCATTGAAGCACGTGCTTCCGTGGCGCATATAAGAAGAGCGCTTGACATTGGTATGTCATACATTACTACCGTCATCCAATCTCTGTATTTAGTGCGCTGCCTACTTTTGCATGAATTTGTAACGTTAGGGATTATTGATCCTACGGCACAATTGCGACTGCCGATTGGTAGCGCCGTTGCCTTCCCAGCTAGCCGGACACAAACAAATACCAACATACAGAAGACAAAACCTCTCAAGGTGATTTGCTCATTGCTGTCGGTTGCCATGGTGATTGCCCCTTCTGGCCCCTTTCAAAGTTTCGAAGCTTCAAGGGGTCGTCAAGACTAGTCGCACCAAGATCGCTATGGAGCGCATCATCGTACTGAAAGCGTTCCTCGGCCGATATGAGCGTCTTTGGCACTATGCATGCAATTAACTTATCACTCATGCTTATTTCCCCAGATCTCTTACAATCATGTTGCTCTTCTTGCGTGTTTCAAGATGGTAAAATTATTTTTCAATGCCTGCAGGCACTGACGTTGCGTCTGATGGCGGTACGAAGGTGCAATTCATCACACGCGGCGTCAGTGCTTGGGGTCATTGAAAAATAATTTTACTGTCTTGAAACACGGAATAAGAGCAACATACTTGTTAGAGATCTGGGGAAATAAGCATGAGTGATAGGTATATTAAATGGACAGTGAAAAAGACGTTCATATTGGCCGAGGAACGCTTTCAGTACTATGATGCTCCAGAGCGATCTTGGTATGACTTGCTTTACGACCCCTTAGAAGCTTCGAAGCTTTGAAAGGGTCCAAAATGGAGATCACTATGGCAACCGGCAACAATAATCCAATCACCTTGAGAGGTTTTGTCGTGTGTATGTTGGCATTTGTGTCCGGCTAGCAGGTGGGAAGGCAATGGCGTTACTTTCCCGGATCCAGTGACTTTAGGTACAATGTACCAGTGGTTTTCACTGCACCCCAAAAAGATGTCGCGGTGGTGCCGAAGGATCAATAACTCCTATGATTCTACAGATTAATGGAAAGCCAGGCAGCACACCAAACACACAAATTGTATGGCGGGTGTTGTCTATGACCTAACCTTGTAATGCGGCTCTTCTTATACCGGCCAGACAGGCAGGTGTTTCATTGGTCATGAGCGTGAAAATTCCGCGGCCACGCAAGCTACCACGTCGGGACGCTGACGCTCACTGCAGTCGTTGCCCATGTGTCCCGTCATTGAGCGACAGCAAAGTTTGGCTAAACACCCAAAGAGGGTTTCTAGAGGTCTACATAAAGCTTTTAAAATCAAAGCCAATGGCAATAAGTGTGTAAGTAAGGCGCCGCTGTCTTTATCGGCCAATAAATATTCTTTTTTTCTTACGAAGGTTACAACGGAAATAGCCGTGACAGTTTGTTCTGGACAGACACCCTATATACACACCCCACCATAACTCAAATGATGGAAAATAATAAGTCAATCAAGACATTTAGGACTAACCTAGTGACCTATACTTTAAACCTTTTGTGACCTGCAGTTTGCAGTCCAATATTTAATATTTTATAATTTTGTAAACCTAAATTGATAATTTATCGAATGCAATTTGTATGTGGTACGTATGGAAATGATTCTTTATCCTCTTGTTTTCTCCATTTTCTCCGCTGAGTGCTGTAACAACCTAAGGCTGGGTTACTCTCAGAAGACAATCATTTGTTCTTTTACACTAGCAACCCAGACTTTTTTCGTGTGATATATAAAATACAATACAATGCAAAACAAAATATACGATTCGTTTTTTTTCATATAAAAGTTAATGGCGAGTACTCTCTTGTCTGTCTACTTTCTTGCCCTTGTGTTTTTTTTTGTTTTTTTGGCGCTTATCTACATGGTCATGATGTTCGTTGTGTTTCTGTGCGTGTCTTATCAGAGCTAAACCAATCATGTAGATAGAAGGACATTAATTCACGATATTATTGTTAGTGGTTCTATGGTGTCGTGCCACTGGACTCCGTTGACAAAACAAAGTATAGGCAAATACCATGTAAGCCAAGACTGGAGACTCCCGCGGAGAGAGGGCGAAAAATGATCGCAGCGCCCCTGGCAAGCTCGGAGTTTCCGCTGGCAGACGGATTTCCGACAACGCGTTGGTTTTGCCTATATCCATACGACGTTACCAATGAAAAACAATTATCACGTGAATTCGCTGCTTTGAATATAAAAAAAAAAAAATACGTGCCACCTCATGAGTGAAGGACATTTTTTCTTGGGTTGGGAAAGATGTTACAGCTTTTAAGGAGTTTTGATAGCAGACGAATTCGGGCTTCCCTGAAGAAAACACTCTGTCAGAACTTATGTGAGCCAGGCAAAACACGAATGTACCTTCACCCTGTTTTTTGAAAGAGGCCAATGTCCAAAACCTTCAGAGCATAGCTACGTTTCAAGTTTACTGTTTTTTTATCAATCAATTCCTTTTGTTGCAGTTCCTATTACTCACGAATGTATCACTTAAAACCGTTTTGTCGAATAGGCGAGCTAGCTAATCCCGTTAAGATCGTCTGCGGATGAAGACGCGAAAGTAAAATTCGAACCACGTACCTTACTGCATTGTCAGTATGCTCTGGAACAAGTCGATTGTGCACATGCGAATCTGATGCTATTATTGAAACTAATAAAAGTGGAGTTACAAAAAAAGAAACCAAAAAGAAAAACCCAGACTTCTCGCACGCTTAAGAAAAAAAAAAAAAAAGAAATAGTGGAGGGTATCGCAGAGCAAGTAAAGGTGATTTCGGTTATGTTATATACGGTGCACAAATTGCGATTGTTAGCGGCCAAGCGACTAACGTCTCCTGCGCCTTCTACGATCATAGGCAAACACCCGTTGGACTCGTGCAACTACTTCCATTTTTAAAAGTCTCCTTGTATGTTTGAGGCAACGCCGCCGCGCTCTTTTTTCCTCGTGCTTTTATATTTCTTTTTTGTGTTGTTTATTTTATGCTCGAATCTTCGCGTATTTTGCTTTGACTTATTTGGCGTAGTTTTTATTTTCTTTGTTTCGTTTGGCTCTTAGTACCGCCGGTCCGCGTGGTACTTTATGCGCGGACATAATGAGGGCCGTCTGCAACTTTGTGTTATTGTTGTTGTTTCTTTCCGCTGTCGTCTGCGATAACCTCCTGTTCTCGCCTTCGATTGAGTTTATAATCGTAAATCTTCATATGTGTTTTTTGGTACTTAATAAATATATTAAAAGTTTAAGCTCGTGATACTATTCATAAGCTATTCAGATTTTACTTGAGTACGCCGGCACGTCTGCTATGGGTCATCGTTTGTTGATCAATTGGCCAGCTCCGGGCGTACACCAGCGAATACTTGGGGATGGCAGGCATGTCATGTGTTGCCTACCACTGCAAAAACAAGTTTCTGCGATGTGGTAGACAATTTTTCTGCCGTTTACTGGAGACCGAACAAAGTAAGTAATTAAGTTGCTTCAAATTAAACTAGAAGAGCTATCCAAGCCTGGCTTCAAAATCGCCACTGACGCCTCAAACGATGATTGTGACAACTCTACAGAGGTAGCGGAGAACTTCACGGACGACATACAAGATGCACAACTGAACTCCCAGTCCTATGTAGCCGGCTCGGAGCTGGTCAGACCTGTCACCATGCTTGCTAAGTCCAACTGCAATCACAAACATGGAACACCTCGAAAACCATTTTGTTGAAGAACAAGAAATACTCGCATGTGAAAATTACACCACCTTACGACTTAGCTCGTCACCTAGCCGGTAACATCAGCCGTGCCTTCGACGCACATTGCACTGATATATTGCACCAAACAAGAGTTCTGCTGAAGGCGTACCTGAGGCCTCTGATGAACACTCGAAACAAAGGAACGGTATGCAAGGATTGCCTGGACATGAACGTCGACAAGCACTTGAATGTACTTTTGAACTGCTTCGTCAAGCAAGCAAACAAACAACCTGCCAAAGTCCTTGGGGAAAAAAATGCGAAAGGAAAAGAGGTCACACACCCTTAGCACGTAGCAGAGTGCAGCGTGCGACTCTTATTTACCTGGCAGTGTGAGCTGGACTACGTTATTACTTTCTTCTGTTTTGTTTTAGTTATTTCAAATGCTGCGAAAGCAAATAAACAAACATGTAATGAACACCTAAAAAAAAAGTTCTTTTGTTTCTAATAGTTTTTTTGTGTTGCTTTCGCTTTGTTTGTCTTGGATTCAACAACGACGGCGACCACCAGTTGCTCATTTCCAATGCTCCTATTGACGCCCCGCGCGATCGTTGTCGTTGGAGGGGGTCTTTGCTGGGTGATTTGTATCTTTGTATCGTCTCCTAAATTTTTTTGTTTCATTCGCAGTTGTTCGCGTCTGTTCCCCCTTTTTTTAATTTCCGTTTTGGCACGGGGACTCTATCTTTCCTGCAAATTTGGGAAAGCGTTATCAGGGTCATTTTTACCGTTACTTTTTGTTTTGTGTTTATGCCGCAGCGGCTGGTGCGCTTTCGCTGTTTGTGCACGTTTTAATGATCACCTATTCAGGTAAGAAATTATAACAACGCCGTTTGTAACGGATCAAAAGTAACCTCTTACGATGTAGTTGGAGTAGCTATATGCCTTTTTTCCGCTTCCTAGATGTGCTTCAAACGCGTTTGATCTCCCGAGTGGCGTTTGAGACCGCTAAATAAACTGTCCTTTGTTTCTGCCCACCTCTTTATTTGATTGTCGTTGCAGTTGCGATCAGTGCATTCCGCTTCGCAAGCGGACTGACCGCAATGAATTGTTTCAGCTGCTGGGGTGACGAAACGGAGCTTGTAAAGCTCGAGGACCTCGCGGAGCCTATACTTTTTTATTGTGCCGTCTGCGTCCATTAACTCCGAGTCCGTTGGAGGCGCCACTGTCGCGTTCGCCGCCGCTTCCATTGGTTTTCGAAGGAATTTCCAGTATTGGCGAAGCTATATCGTATTTGGTAAAGGTGTTGATGAACGTACACGGTTTCGGTTGACATCATAAAGTCGTAATGTCTTGTAAATTGACGTTATGTGAGCACCCAACTGACATGTCGTTTGAAATAAGAATGCCACGTGACATCGCCTATTAACGTGAGGTGGTGGTGCCGCATGTCATTGCGTCACTTAACTGCATGATATAATGTTTACGTCACGGCTTGACGAGATTACACGGTGCCACGCGACGTCATGCTGTATCGTGACGCCAAGAGGCCAGGTTATGATGCCGCTTGACGATCACCACTAAAAAGTCCCTTGATGCTCCTTTTACAAGTAACGACAACCAACGCAAATGACAAAGCACATTCCGTTGGAACAAAATGGCGGCATTCAGAACAAACCTCTGCTGTGCGCCACCATTCACTTCCTAAAACCTGCACCTTCACGCAGTCGGTGCTTAAGCGAATGTCACTACTTGTAGGAAGCTCTTATCTAGGCACTTTACACCACGCTGGTGACGTCGCGTGAGCACCGTTCGGAAGATTCAGCGAGACATGTGTCTGCTAACTTGGCTCCTATGTAACATGTTTTGTGGTTCCAGTGGCATGGTCATTAACCTCTAATTGCAGTTCACCGTTAAATATGCAGCGGAAATAGCATTCCACTTGCTGCACATCCGTCACTGCGCTTTCGTTATGCTTTTATGAGATATTTCCTTTTAAACCCTAGCACAAAACGTATTTAGCCTAAAAATCTTTGCCTCGGTCGCCACAAACCTTATTGTGTTTCGTTAGTGGACAAATATGGGTTATTATCGGCATGGTGTGACCGAACGAAGTAGGCAAAGAAAGTTAAAAATAAAAAAAGAAGTCGGGAGGACGACAGCGACAAGAACATCGACGTTATTTATTCACGCGTGCTTGCAACCCTCCCAATTTTTCTTTCAGACGTCATCGGGCTCTCCGGAAACAGGTGTTCTTCTCCCACATCATTTGTCCCGACGTGCTCGGACTACGGCGGCATTGTGGAGCGGCGCCGCTGCCGTCTCAAAATGAACGGTCCTGATCCAGATGTGAGCGCTGTGCCCGGATCACCCGTCCCAGCGTTGACGAATGGGGCCTTACCCTTTCACGTGCCGGCTACGACGCTGAGACGCCGGAGCAGTGCGAAAAAATGCCCAGCAAGACGCCACGTTTTTTTGTTGTTTTCTTTTTTTTCCGAGAAGATTTTAGTTTTTTTAGGTTTCCCTAAGGCCCCTGGAGAAGAAAGGTAGCGACATCTCCCTTCCCCTCCTGCGCGCACACTTTTCAATGCAGCGTGAGTTTTATCAGCCGAATTCCATGCGAAAACCGCCAGCAAGAACCACCACGAAAAACCATTACGAAGGACCGTCCTAAAGGACCGTCACGTCAATTTCTTTACTAAGTTTAGGCGGGCAAATAAATTTGACGCAGCGTCAACTTCACCGCTCAATTTAGCGAAGAAACGCAACCCGCATGACGTTAATTTCCTCCTAAATTTAGCGAGAAAATTGATGTGCCCTGACATCAAGTCTCGTGACGTCCATTTCTGCGTGGTGGATCTGGGATGGTTGCATCTATTTATTATTTTTTATAAATACTGGAAACTGCGATGGGAAAGGGAGGGGGAGAGGTTCCAAGCAGGAGAGGTACATAACTAGGGCTCCGTGTTTTCGGAGTTTACTTTTCGTCAAATTCGGAGGGTGTTTTTCGGAGTTTATTTTTTGCCGAAGATTCGGAGCTTATGGGAGTTCATTTTTTTTATTCCCAATTCTCCGAAATTCGGAATTTAATTTCGCTGTGTTTTCTATTAAATAAATAAAAAAATAATAACCAAATATAAACGTACGCCAGATAAAAAATAAAACGCGCTTGTATCAATTGAAATATCTTCAGTTGAATTGGGCGTTGGTGCCATTGCCATTGACAATACTAATTTATTCACGACAAAAGTCACACACAAGTGGGGCTTCGATAAAAGCCGATACCTTAAAATTAATAAACTCCCGGAGGTAGTCGCTAGGAAGCTCGTAGTCATCCCATCCTATTGCATCAATCGAGCCCGCGGCCGCGCTTGGTGGAGTGGTTAAGGAGGTAATAGAGAGTTTGAACTGCCCCTTTTCCCTATTTTATACAATCCCTATGGTCCATAGCTTTCACTGTTACTAAAACATACCCTTTTCTTTCTCTAAATCACAAATCGCATGGCACAAACTGGAAACCAAAAGAGTGGCTTTTGTCGTAACCCGAATGTAAAAACGAACGACCTGTTGCCCTGAATCAACCTTTGAAGAGACAAACGACAAGACCCCTTTTGACAGCGGTCCGAGTTTTGAAAGATAATTATGGTGGAATTTTCACAGAGCCATTGGCTCTGTGCTAATTTAACTGTAAAAAAACAAACAGTTTTTTTACTTTTTTGTTTGCTGGTGTGTGTGTGTGTGTGGGGGGGGGGGGGGGAGAGGGGGGTGGCATTGACACATAAATATTCGGAGTTCATCGGATATATCCGAATTGACAAAAATCTTACCGGCGAGTGTTTTTCGGAGTTTTTCGGATTTATCAGAAAACACGGAGCCCTATACATAACCAATAAAATAAACAGTGCTTTAAAAAGTTTTTACGCATCTGTAGTTTGCGTTAAAGACGTTTTGTATACCCGGGTTCTTGCAACCTTAAACAAACGTTAAAAAAAATTATTTATTGCTTCCTCGCAATCGTAGCCGTCATGATCGTTGTAGCATACCGTATTTTCCGGGCTATAGTCCGCGAACTATACATGTTTAAAAGTTGAAATTTCTGGCTGTGCGGACTATCTACGCGTGCGGACTATACAGAAATTATGTTTTTCAATATCATTGATTATGACGAGACGGGACCGATTTTGTGAATAAAAGAGTATGTTATATTGATAATTTATGTATATTATAGGCTTTTTTTGTGAGCTAAGAAAACATACATATGTCAAGGTGTGTCGGGTATGAGAAGAATTTCGTGTCGACTAAGCACCAGTTGCCGACTACGCACTGGGTGCGGACTATGCAGCGGGTGCGGACTATTTAAGCAAAAACTTTCATTTTTGACCCCAAATTTGCCTCTGCGGACTATACACCGGGTGCGGACTATAGTCCGGAAAATACGGTAGTGGGCGGCAGGGGAGGAGAAGGAGGGAAAGGGAACGCGGCGCAGTGGTGGTGGCGGTATGGTGGCTGGAAGGGCGAATGCGAAGGGCTGCATAGCGTTGCCAATAAAACGACTCGCCTGCAGTTTCCTGTGCACCTTGCGGTGGTGAAGATTTTCATTGCAAAACACGCGCTGCCCGCCGTATGTGTGTGGAGAAATCACATAGCTTCTTTATTTTTTGGACTCAGGTTTCAGTAATTGCATAACTTGGCCACGTTTCACCCGTTAAATAGGTCGTGCGCCTGAATTCCGGGATGAAAATTCCGTGAAGAAATGTTTGGGGACAACTAGGGGCACTGCAACCAGCAGCTCAGACAGCGGCCCCATAGCGTTTTCGAGATCCTAGATTACAGAGAGTCTCCAACTGCTCGATCTGCTCGATTACGTGGTGTATGGGGCGCGTTTGCCTTACTAGCTGCGAGGAGGTGACGATCGCGTTGTTCGTCTTCGAGCATTTCACACTTTCCGCCTGCTTTCCTCCTCGCCACCTGAGAACACAACGCATGCGCACTTGCGACCAATCTTCGCCGGTGGCGTCCGCCATTATATTGCAAACGTGGCCCATGGTTTGAGGTGGACCCTCTCTACAATCTAGGCTCTCTCAAAACTTTCATCGCATATAGTGCCCCCTTTTTTATCAATGAGCGCATATAGCGCCCGTTACACTTCCACTTCTCACCACCGTAGTGGCGGCAATGATAAGACGCCTAGGCTGTTAGACTACGCATAGATCTCGTGAACTTTAGAGAAACAACTTAATTCTTTGAATTCGTAAAAAGAGCAAGCGTATTTAATATATTATGCCTTATATTACTTCAACATATTTTAATACTAAAATAAATACCACATTTCTGAAGTTCAGTCAGTTCTTTTTGAAAACTTGTGCTTTTATTTCGAGTTCACTTGTTTAGTTTCGGTTTCTCTTGTTTTGTGGTCAGAAAAAAAAAACGAATTAATCATGAGTTGTTTATGCAGCTGGAGTATAGTCTGACAGAACATGGCGACATCGTTACCCACTGTAGATGAGTAATTTATTCAGTGTAGTACGACTGCTATCCTAAGGTTTTCAACCTGCACCAGGCAATTTTGATACACGACCGCACGCCGGTACGATGCTCATCCAGATCGAAACGGGTAGGAGTGGGGATTGAACCTAGGATCCGTGGGTTCTGCAGCGCGAGCTTTCGCTCCACGTGCTCCAAGTTGGTGTGCGCTAGCCCACTCGGCGACCGACCCCCCTTCTTGTGATCACACACAGCTGCATTGCTGCTTGCCACGTAAACATCGTCTAAGAAGTCAAAATCGCCTAAAAGTATCGGGGAACTGTGACTGGGACGTTAACTGGCGCTTTCTCCAAGCACGTTATAAGGAAGAACATCGTTGATGAAACCCACAAAAATGTCGCGTAAGTATTCATTTTAGTCCTCTGGGCACCTATACGCCCCAACTCACACGTGTTCCTCGAGATTATGCAAACATGAATATAATAAATGCTACAAAACGGGGGCCTCTCCCCGTAGTTTTAATATCGATTTGCATTGCGCTGAGTTACACACCCAAGACGGTTGATTCAATATGTTACCGCCGCCGCTCGATTTCAGTGCCACCTGCGTATATTTCATAGCAGGAGCTCACGCTGAGAGCCATCGTCGTTGTGTCTCAGCTGTGTGTGCACGCTCCTTATTTTCGCGATGTCTCACGAGCATTTGAGGACAGCGAAAGACGTCCCTGTCGTTCCTGTATTGTTTCTCCAAACTGATTGGCGTCGGCGATGATTTAAAATCCTTGCCAAGCTTCACTGTTAAAACTTGACTGAGTTCAATCTTCAAGGCTGCAATCCGTGGAGTTGAGTTTCACTTCGTCTTATCTGATTGTAATGTTTTTGTTAGACCGCGTTGAATTTTTTTCCTTGTTTCATCCTGTCTCATTTATGCGACCAACACTTTCGAAGCCCACCTGGTCACTCAAACAGTTTTGTTTGGAAAGGGCCAGGTGATCAGTGTAACTTCAGTCACTGCAACAGCTTCCAGCTCTAGCAGCCTCAAACACTAGCTGCAACTACCAGGAGGCAGTGGATAGAGCAGTTTTAGACCCCATTTATTTGACCCCCATTCCAGTCCACTTAACCGTGCATTGTTCTAGACATTTTTAGCAATAACACTATGTGTTCACATATCACAATAAAAAAAGTCGTTTTACGACGAGTGCCTCAGGTAACTGCCGTTCTTTTTTGGCAGGTCCTTGTTGAAAGAACTGCGAAGGCCCAGGCACAAATGGCATGTCCAGGGCTGTGAAAAGAGGCCCCCAAGACCGAATTCATTAGATTCTAGTCCATGAGAAATACGCTATTTACAAATCGTGGTTTTAGACAAATTAGGCCCGACCGGTACCTGGATGATACGATTGGCGCTTAATTTAAGGAAGTCAAGTAGAGGATGTAGGATGTTGGACTTTTTCATCTAGAAGCCCAATTTGCGAAGCAGAGTGCTGGATTTGTTTTCTGAAAATATGTCTAGTTTGCAGTGTGAGCAGAGCTCATTGTTAATAATGCGTCGAAGCCACAGATGTCTGGCTGTCTTTTCATCACTACGGTGCGTGAATCGAACACGCTTAGTTGAAGTACCTATAAAAAATACCTTTTTTTGTTTCAGATAATTTGTTTCCACCATTATGTAAAGTACTATAACCATCTAGTAAATATGATTATATCTGATAAAATTATTTTGATGAATTATAATCCTCTACTACAAAAGGTGCGTAAAAATAGTTTTTTTATTTGCGTATTTTTATTAATATCCTGACATTTTAATGAGATGTATCGTTGTTCATTACTAATTGCTGAGCTTGTCATCAAAAAGTTTGTATCTGAAATTATTGGCTATCCAATGCATTGTAATAGTGAACATGATGAAGAGCGAGTGAATGAATCAACGTGAAATAATCATGCGTCCTATTATTGATCTCATGAACTATCTCTCGTGTCTGCCGTTCTACGCCATAGAGTGTGGTTAGGGACAGTGCAAAAATATTAACACGAAGCTAAAGAGAAGGGCTCAAAGCTTTGTGTTTGCTGTCCCTGCCCCCGGTTTTCGGTAACAATGTCTGTCCTCAACCAGCTTGCTTGCATACTCGCTTTACTTTGTGTGTCTGCAGTTATTTAGAAAATTGTACTGCACTGGCTAAATTGCTCATCTTCAGCGAGGAGACCCGTCGCCCGTTGAGGCAGACCAAGTTCTAGGCTGTATAAACATACACACAACCCAAATTTTTTATTTAGAAAACATTCATATTTGAATCGCCTTTATGTCTACATACTTTCACTAAAAGTTGACACTTCAGGTCCACACCAAAGACCCAAGGTTAAAGAAAAGCAAGCTGAAGGAGGGATATAACATATAGGTATTAAAACACAAAAATGTTTCGGCATTACTCTCAGTGCGTCTAACTTCCTTTCGCCCGAAATGACTGAGTAAAAAGATGGAGATCACGTTTGACTTTTGTCTTTTGTTTATACTTGAGACAAGTTTGTATATCTCGCATTTTATCCTCAAAAATGCAACTTGATTCCCGGCGCAGTTCCAGTGAGTGATAAAAATAACGCAGCATATTTCCGGTAATATGAGGATCGTACACCACTTATGAAATTCCACCAAGAATCTCAGCATTAGTCCGATTGGAAGGCGAGAAGAAAATGACGAAGATCAATAGCAGTGGGGGCCCTTTAATCAATATAGCATGACTATTGCGACAGAAATAAACAAATATTGCAGGCCGAATGCGGTGTCTCAAAATTGCAGAGGAAAATCTAGCCACCCAACCATTTACATAATAAAATTAACAAAATACGGCAGCATAGGATAGGAAAGAGCGCTTCTTATACCTCATTCACACCACCTTCAAGGTACCTAAGCTAAGGGACCTTTATTCTCTGCGGCCATTCATAAACGATTTTCCGCGCGTGGCGTGTGCTCGCGACCCAAGACACCCAAGAGCACGGGCTGATTCGCGGATAGCAAAGGGACCTATGTTAAGGGTACCTTTATGCTGACCGTGTGAACGGGGTATTACTACCATTAGGTTACTAGGTTTTGTGAGAGTTAAAGCCGATTACTAGCTTAAGGTAGTGAAAAACACTAGGTTGGTTAGTAACCAATACTAGACTTTTGACTTACTATCCTTGACTAGCTTTACAGTTACTCCCTACGGTTACTAGATACCTAGTAACATATGTGACAAGCAGTTGCTAACTTTTATTTAGTAAATGATACTAGCTATTGTTAAGAGTGTAGCGTCGGCTGCGGTCTAAGCTGGAGTAAAGCGGAGCGTAGAAACACGAAAGCAAGGTTCTGCTACGACGGAAAGCAGTATGAAGGAACTATTAGCTGACAAAATGCCCCGCTTAGTTATCCGTTATAGGTGCAATGTGATCATCGGAAAATATAATTGGTAGAAGACAAACAATACTATCACATTTCGAGGGGTACGAATTGCCGGAGAAACACAACCCCGTTAATTTTTTTCTGAACTCTTTTGTAGAGTTCTCTCTCTCCATCACAGCAGTTATTTCTCCAAACGCTGTGCAGAAAAGTAAATTCATCCGTCCTCTTTAGAATATAGATAATTTTTTTAACATTAAAAGCAAATGTGTGGAAATAACGGGGTCATATCTTGTCGTGTAAGTAATACGAGACGAAACAAAAAGCTCTTGCTATTGCCACTTCTATTACCACTGAAAAAACACTTGCTAGGTAAACAACAAAGTTGTCACGTTCACGCTATGGAGTTGTTACAATTCTCACTAAGCCTGATTATGTCACACGGAGAAAACAGTTGCTGAACTTCGCCTGTAAACACACACGCAAAAAAATGCTTTCGTTGTTTCGGTTACATTTGGAAAGAATATATGTCGGGCGACATGTTGTAGCACTGTAACAACCGGCAGCGAACATCGACGGCTTGTTTTCCGAAAATCAGCTACACCAAATCAGGGCAAACAGGCGAACACTTCGCCATGTTATTTGTCCGCTTTGGTCAGTGTTCGGTGAAGTGCCACAAAGCTGCTCTACGAAGTGCTTACCGCGTTCTCGTGACTATAATCCTGGCCTTGCTCGCGGAAGCGAATTGCTGTCTACAGTTTTTTTCTTTAGGTAATTGGCCCCTGGTGCATAGTCCGCATATAAAATATACTTATTTACACCACAACTCGACTAATACCTGGTTTATTAGCTCACAAAGAAGCTTGAATCGTACAAAAATCATCAATGACAAACCATGTGGTTAAAAAATTTGTCACACCTCGTCATAATGAACGATCTAAAAAAACAACGTATTCTATACTCCACACCTATAGATGACCCGGTCCGGGTAAGTTTCTAACTTTTGAACATGTGTACTGAGCAGACTACAGTGCGCAAAATATGGGTTATGTTCGATTGTCCGATGTTTAATATGTGAGAATATTCGCCTATATTTTGTTTCAGTTTAAGTGTAGGCGGAGCCGACGCCACGAGCTATTTGGACCAGTCAATTAGCATCAAAAGCGCAAGTCGCATGGCGTTCTCCGTTTGTGATTGGTTCAGTAATGATCTGTAGAAGGAGTTCACGAGAAAATAGAACCGTGTTTTGTCGGCCCAGATAAATGAAGTACGCATCGTAGAGAGCTCAAACTCCGTGAGATTGTAAAGGTAGCGGTTGGGATAAAAGCACAACAGTTTGAGAATATGACGTTACCTGGATCGAAAGATAATACAGAAAAACAAAAGTTCTGTATTAGCCGACGTCCACCTAAGCCTAACATTATCAAAGCTATAAATGATTTTTTGAACGCGTATAAGATTTATATTTTGTTCTTTATTTGTTTATTCAATAATATCTACAAAATGATCTGAAGTCTTCGAAGTCAATATCATTTGTTAAGTTATTTCGACTTTGAATGGCGCGAAACTAGAAAAATATTCTAAATCAATATTTTCAAACATGCATTCTGTTAATTCTTGGAAGTTTATTCGTAAGCACCTGGGATGTAGAAGATTTGAAAATAATTTGAGCTATATTTATGAAGAGAGCCATTTATGCTTTTGTAAAATAATTTTCATCCTGTCAATCATAGCTTGTGTTTGTAAATTCAGAAACTGGGCTTTCTTGACTAAATCAGGTGGTGGTGATCTCGTATTATAAGCGTTAAAAATAAACCTAACAGTTAACTTTTAAATAAGCTCTACTTTGTTAATTCCACCCTTAGTAAAAGGGCGCCACACTGAGCTCGCGCAATTTGAACTTAGTACCACAATCAGCACTTTTTTTTCCTCGTTGCAAACAAAGTCGGTCTAACTTTATTAACTGCTTTTTAAGTGCTGATTCCAGATGAGCTTGTTATTAAAGGGGCGGTGCAACGATTTTATGATTAAAAGAATTTGCATCTCGTCATTTTTACGTTGTTTATCGTGTCCCAGAGGATAGAGAAAACACTTCCTTCATTAAAAATGTCGCGATTCCGCTGCATAATCGCAAAGCAAAAGGCGAGCTTTTTCCCCCACCTGCAGCCCCAAGTGGCAGCCGAAGGAACTACGGCGGAAAGATTACGTGACCTCGCTCGGCTCTAAGCTGCAGCATAGCGCCCGCTAATGTACGCAGAGAGAGGGAGGGGAAGCGTCCTCCGAGATAGCACGCGGGAAGCTACACAGCACTCCGAATGACGTCACTGGGAGTGCGACCAGGTGTGACCCTGAAGGCTGGGAGTGAGCTGAGGGGTGCCCGAAATACCAATCTTTATCTTTTTTTTACGCAAAAACTAGGACACGCAGTCGAAATCGGTTTTCTGTTCTTTACTTCAGAAGTGTCAAGGGGCAACTTCCAGAAATCTTTGACCGAAGTCCGAAAATCGTTGCACCGCCCCTTTAAACATAAGCCCTAAATATTTATATTCGTACAGACACTTTAGGCTTAGCCTAGCAAAAAAAGTAATTAAAATAAATAGGTTTTCTTACATGATGCAGTCATAACAGTTGTTTTATTAATTTTTAATTCTATGCGCCATTTCTGTGTCCAACATTAGATAGTAGAGAGTGCTTCCTGTAACTTAAAATTGCCTTTGATTTCACATACTTAGTGATATATGATATAGTCGCCTCCAAATACCATGAAAGAAATATCAATGTCAGTCATCACATCACACATGTAAACCAGAAACAAAGGGTTCCAAGCGCTATAGAGAACAAGAGCGCAAAAGACACGGACAAGTAGAAGAAGAGGACAGGACAGGGCAAAGCGCTACTATCAAATGGCGTTTTTAATGTGAAAGAGGCAAACACCTGGAGATTTTTTAGTGTTAGAAAAGGAGGAGGAACGTTGCTGTCACAGCAAAGAAACTATTGAAAACACACACACATACACACGTGTGTGTGTGTGTGTGTGTGTGTGTGTTTGAGTATGAACGGGAAATGAGACTAGATATAAACGAAACAAGAGAAAACAATTAGGATAACAAATTAGAGAAAGAGAAGGAAAAAGTGTAAAGAAAATTTACAAGGGAAAGAAAAGTAGAAAAATTGTAGCGTTTAAGAAAACAAATTAAGGTATCGGAGTCCTCTGTCAGATAAGGCTACTGACGGTGCGCTACTGCACACCGTCAGTACCCCAGATGCGCACCTTGCGGTGCCCCCGATGAGACAAGAAGTTGGTTCAAATCAAGTCTGTCATTATGAATATACTGCTGTCGATGCTTTAAATATGCTGATATATAATTTAAATTCTGGGTGTTATTTATTATTTGTGCTATGAAGTTTTGCTAACGGTTTCGGATGAGATACCTCATCGAATGCCTTAGCGAATTCTAAAACTATTACGTCGGTTTTCCCTAAACATTAAAAATTTCAGCTAAGCCGTAAGGGAATTTAGCGAGCTCTGTAGCAGTAGCTAAGCACCTTCTAAAGCCGACTTGATTCTTATAAATAACATAATGCTTATCCAGGTTGGATGACATATGTTTAAAGTTAATGTGCCCAAATAATTCACGTACTTTACTTGTTAAGGAAATGGGCTGGTAGTTCGACGCAATGTTCGAAACTCCATCGTTGTGAGGGGTCGGCTTGAACTTACAGAAACAGACGTAAAAAGAAAGGGACAAGAAAAAAAAATAGCTAACAAAAAAATTGGTTTAGTACCCTTTTTTGTATATGTATAATCGTATCCTTCAATGGCTTTTTGCATTTACACAAAAAATGCTTGTTTAAAAAAATATTTTCATAATGAACGTATCTAAATTTACAGTTACTCGCTCCCCCCAACGAGTTCTTTCGGTTTAACACGGATCAAAGACTGTTATGTATGGTGTGGGTTGAGAATCGAGAAGGCGATAACACACTAGTGTTCTTCGATCGTTAGTGCGACTAGCATCTCAAGTGCAGAAAGATTCTTGCACACCAAATAAAAACCGTATTTGCGATGTGCCACGTCCTGATAACTCGTAGGAGGAGCAGGTAATGGTAAGTTTAATAATTTCCTGTTGTAATTATGATTTATAACTAATAGTTGCATTGTGTGTATGTGAAAAGCCTCTGAAGAAGACGATTGCACATAAAAAAGGGGTGCCCTGAAGAAACATTTTTAGTCGGCTATTTTGTCGTGTGCCGTCCTTTCTACGTCTGTTCCTGTTAGTTCAATTTGACCGATCACTAATATGCACCAACTATTTCATCTAAAGCCTGTGACCGCTTCTGTGTATTGGAATAATTTTTGGCACCTTCAGTCATTTGGTAAAACTTCCTGTTCGAGAAATACTCTAAACAAGATCTGTGCATACTGTGAGGCCCATTCTGCATAACGCTTCAGGGAATCGTTAAATATCATATCCGGGCCCGAATTTTTTAGTGCTCAATTTATTAAAAATTAAATAAAAAAAAAAAAGATTCCCTCTGTGCAACACAAATTTTGCCGATTTTATTCATATTGCTCTCTTGAATATTTGAAATCACACCATCGTCGTCAGTAAAGACTGTTCTAAAAGGAATTGAACTCATTTGGGGGCTTATTACTCGGTACAGATGACTGCTCTTTGAGTGAAATAGGTCGCCAGAAATTCTGGGGCGCGTTTGTTTTAAAAAGACAAAGTCTAGCATAAAAACATTTTGTTTGTTTTGAGGGTTTAGTGTTGAAGGCGAATATTTAGTTCCGAAACAAACTAACGACATGATCCCGTCCTATTGATTTTTTTTTTGTTTTTTCTCACTCGCGCAACACAATCAATATTTTGCTACAGTGTCACGTATATTTTTATTAAAGTCAAAAAACGCAACTGCTCGAACCAAAAAATTAAACTCGACTGGGGAGGAAGAGTAAATGTGAAGGAGGAGAAATATGCCAAAAGTCACGTGACTGTGCAACTTTTTTTTAATGGACTTATGTGCCGCTTTTCATAAGTCACACAAATGGGTGTCATATTTTCGTCCATTCCTAGTATTGAGAGTGTGCCTTCCATGACCCACAAGTATAATTATCTTTGGTGGTTGTGTCTAAACCATAGAAAACGGCACGTGACAACGGAGAAGAGTGTGAGCGCGATTCAGTCGGCCAGTTTTACAGGGTGATTCAAGGAGAGGCCAGGCTCTTTAAATCGACAGAAAAATTCGGTTTCTTAACCTATCGTGCTACTACTTTGTGCAGCGTTGCCCACATATGGTGCATTTTGTTTGTAAAATTTGCAAAGAGCGAACTTACCTGAGGAAAAAGTAAAGAAAGAAAAAGGCTTAGGTCCTATGGAAACGCAGCGAAGCCACCGGTCTCCAAACAACACGGCGCCGTTTCGCTCGGGAGACAAGAGATGGCGTAAGTGGTCGCGACGCCAACTACCGCCAACGAGCGAGCATACGACGCCGAGAGCCGACGTCTTTAGCAGACAAGGAATTGCAGTTCCTTGTTGTTACCGCGCCTGTTTTTGTTTCTGCGACTGTCGCAGCCTGTGGAACGCGCGCCGCTTTTGAGTCGAAAAGATCGTCTGCTCAAAACGCCGGCTCTCGGTATGCCGTATGCTCGTTCGTTGCGCCATCTCTTGTCTCCCGTGCGAAATGGCGCCGTGTTGTTTGAAGACTGGTTTCGTCGCTGCGTTTCCATAGGAGCCAAGCCTTTTGCTTCCTTTACTTTTTTCCTCAGGTAAGTTCGCTCTTTGCCAATTTTGCAAAAAAAAAAAAAAAAAAAAAAAATGCACCATCTCTGGGCAACGCTGCACAAAGTCGTAGCGCGATAAGTTAAGAAACCGAATTTTGCGGTCGATTTAAACAACCTGGCGTCTCCTTGAATCACCATGTAGATAAATTGCAAGAAGGAAAAGTGCGCAGGCGAGCTGGTCGTTGGTGCTGGGGGAACGCGCGAGAGGTTTCCTCTCGCTTGATTTTTTTGTGGGGCCTTGATGCGCTGTTGTGGCTTCGGTACTTTGAGGGTCTGCGGGAACGGAGGGATGGGTGGGAGGGCTTATTTCATGTGTGGGCTGGCTCTCGCGGCCTTGAAGAAGCTTAACGTTTAAGTCCTTGGGAACCGGTGGTGTTTCCGAGCGGCGGTTCTGTCTGTGTGGGAATAGTGTCTGTCTGTCTAGCTCCGTGAGGGTTGTCTCTTTCCTCCTTCCTTTCTTCCTGTTTTCGTGTGGATGGGTATTTATTGGCGTCCTCCTGTGAATAAACTCTGCTGCATTTAAGATTTTGTGTCGTGCTGTCCGTTTTTTTATTTGTCTCAGTCTCAGCTTTTGTTTCAATAAAAGTTATAGATAGACGGTTTTCGTTAGGAACGAAAAAGAATTTTGAGCCGCAAATTGTGTTCTGTCTGTCTATGCTAGATCGCAAACTCAACGATGAAGTTAACTCAATCGGTCGCTGAATGGCCACCCTTTTGGTCACGTGATGTGACGTTGCGATTGAGTTTTTCCCTACGGATTCCGATGGAGTTCGAGCTATGCTGGTGAAATAATAAAGTTTGCGGTGACGTCAAAATGTCGTCACGATTGAGTTTGGCGATGGAGATAACTTTGAAGTAGTCGGGCAGCCAAAGTTGCCAAAGTCAATGAAGATGGCGACGTTCAAGCTCGCGGACGGGGCGGGCCAAAGCGAGCTTTCACGGACTATCGCTACATTTTTTATCTGTTCGCCGCTCAAGGTTCGTCAGGGACGTAATCGGGGAATACTGCCCGACACTCGTTGGCGCTGACATTTGCCGTGGAAGCTTTGGCAGCGTCGCGAGGGGCCCCATATGGTGACCGCCGAGCAGCAAGTGCTCTCCTTGTGCGTTGCTGGCGGCACATCTTGCTGCAACGAAGACGTCACCGTGCATCGGTGTGCTGCTAGTCGTCACCGTGCGTCGGTGTGCTGCGAGTCGCACTCTTTGGATGCTACTGAGGCGATAATCGATAACCCGGGGCTGAAGGTGGAGGGGGTTCGCATGGAAAGGGAAGACGGAAAGACGACAACCAAGAAGTTCAGCGATGCGAATTCAGCGGTGTTGTCGGTAAGTGCTCAGTACGCTGTGTTCTAATACACTCTGAATAGAACATCTTCTCAATGCGCTTGCACGAGAGCTCTCGGTAGAAAACGGGCGCCTCATTCAACGTGTTGACTGTCGTGCGAGATCGCACGCATTCAAGCTTACTCGTGATTGCATGTGTATCATCCAAATGTCTCGGGTCTCAACATCTGGGAACTGTTCAGCTGCAGCACGTTCTGTACGTTTTCACTTTACGATTGCATGTTCCATCTGGCGTCGTATCTTGCTTTTTGCTTGTGTTGTCTGAAACGTTTCGCTGCTTTTCTGCCACACGGGGTAAAGCGCCTCGTCAAGCTGCAAGTCATGCAGCTTGATGTTTGACATTATATGCCCCATCTCCCACCTTTGTATATAAAGGAAAATAAAGATATTATAAATTCAATTGACGCTGCACATCTTTGCTCTGAAGTCATAATTTTGGGTATTTTGAAAGGCAAGGGGAATACCTCCACTTTTTTTTTCAACTATTTTTATTATTAAATTTCAGGCTTTTTCGGATGCTATGTAACAACTCGCTTTAAGTAGAGACTGCATTAGTCTTGATGTGCTTTTGGAGAACTGAAAAGGTTATGAAACATTCATGTCAGATACTGTATCACTGTTGTGCTCAGGTGACAGCGACAAAACCCTGAAGCCATGCTTGCACACCAATTCCTCGCAACCCCAATGGATACTGTGCTGTCCTGAGACCAAGCTTAACAAAAAGCATTGCTTAAGATTCTGTCGTAGAGCAGTGAATAGGACGCTGAAAAGCAGGTTCCGGTGGTTGCAAAGGTGCTAGGCACAGCAACATAATTTGACTTTCTGCACAATGCGGGCTTGTATAGCTCTATTCTGGGACCTCCCCCTTGAGCCCCAAGAGTCCGACCCCGAGGACGGTGTAAGCTTTGGAAGCAGAGGTCACACTGTGCAGTGCTGAAAATCTGAGAGGTGGCCGCCTCTGCAAGTATGTGCTGCCTACCAGGGTCTCCCTGCTCAAACTTGAAGCCTAGCAGCTGTTGAGGCTAGTACGAGCTTTGTCTCTAGTCACATCTGTGAAATATACTTGTGTGTATCCGCTTGCAATGTTTTGTCTTACTTTGTAACTTGCCAAATCAAGTAGACACGGTAAGTCCCTTTGGCTGCAGAGTGGTCTACCTAAGAGACAGTTCAAGCGGCATTCAATTCTCTCGGGGTCTTTTATAGACTCCGAGAGTAGTTTGATACAAGGGCACGTTTTTTGGTCCAAAGCGATTGCTTACGCATCAAAACAACTTACCTCAAGCCTATGGCAGACAAGTTTGATATTTCAGAAATTGGTGTTTCATATCAGACAGAAATAGATAGACATGACAAGTACTTTTTTTTTTATTGCTGTGGTGCTTGGGCTAAAGAAACACCGCACCAAGCGTGTGCTGTTGGAGTTTTGGTATGGCACCTAAAACTGGAAGTTTGTAATAAGTTGATGTTTCTGAAAAAGCTTTTTAGCACAATGTTTCTGGCAGGGTAACCTGGCAAAAATGCAAACTGCATAAGCGAAACGTCGAGGCATTACAACAGAGAATAAAAGAGGGCCTCTTTATGGGTGGCATCTTGTATCCCATTGACTGCATAAGCATTCTGGCTCTAACAGTATATTTTTCCAAGCATAGAGGAAGAAAATGTGAAAAATTAACTGTGGTTGCTCTTATCTGAACGATTGAACTTGCACCGCCGTGTCACCGTTAATTGTGAAATTTCTGGTTGCCTGTATATAAACTATACATCGACATCTGAAGTCGAGATACGAGTCCCGGCACATAAACAATTGCACCGAGATTTCCTGACCCAAAATTTGTGTTCGATGTATGACAATTTTTTCGGGTATGACCTAGGTAGTGCTGCAAATCGTTTTCCCATGCTATACTGAAATCATGACAGACACAAAATGGTGCCTAGGGAGCATGTTTTATTGTGGATGGAAATTCTGCACCCCCATGAGGGGCAGCACGAGTGTGGTCAGTGAAGATGACTGTATGTGCAGCTGCTTGTCCCTCCACAGCCTGCAAACAAAGTAGACGAAAAGGGTGAATGTTTATAAAAACAAGCATTTTTAAAGACTATGTTACAGAAATTACATAGAACAAGAGAATCCCAGGGGTGTGGTGAGCAGTAATGTATGGCATACCTCTGCTTTTACCTTCTTTTAGAACTCTCATGCGGTGCTGGAAATATCAAGAATGCGAGACTCCTGAAAGACATTTTGTTTATGCGGGCACCTTCCAAACCAAGGAACTGCTCAGACCAGCACACTCATGCTGTGTGTCTTCCAGTAAAACACACAACCTATGAAGCAAGCAGCCTTGAGCAATGTGCACCCAGCATGATCTAATTACTTTGCAGCAGACTGGCCTGCTCTGTCAATCACATAAAAAATGGAAAGCGAGAAGTTGGAAATCACTCACTTCGAAACACAATACAAGGTCCGAAAATGAAAAGGAGCGAAAACAGAAGAGTCCTGCATTCACTTTTCTTTGTGCTATAACTGTCTGTCATAACTGATTTCCAATGACAAGTTAACTGTTGTTCCCGTCAATGTTTTTGGTGCTGTGGAAGTCCAGCTCTTCCGCACTCCGTTGAGCAAACAACAAAGACTGTGAGCACAGGCTGCTCTGGATGTAACTGAATAAAACAAGGACGAAGAAACTCGGCCTGGAATAATTCATTAATGGTATATGACACAAGTTTTCTTTCCACGGTTCTTTAAACAATGCTTGCCAGCCAATTTTAGACCTTGACTGCACTTCTCTACAACTAGGGCACTCATGCTGCAATGTTGGGTGCCCAGCAGCATGTGGAATGCAACCAGCTGCCCCTGCTGAGTGGGCGAGAGGTCCTAAACAGTGCAGCTGGGGGCAGTTCAGGCCTTCACCATCCAGGGTGGCAGTGCACAGCTGCAGCTGAAAAAGATTAGCACAAGTGACCGTTGACCGGAGTAGCAAAATCACGACAGGCAGTGCTATTGTTCCCGAGCGCGCCGATAGCAAGTGCCAGTCGTGTTCCATGTCTCAACGTGTGGGTGGCTGCCAGAAAATTGAGGGATAAGATAGCTTTCGAAATGCAAGCTTTTGGATTGGCTGCTTTGTGCCGGCCACCACCGTGTGTCGCGATTTTGCTGCTCCGGTCGTTGGTCGCTTGTGCTTATCTTTTTCCACTGCAGCTCTACCTGATGACTGGTGCACATCTCTAGGGAAATTAACTCGTCAGCTTGAGCGCTACGATCCGAGCTTTCAAAGAAACATCACGAGGCAGCACACTCGTGCAAAGTCAATAAGACCAAAAACAACACGGCGTCTGTTTACTACAAGTAGAAAGTTTTAGGAGACCGTTACCGTGTTCTGCGGTGGTAACGGTACGGCTGGTGTGAAAAGCATGCTTCTAAGTTACAGCGCGAGCTCCCAGTAGCAATTTGGCTGCGCACGGCAACGTAACGCTAAAACCGCCCATTGAGATGCCGTGCACTTACCGACACTGCAGCCGAGATGCCGTGTGGAGACGGACGAGCCGCGTCTGCCCTCGGAATCATGCGCCTTCTTCCGTGTCTTTGCGAGGAACCGTTCTCATATGGGCCAAGATTCTGTCCTACTCCTCGAGTTCAGCGAGGACACTTGGTTCACGTCCCCCACCAGACTGCCGAGTGGCAATCGCGACGTGATAGCCTTTGAAAAAGCCCGACTTGACAGAGAAAATTCCAAAAGTGAGGCAAATCTTCGTACAGACACAGGAGCACTTTACGCGCAACGTCCACCATCGGCCATGACGATTCATCACGATCGCGATGCAGCTCACGCATTGCGATCATCTAAATTGTTTAACTTATGTAAAAAGACATAATTGATGCGAGCTAGACTTAACACCGGTAATTCTATTTGAATTGTGCCGCATTCTACATTTTCATAAGTTAAAAATGTTGCTTTTACAAGACCTTCGATGCGGCGTTGCGCATTTCCCTCTAGGGACATATTTTGGGGACAAATCCCGATGAAGTTACAACTCAATCGCCGCTCTTCGTTGACGTCATCAACGCGCCGCGATGAAGTTCGTTGCCAGTTGAGTTTGCCGCCGATTGAGATTAGGCTCTTCCCACCGGTGACGTCACGATGAAGTTTTTTCATCGCTTTTTCCAGCATAGACAGACTGGGCAGTTGGGCACTCGAATGCAATGTACAAACAAAAACCTTGGCGAGCATAAATACCCTGTCAGTGTGCATTTAAAGATTGTGTTTGTTACGGAAACGTACTGGTAGTACTATGCAATGTTCGGGTCTCCGTCTTTGTGACGGGTCGGCTTGAACTTACAGAAACAGACATTTAAAGAACGGGAGAAGAAAAAACAGCGAACTAACAACTTTGCTTTAGTACATATACTTTTTAGTATGCGAAATCGTTTCCTTCAAAGTCTCTTCATATTTGCACAAAATAACTATTTGTTTTAAATGACATTTAAAAGAGAAAAGTATTTAAATTTACCATTACCCGCTCTGCCAACGAGTTACCTGGGTGTGGCACACATCACAAACTGTTTTCTTTTTATGGTGTGGATTGTGATGAACGAGGTGCTAACACACTCCTCCACGGGTTCTTCGATGGCCGGTGCCTCGAGCATCTCACGTGCAGAAATATTTTTTTTGCACCAAATAAAAACCGTATTTGCGATGTGCCGCGCCCAAATAACTCGAAGGACGACCCGGTAACGGTAAATTTAATAATTTTCTTGTGTAAATAATATTTGAAACTAATATTTGTATTGGGTATATGTGAACAGCCTCTGAAGAAGATGATTACACATAAAAAGAGAAGAGTACTGAAGCAAAGATTTTGTTTGGCGGTTTTGTCTTGTCCCGTCCTTTCTACGTCTCCCATCACTAATATGTACACCCGCCGGCAATATGAAGGTGAACGCCGGATTGTCGACCGCTCCGTGGTATCAGCGCGATGACGCGGCTGCCGTGACGCCTCGCTTTCTTATCGCGATATGAAGGTGAACGCCGGACCGTCCACCGCTCCGTGCTATCAGCGCGATGACGCGGCTGCCGTGACGCCTCGCTTTCTTATCGCGATAAGAAGGTGAACGCCGAACCGTCCACCGCTTCGTGCTATCAGCGCGATGACGCGGCTGCCGTGACGCCTCGCTTTCTTATCGCGATATGAAGGTGAACGCCGAACTGTCCACCGCTCCGTGCTATCAGCGCGATGACGCGGCTGCCGTGACGCCTCGCTTTCTTATCGCGATACGAAGGTGAACGCCGAACTGTCCACCGCTCCGTGCTATCAGCGCGATGACGCGGCTGCCGTGACGCCTCGCTTTCTTATCGCGATATGAAGGTGAACGCCGGACCGTCCACCGCTCCGTGCTATCAGCGCGATGACGCGGCTGCCGTGACGCCTCGCTTTCTTATCGCGATAAGAAGGTGAACGCCGAACCGTCCACCGCTCCGTGCTATCAGCGCGATGACGCGGCTGCCGTGACGCCTCGCTTTCTTATCGCGATATGAAGGTGAACGCCGAACTGTCCACCGCTCCGTGCTATCAGCGCGATGACGCGGCTGCCGTGACGCCTCGCTTTCTTATCGCGATAAGAAGGTGAACGCCGAACCGTCCACGGCTCCGTGCTATCAGCGCGATGACGCGGCTGCCGTGACGCCTCGCTTTCTTATCGCGATATGAAAGTGAACTCCGAACCGTCCACCGCTCCGTGCTACCAGCGCCATGACGTGGCTGCCACGGCAGCCGCGTCATGGCGCTGATAGCACGGAGCGCTCGACGGTTCGGCGTTCACGTTCATATCGCACACGACTGTACCAACTGTCTCATCTAAATCTTGTGACCGTTCTAGTGTCTGGGAATAATTTTTGGCACCTTCCAGTGACCTGGTTAAACTGCATGTTTGAGAGATACTCTAAACAAGACGTGTAAATCCTTTAAGGCCCAATATGCATAACCCTTCAAGAAATCGTTAAATATCATATCCGGGCTCGCACTTTTTTAGTATCCAGATTATTCAAGAGTAAATTAAAAAAAAAGGTAGATTCCTTCTTTGTAACACAAAAATTGTTGATTTTGTTCACATCGCTCTCTTGAAAATTTGAAATCGCACCACCGATATCAGTAAAGACTGATCTAAAAAGAATTTAACACAATTGCTGATGCATTCCTCGGTACAGGTGACTGCTCCTTGAGTGAAATATGTTGCCAGAACTTCTGGGGCGCGTTTATCACAAAGGCACAAAGTGTGTTATTAAAAAATGTTTGCTTTCGTTTCAAAATTTAATTTTTAAGACGAATTTTTAGTTCCGAAAGAAGGTAAGGACATGATATAGCGTCCTGTTGATTTTCGAGTTTTTTCTCACTCAGGCAACTCTACGTTTTAGTTGCAAAATGTCTCTACTTACCGACGGATAACGAACAAATTCTTTGTTTTATCCTGTGAGACATAAATTACGACCCAAACTGGCTTACTATATTCATAAAACTATACCACAAAAACTCAGTGGCCAAAACCAAATCAATAGACAATTTCTCAAACAGGTCAAAGACAAATAAAAAAAAAAAAAAAACTCAAGGATGTAAACCATGAAAAATCGGGAACGCTTTTAGCAACAGGTCGAGGACTTTTATTTTGTTCTAAAGAGATTGACGCAAGCATCATTTTATGGTCAGATATACTATCACATATTTCAAGTTCATACTCACGTACAAATAACCTATCATATATATATATATATATATATATATATATATATATATATATATATATATATATATATATATATATATATATATATATATATATATATATATAATTTGGGCATTCGC
Source organism: Ixodes scapularis (assembly GCF_016920785.2). Lineage (NCBI taxonomy): Eukaryota > Metazoa > Arthropoda > Arachnida > Ixodida > Ixodidae > Ixodes > Ixodes scapularis. The sequence goes on from NW_024609882.1 coordinate 57,690,237, forward strand.
CCTGGAAAGGCAGTTAAGTATATAAAATAATTTGTCGGAGAAAATGGTAGATTAAAATCACAGAAGAAAATACAAACAAAATTGTATGTTTAACATGCTGAATCACAAGATTATTTAGGTCACTACTCATGTTAAGAGGAGTACTAGGTGTTATATATACTGCACAAACCACCCAAGAAACGTTTCGTTTTCATAAATTATGTCACATAACAGAACTTCATTTTAAACTGGCACCCAGACGTGCGTAACTGTAATTTGTTTTTTCTAAAATAATGGTGTACCATTTTCTATGGAAGGCCTGTCGTTCTGTAGAATGTTATACTAAAGAAAGCATAGCTCAGAACGTCCAATTTTCGGATGTAGCCACGTCTCGGAGGCAACCATGATGTGCGGAGAATGTAGAAGCAATAACTGTTCAATATCTTAAAGTTTGTTTGGCATACTAAGCGCATTTCAATTTATTAATTTTAGCTGACATTATTAATAATTTATATGTCATGTGTTGTTCCATGCCGGTTCTGGAAAACCTTAATTCTTGCGCGTTTTTATGGTCCCAAACATACGCCTCTCTGTTAATGATCAGCCTATCACACAGTAAAAAAATGTTGTCGTCAGCTGTTCTCCTGTCATTAACTGCCTGCCACAGGTTTTTTCTTATCATCTGCACACGTCGTGAGTAATCCTAATATATATATCTCCTTGAATATTTAAATCTAGCAGAGTTTCTTAACAGCTTTTTTTTTTCTTTGAAGGCAAATGTTTAACGGTGACTGGATGGGCGTTGTGCGCCATTTCTCGACCTAATATCTGTACGCGTTCAAAGCTGGTCACTTTCACTGTAATATTTGAATGGAAAGGGTCGGTAATTACAAACTTTTTGATAGAAGTTAGAGTCTCGCTATTTTCCTTCTGACTTCCGTAGAAAATCAAAATATTGCGTTGACTATGGATTTCTAGAACATCTACCTTCTCCGCCAGACCGTGGACCTGTACTTTTAAACTTCCTAAGATTGCCTCACATTGGTTAATCTTCCGAGCTGACATACCAAACATCATGATTCGTTGATCGATTGCGTCTATAGTAGGTGACAGGTTAAGAGTTCCACGGAAACTCCTCCCATCTCTTTCCACTTTAGCAGCGCAAACTTTGGGGAGGAGGCACCTTCTCTACACAGATTAAAATTATGTTTGAGTTGAAACGTTCCGTACAAAGTATTTAATGATTTGCTCACTTTGGACAAAAATTTTCACGCTCAATGATTGTAAGTGGTTTTTCCACTGCGACCGAAAATCGTAAAATAATAAAAAAGGACAAAAACAAATCGTAATTGATTTTATTTATTTAATTTTCCCTCGCTCAATGTTTGAAAGCCCGTAATTCAAAATCCGCAGAAGCATCCAGAATTTGATTGTTTTACATTAGACAAACATGCATGTTTAGACAGGTTGGGATGTGTGCAACCAAGAGGCATGATCGGTCTTTAGATCTTCACATCATGGCACGGGCCCGGGTGTCGCGAGATGAGCCCTGGCCGGTCGGGGATCAGAACACGTAGAAATAAGAACACTAGGAAAATATTCAGAGGAAACGTAAGCACTTCTTATGAGTTGTGAATGCGAAAGCATGAATGACGTTCTTCCGCTCCCTTAGTTCGTATGCGGTGCACCGGCGTGGACGGCCACATTTCGGTACTGCCGAAGTTGCGGCCGGCGGCTATATTAGGGAATTGTAGTAGACCCTAATATCGTCGTCGTCGTTGAAGAAATATGGCCACAGTTGCAGGAGCATCAGTATAGAGTTTCATCTCACACAATCAATGCTTCTGATGGTCTGAATGAATTGGCATGTTACATATACTTTTTTCGATCTTTTTTGTATCGCTGTTTTTGAACAAATAGCCGAAGTGGAAAATCTGCATGCTGCTCGAGCAACATGTTAAATATAGTCTGGGTCATGAAAAGAAAATTGCAAGTGAGACATCTCATGTACAGGGGCAAAGTAAACAATAAAGGAACATTTATTTCAGTGTGTCGAACCGAAAAAAATACGGGTTCGGTTACGGTTCAGGTTCAGGTAAATTTATTTTGTTCCGGTTCAGTTCCGGTTTGATTAATTCGATCCGCGAACCGGTTCGCGGACCGGTTCGGGGCGCTGAACCGGTTCACGAACCGGTTCGGAAATTATAAATGACAAATTGCAACATCAAAATAAATTACAAATAAAACATCTGAAATCAGCACATACGAAACGGGATACATCGTAGTGTAAGGCTCAGGGATTTCTACCAGGAATGGTTTCTTTATGTGCACTCAAAGGTTACCTCACCGACGTTTACGTATTCGGACTTCATCTAATTGGGTCCGACGCAGTAGCTGTAAAATCCGCGACCTCCTTACAAACCCACTTACAAGTAGAACTCGCTAACTATCCCGCCACCTCGGCGTGTAAGCAATTGAAGGAACAGTGGGGAGAAAATACAGCTTTCTTTATTTGAACTAGCCTTCGGTAACTCAAATTAGACCCTTAAAGAAGTTTTCATTAAACAAGATACGGAATATGAAAAACACTTCACCGAACGCAACGCCAGAAGGACGTAATAGGATAAATATTCAAATAGAAGAGTTCGCTGTCTCACAAATATGTTAGCTTCTAAGTGCCTATACGAAACCGGATGCATCGTGGTGCTGGCTTTCGTCAGCGACCGCCACTCGCACAAAACTAACTACACCGCACACTATATTACCTGGACATCCAAAGGATGCAGCGTTTGTCAAGATTCATGGATGCAGCTTTTATATTCCTAAGACTGAGTGGAGAAGAAAAATATGTAAGCGAGGTGTGTGTCAGTTGACGGCACTTAAAAAACAACTGGCATTGATAGCACATTCATTGTCAACAGCACGTGGCCGAACCGTTTTGACATGAGCCGGTAACCGTTATTTTTTCCGGTTCAGTTCCGGTTCGGGGTCATCGCGATAACAATATAACGGTTCGGGTTCAGTTCCGGAAAAAATACCGGTTCGGTTCCGGTTTTCGGTTCGGTTCGGTTCCGGTTCGACACCCTGATTTATTTATATACGTTGCTCGCCATTTGACCGTTGCTGGATTCGGATAGTACTTCAATGGACTCCACTGGTGGTATCTGTGGACTTGTTTATATCATCTCAAGTAATGTACAACAAGAGCAAACGGAAGTGTCTAGCCCGTTATTATTTAGTCCTTACGCTCTACAATTGAGATTTTAGCTAAATCAAATTGTCCTGAAGCTAAACTACCAGAAGCTTTTCCCACGCAAACTGTCACACTTCATAGGTTAAACATTCTCTGCCACTAGTACAGCATCTGCCACTGGACGTCCATACGAATGCTTGTTCTTCCTCCTGTTTTCCTTTGTTGTTAGAGAGTCCAGCTGTAGGGAGCTTGGAGGCTGAGGAAGCATTTGGGGACCTGCAGCAGTGTCTCTTTTAATTGGAAATGACAACTAAAAGTAAAATGCGTATTTTCCGAACACACAGGCCTGGAATAAAGAAAGAATGTCTGGAAAAAAGTATAAACATTCCTACTTACGGTACACTATTGCAGTGCATATTTTTGGCGGTTCAGTACATTTTCATACAGGCGACTGAAGGCAATCCGATCGTTTTTTCTGCTACCATACAAACTAATTTCCAGTAATTGTGCATCTTCTAACAAATAGATAATGCCTGAATACGTGTAAGAACCTAATCATTAATTCACGAAGAAGCTACATGTATGTAAAACAACCCTGTTCCACGAGTTCGTGAGCTAATTTGCCGACCGCCCGAAGGTCTTTGATATAAATGCCATTTGAAATGCATGCAGTGCGGGGTGTTATATTCTTCTAGCTCATGAACATGCAAGGAACCGAATCCCAGCGTCTGAAACACTTACGCCGCCGCTTCACCGACCCCTCGCACGATTGCCTTGTGCCACATTGACCGACACGGAGGTTCATCGGCGGAATGGTCTCCGCCGATAGCTCTCGGGATCTATAACCCAATTACAAAGATAAAAGTGACAAGCACGTTTATAAAAGACACGAAAGCACGTCGGTATCGGTTTAACTCAGTTTCTTGTACGCCGGGTAAACGAGGTCCCGCTTCTCGAAGTGCTTGTGGCACACAACGGCCAAATCTGGAAACCGGGGCGGGGAAGCAATCCGTAGGCGAGATCGCAAAGCGGAGTCCTTCTTCTGACGTCATGGTCCACCTCACCCAATCAGGAAGCGGCGACCGCAGCGACGCTTATGTTTGCTCTTGGGGCTAAGAAATGCCTCAGTCGCCGCCATGTTCCTCGGCGCCGTGAGGAGCAGAAGCGGCCGCAGCCCCCCAGCCCCCTCCGGCAACGCCTGACACGAGAGCGGTGGCCGAGCGCCCGCTCTCGTGAAGCGGCCGGAGCCCCCAATGTGTGCAATGTCATTGAACACTGGTGTACACACACATCGGCTGCAATGCGCAGCCAAATGCCCAGACGTTGACCGTTTTAAGGTGGCAGCGTGCTCTCTCGGGCAATCATTCATATAACGGCCTGTTCAGCCTACATGGGAGTCACAGCAGGAAAGCGGTATGCCATTAACAACACCGGTTCGACATTCCACAAACTTGTCACTTGGCACCTTGACGTCAAGTTAACCCGGAACTTTATACCGAGTTTCACTAGAACCAATACAGTTGTTGACGCCGCGACGTCACGTGACAGCACGGCTTCACGCGATGACGTACTCGATGGTCATGAGCCCGAGTAAAGTGCTCTGGCTCATGGCAATAAAAGCTTCGGTAAACAAAGTGGCACTGTCTCGTGCTCAGTCAAAGAAAAGAAGAGCGAAACTTTAATAATGTCAGGAACTTAGCCCATCCCCACCTCTGCTTTGCCATCTCTAGCGTGTCTGCATGTGCCATTGCTTGGTAAGAAAAACTAATGGGTGTCTCGTCGGTTATCAACGCCAGGGATCAGCTCGTACTGGTATTTATTACAAGTACAACATTTTCTGCACGACCCATTTAATATGTACATATAATCGAGTCCGAAACGTGCTTCCGATACTTCTGAATTTCCTCAGAAAGTGGTGCCGGAGGATAGAAGCATTGAAAGCGGGGCTGATGGTGACTTTTTAATCAGAGGTTACATGGAACGACGCAGCTGTAAGTTGTGGGGGTTGAGGCGGGAATGCTTCCCGTAATATCGCGAGAGATAGCCCCCCTACAATTACTAGCAAATCGGATGAAAATAATGGGTGGGTTAACCTTTGGTGTGCCGTTAACAAAGTAAAAAACAAACTATATTGGTTTTAAATTTTGTAATCCTCGAGACTGAGGATCGTGCGAAGTGCTGATGAACTAAATATGACTGTTCTTCCCAGTCAGGAATGTTCGCTTATCTGTCTCAGTGGTTAAGTAACACCGTTCTCCGAGGAAACAATTAGCCAGGGCCCAGCAATTACTTGATGTGGGCTACCTTTCGGTGTTGCGCAAAAAAATAGCAAATCATCCCAATAATAGGGTTGGACTACATTTGGGGGGGGGGGGGGGGCATCTCTCGGGATATTACGGTAGAAATAAATTTGTTTGAGTCTTCAGAGGGACAGCCAAACGTTGGCAGCCACTCTCAGTCTCATTTAACAGCTTAGATCACCTTCGTATTTTGTCTAAACTTTCCAGTCTTTGCGTGTGAGACGAAAGCAGTGAAAGATTGCTATTTTATCAGGTGACGCAGATATAATTTTTAGTTGACACCATAAAAGGGAAAAAGGCGAAGTGTCGCTCAGGAATAAAAAATAATATATTGAAAGAATAAGGGGGGGAAAGAGCTTTAAGGACAGGCTGTATTGTCAAGATTTATCGGACCCGCATATGCGACACAAACCAGAGGGGAACTTTTTTTGTTTGCTAAAGCACTTTTTCTATAAAGCGGGGTTTTTGTTGTGCCACACACTTAAGACGTTTCGCGCTACGCCGAGCCAAGTAAGAATAATCCGTTCCTCCCAAATCCATGGCTTGCACTGACCTTGCGTTGGCTGCCATTGTGGTGGCCTTGCTGCTGAATCCACAGCTCCTTCATCATAGATTTCGTACCACCAGATGGGATGTTTTCAGCAAGAACAAGACCAAAAACCAACCAGCATTAGTGCGATGACATTACGTGCAAGCAATGGGAAGCAACTCAGCTTCCTTGTGAGCTGCAAAGTTCACAACATTACGAAAACCAGAAGTTCAGACCAAGCTCTCTAGTACATATCAGTCTTACGATAGTATAAGGCAGCATAATAACATTTAAGATCGCATGACTGCTAAAGCGCAAAATTGTGAAGCGGGGGCCAAAAACAAAACAAAAAAACGTACACGTAAAACCGAATATAACATCAGCCTCTCGAAACAGTATTTCTGGAAGTTTCGAGCTTATATTTATGCCCTTCTGAAATTCATATCAGTTTAGGAAACAAAAAGATGCTCGTCTGTCTTTTGGGCTATTTATGTGCAATTGGTGAAAAATAAATATACCCCAATGTATTTAATTTTGTGGTTAGTAATTGTATGTTACATTATATATGCGTCAACGCACAGGACCCAAGGTCCCGAAAAAATGCCAAATCTCATATAATGAACAAAGGGGGTTTATATTGTCAAAGTTCATTCAGAAAAACAAGTCATTGTATTTTTCGGTGACTACGAAAGCCACTCTTCCGGTTTACAATTTGGACAATATTGTGTCGTTTCCCGCTTACAAGACGTTCATTTTCTGGACATGTGTTTGCTTTGCTCGTAAGCTTCTAACTGCTGTCGCGAGCGCTCCGTGTTCCCCCCGCCCCGGGCCCCTCCCGCCTTTTGGAAATTTATCAAGGCTTAACGAAGTCCTTCGTACAACGATAGTCGATCGCGGTGAACCGCGACAACCTGGGATCGATAGTTTTGACGTATGCGATAGACGACGTCACTGAACCGTTTCACGATCGTAAAGGTTCCTTGCCAGCAACGCAGCAGCTTTGGGGACACTCCTCGCTTCCGAAACTGGTTGTACAACCATACGCGGTCGCCTGGTGAAAAAGGGCGTGTTGAGACATGTGCGTCTTACTGTCTTTTCTTGCGAGTGAGGCCGTTTCACGGCCGTTGTCGAGTGAATGCGTGCATTTGCTTGAGATTTGTCCTCGTTTTTTTTTTAAGATCGATAGACAGAAGGTTTGTGTCCGGTTCTGATGCTCGTGAGAGGGTGATTTCACAGGGCCTACAAAAGTCATGACCGAGCAGCATCATCGCTGGCGTAAAATCTTTGACCTCCTGAGCTGCTTTACGGTATGCGTACAAAAATAGGAATACGATGCTGTCCCAGTCATCTTGGCGATCACTTACAAATTTCAACAGATATGAAATGGTGTGGTCTGTTCTTTCTACCAAGCCGTTCTACTGCGGAAGGAAAGGTGTGGTACTCGTCCTTGCGATGTTGAAAATCTTGCAAACTTCTTGAAACACGTGATATTTAAAGTTTTTGCTTTGATCCGAGTGAATGCTCAGGCGCGACCGTACTGGGTGATACAATTCTTCACTAGGGCGTCAGCAATTTCGGGGGCGGCCTGATTTGAAATTACTGCTCCCAAGCCCACTGCTCCAGAGCCAGTGGGCTCAGGAGCAGTGGCAACGACAAGGCTCTCATGCCGCGTTTCTGCGTTTCGGAGAGAATCCTGACGTTTTTTCTGCTCTAATGTTTACCCTCGGCTTCTGCTTCGACCGGCATATCGCTTCTGCTCATGTCATCGCCCCAGTGCGGCAGTCACGTGTGCCTCTTCAGCTATACTTCGTTACAGCTTCGGTCCGAGCGCGGCCGATATTATGAGCCAAAGGGCCAATCAAAAAGCGCAACGTCATGGCGTGCTTTCTGCGCTTGATAGGACTAGCCGGCGGAGGAGTACGCACAGAGAGACGGCGAATACAGGCTGTTCCTATCAAGTGCAGAGAGCACGCCATGACGTTGTGCCTTTTTCGCTGTTTGATTGGCCCTTCGGCTCATAACATCGGCCGCGCTCGGACCGAAGCTGAAACGAAGTATAGGTCACCTTGGATCGGCTCTCTGGGATGCTAACAATCTTCGGCAAAACGGCGTCAGCAACAGCGACATCAGTTCCCGCCCCCTACTTAAACAGCTTGCTACGCGAACCCTACTCCAGTGGGCTCGGGAGCAGTGGCAACAACTTGACTCTCATGCCGTGTTCCTTCGTTTCGCAGGTGCGAAAACAATCGTCAATCTACGCTAAAAAATGCGACAATCATTGTCTTCTCTTTCTCCCGAGCCCTGCAATGCTGTGCGATATTTCTTGTGATTGTTTTTTGATGGTGTTATTGTTGTTGCGCTCCGGCCACGTCGAGACGAATCCGGGCCCTCTTACTCGTTCGGAGGATGTTCTTGAGGCTGCATCTCTGCCTGATGAAGCCTCTGAGCAGCTGTTAGATATTTTTAACCTTCTAAAGGACCTTCAGACCCGGTCTATACACTCGGCAAAAAGTCGGGCTGAATCGGTCGCTGACGGGAAGTCAATAAAGGAGAAAAACAGAGAAACTAAAATCGGTCACATCCAGCAAAGGTTGCATACCTTAGAAGAAAAAAAAAAAAAAAAAACTTGACGGTTTAGATGAAGATGCGGCCGGTATGTTGGTTTCTGTGAAAGTCTTGACCACCCAGCATGACTCATTACAGTTGCGGCTAAACGAACTGGAAGACAGGTTACAGCGCGACAACCTCATACCCCATGGAATTCCGGATTCTCGTGAATCATGGCAACAATCTGAAGAACAAGTGAAAACATTTCTTGCGAGCACTATTGACAAATTTTTGGGCGGTGCAATTGAGCGTGCTCATCGCGTAGGGCTCTACACGGCATATAAATGTCGCCCTCTCATAGTTCAATTTGCAAGCTACAAAATAAAAAAAGCATACCTTCCGCACGCTCCAAGTTGAAAGAAAAGAACGTCAATGTCAGCGAAGATTTATTGCCTGCTACGCGTTACGCTCTAAAAAAAAAAGGCTAATTGAGTTTGCTAAAATCAGCCAGGAGAACAACCGTTTCAGCTTCGCTATAACAAACTTGTCATAGACAGGAGGCAGTACATGTATGACACTGCAATTGAAAGCGTGATACCACTTGAGTCAGAACATACACCTGATAATCACCAGCCAAGTCTCTACACGTGGCATGACAAGGAAAACGCGAGGGGCAGTGAACGAATTTCATCTAATGTTTCAGTACTTTTTTCTAACATTGGAGCGTAATTAACAAGCGCGATTCCTTAACTTCTGCCGAAAGCTGCAGTGCTAACATAATAGTCCCAACTGAGACCTGGCTGCACTCTCAGTTCCGTGACCGTAAAGTTTTCCAAACCTACATTGTTTTTCTCTTTATTGCTGTGATCGCATAACCCATCAGAGAGGCGGTTTTGTTTGGCGATATCCATAGAATTCCGATCTCAGTGTTTATGTCCCCAGTGACTTAGAGACAGTGTGAACTATCATTGAATTGGGTAATCAAAGAATTGTCATTGGCGTTTACTATCGTCCCCCACCCACACTTATTCTTCTAGTTTTGTAAATGATCTGCATGTTGCAAACAACCTAGTGAAAACTCACTGTCTCACGTTACATTTATTTTTGTTTGGTGATTTCAATATTCCAAACATAACATGGGATAGCGAAACACCTAGTATGGCCCCCTTCTCCACCCTAGCTAATGAATTTTTAGAATTATGCTTTGTCTTTTCATTCACACAATTCGTAAAAATAACCTACCAGAACGACCCCATCTGTCGCGAACGTACTTGATCTCATACAAACACCTCAGCCCGATCTTGTAACTGACATCAGTTATTTACCTGGCATGAGCAATCATTCCCTACTTTCACTTCACATAAACCTGTCGCGACCCAAGATCATTACCCTACAGAAATGCGAAATTTGAAACCATAAATACTGAATTATTTGTGTTCGCTCATATATTCTTAAATGATTTTGATAAACGCAGTGTGCAAAACAACTGTGACATGTTTGTAGCCAAGGTTAATGGTCTAACAAATAAGTAGATCCCTACTCACACATTCATCTCTGGCACTAACGCACAGTGGTTTAACGTTCACAAGAACGCCTATCTATATAAAAAAAGCGAGTGTGCAGGTGAGCTAAACTTTCTTCTAAAGACGCGCGCTGGGTGACTTCTCAGCTTACTCCCGAGAAATACATAACAGCGATAAGGGAAGCTAAATAAGAATATCTTCAAAATACTTTGCCAGTCATGCTAACAACTGACAAAAAAAAGTTTTGGCGTAGTATTAACCCAAACGATGATAACAATATCACCCTCGCCAACAGTGCTGGTAATGTCATTCCTTCTAATCAATGTGGTATCGTTCTTAGTTAAATATGTTATCGCCACTTTTTCATAACTACAGACGTCTCATTACCTAATGTAAGCTAACGTGATTACTTTGCAATATTTCCTGTTTTCATTGATCCCAGTGGTGTCGAACGTATAATTAGATCACTTAAACAGTCTTCTGCCCCTGGTTGCGATTTAATTGACCCAAAAGTTTTAAAAAGTACAAGTGTTTATTTTATTATTCTATCAAAACTTTTTCCAACACTCACTTCACAATGGTTTTCTCCCTGCTGAGTGGAAGGTGGGGAAGGTTTTTCCACTCCACAAATCAGGTAACAAGAATTTTCCAATTAATTATTGACCAATTTCGCCCAGAAGCATCCCATGTAAAATTTTAGAGCACATCTTGTTTCCTTATCTCACCAATTTCGTGAATCGATTTTGTTCTTCACAACTTTACAACACGACTTCCGTAAAACGTATTCGTGCGAAACTCAATTGGTAACTTTCCCTCATAAACTAAATGCCATTCGTGACCGATCATCACTTGCCGACTGCTTCTTTTTAGACTTCTCGAAAGCATTTTATAAGGTGTGTCATAAGCATTTACTTCTTAAATGAAGTCAACTTACTATCTGTCCCAAACGTCTTTGATGACTTGAATATTTTCTTGTTACCCGTTTTCAGTTCGTTTCAGCTAACAGTCTCAAACCTCGCCCAAGTGGCGCCCACTTTGGTGTGCCCAAAGGCTCCATGCTTAAGTAATTGGACCTCTCATTTTTCTTATCGACATTAATGATCTCTCTTCTTGTGTCTTTCAGTATTTATTTGTTTGCAGATGTCTCTGTAATTTTCAGGGAAATTTTATGTGATAACGATATAACCACTCTTCAATCTGATCTTAGCGCCATCCCTGTAAGGTGAAAAATATGGTGCATGTAACTAAACCTTAGCTAGTGCAAACTTACGCGTGTTGCTAAAAAAAAATAACTTACACGTTTACTCTCTTAATACTGTGACTTTAGAGGCCGTATCTTCTTATAAATACCTAGGTGTTCACATTCCCTCTAACCTTACCTAGAGCGTTCACACTTCATACATTATTAATAACGCTAACCGCATGTTGGGTTATCTTCGACGTAACTTTGCAAAAGCGCCTTCATACCTAAAGCCGCTACTATACAGAGTCCTAATTCGCTCTAAACTCGAAAATGCCGTTTTAGTTTGGGATCCCAGCCATGAAAACTCGATACACTCACTTGAAATATTCAAAATAATTTTGCTCGTTTCATATTGCCCAACTATAATGGAATTGCAAGCATCAGTACAATTAAATCTAACCCTGATCTGCATTTCTCTAGCATCTCGCCGCAAGACCTCTCGTCTCTGCCTCTTTCACAAACTGTTTCCTCATCCTTCCTTGCGAGCCAAACATAATTTACCCCCCCCCCCCCCCCCCCCTACATCTCATGCACGAACACCAACAATCGAAGGTCACCAGTAGTTCAAGAACTCCATAGCTAATATTGTATAGCTAGAAGTCAATTTACTGGACTAATAATCACTGCATTTTTTAAAAATTTATGCTAAATACATTGTACCCACTCCCCTCTCCAATGCCTTTGGCCCTGAGGGTATACGAAATAAATAAATAACCTTCGGCCACTTTGTGAAGTAGTTGATAATGACTAGGAAGAACATGTTACCAAATTTAAATTAGAGAAGTGAACCCAGCTTGTCAATGCTAACGTGCTCCAAACGCGCCCTCGTCACATATATTTAAAGTGGAGCTCGCTGTTTGACGTGAGGTCCTTCAAGAGAGGCGCACATGTCGCACTGACGGCACCAGTGCTACACGTCACTGTGGCACTGTAGCCCCTAGAAGAGGTGGCGAATCTTTATCATGCGACACACGCCGAAGTGTCTTCCTTCTGGGCTGTTGTTCAGTTGTTGAAATACGTGGGAGCAGAGTGCGTGTGGCAGTACCAGTTGCTAGACGACAGAGCCACACGCAGCGCACTCCCAGCGTTGATGGAGAACCTTGTCGCGCAGGTATAGAGTCCCATTGCACCAAGTAGCCCTTAAGGGTAGGGCATTATCTGGATTCCTCTTTGCCTTGAGGTCGGCTGTTTCTTATCATCCATTGTATCAGCGGGTCGATGCCCGGATCGTCAAGTTGAGTTGCCCAAGGACCATCCGGTGTCCACGTTGCGTTGTCACAAGGAATTGCTTTGAGCGAGATGCAGTTGCATTTCGCAGTGCTTGAGCACCGTTTGCACGGCTTCTCAAGACATGGGCGACGCGAAAGGCCGTCGGCACTGGTGTGGAGTGAGCCGGGGCGGTGCCGCATGTCGAAGTTCTATTGATGAAGGCGTTACAGCCATCGGGCGACCTGTCTATTAGAAGTTATAAAACTCAACACCCAAGGTGATGATGCGTGATCGATTCGGATAATGAATTTCAATTCCAGAAGATAATGATAAAAATGGGTTATAGACTTGATGATGGCCAAACGTTCGCGTCGGGTAGTGCAGTAGTTGCGTTCTGGCTTCGTAAAAACCTTACTATATTACGCAATTACACGCTCATTCCCGTCCTGTTCTTGCAATATTAAAGCACCAGCTCAAAAGGCGTTAGCATTGGTGTCAAGGATGAGTGGTGTTGTGTCTTTTGGGAAGGCAAGAGTTGGTGTAGACGTGAGGGCCGTTACGAGTGTCTCGATTGCCAGTTGCCATTCTAAGAACCAGACAAACGAGACTTTCATCTCTGCCAGAAAAAAAAAATTGGGTTTGGCGATCTGGGCGAATCTAGGGACGAATCTTCGGTAGTACAATGACAGCTCAGTGGAGCTTTAAATGTCAGCGTTGGACCTCGGGGTTGGCCATTCAGCAAGAGCGGAGAGTTTCTGTTTAACTCTTAGCTGGCCCATCGAAATGATGGGCCAAGGCATTCAATCTCCCTTGTGCACAATGAACACTTTCTGGTGCAAGTTTTAGGTTCGCCTTTTGAAGTCACGCAAGCCCGGCCTCGAGGTTCTCCAGATGATAAGAAAATGTCTTGCCAAAGACCACAATGTCGTCGAAGTAAACAAGAGAAACTGTGCCTATGAGACCGCGAAGGACAAATTCCATTAGTCTATGAAATATAGACGGTGCGTTGCAGAGCCCGAGTGGCATACCTCGGAACTGATATGAGCCATGACCTGTAGCGAAGGCGATCTTCTCTTGATCGTCCGGATGTGTGGGAACCTGCCAATATCCACTCTTTAGTTCAGGCGAAAAAAAAGCACTCGCAGCCGGCGGGATCGTCCGAGATTCCGTCACTTTGCGGCAAAGGAAAGTGTCCTTAGTGACATGATAATGACGTCGATAATCTACGGAAAAGAGTGTTAACCCGTTTTTTTTGTTACTAGTGTGGCTGGTGAAGGCCAAGAGGAACACGCGAGTTCCGATCACGGCCTGTCGTACCATTGTCCCTATCATGTCGCTAACAGATGACCGCTGCTCAAGGAGAACGCGTCAAGGAGGCTGTCGTATAGGGGTAGCCTGGCCCATCACAATGCGGCGGTGTGTTGCGGCTGGTGACAAGCCCCTATCTCCGTCGCCCGTGCTGAAAATATTTCTAGATATTTCAAGTGGCTAAGTAAGCTTACCCGCGCCGGTTTCATCGAGGCGAACAGTCACGCCTTTGAAGAGCAGTAACACGTGTTGGGTCATCTTCGTTGGTAATGCTTGAAGACACGGCCACGGAAACGCGGTATTTATTGGGAGTCCACTGTTGCAGGGCACCGTCACTGTAGCAGCACCCAGGGGAAGCGAGTGGGTGCTCAGATGGAACAATACGGCATTGAAGTCAAGCACGCATTCGTGTGCTTTGATAAACTTAACAACAAGGATGCACTGCCCCTCGACAGCCGCGACAAAAGGCAAAGCAGCTTGAAGGCTTCCCACGGTGAAAGGCACGATTGTGTAGCTCAGAACAGCTATCGTCTCCCCTGTTGTGATCTGTAGAGCGTAGCCAGCGGAGTTTGGTCGGACCACTTGGTTGGCCTTCACCAACATTTCTTGCCGGATTACAGACGTTGTTGCGCCTGTGTCGACAAGTGCACGCACTTGTGCACCATTGACGGCGCCTTGGAGGTAGATAGAAGTCAGTGAAGTCAAGACGCGAGTTGACGTCATTTGTCTTGGAGGCACTGTCGCTGAGGTCCGGCTACTAGGACCAAAGTCATCATTCAGGCACTGCGCCCCCGTGATTTTGCTGGTGGCATTTCAAGCAAGTGAGAACTGGAGGTGTTTACGGCCTTATAGCTGGCGTTTGCGGTTCCGTGAAGAACTCTACACGCATAGATCGATATGCCTGTCGCAGAGCATATACCTCCAAGGCGCAAGTGTGTGCTACCCGCAAAACCTTAGGCCGTGCAAGTCAAACCGCATCATGTACTTTAACAAACGAAATGGCGTCGATAAATTCCATGGTAGCGACTGCCTCAAGCGTGTCCTCTGGACAGCATAGGATCGCAAGACGTGCGAGGCGCTTAATGTCATCCTTGACGTCGGAGATAGTCTCCAGCGCAGGCCGACGGCGGTGGCGAGTTGCGTGTGATGGAGGAAGCGAAGCTGCCCTTCCCCAAATCACTCGTCCAATGCCGTGACCAAGGCCTGTTAGGACTAGCCAGTTTCAGGTGACAAGTGATGCAATACGGTCAACGCTGGCGCGGCTAGACATGAAGCCTAGGATTTAACTTCTTGGGCCTCAATTCATTTGTTCGCGTCAGCGATGAGGTTGAATTCCGATATGTAGGGTGGCCAAGACGCGCTACCGTTGTACGTTGGTGGTTGCAGTCGCAGGCGTGGGTTTCTCAAAGGGGTCTGGACTGGAACGTCATCGAAATGGGGCTTCATGGGGTCAAGCAATCAGTCCTTCAGACGCTACAGGCGTTCGGAGAGATTCGGTCAATTCCCAAAAGAAAGAGGTTGCATTTCGCAGAAGCTGGCTCTCTCGCCGTGCGTAAGAGGCTTCGGCATGCGTGAGGTGGTTCGTTATAAAATCCACGATTTTTTTTGAAAATGGCAGGTCCGAGGCAGCCGAATTTCCTGCGCTGACACTCGCGGTCTGTTCACCTAGACGAGTGAATGTGGAGTGGGCGTTACCTTATTCAGAAGTGAATGCGGATTTCCTGCTACGGGGAGAACGTCGACCGGACCCCGTCTTACACCATGCAATGTGGCGTTTTCCGCTTACATATCGCCAATTTTTTTGACGACCGCTGGCTCTGCTCGTAGTCTTCCAACTGCTATTGCGAGGATTCCTAGTTTTTGGCCTCGTTCTCTTCTTTCTCGGGACATCACCTTTGCTACGATATTTTTTGTGTTTATGAGAGGAAGATGGGATCGTGATTTGGGATAAGCGAAAACAATGAACCATGCAGATTTAATGAAAGCGGGAAGAGAGGGAGGCCAGTTGAGGCTTCTATATTACACCCTTTACCACTCCACCTCGCGCGACTCGGGGTAAGTAGGTGGAATAGGGTGGAATGAAAACAAGCCCTCGAATAGCTACCTTCAGAAGTTCGGCAATTTTGGGGTATCAAGGTTTATCGAAGCAATATTTGTTGGAACGTTTTGTCATGGGACAGATTTTTTTTTGACAATGGCAAGAGCGCCAATGCCAAATCTAATTGAAGAAATTTTTTTTTATAGATGCGAGTTTTTTTTAACCTGGCACAGACTCACAGCTTGATATTATATCTTTTGATTTTAGTTTATAAAAATAGAAAGCACTGCAAAATGAAATTCCCAATTTCGGAAAATAAACACTGTAGCAAAATAAGCTTAGAGAAATTCCAAATTTTCGGCAAAAATAAAATCCCCAAGAACATCCTCCTAACATAAAAAAATGAGCTCCGAAAATACAAAAGCCTAGTAATGTGTCACGGGGTTCTTTTCAATTATATAATGTATAGGGAGCGTATGGGTGCATATGGTATTTTACATTAGAACATTTGCAGTATTCCCAAGCGCCCCGGGCCGCACTCATGGCATCATGGGAATGGTGTTCCTTCAGCTCCCTAGTGATCGCTAATTTTCGACCAACTACATGGTTACACAGTTTTTGAGCGAAATTCGAGGTCACCCTAAACAAGCACCAAATAAACCCCAAGGACCTGTCGTATCATTTTTAAAATTGCTCGTCAACATCAGCATTTTTGATACTGCGCATGCGGGCCACCTTTCAACCTGGCTGAGCTGCAGAAATCTCTTACAATATTATCATTCTCGGGATTGTTGTTTGATCATGAATTGCTTAAAAAGCCGATAATTCAGAACAAAAACCAGGATTGTGCTTGGAGTCCGCTGGGCTGTTTATATAATTAAAACGCTGACATTGAGGAGGAATTTTAAAATCAATATGACAGGTTATTGGGGTATATCAGGCGCTTGTTCAGGGTGACTCCGAATTACGCTCAAAACCTGTGTAACCAAGAATAGGGTTGAAATTAACGATAATTAAGGGGCTGAAGGAACGTCGTTCCCATGATTCTTTTAGCGCAGGCCGGGGCACTTGGGGGATATAGCAAATGTTCTATATGGTGGTCTTCGCTTATTGATTTTCTTTTTTGCCAGATGTTCTCCCCTTTTTCCAGCGTCTAACCGGTGAGTGGTTACGGCGGCAAACTCAGAAGCTCTCTTTATAAAAATGGCTTGCACTGACGTCACTTCAATGCACATTTTTGGAAAGTAGCTCACGCCCTCAAGCGATGCACAAGAGGCATTATGGGAATAGTGAGGGTTGCCGCTCTCTCGTCTGCTGCTACCGCCATACCGCCTGCGAGAACCATGTTGCCTACGTTCACTTTTGGTCGCTCTCTACGGCAGACATAAATCTTTGTAGCGCCTTGTGCTGTGCTGCGTCCCCCCACATGAGGCCAGAAACCCTCAGTAACATTTCAGTTAAATGTATTCTCGTAGCTTAGAGTGTTTTTTACTGCGAGCAGTGCTGGGCGAGGCTTATGGTGCGAACAAGTTAGCGTAAGTCTTGCCCCGGGAATATGGGTACGTCAGTCACAGGTGGGCCGAGCTTGCTATACTCGCATGATTCGTCAAAAGCATAAAAAAATACAAACGAGAAGGCAGCGCTAAGCGAGGAGTACTCTACTTTTTCTTTACATACGGGCCTATAGACCGACACGCGGGCTTGACGTCACGGCGCTGCGGCGGCGCTGCGATCGCGCCGGAGCCGGGGGGTGTGGGCAAAAGGGCGCACGTTTCGCATGGGCGTCATAGCATTTCAGCATGCCGCGAAGCTGTGTGGCCGTTAATCTCACTGAAAAGTAGCGGAGTGAGCTTCTACAAGCTCCCAACAGACTCTGAAAGGCATAGAAGGTGGATAATATCAGTGGATCGAAAATTATGGTCGCCTCGCGCGAACGACCGTTTGTGCGGCAAGAACTTTCTTGGAGGCAAGTGCGGCTTCCATTTCAATCTCTGTCCCGAGGCTTGCTTATGTGCAGGAAAACCGTCGTCGGATCAAGACCACCCGGATTTTGTTCCCACGGTGTTCGCGCACAAAGCACCGGCCAAGCGCTCGTCGGAGGCTCGCTACGCCCGTGCTACCCAGCAGAAGGGGGTCGGCGACAGAACGGCAGTGTTGTAGGCGTCGCAAAAAAAAAAAGTAACGAAATACGTTACTCGCTACTTTGAAATCAAAGGTAGGCGTTACTGAGCTACGTTACCTAAAAATAAAAGGAACGCGTTACCGCTACCGATAAAAAGCAACGCACGTTACTTCTGCGTTACCTTTTAAATTATGATGTAACACGTCTTACGGTTTTGACGATACAGGTATGCATAAGCTCATATATCGAGAAACATTATGTTCATGCAGAAACTGGACATAATTACTTTATATCTTTTTACGGTTTCACCTAAATACTCACGAGGGAAGACCTAAAACACGGGAACAATTGAAGTGTAATTGTAGTAAGGAGTAACGTAACTACGTTACTTGAAATAGTAACGTAAGTACGTTACTTGTTACTGTGTCGAAAAAGTAACGAGTAGGTTACTACGTTACTGAAAAAAGTAACGCGTTCCTGGTAACGCCGTTACTTGTAACGTGTTACCGCCAAGACTGCAGAACGGACAAAGCGTTACTGGTTGTCATGCCTTGTGGTCGTGAGTAGAAAAAATAGCATACGTTGACTTGAAGACGCTGTGTGTATTTATTAAATTAATAAATACACTTCTGCAGACCCACAGTCTGCTGATTCCGCCGGCAGTGCGGAAACCGACTCGAAGTAATCGTAGGCCTCGAGAGACTTGAACGCCTGCTCCGTGTCGGTCGTGAACTGGCGGGCGAAAGAACTAAATAAACGACGACGTGCACCGTCGACTTCGGTGGCAGCAACTTCACGTCGGAAGTCCAGCAGGCCTTGTTTGCGGCGTACGGATCCTCGTAGGCAACGCCGTCCACGCACAGTTTCTTTCGATACCGCCGCCGTTCAGTCTCGGGTAGCGAGCTCAAATAGTCGGGCATAGCATACAAAATACGTTGCCAGGAAATACGACTCACAAATGAAGCTAGAAGCGTCCCTAGAACGTCAACAACGAGCGCACGCCACACAACGCAATGAAGAAACCACAGAGAACCGGGTCGCTTTTGCCCACATAGCTACCGCGCATGCGCGGCCGTCCGGACGTGTTGGTAAACAGAGCCGCTTGGCCGCTCCGCTTGGCCGCTCCGCGTGTCGGTCTATACGGGCACGTGCGCATAGTGTTAAGCACTGTTTTCCTTTCACGTGCTCTCGCAAAAAGAAAATAATGGAAATTAAGGGTAACCCAAGTCACCAGGCTCGATCTAAAATGAACCGTAACAATCGACGCCTGCATGTAGCAATCTAATCTTTTCGTCAAAGGTGTATTTAACAGGTCAGTTGTTTTTTTTTGTGTAAAATTACGAAGCGTAGCTCTCCTTCTGTAAAAAATAGAACCAAGAGACCTGGGGGGCTAAGCTCGCCTTCGGCGGGAATCTCTCCGATGCGACATCACGAGGGAGGGGAGGAGCTTCTTTTGACTCCGCCCCGGCGAGTTTCCCACTCCTCCTCTTACATTTCCGACCCCCACGGCGGCGGCGAGTTCCCCAGCGTAGCTCCGATTGGTCCCTACGCTCCGCTCCTGGGTTCAATCCTTACCCCTGCCCCTTTGGATCTTGATGATCAACGCACCGGCGTGCGGTCGTGTATCACTCACTACTGCGTGGTGCACGTCAAAGACCCCAGGCTAGCGGTTGTACTGCACTGGCTAAATTTCTCATCTACAGCTGGGAGACAAGTCGCACATTGTGGCAGACCAAATTTTAGGCTCTAAAAACATACACAGAACCTAATTTTTTTTATTTAAATCGTAAATGAAATAAGAATCGGTAACAGCACGGATCCTAATGATACAAATATTGCTTGGATATGGGCTAGGTGTTTAGACATTGTGATGGTTTGCTGCGGTGCGTAGGTGCAAGAAAAACGCACTTGATAAAGATTTAAACTAAAGCAAAGAATAGGCGAAAAACAACATACAGGAATGACGCAGACTAACAACTCTGTAACTTCTTTCTCATCTTTCTCCCCCCACGTCGCTACACAGCCACAATATGTTTTTCAGAAAAGGGTGCACGTGGAGCGAAAGCTCGCGCTGCAGAACCCAGGGGCCTGGTTTGTTTGAAAATGTCTTTAATAATAATAAAATAAAAGAAACATCAGGGCCAGGTCAGCTGGGCTTAAGCCGTCGGTGCTGTCCTGGGGTGGGGGATGGGGATTAAATGAAGTGAGTCAGGTGAGCCTCCTTAATGAACCGAAGGAGGGAGTCGAATAGTTCCTTTCGGTGCTTTGGTGAGCCGGATGGTCTGGTCCATTCCGCCAAGCTCTTGGGTCTTTGATCCGCGGGAATGGTCAGTAAAATTTCTTCTTTTTTCTCAAAAATGTTTATGCAGTCCCAGAAAACGTGATTTTCTGAGGCCACGACCTTGCATTGTCGGCAAAGACTTTCGTCCATGTCGTCTGCGGGTTCTGAGTTCTCTTCGTTGTACCTTTTCAGTCGTTGCTTGTTCCAAGTGTACATTGCAGTACGTTTAGGTACCATGGCGGTTCCCGTGCGTAGTCGCCTGAGGCAGACCCTGTCCCATCGGGAGTAGGGTCCATCCGGTAAAGGGTACGAGTCCTGGGGGGCCTGGTTTCAATCCCCACCCCTGCCCGTGTCGATCTGGATGAGCATCGCACCGGCGTGCGGTCGTGTATCACTACTGCGTGGTGCACGTTAAAGACCCCAGGCTAGCGGTTGTACCGCACTGGCTAATTCACTTATCTACAGGCAACAATGTCGCCATGTTCTGGCATGTTCTGGCGTATAAACAACTAACAACCGATCTGTTCGTCAAAATACGCTGTGGAGGGAGAAAGATGAGAAAGAAATTACACAGTTGTTAGTCTGCGCCATTCATGTAGATTGCTTTTCTTCTAACCTCTTTTAGTTTAAATCTTATCAAGTGCGTTTCTCTTGCATCTACGCAGCGCAGAAAACCATCCCAATAATTGTAAAAACCTGTAGGTAATGATAAATTGCGTTCCTGGTTGCAGATTGCCGTAAAAAGACATTTGTTTTTAGGATTCACTTTGTAGAATTTGGCTGTAGGATTCACGACGGGGGCGACGGTTCATTCACGGCTCCATCGCCTCAAGCCCGGTTCGCCACGCAGTTCATCGCACAGCCACCTTACCACGTCTTTCGAGAGGCGATAGTGTTGTTGAAAATGAACGTCGTCCATGTCAAACACATTGGCATGGTTTAAATACCTATGCCGACGCCAAAACGCGAACGGAAACGCTGCCATTTTGGACGCTTCTCCCTGATCTCGCGCCCAACTCGCCCAAACTCGCCTAGGTCGGAGCCGGCAAGCTTTTCCCATCCGCGGCGGCTTCTGCCACGTCACAATGACGTCACCGCATCTCGCCGCGAGTTCCGAATATGCAACTCTCCGACTGCCTCAAACCCTCCGTTGTGACGTCATGATCTATGGAGTGTCGGCGCGTGTCGTCATGCACGGCGCCGACCAATCGCGGCGGTCGGCGAGTTTGGCGGAGAACTCGCCTCGATCTCGCCGCGCCGAGCTTAGCCCCCCTGCCCTGGTCTAAGGCGGGCGGCGACGCAGACGATCAAGTCCAATAGCGGGGTGTGCTTGGCGTTCGTATTGATAGATGGCGCTACTCCTTATTGCGACGGCTCGCGACCACCGTGGTTTATTAAAATGAACATAATCTTTCTGAAATGTACTTTTGGCTAAAAAATGATTGCGAACAATAAAAGCAAAAGTTATATAAAAAAAAAAACGCGTCTGCATAATGACGGCGGTTTTAGTTCCAACGGATCTCGTCTGCGTGTCGTCTGCTTTCTTCCGCTGGTCGGCTGCAACTTCGCACGCTGGTCCCGACGCCATCTATGAATAGAAACGCCAAACACACCGCTATGCTCAACTTTGTCATCTGCGTCGGCGCCCGCCGTAGACTATGCCAAGTTTCCTGGCCCTATTTGTTACAGAAAGAGAGCCGCGCTTTGTAAATTTACAAGAAAAAAACGACCTGTGAAATACACCTTTGGGGAAAAGTTTAGTTTGCTATGTGCAGGCGTCAATTTTTACGGTCCATTTTAGATCGAGCCTGGTGACTTGGGTCACCCTATATATACCCTCGTAAGACGAGGATAGGTGAGACAAAAAGAAATTGCCACTGTACTATTCCTTTGAGTCTTTCCTTAATTTTCGTTCTTTTCTAAATTGTTGCTCGTGATGCAGAAGGTACCAATCACATTATCAACGTTTTTCGGTAGTTCTTGGACATAGAAAATAATATAGGCCACCCCCCTCTTAGAGCATCCTAAGGGACGGTGGACGGAGCAGACTCTACGAAACAATGACTACACTGGGTAGTCAAAATAGAATTGTGGGGCTTTGACTACCCCAAAGAGCGAGTGGCTAGTCTTCGGGAAAAGTGAGGCCCCAAGCCACTGTGGAATTACCACTTTTCTACTGGTCACGACGGAAAGGGGGGGGGGGGGGGGGGGTCACTTTCGAATTCGATGTTCACGTGCAGGCAGTTGTATATTTATTTATTTATTTATTCATATTACCCCTCAAGGCCCTCGTGAGAGGGTATTACATAGGGGGGGGGGGGGGGGGTACATAAATCGTTCCAATAGGAACTAGTGCACAGTGAACAACATATGAGAATACTAGAAAACAATCAATACACTTAATAAAAAAAAATAAAGGATACACTCAAAAACAAATAAAAAAACATACACTCACTCATCACACTGCAATAAAGCTGAGTCAAGGTAAAAACAAAATAGTACACATTTGCTCTGCACGTTCCGGAAAAGAGGAAACAACAATGTAAAACAGGAAAAGTTAGATGGCATCAGTATTTTGAATTTGTTCTTGAAACTTCGTGGTGTCTTTTTCTGAGGCAATGCGCGATGGTAGGTTATTCCAATCGATTGTGGTACGTGGAATGAATGACCGGGAAAAAGCAGATGACTTACAGGTTACGCGTTTAACTTTGTAGGGGCGGTCGCGGCGTGGAAAAATAACGGCAGGTGGCTCGAAGAAATCACCGTGAAGTGACGCGTGGTGGTAAAGTTTATGGAAAAGAGATAGGCGTGAAAGTTTGCGACGATGGAGTAGTTCGGGTAGCTCTGCTCGGCGTTTTAGTGCTGTGACGCTGGAATGACGTGAATAATCTGAAAATATGAAGCGAGCGGCACGATTTTGCAGTGATTCAATGTCGTTTATGATGTAAGCGTGTTCGGGATCCCAAATGGCTGAGGCATATTCTAATTTCGGACGTATTAGTGTGGAAAAGGCAAGTTTGCGTATGTTAGGAGGAGCCTGTTTAAGGTTACGCTTGAGAAATCCGAAAG
Source organism: Ixodes scapularis (assembly GCF_016920785.2). NCBI lineage: Eukaryota > Metazoa > Arthropoda > Arachnida > Ixodida > Ixodidae > Ixodes > Ixodes scapularis. The sequence continues at coordinate 57,713,578 of NW_024609882.1, forward strand.
CGCGGTTAGCAGCCGCCAGGGTGAGCTTTATATGGTAGTGCCATGACAGATCAGGTTGCAAATGAATTCCAAGATATTTATAAGTGGAGACGGGGTCAACAGTATTATTATTTAACACATAGGAGGGAGGAATCCGGGGTACGTGATTAGTAAAAGACATAGACTTTGTTTTAGAGCAATTTAGGGTCATTAGCCAGGAAGAGCACCATGCATTAATAGCATTTAGATCAGTTTGCAAAGCTTTCTGGTCATTGACAGAGGAAATTCTTCGGTAAATTACACAATCGTCAGCGAAAATTTTAATTCAGGATGAGACACAGGATGGCAAGTCATTAATGTAGACTAGAAACAGTAGTGGACCTAGTACGCTACCCTGTGGGACTCCCGAGGTTTCTGGTTTGAAGGAAGAGTTACAATTGTTAGCGGACGTGAACTGTTTTCTAGACGAAAGGAAATCTTTTACCCATGCCAAAATGTTAGGGTGAATGTTAAGCCTGGACAGTTTGGTTAGAAGCCGGTGATGAGGGACACGGTCAAAAGTTTTAGAAAAGTCGAGGAAAACAGCATCAACCTGGGATCCACCGTCAAGAGCTGAATGTATGTCATGAATGAAGCTGGCGAGCTGCGTGTCACATGAGTATCCTCGGCGAAAACCATGCTGATATTTATGTATGATGTTATGATCTTCCAGGTAGTTAATTACTTGTGTGTGTATTATATGTTCAAGAAGTTTACAAATGGTACTGGTTAACGAGATGGGACGATAGTTTAATGGCGATGAGCGTTCACCAGACTTGAAGATGGGAATTACTTTTGCGATTCGCCAGTCATGTGGGATGCAACCTAACGATAACATTTGTGAAAAAAGGGCTGACAGTATGGGACAGATGCTAGCTGATATATTCTTTAGTATCTTATTATTAAAGCCGACATGATCAGAAGCAGGAGAAATTTTGAGTTTATTTAGTAAGGAGTATATACCCGCTTCAGTTATTATTATTTCTGGCATGCTGATATCAGGAATGAGGTTAACTTTCGGGCATGACGAGATGTCTTCACATGTGAATACTGATATGAATGCGTCGTTAAAAACCTGTGCGCACTGAGACATGGGAATGACGTCATTATTACTGGCGGTAAGGACGATATCAGGATGCTCAACAGGATTAATGACACGCCAAAGTTTCCGATGGTTATTTAGTAGCATAGATGATAAATCATGTTTGAAGAAATGACGTCTAGTTGTTGTAAGCAATGACTGATATTCCTTATCACATGTTTTATAGCGTAACCAGGAAACTGAAAGGGGGTCTGTTTTATTGGCGTGGCGGTAAAGTCTCTTCTTTCTGTTATTGAGGCGTCGAAGCTGTTGGTATATACCACGGAGCGGTGTTTACAGTTTTGATGGTGATAAGAGGAATGAACCTGTTGATTAAATTGGTAAGTACATTTCTAAACATGAGCCAATTATCTTCCACGGACCGGGATAAATACCCTTCCAAAAATTTATTTGAGAATGACAGGAATTCATTGTTAATGCTATCGTAATCACCTCTATTATAGCACCTTATTTGCTTGTTGGTAGTTTTGCGCTTGTTAGGGAAAATCCGGACGCTTCCAGTAAGGACGTCGTGGTCAGAAAGCCCGTCAAGATGAGTAATTTCAGAAAATATATCAGGGTTGTTGGTAAATACTAGGTCTAGAATATTAGCTGATGTGGCCGACCGCCGTGTGGGATGGGTAATTAGCTGAACCAGGAAAAAGTCGAGAGAAGAGTGGACGAAATTATGTGATGCACTATGGCCATCCCTAACGGATAGAGTTGACCAGCAAATGCTCGGAAAATTAAAATCGCCAAAAATTATTAAGAGAGAATTAGGAAAAGGAGAACACAGTAGCATCAGGACACGGGTAAATTCACTAGAAAAGTCAGTATTTGCCTCTGGTGGGCGGTAAAAAACACCTATAAGTATGACACGGCCGCCACACTTCAGGGAAGCCCATACACATTCCAAAAAAAAGTTAACTAGCACAGGTACCGCAAGCACATCATTTTTTATCACCAGAAGTACGCCACCTCCCCTTCTATGTATCCTGTCACAACGAAAAAAATTGTAATCTGCCCACGTGAGAAAAATACTGCTATCAGGAATGACATCGCTTAGCCACGTTTCAGTTAATGCGACGATTGTTGGTGTACAGGAATCAACGAGGGAAGACAACGGAATGCTTTTTGACTGAACGCTTCTAATGTTCGTGTACAAAAAACGAACACCACCAGAACTGCTTTGTTGCGATGTTAACGATTGATTAAGTGTTGAACGGGGGGTAGGGTCGGGCTGCAGTCAAACCGTAGCGGAAGAGGATTCAGATAACGCAGCGTGATTAGTAATGGGTGCGGCTTTATTTGAATTAGTGTCCCATACATAAACATCATCATTGATGTGAAGCCGGTCAAAAACGAGCCTCACACGGTCACTTTCCTTTTTTATTGATTTCGAAAACTGCAGTAAGTTTCGCCGCTTTTCTCGAACTGGTTTAGAAAAGTCACGTGACAGGCCGAAAGGCGTATTTTTCAGCTTACTGCCACGACCTATTATTGCCTCCACCTCCTTATCATTGAAGAACTTGGCAATAACAGGCCGAGTTTTCTCGGGTAAAAAGCGCCCCAAGTGATGTGCACGGGCGATAGAAGAGACAGTGAGCTCGAGCTGATTCTGACAAAAATCAGTTACGATTTCTTGAACGGCCTCCCACGATTCCGTTGGATCACCGTTAGCGATACCATAAAATAAAACATTTGACCTTCGTGACCGATTTTCTAGATCATCGATCTTGTCCCGGATAACTGAAATATTGTTATGGCTTGTGGTGGCTACCGAAGAACCAGGCGACTGAATTTTGGACTGCAGGTCGATGATCTGGCTCTGCATATGTGACAGTTTCGCATCATTGTTTGCGGGGATTTGTGCAGAGATAGAAGACTCTACCCTAGATTCGAGTTCCGTGACACGTTTTGAAAGCGATTCGTAATCGTTTTTCAGGGTGATATGAATGTGCAAGACCTTATTTACGGATTCAAGCACAGAAATATTTGAAGCTTCCATCCGCTTAACCGCATCGAAGACATAGACAAGTTTCTCTTCCTGAGCCTTAGACATGGGCCCTGGGTTTGACTCAATGTCACCATGAAGTAATAACAGGCGCCAGAAGTACAATGCAGGTGCGCGAACACGCCTCGAAAAACAAGAACAAGAACAAGGGGGCCACGACACCTCAATTACACAAACATCATCGTCACGGTAGCCATGCGCATCAATATAACTGACCTGCAGAAGTGCGAACGGTGAGTGGCGTAGCCTCATCGCGGCGTCATGGCCCGAAGTGGCGTCGAAATGCGCGCGCTTTTCACCACCCCACGAAGTGGGCGGGACGGCGGAAGCAGTCCCTTGTTGCCAGGCAGGAAACCGGATGGTCGCCGAAAGCGCTGGTGCTGCCACAAAAACTGCAGAAAGGTTGTCACCAACCGATGGTTCGTCAAAGATGGGGAGCACCCCTGTACGCCAGACTTGCTCGAACGGCACGAACAGCTGGGCAGAGGTGACAAGCGGCGACTGGCCCAGGGCAGCGAGGAGCAGTATCTGCAGAAGTGCGAACAGTGAGTGGCGTAGCCTCATCGCGGCGTCGTGGCCCAGGGCCACGACGCCGCGATAATATTAGTAACTTAGGAACCTACTAAAAAAACTATAAAATGTGTTCTCTTGAAGCTCTCGTCACCCTTCAAGATCCGCCAAGATCAAATCTGTCGTGCAATTCACGTAAATTTGTGGAATAAAACTTTCACCAGCGCGAGCAGCAACACTGGTTCTCAACCATGCTTTTGGTTTTACGTGAGTATTTGCAAAAATGAGGTAAGGATATTCTTTTTGCCGCATTTTATTCTGCAGCTTATTTTTTTTAATCACTGGTCGTATATCTGATCGTATTAAACCATTGAACACTGAGACCAAGGATCGAGAGGGTAAACATGCTCAGAGGTGTGTGACTGTGTCGCCCATACTGTTTTCCTCAATCTGGGGCTTCTGGCTGAATTTCTGAGCTGCACCGGTCATGGTTGTGACCTCCCGGCTGTACGTACGTAGCCCGTTAACTTTCCAATTCAGTAGCGGGTTCCAGTTCAGTGGCAGTGTAGTAATTAACTTTCACCAGATTGTTGCGTCGTAGCAGACGCTATTTGTGCTATTATAACCCACACCTGGAGCCCGAACTCGCGCCTCTTTCGCCGTTTGTGTTCTTCTGTTTTGATGTTCTGTTCTATGATTCATTAAACCTGAACCCAAAAGTCAATCAGCTCTGCCTCGTCTCTCGTCAGGGCAACCGATAGCCCGGCAGCTCTACCGGCCCTTTCTAGATGTCTCATGCTGCCAAGTAGAAGCCGGATCGTCGAACCACCAACATCGTCGCCTCTCCTCAAGAGAATCACTACATTTTGGTTCGTCGACCGCTATCACGTTTTGGTGCGTCGGTCGAGCCTGTCGGCCGATCCCGTTCTTTCGACTGTTTAAGACTTTCCAGGGCAGAAAAAATATACCCTGTGGCTTTTCATGACGTTTTTGCACTCGTGCTCGTTCAGTTTAATTAGGGCAGTATATAAGGTTCTGAGGTTCTTTGCAGTGTGCCAACACTTATGTTCCTTCAGTTCTTTCAAGGCAGTAAATAAGCCCCTGAAGTTCTTCACTGTGTTCCAACGCTCGTGATTGTTCAGTTCACCAGTCTGCCTTGCAAGACGTGGCCTTTCAAACCGTCTGATCTTTTTCCGTTTGGCCGGTCGCTCGGCTGTAACCGGTTTCGGACTTCACGAAATTGTATTGCATTGAGACATGATGCCCTATACTCCGTTCGTCCCAAAGCTGAGACTGTAGTGGGATCTACATGCCCGCCGGACCAATCAGCCGCCTCCGTTTCATCACCTAACCCGGTTCTCTGCGTGTGGGTGTGAGCGGGAGCGTGATCACGTGGAGAAAGAGAGACGTATGACTGGTCCAACGAGGACGTATACGTTCCACTACAGCCTCAGTTTACGGGTGAATGGAATGGACTCAGCGCGCAAGATGGGCACCCTGCTCCGGCCTTCCAAGAAGTTGGCGTTTACAAGATGGCCACTGTCTTCATTGGCCTCTTCGCTCGAGACGCTATGGCGAGGAACCAACGTGCACCAGCACGCGCCACGAAGCTTCCTCGACGGCTGCCCGTCCGTGAAAGAGCTGGCATCTTCTCCATTCATGGCGGGTGCTTTCGGCGAATCACGGTGCTGTAAAAATTAATTGTTTTCTTTTCGTGTTTCCTTCTTGTTGTATTTCTAAGGTCATGGAGTACTCGTAGCCGTTACGAATAAACCTTTAGTATACATAGAACAACTATTTACAATCACGGTGATTTCGGTATCGGCAGACGGCAGCGTTCGGCTGGCTCGCTGGCTCGCGTCGGTCAGCTCGAGCTCGCTTCTTCCTCGTCGTTTCGTGTGTCTACTCTTGGATACAACACTCCCTCAGACTAATCACAGTCCGTACCGAGACACCGGCTTGCGTGCTCTCGAGGGGTATCGGCGTTCCGCGCTTTCAGACGTTGTTCGGGCACCCGGAGAAGAGACAGTTGCTTTTAAATCTGGTTTCCCACGTTCCGCTGATTTACTTTCCTCCTGTTCGGGAATGAACAAAGTATCTGACTCGGATTCCCCGGTGCCGGAAACTTGGCTTCGTCGGCGAAGAAGTTTGTTGAGGTGCCGTTTCCAAACTCCGTTCGGCACCTTGACTTTGTAGTGCGCTCTCCCAAGACACTTCAGAATTGTGCCTGGAATCCAACTTCTCTTTGCATTTCGGTAGTCTCGCACCAAAATCCCGTCCCCTTCTTCAAACTTCCTTTTTGGTTCTTTCTGAGCTTGAAACTCCAATAACTTCTCTGGGTGAAGGAGATCCAGTCTTGTTCTCACTCTTCGCTTGAACAACAGTTCTGATGGTGCGAAACCAGTGGATGTGTGTGGTGTGCAACGATAAGCCATCAGATCTCGGGAAAGCTTCGTTTGTAATGACCCTTCGGCCTGTTTCCGCAGTCCTTGCTTGAGCACTTGTACTGCTCGTTCGGCTGCACCATTCGTTGCAGGATGAAACGGAGCGCAAAACTTGTTGGATTCCATTTCCCCTTAAAAATTTTTCGAAAAACTTCAGAATGGAAGGGTGGTCCATTGTCCGAGACAATAGTTCGCGGTAGTCCATGCAGTGCGAACAACTTCCGCAACGCTTCCACGACTTTCTCCGCAATCGTGCTCGACATTATTTCCACTTCTAGCCACTTAAAAAAGGCGTCGGTGACAACTAGAAACTTTTCCCCTAGGAACGGGCCAGCAAAATCAATATGCAGTCTTTTCCAGGGTTGTTCGGGTGTCGGCCAGTGGAAATATTCTCTAATTGGTTCGTTCCGAAATTTCTGACACAGAGAACACTCTTAGACTCTTCTGACAATGTCATTGTCTATGTTGGGCCACCAAGCATGCAGTCTTGCCAGACTCTTCATACGCACAATGCCGTCATGTACCGCATAAAGCTCGTGCAGTACTCTTCCTCGGCATGCTTCTGGAATAACAACTGTTCGGCCCCACAATAAGCATTCTTCCTCCACCGTAAGTTCCAACTTCCTCTTAAAGTATGCTTCCATATCTGGACTTACGTTCTCAGGCCATCCGGTCTGAGTGAATTTCAGTGCCTTGCTGTAGAGTTGGTCTTTCTCTCCTGCCTCCTGCAGAGTCTTGGTGTCTACTGGACACAGGTCTAGCTGTCCCAAGTAGAAACTTGTGGCATAGTCATCCACCTTTTCTCCTTGTCCATCAATTGGCAGGCGAGATAGGGCATCTGCGTTGAGATTGTCTTCTGATTTCTTGCAGACCATTGTATATTGATATGCTGACAGAAGCATTGCCCAGGTTTGCAATCTTGCAGCTGCTACTGTTGGCATGCCTTTCTTGGGTCCAAGGATGGTTGCCAACGGCTTGTTTTCGGTTACGAAGTTGAAGTTACGTCCATATATGTAGCCATGGAATCTCTTCACTCCCAAGACGATCGCTAGAGCTTTTTTCTCTAGTTGAGCATAATTTTCCTCTGCTCGAGCAAGTGTCCTTGACGCATAAGCAATAGGACGCTCTGTCTTACGTGCGTTAACACGGCTCCAACTCCAACTGGGGAAGCGCCGCAAGACAAAGTCAGTGGTAGCTATAGATCATAGTGAGCCAACACTGGGGCTCTGCTCAAAATTCCCTTGAGTTCCTGGAATCTCCTGTCGCACTCTGGTGTTCAGTTGCACGGCACGTCTTCATGCAGCAGAAGCGTAAGTGGCTTTAGAATCGTAGACAACTTGGGCACGAAACGTCGGTAATAGTTTACAAGTCCCAGGAACGATCGTAGCTCGTTCACATTCTTGGGAACCGGTGCTTCCTGTACAGCCTGGACCTTTTTCCTCGTTGTGCTTATTCCAGAAACGCTAACTGCATGTCCCAGGTAGTCCACCTTGTCTTTCATGAACAGGCACTTCCTTTTCGCTAGCCGAAGTCCACGATCCTTCATGCGCGTTAGTACTTCGTGCAGCCTCTCTAAGTGCGTTGTATCGTCCTCTGCGGTTACCAAAACGATGTCCAGGAACACGCAGACACCTGGAATCCCTCCCAATAGTATCTCTATTTGTTTCTGGATGATAGCAGGAACGGAGGCGATCCCATAAGGTAGACGCTTGTATCTGTGTCTGGTGACATAATGGCGAGACTTCTCATTCAACACCAGTTGCTCGTAGGCGTGTCTTAAATCCAACTTAGTGAACTTCTGCCCACCGTTCAAAGTCGTGAACAAGTCATTGGCTGTTGGCTGAGTGTACTGGTCCACTTCAAGTTGTGGATTTACCGTGAGCTTGTAGTCGCCACAGATCCGGACCTCTTTTTCTCCTTTTGGAATGTTGACTGTAGGCGTTGCATATTCACTGTAGTTTATTGGCTCGATGACGTCTCTTTTTACCATGTCATCTAACTGTGCTTCGATCAGATGCTGGAGTGCATAGGGAACTTTCCGGCTTTTCATGAACTTTGGCTGGGCGTCTGGCTTCAGCTGCAGGTTGACTTCAACTTCTTTGAAGCACCCTAGTTCCTCTTTGAAAAGTTCGTGACACTCGGCCAGGATACCACCTAAGCAATGCGCATCTTTCACAGTATTCACCTGGAGTGCTGGCATCCATGTCTCGTCCAGGACTTGTATCCAATTTCTTCCCAGCAGTGGTGGCACCTCTGCATTGACCACGGTTAGTGGCAGCGTCCTGGTCTTCTGGTTGCTTGTGATTTGGACATCCGCAGTACCACAGACTTTCAAGCTTTGTCCTGAGCAAGTGCGAAGCTTGGTCTTGAAAGGCTCCAGCGCGCGAATCTTCAGTTTTCCTTGCAGCCGCTTTGGAATCACTGTCACCGTACCTCCGGTGTCCACCTCCATCTCCAGAGTCACTTCATTAATAAAGACGCTTTTCTTGAGGGGTCGTACAGTCAGCATATCCGCGTTTGTCCGCAGGACTATATATTCTTCCGCTCTCTCTCTTCCTCTTTCAGCTGTTGCACCGCTCCCTTTCCTTTCTTGGCTGGTCCCTTGCGTTTGCCTTTTCCATGCTGATTTGACGTTTTCCCTCTTCTTTGTTGCACGCTGCTGTTTTTGCAGGCTTTCCGCAGGTGACTCTTTCGTCCACATGCGTCACAGTCGTAGCCTTTGTAGCGGCAATCTTGAGGAGTGTCTTTGGTTTTCAGACAACGCCAGCAGGCAGCGCGTGTGCTTGCTAGTTGTTTCACTTCGTCTTGAGCGGTGGCGCGTGCATCCTTGAGAATTTTCATTTGATCCTCAGCCGCTTCCTATCCCGCTACCAATTCCACAGCTCGTGTCAGAGTCAGATTTTCAATTGTTAGGCACTGCTTCTGGGCCATCGTGTGATTCATACCACAAACAAATCGGTCGCGCAGTTGCTCCTCGAGTTTATCTCCAAATTGATAGGTCTCCGCCAGCCGTCTTAGTTCTGCCAAATACGTGGTTGAGGGTTCACCTGAGGCCAGATTCACGAAGAGCTTCTTAGTTTACGACAACTTAGCTAAAAAGTTCGTAAGTTAAGAACATCGTAAGAAGAGGAGAAATCGGTATTCACGAACGCGTTCTTAAGTGAGGAGGAAAGCTACGTTGTCGTACGGAAAAACTGAAACTTACCGGTGCTGTTGCCATGGCGACGGCGTCTTCTGCAGCACGAACAACCGATCGGAGAGCTCGGCATTTGTTCAGAGCCGTTCGGAGCACGTGAACTTTTCATAACAAACACAGGCGGCCTTTCTGCTACCGCTTGTCTGGGGATCGTGTCCGTGCAGTGATATGTCGACGCTAACATGATTTAAACTCGCCCGAATGCCGAGGCCGGGATGCGTAACCACCCCCATTGACTGCTACGAACTCGATCGCTACCAAGTCAACACAACTTTCATCGTTGGTAAAATACGGCCCGCAGTCGTTTGCAAAGCGACGTAGATGGGAACAAACTGCCGCGGCGTTTTTTGCGGCCTCGGAGATGCAGGAGCAAGTCGACGTTAAAAAAGATACGTTTAAACTACGACAGTGTCAGCAAAAGCCAATCAAAAGCCTGTTCACACTACGGAGCGGACGCGCGCGTTTGATCGAAGTGCTGGATTTGCGCTGTTGGATCGCGAATTGATAAGCGCTTCGGGACCGATCCTTTACAATTGCAACTCGATGCTGACGTGACACTCCGCAAAGAAAGGTTGGACCGGCATTGCGACCCACGAACTGTTACAGCGATCGACAGTGAGGTGCAGTCGTGCCAGAATAAAAATGGAATACTAATAACAAAGTGTACATACCGTGTTGCGAAGGTAATCCACACGGCGTTCATTTGAGCTTCATATCACACAAGACAGAGATAGAATCGATGAGAGCCCCTTTTCGACGACAGCGTTCGTCACCGTTGCCTCGGAAAACAAGGAGATGACAAGAGGAAGAGATTGACCTCTTAATATAAAATTGAGGTCAGCGATCAAACTATAATACGGGAAGGGTTCACAAGGGTCGCGCGGGCATATTCCATGTAGCGCGCCAGCTGGTCGTGGGCAGACGGTTTTCGCCAAGGACCGTCAGAGCATCGCTGCGTCGAGTCGGAGTGCCTGCTACACTCTAAGAAAAAATGACTACCCTGGGTGGTCAAATGGCGCTTTGGAGGCTTTGACTACCCCAAAAGGCGAGTTACGACCCCAAACCGCTGTGGAATGACCGCCTTTCTGCAGGTGACGACAGGGTGGTATTCACTTTCGAATCCGATATTCACGTGCAGGCAGTCGTAAATAATATTAGTAACTTGGATAACTACTGGAAGACTATAAATGATATGCTTCCTTAGCTTTCGTGATCTTTTAAGATCCGCCAAGATCACATATGTTGTGCAATTCGCGTAAATTGGTGGAATAAACATTTTGTCAGCGCGCGCAGCAACACTGGTCTCGACAGCCGTGGACCGTGGTGGCGTGTAGCGTGTAGCTGTGGCACCATAACAACAACAAGCGGCGTGGGTGTTTGCTGAACTGAGGTGAGGATATCTTTCTGACCTATTTTATTGCAAAGAATATTTAAAAAAAAAAATGATTAGTTGTATATCTGATCGTGTTGAACCATTGAACACTGGGACCGAGGATCGGCAGGGTAAACATGCTCAGAGGTATGTGTCTGTGTCGCCCGTACTGTTTTCATCAATCTCGGACTGGTTGAATGTCTGAGCTGCACCCGTCGTGGTTGTATCTCCTGGCTGTACGTACGTAGTGCGCGAACTTTCCAACTCAGTAGCAGGTTGAGATTCAGTGGCAGCGTAGTAATTGGCTTTTACTAGATTGTTGTGTCGTCACGAGCGCTATTTGTGCTTTTACAAGCGCCAGCGCGAGCCCGAACTTTCGCCTCTTTCACCGTTTGCGTTCTTCTGGTTTGATGTTCTGCTCTATGATTTCTTAAACCTAAATCTAAAGGTCAATCGCCTCTGCCTCGTCACCCATCAGGACACCCCATAGCGCTGCCGCTCTACCGGCCCTTCCTGGATGTCTCCTGCTGCCAAGTAACAGCCGGATCGTCGAACCTCCATCATCGTCGCCTCTCCACCAGAGGATCACTACATTTTGGTGCGTCAGCTACCACTATATTTCGGCGCGTCAGCTACCGCTATATTTTGGTGCGTTGGCCGAGCCTGTCGGCCCGTCCCGTTTTTTCGACTGTTTAACTCTTTTCTGGACACAAAAAGAGCCCCCGCGGTTTTTCACAACGTTCTTGCGCTCGTGCTCGTTCAGTTTTTTCATTTTTTTTTTTAAAGGCAATATATAAGCTTCCGAGGTTCTTTGCAGTGTTCCAACACTTGTGTTCCTTCAGTTCTTTTAGGACAGTAAATAAGCCCCTGATGTTCTTCACAGTGTTCCAACGCCCGTGATTGTTCAGTTTACCAGTCTGCCTTGCAAGACACGCCTTTCAAACCGTCTGATCTTTTCCCCTTGGCCGGTCGCTCTGCTGTACCCGGTTTTGGACTTTACGAAATTTCATTGCATTAAGACACGCTGCCCTATACTCCGTTCCATATATGTAGAAAGTTTGGCCATTCGTTGGGAAGTATAGGAGACAAATGAGGAAGTGCCATTGGCCGAAAGCAGGCTTGGCGTGTTCCAGGGCGTCTTCACAAATTCGAATGTGGCCAATCAGAAGCCGGAAATAATACCCTGGCGGTGGTTGCGAGAAACAAAATTCATAAGTGCGTCGGAGTAACTCTCGGTGACTGAAAATGTGGTACATGTGATGTTTCAATCACGTCATCCAAAATTATGGTGAAAGAGTGCGACTGGCGGAATGATCGACATAATCCGTGCGCCGAAGGCCGGCAATCTACCGTCTGAGCGGTCACACTCTCCCCGAGCAAAACAGAGTTGAGCGGCACATTTGTTTCTTACATCTTTCTGCATGATCATGATTGTAACATCCTGTGCACCCTATTTTAAACCATGAAGGGTCACTACATTTCACATTTACGTGCTTATTAAAACCATGCACCAACATATACCTATGGTTAAAACAGTTTCTCGCTACTACCGCTAGGGATTCTTTTAGGCTTCTGGTTGGTCAAGAGAGAATGTCAAGCCCACTTTCTGCTTCTGGTGCATGCCCAGGCTCTGCTTGCGCCTAGCACTGACCAAACACTCTCTAAACACGGCTCTGAGCTGAGACTGCAATGGGAACTGCTTGCCCGCCGAACTAATCATCCGCCTCCCTTTCATCACCTGACCCAGTCCTCGGTCTATGGATATGAGCGGGAGTGTGATCACGTGGCAAAAGAGGGATGTATAACTGGTCCATTGAAGACGTAGCTTTCACCACAGTTTCAGCTTAGGGATGAATGGAGTATAGTCAGTGCGCAGGATGGCCACCCAGCTCCGGCCTCCCAAGAAGTTGGTGTTTACAATATGGCCGCTGTCTTCATTGGTCTCTTCGCTCTAAACCATATGCTGAAGAACGAGCGTGCACCAGCATGCGACACGAAGCTTTATCGATGGCTGCCCGTACGCGGACGAGCTAGCATCTCCTCCGTTCTAGACGGGCGCTTTCGGTGAATCGCAGTGCTGTGAAATTAATTGTTTCTCTTTCGATTTTTCTTCTAAGAAAACGTTTTTATCATAAATGCCTGTGACCACAACAGCTGCCATTAAGTCAACATAATTCTCTGATTGCGACTATCTCAATTATGACAAACTTTCCTCGGATATGAAGTTTTTCCAATATCATTTCTCATTGATCACTTGTGTGTATTAGAAGATAAGTGTTGTGTTCTGGTATTTTTATTATTGTAGTCTTCCTATAGCTACTGTTAAAAAAAAATATTAAGAATGGGAGAGCAGTAGTTTTTCCTTCTGCTTTAATGAGGTACGGAAGCAACATTTTAGCGACTTCTTTGTGTAGACATGGTCTGCTTCATGACAGCAGCTCACAAACAGTAGTCTTTCGTCTATAAATGCAAGAAAAGCAATTTTAAAACAAATAAAAAAATGTCCTAATACCACCTGGTAGTTGAGGTCTGAGCTTTGTTGGAATGTCTCACGTCACGGGCCCATCAGGAGCTACACCACGGTGTGGCGTGTCCGATGGAGGCGTGCGGGAGCGAGCGACGCTTGGCGCACGTATCAGGTCTAGTACACCGTACCTCGGGCATTCCGACTTGTCAGAATTGTAACGCGCTGACGATAAAGCTGGCGCCACCTAGTGACGGCGATCGTAATTACTATACCCTTGGCCTCGTATGGGCCCGTGACGTTGCGAGCGTGACGTTACGGGTAAATATCCCGAGATTTGCGTGCCGACTCGATGGCTGTTTTTGAAGCGCTCGCCAGAATCTGTCGGTTGGAACAAAAAATATAGCCATCTGCTAAAAATACAAGCGTGCCATTATCATTTACAGATATCGTGGATCATATTTCACTTATTTCGAAGTGTTCTGGAAATATTCCAAGTTTTGATTCTGTACCCCCTTAATGTCTTTCTTGGGGTTTTGTTTAAAAAAAAATTAAGGAAAGGAGAATCTAATAATTGGCTTTTACTAGTTTGTTACATTGTCACAGACACTATTTGCACTATTACGAGTGCAATTTCGAGTCCGAGCTTGAACCTCTTTGCCATTCTTATTCTTCAGTTCTGATGTTCTGCTCTATAATTAATGAAATCTAAACCTAAAATTCAATCACCTCTGCTTTGTCGTTGGCAGGGTTCGCGCTGACTGTGAACCCCGCCACTACTCGTCTCCCATCAGGGTACCCCATCACCTGGCCGCTCTACCAGCGCTTTTTGGATGTCTCCTGCTGCCAAGGAGCAGCCTGATGATTGAACCACTGAACCTCCAACATTGTTGCCTCTCCGTCAAAAAACTACAACAGGTAGGCTGGCCCACTTGTGGGGAAGCTGTGTCCAGAGCTGATCTGCCTGGTGTTGGTGCTGTCCTCTTGAGGTGCCTACTGTTGTCATTCGTATACCATCAAGTGAGCAGACAATTTCAGGAATCCACCATAGGCCTAAACTGCGCGCCCACACAGTCTGTCCCACACCAAAAGGATGGTTGCCTCCCATGTGCGGGGACGAGTCCAAATGCATATAGACAAAAATCAATCAAGGATCTGATGTGGTAGCCAAATAACAGTTAAGAAGAATACTTCCTATCTTTTGCTGAGGTTCTGCAGCAGTGGAACTTCAACAACAGCGGGGAAGTGCTTGCAAGCCTGGTGCCAAAAACTGTGAGGTTGAACCTCATAAATTCCCCCTTGTCTCCACATATTGCATGCTCGGATAACCTGATGAACTGCGGGTTATACAAAGGGGTGGTGGGGTGATGTACATGACTGTTGTAAAAACTGCTTGAAAACAGTACTATTAATCTGGGTTTGTTGTCGTCAAACACAAGTGTCCTTGGCTGTCCAAATCGATCAAAGATGTCGCACTGGGCTTCCACTGTGGTCTCGGCCGATGCTTCTATCTGCTTTGTGTCGATCAGTATCACGTAACTCTCCAGCTGTACAACATAATATAAGCCATGTTCATCGTTGCTTGGTATCCAATCAGCTGACCCTAACCTGCACCAGGGGCATTTAACAGGACTGGGCACATGTTTCGCACCTTCTTACATGGTCTTAAATATCTTTGTCAACACCGGGGTTCCAGAAGATGGTTTGTGCCAAGCTCTTCATGACTGACCTGCCTGGGGCCCTATGTCGCACTTTGTGGACTCCCACGGCGGCTAGGAACAAGGAAGTGACGTCAACAACGCAGCAAGCACAGATTAAGTGTGGATTGGTAAAAGTCGCTGATGACGAATTTCCGCAGAAGAAAACAAAGCTCACTTTTTCTTTGTTTTCTTCTGCGGAAATTCGTCATCAGCAACTCTCACCAATCAACATCCAATCTGCGTTTGCTGCGTGTTTGACGTCACTTCCCTCTCCCTAGTCACCGTGGGAGTCCAAAAAGCGCAACATAGGGCCCCAGGATAGGGATAGGCGTCATGGAGCATAGCCTCCTGTATACTGATAATGCCTGCTCAATTGCCAGTTGCCAGCTATCACTACAAGGGTGTGTCGCCTTCCTATACAAGGCAGAAAATGTGAATGCAAATAAGCCTCTCGTGCGTTCTTGTATTCTTGGTGCTGTTTTTGGCATTTGTCGTGGTACCTGTGGGCAAGAACTTGCCGGGGCTGTCATTTCACGAGACCCCAAGCAACACTCGGGATCATGGAAAGTGACTAAAGCTTATTTTGAGGGAAAACTGCGTCCCAAATTCGACCTCCTATATACTTAATAGTGTGTGGTAGGCACCTTTTTGTGACGTACATGAAGGAAGGCTTGTCTGGTCCTCTTTCGTGGATTCTGCTGAGGTTCCACTCAAAGCCCAGCTTGGCTCAGGCTTCTCTGGTGTCAAAGCTGGATGAGCCCATGTACCCTTCCAGGTCCTGTTTTGGTGCTGCTTGACTGGCTGTTACTGTTTACCTACGCACATCTTTCTCGCACTGCTTGAGGTATATAGTGACGGGCGCCTGACAACAGGCACAGTGCGTCATTATGAAACGTGAGCCCTGGCACAGCTAACACCTTCCACAGTGCTTATGTGACTTCGTAGCGGTTGTTACCCCAGAGGACCCTGACTGTTGCAATTCCTCTTCACCTTCTGAACTTTAAAACAAAACCGATTATGCAGCAAAACCAAAGCATGCACTACCTTTCAGCATTTTAGCACCGCTTCTCGGCATCATTGTCGTTGTTGCAATGCTTTGTTTGTTTGTAGTTGAGATGGTGATATCACAACACCTTCCTTGTCACTCATGGTGCTTGCAGTAGCTTCGCAGAACACAAAAACATTCAAACTGCATACACCTGACACTGCAGTGAAATTACCAAAATGTGAGGTTGCAATTTCTGCTTGCGTCGGCCAGCTCCCCACAATGCGACATCGGGACGTGCCATGTCACAGTGTCATAGGACGCCAGCTACGATTCATGTGGGAACCATCATACAATGCCTGTCTTTGTTGTGCACGTGTTTCACATCTACTTTGCCTACTGATGCAATGAAAAGAGTTTTTGTTGAAGGCTACTGAGTTGGCAGGTTACAACCGCCTGAGCATTCAGCTAGTTGGTGATTTCACTTGGCTACTCGTTTCAGTGGAATGTGTAATCTTGATTCTGTCTGTCCATAATCTATTTATTGGCTGGTTTGTTCGAAAGTAACTCAGTCGGTCTATCTAAGGAAGCTTCAAGAAAAAGCTTTGCTAAGGCAGCACTAGCCTCGACAATTTTTTTTTGTTGAGACCAAGATAAGGCCACCTGATTTTATTTTGAGCAAGCCAGCACACTGCAGAGGAGGAATGACCCAGATTTAGCATGGAGTTATAGGTTTCACATGAGCACATTCCATTTGTAGCTGAAAAAGAGATGTCACTTAATTAGAAAGACAAGTGAAATAAAAGCAGTCTTAGGTATTTTGGTTAAGAAAGCTGTGCATACTTTAGCTCAGCTTTCAGTATTTTGGGTACATTTTGCTTTGTAGCTTTGAGTTTATCTATGATAACTATTAGTTCACTTAAAGCATGTAAAATACATTGGTTTTGACAGACAACTGCACTTGGGCATCTATCATATGTCTGAGCTGAGCCTTAATTTTTTTTTCAGCTGAAGTGTATCTCTCGCTTGGCTTGATCAGTATCTACTTCATGTACTGAATGCCTTTTTACAGGGTTGCGTTGCCACAGGAGACTTGTGCGCTTGTGGGTGTTCGGTGAGTGGTGTCACCAATCACCATGAGCCCCGAGCCCAGCATGGGTTCAGACCCCCTGCAAGCCTGGCTGTGCTAGGTGTCCCCGTGTCTGATGAAACTAGGGTCTTGGCAGTTGAGCCAAGCCCGGGCTAGGTTACCTTCAAAGGCCACCCAGGTTAGGCAACACACCACCCCAGCCCACGCCCAGCACAAACAGGTGTCCTGCGTTGGCTCGCCTAGGACGATTCGGTCAGTCGCTTTGCTTCACCACTCCTTTCCTCTGACGTTCTTCTCCATCCCTGTTTTCAACCTCTCATCTTTCTGATGTAACAGAATTCTTTGAAAGTGAAGAGGAATTATATAGCCCATGGGTGTTGAAAACCACCAGGGTGTGACATGACGACACCAGATACTTTACTATGAAAATATCTCACCCCATGAGAACCCAATGGCCTGGACACAAAGAGGCTTTGCATGGTTGGAACGACTGGATGTGCAGCAGCCTCAGGGTTTTTGCCTTTGAATAGACCAATCTCACCAGCCAGTTTCGTTAAGCCGCCGCTGCCACAATGCATCAAAGGAACTTTAGTCTTTCTGCATGTGGGAGAACACCGTTGGAGCTTCGCACGTGTCGAGACGGCACGAGCCGTCTCGTGCACTTCCACCTGTGAACTAAAGTTATGGCGGCATCACGCATGCGTGGAACGCTTGGTGAGATCTGTCTATTGGGACGATTGATGGCAACAATAGATGACTGTTGCCATTTATGGTTACGGACACCTGGAGCATTAGTTGAGACCTCTGCTTCTACTGTCTCGGCAAACCCGGTATCTCGATGTGCCCACGGCAGCCCTCTCCCTTGGTGCGGCATGACTGCTGTACAGTGTGGACGGTGTGATCCTAATGCATTCTCTCAGATGCGTGGTGTCTACACCGTTAGGAGAGCAACATTTGGCAGTGTGGGTGCGCTGCCGTAAATGAATGGAGACAAATGTATGTTTCTGGATAAAGTATTCGGTGACACGGCCAACCGGCATGCTTGGAGCCAGGCTAGCAATGGCCGTGGTAAAGTGACTCGTATCCCAAATGTCCCAAGATGTCTCTGTCACATTTCAACGACTGCATTAGATGTGCTTGCAAGAATGGGACATTCACAATAAAAATATAACAATTCACTCAAGATAGATATTAAACATATTTTTTTTAATGAGCCTGTATATGCTTGTAGTTTAATTTCATTATCACTGCAGGATCAGAAGGTTAATTGACAACAAAATTTGATTGCTTTAATTTTTTCTAGTTTTGTAATTTATGGTTCTAGGTGCATCAGCAAAAGACATAGGCATAGTTGCAAGTGATCACTCCGAAAGTTTGGGTCTATGCAGCATGAACTATTTGTATTTTTGGATAGTGATCATACCAGAAATAGCATGTTGCTATTTCAGCGGTTGCTGCTCGTGAACTCAGGAGACTGGAATTGCAGCTATTGCTACTTCAAGATGTAACGAGATTTCAGCTGCTCGTCAGACCATGGCCAGGCGGTGGAATGGATCCTCAATCCTTTGGGGGGCGTGCTTGTTGGTTTAGATTGTGAAACTTCCAGAATTCTGTTCGCCTTGCAATGTCAAAATGTTGAAAAAGATTTTTCGTGTGAAGCCAGCCTAAAACAAATCTGTTTGCTACATTGTTACAGGTTTGTCACCCTGTTTTTTTGTTTTGTTTTTTTATAGTGATTTAGAACTGTAGTGGGAAACACCAGTGCCCACCGCCGAGCACAGCACCTCATGTGGCAAGCACCAGCAAAAAGATGCGAAAGAGGGTTAGCAGATAAGGCCCACCATGTAATAGATGCCACCAGCCGGACAACCCACAGGACCACGTATTGTATGCAATGAATCAGTTGTCGTCGTTAACCTGTCTCGACCACGACATGCCGGCAGCGGTGGGATCCAGTGTTGCCCATGAGAAGAACAAAGGCTATATCAAAATCATAGGAGACAAGTGAACATTGCAGTATGCGCTTCTGCTATTTGTATTGCAGCCAACAACAGCTTGTCAGCTACCCTTGAATAGACCCTTTTCAAAAGTGTGCACTAGTTATACTATGTTCACCCTGCCGGACCAATCAGCCGCCTCCCTCTTATCACCCAGTGATGTGATTGCTGCGCCAATTGTGCCAAACTGTGCCTAAGTGCTTATTCTGCTACACTTGCTACATTTGATCAAAATGTGAGGAATTTGCACAAACATTGCACCAGAACTTAAGTTCAATTAAGTAATACTGAAAATATAACAGCTGCAGGCCTCGCTGCCGGGGCGAATCGTTAGCGTAGGCTCGTGCGGGTTTTCAGGACTTTCGATAATCGTCTCAAATAACATACTATTCGATTTGATTTCGCACCAAGCACTGACAGTGCTTAGAAGTTTCACAACAAGTCTCGTGTTCGTGGTCTGTTCTGGTGGGTTAGTTAGCTTTGTTGAGTGCGCTTCTCACCGCGTGGTGTAATGCAGTGAAGCAACAATTGCAAATTAGGCGTCGCTATGTTGCGTGTCTTGCTTCGCCGCAGCACACCTGCATATTAAGGGGAAAGGTACTCCTCCAGAGCGAGACGGGGTGCAAGAAGGTATATATGGACTCTTGTAGGTTTATTTTTTATGGGTTCTTTTTTTCTGAATTAAGAGTTGCAGTTTTGTTGCAACCACCCTTAGAACTTGAAGGACACATAAATCTAGGTGCTCAAAATGATTGTATTTTAACATTTTTTTAGTGGGATTTCGTACCTAAAATCATCGTCCACAGCCGTTTGCGCTGTTCTTCATCAGTCGTTGTCTTGTTGCCGTGTCTGGTGCTTCCACAAGCAACTAAACAGCTGGTGTTTGTTCTCCTAATATTTGCCATCTCTCCTCACATTTGCAGTGATATAAATGAAAATG
This sequence comes from Ixodes scapularis, assembly GCF_016920785.2. Taxonomy (NCBI): domain Eukaryota; kingdom Metazoa; phylum Arthropoda; class Arachnida; order Ixodida; family Ixodidae; genus Ixodes; species Ixodes scapularis. The sequence continues at coordinate 57,733,389 of NW_024609882.1, forward strand.
AAGTGTGCGGTTGTGCTCCAAGAGCTCTTTTTGCTTCTCCAAAATGAACTTTTGGCTGCTCAAACAGCTGCTCCAAAATGGCTATGACCAATCACATCACTGCTTTTATCACCTGACCCAACTCTTTGCGCGTGGGTATGGCCGGGAGCGTGATGATGTGGCAAAAGAGAGGCGTATGACTAATCTAACGAGGACGTAGCTTCCACCACAGTCTCAGCTTAGAGGTGAATGGAGTATGGTAGCTGCAGCACCAATTATCGAAGTCTGCCATTATTTGGGCACATACTGTGGCTGATGTTGCTTGATGTTACAGAGAAAATTGCCTCATCTCAATTAACTTTATGCGCAATTGCTTGGTAGTCTGACAACACTGAGAGCGTCACTGTTTTAATGTTAGCAAGCGTTGTCGGTACTGAAGCACGGTGGAGGGCAGTGTGTGATGGCGCGGCAGCTGTGTTTTCCGCCTTCTGGCCATGGAACGGGGACGAACAGTTTAAACAACCTACCGCAACTGTCTGATGAAACTTTCGGAGGCCTGTGCACACGCTGGCGACAACCCGCAGTGTGTAAGCTTGTACAGCAAAGGCGAAGGACTTGCTCCGCTGCTTCGACGAGGTTGTTGCCAGCGTGCACAGGCCTCCTAGAGCTTCATCAGACAGTTGTGGTTGGTTGCTTAAATTGTTTGTCCACATTTCATGGTCAGAAGGCGGAAAACAGCTGCTGCGCTACCGTACACTGCCCGTACGGCTCTCTCTGATGCCTCCACCGTGCTTTGGTACCGACGACGCTTGCCAACATTAAAATGGCGACGCTCTCAGTGTTGTCAGATCACCAAACAATTTTTCATAAGGTCTATTGAGCCTCTTTGACTGGTTGCCATCTTTTTTTTTAAACATGGCATATATCGAAAGCTTTTGGTGCAGTGATTCGTTCCAGGTTGGATGCAAAAGTAACCGGAATGAATTTCTGAAAGGCGGGCTGTTTGTAGTACCAGCTTCCGCCGCTAGCAGCGCTTTGCAGCACCTCTTCTGAGCGAGTTTGCCGACTGGCATTGTCTGCTGCAAATATTTTTTCCAAGCACTTCAAAATCTTTTTTTTTTTTTTTCGATGTCTGATATGAAAGAACAACATGGGGCTGTGAATTATTGCTTTAGGTAAAACTGTGCCAGAAACTCTTGTAATGCTTCAGAGAGCTTACAAGGAAGATGCTAATAAGAAATTGCAAGTGGTTTTCTCGCTTTAAGACTGGTGATTTTTTGATCGATGAGCGACCTCGTTCTGGGCGACCTTTAACCTCCTCAACTGAAGAAGAACACAAAAATATTTGGGCATTGATCACTCAGAGTTTGTTCCTCTTGGTGAATCTGTTAACTAGGTGTTTTACCGGAGAATTTTGCGACACTTGCGAAACTTAGTAAGGCAGAAATGCCCCGATAGGAGGGAAAGGGGGAATGATAGTTCCATCACAACAATGCCTCAGCAGACACTGTCCTGGCATGACACCGCTTCTCAACCTCCCATATTCTCAGGACCTCGCCCCGTGACTTTTTTCTGTTCACCCGTATGAAAAGTCTTGAAAGGAAATCATTTTATGGATGTGGAAGGTCCTTCAAGTCAGACATTGCAAAAAACAAGGAATGATTTTGAAGCGCTTGGGGAAATTCACAACATGCCGCTAGATCCTTAGCAGACGCCGCCGGTCGGCAAACTAACTTGGGAAGGGTGCTGCAAGAGGTGGATGCTGGTACTACGAATGCCCGGCCTCCTGAAATTCATTCCGGTTATTTTTGGGTACCCACTCATACTTTCTTTTATTGTTGAAACTTTGGTTTTATGGCGCAGTATCTTGCTTGGTGTAAATCATATCCCTTTTTGTGTTATACATATTTTCAGGTATTCTTTTTTTAAAATGGTGAAGTGACTGTGATGTTGCATATTTTGATGACTTAATATGTTTGTAATGCATACATAACATTGTTTTTTGGTTAAACGTTCCCTGTTTCCATGTAAGTTTTCTGGTTTGTTTCATATTCAAAGGGTTGTTTCTGGCTTTTGAAAGTATCATTACTATAACTATTATAGTTTGATAGTCCGGTGCTGGAAAAGGACTCCTTTTCAGATTTCCATTTCCACAATGTGTCAAAAGTACCTACAAGGTTGTTTTATGAGTTTTATTTATTTTTTAGAGGAAAATATTTTCAATATAAAATTGTATAATCAGGTTTGGAAAATAAAAGAATACAAACAATTGCCACCTGAGCACTTTGTCTTCATTATAGCCACTTTATATATATATATATATATATATACACAGTATAGTTTTGGTTGCAATGTCCTAATAATTTGAGCTTAATACACTGTCTATATCAAGTGTCCCCATACTTGAAAAGTGCCAACCTTTTGTTGTCAACAGAAAACTGAAAGATTTAAAATAATTTGATATCGGTGTACATGTTCCCCAAAAGCAGCACAAAAAAAAAAGGAAGAAACCTTGGCTATGCTAGTTGTTTTTGTTTCTTTTACAGGTACCCCAATCCTTTTTTTTTTCACACGAGTATAATTTAGGGGATTCTAAAGTGGAGCGAGTGGAGCGACTCATCGGTCACATGATCAACACGGGAAAGTGTGCCGCCAGCGTTTGCCCGCTACAATTGTCACCTATTTTCAAGCACTAAATTTAAGTGACGAAAATAATCCCTGGAGAAGGGGAACAAGAGGGACAAAGGACAAACACAAATCTCCAAACACAGCTAGGTGACTGGTGCGCGACCGAAAAGATCCGCCTGGTCCGGGTATCGAACCCGGGACCTCTCCATTACAGGTGGAGCGCTCTACCAATTGAGCTAACCAGGGGTTAGACATCAGTAGAGCAAACGGGTTTTATCAGCCGCCACCAGTCTAACACCAACAAGGGTGAAGCTTGCAATTTTAAGGTTATGATTATAATGCAATTAAATGCAATTAAATTCGTCATTCTTGTCCAGCTCGCTTGCACATTTGCATTTAATTGCATTATAATCAAATTTAAGTGCTTGAAAAATTTAAGCCCAAACATATTTCTAGGCAAATTAAAATTGTAGAAACTTGTGTGCCTTTATTTATGGCTAAGGTAAGTACATTCATACAAAAAGAACAATGAAATTTCAAACCAGTAAAAAATTATTGAACATATCAAATATGCTACACTGGGCTTTTCTGCTACGTCCTTGCCAGCTGCAGTCTCGTGGCTTGTGGTATCCAAAGAAACAGTTGCGTCGCTTGCTCAGACTCGGAGTTACAATGCATTTCGCGCACACAACCGTGCTAAATGTGTTCACGCTGGGCACACAGTTCCTGCATCGAAGTCGGTTGCTCGCCATAGTTGGAAGATGCCCAACCCCGTCTTTTCTAACGTCATCTTGGGGATGACTTGGCGTGAACTTCCTCTTCTTCATCGGAGGCGAAGGCAGACTGACCGGCCATCCTCTTGGCGCATTTCCAGTAGAGATTGGGCTTTCTGATAAACTGGCAATGAAGGTTCTCAGCTTGAGTGGCCGCTCCTTCAGCTGATGGCTTTGGCGCCTGTGAATATTCCAGGCATTCACGACACAGATGAAGGTAGCATGAATATGAGGTACGTGTACCAGAGCCTCAATCGAATAGTGTATTTGTACAGCGACACCTGATAATTATGCTGGTCGATCCCCCCCCCCCCCCCCCCCCCAAAGCTGTTGTACATACCAACAATTGCCGGGCGTGTGATGTCAATGTGGAGTTTGGTCTTCCGGTCATACTGTTTGACTTGCTGAATTGACTCAACAGAGACGAAGTTTGACACTAGGGTGACAGCTTTCCTGTCAAACCAGCGAACTACCACAATTCCTTTGTCATTGTCAACTCTGTAGTCATGTGAGCGTTGCCCAACTTTTCTCAGAGTCTTCTCATCCTGGAGTTTGCAGTCTCTCAGCTGATTTTGCCTCAGAGTTCCAACGTACTGTATTCCTCTCGTTAGCCCTTCAACAAGGTTCAAAGAGCTAAAAAAATTGTCAGCTGCAACCTTGAAGTCTTCATTTGAACGTATTTCAGAGCAGATGCTCAGGACAGTATCACCCCAAGTCCAAAAATGTAGTTTTCTTTGGAGTGGCCTTGGTATACCTCGAACTGGTAAAGGACACCGGTTGTGCCTGCCCGTCCCCAAAGCGTGAAACCCCACGGCATCGGTTTGTTTGGGATGTACTGTTTTAGCGAGCTCCTTCCTGTAAATAACACCATTATCACATCCACCGCATTTAACTCTTCTGGTTCAATGCTCTAGAGGTTGTGCTGGAATAATAAAATCCAAGGACGAATCTTCCACAACTTGTCCTCCTTCGCTTCTTTGGTGGTTTCCATGTTTACAACATGCATGCATTGAATCAGCTTCAAGAAACGATTTCTCGACCTCTTGTCAGGGATAGGAGAATACCTTATCCCATTCTCGCAGTAGCATATGACGTTCGGCATTTTGTAAGCCCCATTTTCAGGTATATTCTAATATACTGCTCCAGCTCTTGCAGAGTTGTGTCACGGAGCTGCCGTATTTCTGCGTACTGTACACATTTGTTTGCTCCACTCGCATAGTGAGCACATCAGTTCTTAGAAACTGGCGGAAAAGGAACAATGGTGAATCTATGGCATCCGGCTCAAAGAATACCTTGGAAAATTCAGCATGACTGTTTTGGAGCAATTCCTTTCGCCATTTGTTGTATGGACGAGAAGACGAAGCTACAGATGATCCGAAGGAATTTTCTACGGTTTCTTCATCATCACTTGTCTCAGAGGGCTCAGCCACACCGGGGGGACTAATTTTCGTCACTTTCCGACAGATCACTAAAATCGCTGACATCTTCGCCAGCGACGATGTTGTTCAATATGTTCCTAACTTAGGAACCTAAAATTAGAAGGAACAAATCAATAAAAAAAAAACGGTTAAAACGTGTACCATTCAAAGCTTTACCAAGAAAACGTATCAGAATTGGTACAAAAATTTTGCCATCAATTACGACCCACTGTATCGAAAATAATAATGCTTTATTCGGTTTCTAAAAACCCGGGCGACAGTGAAAAGGCTATTGCCCATGCCATAGAGGCCCACTGTACCCGCTACACAGACATATATACATTAAAAAAAAAAAAAGAAAAAAAATATATATAAAAATCTTTGTACACTGGGATTTGGGTCGGATTGAGTGTCGGATCACAGTTCTTTCAGATGGATGGTTGCACATTTACACAGTTCCTTTATGTCCGCTTTGCTTTCAAATGTCCCTTGTGTGACGTCACTCGGGAGGGAGCGCCAGAGCTCGATGGTTCTTGGGAGGAGCGTGCTTCTATGACGCTCCGTCCGTCCAAGGAGGGGTTGTAGTTTATCGGCGCGATTCTTCCTCACATACCCTAGGAGAGGCGTAGGAGGGCCACCCAGCGTGCAGGCTAGGAGGCGGAGCGAAGCCACCTGCCTACGGACAGACAGGCAGTTCCACCCCACAGCTCCGAGAAGTTCCGGGGTGCCAATGTCCCTGTATTGCCTCAGCTGCGGCGGCGATTGGCGACGCAGGATAGCATAGGCCGCGCAGAAATTTGAAGCAACGTTACTAAGCGGACGGGACTCAAAAACAACAGCGAACGGAATAATGTGGTTGCGCAACACTTTCTGAGCAAAAAAAAAAAAAGAAAGTGCCGAATTTAGGACGGCTTACTGTTTTTCGAGTAAAATGACGCCGACGGTATGCCTTCGAGCGAGCTGCTGCGTGCGGCCATCTTGCTCTAGCTGCCAGCGGCAGCCTGGCGGGGCCTTGCTGAACTACCCAAATCGGAAAACTCTGTCAGCGTATGAAAACCGATACTGCAGGCTTTGGTCTTATCCATAGAGTTATTACAATAATAACGCTATGGTCTCAGCTTCACGCAATTTATTGTCACTTTTTGAGTTATCAAACTCCACGTAGCAAATATGATACGCTGGGCTTTGTGGGGTATATAACAACACAAGACTAAGAATTATGTTACCTCTAGCCGATTACTGACTAGGAATGCAGATATTATTGTAACCTTTGCTGCTATTACACGCGCGGAACGAGCATGGGGCAACATGGCATTAGTAAGCTTATCACTGCGTGAATCTGAAACCGAAACTGATCGGGAGCATGCCATGTGGTGTTACTTTAGCCGATTACTTTCATATCATGGTGCCTTTCAAAGCGTTAGATTAAGAGAAGTGTCTAGCCGGCCAATCTAAGTACTCAGAACAACTGTATACTAATAATACTTGCAGATACTTTTTGTATTCATCAACTAAACAGCGGCAGTCACCTGCCTAATCCTTGTCAGAACCGGGTAGGGCATATATACGAATCGGGTCGGTTGGGTGGTCGGAGTAGAGAGTCGCGGTTGTGTTGTGTTGCAGTTGCTTGTGCCTTGTTGTACTGTTCATATGTATGTGCCCGTAACAGTGGTCGGTAACGTGGTTAGTGTGTTGGCGCATGAGTTGTCATAGGTGCAGTACGTATGTAGCTCTAGAGCCTCAGGAGAGTTAGTGAAGGAAGAGTATTTTATTTTTAGTGCATCTAGCGGTTACTACTACACCTCCTAGGTGGCGCAAGCTGCCGCCTGACTCAATAAGCTAAGTGTTGTGAAGTCCTGTAGCTATTGACTACAAACAGCTGGCTACGGTCCAGCCGTCCAGGCTCTGCGGTCCACTGGGCTCCCTACGTGCCTCTCAGATTGAAAACAATCGCAATAATTGTTTCACTCGGCCACCTAAATTATTGTTCTGTGTCGAAGAGCCGCGAAGTGCAGGCAGCAATGGATAACCACGTCGGTTGAGGTAGGCCCAAACAAGAAGAGATAGGGAAAAAAAAAAAAAAAAGAATGCGGGGCGTTGGTGCGAGTTGAACGCCTCCCGTCGTGTCGACGAAGGTGCCCAGCGATTCATCGCCGCAAACGACAAGCATACGTTGTCTTCAATAAAGTCAGCATACCCATTCCTCGCGTTACGATTTCTTTTTTGAGCGTTCTCCGCCGGCGGTAAAAATACAGTCAATCTAGCGAGATGCCGTCGGGTGCAATCGCGACGATTCCGGCAAACACGCTGCCGTCCTCCCAGCTAATAATTACGGTACCGGTGTCTAAGGACGGATGTTTAGAGTGTCTGGTGGCGCCTGGAAGACGTCGAATAGGCGTATGCGCCCTATTCTCTAACTCGGCCGAAAAGCCGTGCTGTTCGCTAGGCCTTACCGGGGAATCCGAGCCTCGCTAACCGTCCGCCATGTTGCTTTTGGGGGTAGTCAAATTTCACTACCTGCTTTTTGACTACGTGTGGAGTCGTCATTTTTACCCTAGGGGTCGTTATATTTGGGACAACTTTTTACCACCCCAAAGGTAGTCACCTATGACTACCTTTTTTTTTAGAGTGTAGGCCTATCTGCCGATCGGTCGGAGTCCGTGGAATCGTGGCCATTGGAGTTTTTCCCGCGTGTCTATGGATCCAGCGTTTTTGTTCGTTCGTCGTGGTATGTTTCAAGTACTTTTTACTTTTTTCTTGCTGCTTGAAGTCGGGAGGCGTGGGAAGCGCACGTAGAAAAATAAACGTCCGTTGGTTGTCGTGACCAACTGAGCGACGCTGTCGGCCATGCCAATTTGATCGTAAGAAGTGCGTAAGACAGCTTCGAAGCTGTCGTAGGATTTCGTCCTAACCTGCGCAAAACTTACGAACATTTCGTTTCGTGAATACGGATTTGTTCTTAAGTTTTGTCTTACGCACATTTTTGGCGTAAGATCGTTTCGTGAATCTGGCCTCTGATCTTTGATCCCGCTTTCCAAATTTGGAGCGCTCCGCTATCACTAACCGCTTAGGCGAGTAGAATCGACTTAGGAGTTGTACGAGCTCTTTGTGAGTCCTCTTGCTCGGTTGCTCAGGAGACGACAGATCCCGAAGTCTGGAGTAAGTTTTCTGTCCGATGGCAGTGATAAAAACAGAAACTTTCATCCGATCGGTCCTGATTTTCCATTTTGCAACTCGAAATACTCTTGAAGGCGTTCCTCGTACTCGTCCCAGCTTGTTCCTTCCTCATAAGGTCCAATCGAACGCGATAGGTCGTTCATGATGCACAGTACCTGGTTCGGTCGATTCTTGCCCTGGTAGATCAGGTCTAGGTTGACTCCTCGTCGCCAGTTTGTTGTATTTCTAAGGCCATGGAGTACTCGTAGCCTTTACGAATAAAGCTTTAGTATACATCGAACAGCTATTTACAATCAAGGTAATTCCGGTATCGGCAGACGGCAGCGTTCGGTTGGCTCGCTGGCTTGCGTCGGTCAGCTCAAGCTCGCTTCTTCCTCGTCTTTCCGTGTGTCTACTCTTGAACACAACACTTCTGAGAAAACGTTTTGATCATAAACGCCTGTGACCTCGACAGCAGCCGTTGAGCCGATATTTTCCTCCGACTGCAAACTATCTCAAATATGACTAACTTTCCACAAATATGCAGTATTTTTAATTTAATTTCCCGTTGACCGCTTGTGTGTTTCAAAAGATAAACACTCTATGTCCGGATGTTTTGATCATTGCAGTCTTCCTGTAGCTATTGTAAAAAAAAAAATGTTAAGAAAGGGCAAGCAGCATTTTTTTGTTCTCTTTTAAAGCGGTGCGGAAGCAAACTTTTATCGCCTATTTCTTTGTGTTGACGTGGTCTCCTTTATGACAGTGGCTCACAAACAGCAGCCTTTTGTCCGTAAATGCAAAGAAAAGCAATTTCAAGACGAATAAAACGATTTCCCGATACCACGTCGGAGTTGGGGGGCCGAGCTCTGTTGGAATGTCTCACGTCACGGGGCCATCAGGAGCAACGCCACAGCGCGGCGTGTCCGATGGAAACGCGCTGGAGCGAGCGCGCTTGGCGCACCTCTCAGTTCTAGTACACCCTACCTGGGGTATTCCCACTCGGCGGGGTTGTAATGCGTTCACGATAAATCTGGCACCACTTAGTGACGACGATCATAATTACGGTACCCCTGGACGTATATGGGCCCGTGATGCTGTGAGCGTCACGTCACGAGCAAATATACCGAGACACATCGCGCTGACTCGGTTCATTTGGAAGCGCTCGCCAGAATCAGCTGGTTAAAAGAAAAAGTATAGCCATCTGCTCACAAGCGTGTGATTATCATTCACGCATGTCATGGATGATATTTTACCTATTGCGAACGGTTCCCAGGACATTTCAAGTTTGGATTCTGTACCCCCTTAATGTTCTTCTTAAGGTTTTGGTGAAAAAAAATAAATAAATAAGGAAGAGAGAATGTAATAATTCGCTTTTACTAGTTCCTTGCTAAGGCTGCACTATCATTGAAAATTTTTTTTCTGGGACCGAGAGACCACCTGATTTTATTTTGAGCAAGCCGGCGCGCTGCAGAGGAAGAATGTTCCAAATTTGGCATTAAGTAATAGGTTTCACATGAGTACACATCACTTGTAGCTGAAAAAGAGGTATCACACCTAATTAGAAAGACAAGTTAGCAAAAATATTATTTGATATTTGGATTGAGAAAGCTTTGCATACCTTAGCTCAACGTTCAGTATTTTGGGCATATTTTACATTGTAGCTGTGAGTTTGTATATGATAACTATATAATTTATGATTTTAAAATGCTGTCATTGAGACATTCCAACTTTCTGTAGTTCACTTGGAGCATGTAAAATACATTGGATGTGACAGACAACCACACTTGGGCGTCCATCATAAGTCTGAGTTGTGCTTTTATCTTTTTTTTTTTCATTTGAAGCATATTTCTCTCGCTTGGCTTGATCAGTATTTACTTCATGTACTGAATGCCTTCTTACAGGATTGCGTCACCACAGGACACTTGTGCGCTTGTGCGTGTTTGGTGAGTGGCGTCGCCAATGACCATCAGCCCCATGCCCAGCCTGGGTTTAGACCCCTTGCATGCCTGGCAGTGCTAGGTGTGCCCGTGTCTGATCAAACTAGGGTTTTGACAGTTGAGCCAAGCCCGGGCTAGGTTTCCTTCAAGGGCCCCCCGGGATAGGCGACTCACCACCCCAGCGCGATCGCCGCACATACAGGTGTCCTTTGTTGGCTCGCCCGGAACGATTCGTTCAGTCGCTTTGCGTCGCCTTTCCTTTCTTCTGACTTTCTGCTCCATCCCTCTTTTCAACCTCTCATATTTCAGATGTAGCAGAAATCTTTGAAAGTGAAAGGGAATCATATAGCCCATGCGTGTTGAAAACCATGGTTGTGACATGGTGATGAAGAATAGTTTACTATGAAAATATCTCACTCCAGGAAAATCCAATGGCTTTGGTACGAATAGGCTTTGCGTGGTTTGAACGACTGAATGCGCAGCAGCCTCAGGATTTTCCCTTTTCAATAGACTGATCTCACCAGCCAGTTTTGTTAAGCTGCCACTGCCGCAATGCGTCGAAGGAACAATTTCGCATGTGGGAGAACCCTGCTGAAGCTTTGCGCGTGACGAGGTGACACGAGCCGCCTCGTGCACTGTCGCCTGCCTCCTGTGAACTAAAGTTATGGCAGGGTCACGCATCTGTGGAACGCTTAGGGCCCTGTCAAACTGAGGCAAGACGATGGCAACAGCAACACAAAACGTTGTCGAACAGGGGGCAACTTGTTGCTCGCCCCCATGTTGTCCAATAAACTTGTCACATCGCGGCAACAGCAGCACAACATGGACGACAACTAAAATCTTGCCTCAGTATGATAAATTTTGGCAACAAGAACAGCAGCAACTTGTGTTGGACAACGTGTGTTGCCTTGATTGCTGGGTGAACGAATTTCGGGCCAGCAACACGACAACACAAATCGCTTCGATGGCAGAGGTAGTTCCACATCAAGAACATGTTACTGGAATTAAGGCTTGGAAAGCATTGTTTAACAATATATAATGCTGGCGTGCAGCTAAAATAATTTGATGAATGTTTTTAATGCATATAAATTACGGAAAGCAATTGTCGAAATGGTTACAGCCATTGTCCTCAGCGTTCAGGCAGGTGTTGAAATCAGAACTGCCTACTGACCAGCTCACATTACTGCTAGTGAAATAAAATGGCATGCTAATGAAGTATAATAAAAATAATCCAGGAAAGGGCAAAGATTAAAAAATCACCGGATTAAAACGACCACTCTGATAGTGAATCTTGATGCTTTGAACTCGGAAACAGCGGCTACCCGACACCTGATTTGTTTAAAAAATACCCAGGACGTTTTGGGGAATGGAGGGATCACATAGCAGGGCGGTAGGCAAATAGACAGTGTTGAAAAATATTCCACCAATTGTTACGAAGTCCGATCGTGTCGGTATCGCAGTTTTGAAGCACTGTCAGTTCAACTCAGCACCATGCTCCGAAAGACGCCAGTGCACTGAGTTTGCACTGCCAGTGCAAACTCAGTTTTACAGTAGAAATATATATTGCATGAATGAAAGAACCGGACAGAAACACTTCATGTGGTGGCTTAAATCCCGAACCTATATCAGCGATATCACTTTCCTCTGTTTGGGCTATCTGCTTTGTCTGTGAATGAAGAACAGTTTATTAAAATAAAGGGTGGAAAATGCTCCCCGTGTCAAGTTTTCTAATCACAGTCCCTGACTGATGTTGTCCCGTGGTAATTTCCGGCCCTTCGAACGCGCTAGCACTTAGTGGAGTCAAATTTTGAGCACCGCTGGGCCGCACAGGAACGAAGCTTGTAAACAGTCAAGATGGACGAGTGTTTCCCGTGTTGTCCCCGCCGTCAGTGCAGTGTGACGGGGTGGTCGGACAACAAATCGGCCGACACTGTTGCCGGGTGGCAGCAACATGTTGCCCGACCGTTGTTGTGGCCCTGATGTTGCGGGGTCGCCGGCAACATGATTTCCTCGTGTTGCCGGATAGAGTTGTCCAACTGCTGCCTCAGTGTGAGAGGGCCTTTAGTGAGATCGGTCTATTCGGACGATTGATGGCAACACTAGATGGCTGTTGCCATCTGTGGTTGCGAACACTTGGGGTACTAGCTGAGACAACTGTCTCTCCTGTCTCGGCTTTTCTTGGTGTGCCCACGGCAGCCTCCTCCTTTCGCGCGGCACGACTTCTGTACTGCGTGGACGGTGTGATCCTCATGCATTCTTTCAGATGCGTGGTGTCTACACGGCTAGGAGAGCAGCAGCTCACTCGGAGACCTGTGCACATGCTGGCGACAACCCACAGTGTGTAACTTTCCACAGCGAAGCCGTAGGACTTGTTCCGCTGCTTCGGCGAGGCTGTCGCCAGCGTGCGAGGCCTCCGAGAGTTTCGTCAGACAGTTGCGGTAGGTTATTTAAACTGTTCGTCCACATTCAATGATCGGAAGGCGGAAAACACAGCTGCTGCGCCATCGCATGTTGCCCGTGCGGCTCTCTGCGATGCCTCAACCGCGCTTCGGTACCGAAGACGCTTACCAACATTTGAATGGCGACTCTCTTATTGTTGTCAAACCACCAATACCGTCAAACCGCCTGATATCTATTGAACCTAATTGGCAGGTTGCCATCTTTTTTTATTTTAAACATCGCATATATCGAAGGCTTTTGACGCAGTAAACTATACGAGGGTGGCCGCCAAAGTAACCGGAACGAATTTCTTGAGGGGGAGGGGGGGTGGTGGTTTGTAGTACCACCTTCCGCAACTAGCAGCGCTTAGCAGCACCCTTTCCGAGTGAGCTTGCCGACCCGCATTGTGTGCTATAAGTTTTTTCCCCAAACAATAAAAAATCCTTTTTTTTTCCAATGTCCGATATGAAGGAACAGCATGCGGCAGTGATATTTTGTTTTCTTTCAGAAACAAAATGTGCCCGAAACTCTTGTAATGCATCAGAGAGCTTACGCAGGTGGTGCTAATGAGAAATTGCAAGTCTACGAGTGGTTTTTTCGCATTGAGGTCGGTGAATTATTGATCAACGACCAACCTTGTTAGGGTGACCCTTAGCCTCCTCAACTGATGAAAAACATAACAAAATTTGGGCATTGTTCACTTCAAGTTTGTGTCTCTTGGTGAAACTGTTAATAAGGTTTTTACGTGGGAATTTTGCGACGCTTGCGAAACTCAGTAAGGCAGAAACGCCCCGATAGGAGGAAAAGGTGGAATGATAGTTATATCACAACAATGCCCCGGCACACACTGCTTTATCAGTGCAACAATTTTATTGCGAAAGCATCAACTCTCTCATGGAGAGAGACGACATCATCATCTTTGAAACCATGCAAAACGGTGCCTCAATGAAACCACGCGTAAAGGTAGCCAACGGCACTTTTTGCCCTTAGGTCTTATTGTCTGGCGCGCGTCGATTAGGCTCCCATTGGCCGCTGCGCGTCAGTTTGTGTGGTGTCATCCTGACTGTATTATCACACTGCTACGTTATCAGTGACCACCACGTTCGCTCGCCTCTTGCCGGTAGTACGACCCGTGGCAATATATACGGCATGGAATAAACCAAGGGGTTCGTTCTGCTGGGAACTACGTTGCTGTCTGTTCCTTTCTCGCGCCGCAAGGCACACGACAGTTTGAACGATCGCTATCCGATGGCGCTGCGTGTTCGCGAGGTAGCGGCTCCACCGTCCCACGCCCAAAGTCAGCGCTTTGTACGCCGCAGATTAAAGAAGGGAGCGAAGAGCGGTGTTCGTGGTTTCGCATTTGCAACTCATAAGAAGTGCTTAGGTGTATTTTAGCAAAAATGGCATGACGCCGCTTCTCCATTTTCCGTATTCTCAGGACCTCGCCCCGTGTGACTTTTTTCTTTTCGCCCATATGAAAAGTCTTGAAAGGAAACTGTTTTGTGAATGTGGAAGGTTATTCAAGTCAAAGAGTGCAAAAAATTAGGAACGACTTTGAAGCGCTTGAGGACAAAATTCAGTAAATGACGTTATATCCTTAGCAGACGACGCCTGTCAGCAAACTGACTCAGGAAGGGTGCCAGTTAGCTCTGCTACAGGCGGAAGCTTGTACTACGAACGCCCTCCCTGCTGAAATTAATTTCTATTACATTGGGGTGCCCCTCATACTTTTTTTCTTTGCTGAAACTTTGGTTCTATGGCCCAGTCTCTTGCTTGGTGTAAATCATTTCCCTTCTTGTGTTATAATATTTTGAGATATTTTTTTTAAGAATGGTGAAATGACTGGAGGAGGGATGCATGTTTTGATAACTTAATATGTTTGTAATACATCCATAACATTGTTTTTTGTTTACATGTTCCTTGTTTTTATCTAAGTTTATTGGCTTGTTTCCTATTGAAAGGTCCCAAGAAGAAGACTGCAAGGTCGTTTCTGGCTTCAGAAAGTATCATTACTATAATTATTATAGTTTGATAGTCCAGTGTTTCAAAAAGACTTACTTTCAGATTTCCATTTTCACAATGTTTCAAAAGTACGCACAAGGTTGTTTTAAAAAATGTCGAAGTTTCTTTAAAAGAAAATATTTTCAATATAATATAGTGTATCAGGTTTGGAAACTAAAAACAAATACCAGCTTTTGCCACCTGAACACTTTGTCTGCATTATAACCGCTTTAGATATATGCAGTATAGTTCTGTTTGAAAGGTCCGAACGTTTTGAGCTTAATACACGGCTTATAGGAAGTGTCTCTATGATTAAAAATGTGCCAACCTTTTGTTCTCAAAACTGAAAGATTTAAAATATTTTGATAGGGGTGTACATGTTCTCCAAAGGGAGTACATAAAAAAGCATGATATTCTATTTTTTAATATAATTTGACCCCAATGCTTTTTTGTACCTATGAGGTTGATATCAGTGTTGTACAGAACAGCGTTCCTGGAACGTGTTCCTTTTAGGAGGAACGAAGGAACACCGCCGTTCCATTTTTCAACGGTGGAACTGAAACGGGAGCTCGTTACATTTTTACTGGAACAGAAAGAGGAACTGCATTCCTTTTTTTTTTTTGTCCAATGGGGTAATTTGTATTTTATTTCTAAAAGGGAAATTCTAAAAGTAGAAAAACCATATCTTTACAAAGAGCAGGGTCTCGTTAAATTTTGGTTACTTAGGGTTTATTTGGTGTAGTTCTCGCTTGGTAACTGTCGGGTGCTGGAGAGCTAGTGGACATTTATTATTTTTGCAGTGCCCGAGAGTGCGGTATGAAACGCAAAACGTTTAGTTGAAGGAAAAGACACAGAAAGAGGGACGTTTCAAACTTAGCCCCTTCCTTTTATTCCACGAATACTCACACTCCGAGCAATTTAAGGGCGACTACAGCCATCACTGAACTTCCGCAAACAGACCTACGGTTACAACAAAAGGACAGGTTACCTGGCATCGAACGCACCCTTGTATCCCGAATGTTGGTCACTTAAATGATACTATAAATTAATATTTTCTTCTCCCCTTGTTCTCAACCTTCAAACAGAACAAGAATCTACACTTCACGGAGAAGGACGTTGACTTTTCAAGACTGACCTTCAAAAGCCGTGCCCTCTTCTTTACTTGCTCGTCTTGCGGACACCAAAATCGAGACGTAACCGCTGGTAAGTTCGAACGAGATACTTTGCTAGATTGAAACGTGTCAGGTTGCTGTAAAAAGCTCGTGCAATGTGGGGTAATAGTACATTTGGCTCGTCTGAATCGCCCATCCCAAACAGGAATGTGGTAAAACGCTGAGATTTTTAAACGTGAATATATCAAAAAAAAAAAAAAAACCTGCTGTCGTGTGTCTTTTTCTTCTTCTGTTGTCCTGCCATCACTGCATTCAAATTCGTATGTTGCAATTTAATGGGATAGATAAAAAAAAACTTTTCTTGACCTAACTAGTTATGGTAATAAAAAAATGCGAATGTAACGTATACGTAACGATACGTTCCATTTTTTTTTAACTGTAACGGCAAAGAGTTCCTTTTTCACAGATGGAACTTGTAACGGGAACGCGTTTCAGAAATCAGAAGGAACGAGGAACGAGCTTTCGTTCCTTTTTTTGAGGAACGTGTACAACACTGCTTGATATTTAATTTATGGGTATTTAAAGTGGAGCGAGCAGGGCGACCCATTCGTCACTTGACCAACCCGGGAAAGCGTGCCGCCAGCGTTTTCCCGTTACAATAGACCGATCCCACCAAGCGTCCCACGCATGCGTGACGCCGCCATAACTGTAGTTCGTAGGAGGCAAACGCCAGTTCACGAGACAGCTCATGCCGCCTCGTGCTCTGCTCGCGCAGAGCTCCAGCGGGGTTGTCGCGCGTGCAGAAAGACTACAGCTCCCACGATGCATGGCGGCAGCGGTGGCGTACTCAAACCAGCTGGTGAGATCGGTCTCTTAAGTCACATTCTCACGCACTGAATTTAAGGAAAAAAAAAAAGAATTGAACAAGACAAAAGTAAGGATCGTTACCTTTAGTCGATTATTGACTAGGAATACAGATATTGTTGGAACTTGTGCTGCTATTACTTGCCCGAAAAGAGGATGTGGCAACATGGCTTGAGTAAGCCTATCACTGCATGAATCTGAAATCGAAACTGGTTGGGAGCATACCATGCAGAGTTACTTTTGCCGATTACGGTATTCCTGCTGTCCTTCGAAGCGCTGGAGTAGGAAAGGTGTCTAGCCCGCCAATTTCAATACACGGAGGACTTGTATACCAATAATACCTGCGAATACTCTTTGTATTCATCTAGTATACAGCGGCACTCATTCGCTTAATAATTGTCAGGAAATGGTGGGGCTTATATACAAATCGGGTCGGTAGGGTGGTTAGAGTTGAGTCGCGGAGGTGATGTGTTGGGGCTGATTGTGCCTGTAGCAGTGTTCGGTATGCTGGTTGGTGTTGGTGCTGTGTGTGTGCTGGTGTATGAGTGGTTGTCCCGAAAAATCTGAAATAAAAAGACATTTTAATTTCTTAGCGCCATCTAGCGGTCGCTACTACACTTTTTAAGTAGCGCAAGCTGCCGCCTAATTCAATAAGCTAAGTGCTGAGCAGTCATGTATCTATTGAATTACAAACAGCTGATCTGCGGTCCCTACGTCCCTACTTCTCAGTTCGATTGTCGATAACAATCGTGATAATTGTGCCACCAGCTGCATGGGCGTTCCGTGCACTGAAAAGCGCCAAGTGCGTGCACAAACGCGGTGCGAATTACGAGGGACTTGAAAGTGGATAACTAATGCTAACAAGTGAGCAAGAACGTTGAACGATGGGAACCGACGCCGCTTGAATCGGTGATGCCTCGCCTCGCCGCCGTCAACTGAAAATTCCGGAAAACCTGCAACAAGCACAGCAAGCCGCTACTCTGATCAATAACGAAAGCATTCCATTTGTCGCTATACGATTTTTTCTTTGAATGTTTTCTGGCCGCGAAGGAAATCCAGCCGGCCGCGCGAAAGCAGTCGCGGACGAACCCCGCGAATCTCCCACTCTTATTGTCACCCCTACTCGTAAAAGGTGCGGTGCCGGTGCTTCGAGACGCGTTTTTGTGCGTTTTAGTGCGTACGGAAGACAGCGAACGGTCATACGAACTTGAGAATCGTATTTTAGCGAAAATCAGTCCAGCTAGCTAGGCTTTACTCGTATTCCTCCCCTGTCGCTTGCCAACCGGCATGTTTCTTTTGCGGGTAGTCGCCGTGACTACATGCTGAGCGCATGCTGTGTGACTACGTATGGGTAATTCCCATAACTAAGGGGTTAGCGATATCTTTGACGACTTCTGACTACCCTAAATGTTGTACCCTACGACCACCCTTTTGTTCAGAGTGCACCTCAACGAACTCCCACGGTGTTTCTTGAAGGACCACCGAACATTACATGAGGACAGCCACGGCAGGATACTTGAAGAGTGACAAAGTGCACTATGTCCTCATATGTGCAGCTTATGTTTCCTTTTTGGTGAAGACGACAGTGAAAGTGCCATTTTCTTTCTCCAAGACATCCCTTGCTGCTGCTACCCTTTTATTTTATTTTCGCCAATAAAAACAAACACATAAAAACGCAGCTGGTTCCAACAACGTTCGAAGGCCGTTAGCTCATCTGGATGCATGAATGGACTAAGAATGGTTCTGCAGTTATGGCGGGAGCGTGGGAAACCTAGCATAAAAAGGCTGAACTAGGTTATAATTAGCTTGGCTGAAGGACCTTACCCACCCCCCCCTTCCCCTCAGTTCCCACAATGCCCAGGAGCGCTCACTGGTGGCGCTGGCGTTTAAAGAAAGGTCCATTGACCATTCTGGTGGCACGGCTATTAAGCTCCAACACTACGCACCACACATTTCGCACCATCAAATTTGTTTGGTTCTGAAGGAGTACAAGCACAAATGACCACCCAATGACTCTCGATCGAGACGTGTGTATTAAAATAATTAGATCATGGGAAAGCAGGTCCAAGCTCCCCCTACGGTCGCTATTTGTACTCATGGAATGCGCAATTTTTTCTTGGGGAGGGGATCTGAGTTCGCTGTTGACGGAACGCCCTCAGCACCACTATGCTACATAGTGATTTTGGCGCGAGTGGTTTTGAACAACCCTTTCGAAGCTTCGAAGATTTGAATTGACTCAAATTAACGATTGCCCTGGCAACTGAGGCAGATCACCCAACAATTCGCGAGGTTTGGTCGTCTATAAGTTGGTATTTGTTTTTGTCCGTCTAACAGGCAATGAGGGAAATGCACTACTTTCCCAACGTACGGTAACTTTAGCCGCCGTAAGGCCATTGACGGAGCGCCGATGTTTTCTTCCAGCACATTTCACTACAGTGTGTCTATGATGTCGAAGTGTAACGGTCGCTAACCAAGGATTTTGGTTACCTCCGCCCGCCCCGTTAGCCCAATATTTGGCTTAAGCGAGTTAACAGACTTCTAAATGTGAGATTAACCCTCTAACTAGACTTTCTGTTTTTGCGCTTGAGCAAAGTAGACCGTAGAGATAAAAGCGTATATGAAGTCGGAAATTTCTTGATCACCAACAGAATGTCACTCAAAGCATTTGGGTTTTGTGGGGCGCGTGATTTGTGAGGTCGTAATCACCAGGGACTAACAAGTGCGAAAATAAAGTAACAATTTTTATCAACTGGTTCATCCCTGTAATCGTCAAATAATCTGTTTCACTTATAGGTCGACCGAAAATGACGCGACGACAAGATGGAGTGAATCAAGAAGTGCCAAAAGTGCACCGTCACGCCGCTTGTTATCTTTGTGGGTTTTCTATCATCGGTTAAATCAATCACTCAGAAACAAAAAAGCACTGGATCGCAGCGCATTCACCGTCCGTGATTGGTTTAACAGAAAATATCAAGGAACGCAAAACTATGAGCGCCGTGGCTACGTACATTTGGCGATATTAATTGGCTCCATCAGAGCGTAGCATCGGCTGCGGTAGGATTTAAAAAAAGCGCTCAATTTTCTCAAAAGCACAGCTGAGTTCAGCCCCTCCTCTTTTTTTTTATCCTCCTTCTCCACTTACACTGGCTTATACGCCCAAGTTAAAAATTCTGCGCCTGCAAATCAGTTGCCCCAAGCGCACGAAAGCAAATACTAATATTTCTTTTCTATTAGAGTTCAGAAAAACAAAAATGACAGAAATTGCAGATGGCAACGGTGCCCGCGCGCCTGAGGCCATCATTAACGTGAGTTCATCAATAAGCCCATCTCGAAACATCCCTGCGCCTCTTTTACTCCGCCCGCCGGGTTTTCACCGTACCTAGAATAAGCGAAGTGCTTTGGAAACATCGAAACTTCTGATTACTGCGGTTTAGCCGCTTCTCTCGCTTTTATGTATACTATACGGTACTAGAGAAGAGTTTGGGTTCTAAAATTTGCCCAAATCCCGTAAGCCCCTTTAGCCTTGTTTGTGTCTTCCGGAAAACCGTTTCAGTGTATACTTGCTATGAAACCAAAGTTCAAAACGCCACGCTTGGGAAGAGTTTCGTTCAGATTTAAAAAGACAAGAAAAGATTTATATGGCAATCAATAGGATTCATCGGACGGAGAAAAAATCTTTAGTTCCTGTGCAGTGATGCAGAAACCAAAGTGTCGATCCGAAATTTTTATCGGTTCGGGTCGGGTTCGAGTTTACGGCTTTTGATTCAGTTCCGGTTCAGCTCCGGAGAGCAAAAATAACGGTTCAAACCGGTTCGAACCGTTTCGACCCGATTTGAACCGCTAAATTGAGAATATTTTTTCCACGTTGCTCTGGTAATAGGCACTATTTCCGGCGTGAAACAATTAACTATACAGTTTTTTTTTCTGTTCGTTAATTTAATCTACTTTTATTTTCAGGTACCAAAAACATGAAGTCCCGTTAAATACTTTCGTCGCAACGGGAAAAAAAAATCCAGATTAACATAGAAAACGCTGCGTTCATACGACTCAACATACCTTTGTTTACCAGAGTCACCATAGAGAATTACCTAAATAAAAAGGTTTTCGCGATCTGTGGTAAATCGCCTAAAATACCAGTGACTGGTAGAACTCTGTGTCGCAGTATTAAAAGTTAAATCGTTGTTGTGACCCTGAAATAAGGAAATTATTACAGTGCATAAAATGATGGAATGGGCACCTCGTAGCCACGAATATCGCAAATTATGGTTTACGAAATAGGTTTCGCAATACATATATGGTGACAACACAACTCAGCTAAAAATATTAAAGTTTTCAAAATGTCAGAAAGCTTTAGGACAAACCATTTCAGTCCACCTTTTGCAGAAAGCAGTTATCGAAATTGTTTACTCTAATCTATAAGCACCTTCGTACTCAAATCGAACCTGGCGTAAAATAGCGCTTATCCAAATGAGCATGTACTTACTGGGTGATTTCAGATAAGATCGACCAAAGGGTGGCTGGTCGACATTTTTAAATCAACTGATGTTTTTATGTGACATTGTCTAGTGTCTGGTATAAACGAATCCACACTTAGTTTTGACCAGAAAAAAAATTTGGAGACAAGAAAAATCGTAAGGCAGGGAGAGGTGGACAGTTGCAATAACGCGCACTGATGGAGGGGGCAAGTTTGAGAGTGAATAACTAAAACAATAAAATTAGGAGAATTTTAAAACTTTTTACAAACAAACTATGGGTACAACTTGCTTCTAATATAAAGTAATAATATTTATGAAAACTTTATTTAGTTTTCTAAAAATTGCCAAACATGCCTGCTCGAACGACAAGTGGCAAACTTTGGAAATCTGTATCTCATGAAATAATTTAATCATTATTACATAACTTGCAGACATTATTTTACTAATATATGGCTATTATTGAAAAAATAAATAAGGTATCTGAGTGACAGAATAGTTACAATATATTTAGGCAAACATGGGAAAAAATCAAACAAAGAAAAATTCCAATGCGAATAAAAAAAAAACACCACCTTCGATTTTTTTAAAATTTGGGTACCCTGTTATACTCTATTTCGGCATTCGTTTCTATTAAAAACATGTTGCATCATTGCACTGTGAAAGAAGAAACAACTCCCCAAAGTAGGGTCCTTTTTCAAAGCCTACACTTAGCAGTGTCCTATACAAGAAGTGACTCTGAGTTCCAGTTTCATGAAACTTGCACAAATCTTTTATATACATTTATTCAGATGAGGTCATTGATAAAAAGAGCGATCGGTCACACAGTAAAAGGGAGGAGAAACTATATACAGCATTTTACATAAGCGTACAAAGTGGTATCATAACAGACTAATGATTTGAGAAAAGATGATGCAGTGTGAAGTTGTACCTTCCGGTATATTTTACATCTAGAGTAAAATAAATAACTTAACTTCCACACACAAAAACAAAGATATAATAGTAAGATATTTAGGTTGGCTGTGTATTTACGATTACAAACAATTTCAGATGACGGATGCCATAGTGCCTAACTGGAGCAGCTTCGATGCTCTCGGTGTATGAATGAATCGTGGCAAGCCGATATATTTTATCCTGCTCCAGGATAACATTTTGGGTTTTTTTTATAGTGATCAGATAAAAATTATTAGTAACCACCAACAAAAACAGTAGGTTAAATACCCCGTGAAGAAAAATGTGATAAATAAGATGTCCCTGCATTCAAGATGAGCAGTCCTTAGGAAATCAAATTCGGCACTTTACGCTAAGGTTTTCCTCGCTGTACCCATTTAATAAAGTTGCTTCCAAGCAGATCCGACTGTCCGTGCTACATATACGTCACAGGTCCCTTCTGTTGATGACTTGCTGAGCCGCCACGCGTGCCAAGACTGAATGCCAGGGAAGGCGCGCACCGTCAGCCACTCTTCTTTTTTTTGTTCACGATACCGAACAACCTCATTTTCGTCCAGATATACAAGATGCACGCCTTTCACTTTCTTTGATAGAACGCTCACCATTGTCCTGGCCGTCTGAATTGCGCTTACTGAACGTTCTCTCAGGTTGTTCAGCGTGGCCTGGTGCTTCACGAGTCCGCCAACTCCGTCACATGCATTTTTCCCATGTCCAGATGCAGAAAATAACCACTGGGCTTGTGGGCAATCGTCCTTTGCAAATTGGTGAAGCTGGTAGCGATTCTTGAAATGACTGGCGGCGCCGTCACTTACGTACGTCACGTACGAGTATACCGCAACGTTGTCTTCAACCCACTCCTTCACTTTTTCTAGAGCCAAGCAAGCGTGAGCGGCGTCGTGACACAGGTCCTCACTGATGATGGCAAAGCTGTTTGTAGATTTTCTTGTCGTCACTACACATGTAAATATCGAAACTTGTTTTTTTTTCCAGTGATATGCTTGCACTTCGTCAGGAAGCACGATGGTCCAGTTTTCAGCAAAGTCAAAATGAAAGACAATGCTCCCGCGTTGCATGCACTGTTTTTCATCGTAGATCGCTTTACCTTGCGTTTGCCGGATATGGTTGTGAAGTACCCAACTTCCAACTGTCACTTGGATGACTTTTAGGAAAGTCTCAGGTTCCAAAGTTTTTTTCACAAGGTCGCCGGACTCCCATGTTGCAAGCACAATCTCTTCATCCTCCGGGATATCAAGTTCCTGGAGTGTAAGAAACTGGCCTTTTGGGCAGTGATCACAGTCTCCTTGAAGGCACAGTTCTGTTGCTGGGTCGCACAGAAATGCCGAGTTCATTTCACCAGTGTTGAATGTTGAGCCTGTAACGTTCTCTAGAGCGGCAATACAAAGATAATAATTGGCGCAGCGCACACAAACGCACACTTCCTGGTGTGGAATACGTTGGACCCATCTAGGGCGCAACGAATAAAATTTCGTTAGCCCAACGCCGGAATCGGGATGCTTGTCTTTGTATATACGGAAGGCCTCTCGTATTGAGCGTGTCATGAAGCGCTTATTCACGAACGTTTTCTCTCCGTTGAGCATGACAGAGATGACGTCCTTCTGGTTGGGACTTTGGCGCGAACATTGTAGCTCGTCTTTCGTGAAGTACTCTAGGGCAGCAGACAGGTTCTCAGGGCTCACCTTGCACCTCGTGTAAGGATCCGGCTCATACCACACGCCATGCTTTTCCTTGAGTTTTCGGGATTTACTGATGAGGTACATTGAGGCCTGTGGAATCATCTTTTGAACCTCATTCTTCGTCAGTGTTGACGGCAGGAGAGTAAGCAGTTGACAACGTTCCCGGAGAGAGGTGGCGGTTTCAAAGGCCTGCCGAAAGTTGTCCACCCACTCAGTGCATGTGGAGCATGTTGGTTCGGACGACCCCGATGGTGCGTCCCTGTCGTACGCAATACGTAGCCTTGAGCGTATATTCTTGACAGCAATCTGCTCCAGTTCTGTCTGCTTTCTCTTGACATAGGCAGGCCTGTCCCGACTTCTTACGACGCTTGGTTGTCTCAGCGGCGACACATCTGTAGGTAGTATGCTGCGATTTAGATCTTCAATTGCTTCTTCAGCTGGCACAAATATGTCAGGGCACTGCTCTGAGCTTCGCATCGAGATCTCCTTAGTGATGTGCATGAAGCAATGGTAGCACAGGTAGTCCGTCGCACTCACTTTGGCGGAACAGTCAGGCGGAAGAATTTGCTTCAACGAGTTTAGGTCCAACTCGCCAACACTTCGAAAATTCCGCTGCTTTGGTATAGTCTTTTTGTGTTTGCAAAAGTAATCTGCACAAAACACTCGTTCGGAGCTCCAGGACGTCTTTATAATGTATACATAAATAATAGAAATTAAACCCCAACTGATGGCATATAATTGCCAAGTGAAAGAACTACTGGGTGCACAAGTGACAAGTCCGAGGCTGAGGAGCTCACTCACTGCAAACATACATTTGAAAAGAGAGGTCACAACTGAGGCTGTCGGCAAAGCTTGATCCACGTCAAAGGAAGAAAGAGGGAAAGTCTCCAGACAAAAAATTGTGGTCAGCGGCCTTCGAAAAAGACTTTCCGGAATCGCACTGTCGTCCCTCCACGCGCTGATATGAAAGCACCCGAGCTTCTACCACGTGGTTCATGACACAGCCTGAGCCATGTCGGCGACCGGTTCGCGAGGGGTTGGCGGTGGGGTTACGTTGATGGTCACTCGGATTAGCCCTTGCTGTACTGAGCTACCGCCTGCAGTGCCTTATCGCCGGCTGGTGTCAACAACGAGAACACACACACCCTGTCTACACCAAAACTACAAGCGTTCACCGCACACGCGTCGCCGCCGCTCTTAAGCTTTTGTGAAATTGCTTTCTTTTGCCGCGGAGAACCGCCTTATCTTAACTACGCGCCTGAAATCCTTCCAGGCGGGCGTACACAATATCAAGCGTTTCGAGAAATGCCCGTGGAGTAGAACTATGGGAAAATTCGGAGCCCGCGATGTCGATATCGTCGCCGTTGTGTTAGTACGCCGTCGCGTACTGCAGTCCCCCGTTGGGGGAGGGGGGGGGGGCGGTCTTACTACGATAACATGGCGACAGCGTTTACACTCTATGTATTTACGCGAGGCTCGAGTATTCGGGGATAATGCTGCCGGTTGGTGTGCCCCTTTGTGCCTGATATTATCGCCCGTGACGCCAGCGAGTGAGATGGCGACAGGCATGACTGCTCAGTAAACAGGCGTCGGCGGCCATGTTTTGCTGGTTGAAGCGAACCCCCTTGTCCTTGACAGCGAGCGGGGAAATGCGTAAAAAAGATTGTATCGGCCGTTTTGCCAGAACTAGCGACGAGTGTCGTCTGCGGTTTCCGGCAACTATTTTGCCATAATCGTGAGCTTAGCGAGGAAATGATTTTTGCTAGCCACAGAACACTACCACGCAGAAAGGGAATGCTTGAACATGTTTTTGTTCTGGATATATATCAGGGATATATATGAGAGAGAGAGATGAAGGTAGAGCGGAAGAGGGAATAGCATATAGTGTCGAAGGAGAATAAAGTAAACAAAGTTCCTAGTGGCCGATGGCTGCATGATCTTTTCTCGGATCACTAGTCCGTAATATGATACCTCTTTGTACACAGTAGTTTCTCCTTAATTTAAGTGTGTGAACGATTTCCTTAGTTATCATTGGCCTCATCTGAATAAAAATATATAAAAGATGTGTGTTGGTTTCATGAAACTGGAACTCAGAGTCAGTTCTTGTATAAAACACTGCTAAGTGTAGGCTTTGAAAAAGGACCCTACTTTGGGGAGTTGTATCTTCTTTCTCAATAAAATGATGCAACATGTTTTAATGGAAATGAATGCCGAAATAGAGTATAACAGGTTACCTAAATTTAAAAGAAATCGAGGGTGGTGTTTTTTTTTTATTCGCATCGGAATTTTTCTTTGTTTGATTTTTTCCCATGTTTGACTAAATATATCCTAACTATTGTATCACACAGATACCTTAGTTATTTTTTAAATATTAGCTATATATTAGTAGAATAATATCTGCAAATTATATCACAATGATTAAATTATTTCATGAGATACAGACCTCCAAAGTTTGCGATTTGTCGTTCGAGCAGGCATGTTTGTCAATTTTTAGAAAAATAAATAAATTTTAAATAAATATGATTACTTTATATTACAAGCAAGCTATACCCATAGTTTGCGCCTAAAACGTATTAGAGTTCTCCTAATGTTATCGCTTTAGTTATTCATTCTCAAACGGGCCCCCTCCATCAGTACGCGTTAATGCAACTGTCCACCACCTCCTGCCTTACGATTTTTCCTGTCCCCAAGTATTTTTTCTAGTCAAAACTAAGTTTGGATTCGTTCATACCAGACACTAGACAATAACATATAAAAACATCAGTTGATTTGAAAATGTCGACTAGCCATCCTTTGGTCGATCTTATCTGAAATCACCCTACTTATACACAAAAAACTGACATAGCCTGACTCTTGAGGTTTGTTCTTGACAAGATGCCGGTCAATTCAATACGCATATGAGCATCACCTTGCTAACTGATTGTTTTTCGTTACATAAAACAAAATGGTATTTGATGCTCTACTCGACATGGCAGCTAGTTAATTGGTATTTTTAACGGTTTGCTTGCGTAGTCGTCATTGTTCGGGCATGCGCCCATGTGCAATTTGTTTTGTCCAGCTTAGAGACACATAACATTTAATTCACAACAATAACATACTTCTACAGACCCCTTTTGAAAGTAACATGCCGTATTACAATGTCGGAATCACTGCGCAATTGCGGAACAACTGGCACCGTGGAACGTGCAAGTCGTTCCATAAGATAGCAAACGTCGGACAAGTCAATCAAACGACGTCGAAAGTGCAACTTCACTGCGCACATTACATTTTTTGGGGGATATATTTTTGGCTGTTAATTTAACCAAAAGCATAAAGTGTAGAGTGACTTTGCGGTTTTAGTCTTCCGTCGTGCAAGGATTCCACAGCTGCCAACAGAGGGCAGTCTTTTGAAAACGGTCCATTAGATTAAAAAGTTATATATATATATATAGGGTGGTGCAAGTCACCACGCCTGCACATGGCAATCTAAACTTTTCGTCACAGGTGTAATTCACAGGTCGGTTTTTTCTTGGTGAATTACAAAGCGTAGCTCTCTTTCTGTAAAAAATAAGGCCAAGAAACTTGCCAGGGTCTACGGCGGGCAGCAACGCACACGACAGGTGTCCAGTAGCGGGGTGTTTTTGGCGTTAGTATTGATAGATGTCGCTACCTCCTTATCGCGACGGCTCACGACCACCGTGGTTTATTAAAATGAATATAATCTTTTTGAAATGTACCTTCGGTTCAAAAAGAATGCGAACAATAAAATTAAAACTTAAAGTAAAAAAACCCGTCTGCATAACGGCGGCGCTTTTGCTGCCAACGGATTTCGTCCGAGTGTCGTCTGCTATATTTCGCTGGTCGGCTGCACCTTCAGACGCTGCTGCCGTCGCCATCTATCAATACGAACGCCAAACGCACGCCGCTATGGACTTGGTCGTCTGGGTCGCCGCCCGCCGTAGACCCTGGCAAGTTTCTTGGCCATATTTTTTACTAAAATAGAACTACGCTTTGTAATTTTACAAGAAAAACCGACCTGTGAAAAACACCTTTGACGAAAATGTAGATGGCTACCTGCAGGCGTGGATTTTTACGGTCCATTTTAGATCGAGCCTGGTGACTTGAACCACCCTATTATATATATATATGTGTGTGTGTGTGTGTGTGTGTGTGTGTGTGTGTGTGTGTGTGTGTGTGTGTGTGTGTGTTTTTGAGCGTGTGTGTGTGTCAGCAACGAATAGCGACCTTTCATATAATTTGGGGGTGCATTTTCTTACTATGTAAATCTTTCAAATTATCGGTCGTTATTTTATGTTGCCAAATCTTCAGTCAGTAATTCAATATATTTTTCATCAATAAATTAGGCTTTACGAACTTCGCATAACTCCTTGAGGCTGGCAAGGGAGGATGATACTCGAAAATACGCCAGCTGCTGAGTTCACGGAAACGTGTTTTTGTTCGCTGTTTGGCAGTGTGCAACACCGGGTCGCAGAGTATGCAAAAAAAAGATTTTGTGCTCACACGATAGATCGGAAGAGAAATACACAAAATGTGTAGGGAGAAAGAGATAATGTATGATATTTTTTTTCTAAATAATTGCGTACACAACGCCTTACTTAAAAAAACACATAGAGATGTTCGCAATGATATTTCTAATTGCATGAGAATAGCACGAAGGAAAGACAAAGATTCTTGACTTTAAAAGAAATCAAATTTGGGCATCAACTCGCATGAGTTCCAAACTTCGCGAAAAACTGCCTCGGGAGGCTAGTTTATATTCAGCTTTACGTGCCCTGTTTGCGGCCCCTCACTTTACAATTCTCTGCTTTATCAATCGTGGGTTTTAACATTTCATTCGGCTGCCGTATATCACCTCGAGACTGCTATGTATACTGTACAACTTTACAACTAGAATATTTATTTTTAACATGGTTTCCACGTGACGTCGTCGCACTGTGTCACTCCGATTTGGGCATTGCGATTTGCTTGCTCAGAAAATGGAATCCGGGGGTGCAATATTCACGCTGCAAAAGGCTTGCGCTTAATGCGATTTGTGTATTTGAGAGTTACAACATACTATTCTTGGCGCAGCATGGTGAGGAACGGCGCGACCATCTGGCACCACGTAAACGCGCTTTCTGGAAATGGTATTTTTTGAAGCAAAGTATTTTCCGGGGCAACGATTTCTGGCCTGGGCCGAAAATGTGGGGCAAAGTAGCCTTTACACATCAGCATGTTTCTAAAACTACCTCCACCCCAAACCCACCGCACACATACACTTGTTTTTAAACGTTTTCATTGCTTTCTTAGAGAGTACATTTTATTCCCGAAGGACTCCCTTCTCTGTCCGTTTGGGGGTGTTAATTGGACAATTATATTTCTGTCACTCGTTAACTATTCTTGCATTGCTTGTATTTTGCAACCAACTGTGAAATTTAAACAAAATACGGAGGTGGTTGAAAATTTGGGAAGACACCCCTGTGAGAATTAGCGCGGCTGCCAACGTTCGGCTGTCCTTCTTAGGTCATTAGGACCTTCTTTTCTTCAAGTATCTCTCCCGTACATACTTATAGTTCCCGTGTAACGTCGGAATAATGAGTCACATTTAGTACTTTAAATATTTCTATTTTGGTGACAAATTTCTTAGGCGGTTAAGCAAAACCGAAAACAAGTTTTGGTCCCCCACTGATGTGTCTTCATATGGGTCGTGCAAGAATACTTGTCCTTTCATTAAATACAGCTACGAAGTAATTCCTAATTTTGATAACGTGCAAAAACATTTATTAGCTTTCCCCTCCGCGCAATGGCAGACGAAGAACAAATAAAGGAAAGAAACAGCTTCCCCTTTCTGCACTCGCAATTAGAACAGCCGCTACGTAATCTAACGCTAATTATATACGGTCAGTGTTCATCATAGTCATGCGCTGTGGTTGGCAAAGCATAGAGTAGTGCCACTAAATAGGCTACGCTCGAGAGTGACGACACTCGCCCATATTGTGGCTTAAAATCTTGGTTGCCAGTTATCTGAAGGTTTATCTGAAATCACAGGAAACACTTTTTCGTCTTCTATAACTGTTTAAACAGTTCGCAACAGATGAAAGTCATATTACATGAGCTTCCTAACACCGAATGTAATGCTGAGGAAGTCGCACTTTTGAGCCATGACGATCGGCAGTTGCGTCTGCTCTGCACAAGAGCCAAAATAGCAGCACCCACAACAGCGTCGGAGAACGGACTGCCGATACTCTAAGCGCAGCTCATTTAGTGTCTCTAGCATAGAGCATTGGCAGAGCTTCAGATATTGTGAGAGTTGGGCTATTATCATCTTTATTTGAACGCCAGCCGTTACCCTAATGTTTGGCGATGCTGATTGTCATGCACCCAAGTACTCGACTCGGGGTCGTGAAAATCGCGTAGGTCACGATGTCACGTGACTACGAAGTCGTGAGGCGAAGTCGTGAGGCCATGATACAGCTCGGTGACAACTACGCTAATCAATCTAGGGGCATTCTCAATTTAAATCAACATGACGTAGTGAGCTACGGGACGTAACGGCGTTACGGGAAGTGACATTACTTGACACCGTGGCGTTAAGCGACTACGTGTTACAAGATTAATCATAGTGCCAAGACAAAAGCGGCACGAAAACCCATAATTTCTCATACAATACAATTCTGTATATGAAGATTTCAACAACAAATCGAAATACACCTGCCAAATTTTTATTTCCAAATAATAATTTTGAGATGCTAACAATAAATAAAAAATAACGTGAACCGTCTTGAAGTGGTAACCGTTATGTCTTTTTCCGGTTCAGTTCCTACATGGCGCCAAAGATTCGGGTTCGGTTAAGTTCTGTTTTGGTTCAAAATAACGGTTCGGTTCCGGTTCGACACCCTGGTAGAAGCCAATCCGGGCCCCGGTTCTGATGCCAGTGGAAATAAGGATATGATCTTGCCCCTGTTGACCCAACTGTCCGAATGACAAAGGAACATACTGAATGAAATTCAGTCATTACAGCGAGGGCAAGATCAGACAGACGACGTGTTGGGTGCCCTCAAAGTTGAACTGCGAGATATTTAGCGGGAGTGTGCTATCATAAAAGAGGTTAAAAGAGAGGCGGCAAATGTTTTGTAAAATAGCGAGGAAAACTTTTCTAATTTAGATGTGTTATCACAAAGGTGTGAGTACTTCGAAAATCAGTCCAGATGAAATAACTTCCTGCTTTACAACTTTCCCGATGCTTCCGGTGAAACTTGGAAACAATCGGAAGAGAAACTTAAAAACATCTGCGAAACCAGGTTGGATGTCCATCTTTTTTCCTCCATCTATTCAACGTGCGCACATAATAGGGCGCTACCGCGGAAATGAAGCAAATCCCCGTCCGGTAAACATCAAATTCATCTCTTACAAAGATAAAAAAAACTCGTGCCATCAAAGGCACCGGCACTCAGGGCAGCAACATTCCGCCTCTGTGAAAATTTATCGCCGGAAACATGTTCAGCTAGAAAAGCGCTGATATCGTTTGCGAAAAACCAGGGGAGTGAGTTTCCGCTACGTCGCGATGCACTTTTTATTTGAAATTGAGAATACAGATTAGGTAAAACTTTGCAACACTTTACTGCCTACTCAGATATAACAACCAACCAATAGGCTTATCTGTACAATTAGCTCTACATCCATCTCGTTTCTTGTAACAAAAGCAAGGAGCATTTATTTTAAACAATATGATTTATGTTCTCTTATGCATTCATGCTCTAACTGAATCATGGTTAAACTCCAACACACCGAATTCTGTGCTAAGGTCACTCGCCTCTTACAACATATTCAGAAGGGCGGAGAGGGGTGGAGAGGAACTAATTGCTCTGATAAATTCATTAAATGTTCCTCAATCTGAAATCGCTTCTAATTTTGAAGCTTTCTGGGTTTGATTAGGTACTCCCGCCCCTATTCTTCTTTTGTTAGTTTGCTAGAAACCACCTGGAGCTACTAATTTACCTTCCATATTAAACGATAATTTAGATACTTTAGTTAGCCAATTCCTAGTGGACACAATTGCAATTGCTGGCGACTTCAATTAGCTTGACATCGAGTGGCCTGCACTACCTCTATACAGAGCATCTTTTTATGGGTCGTCATTGTAAAACTTCAAGCCGGGAATTTATTAATATAACCACTGTCCTTTCATTGTGACAAGCATAGATCAACCAACACAAGGCACAGCTGTGCTTGATATTTTTTTTCTACTAGTAACTGTGATAACGTCGCCTTGAATCTGCGATGTCACGTCACGTGGTCTGCAGAGACCTGGTAACAGCTACTATATAAATGCGTGTTTCTCTTGAATAAAGATTATTCATCGTTAGGCTTCCAATCTACGAGTCACTACATTGGCGATGAAGGATCGGATTACGAAGGCCATAGCGGAGCGGCGAACCGGACTGACAGCTACGCAAGCTCGGGAGCAGTCAAGGATCAAGCTTGGGAGCACCGACAATGCTGCAGTTAAGGATCATCGCAGTGGGGAAGACTTCCACACGATAAGTGTATCGGACCACCCCTATTGAATCCGACATGTCAAGGCTAGGGAAAATAGACGAGTTCGACGAGAAAACGCAAAACTTAGACTTCTAACCTTGAAAGATTCCAGCATTTTGTAACTGCAAATGACATTACTGAAACTAAGAAGTTACCAGTTTTTCTGATGGTTATTGGAGGTTGCGCTTATAAAGAGCTCAAGAACTTGGCTGTTCCGGCAGTGCCAGGGGAAAAGACGTTTCTTGAAGGTACGACCCTGCTGCTAAATCACTACAGTCCTAAGGGCTCAGAGATCGCCGAGCGATGCAAGTTTAATCAAAGAGTGCAGCAATACCAATAATGCGTGGGAGACTTCATAGTGGAGTTGAAGCACATCGCCCGCAAGTGTGACTTCGGTCAGTTCTTACAGGAAGCTCTACGTGACAGGCTAGTTGCGGGGCTCCGAAGTGAAGACAGCCAGCGCGCGTTGTTTGCGGTGGAAACTCACACATTTCAAAGGGCGTGCAAAAAAGCCATGGACAGGGAATTAGCCGCGACACAGACCGTCTTGTTGCACGCCGAAATCAAAAACTTGTCGTTGGACGCCGTCGGAACGCATAAGAAGACCAAAGAGCAAAAGTACGCTGACAGGGGCACCAGCAAAGATGAAGAAATATGCAGCCGATGTGGGAAAAGGCACTCATCGAGCGACTGCTGGTTCAAGAATTACAAGTGCACGAAGTGTTCTGGCGTGGGACGTTTACAGAAAATGTGTGGCAAAACTATGAAAGCAGTAAGAAACACGAACTTCGTTGAGTCATCCGATGATGACAGCGGACTTCATGTGTACTATTGCAGCAAGGTGTCAGATTCCCTAGATCACGGTTACAATGTAACATAGCAGATATAAGGAAGCGATGTAACCATA
Source organism: Ixodes scapularis (assembly GCF_016920785.2). Lineage (NCBI taxonomy): Eukaryota > Metazoa > Arthropoda > Arachnida > Ixodida > Ixodidae > Ixodes > Ixodes scapularis. The sequence continues at coordinate 57,766,237 of NW_024609882.1, forward strand.
CCGGTAGATACTGGAGTAGCGGTGAGAGTCATTCCTTAAAGTGTCTACGCGGCAGAGTTTGGTCAGGTGCCTTGAGAGCCCTGCCACGCAGTTTTAAAAACGTACACGGGGAACCGGTTGCCTGTAAAAGGGAAGTGTCATTTTTCTGTAGTGTACAGGGATCACGCCTTGATTTTGCCAGGAAGCGTGGTTAAAGATCAAGGAAAGAAACTATCAGTTTTACTGGGGCGGAACTGTTTGGAAAGGTTTCATCTAGATTGGAAAGTGCTGAATTGTGTCACGGCGGAAGATGGGGTGGAAAGAGTGCGTAAGAAGTCTCTGGGCGTGTTTTCAGCAGATCATAGTGTTATCAATCACTGCGAAGCAAATCTTGTTAAAAAATAGCAGCACGCCCTTTTTTTTCTAAAGCGCGTTCTGTACTGTTCGCTCTGCGAAGTGCTGTCGAAACGCAATTAAACCAGCTAGGAAAAAACTGCGTTGTTAAGGGGGTGTCACAAAGTGACTGGGCTACGCCGTTGGTGATTGTTCACAAAAAGGACGGTGACGGTTTAAGATTGTGTGGCGACTATACGGTCACAATCAATCCGCACTTAAAGACAGATTACTAACCTTTGCCGCGCCTCGAAGACTTGTTTACAGCCATTGGTGGCGGTAATGTTTTTTGTGTACTAGACTTGTCATCAGCGCACCAACAGGTGTCACTCAGCCCAGAGTCCAGGCCACTCTTGACGGTAAACACTCACATGGGGCTTTACAAGTTCCAGAGGCTTCCATATGGTGTGGCTAGTGCCCCAGCCATTTTACAATCTTTCATGGATGAATTACTCAAGGGCATACCAAACATCGGGTGTTACAGAAAAGACATCATTATTGCATCGACGATTGCCACCGGAAGCTGGAGTTAGTTTTAAAGCGATTGAGTCAGGCTAACGTAACGCTAAAAGAAGAAAAAGGCAAATTCTTCAAAGACACCGTGACGTATCTAGGTCACAAAGTTTGTGGTCAAAGGATTTACCCGCAGAGTCTAAGGTAAAGGCAGTAAAGGAAGCCTCAGCACCCACTTGTGTCACCTAACTTAATTTAGGAATGTTAAATTTCGATTCTAAAATCATAAACAAACGCGTTCACTATGGCAGTGCCACTCTATAACTTGTTAAAGAAGGGTCAAGAGTGGTCCTGGACACCAGAGTGCAGTAAAGCGTTTCTGGCAACAAAACATCTGCTCATGTAGCAGTGTATTGACATACTACAATGTGCGTAAACCGATAGGCCTCATGTGCGACGCGTCAGCCTACGGGTTGGGGGCAGTCATTTTTCACGTCACACCCGAGGTTGACGAACGACCTGTCGCATTCGCATCGCGAACGCTTACGAGCGCTGAAAGGAACTACGCTCAGTGCGAGCGGGAAGCGTTAGCTCTCATTTTTGGGCTGGAAATGTTCCACCGATTTTCGTATGGACGCGATTTTGTTCTCTACACAGATCACCAGCCACTTCTGGGAATCTTGGGTTATGACAAACCCATCCCACTACCGGCGGCGGCCAGAATGCACAGATGGGCGTTAATTCTGGCAGCGCATCGTTATAAGCTGAAATGTGGCAAGGGCCGAAACGTGGAAGTGGCTGATGCTCTGTCAAGGCGTCCAAGAGCTGTCTCTGGGGCCGAAGAGTCGGCCGAGCGTCTTTCAGTGGTTTCCTATACACCCCTTACGGCCGCAGGCGTAGCGAAAGCAACAATATCCGATCCAGTCTTGGGGAAGTTACTTTTACAAGGTAATTTGTTACAGTTACTTTCAGAAAAAAGTTGCGAAGTTACCGTTACAATTACCGCAACGAAAGAGTATCTCGTTACAGTTACTTTTAAAAAAGTAACGACGTTACTTTTCAGTTACTTTTCTATAGCACAAAAAATTAGAAAAAGAACTAGAAAACGCCCCTCACAACGTTTTATTGCATAAAATTAAAAAGTACGCTTTTTTTTCATATTGTATCTTAGCAGCAGTTGCTTCTCGAAGTTACTGTTTGAAAGTTTCCACGCTAGAGTAGTGGCGCAAATCAAAATACGGAACATGCGCAATGCGGGGTAGTGGCGCTAATGAAAATTCGAGACATGCGCAGTGCCCTTCACGTGAACAAAAGGTAAGGGCGCAAACGAGCTGGTGGTGGTTAAACATTTCGACAAAAACCCCGAGACTGGGACAAAAAGGGACGGACAAACACAAAGTCTCAAACACAGCTGAATTTTATTTGACAAGGAAGGGTGCTTATATAGGCGTCAAATCCTACACAAATCAAAAGAGTAACGGTAAATCCCTTCACGTGCATTGTTGTTTCACGGTTGATTCAGCCGATTAAAAAGCGTTTGCACAGAAAAAAGAAAAAAACACAACATAAATAGTGCTTCAAGACACTAAGATGTAAGTGTTCAGTCACGAAGTACAAGCGCGTGCTTAAAGATAAATAGATATTTTTTCATAAAATCTACACGTGGCTATATTCGGGTCGTGACTCGTGAGAACGAACGTATTCACAACTTTGTGCAAGGTCAACTTGACACTCGAAATGTCGGAATAGACGATTTGAAAAGTGCAAGGAATGGCTAAATTGCGCCCTCGTTCAGTGACACATTATTTATAAAACACTGGAAAGTAACGACAAAAGTAAAGTCGTTACTTTCATCGTCACCTTAAAAAAAAGTAATAGAACTACAGTTACAAGTTACATTTTTAAAAAGTAACTCGTTACAGTTACAAGTTACCTAAAAAGTAACAAAGTTACAGTAACGCGTTACTAGCAACGCGTTACTACCCAAGACTGATCAGATCTAACATTGATTAAAGTGGTGGAGTTCACGCTAAATGGGTGGCCAGGCCAGGTTTCTGATCCTGAGCTACAGTCTTATTGGGCCCGTCGAAATGAGCTTTCCTTAGAACGGGGCTGTTTAACCTGGGGAACAAGAGTCGTTGTGCCAAAAAGGCTACAGAAATCTGTCTTGGCACAGCTCCACGAGGATCATCCAGCCACCAGCCGGATGAAAATGCTGGCAAGGAGCTACGTCTGGTGGCCGGGCATGGATAAAAACGTGGAAGAGTATGTACAACAGAGTGCTATTTGCCAGGCAGTACGACCGGCGTTGCAACCTGTAGCGCTGCATCCTTGGACGTACCCAGCGGAGTGTTGGCAAAGGGCGGCCAAAACAATCTAAAAGCTAAGGAACGCATTTGCTGCGTATGCGTTACCAGAGGAACTCATAAGCGATAACGGGCCGCAATTAGTTTCACAAGAGTTTGCTGAGTTCCTGGCTGTGAACAAGGTTAACACACACCAGGACGCCACCATACCACCCGGCCTTGAATGGAGCTGCAGAACGGCTGGTACAGACAACCAAGAAGGAGCTTCTAAAACACGTGTTAGAACAGAAACTAACAGGAGTAACGATTTCGCTCCAAGAAGGCCTCGATAACTGCTTGCTAAGTTACCGAAACACACCTAACAGCGTCACGGGAAAAACACCGGCTGAGTTGTTCTTAATGCGGCAGCCGCGTGTAAAACTGACCCTACTAAAACCTACATTTATTGCTGACATGTGAGAGAAAGAAGTCACGATAAAAGAACGAGATCTTTTACGAGCGGCAGGCCGCTTTTTTCGGTTTATGACTTGGTTTTTGCAAAAACGGTGAGGGGGGAAGAAGTGTCTTGGAATGACGGAGTTGTTGTGCATAATGTTAGCCCAGTGACGTACTTAGTAAGGGTTGGTGATCAGGTCAGGTTTACGCGTGCCGACCACGTTCGCGCTCTTCCTGATGGTATTTCGAACCCTGAAAGTGCAGTGCCTGACTGTGCAAGACCGGCCGAGAGCAATGCAATTGAGACTTCTTAGGTGCCACTGATGGTGGCAGTTCCACCCCAAGACAAGCCAAGTGACAATGAGGGCAACACCCCAACCGGAACCCCGCCGACTGCAGAAGTCGCGTCGCACTCGCCAACGCCAAGAATCCAGCCAGACGCACCAGCGCACAGTGTTGTGCGAAGGAGCGAACGTTGACGTCGGCCACCCGAGTGTTTTGTGTTCGAACATTTCCGGAAGTGATGGGTTGGGAATTGTAGGGGAGGAATGTAATAACGTGGCTCCAAATCTGTGATGTCGTGTCACGTGGTCTGCAGAGACCTGATAACAGCTACTATATAAATGAGTGTTTCCCTTGAATAAAGATTATTCATCGTTTAGCTTCCAATCTACGAGACACCACAGTAACCTTGACCTTTTATCACAATTATATTTTTAGAAACACTTAGTGATAACATTTCAGTTAATGTTGAACTTTTAATACTGATATTACGGCAATCGCCGCTCACGAAACACGTTTTAAGTGACTCACGTGCAAGTGTAGATGCTATTCACAAATTTGTATCTAATTTTGCCACTACATTTATTCGATAGTTTCAAAGTAAATCCGTCGAAAAGGACTGAAGAATTGTTAAGGGGGCTCTTGTTGAGTCATTAAACTGATTTGTGCCCAGGATATGCATTGCGTCTATCTCCCAGCAACCCTGGTTTTCTGCTAAGCACACAAAGCTCCTAAAGAAAAAGAAACTCCTTTTGAGACTCGCATAGTCAACAGGATCTCCAGATGCTTGAATCGAATATTGCGAATGTCCCTCACATATAAATACCAAGTAAAATCCTCGAAACATAAGTATTTCATTTGCGATCTCGAAAATATTCTCCTATCAAACCCTCAAATGTTCTGGTTAGCAATTTGACCTCCCCAAGACAGCTTACCTTGGAAACTTATTGATCCCGACGGGAATGATCTAACCAAATTAGGAACACGTGAATATATTAATCTTGCTTTCTGTAGCATTTTCGAAAAAGAAAAATTCCCTTTACCTTTGCCCTTTTTACCTCACGAAGTTGTCCATGAAATGTATAAACTCGAATTTTTACCAGCCGGCATTCAAGAAGTAATAGAGGATTTTTCACTCAATTCCGCGCCTGCACTTGATGGTATTTCGACTAAACTGTTTAAGCTATCCGAAGAAGTATCACGTGTTTTATTGTCTAGTTTATTCAATCAGTCTTTGGATTCCGGTGACGTACCAGCCGACTGAAAACATGCTAGAGAAACTACAGTTTTCAGAATGTGTATAACAAAGTACAGCCCTATATCTTTAACAAGAGTACCTAGTAAACTGATGCAGCATGTTATGTATTCACAAATTATAAATAACTTCTCTCCAATAATCTACTGTTCACAAATTCATTGTTTGCTAAATGTGTGCAACAAATTACAGCCCTATCTTATTAAAAAGTGTACCTAGTAAACTGATGCAGCATGTTATATATTCACAAATTATAAATAACTCTCTTCCAATAATCTACTGCTTGCCAACAAGCACGGTTTTTGACGGTCCCTCTTATGTGAATAACAATTTTTTAAACTTATATAATGACATTCATCAAAGCTTACATTGAGAAGAGGTATTCAGGCCATTTTCATCCATTTTTATAAATCTTTCAATACAGGTATGTTAGAGGCTAATAAATAATAATAATAATAAATTGTTTTATTTTTCTCGTGCCCACAAACAACCTCTCCGTTTACAGTGTGGTGCACTTAACATACACGGAGTAAAACCTAAAAATACAGGAAACAAGAAAGTTGTATCAATAAAAGTCATGCAACATTATCGTAATGCAAAAAATTGATTATTGATTAATTCAGAAACAACCAGTCACGAAGATTTAACATAAAATCCTGGGTGTATAAAAAGATGTCGAGGTTAAATTTCTTGGAATCAAAAGCAATTTGTAACCTTGACAATGGGTTTACAGCGGACATGCAAGTTGGATAAAAAGTAAAAACAAGTTTGGTGCTCAAACGGAAGCGGGCATGCGAGCTTCATATTCAATATTGCTTTAGTTTACAATACAGAAAAGAGTCGTAAATGGGAAATAAATATCCTTTCAACTGCTAAGCAAGCCTCCAAGTATCCATAGGTTCTTCCAATATCCGATTGAAAACATTTATACACATGCATCCTAGATACTGTAGATTTTGTGACACCGAGACGTGCAATATTTGTACAGGCCGTACAGCAGCCCCAGTTCATCAATGCAGTATACGAAATCTGTATTTGACCGCTTCTGCAGGAAACAAAACGAAAACGGAGAAAATCTTGTTAATCCAAAGAAAGGTAATGTAATCGTAAATGGTTCTAAGCACACGAAATAGGAATGCTCTGCTTTAAAGGGCACCTGAAGTGGTTTTGTATTTGAGAGAAAACACTCGCAGTGTTTTGATCTGGCCTTTTGGATCACGAAAATTAAAATTATTTTTGAATTTCATATACCTTATGCCGAATGCGCAGTAATAATAGTAATAATAAATACTTGGTGTAATAGGATTCCTTGGGGAGCCTTAAAGGGGCTTCAGCTAAATTTGTAGATATGCCTCTGTTTTATGGACATCTAAATTGGCCAATTAACCATATTCCTACTTGCGTGCACACCAAACTACAGCTCAAAGACCCGCTAAAACATAGGTCTCACTAGGGGGTCATAGCGAATCGTTTCTGCGCTTCGATGACGATACGATAAAACGACACGATGTACATCTGTTTTCATATTTACTTTGATGTACTGGTTGCAACCCTTATAATCAATCACTTGCATACCTTGCGAAATTAATCAAACCTGAACTCGCTAAATCGATTGAGTATTTTTATTTAGCTCTGTGCCTACACGTAGCGACCAGATCAGCAATTGAATCCGTCGCTTCCAGGTCACAACCAAATCACTTCTAATTATGCATTGAACGAAAATAGAAAATAAACTAGACACAAACCCACAACCATAAAAATTGAGATCTCCCTTCCATGCTGTGAAAGAACGAGTTCTTCCAGTCGATTCACCTTAGTCCAGGCTTCCATGGTCCTTTTCGCAGAAACTCAAATGTGGCCACCTTCACATCCGCCGTAAAACAAAAGCACTATCACAGTTTTCGCGAAAACCCGGATACACATTTGTACGGCATGATAGCACACAACCATCGAACTGCAACGGACGATAAGACAGCTGCGTTGCGTCGCAAAATGTGCTCGGTCTCACTCGAGAGTTGAACTTCGACCCTCAGTGTTCGAAAACTTACTCGCGTCTAGCATTGTTCCATTTCGTTCCTCTGGCCTCATAGGCACGTGACCACCTAACCCGCAGGAGTAACTGAACACAACCTTCGAAGAAATTCAACGCGACGGAAGACCGTTGCCAAAAAAAGAAAAGTGGCGCCGTGCCTTTTTTTTGAGAGAGCGTAGCTCTTAGGCGCCTGTTTCCGGCTTGAGCGGCGTCGGCGTCGTTGTCGGTGTAACCGTGAAGTCATATCACCCCCGTGACGTCACGTGGGTCACGTGACCTCAGGGGGCTTACGTGACCTCACGGGGGCCACGTGGTCTCAGGGGGTCACGTGAACTCAGGGGCACACGGGGGTGAAGGGGGTCACGTGACCTCAGGGGCACACGGGGGTGAAGGAGGAGGAGGGGAGGAAGAGGAGGATGAGAGAGGAGGAGAGGAGAGGAGGAGGAGTAACAGGGAGGATGAGAAGGAGGGAGGAGGGGTATACCCTCCTCTCAGTACCCTTCCATCCTCCTCCTCAAGAGCTGTGCTCTAATTCGGCTTTACAGGGAGTTGTAAACGGCTTTCACTTTTTTCCCCTTTGTTTTCCTCTGCCGGCGGCTCCGTCGTAGAGGGAGAGGGAATGTAAAAGGGAGCTCGAATTTCAAAGAAGCAAACTGTCGATGGATCTAGGCAAAAAAACGCACTACCAAATTAGCCTACTCATGGTGATGCCGCCTGAAGGGAGAGAGAAAGAAGCGCTACGGCCTTATGCTCTAGGTGGTGTTTGCTCCGCACGTAGGCGCGCCGTGCTGAGTCATCCAATCTCTAAACACAATCCCCCCTCTCACCGCGCGTCACGCATGGCACTGACAAACATACTGATTGACACCGGGGTTTTTCGTCGACACAAATGTTCCAATGCTCACGCATTAAGCATATTTGATGCGCGTATGTTTATACAGCCGGAAGTTTATCTGCCTCAGTGGGCGTCTGATGTCTCAGCTCTCAAGGCCCGTTCACACTCTTGCAACCGAGTACGACCGAGAGATACCAGACCGGTTTTTAAGCCTCTTGCGATCTCTTAGGACCAGCTCCGCTGCCGCGCATCCGGTCCTAAGAAGTCGCGAAAGGCTTAAAAACCGGTCTGGTCTCTCTCGGTCTTACTCAGTCGCAAGAGTGTGAACGGCGCTTCAATGAGCAATTTGGCCAGTGTGGTGCAACCGCTAGCTTGGGGTCTTGAACGTGCACCACGCAGTAGTGATACACGACCGCACGCCGGTACGATGCTCACCCAGATCAAAACAGGCAGGGGTGTGGATTAAACCCAGAATCCCTGGGTTCTGCAGCGAGCTGGTGTGAGCTAGTTCACTTGGCCACCGATTCCCCTTACTTAGAAGACTCTTAGCTCACAGACAAGCAGAGAAACAGAGAGATTAGGAGATAAGAGCGCGTGGTGACGTCAGAACGCTTAGCTCTAATAGGAAGGATTGTTGGTTGACGCAAGTGCTAGCTGCATTTGTTTCAGCTCATTGATTGAATGAGTTTGATCGCCCAACTGCAGCGCACAGCGTTCGAACGCAAGGCAGTGCGCAAAGAGCAAACGGCGGTCTTATTCACCCTGATTGGAAGAAGACCGCGACAAGAGACAGCGGCAGCTAGCCATTACGCCTACTAATCCCTCCAATCAGAGCATGGCGCTCTGACGGCCACGCCCTCTCGTATCTTCTCCTCTCTCTTAAATTACATCCGTATATCCGCTGTTATTTCTGCTGCCTCTACAGAGAAAGGACTTTCAATTACGGTTTTCGGCACACTAGTGGTTACCCCCATATATAGCATTGCCGGCACGGTTGATTGCCTAATGCAATAAACCCGTTGCAAAAATCCCAGAAGGCCGCGTGCGGAGCGCTAATGGAATTATGGGGAGCTCTTGCATGCTCCTACTTGTTGCCGATGCCTCTACTAGGTGACACTGCCGAGATCGAGATCGAACCTGCTGTAGCAGTCACATTCGTCGACTGCTACAGCATTTTCTATACACCAAATTCCCAAAATTCTGCTTGATGCATGCATGCATTCATTCATTCATTCATTCATTCATTCATAGATTCATTCATTCATTTATTCATTCACATATTTGAGTGTCCCACAAAATAATTCATAGAGCCCGAAGCGAAGAAGTAGCATAGAACGGTTAAGTATTGCAGCAGGTCTCTTAGTAGTAGATAAAAAATAAAAATAAACGAACAATTAAGAAGAAGGTTTGCTCGACTGACGATTTGGTGAAAAACCTAGGGCAGACTTTGACATGCAGCGCAGCGCAAAAAATCAACGCTGATTTGGAATTTTGTGAGCGCTATATTCGTCCTCATCTTTTTTTTTCTGTTTTGTCTCGTAAATTGGTAGACCGTTTAGCACCGTACAACCTTGTACTTAAAAAACAAAACAAAAAAACTTTAAATAAATTGTTTTATGTTTGTGCCGCAAACAGTTGCACAGGTCATCTCGTTGTAATGAGTTGTACAGCGAAATTGTTAATATGCTGTGCTGGCTTAGTACCGCCTGCCTGTTTACGAACTGATCGTAAATGTTTCAGATTGACTTAATCTGTTCTTGAAAGAGGGAAGTCGTCACAATCGAGAAGAACAAAGTTTAATGTTTCATTGTCGAGTACTGTGCTTTTACGATGTTCCTCCTTCGAACCTCTTGTTCTCGAATGACGCACACACGACGAAGCGACCGGCACGGAGCGCTGGGCACTTCTGCACTTGTCTTGCGCCTTGGTCGCAGAACTCGGAGCAACGGTGACACTATTTTCAAGACTATGAAACGTGAGGGCACAAACAAAAATCCGCTCGCTTTTGTTGTTCCTTCCCACCTTTGCCTTTTTGATCGTGTTCAATTTTTGCTATGAATAGTAACGTTAAAGAGTGCATGAAACGATATCGGGTATGAATGTTGATGACTTTGCCGAGGCGTGTTGGTCCTAGTCTCGCCCAAGTATAGTCGCACATACCCCCACTGATTCAGAAGCTTTTTGGTCGCGGTAAAATTGCGAGGATGAAATGGGAATATCTTTTCAATCTTGCCTTCGCGAAACTTGATGATGTAATTGTGGGATCGAAACCACCCGCCTGACGACAGTCGTGTGCGGCTCATGGGTTGGACGCGAGAACTGCGTAAGCACTAGACTTTGGCTTGTAACAATCAATGCCTTGGCGGACACTAGGGTAGATGCTCGCGTCCAACCACTGCAGTGATGAGAATAGCCGAACTCTAACAATGCCTGAAATTCGTACATTGCCCACCCCAGCGCGTGGGTATGATTAACGTTGGCGGCAAAAGATAGGCACCAGGCCACGTGGCCGCTTAATCTGGCCTCGAGTTGAAGAAATGAAGAATGCTCAAATTTCTCGAATTTTTCTAAACATAGATAGAATTAGGAGAGCATGTCGGGTAAACATCTTGGTATGCGTACGCGGAAGAAGACAAGGGACGCACCAAAAGACGCCAATCTCGGACGCGTGTCTGACGTGCTTTTGTGTTTCCCTTGACTGCTTTTGCGTTTGCACAAGAAGAATATTTTGGCGATTGTAGAACCATTATCACATCTAGGCAGTTGGTATTTGCTTTTCAGCTCGCAAAATCAGATAGAAGCTCGTGTTCATTGCGCGGATTGTTCAAAATTAGAGTATATACTTTGCTGTTTGCTTGCGAAGTTGGATTCTTATCTTGGGATTAAAAGGGTCTGCTGATTAGTTAGTCACTCAAGTTCACATACCTTGTGAACGATACTAACTACTCACCCATTCCCAAATGTTTGCAGCGCGTGAAAGCCACCATCCAATTCTAGGTGCGTACAACAGGTGCCAGAAGGCCTAAGTGAATGGGAAGAGGCCAGAATGACGCAATCCCTCGTTTGCTCCACGTAACCTATCCACAGTGACCAAACCACCTTCTACAATGCCCAAAGCACGGCAGCTTAAAACAAAATTTATACACTCAACCAAAACCTCAACCCAACATATGGGGGTAGTTTTTTCGTTTTACCTATTCATGTTATTGACGAGAATTACTTTATGTCCCATAATTTAGCGTCGACAATTACATGTTTCTTTCACAGTTTTGGTGACATAACGTCCCTTGCACAGTGACCTACTCCATAGGAGCAAACACTGTCGAGGTACCTTATACATGTCACAAATAAGTATGACTTACTGCCATAATTTCAATTTGATTTCAGTAAACACCGTTCAGCGAAATTAGATTTGTTAGTTCGAAGAATTCATATATTACAACACTTCGTTGAAAAAAAAGAAAAAAAAGGAGGTAGTTCGCGTGCTTTTTCCAAAAGCCTTTGCCTTTGTTGACAATAACAATCTCCTTAGTAAACATGATTATTACGGTATTCGAAGGTTACCCTTATTTCTCCTTAATTCATATTTTGGACATCATTTTTAATATGTTAATATTTTTGGGATATTCGTGGGATAAGGAACGTACATTTTAAGTGTTCCATGGGAAAGCATTTCGGGGCCCTTTCTTAGCCGATGTATAAATGATATTATGAAAATGGATGATATTACTAAATTTGTAATCTGCGGGCGGCATCAGTATATTCTTTTCCTCTTCGAGCAACGATCAACGTGCAAATGCTGTCATTTCACTTTATCCATGGTAAAGTTATGCGTATGAGATGATAGACTAAGCTTTAACACCGTTAAAACAAAGGCTTTCACTTTGCGCCCTTTAGATATAACATTTCTAACGACCAGGATAATTTTATTTAACTCAATTTCTATAAAAATGTGAATAATTTGAAAACAGAGGGTGTATTTTTTGTTACTATGCCGAGTACATTCACATTAATGATTTGATTATAAATTTGTCACGTGTAGTGATTTTTAAAATAACCGTCACCAATTCTGAACTCTGTTTTTCTATTAAAATAATTATTTATAATACATTAGTTCCTTTCCACTTGAAGGTGCCCTGAACAGCCTCCTTAGATCGCCTAAATGTGGCGATAACTCACTCTGTGGCATCTAAGCATCCTAGAAATTTATAAATCATAACAATGTGCTGCCGATATTTGTATAAAAAACAGTCAAAGATCGACATTATTTCCGCTGACGGCCGGAGATAATTTCGGCAGCCAGGACTGCACGCGCGCAATGAAAACCCGACATTTCTTTAAAATTAAGAACGCTGTCATTTAAGAAGTCTATAGGCTTTTCTCAGATGATAGAAGCAAGTAAGAGTAGTAAAAAAATATTTTCCGCGGAGAGGGATTATAATTCTGCAATAATCGTCTTAAAAAACACAGAGCTATGTTTTTACCCCTTTTTTTGTGGGAGTGAGGTGTTGGGTCGTCAGCTCTCGAGGACTTGAGCGCTCTTTGGGTTGAATCGTAGTCCGGGCTGCCAGGGCAATGGGCCGCGCGTATTTGAGATATCACTTCGCGGTTCCAACTTTCAGAGGCCTTCGCTACTATTGACTGAGAGTGTCCCTGGTTTCGGAACAAGCTCTTCCCATCGCCGCAGAGGAAATCGGTGTGTTGCAATTATTGGTTGCTTTTTTAATAGGTACATCGGGCGCGTATAGTCATTATCTAGGGATTTCTAAGATGCTTAGAGCCAGCAGAAAGAGTTATCGCCATATTTATGCGATCTCAAAAACCTCCCCAGGCACCTTTAAGTTATTGCAGCCTTGTCTTACGTGCAGCCTAAGAAACCAATCTTAGCACTATTTATGAAGAAAAATATAGCGTTGAGAGCTTTATACAAGACCCTCTATTATTCACATGTCGAGACCGCGTTAAATATTTTGCAAAAATATGGCGCATATAATTATATAGGGTGTTCGCGCCACTTCCGGCCGCCATGACAGGGGGAGAGAAACTCTTCCGGTTCTCCTATGTTTACCTTGTGTATGGGTGGGTCCGCGACGTACCACTCTTGTTCCCCTAGGGAGCAATTGCGAGAGAGCTATACTCTAGAAATTCCCCTGCGTCGTGCTTTTGAATGGCGGATGAGCACCGGCACGAACAAAATGTGACAAGTGAAGTTCTTTCGAGTATGTGAAGACGACGCACGCCACCGACGCCGCCGAACCTGGGTGCTCGCGGGACGGTTGCATTAGCAGACGGTCCTAGCCTACTCCAATGTGTTGCCTACGGATTGCGCAACGACACTAACGTGAGGATTCGGCTCTGACGGCGCCTCGACCAACCATTTCTGTTTAACGATAGCTGATAAGACCGGGTCATTACGGAATGTATAAATGCAAGATAACGCGGTGCTCTGGGAAGAAACCTTGAATACCAACGCAGAAGACATTCAAAACATTAGACAATTGTGCATTACAGACGCTCACGTCGCGCTGAAAGAAACGGAATTAAAACTTTGCTAGCTTGTCTGCTAAAATCAAGACCCGGCTTGACACCCACTGCAGGGATGCTCGGCGCACATCTTCGGCGCCTGGGGGAGGTAGGCATCCATCTCCAATGATTGCCCTTCACGAAGTAGTAAAACGCGGTTAAGGACTATTAGTTTTTAAGTGGTTCTCAGGCATATCGAGCAGGCAGCTGGAATAGGGGATTGTGAAGTTGTGCCTACAATAACTCTGGCAGATTTGTAATATCTTTCAAGAACAAGTCCTTTTTTTTTGCCCAAGGAATCAGGAAGGAGTAAGTTTCGGGAGGTACCGCAGTTAGTCCTCAGCGGTGAAGATTATAAAGTACGCGCTACTCACCGCAGGTTCTTAAAGGAGCAGTGCAACAATATTCAATTGGAATGTTTTTCTCTTTACACGAGCTTACTGGCACACCTGGGACCCAAGGATACTCACACGCAACGCCATTGGCCAAGAAATTCCTTTGTTGCGGTGTAATTTCAAGGACAAAAGCGATGATTTTCATTCAATCTCTCCTTTGCAAAATTTGATGACGTAACTCGGGGATCGCAGTACACCCAAGTGACGATATTTGAATGTGGTTCATAGATTGGACCCGAGCATTGCGTGGGCACTCGACTTGGGCTCGTGACAATTGCTAGCTCGAGAGGCATTCGAATTGTGACCCGTGTCCAATCGCTGCAACGACGACAACAGCCGAGCCATAATAATGTCTGGAACTCAGCGCGTGTCCTGCGCTTTGCCAACCCCAGCGCGTGGCTATGATCAACACTGGCGGCATATAATCGGCTCCAAATCACCTGGCCGCTTGTTCTGGCTGCGAGTTGAGGGGGTGAACGCTGCTCGTTTTTCTTTAATTTTTTTCTGAGACTTCTATTGCGTGGGGTGAAAAATGAACGCATGTTTTATAGGTCATTAACGTTAGGGATCCGTTTTAAGCGATATTTGCGCAAAGTACAAAAATTGTTGCATAGCTCCTTAAATAACAAGCCAAACTAATAGGCAACCAGAAGCAGCGTACTTCCGCCGGAAGTTCGGCAATGTCTTTGTTTACGGTTTAACACCCTGCTGAGACTATGCGTTGCCCTCGAAAGCAAACAAAGAAATGGAACTCCAATTTTAACAGAACTCGCTACATTAAAACAAAATATTAAAATTTACCTGACTTGACATAATAAATAATGGAATGTTCTGAAATCAAAATTCAACTAAAGTAGACAAATGGCTAAGTGTATAGTTCGCAAGTTGCCACAGTTGCTATTATACTCATCCTTCGCCAAGGTAATCGGATTATAATTGCTATTATAATCAGATTACCTTGGGGAACAATGTCAAGTATTTGGGTGTTATTTTTTCATCCAACGTAACGTGGAGTAGTCATGTTGAATTTATAACGATGAAAGCAGGACGGGTACTTAACTTTATAAAAAGAAACTTTAAACACGCATCTCGTGACGTCAAAGAAACACTATACATTTCTAACGTACGTTCCTTATGAGAATATGCGGCTGTAGTATGGGATTCGAACACTAAAACCTTAATTAATAAACTTGAGGCCAGCCAAAATCGCTCTGTCCGTTTTGTTACTAACTCTTATCATTTTAATTCCAGAGTCACTGCATTAAAAAAAGTCATTGTCATGGGACTCGCTCGAACTTCGCCGGAGGTTATCAAGGCACTCTTTTCTGAATAAAGTGGTTCGTGAACGTACCAGCATTGATAAGAACATCTACCTAAAACCACCTACTTTTACTTCCCAGAGATTAGACCACTCGAAGAAAATACGGGAAATATCATGCCGCACATCTGTTTTTCAATCGTCATTTTTCCCACGAACCATAAATCAGTGGCATAGGCTCCCCGAAGCTATGGTTTCGGCTTTGGATGAAACATTTAATTGTCTTTTAAAAGCGAAGTCGAGAATGATCCATGACTAATGTGTTGTTTTGCATTGTGCTGATGCTAGCAGCTTACAGTAGATACGTGTATGTCCTGTTAAAATGTTTTTTTTGTGTGTGTGTGATTGCGCATTGGTATCACTTTTAGCAGATGTCACAATTCATTGATATGTTTTGCATCTCCATTTGTGTATTTGTTGTGTTAACATGTGAGTTACCCCCTACAATAATACCCCCAGGGCGAAATGTATGTAACGAATAAGTAAATAAAAATTATACGTTTCATTTTTTATATAATTTATGTGTGTTGTTTGCGTTGCTTGAACTACATAGTGACTTACATCACTGCCGATAAGGATCATAGCTCGTCAAGATTTGTACCAAACCTTTTTTTCTGTCACTCAACCACATTTCAAAATCTAAAAATAAACAAACATTATTATTATTATTATTATCATTATTAATATTGTTAATTATTGTGAATGTTATCTATATTATTAGACAAACTGTCCGGGCAATTTCTGTGAAGAGCGTTTTGCGCGTGGCATGTTTCACGGTCTGGACGGGTTTACTTTGTTTTCCTGTCAACAGTACACATCACGTTACCTGAAAATCCCCCTCCCGCATTTATTAAAATTCAGGAAATCACTTCGCATGAGAGTGGAGAAAGAGTAGGCCTTTATCATTCGCAACTCCGCTATCTCTAAAAGCGACTCTCGACGTTTTACGAGGTACGAAGTCACTCGTAGCTCCATCATAACTGCACCAAAACCGCTACAATTCCCTTATAAAAGTATACGAGATCTGCTAGGGATGTTTCAGAATCCCCTCCAATGAATTCGCGTATGCGTAAATTGTTTCTCCAAAAATGGTCTATAAGAAAATAAAGAAGTAATTTACATTGTTTTGTTCTTGTAAATCTTGTCCTGCTTTGCACATTTGCAGCGTCTTCGAGCCATGCACATGTCGCCTATATGTAGTTGCCAATTTAGCAACTTTTCCGCTAAAATTAGCATTTTTTACTCTGTTCAAGCGGAAGCTTTTTCCGGTTTGGCCGTGCAGGTTCCATATCGGTTTTCAAGTCATTTTACTGATCTTTTTACAGGTCTAAAATCTTTTCACTCATCAGTTTTTTAATCTTAAAAATGTCAAACTTAGGAGTACTTTAGAGTTTTCAGGTAGACACCCTTGCTTAATTAAAAAAATCATCAATGAGAGTTGTGATTCCTGCGCCATTGGGATATTAACATGGCAAACATTGAATCATGCATTAAAGTTATTTTGTCTTAATGTACGACTTGGGAAACATTCAGAAATAGAGGCCTATAGGTTCCTTAACTCCGTAAATGAATATAAAAATTCTAAAAAATACCAGACCAGTGGGTCGCCATTACTAAAGAAACATAATTTACTGGAAAGCACGCAAATTAGGAAGTTGAAGCTTTGAACTTTCAAGAAACTTTAGCGCAGGAAAATAGAAACGATGAAGGTGCATGCCGGTACGTATAGCCGCATGAAGTAACAACAAGGCAAAACAGTGGAGATTGTTTTGAGCATCGAAGTGGTCTGAGTCAGTCAGAACGAAGGAGTCCTCTCTGAGGATTGTTCTAATAATTCGTCTGTTGATCAACGAATTACTGCGGTACATTGAATTGAAACGTAATTTTTGCTTCGAGTCTTAAATTTGGTGTTTTAACGGCATTTGAACTTGTTATGCCGGGTTTCAAATTCACGAGTTGAAATTACTTTATTTTTATAGTCATTTGCAATGCCGCCCACGGTAGGCGCAGCGGTTTCTACAAAAACCGGCAATTTTTTGGGAACCTTGTCCTAACCTTTTCCTAACCACGCGTAAATTACTTTCTGTCGAATTGCGTGGCAGAGCGCACAGGTATTCGTTATTTTTTAAGACAGATTGTGTGAATATGTACGTATTAGTTTTGATGTGAGCAGAAAATAAATAATTTAAAATTATCATAACCACTTAGTGTTTATATATTATTCAAACTTTTTATTGTCTCTTTCTGTCTCATTAACGTCTAATCAAAAAGCTCATACTGGTGTCAGAAATACTTAAATTGCCCATTACTTTCAAGAGACAATCTCAAACCAAAATGTCCAAATATAAGCTAACTTTCGTTCTTTTTTTTTAATGGCGAATGGGGTTAGCCTATTTTCGGGAAGCGGGATTATCTATAAAGACAAGTCAATATTTCCCATCTGTTCACTCCGAACATTCCAAGGGAATATTTTCAAAAATAATAATAATAATAAAAAAAAGAAAAAAACAGGAGCTCTGAGTGAATTCAGACAATATTAGCATGAAATGAAGTTCAATGACACTTAAGGACTTGATGGCTTTAACAAAAGGAAGTTTCGTTTAGCTCCCCGAAAATTAAGTGTGAGCGGAAGCAAAACACACGCGAACGATCAGAAATGCAATTAGACGAAGGCGTTGGGAGAAGACAAAAGACAAAAAGAGAAAGAGAGAAAGGGGGTGGAGAGGACATCTCTATAATATCCACTGCGGACGGTTGATTAAAGCCTAAAGCGGTCATCGCAGGACTTCCCGTTCATCGCACACTGCAGCCCTTGATGCGTAGAGCGCGTGACGATGAAAGAAGGCGGTTAATGAAATGCGCTCCTATATTGCTGCCATCTCCCCCTTTCCCCTTATCCTCCTTCGTGCCTTTCAGTTTTAGTTGAATATATAAAGACGAGACATAGAACATCATGAGGGGCGCAGAAAATGAATATATGTGACCTACAAAGCCAGAAATAGGCATGATGATCGTCTAGTAAGAGAACGAAATAGTAAGGATATTCGTCGAAAATTTTTGCCCTTCCGGTTTTGAACGTGGATGTTTCTTTTTATTTACTTTTTTGTTCTAAATCGAGTTTGCTAGAACACTGACGAACTGACTTCGCATAAAATTACTTTTGTCTATTTGTTTATTTAGATTTCGAACTTTTTGGATATGCCAAAAGATAAACGGTTTTAGTATACATATCTCTGAATATTGAGATTACGGAGGAATTTAAAATCGGTGAGCGCAGCAGTTTAGAATACTGATTCTGCTTTTTGCAAAAGCGTAGTAATTCTTCACTTTCATGGTTCGTGAAACGTTGGTGCTTCAAATATTGCTCTCTGATTTAAAAAAAGAAGCCCCTAATTTTTTTTTGTCTCAAACGCTTCAAGATTGTGTCATAAAACAAAGAAAGATTAAAACTCAGAAAAAATACTGAAAAAAGTATGTCACCCACTCGCGTTCCAGAATATTCCTTTATTTTACCGGGATTTTCTTTTTGTCTGCCTTTGCAATGACCTACGTGGCAAAGATATTTATAACACCTGCAGGTTACTTTTCTGAAACATTTATATATGAGATTTATGAATGTCAAACAATATTGCTTTTGCTAGTCATGGTCTTCTTTGGTGCTCATAGCTTCAAAAAGGGAACGTTTCCGAACCTGGGGGGTTCTACAGTCCAGTGAGAAACCCCAGTACCTTCTTTTTTTTTCTTCCCCGGTATATAAACGTCGCAAAAATAAGTCTAAAACATTCTTACAAGGGGAAAAATATGATAAACAAATCTATCGCATAGTTTTTAATGCAATATAACTAAAAAGGCAATAATCATTTGTATGAAACTGAAATAGTGAAACAAGTAACCAGTCTTTTCGGCATTTGGGGCATCTGGGTTGCATAAAGGCAGCAGTACCCGTTGCCAAAATATGCTGATTAACTGTTGAAGTATTCGCCCGTGGCGCACCATCAAGAAGGGACAACATAATGAAGTGAAGCACCGATTACAAGATCTATATTATACATCGTAAACAAGTAACGGCAATGTTCATTTAGAACTGTTAAGGCTCTTCGCTTTTAGAATGATAGATTTATAAATTAATGGGAATTTTTTATTTCGCCCGTCTCCGGTGGTTCTAAAGCATCATTGAAGTATAATAAAACTGAATTCAAGAACGCTATTGCGATATATATATAGAATAAAGGTAAGGATCAACTTCTCGGAGAGCAAGTGCACGAATTATAATGCGATTATGTAGATTCATATTTTTTCCTACAATTGTTTCAGTTTCTCCAATACCCAGTATTGAAAAATCATTTCTTACATTGAACTAAATAAACGAAATTTTATTAATAACAGTTAAATGATTCGTTTACTTTTAAATTAGAGTCGTTTGCTCTAGTTTAAATTATTGTCAGTCACGAATAATTCTGAACTCAAGTTAAAGCGATGAATATTAAATTCTACAGAACCTAGGGGGCCGTACGTGCTACGTCAAATGGAGTTTCTAAACTACCTAAAAATACCTATAAAATTGCTTAGTCCTTTAAAGGCTATAACCGGCGGCTCTGGAACTATGGTTTTGATGTGTTTTCCATGAGCGTATGTTTCAAACGGCATCAAAGAAAATTATTAATGTGTGATAACTGTGACTGACATGGTAAAATGAGTAGTACCTCATAATTATCCAACTTTGGTCTTTGTGTGAAATTATCAGCACGATGAATAGCACGGAGTTTTGATCTTGAGTAATTGGCCAAATTGGAATTAGCACGATGAATAGAAACATCCCATAGTGTTTCGTATTTTTCTCTCATATCCTCCTTGTTTGAAGATAAATGTTTTAATATTAGTACTTGGCTGTAAGGTACACCTTTCTTGCTCTGTATAAAATGACAACTTTCCTAATTTAAGAACTGGCGTCTATCTGAAGGCTTTGCATATAATTTTGTTTCTAAATTTTTTTTTTACACTCCTCCGTTTGACACCAAGAAAGCATATTTCCGTGTCAGACTGCGCGATGTAAACTTAATTTCTTAGTTAAAATGTTCTGCGAAATTATTGTATTGATTAGGATTTGTGTGGAAATACATTTAGGAGACATTCTTCTAAAATCATAATGTAAACGTTTGCACAAGAAGAAAAAACGTGATATCCCATTGCTGCATTGTGTATTTGTTAGCAGTGATTCGTAAATGTGAAATGATTAAGTTTCAAAGTTGACTGCATCAATATATTTAAAGGGCAACTCCAATAAAAAAAAGTCGACCCTATAGAAATGGCTAATATATTTTTAGTAGGTCAGAATACGGTCATACCCAAAACATTACGCGAAACTGTTTCGCATTCCCGATTAAAAATAATATTAAAAATGTTCTACCGGCTGGGTTAGTGACCCAGGAGCCGGTGAGCAACACTGGTACCGAGTAAATCTAGTAAAGCAGCATTGGGCAATGACTTAGGTTTCGACCTATACTCTCGTACGGACGCCGCGGACGCTTCGTGTGCAGTGGCATTCTGCGATTCTGCGGACGGCAAGAGGTGCTTACCGCGTTACCTGTGCTCTATGTTTGTTTTTTTGCGTCCCTGGAAGTTCATTTAACTGCAGCATAGCTTCCGCCACCATGCGGAAGAGAGCGAAGCGGTGCTGCTCGCTCACGCACCTGTCGTGGAGCCAAGGAGACACTACGGACTCGCGTTGGGCAATACCGAGCACAACTTGTAGCGCTGTGGGTTTCACCAACAATCCGGTGCGCAACTCGTAGCTGCGGTTCCACAAATTCCCAAAAGACCGGAAAAGGCACAAGCTGTGAGTCGGTGCCGTTCGCCGGAAAGACTTCGGAAGATCGTGGACTCCTAGCTCCAACGCGAAGCTCTGCTTCCAGCACTTTAGGCCAGGCACCTACACTAGGGATATGCGGGTGCTGACTGCTGCGGGTTTCTCCACGAAACACGCGTCTTTGAAGAATTGTGCGGCGCCGTTGCTGTTTGAGTACCGTCCCCTGGCTGCTCCAGCACAAGCGGCCAGTTGCAGCAGGCTGCTGCAGGTCTAACTAGCTTACAAATAAAGGGACCTTACCTTTAACAACTTAGACCGCTTATAAATACCATCTGTCCATCGGTCTACCATTATTTCTTTTCTTTCGTTACGCAAGCAAGTAACAAATACAGTCGCGCTGCGCGCCGAGACTGACTGCGTCATATTTATAGCAGTAGGAATCGCTTTTCGACCTGTAAATTTATAAATACACGCTAAAACATACTACATTTGGTGTATATTTTCAAAGTGCAGCGGTAAAAAAGAAAATTTGCAACTTAACTTCTGTTTTAAAACTTCACGGGCCACTGAGCCGGACGCGTTGGTGTGCCGGCTCAGGAGCGCGGGAAGAGATCTACGTCATGTCGTCAATGGGTGGATGGATGGATGTTGGAGGCTATACCTTTGTAGCGGGCGGTTGCTTGCGCCACCTAGACTAAGTCTAGAAAAGACAGACATTTGAGTCCTCCTGACCTTCTGAGCCGATTTTCTCTTCCTAATTATCACCAAATAGTGTGGGGTAGTACCAGGATGACCTTTGGGGGATGGGCGAAAAACTAAACACGTCACACCCCTGCCTCTTCCCTCCTGCGAGGGAGTAGCGAAGTTTCCTCTGGTAAAACCTTGTCGGCGTTACCCGAGCACCGGACCCACTGGGGCACAGGGTTGAACTTTGGGCCAGAGCCACGAGGGAGGGAGTCCCAATTTTCCTGTCCCGCCTGTCCCCAGCTGTGCTAGTTAGTTGTGCATCATTCTTTTTTCCCTAAATAATTTCCACCAATCTTCTAAACGAAGCGAATTATCAGTGTTTCCGAGCTGCTTAAGCCAGTAGTTTCGGTTTCGACGGGCAGCCGGAACGAATCTTGAATACGCGATATCTACAAAACTATACACATTACCGAAAAACAAATAATATCTCGTGATTCAGGGTCGCCGACTTTGACTAAAGAGATAATAACCGAACAATCATGAAAACGGAGTGGAGTTGCCCTTAACACACTCTTGCTTACTACGGCCAGCCCATTGCCACTAGTAAAACTTGGAAAAGATGTCTATTTGCATGTCATTCATTAAATTAACATAATCGTAATACTAATTTACATATGACGTGACGTTAGCTGCCGTACCTTTACTGTGTTCACCAATAAACTCTGAGATGGGTTGTGTTTGTATGTACCTACTGCAGAAGTAATGGGTCTACCTGAGTATTTTGTCTTGTGTACCTCCCTTAGCATATAAATGTCCGCTTCTAAGGTTTGCTTGTAGGAGATATTTACAAATTGTTTTCACGATTTGTTTTTAATAAACGTTTTAATTGTTATTAAATCTCTCGTCAAAATTACGGTAGGCATCATTATCTAGCTTCCTACATAATTTAGTGTCATTAAGTTGTCTATTTTGTCTCGTTGTGTAACCAACTGTATTAACTATACATACACCGCCTCCTTTATCTCCTTAAGCTACTATCAGTCTATTTGGTATGTATTGTCTGCATTTGTATAATATGTTGTTCTTAAGAGGTCTCTGTTTTATACGCTAAAAAGGCGTCTCTTTGGTTTGCTTGTATGTATCTTACGACAATATCGTTTTGATTATCTAAGGGAGGTGTCCGAAAGATTTCCGCAGTATAGGTCTTTTGTAAGAGACTCCTTTAATTCCGAAGTAAGAGGCTCTTTTAAAAGATATATATTCAAGCAGTCTTGAAAATTTGTTGAAACAATTTTGTGTAATTGAAAAGAATTACTATGGTATAAGGAATAGGCTAACAGATCAAAACTTCAGCGAGAACTAAAGCATCATTTTGAGAAGTGTGTAAAAAGAAGAATTGCGAACACCGAGGTTTTCTCAAGCCACATCTTGTGAATTTAACTTAATTTAATTTATTTATACTCAAAAACACTCTTTCGAATGCATTACACGAGCGAGGATTTTTAAAAAGCAATGCAAAAGCACATTTAAAATAACTGATACAATATCAAAATTTACTTTTACCGGTTACAACATGGTATTCCACATCCCAAACACTCACAAAAACGGTCAAAATTCTAGATTATGCTAAATTCCACCTTACCTTCAGAGAGGATTATACAGTAGGACTAATCTATTGAATTGTTTCAGTTCAAAAACAAAACTTACCTTGGAAAACCGATGCAATCATTAAGAAATAGTTCTTTCACTCAGACATGACACGTGAATGTTTTTGAATACACCAAAGCACTGTTAAAATTCTAAGTCAAACTGTGGATTTAAAAACATGTCTTCTCATACCTTGTTGAATGCCAGCTCATTCTGTTCTGTTGCCATAGATTCCGTTAGAGCGTTCCACTCAGAAAAACACAACACCAGCGGAGGTGAAGAAAATAGATTAGTACGAAATGGAAAGGGTTCCACTTTCAGTGAGTTATCGATTCTTGCTGAAATATGTACTGCAAACCTACAGAATAAAAAAAATTGTCAATGCGCAGGCGAGCTGGCGTATGTTGATCATGATGTTAACATTCCGAGATTGGGAAGAAAACTTGAAAGAAAAAGTGTAAAGCACAGAAATAAGAGAACGGAAAAAAACGCCTCAATTTCTTTTAAGTTTCATACCAGGCTCAGGATTTTAGCATGATGATATACTGAATGATTGTCTAAAAGTGTAGTCACTGTAATATATATAATAATAAAAAACATGCGCGATATCTTTCGCTAATTTTGGGAGAAAATAAGCCCACATTTTGTTTAAACTTTTGATACTAAGTTTATAATACTCAGGGTTGGGATATTCACTATTCTTTTTTTAACTTGGGAAGAAAGCTTTTTAGTTCTCCAACAATGGCGTAACAAAATTCTAAGCTAACTTTATGTTTATATGCCTTACGTCGCTTAGTGGTAGTCACTCCTTTTTTCTTTTTAGTAAAAGTAACCTATAGTTGTTAATTGAAAATAATCAAGTGTAGCTGATACGCGTTTAGGAGATTATGATTGTGTGGCTAGTGAAATTAATGTTTTCATATATTGCTGTATGATAATTATAATTGATGACATTCTAAGGTTAAAAATGGCATTATTCCATGTTTGTTTATCTAAACGGGATAAAATTATGGTTGGATCTGTATATCAATTGAAACCTTTTGAAATATTTATTTGTGTTTCACAGTTCTGCAAAAATATTTGTGTGGTATTCAAAAATAATGCACTTATCAAAACAAAAGCGAAGTCTAGGAAAAGACCGGAGAAACGCCTCGAAGACTCAATATTCCTGGGATGAACGACTAAGTTTAAATTGTGGAACGCGGCAAAAAGGACCCATTAAGGAGTTATATTTCATGGCGGGAAATTTGCCACAATTTGTTTCGAAAGTGGTCGAAACGAATCCGGTGAAAAAAAAGAACATAATAGAAATACGCTCCCTCTGAACATAAAACAACCCCTGAATACTCCCGGTTTGACCAACAAGTCTTCTGGAAGTAAATCCGGAGACAAAAATAGAACACAGCAGTGACGCATAAGGTCGCAGTTGATGTCATCGACTCAAGCGGGAATTAATTTTTAAATAATTGTTTTTGTCGACATTACTCGGTGAAGGAGATATGCACCACAAAAAAAATGTATGCTTGGAATAAATAAATAAAATTTTCCCATTTTATAGTGCTCGATCTCCTTTCCATAAATCTGGTGTTAGTTTTGGCACACCTTGATTTTTATGTTTTCGATACAATGCAGGTATAAAAAGAAACCTAGTTTTTGCGGCATGAAGGACATCGTAACACACTTAAAAGAACCTAGTTAAATAGGGTAATTTGTTCCTTTAAAAAACACTGCGTGCAATGAACAGCGAAAATACTGTGGATAAGAATTATTTTATGTGAAAAGAAATGAAAATCGTAACAACGGCTATTTGAAAGGGCGAAACAGGCATTTTTTTTAGCTTTCATAAAACATATATTGCCGCGCGCGCAGCTGGCCAAGTAGGCAGCGCGCGCGTGGCCTAACGGTTATCGCGCTTGCCTCTCACGCAGAAGGCCAGGGTTCGATTCCTGGCAGCGGCTACACATTTTTGTTGAGAGTGTAATTTGATGTTCTGGTGAATTCGAGAACCGTCTTGTTGATTCGCGGTTAGAATGTTCTACGCGCCGAACCTTCTACGCCGAACGATCCAGAAACCCACAAGGGTACATAAGGGATCCCGCCAGGCGAGCGCAGTCAGTCTCGCCCCAGCGCTCGATCCTGCGGTTTCGCCGATTTCGACGCCCGCGACGCTTTGTTATTATCTTTTGTACTCTTTTATTTTTGGCACAAGTTCGCCACATTAAACGTTTATTTCTTCCTGTTCATCTACTGTTTTTGGTCACCACCTGTGACATTATGAGCAATACCTAAACCTTGGTAGTGGTATTCTACAGATCATCAAGCTTACGCATGCCAAATCTGCTTGTCACAGGACAAATCACCAAAATGTTAGAACACAAACTTTGAAGATGCCTCAAAATTGCAACAAAAAATAAATAAAAACGTCTTCGCATATTATCATAGATATGTGCGCGAGACTCCTTTACGGTGGAAAAGCAAATGGTATTAAATTTTCAAAACATAGCCATAAAAAGTTGCGATGGAGTGGAAATGGGTACACCTACCTACTAAATGTATCATTTTCGGGCAAAAAACAAGGCACTTAATTATGACATCAATATAAAATTTAATTATAACAAATTAAAGAAGACTGAATCCATGCAGATTTTGGGTTTACGGTTTCACGAGAGTTCCACTGGACAACTCATATATCTAAGCTATGTTTAACCCTATCACTGTCAATTAGAATATTACATAAACTAAGACATTTAGTACGAACATGGCTTAAATGCCATCTATATTACCGCGGGCGCAGCTGGCCAAGAAGGCAGCGCGCGCGTGGAGTTGAGGAAAATGCGCATTCTGGCATGGTAACTGGGCCACCACGCCTAAAGTTTTTCTCAATGTACAGTGGACAACCCTGCCCGTGAGGTATCTCGGTGTGCCACTTCAGGACTACCGAGACACTAAGCAACTGTGGAATGAGGAGACCGATAGGGTAAGGGCGAAAGCAGAGGGTTGGAAAGGTCGCGAGTTCTCAATGTTTGAGCACGCAACAGTCTGCAATTTATTTTTGATCACAAAAATATGTTATATTTTGCAAGTTCTGTCTATGTCACGCCTCAATGTGGAGAGGCTTCACAGGGTTGTCGCTGTTTTTATTTGGAATTCAGGTGGGGAGCGTTGTTCCCGTACCAACTTGTTTCGATCAGTTCGTAGTGGAGGCCTTGGACTATCTCACTTGTTTGTACGTCAAATAGTTTCCAGGTTTTTGTTTTTGCGCGATCAGAGAGATGTATTCTTGAGTACTTTTATTAATGTGCATTTGCAAAGCTTCCTGCCTGAATTTGTAGTATCTTCTAGCGACCAAATAAGCGCGAGCGTTCAGGGCTTCACGCGGGAAGTTGTGATGGCATTTCGGATGCTTAAAGTTCGGTTCTCCTTCGAATACCTGAGTTCAGTCAGTCGCAAAAGGCTGTATAGAGATTTAGTCGATGTTCTTTTACCCATACCTCTTTACCGATCTTTGTACTGTGAGGGCGCAGGGCAGGATGTTTTAAACAGGGTTAAAATAATGCCGGTAAAACCTTCTCCTAAGTCGTTTTTCTTTAAATTGCATTGTGGCGTGCTACCTGTCCAACCGTGGCTTGAAGGGAAAGGAATTTTCGTGCCATGGTCGATTAATTGATTCCTTTGTAAAAGGTTCGAAACTACAGAACATGTATTTTTAGAATGTTGGGATGCGGTATTCCTCTGGGACATCCTGCAGCGAACGCTCAAGAAAGATTTCCCCCTCACAGCTCCTGGCATACGGTTTCTACCTGTAGATAATAAAGGCGGTGTTCCTTACGATATGTTTATGCTCCTTGGCCTCCACAGTCTTTGGAGGACGAGGGCGGGTGTTAACAACGCGGACGCACAGGTTCGGCCTGCACGAGAGTACCTCATTGAAAGTGCCGCTTATATACGTCAAGTATACCGTGCACTGTCTGATCCACCGGACTGGACGTTAATGTTGGACAGGTTGGTCTGTCTAGAAAGATTTTAATGCTGCCGCGAGGTCCGATTACGGGCCAGCACGCTTTAAACATTTGTCAATGTGTGTTTGTGCCTTTGTGCTTTTAGTTGTTCTCGTCAAAACAGGCAATAATAAAAAAAAAAAAAAAGCGCGCGCGTGGCGTGACGGTTATCGCGCCTGCCTCCCGCGCGAAAAGCCAGGGTTTGATTCCTGGGAGCGACGCATCTTTTGTTATTCCTGCAATTTAGTTTTCTAGTAAATTAAAGAACCCTGTTGGGCTTGTTCGAGGTTTTAATGTTCTACACGTCGAACATTCTACGCCGACTATTCCAGAAGCTCACTCGTGTACATAAGGGGCTTCGCGTAGCGAGCCAGGGTCAGTTTCGCCCCAGCGTTCGACTCTGCTCTTTCGCCGGCCTCGACGCCCGCGAAGCCCTGCTGTTATCTGTTGTCTCCTTTTTATTTTTGGGCATAAGTTCGCCCCCATTAAACCTTTCAGTTTCCCCAGTTATTCTTTGTTTCCTCGCCTGTTTATTCGTGAGAATATTGTGCCCTTGTGCACTCTCACCTACATTGTAGTAAATTGGTATGGGAAACTATATTAAAACCCTACCTTGAAACTTTTTAGACTACAGACAAAAGAAATTGGGCGCATTGCGTGCTTGTGCTATAATGACCACAGATATATTCATTTTAAGTATAATGTATTCACTATCTAACACTTCCTAATTCTCAACCTTGCGAAAGTAATCTTCAGTTCTCTCAAAAATAATACGGAGTTCTTTGTTACTCAATTCCCCTTAAGGGACACACAGTACAGCTTAAGGCGTGTGGAATATGATAGAAGTAAATACGTTCTGATTATAGTGAACAAACATTAAAAAAGCAATTAACACAACTCTTAACCAAGCATCCACAAATTCCTGATATAGCAAAAAAATCAAGATCTGCAGATACATTGGAAAAAGAAAGATCAAGGGATTATAATTTTGAGTGAAGATAAAGTTTTTTATAGATGCTGAGAGTCATTTCAATATGTTAGAAATGTACATCTTTCTTGTTATTTTTGTTTTGTTTCTACGTTTCATTTGAATATACGCTGAGTGTCTCTTGAAAGAGCTGTGGCGCTCTTGAACCTGTATGGGGTACGGGACGTGGGTCAAGTGTTTTAATACTCCATTTGTCCCTGCCACGCCAAAATAAAATGGCAAATAAATACAAAATGCATATACTTCTCAAAATAAATATGATGGCGGGCGGCGTCACAATTAGGAAAGCCGCGCAGACGAAAGTGTCTAATATTTATGCCTTTTTGGGTCTTCAAGTGCCGATTTGACTAATTTCGCCACAATATTGGCTTCATAATTTTTTATATATATTAGCTTTAAACATTATAAAACACACTAAAATTCGAAATATCATTTTAGCAAAGTATATCTAAAATTTTTTCTGATTAATATTTATGATATATTTGGAACACCTTTCGCACGTATTTCGAATGGGGACAAAATAATACAGAATGAATACAAAATGAATATTCGTATAGCTACACAGCTACCCAGCTACACGTTTTTGGGGGCATTTTGTTAGTAAATGTGCCCTTGCGGTATTTCAAGGCACTACTAAATACATCCCACAAATAACCATTAAAAACGAACACAAACACAAACACCATGACGCACTGAACACCTGAATGAGAGTCCCGTTGACTGCTCTAGAGCCTCATATAGCCTACATATTGAAGGTAATCATTTTTCCGGTGAACAGCCCTGCATTTATTAAGGTTCCAAGTATTCGATATTCTCCTCGGGAGACTGTCAAAGGGGAAACAGTGTTTTAAAGCTCGTGGACAATATCTCTTACTACAAGCATTAATACAGCTAATAATAATTCGGCGCAGTCGCTAAAACAGTATCCATAAGAACGGCTCCTAGAAAACATTTTACTGCTCCTCTGCTGAGCACCACCGAGGATGAGGCGAGTGAAGCTAGTTTCTTCACTTCAAAATAGTTATTTTGCTTTTCTTTACTAGTTGACTATTTAATATGGTCATTAACGTCACAACATTAAAGTCACTGCTCACATCATGTACAATGGTAGGTATACGCATTCAGTGAACTAGCATTATGCTAACACAATTACACGCCAAACATATCTGCTCACAGCACTTGCTGAAGGTTTCCGGTTTCAGCAAGTGTTGTGGCTGTAGTTCCTGGACCCCGTTTGTGATTGGTGTGCAAGAAGCTCATCAGGTCTGTTCTTGATAGAAAAAAAGGAAGCAATAACATAAATTGGGATGATTTATCAGTGGAATGCTGCACAACTCAATTGAGAAACTAATCATATATTGTGTTTAGGCGCTTCTGTGTACTCCGAATCTGCTTGAAGTGAACTTCTGATAGGCGAGCTTTTCGATACTTTGGTAGTTTAAGTCAGACTACCAAAGTATTGCACTCAAAAGTCTCTTAGAGCATAACACGACAGTATTTACGATTTCCAGGTATTTTAAGAGTATTCTGCACATATTTTTCATCGCTGCATTTGAATTAGGGTTGGAGTACATTTTGCATAAGATAACTATATATTTTAAAAAATTTATGTGAAAGGTATTTTGGGCCTACTATTTTAGTATTTCCATATTTCAGAACGCATGAAGGGAACTTCAAATGTAGCTTAAATAAAGGTATTTTTAAAACATTTTCACAAATATATTTTAGAACTAAGTAAAAAAAAAGAAGTGTATAATTTCGGTTTATTTATTGTGTACTTACAATTATGAACTGTACTTCAAATACACTCAAATTAGAATGTGGTATATATCGAACGTCTTGATTTTCGCTAAGGGTGGCCAGTGCCTGACTTGAAGGCCTTGCAATTTCGTCTTGTCTACCACCTACTCGGATCACGAGAAAGAAACGGAGCAGGTGGTGTTCACTCTTGAACCAAGTATGTAAATGGTACATTAATGAAAAAATTAAAACAAGCCCGAATGCTGGATGAACCATTTTTTAAACATCCAGTAATTGCTAGATAGCATTGCTAAAATGATGGACCATGTGAGCGAGCAATTTTTACTCTCTTTTACACAGTTTTTTCTATCGGCTTCAGTCAGAATCCACCAATGTACACTCCAACAAATTGCGTTAATATTCATCTCCTCAGTTCTCGGCCTTCCACTAGAACTGTCTTACAAGTTCCGTACCGCCTTGGCAGAACTGTAACAAACTGCAATAAATGGTCTTCAGAGGCTTTAACATCGCTTTTACTGCTGTTCTTGGAAGATGTATGCAGCGTCCCAGCAGATGACGATGGTACACGAATACACAAATGTCCACATTAGCGCTTCTAGGTTTTATTAATAAAATATCACAAAACCAACGCAATATCTTTTTTCAACAACACAATGAACTTACCTGTGCGGTGGTCATGTTTCTTTTAGAAACTCTAGAATTTTCTGTTTTTTAAAGGTTTCTCGGGCATTGCTGCAACTATTCTGGAGTGTGCAATAGCCCAAGGTTCTGGAAATGCTGTTCCATGTCTGTCTTTTTGTTTGTGTCTTGACTGTAGGACTGAACTTCCCCATAAGTTGATATTTTCGCTCACCCACTGTCCGAATCAGTTGTAATTGTTCAACCAGTGTCCAATTTATGTGTGCTCCTACCGAAACAAAAAAGTTTAACTTGTTACTATATGGATTATGTTACTGGAAATCTAAATAGATTTCTTGCTAAAAACTTGAAATACAGATTGCAGACAAAGGATTAATTTCTGAAAACCTGAGATCCAGTTAGAATTCAGGTAGCTTTCCAGTTTCATAATCCAGTTAGCGGAAAGTTATACTATAATTTTCGGTAAGGCGTCGCTTCATAGTGTCGCTCGATTACGCCAGACTCATTTTAATTGCAGATTTCCTGTGATTGTCTCGTTATTACACCTACATTTATAATCATAATAAGTCATCTAGTTACCTAAAAACAAAAATTAAAAAAAGCGCGAGAAAAACATGGAAACTTGCTTCAGGATAAAAACTTTATTTATTTCCCAGTTGCACAAGTTCGCAAATAACAATACTGAAGTTCAATCGAATGCCGTGCCGGCTTCTGTTTTTCATGAGTGATAGTTCCGATTGCCATAGGTGGCATCTTCTGTTGAATTAACGGCTCTTCACTCCTGAAAAAAGTTTTAGTACCTAGCGTTTTTTTTAATCGTCTCCGGCTATACGGGAGTTGTCGGTTTTGTCAGGGGTGTAAATAGGGAATATAGACGGCGAGCTTCGGCTTAATATTCCGCAAAAGATATTTTTTAAGGTTTTATTGGGGGAATGGGTTATTTGATGTGAGTTTGTACAACTCGGCCGTATACGTTTAGCCTGTGGAGTTGAATCTGTCAAATATAAATTTGAATCCGATCGTAAATCCGTATTACAATCTTTTATCTCTCTGTGACGGTTTTAATCAGAAGAGTAATGCAGATCTCCCTGGCGAGTGTACGTAAAGTGACGTTAAAGATAAAAATAGTTATGCTAATTTATTTCTCACTATAAATAAAAGAATGATCATCACCGAAGACTGGGTAATGTTTATTGCTTTAATAAACCTTACCAAATATTCCGTACACATTTATTGAGCTGCTGATCGTTTGGTTTTGCGCAGTGTCGACATCGCACACAGTAAAGGTTGGTTTACATGTCAAACATTTATTTCCCGGCAAAAATACATATACCGTGATAACCCGAGAGATAGCCCCTTACAATCAACAGCAAATCGAGTGAATATAATGGGTGGGCTAACATTCGGTGTGGCATAAAAGAGGAAATAAACGCTTGTTTTATATTTTATGGCGCTCGAAACTTGAGATAGTAGGACGGGCTGATGGACCAAAGACGACCGTCTTTCCCAGTCAGCGATGTTCGCTTATCTGCCGCAGCTGTTAAGTAACACTGTTTTCCGAGTTAATCATTGGTCAGAGCCCTGCAGTTAATGTAAGTGGGCTATAATTCGGTGCTGCAGAAAAATAGCAAATCATGCCAGAACATAGTGGTGGGGCATCTTGTGGGATATTTATGTATAATAACGACTTAAACGGAAGCTGAAACTCTTTATGAAAGACACCAGTTAGAGGTGAATTCTGACGTATCTTCATACCGTGAATTTGAATATAATCGTTCGCTTTACCAGAAGATGCAACTGAACGCGAGAAAACGCGAAAAACATCCGACCAGTTGTGGCGTCATACTAGGGTCCTCGGGCCGCCAAGTTCGTGTCGCTCTTGTGGGCAGCGCGTGCGATTGCAAGCTTGCCAGGTATATTGCCCCGCAATGACACCAGCCATGACGCCGGTTTTTGTCCTTCTTTTTAAAAAGCAAGACTACGCGTGCCTAGCTTCAACAGGCGCTGAAGATACGCGAGAGCAGGGATTCCGAAAACTCCTAGTATGATGTCACGCCCCTGAAAGGAGGGGCTCAGAGGTACTTTGAAAATTAATTTCTTCAGCGTCCGTGCACCAATTAAAAAAATAATATCAATATTCGTTATCCTAGATGCCAAGTAAAGATGATTTCATTTTTGTTTTTTTTCACAAATAAAAATAAAATGTAGTTTCGTTTTAAATACTGGGATCACAACGTCATCAGGAAAACAGCTGTCAATGAAGAAAGTTGCAAGGCCCATAATATAATATCTGTGTTCACTACAAGATTTCCAGGCTCTAGTAGCGGATTCAGTTCCTACTGACGTTTCTTACAGCATAAAACAAAATGAGATGATCCACTCATAAGGCTCCAGAAAGAAATGACATCGGTACGCCAACTTTTATGAAATATCTATATTTCTTACGTCACAAAGTAAGAAGAGCATCGGTCAGCACAATCTTATTTATTTATTTACGTATCTATTTAGTTTAACCTGCAACATCCGGACGGAATTATTGCTGGGGTGAAATAGTGACAAAATATACAAATGTTCCCAGAGACACCAATAATTATACACTTATATATACAAACAAATGTTCACAAGCAATGATTAACGTCACTACCATGAAAAAACTCATCAGATAAGAAAAAAAGCATTAATCACTTTCGATTAACAAAGAAAAATATTTCGGAACATTATTACTATCTATCCCATTCCATTTGCAACTGCACAAGAAAGCGAGTCCTTCAAGGTATGACAACTCGTAAAAGCATTTTCATGCTTTTGCGGGCCTTTACGCGATTCCCTATTTTTTACCGCGCAATAAAAATGGGCTAATCAATAATTTTTGAGATTTCAAAACCTGCATTTTTGATTTTGAAAAAGCAAATTTCACAATTTTGAAATAAAATATAGCAGATAGAAATACCAACATTTGTCTATTCTTGTTTTGTTCGAGTGTACCTTATGGATTACTTTTAACCATAGACATTTTTAGAAAAATACAGTTGCTTGAATAATAGTAATATTAAGGAATAATAAAAATATTATTATTACTATTAAAATTTTAACTTATTGAGTCCAAAAAGTAGACAAATATTTACCTGACGAGTTCCACCACCCTTGTACATTAGATGTCTTTTCCGACAGCTTTGTACCTGGCTTCATAGTCCTACCTTTCAGAAACAAATCCAGCAACTTCTTTTTGCACAGTTGTTTTATCAGTAGTCAAGTGATAAGGAACATTCCAAATTGCACAGGCATATTTAAGGAATGGTCGAACGTTCCAGCAAAAGTGGCGCACCGAGAAACGGCTTCGTACAGGGCCCAATTCGCCTCGGCGCGTTGAACATCTTGTGTGGGCGGAACTTTTCCTGCAATTTTTATGTTGCAACCGGATATATTTCTCAGCAATTTATGTGACGGTCACAAGTCAGTAAGGCGCGACATAGCCACTTCGACATGCCAAGTGAGGAAAATGCCACAGAAGGAACGGCGATACACCGCACCATAGTATCGAGTGCTGTAGGCGCACATTTACAAGTCTACTGAGTGCTTGGAGAAGACAAGATATCTTGTTGAAAAAACAGCGCGGCTAAGACGAGAACACAGAGACGAAGAGAACACAAGACAAAGCGCTGACTATCAACTGGTTTGTATAACACACTAAGGAAGAATGACAATGAAATGAAAAAAAAAATTGTCATTCTTCCTTAGTGTGTAATACAAACCAGTTGATAGTCAGCGCTTTGTCTTGTGTTCTCTTCGTCTCTATGTCCTCGTCTTAGTCGCGCTGTTTTTTCAACATGAACTCTCACCAACTCGCCCAGTTATCTATCCTTAACAAGATATCTTATAAAGCAAGGAATTGTAATTTTAGAGTTTGCCACAAATAACTTTTGTGGCAAAAATGCAGGCTTTGACTGCCTCTGGAATAACGAGAGGCACTGAAAGCCTTTATTGAACGGCATACAAACAGCCAGCACCAGAAATTTGTGCCATCGTATGCTAGCGCCATCTCTTGTCGGGTAAGAGAAGCGCTCCTATAGAATCCCATGTATTTTATATAAAATATGGCCACAATGCTCAAACGTTGTGCTTTGAACAATTTGCCATACTACTACTCTATTCTACCATATACCACTTATTTGTACCAAAATATCAAGACGATGAGATGGAAACTGCAGGTTCTTTAGCCGAATAAACTTTCCGATATACTGCCACTTCGGGTAATATCAAAGTTAACCGATGTGTACAGTTTATTTTTGAGTGCAAACAAATCGTTATGATTGTATGCCTTCACTAGGATCCCTCTCCAATATTACGGAAAAATTTGTAGAGTCTGACGTGTGTATTACATGTCCAGAAAAATATGTATTCAAAAACAGCTCGCGCAATTTTTTTAGAAGCAACAGTTAAAGCCAGAAGGATATAAAAATAAAGAAAAATACAAGATTCGCCATTCGACTACACTAAACCACGAGAATTGATAATGTGCTGGGTACATTTTTTTTATCAGAAATATTTTTGTAGGTTCCTAAGACCAATTTGCAAAATAATCCGGAATCATTCACGTTGAGACGTTTACGGTCATTTTCAATATTCTGCTATCTACACGAATAAGCTATAAAACCAAAACAACTGTCTTTTCACTCATTAATATTCTTATGAGACTTAACTGTGATTTTTTTATTCAAAGGAATCTAAGCACTGCGCTGAATAAACGATTTTTTCAGGCGATGATTTTTTTCTGTTAAATAATATTCCGATTTTAAAAGTAATATTTAGGCAGGTACTAAATATTTATAATAAATTAATTATGTCAACCACCGTAAACACAAGCGGCAAAAAAAAAATATCGGTCAAAGAGCGCATGGACATATCCGACATGATATCACAATCTTCAAAGAGGGCTGGAAACCAAGATTTCGCAATAGCAGAGGTTTGTGTTTGGTGGCCTTAAAGTTTGTATTTCATAGGCAGATAAAATTTGGCAGATCTCAAAAAGTCTCGGATGAGGCGCGAGTGCCCGAATTTCAAAATATAAACTAATTTCTAAACTCAGCCAAACCACCCAAAATTTCGGGCTGGTTTTCTCAAAAAGAATTCACTTTGAAGTACTTGCTATAGTATGCAGAGGGGCTGGAGGTCTGTAAAGTTTATTTTTTGTCTTTAGTGGGAACCTAAATGTCCTAAAAGTGTTCCCTGGCGAAGTGCGAGTGGCCAAATTTCAAAAGATGCACAAATCCTTGAAAACAGCCGAGCCATTTCCAATTTGAGACCGGTTTTCTGAAAAAAGAATTTGTTTTCGAGTACTTGCTATTGTACCATGATGGGCTCAAGGGCTTTACAGTTTTTTATTCTCCATTTAGCTAGAAACTGGGTCGTCCTCCAAAAGTTCCCTGACGACGCACGCGTACCCACATTCCAAATGAAGAACTAAGGCGTAAAAAAGAGTGGAACCATCCCCATTTTGAGACCGGTTTTTCAAGAAGCATTCGTTTTCATGTACTTGCCATGGCACGGGGATGAAACCGCGGGCTATAAATTTTATATCCTGCCTTCAGCTAAGAACTGGGTGGTAGCGAAAAAGTTCTCTGGCGAGGCGCGGGGGCCAAAGTTTAAAATAATAGGCAACTCGTTAAAAACAGCCGAACTTTTGAGAGCCGTTTTTACAAGAATGATTCGTTTTCGAGTATTTCCATAGCACCAGGATGGGCTCGAGGGCTTTAAATTTTATATTCTGCTTTAAGCTTGGAAATGGGTTGTCCTCGAAAAATTTACGGGCGTGGCGCGGTCACCGAAATTTCAAATAATGGACGGATGTCTAAAATCAGCCAAATAACCCCCACTTTGGGACCAGTTTTCCCAAAGAGAATTTATTTTGTAGTAATTGCCATAGTACCAGGATGACCTCGAGGGCTTTGAAGTTTGAATTCTGTCTTTTGCAGGGGAATGGGTTTTACTCAGAAAGTTTCCTGGTGAAGCGCGGGTGCCCGAATTTGAAGAGAGAACGAATGTGTAAAAACTCTAACCACCACCACCTTGATACCGGCTTTCTTAACAAAAAAAAAAAAGGATTATTTTTCAAGTATTCGCCGTAGTACTAGGATGGGCTCGAGCGTTCTACCTGTTATAAACTGCCTTTAGCTGGGAGCTGGGTTGTCCAGCTCCCAGCTAAACCAGGGAGAACCAGGGAGAACCATTTTTAAAAACCCTCATTTAAGTGAGATTGCGCGGTGCGCTTCCTGGCTTTATTGTTTCGTCAAGCGAGGACGTAGGTGCCCGTGTACGCGAGTATATGAAAGATGTTGGTGCTTAATGATTTTTAGTTACACGTTTTTTTTTTCTGGAATTCTTTTCTTTCGTGTCGGCCAAGTGAGTGAGGAAAGATTTAATTGATTTGCTTTTTGCGATTCCTCTGTACTGTTGTTTGTGAAGTGCAAGCCCAGTACAGGATATCTTCAAGCGACTCAAGCGAATGCTGGTATCCCCTAACGCGAATATTTTTCTCTCGAGTCGCGCACTCATACACTCCCAGTGAGAGCCTGGTTGGTTAAAAAAGGTATTCCAGTAGCTTGGTCTGACAACTGCATACTGTGCAGAAAGAAGAAAACGGTTGATGACGTTTTCTTAGACTGTTGGGGCGCGGTCTTCTTACGGGACGTCCTGCAAGGGACCCTCAAAAAATACTTCCAATGAACGTCTCAATGGATACCTTTTTGAGCGGTAAAAGGGAAAAATGAGATTCCCTACGACATCATCCTACTGATGGGCCTGTTCAGCATGTTGCGTGCCGCATGGCTCTTCTGCACGCGAATATCAATATTCGCTCCGTTCACAAGTATTTTGCTGAGCATATGTGCTTTCCGAAGGAATTCTATAAGGACCAGCAACCTAGACCTGAGTGGCTGTCAATTGTTTGAAGGAGTCTACCCTTGAAGACTTGTAACATGTTCGACATTAGCCAAGATGTCTGGTTTCGTTTAGTGTTTCATCGTGATTGTGTATCACTACATTGTGCCATCGTAAAAATCTGAAAAAAAAAGCCGCGTGCCTGGCGGAATAGGCAAGGTATAAGGCTGTCACGCAGAGGAATGAGGTTCGAATCCCACTCGTACAGGATCTTTGTTTTATTAATTTTGTACACGTCTAAAAAATAAACTGCAATAAGGTGATAAGCCGGACGTGTTGGTAAAAATTAAAGATGATAAATAAATAGGCTTGTCTGTCTTCTGTGTTCAGTTCCAGTCGCTGTCTTCGTATTTTTGTGTGATATTTTTTATCATAATTTAAGAAACTACTGCCCATTCACAACTGTTATCTAGTGTTCTTGTTCATAACTTCCTGAACGTGCCGCGTGTATGCAAATAGCGGTAACGCGCTAACTCGGGTCAATCACCTACCGGCGCCGAAAAAGGATGCGTGGCACCTCTCTGTTTAAGTTTGCAGGTGCAAGTTCACCTAAAAATTTTTATCTATCGTTCTAAATTCATCTGATTTTTTTATTGGTGACAACGTTGCGCGAGGCGGAAAGGCTATATAAATCAGCGCGGAAAACATTATTTGCCTGGAATACAGAACCTGATAATCTACCTTTAGATACGTTTTGCACTGAATCAACCACTAATAATATCATATGTTGTATGCCTAAACTCTCTGACGACAAAGTTATCTTTGAAAGTACCCAAGTATATCGCACTCCAAGCCAACAATAAGAACTATATAAATGTATGCAATAATTTTTGCGAAATTGTTTCGAAGTTTCGATGTTCTTCCTTTGATCGCAGTATGGCTGTGAAATTGTAAGGGAGAATGATAAAGTTATCAGTATGTTGCAATCGCCAACCCCTCATTATATCATCGTTTTCTACCTTTGAAGTTACTGTTATCTGTGTTTTTTTTTCTCCAGTCGGCACATATCCCACATTGGTGCGAATGTATGCAGGCATACAAGTTAAAGGTGAACGCACCGCGTGGGGCCAGATAAGTATACTAGAAGCGCCTGACAAAAATGTTTGGTTACGGTGTTGGTTTCGGCCATAAAGAACGCCAAAGTTTCGCAATCTTAATCACTCTAGTGGCCTATTCTGGGAGGATCCCGGTGATATGCGTACAACATGCTGAGATATTAGATTGGTCACGCACTAAATCGGAATATAATCAAGCTTAGTATTCTGGATATAGAATAACATCCACTGAAAATGCGTCCACATACATTATAATTGAACTTACACCCGGAAGAAAGTAATGAAACATGAAAAAAGTCCTATTCAGATTATGTGAGCAAACTCTTTGGCCGATCATCAGCTCTTTACTTTGGGTTAAAATAAAATACACTCCCCACCACTCACAAATTATAAAAAAAACTAATTACAAAACATTTGATACAATAACACTACCTTAAGTATAAGCGAGACATGCATACTTATTCAGTGTCTGAAAGCAACTGAAATAACCAAATGCAAAGATGTCACGGAGCGAAGTTATTGAGAAAAAGAGTATTAGGACAAAAGTTTACTGTAAAATGTTAAGGCAAATGAATAAAATAAACCATAGAAATAAATATTTACATTAGGCTATTTAAAGCTTTATTTTTTATTGTTGTGTGATAGAGGAGTGCCACTGGGGTCAATCAGCCACCTACCCTGAATGTAAATGGGTCAATGAACGGGGAAGCTTTGTTCAGCAATTTGCTTCTTTGGATCCCGAATTGAGGTTACTCCGGTGGCAGGTCGACGAACGCGCAAACAAAGACCTGGTTTGAATGCTTTTGTCCTTTCCGCGATGGTCTCTTAACGCGGCCCCTTCCGAGTCTTTTTTTTTTTTTTCGTGTTGGCGACCTTTCCTAATCGGAACACATTGCAGCCTCCTTCATGGAGGGGATTTGCGGTGTCAAACATTTCATTCTTTGTCTCTTCATTTCTTGTGTTTTGACGAACAGCAAGGCGACAGTATCCGACAATAGCTACGGACTTAGCATCACTGAGCTGTTTGTAATGTATCTAAGATCACAACTACTTCAGCAAATTCAAAAAGGGTAAACCAAACCTGAGTAACACTTCTTTTTTTTTATTTTTAATATACACACTACACTATCTTGACTCGTGAAACAGTTCTTGTTTGGTCTAACCTTGTTCATCTCTCTCCAGCGTTTACCATGTCAGTCAAACCAGATATATACTGTTCATCTCTCTCCAGCGTTTACTATGTCAGTCAAACCAGATATATACTGTAGTAATCAAATAAAACAATACTGGACAGATAATAAAGCAGCGCACAGAACACGGAAGAAGAGAAAGGGCAGGTAGAACGAAAGGGTGCTGTTTTAACATGGTAAAGTAACAACCAGCCTCAATTACTATACTTAAATGTACCAGACAAAACTAAAATACTTTTTTAGAGCCCAAAAGCAGCGCGAAGGCAGCCGGAAGACGAGCAAAAGTGCACAGACTGCAGTTATTGCTTGTCCTTTGACTTTTCCGTTGTTTTAGCGTTGTTTCTAGCCTCTTAATATATTACAAACTTGCCCCAATTTCATCAGCACTACAGAGCTGGTGTTATTTGTCTTTGAG
The DNA here is from genome assembly GCF_016920785.2 of Ixodes scapularis. Taxonomy (NCBI): domain Eukaryota; kingdom Metazoa; phylum Arthropoda; class Arachnida; order Ixodida; family Ixodidae; genus Ixodes; species Ixodes scapularis. The sequence continues at coordinate 57,806,565 of NW_024609882.1, forward strand.
AGAATTACTCCGTATTGTTAACGGCATCGCAGCAAAATGGATGGGGTGGTGTACAGTTTAAAAGACAAAGTATGTGAGACAATATTTCATACGAAGACGAGAGCGGCACTTGCTGCAGGTAATTCCACTGCACAAATTATTTACAATAAAAAAAATAAAAAAAGCTATTCGCTTCTTTTAGCTTTTTTTTCTTTTCCTTTTTTTTTTTTGCCAGTGCTTCCGGACTTCGGGAACATGCTCATTCGAATTAAAAAACGTCATGTTAATTATAGATAAGCTGCACTTTATCGTTTCAATTTTTGTTAAATCATTAGGTAAACGTATGTAGACGCCAATTCTTTTCTGACAAAAGAAAAGTGGCTAGAACTTCAACTGTTTCCTTTAGTGGTCACTGACAGATCAACAAAACGCCAGGCGTGCCGAGCCCCGTGCTGCTTGATTTTTCTCCCCTGCCAATAATCTTACGGCATTAGCCGTCGACAACGCTGAAGAACATATCACAAAGTAAAAAGCGCGAAAAAAAATACACCCAATTATTACATTTTGCGACTTTACTCAAGCTTTTCTTCAGACTCTCCTCCTGAAAAGCATTACACGAGTGTGTAAAATAGACATGAATATATATATATAAAATAGTATAACTATTTATAGTTGCCTTATTAAATTCGTGTAAGTTCTGACGTGTTTAGTAGAAAAAATACACCAAAAGTTTCTTTCATTTAAATTTTGAATAGTGTGACATCCAGAGGAGAAACTCATCGCAGTCACATTTTGGGTTTGTTCTGTGCTACCAACATGCTTAACGGTAAGGAGCTAAAAAAGGCGCAGCTATATTGTAAATTTGCATAAAACAGTTAAAATAACTAGTTTTTGTTAAGTGAGTATCTTAAAGCTTGACATGTAACACGTCAATTCTCTAACTTGGAGTAAGACACGTATGATAGATGATCAGTTATTTTTCACCGGGGGGGGGGGGGTGAAAGATTTGTACGTCATCCATACACGCAATGTGAGGGAACGGATTTAAAGACTAAATTGAGCTAGCCTCCTCCCTGCTATGGTCCTTTACACTTTAAGAGACGCACGGCCTGTCCAGTTCCCAAGTATCTTATTATTGCTCCATAATCAATAAGATGGCGGAATTAGGCAATGGAAACTCGGAAGAACAAATCACAAAACGAGAAGAAGGAAAACAAGATGCCAAGCCCTAGTTTTCTTAAGATATTAGAGACTCTACACGCAGAACATGACTATCCGTTCCATTGGGGCAGCTGCGCGGGTCGATACATAATTGTCCGCGTTATTCGGGCCAAGAATCAAGTGTTTTCTCCATGTCTTCCTGTATAGTTATTTACAAGGACAAGGCGTGTACGTAATGCACAAAAAAATAAACATATAATAAATGCAAAACAGGCGACAAAGGATTCGACAGAGAAGCGGCGTTCTTCTGGTGTTTAACTCTGTTGTAGATTTGGGATTATTCTCGTCTGTCTGAGCGCCCATTCTAAGCATCTTCCGTTTTTAAGACCTGCGACATCTTGCGATCTAAATATTACCGGGGAAATCGCTTACCCGCCATGCTCCGTTCAGCCACGGGGCCCAGGCAGACAGTGTGGCGGGAGCTACGCGCGTGCCTGACGAATCAAACCACTTTCTTCCATGTCACCCGACCCTTTTCTGTACGCGTAGATATGAGCGGGAGAGGACACGACCGCGTTGCCAAATATAAGCGTACTATTGGTCAAACGAGTAGGCAGCTTACATTGCATGGCCAGCTTAGAAGTGGGATCCGAATGAGGGGGAAGCTCATTTCCGCACAAAGGCCTCTCTATCCACTGAACGGCCGACGATTATGTCCCGATCGGGGCTTTACCGCGGAGCTGAGCAGGCGAAATTCCCAATTAATTACGCGAGTCCCCGATAAGAACATGTTTATTTGATTGTGGAAAATATCTGTGCTCCGAGCTTCAATCGGATTCCGTGGCGAATAGTGGGTCACAGTTTCTTCATCTAACCTTCCCCCTTCGTCCAACCCCCCGCCCCCCGCCGCCTCCGTGCAGTTTCGACAACAAAGTCGTCGAGAGGCGGCTGCTATTTCGCCTAGTTGTCGTTAGATGGCGCAGACCAGCATAAGGCGGCCTCAGTTCCTGCCATTAGAAACGACTATACCCTTCATCTTTAAGCTGACAGTGCAGTGGAAGCTACGTGAACCCTCGGACCACTCAAGCGTCCGTATTTCGCCATATGCTCACTCCCTCGTCCCATACCCACGCGCAGAGTGGTTGGGGTCAGTAAGACGGTGGATTGGTCGATGAAGCGCGTAGCATCCTACCCACTCTCAGCTTAGGGGTGAAGAGAGTTTATAGTGAGCGGATGGGGACCGGAGAAGTAGCCTGCAAACATTGTTGGGCCTAAGCCCCTGATCCCGCCGTCGCGTTGGAGTCGGTTAAGAGGATGTTTCTGGAGAGTCTGGTCAACAGCGCCGTTTCTACGTCGTTTCAAGCCACCCCAGAGCCTAGAAGGGGAAGGATACATTGTTCGCTTTGTTCGAAGGCCCTCCTTTCTTCGGTGAAATTACGAGCCGACGACGAACAGTTGCTATTTGTTCTCGAAGAAAACTAAAGGAAAATTTGTGTGTCAGAGTTTGATTACGTAAGTTATACTATAAGGGTGACTCCCTTGAAGACTGGCGCTCGCTTTTGCGTGGAAGTTACCTGTACGCCAAGGATGCAATGCCTATGTGGCGATCTATCGGTATAACGTTTGCGTGTCTAAATACTGCGTTAAAAAAAAAATTGACACTTTTTAATCTTTTTTTTTTTTGCAGCGCGATTTAATATGGTATACAAGGATTACCCAATAAATATATTGATACAGAGTCAAGCATACGTCTAATAAAATAAAAAAAGAAAAAAAAAACGCAACTGTTTGAAACCGAACCGTTGCGGAACTGGGGGGGGGGGGAGAGAAATGTGGAGGAGGAGAGTCTTTGCAAAAAAGTCACGTGGCTACACCCGATCGCGTTTTCTTTTTATACTGTCTTTCCTTATTTTTTTTACTTGACGAAGCGGACAAAAAACGCGCATGTCACTCGAAAAACACAAAAGTCAAGCGCTTGGTGCCTGACGTTTGCGCGTTTTTCAAGTTTTCGTAAGACGAGCGATGTCTTCAGCCAGGAGAAGGGGGCGACGACTCGGCTACGTCTTCGTGCGAATCAGCTTGCTGGTCAGGTGTGTCGTACGGAACAAATCCTAATTCTTCTAATCGGAAAACGATTTCTTTTTCAAAGGTAGACAGATTCGCCGGCACCGCTAACGACAGTCCTGACGTGAAGGTCCCACGCCCGTCGTCCGCCGCCATTGCCTCGTTCGCGTCGTTCAGCAGTCCAGCCCAACGTGTCCAGCCCGCGACTCCCTCGGTACGACGCTATGTGTAGAAGCATGCAGCGAATGCACAGAGTGGGGGGCTTCCGGTTCTCCGTGCAACTTTTTCTTTCTTGATCAACGTATTTTAAGCTATTTAAAAACCACAAAATGGGTGTCATATTTTTTTATATTTTTGATGTTGCCTCTGTGCTTTGGATGACCCATAATTTTGATTCTATTAAGTGCGTCTGTCTAAAGTTCTAAACTATAGAGAAGGGCACGTGACCACGAAGAAGAGAGTGAGCGCGAATAAATAGGCCATTTTTCGATCGGCGGTTTTCGGGCGGAAAGAAAACGAATTTCGAGCCGCAAATTGTGTTCGGTCTAATTGGGCTCTCACCTGTCACGTAAAAATAAAAACATTGGCGAGCTTAAGTTCCCTCTCAGTGTCCTTTTAATACGTGTCGCTTGCACATCGTGTATCTAGGGAGAAGGATTAAGGCCGGTTCTCACATGCAGCGAAGCGCTGATGTAACGCTGCTCACGTGCCGTCAGGTACTTATCGTATGCCATGAGCAATAGTTTTGACGGTACGATACAAAGCTGGTGAACGCTCCCGTCGGCACGTGCTTAGCACGAGGTCAGCGCTATGCTTGTAGCGCTCCGCTGCATGTGTGAACCGGCCTTTAAGAACAAAATATATTTTACATTTTGTTAAATGCAATGAAGATGCGATAGCACTAACACGCAGTTCCTACCCTAGGGAAGCGGGGAAGAAGCGCACCGCTTAACACGCCCCCCCCCCCCCCCCCCAATCTCCCTCCTCAACACGTGCGCTAGGACGTAAAGCCAACAGCTGCGCCTGCGCTCCGTTGCTGGGACTCTCTTCTGTGGCCTTGATACTGTGCGATCAGCAACAACACGAACAAGCAAGGTCCGCGCAATGTTCCCATAGAAAGCTACGCGCAGCGTAAATTCGTTCACTTCTCTTGCCGGGGTTCTGTCGATGTCGCAACTCCGAGCTCTGATTGTTTCTGATTGAAGGACAGTGGGTAGACGTCAAAGCAAGCTGCCTTGAGGTCTACCTACTATCCCCCAATCAGGGCCAACCATAGATTGGCGTTCTTACGTCACCAGAACCTTTGCAAAAGAAGGAAATGTACTTGTGCTCCACATAGCATAAAGGCCTGTTCACATATACAGCGGAGCGCTAAGATAGCACTACGTGAGCGCTTCAAGGAGTGCTCATGTGGCGCTTCCTAGCGCGTGACTTAGTTCTACATAGCGCGCGATTAGCGCTTCAGTAGCGCCTTGTTAGCGCTCCAGTAGCGCCTTGTTAGCGCTCCAGTAGCGCCTTGTTAGCGCTCCAGTAGCGCCTTGTTAGCGCTCCAGTAGCGCCTTGTTAGCGCTTCAGTAGCGCTTCTTGTACCGCGGTGCTGCGGATTAGTACGTGCACTGCGGTTCCGGTTCCTGCGGTTGGGTGTGCATCAGCAGCACCATGACCGACATGTGGGATGCTGAAATAGAAATGCGACCAATGCTTTAACATACGCAATTAGTGCATGTGTGTGTGGACGGCTGAACGCCCAGAAGAGCCTTCTGGGTGCGCGACATCTTTCGCAACCGAGATACCGACAGGTACCTGGTGAACCTTGTTCCTAGGCTGAGGGACCGAGACACAGAGCTCTTTCGAAGGTGGTTATTTTTAACTGAGTGTCTTTGAAACTAGGGTCACCCATTCGAATAGAAAACGATGAGGTCGTACCCCATCAATTAGTCGCTCAAAGTCCATGACTCTGGGTCACCTGCCCGACCCTTTGCTTGGAAAGCGGCTGTTTTACTTTCTGTTCTTTCAATGCCAACGGAAAAGCAACAACAAAGGAATCGCCGTGCACGCGCTGTTCCGCAGCAGCAAGCAGGGTACAAAGAGCGTGAGAGGGCTAAGAAAGCGCCTCTGCAGCGCTAACAGAGCGCTAACAAAGCGCTTCTGTAGCGCTAACAGAGACCTAACAAAGCGCTCCTGGAGCGCTAACCGAGCGCTACTGAAGCGCTAACCGAGCGCTACATCACGCGCTAGGAAGCGCCACATGATCGCTCCTTGGAGCGCTCACGTAGCGCTAACTTAGCGCTTCGCTGTATGTGTGAACCGGCCTTTAAAAATGTGTAATGGAATAACCCTGAAGGACAAGTGAGGCAATAATGTAACCGGCCAAAGTAAGCGAGGAAACTGAGTTGGTGTTGCTAAATTTAACGTGGACACGCTGCCTACTATATTTAGCGGGGCGTAAATTCCTTTGAATATATGAGAAATTAGCTTGGCGCACAAGCTCGTACACGCACATTAATAGAAAAATTCAGCGAAACTCAAAAGCGATGTATGGTCTGTGTTATCTTCCGACTTCATCCGTAAGATTAAGGTATACGCATGAAGAGATCGGGGTAGCAATGTTTTTTTTTTATTCTATTGTCTAGGCATTTTTCTTTCTTCATAGGGTATGAATGTTTTAACTTAGGCAAGCTAACTCGCGCTAATGAGACACAAAAATGTTCGCACGCAACGCCACCAACCAAGAAACTACATCGTCGCAGAGCAAAATCAGGGATAAAAAAATGACGCTTTCTTTGTCTCTCCTTCGGAAAACCCGATGACCAAGCTGTGGGATAGCGTTGTTGGCGTCGTCAACAATGGCATACCCAAGATTTTGTCATCAAGCTTTGTGACCCCCGCAGTGACGAAATTTCAAATGCGGCTCGTGCAGTGGACCCGAGCATTGCGTGAGCATTCGATTTCAAGTCGTAACAGCCAATTAGTTCCTCGATTTGCAGTTCGTGCCCAATCTCTGCGATGACGGGAATAGCCGAACCTTAAAAGGATAGACCATATGCGAAATGCACAGCGCCATCTAGTGGAGTGCTGAAGAACATGCTTCGCCTCACCAGTTGGCTTCAGCGATGGCAAAGGCCAGGGCTCGAAAGCGTAGCTGTGAATAATTCTTCGCTCGCACAAGCACTCGTGCGAAGAAATCGCTTTCGAAAAGCACGCACCCGCGTCCGTGCCTTTGCCGGAACTCAAAGCCAAATTTCGAGCCGAAGTGCACATTGTACCGCACGGGCTAAATTGCTCATCTACAGCTGAGATACCAGACGCCCACTGAGGCAGACTAACTTCCGGCTGTATAAACATACACAACACAATTTGCTTTGTTGCGAGCCGAAGTGTACTCCTGCCATGGTGGTTTCAGCGATAAATTAGCGACCGGCGGGGCGACGAGCACGCAGATCGGCAAGAATAGCGTACCACAATACTAGCCCTTAGCTCGCAGCTGTCGATGAGGATAGAGCACGGTGACCAGTACGCCTCAATTCTTACCGACAACTCTACGAAAATTGACAAACAGTAGAGGAATCTCGACCCAACAGGGATGGCAGGGCACAAAGTGTTGCCTGACGTTCGAGCGATTTCGCACGTGGTCTTACTAGGTTTTTGGGCTTGTGACATAGAGAGGGCCTGAATACAGTCCGATGTTATTTTTATTTCATTAAAATAACGCCCCAATAATAATTAAATCAATTATGAACACCAATACAAAACTTAGCGCCAGATTTTGTGTGTATACATGGCTGGTCGTGTCGGGACGTAACATTAGGCATGGTAAAGTCAGAGGCGCGGGTGTTGACTTATTTTCCGGTTTTATCAACATGTTCATGATGCGTACAAAGATCATCGTCGATGAATTGAGCTTACCTCAATACCGTAAATCTTTTCTTGCTTAGAACGAAGTTGTTTTACTGACACCGTAGTCAATAGTTGTCGTGGCTTTCTTTGAATGATTTTACGTCAGAGCTTCCGCTGCTGCCGACCGAAACACTGTGTATCTAGCAGGTGCAATCTAAGCAGTTGGGCTTTGTTTAGAATTGAATCGATTGCGTGGCGGAGGATAAAAAAATAGGATATTGAGGTCATGATATTCCTTAGAGCAATGACAATATAATTTAATTGCTTTCTGAAAGACAAGTTTTTACATGAAAATCAATTTAATGAATAATAAAAACATTGGTGTGTATATGTTTATACAGCTTCGGCTTAGTCTGCCTCAACGGGCGACTTGTCTCTTAGCCGTAGAGGAAAAACTCACCCAGTGCGGTACAATCCCTAGCCTGGCGTCTTTAAAGGGGCCATGAAACAAATTTTGGGTCGGGATGAATGATTTTAAGTTGGGACTTTACTAATCGCATATCGTTTAGTTGGCCAAAAGAAAGAGGCTAGAAAGTCAAAATCCAGCTTTTCGGTACGAGCATTTGAAAATATAGCGGACTATTTTGTACCTTCTTGCCTTCGAAAGCCCTCCGCCTTTTCACTATGATACATCCGCGGTTCCAAAAGCGCGTCACCGGCGCCAAACTGACGTCAGCAGAGCCCAGCTCACGCACTGGACACGAGAACTGCGTCACTCGGACGTATGCGCTCGTCAACAATCAATCCGTCGACGAATATTTGGATTTGCGTTCGTGGCCAATGAGTGCCCTAACGGAACTTATTGTCACTGGGGAATGACAAGTTCTATGGTGTGCATAAAAATCACGGTGGAACCTATACTTCGTTTCAGCTTCGGTCCAGACGCAGCCGATGCTACAAGCGCGAGCATGTGGCCCAGAACAGTGCTTGCACTGCACGAGCGCGCGTGCTTGCCAGGGATGCTGAAAGCCCGGAGCTCGCGCGTTTAGCTTTGGCTGCGTGTGGACCGAAGCTGAAACGAAGTATAGGAGTCATCGCACTGGTGCCGAAGGAATGTCACGACCACGTGATTTCACAATTCGCATTTGAGTTGAGGATTAAAGCTAAGGAGGAAGAAGTAGGAAAATCGTTCCATGACCCCTTTAGCGTGCACCGCGCAGTAGGGATTGATGACAGCACGCCGGTAGGATGCTCATCAAGATCGAAACGTGCAGGGGTTGGGATTGAACCCAGGATTCCAGTATTCTGCAGGGCTATATATTTCGCTCCACGTTCTCCCAGATGGTCTGCGCTAGCCCACTCGGCTACCGATCCTCGCAGTTGAATAATATATGGAACTCAGCGAATACGTTGCGGTTTGATATCCCCTGAGCGTGACTATGATAGACATTGGCGGATATAATTGGCTTCAGATCGCATGGCCACTTGTTCTAGCTGCGAGTTGGGCGGAGGAGGGGGGGGGGGGGGGAGGGGGGTCGGTTATAGATTCGAGACAACCACTGCTCTTTATTCAATTTTTACAAATTTTCAATCTCCAGAAGGGGGGGGGGGGGGCGGGAGGGGGGGTCTGTTGCCAGGTGGGCTAGAGTACACCAGCTCGGAGCACACGAAGAGAAAGCTCGCGGTTCAAAACCTACACATGATTTCAGCTTAGGTCCAGACGCAGTCGATGCTACAAGCCCAATCATGTGGCACTCAACCAAGCTTGCACTGCACGAGCGCGTGTGCGCGCTTACCAGGTACACTGAAAGCCCGGAGCTTGGTCTCGCAGCTTCTGCTGCGTCTGGGCTTAAGCTGAAACGAAGTATAGGAATCCTGGGTGAAACCTCTACCTTTGCCCGTTTTTATCTGGATGAGCATCGTACCGGCGAGCGGTCGTGTATCACTTCTGCATGGCGCACGTTAAAAACACCAGGCTAGTGGTTGTTCTGCACTGGCAAAATTTCTTATCTACAGCTGAGGCACCAGACGCTCATTGAGGCTCACTCACTTTTGCCCGTATTAACCTACATACAATATTATTTTTTATTATCATTACGATTGCGTAGTGAAAATAAAAACGATATTTCTTGAAAGTTCACGACTGTATCACCCTTTAAATAAATAGCTTAGAGCCCGTTGAAAAAAAAGGGAGGGGAGGTTAGATTCATGCTTTTAAAACTGTCTATTCGCCATTAACTTTAAAAAAAAATCTTCGTAACTGTTAATCTGGGTGTAAATCATCTCTTGGTGAAATTACGCAATCTAAAAAAACGTCCGCTAGTTCCCTTTCCTGTAGTACAGGGAGCCTATCCCGACCAAAATGGAAGGTTCCCAGCGAATTGAGGAGCTCAGAATACGATTAGACCTGAAAAATGCGACGTGCGAAGGAACACTTAGCAAGTGAAACGTCATGCTTACTGTCCCGGCGAACATTGCATTCATTAGATATAATCGTATTCTAAGCTCCGTCACTGGCTGATATTCTTCTGTTGTTCGCCTTCAGAGGCTGTGCCCTTATTCCGCATGAAGATGAACTCAGTGACTCTTTTCAAGCGTATTTATGCAAGTAGGTTCCTCCGCAGGTGATTAGGAAAGATACTTAGTGGCGTCAGGCTGCTGTGAACCAACAGTGCCTTTAGATTTTAATCTTTTTGACGACGAGCTCAAAAGGGATGAGAAAAGAAAAACATTACAATAAAGCCGCATCAATCATCGAGACAAAGATGCATTCCTCGTGCGTTTCCGCGGACCGCCAGAATTGGTTAAAAAGGAGGACTATTTAAAATGTATGCAATAGAGAATGGAGCTAACTTCATTCCTTTCAAGACGAAAAAAAAAATAATAATAAAAGAACGGTTCACCCGGGTTGAGTCGCAAAGAGGTTCGGGGCGCTTAGACGTTATTAATTCCGGAGAGGCGCTCAAAATCGGATTATGCGACCCAACGTCACGGGACTTAAAACCTCTATACGCAGTGCTCGGTCTAAGTGCCGCCTAATCGCGTTTCTTTGCTCTAGAGGTTCATAATAAAGCTGACTAATTACCCTAGGGGGAGACTGTCAAACTAACTTTCGACCATTTTCTTTTCTTCTTTGAAACAATTTACTCGATATTTTGTACAAGCTTGATCAAAATGAAGATATAACAAAAAAAAAATGAATGTCTCTTATAAACTGCTGCAACTATTTTAACAGGAGTTATTGTAATTTCGCGGAGGGCTGCGATTGGGAAGAGAAATATCAGTAGATCGAAAAAATGCGGTCAACGATTCCACATATTATTTGATCGCATAGGCTAGGGCCAGTAAATGAGCTGCGCCTCGGGCTAGAAACACTTCACCAACTCGGGGCTTAAAATAATAGTTTCCAGGTATTAGAAGCTTAATATAAAGTCGCAAGAAACGCTTCCCGTCCGGGAGAGATGTAAAAACAGTCCATGACACAACCAAGAAAAACGATGACGCTTGAGCTTCTTGGGGTTCGATTTTGTTCATGGTGAGTGCGAGAGCGTTCTCTGTTCCAGATTAAGCATTGCGCCACAACTGACGCATCATCACCCAATGACGCATTTTGGACCCATTCGCGTGTTCGAAACTGGAAAAAAGTTTGGCGAGATCGTCTCACCAACTCTCGAATACCAAGAAAGATCTCGCGGCCTCTGACGTACTTGTCTTTAGTGCACCTTGATCCGCCGGTCGTTGTCAACTAGTCTATCTCAGCAGAGCAAGTTAAGGCTTGCAAAGTGAGCGAGAGTTGTCAATGGCTTCCGACGTGAACAAGCAGACGATCACAATTTCGGCCCGCGTTCGATTTTCCCCGGTGCTCTAATTGCGCACGGGCAATTTCCTATTTCTCGACGCGTCGGTTGTTTTGTTATGTGTGTGTCGCGCCATTAGCTCAGGACAATTTGCAATTTTTATTGTGACTAAATTTGATGGAGACGTGAGCTCAGAGCGTAAAGAACTGCCCTCGTTGCATGACAACTAGTGCAAACGTACGCGTTCCACAAAAACCTCGGGCAGGAAAAAACAAAAACAACATTACTGATATTTACTAAAGGGCTAGATGGCGTAATGAGAAAACAGGTAGAAAGCTACCGGAAGTAAGCGGCTTGTCCCATAAGTGAACGCTTGACAAGCTTTCCAGATCTTTTGAGCGTTGGTCCAAACAGTGTCCAAGGCATTTGGTTTGCTTATGTTATTTCAAGAGAGCCTACTGGTTGCGTAATACCAGCTCATGCGGGCCGGAGAAGTCTTCAGGAAAGTCATTTGATGTGTGAGTATTTCGAGATTCTAGCTGAGCAAGTGTGCATGCTCCACGTTGTAATCCCTCATTTCCAGAATTGAATGTTAAAACGAGGCATTAAAACCCACGTAAGAATACAATAATAATTGAACTAAGACACCGACTAAGTTCACTATCCCAGACAACGCACACACATTCAGGGGACATCCTACAAATGTTCCGATTGGGACATTAGGGACGCCCCATGAACGTCCGAATCAGGCTCTCTAAACGTCCCAAGTGAGACACCGTAAAACGTCCGTAAAATGCTCCACAGCGTTTTTGTTATTTTTTTTGGCGGGGGGGACTTTTTAGGATATTAAATATTATTTTATAAGCGACTGCCTTTATACCCTACGGCTTTTATAGTGAACCTGCCTGCGAATAAAAGATATTACGAGTGATACAGGACAAAATGGTACCTCTTAAACCCGGTGCTGAGTGAAGTTCTGACATCTAACGAAGGAAAAAAGAAACAGGGCCCGTGAGGCCGGTGACCTCTTCCTCAACTTTCTTCTTCCCCAAGGGAGCTGAGGAAGAGGCCACCGGCCTCAAAACGTCCTGTATTTTTTCTTCTTAGAAGTCGCGACTTCAAGCAGCAGCGGGTTGAAGAGGTGTCATTTTGTATTACGGCTTGTATAGTGAGAACACATAGGCAGGGAATGGTCTTTCTTAAAGCAATATAAGCTTTTTTAGTTAAGAATTTATGCACCCCCTACGGTGCCAGAGATGAATGCGTACACGGACTTAGCAGACGCGCCTGAATTGAAAAATGTAATATTTTGTGACCATACATAAGGGCACGTGCATCACAAGAATCAGTGAGGCACTTTGGCGACATACGGGGAGACTGCGCTCTACGATGCGACGGGCCAGCTGTAGGAGCAGCAAAACGAGACAATGAAGGTTGTCGCGGTTATATCAGTAGTTTTTTCTCCATTCTATGATGGCCGTCAGTGTGGTGAATGTTTACGCTCCAACATAACGCACAGGTTCAGGCAAACAGCACTCTGGCAAGGCAGATCCTGGTAAAACTGCGTCGGGCATAGCTGTAAAATAGTAACAAGTAACTGAGGAATTTTCTAAAATCGCTCAGAATACTGCAGCACTGCATAGTAGGCAAATGTTTTCAAAAGACTGTTTGAAACCTCACCACCAAGGTGAGAATGTTTGTGATCTTGCATTAAGTAGAAGGCAATCATCAGAAACATCTGCGTTTGAACTTTGCACTTAATGCAAACCTTAAACCTACACCAGTGAGTATGCAACAGTGCATTATTACACTCACCAAGAGCCAAATTTGCCGATTGGTACTCCAGTGATGTATATGAAAACAGTTCTAAAGCATGTCATAAATTAGTTTTGGGAGATGCTGCGTGCAAAGTTATCATGGATAGTAATAGTATTCAACCAAACACACGCTTTCAGTCATCTGCAATGTAGCAGACAATGAAACTCTAGTAAACAAGAATCATATGTGTTTATACGGTGAAGAGACGCCCACAACATTTGAAGCTCTAGATAACAAGTTCAGAAAAACGCAAGGCAAGCTTACTTAGAAATGCAAAAACATAACAGCTTGCTGTAAGTTCATGTAAGACCACGCGGCTTTAAATTATCATGTTTCTTTTCAGGTGTGCTACAAGCATCTGAACTTTTAGGGTGCTGTTTTCAGCTTAGATTTTATAGGAGAGGAAGTGAACTTTTTAGTCATTGGAAACCAAAACGTATCGGTGTTGCGGCCGCGTAGATGACGACCCCACATGAGAGCGGTGAACTGTATCTTCAAACATGAGTGGAAAGAAAACGACACGAAGATCCATTGCTGAATTCAGGGATGGGCAGTATTTCAAATACAAGTATTTGAAATTCTTATTTCAAATACTTTGTGTATTTTGCATTTGTATTTAATTACAAACTGGGTAATGTATTTGACGTGTGTATTTAAATACTAAAACGTGAGTATTTCAAATACAATTGTAATTAAATACAATTTTGCGGGCGAAAATACATCCCTCAAATTTATTGTCATTGTCCAGAGCAGGAAGAAAACTACGTTCCGCACCGAATGCAGTGTCTCTCAATCAAGCACAAGCGTTTAGCGACTTTGTGATTACGGTGCTAGTCCAGTGCAAGAATTGTGACGAAATCGACGTTCACAGGCAGACTGGCTAAATAAGTGCCTGCGACAACTTGTGATGCTCTCCAGCCTGATTTCCATCCATATTTATGGCTTTAACATTCTAAACGCGCGGGTCGTCCAGATTTTCGTAACTGGTGATAGTTGCAACAATAAAAAATTCTCTAGCTAGTGCTGCGCGTCTTGGTCGTCTTGGTTCTTTGTTGGTCTATACCGAAATGTGATCGACAAAAAAAGCTGCTTGCAGCTCTGTACTTTTTTCACCTATTACGTCCAAGCTGAGTACATTTTTTTTGTGATTATATTTCTATTACGTTACTAGAGCCCCGCACACTTACTCCCGAGTGTGCGATGCAAAATTAAAATGAGTACCCAGAAACCTGTTGCAGGTGCCCTGAAGTCGCTGACGCAAATTTTGAGGAATGTATTTGGAAAAGAATTTGGAGGAGACCAAATACATTTGGTCGTATTTGTATCTTGTACTTAAATGCTTTTTCGGAAATGTAATTAGATTTGTAATTAAATACACTTTTCACGAAGTATTTTGTATTTGTATTTCGATACATATTTGCATGTATTTTGCCTATCCCTGGCTGGATTATTGGGGAATGCGGTAGCATGATCCTTGGAAAGGCCATGCACGTCCCTCTGTAGGAAACGCTAACGCTTAACCTATTCACTCTTTTTCTTTTTCTGTTGCTTCTTCAATCTTTTGCTTCCTCTTTTTTGGCCTCGTTACAGGGTCAGTGTCATCGTTTCCCAAAGGGAGAGGTCTGTGGTCTTTGCAAACGGTCATGCTAACGGATTCCCCAAGAATCCACCAGTGAATCTGCCTGCACTTTTGTTCACCTCTTTTTTGTTCTCTGGCTGTCAGAGTACGTCGACGCTTTTGGATGGCGTCATCCAAATCACTCGTGGAAAGAACCACATCCATGCAACTCATGGTGGGAACCGCATCCATATGACTCGTGGAACGAACCGTATCTATCGTTTTAACTACACAGACACACCACAGCCAACGCACCGCTTCTGCGGAAACCTTGACCGAAAAACAACCGGCGACAGCTGAGCGGGAACTGAGGACGCCCGCGTTCCAACGCGCCGCTGCGCAACACCTCGATAATAATGCCGTAGCGCTTAAACACATGGCTTAATCAGAAAAGGCCAAATATAAGTTAACAATCTTCATGAAAACTAAAAAATACATCGAGATGCACCGCCAATTTCTTGCAAAAAGTGGAGGCATCGATCGCAGGATGGCAGACTGCGCTGTTCCAGATCAGTTGACATGCCAGCTTCAGCTTTTACACTTGCTTCATAATGATGATGGTAGCACAGTGGTGTCGATTGAAAGCTATGCATGAATTACTAAAATTATCGTACTAAAATGTACAAGGATAAAATAATCATAAAAAAAATCAGTGCTATAAATTTGTTTTAGTGACCAGACCACCGTAATCTCACGTCGAAACGCACTCCCTGCTGATCGGAAACCGATGACGCTAGCGATGATTATGTCTGTGGATTGGTCAGCCTCAGGAGTTTGCGGCAAACGCCACACTCAGGCCTGCACTGGCCTCTAATAGAGCCACTAAATGAGCTAAGGTTAGATATCGTTTTTGGCGCCGCCATCTTGGCGCTTGTGCAAAGCAGATGCAACCGCCGATTGTCACGAGTCAAAAGAGCGACTTCCTCATCATAAAATTCGGCGTTAGAGAGCTCACATAATATTGCTTTGCTCCGTCGCGAACTGTGTAAACATTTGTAGAAAGCGGAAAAGCGTTTCCTGTATTTTAAACGAGGCTTCAGATAACTGGCAACCATAATTATGAGCCACATGATGGGTAAGTGTTTTACACTGAAGCGTCGCTTATTTAGTGGCACTAGCCTTTACGAGTGCGAGTACACCACTACACTGCGGCTACTTTGCAACGACGGCACAACCAAAGCCGCTCAGCTTGTCCGCCACAATGAGATATTGAGCGGCTATCACACAACGAATACGAACATCGAAAACGTATGCAGTCAGATCGCGTGAACTGATGCAATTTTAAACCGCTCAAAACAAAGAATTGAATTTGTTTTTCTGTTGCGCGGTTGTAAATTTGTGTAAGTATATTCTATGTTATGATCACCAGTGAGATCGCGTGAACTGATGCAACTTTAAACCGCTCAAAACAAAAAATAATTGCATTTGTTTCTCTGTTCCGCGGTTATAAATTTGTGTACGTATATTCTATGTCTTGATCACAGCCACTCGAGACGTTTTTTCTAACGGTCCTTCCTGAGACGTCCGTGCGATGTCCGTCGGACTTCGCCTTCGAGACGCGGGACGTCGGCACATTTTTGGGATGTCCCAGGGACGTTTGGTGTTGTCTGGGTAAAGCCCAGCAGGCACTCGATTTCCGGGACAAGCATCGAACTTCCGGTGGCTTCATTCGCGCCCACCTCAGAGCGCGGCTACGTGACATCCACCCATAGAGTTATAATAATGTACGCTAGAGGTTCAAATGGCGCTTGTGTGATGCTGCAAATTGAAGCAGACAGCAACCAGTCGGAAATTGACTTCCGGTAATGCTTTTCTATGGGACAACGCGGGTGCATTTTCCCGCTGCGCTCGATTACACGAGCAAATATTACGAACATTTCGTACGTACCAGGCACATTGGAACATTTCTCAGCCACGCGAACGAAATAATTGTTCAGCTACGGCGTTTTTATTTGAAGGTCGTGGCATAAAAAATGGTGCTAAAACCGCTTCGTACATGTATTTGTGTGCACTGTCGGACACTGTTAGCGCGAACATGGCGTCGGCGCTTTCCACCATGGGGGATATACGTGTCAAACGAACGAAGGACATGTGCAAAACCGAGACGGCAAAAACTACACAGTAACACTGGATAAGTAACTCCTTGTGCATGCAGGCGATCAAAATAAATTGAAATCCACGTAATATAGTCCGATTTGCAATAAATAAGTACTCCTTTATTCTTTCTGCTCACGAATATGTGCGAAGATGCATGTTCCAGGTTCAAATCATCAACCGCACCCTCCAAATCTACAAATAGAGAGAAGTCAGAGAACAGGTGCCCGATAAAAACTGCCTGACATAGGAAATAATAAAAAGACACACCTTTTGTAGCCCAGGTACTTTATTTTTTTTACATTCGAATGTGCTTTGACCAATCGTAATGCACGACGGAGTCATATTTATAGAGTGACTGGACGGGCGTATTAGCAATATATAAGCGCCACAGGAATGCTAGCGAACCTTGAACACACTCACATTCCTTTCGATCGTTATTTAGCTCAGAATCGTCGCTCGTTTTTACATACCTGCCATGGAACAGAGGTTTGGGCCTGAAATATAGCGAAGCGTAACATCGTTCAGTAGTAAAGAAAAATGTTGTAATTAAAGCAATTACACTTTTATAATATTAATAAAGGTACATACTATCCGCTACAAGCGAAATAATAAAAGTTATTCCTGATATTTTCCGGCGAAGAGACAAAATTCACGCGCGTTTTCGCATAGAAATGCACAGGAGCACCGCAAAAGTAGACTGGTTGCTGTCTGCTTCAATTTGCCTCCCGGAAGTCGCATAGACACTAGCACCAGTTGAACCTCTAGCGTACATTATAATAACTCTATGCATCCACCCCTTCATAGCAGAGATCAGTAAGAAAAACAAGTGAATTAAAAATTATTTAATACCTGTTGGTCAGTGTTCATAATTTGAAAAACAATGCACATTGGATGATTTTGCCCTGTACACTGAATGAAAAAAAATTCGGGGCACCTAAGCACTTCTTATGAGTTGTGAATGCATGAAAGTCGTTCTTACGCTATCTTACTTCGTCTGCGGCGTATACTGGCGTGGACAGGCACGTTTCGCTGCTGCCGAGGTAGCGGCCAACGGCCGTGCGCGCGCTCTCGTGAAGTGGCCGCGCCGCACTGAGCTCGGCCGTGCAGCCTTTGCAGAGTTTGCCCCTGCGGGCTCCGCGGCCCGGTACGCCCCTCTTACCGGTGGCCGGGCCGCTGCTTGCGCTGGGCCGCCATGGAAAGCGCTTCTCTGGTGGAGTTCCTTGGAACTACACCACGCGAGAGCCAATGGGAGCCGCGTTCCTTGAAACTATGACGCGCGCCAATCAATGGGAGCCTATCCATCAGGTTTCTGCTACAGACGACGGGCTTCGCTCCATTGGGACAGGAAAAGGCGCCGTGTGGCGCTGCTTCAAAGCTGATGACGTCGGTTCCCTCCATGAGACAGCTAATGCTTTCGCATTAATCCTTTGCGTAGCGCCTACTTCTATTTCAGAAGTATTCACACGGGGGAGGCGCTTGGGGAAAAATATGCGCGACGTCAGCGGTCGGCGGAAGCAACGGAACTCTCTCCTTGCCTCCAGAATTCGGACGGACGGCGGGGAACCGAGAAGGATATCAATGTTACCAGAACCCGTGAACAGCCGATTACGAAAAATGGTCCATGGCGAAGAGACCACCGCCATGTCCGGGACTGTTAGCGCAGCCCGAGCAATACCCCACCCATCATTCGCGGTGGTTGACATGAGCGTGCATCAGCGCAAAGGCGTGACGTTGCTTGCCACGCGATGTGCAGCGCTGGGTGCAAATTGAGATTTCCCCTTCGTGTTAAGTAAGTTAAAGAGAGGATCGTACATGACGCGCGCATGTGAGCAGTGTGGTTTCTGAAGAGATGAAAGACATATCGAAGTTTGAATAAAAGAAGACGAAGATGAATGCGTCTACTTTTTCGGAGTTCATTCACTCGAGGGCGTTAAAATGCACCTGGCATGACGTTATGATCCCCGACACCGGGAACATATATCTATCCCAAACTGCCTTCCGCACCCGACGAGTTGGAGACTGCTCGCCGCTCGGTCGTCTGCTCCTTAATTGTCTGCGGTCTGCATCGTCTGCTCGCTGTCGGTGCTGGATTCGGATACGATCGGCACACCAAAAGATGTTTCGATGTGAACGCGCATTCTCATCACCGCCTTCTGGAAGCGGGGCTTGTACAGATTTCTCAACCCATGATGCCTTTATAGGCACTCCTGCGTACGATGCCATCACGCTCGCTTTCCCAAGCCGCGCTATGACGACTCGCTCTAAAGTACACTCCTGGCCCGATGTCGACAGCCTCCGCTACACGCAGTCTTCCTAATGGTCAGCAAGTGTTGGGCTCCGGATCTCACCTGTTCGACACCGAATCAGTGGAAGCCGCCATGTAATTATAGGAAAAACAACCGCGTTGCCACGGCACTGCCATGGCAACGCGGTTGTTTACCCTATATTTCCGTGGCAATATTAGCTTCGTAAGATTTACTTGCACCATCTGCACCGGTGCCGAAACGTGTAGGACGGCGTACTCCCTGGCGTATCTGAATAGATGTAGTGGAGGTACAGTGCACTACACTTATCTGCACCGGTGATCCAGGTGCAGGTAAGTCGAACGAAGCTATTTAATGGGCGTCCTGATCTCGATGAAAATGATCCCAGCCTTGGGAAAAGTTGGAATCATAGTAACAGAAACGAGAAAACACAGAAAACGTTTCGTCTCATGAGCCGAGAAACAGAAGGGACATTTCGTGGCGACGTCTAAACTTCGCTGCCACGGCAATGCCATGGCAACGCGGTTGTATGCCCCCTATTTACATGGCGGCGTCCTTTGGCTGAGTTTCCTAATCGCGAAAAAAATTACCCGGGGACACTGGTAAAAGGTGGAGAGCGTAGTAGAGGAAAAGAGTCACAGGAAGAGGATCGTCTGAGTAGCCAAGAGATTGAGGGAATAAAAATAACGATATTAATCTCTGAAGAAGGGGAACAATGCGCACAGAGATCTGCGGAAGGGCTCCAACTCGCTTGCACCTTTGCATTGATTGCATTATCATGCTTATTTCTGTTACACTTAGCCCTATGGATAGAGAATACGGACGCCACCTCCTACCCATTGTAACCTTCCTATGCATTCGACTAACTAATAGGGTTATTCACTGACGTAATTATGTCAATCATTTTGTTGTTATGAACTGCCTAGCGGTCTATCGCTTGCCGAATGTGAACTTTGCAAGAATTCACATGACACCATCAAGTTCGAAGGGCACAGAAGATTATCGATCGCATTACGCTTGCAGCGTCTAAAGTAACTGGATCGTGGGAAAGTAGAGCCACACTCCCCGCATGGTCGCCATTTTGGCTTTTAAAACGAGCAATTTCTTCTTCACCACTTGGCTTTTTGGTGAGCCAGTCTAAGTTTGCTGGTGACGAGTAGCTTTATAGAGATGTTTATTGTATACCAAGATTTCGCTGGCCACACACCGGCGAAAAAAGTGGACATCTTCGTACCACCACCACTTGCGGGGTCGTGACTTGGAGGCAGTGCAACTAATTTGCTTGTTGTGAAATATGTAAGAAGAACAATCTAATTGTAAGAGATCCGCAAAGATGGGCATCATTGATAAGTTGATTACATAAACAGTGCCAAAGACGCCTTTATTGGCGAGGAACGCCTTCAGTACGACGATGCATTATGGTAATCCTGGTGCGACTGGATTGGAACGAATCTCTGAACGTTTTGAAGACTTGAAGAGGCCGAAATGGCGACTTCTACAGCAACAAAAAAAGATTAACTGATCGCCTTGCAGGGTTTTGAACGCCTATATATTAGTCTTTGTTTGTGTTCGGCTAGCAGGCAGGCAAGGCAATGTGCGATACTTCCACAGGGTCCAACGACTTTAGTACCGTCCAACAGAGTGACAGGTTAACTTCCTGTGATTACCCCGCTGCACGCGCGTCGAAAGCCTGGTGGAAAGTAACAAGAGTGTGTTGAAGGCGGAGTTGCCGCATTCTTAGTTTGGCATATGAACTACGTTCGCGATTGACATCGTCGCTTTGGTCGGCCTTCCACGATTGGCCAAATGCTGACTATGACGTCATCAAAGGAGTTCTCATCAACGACAATAAGAGTAATGGAAGAACTTGAATTGTGGCCGTGTTGGCAATGTTGGTTTTAGAGCGCAATTACATCAGGCTTCCACCATGCTAATCACAAACACCATGGAATTTGTTGGCAAGATAATGACGGCACGAGAGGGAACCATAGGAGGGCGCCACAAAATCATCTCGCCGCTATAGACAATTGCAAACGTGGCGCACCGAATGCTGCCCCCTACGTGCAAGCACGTGCAGCATGCGCTGGATCATGGCTTTGGCAAGCTTGAAATTGCACGGGCTTTCCCGCACGAGTGGAGACGTGGCTACTGCCAGTTGCCTTGCATACGATTCTGCCTACTCTGTTCACCCTTAAGCTGAGACTGCAGCTAATACCACGGGTACCACAGGCACGAAAGCTCGAGGTCGCTGATTTGAAACGTTCTTCCGCAGTACGAGCACTCGCGCTAAAAAGGCACGTCCCAAAGCCAGAAGCGCGGGCTAGCTCGCGCGTCAGCTCAGCTGAAGGGTGAACAAATTATAATTAACATTTCCAAAAAAGTACTTTTGTCCGCTTAAATTTTTAGTGTACGTGCGTATGGCGCGTAATTTGCTAGCTTTCCAAAACGACGAACATGCGCGTGTTGGGCTGAGGGGATCACACGCTGGGCTTAAGACTTGCAAATATTAGAATGGTGCAGAGCAGTGATCTTAAACACGTGGCCCGCGATTCGCTTAGACGCGGCCCCTTAGCGTCTAGTGGAACGCGAACACCAGTTTTCATGTTCGAGCGCTATGCGCCGAGAAAGCGAAGGAAACCAGGAAACGTGGGCGAGTTGAAACGTCAGAACGCCGATCTCTGGTTGGAATGATTAGTGGGTAGACCTAAATCTAGCTGCTGTTGTCTCCACTTCACTCGTAGAACGTGTTAAATCCGATGGCCAAACGCTGGACGTCGGCGTTCCGCGGTCTAGCGCGTTCAACGAGTGCAGTGGAGACCAAGGCAGAAAGCTTTAGGTCTACCCACTAAGGATTCCGACGTAGAACTCGGCGTTCTGACGTCCACGCTCGTCTCCTCCTTCCCGTCAGTTTCCCGGCACATAGGTGTAATAAATAAAAGTTTTGTGTCGTCTGTTCATTTGCCTTCGAAACGCTGCTCTAACCTTTATAACGCGATCACGTGTTTTTTTCAGTATTCTTTTTTTTTACCAAGTAGTGATTCGTATCAATTGTTGCTTCTTATTTCTCTTTCACAGACTTGAGAAGTAATCCGTTATAAGTAACAAATTAAATTGTAATCCGTTACTTTTTCAAGTAATTTTGTAATTGCCACGTTACTTTTTTTGGAATTTGAAATGTAATTTCGTTACAAAATATTGGTAGCGGATCACTTTAATTACTCGTTACTTTTTCAACTTATGAGCACAATACAGTCACTGGAGCAATACGAGCAGAACATTCAGCAGCATAAAGAGAGTAAGTTTAACCAAACAGAAAACATCAGGAAGGGGAGAACAGCCGGAAAGAAATTACGATTTTGGAATGGCCAAAATGACCCCTAGAAAAACGGGCAGAGCACGTACTAATACACGAAAGACAAAGGTCAAGTAAGACAACGCCGAGTATGCTCTCAGTAGCCCTCCATCGTGTTTTTCTTCTCCTGGGCAGAAGAAAGCTCTTTGTGTTTATTTGTTTTTAACTTTTACACCGTTTCACCCTTTCCAACTTTTGCGACGCCTCCCGCCACCTGCACAGACATCAAACGCGGGTCCGTACCCTTCGAATCGAGGGTCCACAACTCACGTAACAGACGATGTAGCCTCGCGCGAGTGGTTCAAGTTCTCTTTGTATTCTAGCACACTCTTGAGGCACGGCTGAAAAGCGCCTGGTGTGTGGCTAACAGCATCGTCTTCAAGGATGCGGACGCTACTTCTTTTTTTTTTTTTTCTTTTGTTGTCTGGGCATGGTGGTCGAGTTTACTCCTCACTTTACAGTCAACCGTCAACATAAAAGGGAGGGGGGGGGGGGGGATTCGGCCATCTAAGTAGTGCTGACAGAGAAAGCGAGAACGCGTAAAAGTGGTGTAATCCTCTATTGTTTTGCAAGACCGATGGCCACCGCTTCTCTCACTCTGTGTGCCCTCAACTCCCCTGGCCACCGCAAATATTGGTATTAAAGTAAGAACCGATGAATTATCGATAACTTTTTCTCTGACTGGTCGA
This sequence comes from Ixodes scapularis, assembly GCF_016920785.2. NCBI lineage: Eukaryota > Metazoa > Arthropoda > Arachnida > Ixodida > Ixodidae > Ixodes > Ixodes scapularis. Next base: position 57,829,241 of record NW_024609882.1, read on the forward strand.
GTTTTCGGTCATGGAGTGTCCGTCGTTGCTATGGCCATCTCCTAATCAGATGTTTAAAAATCAGGGCATTAAAGAAAACAGAAACATAGAGTTCTAGTGCAAACTTCGCTTGCGAAAAAAAAGAGAAACATTATTAGTTGCAAGACTAACAAACTCTAATCTATAGAAACACATCCAGGTAAGCTGGGACACCCGCATTTTGCATTGGCTATACCTTGTAAAGTTAGAACCAAGTTTTTCTTTTATTGTGAATAATAGGCGAAACACCCGAGTCAAAAGGGAGCTTTCGTAGATCGCTTCGTAAGCTCCGAATCTCGCAGCGGAGGTAGACGCTGCTATTGAGCACGCGCACCACTGGCTTTGTGTGCACAATTCCAGGGATCATTTCCGGAGGCCATAAGTTAGCAGGATGGCGGGTGTGGTAGCAGCTTTCGGTGCCTTCTCAGCGTACAGGTGAACGGAGTACACCCACTCTTTCTCTTAAATACATTATTTTATTTTTTCAAGGGCTACCATAATACTGGCGTATGCGAAATAAAAAGTAGTTTTGCAGAATATTTCTGAAAAATATCGAAATTGTTTCTATGGTTTTTGGGATAATTGTACGGAAAAAAGTAACGTGAAAGTGATTTGTAACGTTACGAGCAAAGTAATCCGTTGTTTTTCAGTGAAAGTAATTTGTAACGGTAATCGATTACTATTGAGGCTCGGTAATTTGTAATTGTAATCCATTACTCTCTTCAAGTAACCAGCGCAAGTCTGTTTTCTCATGTTACTCAGCTGTACGGCACTTCCTTTACTATGCTACAAGCACGTGCTCTTTAAAGACTCGCCTCGACTACACAAACTCATGCCCAGCAAGAGAATGTATGAGAAGTAAATCTATGAGGTCGAGTTTGTAGCTCTCAAAACGTACCATTAAAATGAAAAAAAAATGTATTATAGTGGCACTGTAAAAATGGTGAGACAGGCAATCACTGTCGTGTGAAGTTTCTTTCCTCGACAATGTTGAGCTTGATTAATTTTCGAGAGAATTGGGTGACATGGCAACGACAGTGTGCATGTTTTTTGTTAAACTAAAAAAATATAAGCACGTTACCGGAGTAGTGTTATTTTGAATCCGCCTGATACTTCTTGAATGTCATTGCGTCTCGTTTATTTTTTCTTGTGCCACTGCTGTTTGTGTGAGAGAGGGGCCGGTGACTCGTCAAGCTCCATGATGCAGCTTTTTTCCTCGGTCTTGCTCCATCAATATTTTGATGGAAAAATAAATATTATTATTAATATTAATATTATTATTGATCTCATTAGGACATCAGGGATGTGCTGAACGTAATCACATAAAGAAATCAAATCTAAAGGTAGCATCACTGAAACAGCGAGTTTTCTCTGGGAAATCCCAAATGTGCCGCTGAGAGACTCGGCTAATTTGAAGCGTGAAAACAATTGCCGTTCTCCTTTACAGCAAGCTGTTACTAGATAGTTTCCGCACGATCATGCCCGCTCTCAAATGACCTGATGACACAGAACTCTGGACAACTACCGCCATCTACGAGCGACGGCGGCAACCTTTCAAGCCCTTCCACTCTGGCTTGCCGACTTGCGGCCGGCTATTACTTCATTCCCACCATAGTACAGCTCCGCTGGTCTTCCCTCTTCCCAAAAATAGAAAAGATAAAAGATTCGTCTTTTTCTTCTTTTTTTTTTTTGGAGGGGGGGGGGGTACTTTATAAATTATTACCCCCCCCCCCCTTTTTTTCCGGTGCCCTACCTTCAAAAAACCCACTGTAACTTCTGACTATCTGGATTATGAAACTGAAAAATTGTTTCTGAAAATCTAAAATACCAATAGAATCCAGAAAGACTTCCAGTCCCATAATCTAGATAATAAAAAGTTTCACTGGGTTTTTCAGTAGGGGTGCGCGCTATGAGATTCCCGCACCTGAACGAGTTTGGTACCCGTGTATGATGCTTTAATGTGTAAAAAGTATTTTTTTTTATGAAAGTTTAGACAGTGGGAAGTTCGTACGCTTTCAAGGGGCGGTGCGCCTGATGTCTCCGATGCAGATTTGGTATTTAGCCAGTGGCGTACGAGCATACAAATGCTGAAGCTCCCAATTCACAAACAGCCGGCTAAACGAACCAATCGGTTGCACTGCTTGGACCGACCAGATATGCTTTCTTTATTTTTTTTGGCCCACCTTGATTCTTTCAATGACTCCATTGCGGTTATGAGGTCACATGTAGAGGTGGAAGCTCAGATTGACGAGTGATAATAAACATACGACGGAACTTCACATGCGTCGTAATTGGATAATACTGCACGTGTGAGAGTTAATTTTTTCAATGTTATGCATTACACAAAGGAACGCCAAAGAACAAACTATACAGACAATAAAATTAGAATCCCAATCATAGGACTATACAGACGATACAATATCCAAATTCAGTAGATATTAACAAAGCATATTGCACAGGAAGCGTACATCTCACAAGTCAACAAACAAACTTCGCCTACTTCTGAACAAATGCTTTGCGAACTATATGCATGAAATAAAGAAGCTCAAGGTTTTCTTTCTCAAACCTTTCTCCAATGTTCAGACAGATACGCAAACCGCCTGCAGACAGCAAATGTAAAAAAAAAAAGAAAAAAAAAAGATCGAAATTTTGTAAATATGAGATCGAGGAATACGGAATGGGAGAACAGAGATCTCTAGATCTGTGTGGTTCGTCTCTTCTTGTTCCGCGGACCTGGGCTCCGAAGATGGTAAAAGTTTAGCAGCTCACCTGTTTCATCTATCGTTATTTCTGTCATAAAGCAAAGTCATGTACACAACTGACTGTGCTAGGCCGTTATTCGGAGAAGGGGGTAGGCTCGAGTACCTCCTCACTTTCACCCCATTCCTCTTGGGTGCTGCTTCGACCCTTCGATACCGAACGGAAAGGAGAGGTGTCAGGGCGGTACATTTTATGGGGGGGGGGGGGGGGGGGGGGCGGTGGTCGCAAATGATGCTCTGCATCACCAGAGTCGCCCTGTGTTTGGTGAGAAAGGAATACCATTTTTTATTGTCTAACCCCCCCCCCCTTCCCCGGATTCGTGCCAATAGTCACGTTACCTGACGTCACATGACATAAACACCAATCCAGTATCCCGGTAAATTTAGGAACAAAGTTGACCTCACGTGACCTACACACCAATGCAGTTACTGCGCTAGATTAGCACTAAGGCAGTTTGCCTGCTCTATTTAGTATAAACGTTGTCGCCTCATGACCCCGCGTCACAGGCGTATGGAAAAATTCTGTTCGCCCGCTATATTTCTCAAAAAGTTGATGTCACGTGAAGTATGCTCAAAATAAGCTTCCCTTGCTAAATAGAAAAAAAGATAGGCTCTTCTTTACTCTCCGACACGGCTTTTCAGTGTATTAAACAAGTTTAAACGATTGCTTCTGCAGGGTTCTCGTCCGATTCCCTGCGCCCCTGTCTCCGGATTAACGTGACACAGCAAACGCATAGCCCTCGGCTGAACGGGTTTATTCCACTCACATTCTGCTGGGCATTTTCGGGATCGGGGGAGGTGATCGAGGAAGCCTGGAAGGGGTGCGCCGCCACTGTTTGCTGCATGCCGATCGTCCCTGCGGTGCAAGTCTACACCGTATCCTGTGGACGTCGCCGTCGAGGGTCGAATCCACGGTCTTAATCCGGACCATGTCACCGGGCGGTCGCCCAAGCCGACGTCGCGGTCGCCGCCACCGCGAACGTCCGTCGTGGCCTGTTTCCGGCGCAAGAGTCCCCTTTTCCATCTCCCGTCGTCCGTCGTCCCAGCTTCCCTCGTTCCCCGCGGTCGCCGCGCACCAGACAGGCGGGAGCCTCTTGTCTCCCATCGTGGGCGGTCTCTCGCTGGAGCTCCCCGCCTGGCTCTGCCGCAGCACGTGCAGGGCCTCGGGCGCCGACGCCGTCCAGGAGGGTGGTCCTAGGATGTCCACCGCCGACACCAGCAATGTCTTCAAGATGGGTCCCGAGGGAGATGGCACTCAGGCACCAAACTTCAAAGGCGCCGTCCTCACCACGGAGGGGACCAAAAACGAGTCCCCAGGCGCCGGCGTCCGGTTGTCGACCAGATGGGGGCTGACGAGACCCCACACCATCCTCCCCCCGTCAAACCAAAACCTGGGGGCCATGAGGGTAAGAAGTTGAGGAGGCGCAGATGACCCAAATACCGCACGGGAGCTCAGCTGAGTGTCACCTATAATGGCAATCACCCTTGATGATCGCGGCGAGAATGCCAAACGAGGCAAGCCCACGGGGACCGTTCATTTGCCGGGAAGCTCGACCAGGTAGCGCACAGTCCAGAAGCGGGCATAGAGCACCACCACTCACACTGCTCACCGGCACTAAGTCGCACAGAATATACCAAACTTGAAAGTCCCTTCCACCCCAGTGTTCCAGACAGAAAAACAAACGCTAACAAATCGCGGCACTGAATATCGTACTGCGTGACGAAACCAAATCTTCAGCTCAGTGGGCATGCCACAAAATACAAACGAAGCTCTTCGTTCTAAAACTATTAAGCATACACTCATCAAGGTTGTCACGTTACATGTTCAAAAGACGTACCCAAATATAAAACTAATCATAAAGTCAGGAAGCATGCAACAACACTAAACAATTGTCGAAAGGTTTAGTCATTAGACAAGCATTGTTCTTATACAAGACAACCCAATCGCTCTCTACTAAAATGTTACATAATCTACGAGAGCGCTAGAGAATCGCTTCTCTGACAACAGGATCCGCCTTCCTCACAGCTAAAATCACTTGTGATGAAAGCACAAAACATCAACACAACAGATTACCGTCTGCACGTCACAAGCAGCTACAAATCCTGCACCGTTAGCGAGGTACGATACACAATAAACATACGAACAAAGCCTGCCGATAACAGTACCAATTAACATTACGCACATTCACGTAGACATCGTTCGCGACTCTTACGCTATAACCAAGCCACGACTACACTACGCAGGATACCGTAATCGGGTTGGATAACCACCACCCCGAGAGCCCCGTGTCCCGCGGTACCGGCCATTGAGGCCAGCTCAAGGGAACAACGTTTTGATACGCCGGACGGTGCTCCCAGAATGTCTATTGGACATCCTTCTTACAAGGCTTTGTCCGCAAAGTCTGGCCCTGTACCAGAGGTGGCCGCGTCACTGATCGGGGATAATCTCCAAACAAGAGCGATCAGCGCGCAACGGGGGTACACACCGAAGTGCAGTGGAGTAACCACTATGAGTCCTGGCCTTGCACAAGCTCGAAAGTTGTGATCAACGCATTGATGCACATTCAAGTTTTCCCCCGGCCAAGCCACAACACCGCATGACTGAAAAGTCTTCTTGCGACTGTCAAGGTCGGCCAGGATCGAGCAATGGAGGTACCTCATCTACGCGTTTCGCAACTCTTCTATTCTCAATTCAAGCAATGAGCCCTTGATGAACGCAGCAGGCTAGGCACAAAGCCCGCCCCAGACCAAGTCAAAACACCGCATAACTCAAAAGTCCTTTTGCGACTGAAAAGACTGGCCAGGTTCTGACAATGTAAGCACCCCGCAGGCGCCTTTTATCTTGTGCGCTTCAAGCGCGACACCGAAGTGCCATATAATCTAACTGGCCGATCTTGGAAACGGACGAGTTAATAAACTATATTGGCTTTGCATAAACCGTTTCCGCAGCGTCGAAGTGTTTACCGCATTTACCGCTGGATTCCACCACACGCTGGTCATTCATGCAAAGGCTGCAGTTTGTACAGCGACGGGCTGACCTAACTCACAACAGTTAAAGGCCGCCGACGGCCATGCCGCTGCCATGATAGCTAGGCTCCTCGGGCGCCCGCCGACGTGAACCGTACGTTTTCCCGGGCCTCCCGCGCAGCTGTACAGGATAAAACTCTGAATGACTTGCCCCAATATCGCAAGACCGCCACCTCCCCCGTAAAGCTTTTCGCTACACGAGAACGGCTCTTCCCCAACTAGCCGTCTTTTCCCCCTTACTTCTCCCCGTTATCCCTCCGCACGCTCTCGCGTCCCAACGCGTACACAAACACCGCGGAGAACCGGTACCATGCCCAGCGGCAACGCAGGGCACGTACTTCCCCGCCCCCTCTCCGGGCATGGGGACATAAACTCGAGAGTAATCTCCGCCCGAGGCGCAAACTCCGATATGGCGGTGTGAGCGTTCGGCAAAAACTGCACGCAATTAAACGGGATCACCCTCAAGACCCTACAGCCAGGGACGCAGAGAACATGACGTTTGCGTCAACCTGGACTCCACGGAGCGTTACACACAACCACTGATAAGGTGGGCACGGAAACTCGGTGGCTCCCGGAATTCCGCTGCATTCACACCACGCATCGCGTATCCGGCAACTATTGGAAGGAGGGATTAGCCCCAAGGTGTCGCCTCTGGCCAAAAGGTACTACATGAGTGCGGTCGGAACCACAAGAGCGCATATTGTGCCGAAACGCTGTGGACGCACGGAACTCAAAACCGCGCCGACAGCTCAAACAAAGCCAGATGGGAGCGAGCGTGCAGTAAAGCTAGAACGCTAGGCTCCCCACAGACGAAATGCAGTTCGGGAATAATTTCCTAACGCAGTCCGTGCAACCGCCGTCTGCAATGGAAGTAGTGTTGAGATACTCCCACAGCGAACCCTCGCTGACCCGAGCAATCAAAAACAGTCAATTCAAGACACAGCAACGATACGCGAACAAAGGCGGCTGTTCGCGTCACATCGCTTAATAAATGAGCTGACATCTCACCCATCGGACGTGGACGGCAGGAGGCGCAGTTGGGGTGGCAGAACACCCGACACTGCAGGCCTCAAAGGGGGCGGGAATATCCACGCATACTGAACACTTGCGCGGCATCAAGAGGCTGAAGGATAAACCTGCAGCATCCGGCGCTACATATAAACATTGGATTAAGGCGCTCCTTGCCACAAGGGATAAACTCCTGGTTGATCGGGACAAAGGATTGTCAGTAAAGACAACGTCTATGTCCGCGCTTCCTCATCAAGTAAGCGATCATGTTGGATCTCGTGCGGCGTTGCTACAACGAGGATCGCCCCCAAAAGGAGTGCGGAAGCAATGCCCCAATCCAATCGGAAATAGGCCAGGAATCGGAACTCTAGCCTGAATTTAAATCAGGCCCCACGTTGGGCGCTAATTATGTGGGGTTGTCGTCCGATTACCCGGGCCGCTGTCTCCGGATGAACGTGACACAGCAAACGCATAGCTTGCGGCAGAGCGGGTTTCTTCCACTCACATTCTGCTGGGTTTCGGGATCGGGGGAGGTGATCGAGGAAGCCTGGAAGGGGTGCGCCGCCACTGTTTGCTGCATGCCGATCGTCCTTGCGATGATAGTCTACACCGCATCCTGTGGACGTCGCCGTCGAGGGTCGAATCCGGGGTCTGAATCCGGACCATGTCACCGGGCCGTCGCCCGAGCCGACGTCGTGGTCGTCACCACCGCGAACTTCCGCCGTGGCCCGTTTCCCGCTCAAGAGTCCCCTTTTCCATCTCCCGTCGTCCGTTGCCCCAGCTTCCCTCGTTCCCCGCGGTCGCCGCGCACCAGACAGGCGGGAGCCTCCTGTCACCCATCGTGAGCGGTCTTTCGCTGGAGCTCTCCGTCTGGCTCTGCCGCAGCACGTGCAGGGCCTCGGGCGCCGACGCCGTCCGGGAGGGGGGTCCTAGGATGTCCACCGCCGACACCGGCAATGGCTACGTTTACATGGATGCGACTGCAGCGCATCGGATCCAGTTAACGAATCGAATAGGTCCATGTAAACAACTCGGATCGGATCGGATCGGATCCAATCCGATCCGCTGGGACGGGGTGGTTTGAGATGGTCAATCCGAATCGAGACTCTCCATGTATACGCTAGCGGATCGAATCGAGTGCTCGAGCGAGGGATTACGGGAGCTTTGCTTCGCCTGCCGCTAGGCAAACCGGACACCTCGAAAACAATCTGAAGGTCACGAGATTTGCGTTGTGATCCTTCGACACGAGGTGCCGCTGCTGGTCGATCCGAATCCATGTAAACTTAGTGGTTGAAGTGGATCCGATTCGCTAACTGGATCCGATGCGCTGCTGTCGCATCCATGTAAACGTAGCGTCTTCAAGATGGGTCCTGAGGGAGGAGGCACTCAGGCACCAAACTTCAAAGGCGACGTCCTCACCCCAAGGGGACCGAGAACGAGTCCCCAGGCGCCGGCGTCCGGTTGTGGACCAGATGGGGGCTGTCGGGACCCCACACTTTTTAAATGGTGCATTTTATGCATTATAGGAGTTTGAAGAAAAAGGAGACCGGCAAACCTTTCTTTTTAACTACAAATTGGAGACATATTTTCCTCTCCCCTCCTCCGCCGACGCTTTGTGTCTTTGTCCGTTGACAACTATACCATTTTATTGTTTTTACTTTCAGTGTTTACTACTGCTGTAAAAACAATAAGTCATGTGGACACCGGCTGATGGTTTCCGGAGTTCCTAAGGAGCGAAGCATGAGACTTTTTGCTTTGTTCGTTTTTTTACCGTTCCTTGTCTTCTGTTACTATTCAAGTCCTTCACCACCCCAACTGTGTTATTACCCTTTCTTATAAGTACGATGTCGCATTTGTGCAAAGTTTTTCAGGTAAAGTGCAATTGACCTGCGGCTATTCAGTTCTTCATCCCTCACACCCTCATACCCTCGTTCCGCGGGTATCTAAAAGCCAGTATCCCAGATATGTTTTCGACTAGCAACGATCTTAGGAGTAGCGCGTTCATCATGCAGGTGCCACGTGAACACAAACTGTAAATACGGACGCAACGAAGGAAGCGCAATACCTGAATCACAATTCCGTTGACTTCTCACCTGACTAAACTACTTGACTATAGTCGCTTGAAACTTAAGTAGTGCTGGCTGTTTCTTGTAACGGGAATTTAAGTAAAGCTGTGCAGCGAATGAGATCGCTGCTTTAGCCGATAAGAACACGAAGGCGGAATCACGAAGACGCAAGTGAAGATATTAACCCATTCGCTCCGTCCCTTAAGTTCTCTGTGACTACAGAGAATATGCTAATTCGCGCTTTACCACCTTTTTAGAGTGCGCTCTTTTGATCTTGTTATAATTTACATAATATCTAGAAGCTCAATTAGTGGAATATCTCCGAGTCGAAAGCATCGCTACTGACAATACTTTTTTGATTCGCGGGGAAATTCCTACGCCCATGCTGCTTGAAACAGCTTTGAATTGTCGCTTTTTGCGCACTGTACCGTAAGAGCCTTTTCTGTACTTTTTAGAAATTGAAAGCTTTTCCACTTGGCAGTACCCTACTTTAAGTTGATAAAGAGTGTATTACTAAGAATAGGGTGCTGAATAAGCGTGGCCATAGGGGTAAGACTCGGCAGTGGCGTTTTCACAGCCTTAAAGCCGACGTCTTACTGCAGAAACTGTCTACGGCTTGTTTCTTTCTAGCATGATGGTCACATGGGTCATACAAAAACGGTCTGTTCAAAGCTTGTATAAAGCAAGCATACTTGGAACATGCTCGAGGCGCGTCTGCTATAGAGACTTCTGTCACCGTGTTTGCAGCCACCACCGTGTCTTTTGTATTACGTATGGGCAGTGTGCCTGCGGCTTAATGGTGCAAATCATTTTAGTGTGTACTCTCAGACGTTTACCAAAGATTGGCACTCCATTCATTTTAGGCGCAGGTGAGCGATGGGTACCGTAATTAAAAAATGGAAGACTTTTACGGACCTCTGTAAAGCGAAATTATAGTGCAGCACTTGCAAATGAGGAGGGAAGGGTATGCCCCACCTCCTCCTCCCGACTGTTTCTTTCTCTTCCTCCATCCCCTCCTCACCCCTCCTCGTCCAATTTAGTTCCCATTATATTTAATGGGGAAAATTACGTCACACCACTTGGTATCACGTCACCTATGAACAAATTAAGTTTCTCCGCTACATTTAACAAAAAAATTGACGTCACGTGACATCAAAAGCAATTCAATTTTCCGCTAAATTTAGCGCGGAATTAAATTGGTGTTGAAGTCACGTGACGTCAATTTTCCTGCTAAATCTAGCGCGGTTATGCCAACACCGACTCCACGAAAAACGGAAACGGGTGCATATAAGCTCCGCTGTAAAAAATCAATAATTCTCAAAAGCACCCCCAAAAAAAGTTTGCGCTTTTTTGTTGTTGTGGAAACTGCCTGATCACTCTGTCAACGCATCGCCCGCCTTTCTCAAAGGCTGAACTCACCTATGGTAATTAAAAGGTTCAAAAACAGAGGGCGTGACTACAAAGTACGAACATCTCATTATCGCTTCACAGCCGAAAATACTGTGGCATAGCCGATAACAACGCCGAACATTTAATGCAGAAGCAAGAAGCGTGAGAGCGGCACGCCACTCCCTTCGTTTCTTCCGCTCTCAGTGCCTACATGCAAGTTCAATGATTAGTCAGCTGAGTCAAGAGCCGGGCAGTATGCAGGCAAACACCTTCTGACAGTGTATCTTCTTGTCATACGTGTACGTAATCTGTTACAAGTGACCTCTTACTTGTAGCTAGTTATTTTTTTTCGGTAACTAAGTAAGGACCTAGTTACCTTTTAAAAGAACGAACGAGCAAAATACTTATTTTTGTAATCTAAAGAGTGTCTGTATTTGATTCCTTCTAGACGGGAACATGCACAACCATAGCCTTCTATATATTGACAAAGCCTGGCAGATAGCCACGAGGAGCAGCCGCCTAGATGGAAAAGGTGGAGCGACAGGCAACGGATCAGAGGAGAACCACGTGACTGGTACCCCGCTGCGGCGAAACGCCGAAACATACTTCACCCGAGCGAACAAGTGTATTTCGGGCCCTGGCCGCTGCAAAAGCTGTGCGCTGACGTCCAGATTCCCTGAGAAATGGCTCTTTGATGCTCTGCGCTACCAGATCATCGCTCTCCAAATTTGTGAGCGGGCGCTCTATGGCTTCGTCGTCGAAATGCTGGGTTTTGTGAGTATAGAGGAGGCTACGGTGCAACACGTGACCGTGGGCATATAACTTATAGTTCCCACCCCAGCTCGCTCCCGTAATTTGCCTGACGATAAAACGCTAGATATAGACCGTGAGCCGTAAAACACGTGCACACCATGTATCAGTATAGCCACAATTATCCCCGAATGAACCCTAAAGATCGAGGAATTATAAACGGCGGCAAATATTGGAAGCGGCTGCTGCTTCGTGAAAACGACACATTAGGAGTAACGAGAAAATAACGCGTTACTTTCAAGTCGATGCAGCGCGCACTTTTGGAATCGCTGTAACGAGTAGCGTAATTAGTTATCTTTCGAGTGAGTTACGAGTAACAATATTTAGTTACCTTTATTTTAGTAACGTGCACATATCCGCATATTTTACGGTGACATCGCAGGGAAACAATCACACACCACCCTATCGAAAAACCCGGTTCAAACTGGTACCAGTTTCTAACTTAGTTATTGCTCCCGTTTGACCAGTTTCAGAATGGTTGAACTGATCAAGGTTGTTCGAACTGGTCACACTGGTTGAACTGGTCATGGTGGTTGAACTGGTCACACTGGTTGACTCGTCACGCTGGTTCGACAGAAAATATTTTCATTTGTTCACGCCGCCACTGCGCTTTGGAAATTTTTATTATACACAAATGTAGACACAATGCGCGTACTACAAGCGTCAACTGAACATGCATTGAGCGCATACACATACACGGCACATACAAACATCAATACAAGAGCACACTAACCCGATCACTACTTCCGAGCTCTGCGTTTCCGTCTTTTATACTAGTCGTTTTGAACGTACGGAATTTTTTGGTGACTGCCTAAGCAATAAAAAATGTTCCCACCATGTTGATTTTTTTTTTTCAGCAATGACATACCTCTGAGAGTAGTTTGAACGGCTCAGGGGATGAATCTCTTAGTAAAAAGTAAACGCTCGATCAAGACGTAATTATTTGAAAGCCAATAAAAGCCAATATATAAAGTGAGAAAGAGTGGTCAAACTGGTAACCAGTTGGAGACCAGGTAGGCCAATCTGGTGACCAGTTTGGTTAATCTGGTTACCAGTTGGACCAGTTCGGCAGTCCGGTGACCCCTTCGGCGTCTCGTGATCAGTTCGACCAATCTGCTCGTTAGTTTAGCCAATCTGGTGACCAGTTCGGCCAGTCTAGTGACCAGTCAGGCCAATCCGGTGACCGGTTAGAAGGCAATCTGGTGACCAGTTAGATCAATATAGTTACAAGTTAGACCAGTCTGGCTACCAGTTGCACCAGTTTGATTTCCTGTTAGACTAGTCTGACCAGCCCAAAGACCAGTCTGACCACTTCGATTTCCAAACTGGTCTTTCCAATAGATACACAGAAAACAAGCACACGCGCTGATCTGCAATTTTTCGTTGCGACAAGTCTGACGCCTGTCTTTTTTTTTTTTTACTGTGAAAGCGCTTTTGAAGTTTTTTAGCCAACATCTAAAATGCCAACAACTTCAACTTTTGGCGCGAGGAATGGCTTAACCGCTGTTCTTAGTACTACCGTCACAAAAGCTTCAATTGCTGGAATCTTGCTAGAAACAGGACAATAAAGAGCATTTACTGTAGGCAAGAAGCGCATGCTTTGCTGTTGAGCGTGTGCAGATGGCGATCGGTCGCTGAATTCCTTTCCTATTGCAAAATTGGTTTTTCATGTTAAACTCTAAGTTGATTTAACCGTTGCTCATGCTGATGACATGTGAGCACCTTCTAGAGGTGGGGGAAAAATCGAAAATATGCTGATGGAATAGAATATTTTTACGAAGCCACCGATAAACAATTCAACAAGGCGGTAAGTTGTGCTAGTTGGTTTAACATCGTCAAACGTGAAAACAGCGCAAAGCATTGAACAAAATTAAACTTTAGTTGACAGTCAGCGCTTTGTCCGTGCACTTCTTTCACTTGTCCTTTGTTCAATTTTTTGCGCTGTTTTCACGTTTGATGGTAAACAATACCTTTGGCGGTGTAATTGTGCTCTACGTTTTATCTGTTATAAACGATTATAAATCATAAATGAGAAGTTATAATATGAATGAAGCTCGACAAAGGTGAGCAATCTAATGATTCACGCGGCATCCTCAAATGCGTAGTGCAGAAAAGCTAGTAAGATAGGCTGGCATTGAGCAACAAAATGTCTGATCTACGTCATGTGAATATCCTCTCTACTTCTTGCGGAAGAAAATCCGACAGCTTCCATTCATGGAAACGAGTTTGCCGCCCTTTGAAAGCAAAGAACAATACACGCCCCCTTCCCGACCACAAAATAAGAAAACCGCTTTATATCACAGAAGAAGCGGATGCCGCATTACCCGGAAACTCGACCGCACGAATGTGACACCTCGGGCATTCTCGCCAGATCCGAAACACCGAGGCGGTGCTCGCAGGGGCTTGCACATCCCTACTCGCTCCCCATCCTGACTGGGAAAAGGGAATGGGAGAAAACGGAAAAAGGAAACAAATGGGTCAGGTGACCCGTGGTGACGACACGCGTGACGTCAGAGCCAACCGCGATCTCCCATTGGCCGTCGCTCCTCGACCGCTCGGGGAACTTGGGTTCAAAAGCGGGCGTCTCCGCGCTCTTCTCTTCGGGCGAAAAAAGTTGGGGAGCGAAGAAGGTTCTCCGTCGACCGCGGTACTCAGGTGCTCGATACAGTCCTCACTAGGCGCACAAGGAGCGTGATTGCCTCGCTGTCAGACAGGCTCTCATCCGGGCTTGAAGTTTCAGGTAAGCCTTCTGCTTTTTGCTCTTTTCTTCAATATTTTTTTCGTAGTTTGGCATTTAAACAGGATACATACCGCAACTTACTAGCCATACCCTTAGACCGACCACTATATATACTGCACTCCTGAGGAGGTATGTGCTGTTTGTTCTACCAAGAGAATTACCCGCAGTATTATTTTTAGAATGACTAGGGATAGATGCGAGACTGCTGCAAAACCTGAGAGAATTCATGATTAGGAAAACCTACTCCCGCTTTACGTTACAGAGATACCAACAAATATACGGTCGTTTCGACGCCCTTACGGGTGACATCTTCAGTATACGTTGACATAAAATTCTGTTTAGGTTATGTTGAAAGTGCCACCTATATATATGACAAACCAATCACGCAGAGTGAATGCGCCGCAATTCTGCAATTTTCCTTGTGCATGATCGGTTCAACCGGGGATGGCAAACTCGCAGAGAACACGAGAGCCACGAAGAAACAGTTTTGTCGCTTCTTGGTTTACTTCATCAGATTGTAGCGTACGCTGAGGTCGGAAGTTGGAGTAACCCGGATTATAATCATACTCTTTGTTGGCCACGTTATGTGCGAGCCTCTATACGGAGGGTGCACGTTTGAGTTTGTGAAGAGAGTCATCTGCCATCGTATAGGTATACTGTATTACCAAAGAGCAAACCCAAGAAATGCGATAACGTGGCTCTAAAATATCCAGTGCGTCTGTAATACCGGAAGCCGTCATAATTTATGTAAGCGCACATGTTGATCTTATTGGTCTAAACATTTTTTTCTTCAGCCTGGTCATTCCTCGAGACGTCTCCGTAGAATGCAGAGATTGCCTCTCTTGAGAGCCTTGCGGGAAAGTAGCCGCATCGGAATTCTTTGGGTAATAGATAGCACAAAGTTTTTTTTTCTTTGTTTGTCAAGTATTCTTAATGCTTTATTGGCCCACAGAAGCGTAAAAGGAACTTCAGTTGTATTTATTTATTAACAGCAATTCCTCGGGATATCTAGTGCATTCACGAGGCCACGTATAACATCTAATAGCTTTGACCGAAACAACATCGGGGCTCTTATAATCATTTCGGTTCTTATAAAGATTCAGCATTCGTGAAAAGTGTAATTCATTTTTTATGCATTTTTTTTCTTCTTTTTTTTACGTGACAAGCATAAAGCCGCGATCACTACACAATAACGGTTAAGTCATACTGATATCCCACGTTTCGTGGCTTTCCAAATTATCACTCGTTTTGAGTATGCCACGTTATTCGTATCACTCTGTTCCCGTAACCCAGTGACAGCAATAAAAAAAAACAAGATCAAACGGGTGACAGCGCCAAATAACTCCCTTTCAAAATCCAAAACAGAACGCGAATCTCTAAAGCCAATAAAAAATATGTCATTCGCTTCTTTTTTTGTAAAAATGTGGGCATGCGAGGTGTTACGATTATTTTTTGAAACCAAGGTTTAAGCAATCCTTTATTGCCAAAATTTTTCTACACAATTGCGTTAGATGTATGCGGAAATCTGTGTGCCCTGTTTCTTTCTCTATCTCCGCGATTTTTTATGGCAATAAAATACAATACTATTTATTTTAGTATTGTAACGACCAAGCTTATATCGTTATAGAGGATATAGAGTACATAATAGAAAATAAAATAAAATATACGCGTTTTCCAGAATTATGCTTCGTGCTAGTTGAAACATTTGGCACAGTGCTACCTTATTTAGAATTCTCTTAAACAAGCCTAGCTTTTGGACACCAGCATTCGCTGCCTTCTGATGTACCTAGTTTGGTTAAATTCTCAGCTCAGGCGAAACCCAGATTTGCTACCCTATACGGTACAAGTTCACTCATATTCACGTTCGCAATGCTGGCAGCTTGACAGCGAAAATGTTCTTCCCCTGTATTACACATTTGAGAAACAGACTTTCCTATTTCAAAATTACAAAGCAACTCTGAACAGCGCATTCCAGGACAATTGCCTGGTACCTTCACGAGTTGTAATACCATTCTCGAAATGACTCTGTCAAATTCAACTTCTTTTTTCTTAGGGTAAGTGTTTGGTTTATAGAGTACATTCGGATGCCCAGGAAGTTTGTTTATCCTTCGTATTCAAGGTATCATATCAATCTCGCACAAAAGAACCCTTGTGGAATAAAACTAAGCTATAGTATGATGGTGCCTGGAATGGGTTTGCGACTAGTGTCTTTACCGCATCCAGAAAAAGAGGTAACTCGATCTCTGCCTGTTTACGTCATAGAACCGTCATGCTGTCGCCTACCGCGGGCCTGACGGTGTCAAAACCTGTTCTTATTTATTTATTTTATTCAGTACTGTTCACTGCGGGTCACCGTCCGCTTGAAAGCCTACGCCAGCATCAGCAGCCAGCAGCTGGGACGCTGTGACCACAGCGACACCCGCGTTTGCTTGTGCTTTCTGCCAAAACTGCGGCCAACCGCCAGGATAGTCCCATCCGACATGATACTCCAGCTTTTGTGAAGTCATTTGTTGCCAATGCGGAGCGCAAGTTCGTCTGCATCTCGCACAAGAGTTGCGGTGGCGTCAGAAGGAGGCCGAGCTCTGATTGGTTGATTGAAAAACAAAATATTGGGTAGATCTCGAGGCATCTTGCACCGAGGTTTACCCACTCTGCTTTCAATCAAAGCAGAGTTCGGCCTCGTTCTGACGTCACCGTGACTCCTGTGCCAGAAGCAGACGACTAGCCCTCCGCCTCGTGGACCACGTTAGGTGCATATGCGGAAGGGGGCGCTGAGTACACACCAGTCGGAGACGCGTTCCAGGCAGCGTAGCTATAGTCACTCGCAGCTTAGGAAGCCTAGGGAGTCGATAGCTCTATGTCTCCTTTTTGCTGAGCAGCCAACGAGATTGCGGCTTTAGGCGATAAGAACATGGGAGAACAAGTCAGGAAGCAAAAAGAAAGAATTTAATAGGCGACGCGCTGCGTTTCTTCGGCTATAATTGACTACACCTTACGTGGCACCGAGGCAAGGAAGGATAGAGGTATTTAAATAAAGTAATATATCTTGGCCCTTAATTATGTAGAGCGTTCTGTACTCAGTTGTTGCAAAAACAAAGCAAATTGGGTTATGGGGATATTTCTACAGCGTGTAGTTGGTCAGCCATTTTAAAGTTGCGACGAGTCACTCGCTGTATATGAGCAAACTCAGTTGCTGCTTCAACCTAATGCTTGCTGAATTTCAACATAGGAGGGTGGTAATGCATTATCTTCTATTAAAAAAAAGTGACACCGGAGATTGCAACCATTCCCGCGTTGGCAATATAACTATTTAAAACACGTTTCGAATATTCCAACGAAGGGCCCATATGAATATTTAATTAAACTGTCCAATAAACGGCGTCGCACGCCATCGAGTTCGTTGGCGTTTAAGATTATTGCAATTTGAGGTTAAAGTATGCTCTCGTCTTACAATATTTTTTTTTTTTTTTTGTGGTCGGGAGTGTACGATGCCCGGAGAGATGTTGGAACCTTTTCGATAACTTGGAATTAAAGCTTGGGGAGTTTAATACTCTTTATTATTAAGGAAAATGTGATTCCTAACTCTCGACAATATGACACTTTAATTTTGAGTTGCAGAATATTTCACTGTCATTTTTCATTACCTTGAAAGATTAAAAAAACTGTCGAGGCAATCTGGAGCTAGAAAATAAGGCTGCCAATATTAACAAAACGTTTTTGCGCATTTAATAATTTAGTCTGTCCGTAGCGGTGACGGACTCCCAAATAGGCAGGCTCTACTCTGAAGCAGGTTATAAACATGTGCAGGTGTTTCCTTTTTTTAAAGTTAATATACGAAATATTACACAGAATGTGTACTTTAAACCGCGATGTAATTTTAGGTTATCTCTACTTCTCACACCATCTCTGCGTGATAGGATGTAATTATGCAGTACTAATAATATACGTAAATATCGAGGGTTCAATGGCCCCAGCAAACGTTTTAACAAATCATCTCACTCGCATCTTGACGTCACAACCTCAGAACAAAATATTTTTTTTTCTAATATGTCAGCGTGTGTTTTAATTACTTATAACCAGTTTTCGCGGTAACACGTTGCAAGTAATGGCATTACAGGGAGCACGTTAATTCGGTAGCGGAGTGACGTACTCGTTGCGGTTTCACAACATTAGTTGAAAATTAGGGCTAGGCCTTGATTAAAACGTTTAATCGAATAATTAATCCATTACTCAGTTTCGTTTATTCGCTTCATAATATTTGAAAGAAGAAAAAACATTGATTACATGCCTTTTATGTTTGCTGAATATGTAATAAACGGCGTTATGTAGAGTTTCGAATTTTTATTCAACCTTGATGTGTAGCTGAGAAAAGTCAAAGAAGGCACATAAACACAAATTATTATATCGGCTGCAGGAGCAATGACGTTCTTTGATATCCTCGAGGCAATAGTAAACTCCTTTGACTGTTCGCAATGGTCTCTGCTGCGCTGAACCGACACTAGGATGGCGTTAAATTGACTGGGACATCTATAACCTTCTCTACTTGTTTGGAGTAGCAAATATGGCCTTACAAGTTATTTTAGGTCAAACTTTCGCTTAGGTTCGCCTTCACACAAGTGTACTCGTTCGCGTCTGCCTGAAAAAAAGCGTTACATTGGCAGGTGTCTTTTGTTTGTCAAGATATGAGCGATTAACCGGTTGAAAAACAATCGTAATTAAATCAATTATCGCTTAATCCGTGGATTCATCGTTCAAATTTCGCCAAGCCCTAGCAATGTACTGGCGTTTTGGGGTAACGCGAAACGCATTTGCCTTACTCGTTACACCTTCTTCCTAAGACATAAACAAAATTACACCTCAATTTTCATTCACGCTTCTAGGCGCCAATTCATAAATTGTTGCACTCGTTTTACATGCCTCCAAAATGTTTTCTGTCTTTTCACCATGCAAGTACTCCAACATTAGAAAAGCCCCCCACGCCCACTCTCTTTGTAGCAGTGTCGAAAAACGTTTTCGTCGTGTGGAAAACGTTACTTTTCCATTACTATTTATCGAAAACGGTAACGCGTTCGCTTCGTTTAAAGGCCACGCAGCTCGTTCACGCGTTTCTTTTATTTGCAAATAAAGAGTAACGTATTTCGTTATTTTCTTTTGCTAACGCCTACAACTTTGCTTGCAGCGCAGGAAACAGAACGTGGCCTATTTTTTCCGGCTCCTTGTTTCGTAATTTCACTGACTACGAAGCAATAATAATAAGCGACTCGCACGCCCTGTGTATCTTAAACTGTCACATCAAGGCTGTTGTGGTTGTTGGCTGCGCCAGCTTCCTGAAGCGATTTTTTAGCTCCTTGCCTCCCCGGGTTTGCGCTGTCAAGTCGTGCCAGTATCCGAATCTGTTCGTTGTAGATTCTGCTCAACGACGAGATAATCTTGTCTTACCATCAAAGCGTTGAATGTGCTCACTGGTTGGAGTGATTACGCTTAAAGGGCAATTCCGGTTACTATCTTTGAATATGCGATTATGACTGTTTTCAGCCAGAGAAGTGTCCCTGAACTACATGGTATTATTTTTTTTCTCTGGATAATGCGTGCATTTTTATGTATATCGCGGCTCAAATGCTGGTTTCGGGCATTTACGGCAAAACCGAATCTATCTGGTAGAAAAATGGCACACCTATCATCAGCCATGCGGCCGCGACGTGACGTCACAAGGGTGCTACGCGCCAGTCTTCTCTGACTTAAAAGCTAAGCGCTGGCCGCCTCCTAAAGAGCAGCGGGTCACATCTTTGAGATAAGTTTTACTGGAAGTACGCGGCTTTCCTTGGACGTAATATTTCAGCTGTGATCAGATGCCGTGCCATTAAAGTGATGCCAGTCATTTATTATGGCTTCTTTCACGACCGGACTTGCCCTTTAACCAGCGCCCTGACTCCTTGTCGGACGTCGCCTGATTTTCTCCTTTAGTTTTTGTGCTATAGTCACTAAGAGTATGAAAACGGCAGTGCATGTCTTTTATTCTCCCAGTCTCCAGCACGCGCTCCACGCCTTCCGCAGTGCTTTCACTGCACGCGCACTCTCGAGCTGCACAAGAAGACTAATCGTTGTCGAAAGTAGGAAACTCGCGCAGGATGTAGGAGAGCTGAATTTTCCCCTGCTGCTTTTACCTCGTCAGGAACTATTGGCGACGTGTGCCGTCTTAATCGTCGCTGTAGTCGGCCTGCCAGAATTGTCCGCATGCTGAATATGACGTCAGCATTGACGAAAGTAAGAGGAATTCGAGAAACTGGCATTTTAACGGTGTTGGCAGCGTTGCTTTCTGAGCGCAGTGATTTCAAGCTTCTACCGTACTAATAGAAACGATATCAAACTTGTTCTTCTCAAGGTGATGACGTCAAGAGAAGGAACCATAGGAGGGCGCCACCAAAACTGCCCGCCGCTAATAGCGCTACACAAGTATAGTCACATGCAACTCCACTGACCGTGGTGAAGCTTCTTTGTTGTGGTGAAATTTCATGGACCCAAACTGAAATTTTCTTGCAGTCGGTACTTGTCAAGATTTCATGAAATATTCATGGAAATCTCAGTTTTGACAGCTAGTCACAGAGATTACCCTAAGGTGACTATGATCAAGTGCGGGCCATATACTAGACAGAAGCACTGCATGAGCGCTCTATTTCGGCTCTTGACCGTCGATAGTGGCTTTTAGTATTGCGTGCATAAGAAAGAGCGAGCTCCCTGCGTTTGCGTTGTGTGTTCCACATTGAGCGTGTGCGGAGCCCCAAACTGTGTCTTGAATTAAAAAAAATTGCGACGATGCGCGTGCGCAACAAGCGCACAGCGCTCCCGTTCGCTCCTTTACCAAGTACCGAAACTTTCTAATGCCTCGATTAACATCGCGTGCAAGCGCAGCGATGAGAACCATAGCCGAATCCTATCAAAGTCTGAGACTGAGCGCAAGCCCTGTGTTTTGAGAACCTCATCGCGTGGGTTTGATGAATAGTGGCTGCGCATAATCGGGCAGGAGTTTACGTGGCCTCTTGTTTTAACTGCGAGTTTAAGGGGTGAACGCTGCTCGTTTTTCCGGCTGTTCTTTTTGTGACCTGCAATTTGCGCACAAAAAACTTATAATGCCTGTTTCGTGAGTCACGAACATCAATGATTATTTCTCAGCGGAATTTAATAAAGGAGCAATCGTTGCACCGCCCTTTCAGTACAGAAGGAAACTGACACGCTTAAAGCAGCATTCGTTCATCTATTAAACTCTGATTTATCTTAAGTTAGAGCGGGGCTAAAAGATAGTAGAAACACAAACCTATGGGGAGCGCAAGCTCATCTGCTTCTTTTTTTGTGAATCTGGTGACGGCAGAACGTCGAGATCTGATTTGTTCGGGTTCAAGGATAGCGGGCAGACATTAAGGCGGCTTGCCTTGAGATGTACCCCTTATCCTTCAATCAGAGCCAATCGGAGCTCGGTGTTCTCAGGTCACCACAAGCCCTGCAAAAGAAGCAAACGAACTTTCGCTCCGCATGTACAAACTGTAAAGGCGATGTCTCGACACATTCTTTACACTTGATTGAATCAGTTTTCTGTAACACACGCGTATAAATACGACAAATAACGTGTTCTAGCGCTCTTAGAGAAGCTTGAATGACTCCACTGGCTTCTTAGCTTTGGTAGCACTGGGACGTAAAACGAAACGAAGTATAGAAAGGAACACTGTGCTAAACCGACCTCGCCCCACCCCACAAGATGGCATTGAGGAATGCGGTCACTGTTTTGCCAACATGCACTTTCTAGACAGCTTATCCTGCTGTCACAACTGTGTCTTCGAGGAAATAGATTTTTCCAAATATTCTTTTATGAATATTGCAAAGCCCGGAGGTACTTTTGCTGAAACGCGACGACGCAGTCCTTTTGTAACTGCGGCGGGGTGCACGGTTTTTTCATCCTTCTAAATCTGATGTCGACAAGCAAACCAACTGCAGCGGAGTTTCAGGAGAACTATTTATTGGAAACAAGTGATTTTGGAAAGGTGGATAAAATATGTTCTCAGAAATTCGCAAAGAATTTCTCTCTCCCTCTCTCTATCTCGTGCCATTCGTTGCAATTTAAAATCTTTCTTCAGAGGAATTTTTACTTTTAGAGAAACACTTAATAGGTGCGCTTAATTGCCAAGATAGAATATTATTGTTATTTTAATTGCGAAACTGCTGGAAAGTACAGTACCCACTGTATCAATCGCTGTCGGCGAAGCTTAGGTGTTTATGCTCATCCACTCAGCACTACATCTTCTTGCTTCTGGTGGTGAAGTTTTCTATCAGCGGTATAATTAGAGTGCTTCAACATCGTCTGATTTAAAGAGAAGAAAGTTACTTTCATAATACATTCAAGACAATGAACCAACACACCAAAAAGGACACATAGACGACTGAAACATAGCGACACGTTGTTGAGATGCGGAAGCTCTAAAGGAATACACACAACAGAAGCGGCCTAAATTATCTTACGTCTTATTTTTAAGGAGGCTTTTTTATGGCAGGTGCGGATATTGAATTTTGTCTGAATTCGATAAGCCCGGATTCGGGATATAAAAGCTAATGTGCGATGACCTAGGAAAAAGATAAAGCTATTCGCGCGATGCGCAGTTAAGTCGGCAATTTACTTAAAGGACATTTTCAGGGTCATCATAATTACACTTCCTTTCGTCTTATAAGTCCGATTACTACTAGCGATAAGCGCCAATGGGGCTAATCGAGCTTCCGGTAAAGGGAATAATCGTGGCATTCTTTATGTTTTGATTGTGTTACCAACTGATTTAGCCAAGCGTGAAGAATGCGTCGTGAGATGACGTTTTTAATCCATGTCTTCGTTGCAACTCGTTTGTGGCCCAACTCTGACTTAGAATAGAGCGGAAAACGGTGATCTTTTGATCTGGCGATTTAGGCTTAGCTACAGTATCAGACAAAACACCCTAACAGAGCACTCAAGGCTCTTTTCACAACCTTGCACTCAACAAAGCTGACCGTTTTAAATCATACAACGCATGGCTAGACGACGGTTGTGACTTTTAAAGGAATACAAAACGTACAAAACAAGAAGTCAATGTTATCAACGTTACTACTGAAATCATCGTATGATTCATAATATGACATTTCAAACTGCCTTTTTTTTCTGCGCCACGAAACTGGAAAGTGGCGAGTAGTAAAAGAGCCCTTGGTAATTATCTTGCTTCTTTCCCCACTGCCGCAATGCATTGTGGGGACTCTAGCCTTTTTGCCTGTGCCACCGATCTCGGTGTGGAACTGAAGTTTCAGCATGTTCGACGAAGTCCTTCTACCGACGAATGCAAAGCCCACATAAGGGCCGGAAGTTTATAGGGATTACCTTCCTTCTTGTTTAACTGGAATCAGACGGCGCCAGCTGGCATTTCTTTTTATAAATAAGGGCGGGCGTTGCGATGGCAGAATTGGCTGACTACTATTCAAAGGGCTGAAATAAAATCAAAGCTGAAGATGAGTTTCTTTTATGCGAGGACTCGTAGGACTTTTTTCCCTACTAACACAGAGGACATTTTGTTTTCTCAAGTTCTCAAATTTACTTATTTATTTGTGTCTACTGCCAGAATGCAATTGAACGCACAAAAAACGTTGCTACTGAACAAAAAAGCTTCAAAATGGTGTTACTAAGAGCAGACGCCATTTTGAAAGCGACTACATTTTCAGGATGCTTGCTCAAATCATGATGGTAATTGAAAAAAAAATGTTTTGACTGAAACAGTTTTACACATAGGTTCAATCGATAATACAGTATGGTTATGTCCATTACACATGAAATGAGACTTAATGATCACGCCTAAAATGTAAATTATATGTAAACACATCGTCCAGTAACTTAATTAAGGCAATAAATGTTCCACCGGATGGCTAACTTATATAGCATAAAACCTCCAATGGTGATAACAAATGTAGCATACCGATTGTACCCAAACCAAACACGTTCCTTGTACGGCATCTAGCACATCAATCGACAATCGAGTATACGGTTCCCAAGCAGTTTAAGCGTACCCTATCATTGGCCTGATTATGGCTGTGCACGCAGCCACCTTAGTTTCTCGCGCGCGGTGCCTAAGGTTTTGCTTCAAAATCCAGAAAATCTGCATGACCTTCTTGGCAATGAAATTGACCTGAGCACTCTGATCTAAATATGATGTAATTATAACACCAAGACGTTGATATTCATTCACGGCCACAAACGATTCAGAATTTAAAAAAAATGAGCAGATAGCAGCGGCTTGCTTCTTAGAGTAACCGATATTTTAACATCTTTCATACTGTTTAAAACCTTATTTCACTTTATAACTCAAAAATTATTCAGCGAAATACCGTTCAGGTCTTCCTGATTAGGAACCTCATTCACACTAAAATATAACACATTTGTGAAAAGAAGGCGACATTTATGGGATGAAGGTTTTTATTTGCAAATCATTGATTAGCATAGGGACCGCTACGGCCCGAGAACTGAGTATTTTTGGACGTCCGAGAAAACAAATGACCCGGGTAAAATACATCGTCAATGCTCACAAATCGCCTACGACACACACGACCGCAATAGAGCTGCCATAACTTTTTCTGGGCAGTAATTACGCAATTGAACTTATGCAGCATTTTATCGCGTGAGAAGGCATGGAACGCATTTTTGAAAATTAAGAAAACAACATTTGTCCACTCGCCCTTATCAACAGGAGTTCCAAATTAATGTTTCTTACGAAAAAGTTTAGTTTAAACTTGACAATCTTTGTTTCAACTCATTATGTTCAGCCTCAAGAACTGATTCCTCTGAAACATACACGATCAAGTGTTCAAACATTAAATGTGCACTTACGTTCCTGGTGCCAAGCACCTAAAGCCAGGCGTACCGCCCAGCTTAAGAACTCACCCTACATGCGTGACTAGCTTTGTATGTAAATGCCATATCAACGAGCACACTCCGCTAATCGTGATATTAGGAACAGCATTAGCCACCGCATTTGGCAACGAGACTCAGTTGCCAAATGCGGTGTATATTCTGTATAGTTGCTAGCGATACGCTGTTAATTGGAAGCGATATCCAACTCAGCGATATGCGCCGCTAAGGCGCAAGACTTATCTTCAACTATGGCCACCGCAGAGGTGCCTCGTTACGGCCCTCTATAGTCTTTCTTAAAAACTTATCAGCCGCTTTTAGTAAGCGTTATTATAACAAATATTAGCGTTCACTAACTCAACAAAGCAAATAAAACGACGCAAAAAGGTACATGAGCAAGGAGAAGGAATGAACACAGAAAACGCTCTCTACCGACTGGGGTTTAATGTTACTCTAAAATACATATATATATATGAAAGCCGGAATTGATGGCTCAGTTATCGGCACCTGTTACTAAAATCTCCTCCTCCTCCCCCCCCCCCCCCTAAAAAAAAGAAGAAAAAGAAAAACCTCGTTGAAGTCAGAACAGTTTGCAAACTGGTTGTTTCGTTCAGGTCACATGATATTTAAAGGGGGGGGGGGGTACCCCATTTGATTCGGGTATCCGTCTTACACCGTTACCCGTTTGATCCCGCCACCCGTTTGATACGGGCATCACCTCGATACGGGTACCCGTTTTACACGGCGCTTTTGAGCAAACCATATGGGTACTGAGGCAAATTGTGCGCTAATTCCAAATGGGTACCGTCTGATATTTGTCTACCCGGTACACGCAAAAGACGAGCCTGTGACTCTTTGTTCGGCAGACACTTTATTAGTGTAGCTCGCGTAGGAGAATGCACTGCAGGCTCCATCTTTTTGTAGTTGACAAGCCGGGATCAGCAGAAATAACAAAGAGTTGATATAAATAAGCTTTTAATCTCTATATAGGCTACACTGCACACATTTCACTCAAAGAACAAGATTGCTACGGAGAGGATGGGCGCTCTTTCGGTTTGAACTGTGGAGATCTGAAGGGGATAGGGGGAGCCGGACGAGGAGGCCGACGGCGGAACCGTGACCCCGCAGCAGATCAGGTTAATCACCACGGCGGATTCTAATGCTTATTGCACCCGCTGTCCGCAGATCTCGAAAGTAAGCAGAGGGACACAAACTAGTGGAGGGACGCCCGAGGTGTTTATTGTTCCGATAACATGCAATAAAACAAAACTCTATACTCAGTTTTACCTCACGAAAGACCGCATTGAACGCTACAAACCAACGTACCTATCCAAAGCCGTGCCAGTGTCACGTTTGACTATCCGGAAGAGCACAGCTGTTAGCTTTGGTTAAAAGTAGCTGGACTTTTGCGATAGCGGACGCTGGTAAAAGAGTTATTCATTGCAGGTCTGAAAACAAAATATAAAGAAAAACACGAAGGAACGCTCCCTTCATAGGGCTTCGCTCAAAATTGACTAAAGGTTTCCTGCGAATCCTACGCATCACATAAATAAGACGTATTGACGTAGTATAAGTCACCGTCAAATAGCCTATAGACGCAGGTGCATTGTGCTTTCGGACAAATATCTCCCTGAGCAAAGTCGCATCATAAAATTATTGAGTGGCGAAAATAAACAGATAGTTCCAATTAGAAACTTGCTGGTCGTCATCAGAAGCAAATAAATAGGTAACCTTTAGGAAGACCTGTAGCGCGAGGAAACTGGGATGGTTTGCGAAAGTTACCGCTTGTTCTACAGGCACAAGGCTGACTTTGCAAAAATGCGGATGATAAGAAACAGGAAAAGTACGCGACTATGTCTAAATTTGCAGCATTGGTGTGACCCAGACAATATAAACCACTTTCTTTATATTTCTGTTAATGTAGGGATATTTAGTGGTTCCCGATGATGCCCCTACGTTTCTCATTGGAACTATTTCTTCGGTTTTACTAAACACAAACTTAATTATGGCGGACATAAATAAAAACACAATTATTTCAAATTCTATGTGCCACGATCGATTTGACAATTCAATGTGAATAGCAGGGTACCAATTTTGCTTTTTCTGCGATGTGTACCTTTACAACGTAAAGTGTACCTTTCCGGGGAAAAACCCCGCATGAGTTGATAGTCGCACAGTTTGCACGTATCCACTATATGTACCTACAGCTTAAGCAACACAAGATTTGGATTATTGTCACACTTCTCGCTTAAGAATTCGTTCTTTTGCTCTCTTATCTGCTAATGTCGAAATCTCAATAAATGTAGAGCGATAATAGTATGCTAAAAATTGCGAGGTCCCGTGTTTCTTAAGGTGTCAGTGCGTATAAAAAGATAAGGGTCACCTATTAGCCCCGAGAGCGAGCACAAGCGTCGCTGCGGTCGCCGCGCCCGGATTGGGTGAGGTGTACTGTGACGTCAGGGGGAGTACTCCGCTCCGCGATCTCGCATCGGCTCGCCTCCCAGCACCGGTTTCCTGGTTTGGCGTTGTGTGCCGCAAGTTCTTCGAGGAGCTGGACTTCGTTTACCTGGTGGTATTGACGTGCTTCCGTACATTTTATAAGCCTGCTTGTCCCTTTTACCTTTAAAATTGGGTTACAAATCCCGAAAGCTTTCGGCGGAGGCAATTCCGCCGATGAACTTCCCCGTCCGTCCACACGACACAAGGCAATCTTGCGAGGGGTCGGTGAAGCGATGGCGCAAGCGTTTCAGACGCTGGAATTCTGTTCCTTGCACGTTCATGATTTAAGACGATATTAGATCCCGCTTTCAAGGCATTTGAAGTGGCATTTATATCATAGGCCTTTGGGTAGTCGGCAAATTAGCTCGCGACTCTGACTCTGCGCTGCCACTCTGCATGCGCTGGTTCGCAGATGTTTTAAAGGCCGTGCGTCTGATGATCTTGTAAGTGCTCGTGGAACAGGGTTGTTTTAGATAAATGTAGCTTCTTCGCGAATTAATTATATAGTTTATACACGTATGCAGGCATATTTCTTAGAAGCTGCACAATTACTGGAAATTAGTTTG
This sequence comes from Ixodes scapularis, assembly GCF_016920785.2. Lineage (NCBI taxonomy): Eukaryota > Metazoa > Arthropoda > Arachnida > Ixodida > Ixodidae > Ixodes > Ixodes scapularis. The sequence goes on from NW_024609882.1 coordinate 57,857,026, forward strand.
TATGGTAGCAGCTAGCAAAAACGGCCGAATCGCCCCCAGTTGTCGGTATGATATGTATTGAACTGCCAAACTATGCACGGCAATAGTGCCGTAATATGGAATGTTTATACTTTTTCCTGGCATTCTTTATTCCTGCCTATTCCAAAAATACACCGTTTAGTCTGAATTGTCATTTCCAATTAAAAGGGACACTGCTGCAGGTCCCCAAAAGCTTCCTCAGCCTCCAAACTCCCTACAGCTGGACTCTGACATCAGAGGAAAACAGGAGTAAAAGCAAGCATTCGAACGTCTGTCCAGTGGTAGATCCAGCACTAGCAGCAAAAAATGTGGAACCTCTGAAGGGCGGCAGTCTGCGTTAGAAAAGCTTCTGGTATTTTAGCTTCAGGACACTTCGATTTAAGTAAAATCTTAATTTTAGGGCTTAAGGGGCTAATAACGAGCTAGACACCTTCGCTTACGTTTGATATACATTACTTGAGGGCTGATATAAACAAGTCCACAAATACCACCCGTGTAGTTCATTGAAATACTATCCGAATCCAGCAAAGGTCAAATGCAAACAATGTATATAATAAATGTTCTTTTTTTTTTTTTTTACTTTCCCCCCGCACTTGGGTTGTCTTACTTGTGATTCTTTCTTGATGGCCCAGACTGTATTTAACATGTTGCTCGAGCAGCATGCAGCTTTTCTGCTTCGGCAATCTTGTTTAAAAACAGAGATACAAAAAAAAATAGTATACATAACCTGCCAATTCATTCAGACCATCAGCAGCATTTATTGTGCGAGATGTAAATCTATAGTGATGCTCCTGCAATTGTGGCCATATTTCTTTATTTTCATATACCAGCTGCGATTCATGCGTTTCCTGCCCTGTCAACCATGCTTAAAATGTTGGTTGAAGTTTCGCCTTTAGCTACAGGCCATACCTCAATAAGGGCTCATATAAAAATTTACACTTCCTACGAAAAACACGCCAAAAAAAATTAAGTAGAAACGAGCGCGCCGTCAGCTAGCGTCGTCACAGCCTCCACAGGGCGAGCGGGCGGAGTCGGGGAAAAATTCTCTCCTCGCCGTGACGTCACCCCGGTTCGCCGTAAGGGGGCGCCACACGAACTTCTCGGGGCTAATACTCTTTGAACAAAACGGATTACGCGCACCACTTTTGAAAAATGTATTATGAAATATCTTTTAGAAAACAATCTTTGTTTAGAAACCACCACTTCCCCGCCGATTTCACTTTCATTTAGATCCCAGTTTTAAATGTTTCTCGTTAGACTCAGTTTAAAATTTCATTTGTCATGCTTTTATGCAAGTTCGCCCGTGTTCTCGCTAATTGTTCAATAACTAATTTTGTAACTAAAAGTTATGTGGCATGTAAAAAATACAGTTTGCCCAAACTTTAAGCATCTTCGTTTGCACGCATATACATTGGTCTTGTGGGTATAAAATATCTGACAGTTAAAAATTAAAAAAAATCTTATTGTTTACCGCATGAGAACCCTGTAGCGATGAGTACGTCATGGCATTAGCTCATGCCTAAAAAAAAGTATTTTTCTTTAGTGAGGGTTTGTAAGAAAGGAACTTTTAGTTTATCTAGAGTACGCATTTTAACAGACGTCATTCTTTATGACAGCGTGAGCAGATACTCTTTTAGCAACACACCTTGCACACTTATGTGTGTATGTATGGCTTTGGAAGAGCCTCACGCAGATTGCTGCGTTGAGACTGCGTGCAAATACCTCTGGTTCGCTCTACCACGCATTTATTTGAGAAGGGACTAAATAAATTTCAAATGTTGCACTAAATTTAAAAAAAAAATATATATAGAAACGGTCACAAAAATTATATATTGATTGACACCGATACAGTGATGAGCAGAAACACTCCCCAAGGCTGGTTTATATAACCAAGATTGCTCACCTTTCACACAGTCTGGTTTAGCCAGAGTTTTTACGAAGTGGTTACCGAATAGAACGGGCCATGAAGATGACTGTTTATCGAACCTGACGACTACAAGAACGAGCTCCGGGTTTTCAGGTCCCCTGCCAAGAATGCGCATGCATCGTTCAATATTACTAGAGCCGAGATTGTTTGGTGTGAATTTCTTTGGATCCAATACCGGGTAACGTAACTACGTTACTTGTTACTGGAAATAAATAACGTACGTAAGTACCCCCCTATTATACGTTACTGTTTAAAAAAAATGCAAGAAGAGCGTTACGACGTTACTGAAAAGGTAACGGATTATAGGTAACACCGTTACTCGTGACACGTTAAGCCAACACTGCTCGCCATCAATGTAGCAAAATGTACCTGCCGTATGACGGCCATTAAATTTCTCGGACATCACATTACTTTTGCTGGCATCGAACCTCTTCCGTACAAGGTAAAATCGATTCGAGACTTCCCTGAACCAAATTCTTTACGCTAGTTGTGAGAGTTTCTTGAACTCATCAACCTTCATCGGAAGCTCATTCCACATTGCGAAAACGTTATAAATACTCTCACGGACTTGCTCCGTTGTTAGAAGAAATCCCCCAGTACACTGAAGGCCTGTAAATCATGGCCTAACCAACGCCACAATTCTAGTGCACCTTCTCGATGACGGTCAGCACGCATCATGATCGATGCATCTGAGGACGAAGTATGGGCAATGCTGCGGTACTATAACAAGTTTAAGTGGGTTCCTCTGGGGTTTTCTAATGCGCCTTCATGTTTCAAAAGTAGCGCAAGGTGCGTCGATGCACGAGGTATGTGCAACATGCAGCCCTTGAAAAGATCATGGCAGAAAAGTGGAGCACTGAGCTTTATTTAAGACGCATTTGCCCATCCCAGACGTGGTGCCAGGCACGTGTCTGTAGTATTTCCACATCAATGAGCGGCGCCACTTTTCTCAGTGTAGAGGGGCTTTAGGAGTATTGTCCCTGAAGTTTACCCCAGCGGAGGCGCGGTATAAGATGTTCGGACCCGCACTATTTGAGATTTAGACAGCAGTTCGCCACTTCCACTACATTTGGTAAGGCCAAGTGTACGACGTCCTTACCGACCATACGCCATTCATCTACTCATTAGCCGGAAACCACAACTCCTACTCAACCACATATATATGAGGCACCTTCTGTACATCGAGGAATTTACTCCAGATCTGCCCAAGGTGGCCGAAACTGCCTTCTCGATAGAACACGCACTATTTTAAATTTAAAGTGTTATCTCCATGCCATGTTGTGCATTTTTCGGAACCGGCCTTTGCCCAAGAGGAAGAGGAAAAACTGCATAAATTACGCGTGTCTTTGACATCACTCAAGGTACAGTCCATCACATTGCCACACACCACATGCAAGGTCATTTGCGACACACCCACACCTTACATGCCTCAACAATTAGACAAGCCGTCTTGCACATTCTGCATGATCTTAGTTATACGGACATCCGCGCAACCCAACCCCTGGTGACGTCAAAGTACATCTGTCCCCATATTGTGGACGAAGAACAGCTGCAAATGCAAACGCTCAAAAAGTACTTCGCCACACATAGACATCTCTCCGCACATTTCGACCACCTGATGCCGTATTTCATCATCTACATGAGAACATCCTGAGCCCGCTACAATCATCGATCAGATTTCGTTATATATTCATACGTGTATAGCAATTTAAGCGATGTCCAGAAGCTGTTGCACTCCCCGATTTTACGGCAAAGACCGTAGCCCACACCTGCATATCCGCTTGGATCTCGAGGTTTGATTGCCTATCTACCGTCACCACCGACCGTGACCGACAATTTTAATGCGAGATTTTCACGGCCTTCACCAACCCCTTAAGCGCCCGCCACATACATACGACATCATAACATTTTTATGGCGTTGAGGTGAAGAAGCGGAGCCCAGCCTTGACCGCTCATTGGTAGCGCTGCAAGGCAGCTGGCGTTCGACGACTCAGTGCAGTCGCGACCGCCTCATGACTCCAATATTCCCGGAGCGACAAACGTAACAGACATTTATTGCATGGCGCAGAGTTCAGCACGGACAACTGTCCTCGAGAAGAACTGCCTTTCTGGGAAGAAGTGTATTTCTGGGAAGAAGAGTATTCATTCCCGAATAGCGAAACAATCGTACGTTCGCTGATGCTGCACAGGTGGCTTCATTTCCTGGAGTTTATCCGGCGCTTGCACACAAACCTCACGAACACAACAGAATGCACACCCGGAGTCTGTTTAGGCTCCCCAGTTTCCAAGCGAAAAGCTCGCGTTGGTCTCAGGTTAATTCCATGGTTATCTACGCACCCGCCTGATCTTGCTTGGTGACACATTGCCATGCCTCGTCTTTTGGACGTCAGCAGCCGAAGAGGTCTCGATGGTGGCAAATTGCAACGCTTTGTTTCGTGCAGAGAACAGGCGTCGTTCTTGAGTTAATGTCGCAGTGAGCTCTGCATGCTGCGGGAGCTTGCTCGGTGACGAATTGCTGCTCCTTGGCACCGCGGCGACAGCAGCCGAAGAGGTCCGGCAGATGGAAATTCGTTACGTCATCGTTCAGCAAATGGTTTGGTAGAGCGCCTACATACAAGGTGAAACAAAGTGACGCCAGGCTTTTTAGATCGACCAGAAAATTCGGTTTCTTAACCTATCGCGCTACGACTTTGTGCAGCGTTGCCCACAGATGGTGCATTTTTTCTTTTTGTAAAATTTGCAAAGAGTGAACTTACCTGAGGAAAAAGTAAAGGCTTAGCTCGTATGGAAACGCAGCGACGCCACCGGTCTTCAAATAACACGGCGCCGTTTCGCACGGGAGACAAGAGATGCGCAAGCGGTCGCGACGCCAACTGCCGCCAACGAACGAGCAGACGAAGCCGAGAGCCGGCCCTTTTGCAGACAAGTAACTGCAGTTCCTTGCTCTTACCGCGCCTGTCTTTTTTTGTTTCTGCGACTGTCGCAGCCTGCGGAACGCGCGCGCTTTTGAGTCGAAAAGATCGTCTGTTAAAAAGGCCTACTTTCGGCGCCGTATGCTCGTTCGTTGGCGGCGTTTGTTGCGCCATCTCTTGTCTCCCGCGCGAAACGGCGCCGTGTTGTTTGCAGACCGGTGGCGTCGCTGTGTTTCCATAGGAGCTAAGCCTTTTTCTTTCTTTACTTTTTCCTCAGGTAAATTCGCTCTTCGCAAATTTTACAAAAAAAAAAAATGCACTATCTGAGGGCAACGCTGCACAAAGTCAAAGCGCGATAGGTTAAGAAACCGAATTTTCGGGTCGATTTAAAGAGCCTGGCGTCTCCTTGTTTCACCCTGTATTTATCTAAAGGCAGCGCTCGTGACAAAAGAAGGTCGAGTTCATTGGTTAAAAAATATATCCCTTGTTCTTCTGGAAATTCGCTGCACCTTTAATACGAACTTGATCTGCTCACCAACCGAGCTTGTCTGCGGTACCACGAATTGGTTACCTGGATACATTTTTACGTGCACAACATTGGAACTGCTTAACGTCCCCTCATACCTTGAAGATATCAGAAAATTTTCTCTTCCCTGCTGCCAGCCTTGTCAAGACAACAAATGCGGAAACAAATTTTCATAAGCGAAGAATTCAATACGTGCACTCACGTTTTCGCAAAAGAAAATACAGTACAAGCGCCTCTGATTGCACCATACGACGGACCGCTTGAAGTCATTTCACGGACCGAAAAAACTTGTAAAGTCAGGATCAATGGTCATCATGACGTCGTCATGCTTGATCGAGTGAAACCCGCTTTCTAATTATCTTCCCTTGTATATCCTGCTCTTCATCTTCCGTCGCCCGTCACAACTACCCGAAACAAAGGCTACAAACGCGTTCTCATAAGACCTTGACGTGGAGCACAACCGGAGCATTTGCTCCGCGCCACTGAGAGGAAAAGGGGGGGGGGGGGATGATGTATTAGACCGATAGACCGACAGTTGTCAGAGCCACAAAGGCTGTAAGGAACACAAGGTTCGCTGTGTTTCCTACAAAAAAGTGAAGCCGTTTACAACTCTCTGTAATGCCGAATTGGAGCGCAGCTCTTGAGGAGGAGGAGAGAAGGGTACTGAGGGGAGGGTAGGCCCCTCCTCCTCCGCCTCCTTATCCTCCTCCTCCCCTCATTCTTTAATATGCTCCGGGGGGTCACCTGACCTCGGGGGGCGGGTATCACGTGACCGGGGGGGGAGGGGGTCACGTGACCTCGGGGAGGGGGCCACGTGACCTCGGGGGGTCACGTGACCTGGGAATTCACGTGGGGGTCACGTGCTCTTGAGGTGACCTTTGGGGGTCACGTGACCCCCCGAGGTCACGTGAGCTCGCAGTGAGCTCTGCATCCTGCGGGAGCTTGCTCGGTGACGAATTGCTGCTCCTGGGCACCGCGAGGGGTCACGTGACCTTGGGGGTCACATTACCTCGGGGGCCACGGGACCTTGGAGTGACCTTGGTTACGCCGACGGCGATGCCGACGCCACTCAAGCCGGAAACGGGCGCCTAAGAGCTGCGCTCTAAAAAATTGGAGCTCGGCAGTGTCGAGACCGTTGAGCCCGCCGGCCCCCGCTACCGTGTAAACTGGGAAGCCGGACGTCTTTTTTGTCTCCGGTATTTCGAACACATTGCCGATAGGACGTTATAATGAGCGCTTGGCCAATGGTGGAATGCAGACCACCGCAACTATTTGCGTCATGCACCTCGCCGGTAGTCACTAATATGTGGAGAATGGCTGGGTGTCACATTTGATGGTCCGGCCTACATAACCCTCTCCGCGCCTTCCGTCGTGCTTTGGCTGCCCGCGCAACCTCGAGGTGCACGAGACTCCATATCATTGACGAGGGTAAGAAGCTGGCGTTGAAAGCGGGACAACTGAAGCTTTTTCTTGCCGCTCTCACCTTGTGAGTGACCCGAGAGTTTGTAGTTTTCGCTTCGCCTGCGGTTGAAGTGAAGCATACTTAAGGGCACCTCGGCTTCATCACTAAACTGACAAGGAGGTGGAAACTACGTACTCGTTGGATCAGTCATACGTCGATCTTACACCACGCGCTAACGCTCACGGCCGTACCGACCCGCAGAGAGCATGGTGGGAGGATGAAAACGAGGTGGTTGAGTGATCCGGCGAGTGAGGAGTCCGGACAAGCCTGTTAGCTTAGGGGTGAACAGAGGGTGCGTAACTGGTGAAGAATTCAAACGCCACTGATTCTTGAAACCAAGGAATGGAGACGGGGGAGTTTGTCTACCACGTGACGTCCGGCGGCTTAGCTTTTATGTAAAAGACGGGGTAAATCTCCGTCTCTCAAGTTTTCATTTTTAAGTAATAAAGACAGCGTCGAAGTGATTAGTGTATATTTCCTACACAGGATGTAGCCCAAAACGCTAGTTCTGAATTGCTACATTTAAGGTGAAACGTTCTTCGACTAGCTGTTCGGAATTCTGAGAAGCCTGGATAAAGGTGAAGCCTGGTAAAAGAACGACTTTTTGGGGGGGGGGGGGGGGGGGAGGGAGGGGGAGGGGGGGGGGGCTACACGTCCATCGCAGTAATAATGCATTTGCACCAGGCGGGAATCGAACGCAGACCATACAGATTATTAAGCGAGAAACATATCACCGTGAGTTGAGGCGCCATTTTGGCAGGAAAGCCCTGTGGAGCATCTCCACTGCGTCCGGCGCATAGAAAGTGGACACCCTTTCGAAAGTTTTAACCTGAAACGCCCTTTCGCTAGGTGTTCGGCATATCGTGAAGCCCATATAGAAGTGAATAATGGAGAAAAGCGTGGTCGCAAGGCTGGACACTGATTATTATCGTTATTGGGTGTTAGAGGTGGAGTGAGGTGCTTGACGTTGGTTGGTTAACAAAGAGGTCATGTGACCAAACAAGGTAGGCGAGGAGGAGTCTAGTAGCCACGAAGAAGCTCGAGCGCCTGTGCGCTCTGATCTACAAAGCTCGAGAAAATGAAAGGCTCATGAAGATCGCCATGTTTGTCAGCTTGATTAGCGGTAGTATCGCTTCATTCTAGGAACAACTATCAAGTGTACACAAGCCACCCGTTAAATTATCTGATGAAGAGCTCCGTGAACGTCGGCGTCTAGAAACTCACGGTGTCGTTAAACGTTTGGGATGCAGGAACGATTCACGTATCCAACAGAATTGCCTAGACATGTGTTACTAACACACAAAGGCCTTCTGTATTTTGGGAATTGAAAGCGATGACCATATTAAGTTTATTTTTCACCGAGGCACCAATGACGTTATTTAAATACAACTTCTGGTGAACCTGACACCAGCTGTGTTGCCACTGTAACGTGTACTGACAGTATCTGGGTCATGAGTCATAACCCAGATGCATGAGGAACGAACTGCGTTTGTTCTCTTGGAGCTCGAAGGACATAACCCCTGACCTTCGAGTGCCGAAAGAACAAACGCAGTTCGACATTCACAAAGTAGGACAGCACGGCCTCGCTTATCGCTAAACACGTCAATTCCGACGGATTGTTCTTGGCAGTTGTCCCCCGCGAGCGGACATCAAGCAGAGCCAACGAGGCTTGCTCTCTTGGCCTTTCAGCGATCTATTTAGCGTTTCGTGCCACATTCGTGCTATAGGCGCTTTTCAAAAGTGCGGCTCCATTTATACTCCTTTTCACTATACGTGCGGTCATAATTGAGTCCAGGCCACAGCTATGTGCTACACACATACTAAAAGCGCAAGGTCACGGTGCACTAACAGCTGTTGAATGGTTTACCACTTCAGTAGATTACAGCACGCACGCACAGAGAAAGGGCGAATGCCATGACACTGCACACTTGTAGCTTCATGAGTGGTCACGTTACCTTGCAGCATTGACTGCGCTCGAATTTAAGGTGAAACGGAGTATTATATGGTCTCTGAACGCTTAAGAAATGCGGGGCGGGGGTTACCCAATCTCTGCCTCGTGATTTGTTCTTGATTGTTTTTGGTCGCTCAAGCCAGAACCTCGTTTGCTGTGGAGCGATAGTTGTATGCTTGGAACTCGCCACGTCCGCGTTCCTTAGCTCTCAGTGGGTATAGATTCTGTGCCAATTATCAGAGTCCACCATTTTTGGGGGCAAAACCGTGAGCATGTATTGAACAGGAGTGTGCGGCGTGAATTCGCCTCAGCTCGTATTAAAAAACGATCGCTGCGTCATCGGCCGATCAGCACGTTATCGAAAATCGTGGTATAACCATTCGCTCTCTGGATTATAGAACTGGAAACCTATCTGGCTTGTATGAGGATTTCAGGTTTTCATAAATTATTCCTTTGTGTGAAATCTAGATTTGAGGTTTACAGAAACAATTCCAGTTAGATTTCCAGTTTCAGTTGGTTTTTGTTTCGGTATACGGCACTCCGATCCAATTCCACTTTTCTTTCCTAAGAAATGACGAGCGCCAACCTTGGATGGCGGGGTTTTGAAAATATTACCTTGCTACGTCTGGCGTCAATTATTTTACCTTGTACATTATCTTTCCCCTCTGGCTGCTGCAAAGAGAGATTTAATACGATAGCATTTGGGGAACCATTGAGGACGAGATCTTAAAAAAGGCTTATTTTTGAAAGAAAATACAAATATAAAGCTTCTGAAAAACGCTTGTATGGGGGACCGGACAGTATACCCTAGGGTTTGAAACGTATAAAACAAAAGCAAAAAAAAAAAAAAAATTGCAGATGGGCCCATTGCGTCTATTGAAACCACCTGGGCAAATATGTGAGCAATTTAATGTGTTAAGGATTGATATACATTACATTAGAACACTGACACTCGACATCACATATATATATATAGACAACACGGGCACTTCACATCATCGTATGTGGTCTCCGAGAAGGATATAAATGAATATGTGCAGATGAATGAACCGTACTTAATTCAATGAATCAAAGAATTGAAGTTTTTCAGGAACCTGCCGAAAGCCAAAAAAACGGCGGAGCCAGGCTCCTGGCTCCGCCGGTTTTTGGCTTTCGGCGGGTTCCTGAAAAACTTCAATTCTTTGATTCATTGAATTAAGTACGGTTCATTCATCTGCACATATTCGTTTATATATATATATATATGAAGAAGACAGAATGCAATGAGGTATTAAATAATTAAAGAAACAAACACGCAAACACATGCTCGAGGACGTCTTACGAAATCTAATTTGCACCTGTTCAGACGACCGCCAAGCTCGGCGCTCAATTTTCATCAGCGTGGCGCCGTTTTCGCGACAAAACTCACTAAACTGAAAGCATGCTTTCCCACTAAATTAGGCGGGGTAATTAAATTTGTGCATATCTAAACACCACTTCCGGTATTAACGCAGATTTTAGTGTGTAAACGGTTCGCGGTGATGTAGTGACAAACTTAATTGGTGTATAATTACACACCCATTCAAGTTTCCCTGCTAAATTTACATATCGAAGCGCGGTGGACGCGTGCATTTGGTCTCGCGGTTTGGTTGCCTTCTACTTGCTGTAACATTTGAAAGCAAAACGTTAATCAGCCCCAAACTTAGTTAGTAAAGCGGAATTTTTTTCTCTTTTTGTGACGTCTGCCTATGTGTATATGCAGGCTGCCGTAAAAAAACACCAATTGCTGGCAAACGTTCAGTACCTGCCTCGACAGAGCAGTTCGCCCGCTTTCGGAAGCTCCAGTTTGTGAGCTCCCATCGCGAATGCCTTTTTCTTTTTCTGCTGATGCCTCGCGCGGGCATTAGCCCGATTTCAGCGGCATCTGGCAAATGACTGTTCCGGACAGATTCATTCAATTTGTTTTTCTTACGGGCATTTCTATTTTCCCGCCGAAGCAGGAAGCGCTACTTTAAATGTTTACGAAGAGGACGGACATCAAGGGATACTAAACCGAAATTTCGAGCTCACAAAAGAAGGCTGGACAGATAGGTGGGACGCTGCAAAACCCAAAAGCATCACTTATACAGCGATATATCTAAGGGATCGCCGTATTTTTGCAAAGAAGTGTGCGATTGAACACGGCTGACGAGGCAAGTGACGTCACGATTCTCATTCCCTCTCTTCCTCGCTACGTCACGTCGAGCTGGTGAGCCGAAGCGAGGAGGACAGAAGCGAGGCCGCTTCCCGTCATTCTCAAATTTTAATTCTCAAATCACATCGCTTGATTGCGCCCTTCCTTTCCAAAAGTACAGCCATCTGTTTGAGATATCGATGTATGAGTAATGCTTTGGAGTTCGTAGCATCCAGTTCAACGCTTCTGTGGCCTTGTTTTGCGAAATTCAAATTTCGGTTCAGAATCCCTTCAAATCTTTGGAGATAACGAACATGAGGGAATAAGGCGCGAGTGGACGGAGAAACGCGCTAAGCCCGAATGCTCGATTCGATTTTCTCTTGTTGGGTTTTCTAATCTGGTGTCACTAAACCTTTGTTGTCAGAACAAAATAACTTTATATACACCTGGCTTTTGTCATGCGGAGTGATCGTATTTTATTTATGTATTAAAATACTGTCGTTTCGGCTACAGGGCGAAGATAGGAGTGCAAATTGTACAACACATGAAGTATGCGCAAATATACACAAACCAATGCAATAATGGTAATATATTTTGATGAAACAACAACAACTTCAGCTACAGCTGATAAAAATGTCTATGATAAGGGAATCGTATTCTTCACGACTTCCAGCAGCAAAACATGTGCTCGGATCTTCAGCGTAACCGCGCGTTGTATTATGGGACGCTTCCCATAATGACGTCACACGTGAGAGTCACGTGTGACGTCACGAGGGTAAAAGTTTCCGGCTAAATATGGCAAATAATATTTCCGCTAAATTTAGCGGGAAAATGTTGGTAAAGTTCTTGCTAAATTGAGCGGAAATTTCTTGCTAAATGGGAGAGGAGGACGGAAGGGTATGGAGGGGCATACCCTTCCCTCCGTACCTTCCTCTCCTCCTCCTTAAGAGCTGCGCTTTAATTCGGCATTACAACGATTTGTAAACGTCGTTCATTTTTGTTTTTGCAACACTTATTTCCAGCAACATGTCGTCGTTTGCTTTCACTTTCTGGCTATTACCATGTCTCTTCTCTTTCCTGGCACTTTCGTACATGCTGCTTCGGGGTTCAAGTGATATTCGTTGTGCCCTTAGCTCCAACGAGCGAGTAATTGTGGCTCTCTGGTACCGGAAGTGCCAAACGACGAACCAAGTCCTCCGACATTTTCGGGCGGAGTTGCGGCGGCCACTTCCGGGATCCCCTGTATACTTCAACGCTAGGTGAGGCGCTTCAACGAGGACAGAAACATTCGAAACAAGCGAGCGATAGATTGGTATCATCACCAAAGCTGAGGCTTAGAAAGGGGGTATTCAGAGCCTTAATAGCCGACCTCCACCTGCCGACGGGGGAGGCTTTTGCGCCAATCAGACACCTTCGGTTAGCACACGGCCGCCGTAGGTAGGAATTGCAGGTTTTCCATTTAAAACTCTTGACTCGGGCGAGTTTGTTCAGCGAAATAATTTTTCCCTTAAAACATGTGCATCCGCCACTTTTGTGCAAGAGATTACCTTGACACGTTTAGAGACCGATTTATGCCGTCCTTTCAAACAGCCATCGATCCCTCTGTCGCACCCTGTAGTAATAGTTCATTCAATATGTATAATTGAATTCAATTGGTTTTTTGTAGGCACTATGTCCAGGGTAAGAGGCGGACGCATGTAACATTAAACCTAGTGTAAATGCTATATATAGGCACTAACAGCTCACAAAACGGAAAACGGGGCCAATACGGAGCATCTTATTATCACTTGTCAGCCAGTGCCATTGAGGTACTAGCCAATAAGAACAACAAGCAACACATAACAAACAATATTTCTAAGCATATTAACCCACGCACTGTGTTTCTTTAGGTTGTCATTCACTGCAGGCATCGACAACACTTAAAGGGACGTGGAGAATGCTAGCTGAATTTATCACTTTTTCACTGGTTTCTGAGATCGTTTTTAAGGGGGATTTAATCATCTCACATGACTCTTTTTGACAAAAGGTTAGCTCATTTCTAGAGAGCCGGACAGGAATCCTATCACAGCGATCGACTATTAATTATCTTTTTTTTATCTCGACACCTTCTCCAAGGAATAGTATTAAATATTTCATTTTACTTACGTCAAATATATATGTATTGACGCTTATTTAATTGTTCAAGCTACAATGCAAATTTTAGCATCGCTAAACAAACCAAAAAAAAACTTCGGAAATTATCTTTTTTGCATTTTTGCAATGTTACGCTGCAGACTATGTTTACATGCGATAGCATCGCCTTTTTACCATAAAGACCATCAAGAATACGGAAAGGAGGATCCGTGACCGAGTGTGCTGGCGCACTACAGCTCGGAGCAAGTAGAAAAAGAATCGCGCGGCACAACCCGGAATTTTGGGTCCAATCCCACGCCTGCCCTTTTAGATAAAGAGGAGCATCGTACCGGCGTGTGGTTGTTTATCACTCCTATGTGTAGCACGTTAACGACCCAGTCTAGCAATTTGTACTGCACTGAATAAGTTGCTCATCTATACTGGGTAACAATGTCGCTCTACTCTCGCACACTAAACTCCTGCTGTCTAAAGAACTAACGACTAATTAGTTGTCTTTGTTCATGGACACGGAACATGCCATACCTCTTTCGAAAGCCAGACGCTGTTATTTTTTTTCCCCCGCCGTCTAATTGGCAGGACGAACACACTGTGCCTCCATGCACCACCGATTCTGTTCAGCACTTTCGTGTTCAGTCCGCTCGTTTACCTTACGAGGCATTACAGAAAATACCGGTACATTTGCATCGAACGTCAAACTATTGTCATAGACCGGAGCCAACTGCGACGCTCGCTTAAAGGGCGACCTACAACGTCGTCTACTGCCTGGCAGAAAACTGGTTTAGAGTTACCTTCTCTCCACTCCCACTAGCACTCTTCTCTCCGCCTTTTTCCACAGGAGCGGGTCTCTGAGCTGCTGTCTGCAGAAAGGAGGAGTGTCTCTCTTTATCTTGAGTGGAAAGAAAAAAGTGAGGAAGAGTTTCCTCCTTTATGGCTGCTTGTCGGCCCTGAAGACCTCTACAAACAGGACTAGTTTTCTGCAGTCACAACATTTTGTTGTTCAAAAAGCGGAGATTTACCCCTTGTTCCAATATGCTTTGCCGAAGGGGAAAGCTGCGTTAACTTTGCATCTTTGGACAGATTCATAAGGCATGTTCATTACGTAGGTCCGGACAGCCACTCACACGCTCTGCTGGCTGTCGTCAAGGCCTCCGTTGTTTTCGGTCTCCAAGCTCCCCAAAACAAGAAAGAAGAGGCTACACCCAGGAGGCCAGAAGAAAGGTCTTGCGGTTTTTGTGGTTGATGTCGAAACAGACGCGGATGCGCAAAACGCAACTTTCACGTTTTTAAAAGAAATGTGCGTTTTTCTTTTGCCATGACTGCATTTGCTGTATCCTGTTTGCACAGTCCTCTATCTACCGGAACATGCATTGGAATTTGCTCATGGGCAAAACAATGGGGGCATATCCGGTGCCCTAATTGACTGTTTTTTTTAAAAAGCAGGCCAGAAGCGCGGTCTTCCGGAACTGACACACGTGGCGGCCGGCGGCATCTTTACAAATTTCACTCACTTCGCTGGTTTTCGCGGAAGAAAGAGGAGGATGACGGGAGAGGAAAGGGGGGGGGGGGGGGGGGGTTATAAGCTTTGGTAAACAACCGCCGACGAACCACGCACTATTCCCGATTGCGGCCGCAGATTACCTTACGCCCCTATCGGAACAATAATTTTCGCGTATGTTTTTGCTCGCGATCATTATCCCAGACTGCCGCTCAAATATACGCAAAGCTTTACTCGTAGCTAGTTCCTTTTTTTTTTTAAACAAACAAACGACAGAGTTACCCTTTTATGAAAATGAAGGAGTAACGTCGTTTAACAACTTTTTGGTGAAGTAACGAATAACGATGTTTAGCTACATTTGAAGAAGAAGGTATACAACGCATGTATTTAGTTTTGATTCCAGCTCGCGCATGTAATTAGCAGAACCACAAAGCGCTAGATGTGACGAACGGGCCTATTACCAGTTGGCCTATGACGAATGCGCACATGACAAACAGGCATACACCCCTCAAATTATTGTGAGCCGCTACAATGGTCGCAATCGTCTAGAAACCCTAAGGGTGGCAGCTCGGCATATCGCTTTTTAATTTTTTTTTTGTATTTCGCTCCATGAATCTATTGTTTTCTAAGTACAACGATGACTTGTTTGGATGTTCCCTCTCCTTAGTAAATTTAAATATACCGTACTAATCGTTATTGCATTATTGCAATAACGATTGCGTTATTGCATTCAGCCAGGTGAATATATGCTGGGCAAATTCAAATATCCGGTTCGCACAGTGACAAACGTTCCTAGGGACTAATTCCCCTATGACGAATGTTCCGCTGTGACGAACGGGCCTATTACCAGTTGGCCTATGACGAATGCGCACATGACAAACGGGCCTACACCCTAATTTGAGGACGCCGGTTGCTGTCGTCGTGCTTCTTGGACACCCTCGAAGATGTCGTGCCGCCCTCTGCTTGAGCCAGCTTCATCTCTGTTAAGGATAAAAATAAAAAAGAACACACCCACTCGTGGAAAAAGCTTTTTGAGTGGGCATCGTACTGAAATTTTGAGCCACAAATGCAAAAATATGCTACAGAAAACGCCCAAGTTCTCAGAGGATTAGCCAAGTTCTTACGTGCAGTCCCCGGAGCCACGCTTCGATGCTGTTGTTCGTCCTTGTTGGCCTTTCTGCTAGTGTTGATTCTCTGACTGACCAAACCCGAGGAGGGGAGGTGGCCGACGACAAGCCGTTTCGACGAGGTCTCCCGATATACACGTCCTCAAAGTAGTCCGCCACGAGTGAGGCATCGGTGGGGAAAACCTCGAGAATGTCGGCGATTGGCAAGAATGCCAATGCTGGATGCATTCCCATTTCAAAATCAACAAGAAATAAAGTAACCAATCGGCTTACCTGAAGACAACAATAAGACATATAAATAGAATGCCGCATACCAGAACCGCAAACTCGTCATCTGAATTGTAGCGACTCTGGTGACCACTGGAGCACACCTTCCTATACACCGACTGGGATAAGTGAAAAAAGCATCCCTGTATCGTTGATGGCCGCTATCTTGAAGTCAGTGTAAGCCACCTCAAGGCAGTTGGCCCCCCATGTGACTCAGAACGACGTCGAAAAACCGTAAAACGAGCGAACATATCTTGAAGTTTTTGAACACATATCCAATAATAGGACCACCGAGCGCTTCGTTTCATACGTTTATCAGAGCTCTTGAATGCTCACCTTTTCAAGGTAGCTTCAGATTTGTTGGGCAGCAAGCTGTAAACCATTGGCTTTACCACGCCGTTGACTCTGGCATGCTCCGTGTACAGTTAGTAGAACTGTGCCGGGGTCACTTTAAAGGTCCCGTCCGCGAACCACGTAGTCGCCTGAGCCAGGCAGCTCAAGTTGCGCTCGGTAGCAAAGATCAGGATTCTTTCGCCGTCGCCCTCTCCGCTATCGTGGAGGAGAAAGGAGTCTCCTTTGGCAGTGGTCTGCATGCAGGTAAAACAGTCATTATTATCATAATATTTCGCGCGCTGTGATTTTGCGCTGCAATACACTTTACTTTGAACTCTGTGGGCATTCGATCGTATATCGACTCTGCAAGATGATACGCTGTACTCGAAATTTGACCGTTGCCTTGGCTCGCGGATGGTGCGCCGAAGTGTTGGCGGTGCGGGAATCTGCAAAGCAGTGTCGTCACTGACACAGGCAACCGCAGCTAGAAGTATTTGGTGTGGTGCTAGACGGCCTTCCATTGGAATAAAGCACATTAGTGAGCTTGTTTTGGAAATATAAGAGCAGGAACAGATTTTGGTACATACCAGCTTTTTCCTTCATTTGATCACGAACCCAAGCACATTAATCTTGGTGTTGTCAAATGCATGCGTATGGTCTCCTGAATAAGAGATTACACGAGTCTTGGCGTGATCGGTGACTAATTTAGTTTTACAAACTTCTCTTCGCCGGCAGGCCCAATACAACGCAGTTTCGTAAACCTTAATGCAAGTGCAGGAATGTCCTTTGTGAAGAAGCATATCGCCACCTTTCTTAGTAGTAATTACCTCCATTTAGAAATCGAGAGTGATATTTTTATAATCGGATGGCAACCGGCATAATAAGCCCTGAAACGGGGCACACAATAGAAAAAAAAAAAAGAATCGCGTTCGGTGGGCTTTTTTTTTATTGTAAACTTTATGTTCTCGAAGTTCTTTTGCAAGAAAGGTGACCCCGATAAGGACAACATGCAGGCCAAAATCTGCATGAAAGGTAAAAAACACAGGCGAGCTGGTGAATGGTATCCATAATAAACCTGAGACGAAGGAAAAATAAAAAAAAACGGACAGTAGAGACACTAGACAATAGAGACTTCGTTGTACTGTCCGTTTTTTTATTTTTCCTTCGTCTCAGGTTTATTACGAAAATCTGCATGCTGCCTTAACTTGGGGTCATTGTGACATAATTTGTTTCCCGTAGTCAACCTCACTGGCCTTGTACGGATTTAATTAAGTGGCCCCCATTCGTAACTTTCCTAAGAAAACAAGATAAAAGAAAAAAATTTAACAATCTTGAAGTCATTGTGTGACAAACTGCCAGCGTGACGGGTCACCCTATGACCAATGTTTCGCTGTGACGAGCGGGCCTGTTACCAGTTGCCCTATGACGAATCGACATGTGACCAATGGGCCGTATCCCACCTTGTCTATATTTACAAAGCCTGGCAGATCTCCACTAGACGCGGCCGCCGAAACTGAAAAGGTAGAGGGGCAGGCAACGCATTAAAGGAGAGCCACGTGACGGGCGCCCGCTGTGGCCAGACTCGGAAACACAATTCTCCCGAGCGATGGAATGTCCGCTTGTGCTCCTCGCGTTCCTTCCGCTGCCGCTTCTTTTCTCGTCCGCTTTGAAAACCATGTTTCGGGTTATCGCCGCTGCAAAAGCTGTGCGCTGACACCCAGGTTCCCCGGGAAATGCTCTGTGCTACCAAATCGTCGCACTCCCAATCTGCAACCGGGCACTCCATAACTCCGTCGCCCAAATGCCAGGCTTTGGGAGCATAGAGGAGGTACGGCTAGATATATCATAAAAGTGTGCACAAGGTATATTAATATAGCCATAGTTGTCGTAGAACGAAAGAGTAAAAAACACAAGGAATTATCAACGGCAACATATATTGGAGTCAGCTACTGCTTCCTGTAAACGAGGCATTGAGAGTAACGAGAAAATAACGTGTTGCTTTCAATCTGAAATAACGCGTTTTTTTTTTTTTTATTGCAGTAAAAAGGAACGTGCTTAGTTACTTTTTGAGGGAGTACCGACAAACTCTATTTAGCAGTCATTATCCTAGTAAAGTGTAAAGATGTGCGGGCGCAGTTTTTTTTTTATGTTGTCTTGTCTCTAGATACTGATGTTTATCGCCAATTTCGCCATTCATCGTGTCGCCAGCGTTTTGGGTGGTACGCATGGCACGCCTCCATATTCGGTTGTTTCTTGCCTCGTGGTGTTGCGGTAGGCTGACTTCTCGGTCACGTGCCTTCCCGCGTTTCGATTCCGCCTCTGCGGCTAAAAATGAGCGGAGCGATTCATGACCCGGCCATATGCTCGATAAGAAGAGATGGCACAGTGGAGGACAACTCAAGGAGAGAAGGAGAGGTGGCAAAATCTTTTTGTGTTAAATATAAGAATGTTCCGGGGTGGGTGGGCTAGTGTGTGTGTGTGTGAAAGGGAGGGGGGGGGGGGAGGGCGTTCAAAGAAACACTTTTCATTTCTTTGGGCAGTCACCCTTGAAGAAGGGTCCGAGTGGGCCTCGGAATGCCTAGTCCCTAATCGAGGGCTTGGTTGGATCTCTCTCTCTCCATCCGTTTATTTTAACTAATGTAACATTACTTTCAGAACGTTCTTCCCTCACACAACTCCTTGCTACACTGCACACGGCACTACATAATATATTTGTAACCCGACCAACCAATGAAATGTTCAAGCGTTAATGTGCTCCGATTCATTATCCTACAGACTATGTGCAATCTACTAACAACGACTATAAGAAAACAAAAAAAAAATCAATTGTCATAACCAATTATCATTGCATCTCGAGTAAAAACTGATGGTTTCTGGACTAGAAACTCTAGAAACTGATCGTTAAAAACGCAACATCGTTATATGTGGCATCGTTATAAGTTGATTGCACTGAATATGCAGAAACAAGGGCAGTGTAGTGCAATCTAGAAATATCGCTTAGACGCTACTCTGAGGCCACAAAATAACAATCCCGACTTCCTACAACCTAGCTATTTTAAGTACAAAGCACACCAACTGATCTCTTTGATTTAGTCGTATTTTTTATTTTATTTTATATTAATGCAAAATAAAATTACGAACTCGACCTCTTGAGCAACTCTTTCATATTTAGGCATGTATCGAGGATTTTTTTAAAGACACTATAGAATTAAGTTGTTAAGGTGAAACCTTTCGTAGCGTACTTTCGGTGCCATTTATTTTTTTTTTTTTTTTTTTAAAGCAGCGCTCAACTACTTTTGATGTCTTTTTTTTTTTTGCAGTGCGATTGGAAGTTTTTTTAATATCAAAGTCAAAATTATTCAACCATTGTTCGGCAATAAAAAAAAATATAATACTCGAATATCTCCCAACTTTCCTCGATGAACACTTGAAAAGCAGCAATGATCATTTAGAATTGGATAAACCACCCATGATCGTTTCGAATTAGATAAAATCATATCCGGTGTCTAGGTTAATTCTGTAGACAATTACGGTTGGAATATTTCTGTCTGAACGACTGGTGGTACTCGAGCACCGTATTCACACTGGCCGTACTTGATCGCAATATTACCAAAACACCATAAAACCTTGTAAAAAAATGCTACATTTTTAATAATGATTTAGGTGGCTGATGTTGTCTATGTGAACTGAAGTTTGCGGCGCGTTCGGTTCTTCTGGTGTCGTACTTGGTTAATTGCGCGGCACGGCGGTACCTTCCTGGAGTAGTAGTCTAATGTGGGTAGCCTGCTGACAAAGTGATTCGATTCATTTATCTACACATCACTACAGTGTAATCCACTTATAACGATACCAGATATAACGATATATCGCTTATAGCGATCAAATTTTTTAGATTTGTCAATTCTCCCATCGCCCCTATGTAAAAATAAACCATATATAACGATAGAATTATCGGCGACATATCGGATACAACGATAGAATTCTGGCCGCCCGGAAGGTGCTTATCACGAAAAATTTGCCTGGAAATTTGAGAAAAATTAAAATACTTGAAGCGAACGACATGAAAACCAGTAAAAATATCAAAAACCGGTCGGCGTGGAAAGATCCGCTAGGTGACGCGAGGCGCCGCCCGATTTAAAAAGTTCAGCCTCATCCTTCGGAACTAAGTGCTATCGTCATCGCAAATCGCTGAAGGGAGGAGAGAAAGAGCTTGCTTGGCCGCCGCCGCGCAACGCTTCCTAGTTTTCCCCCGTTTCCGCACGTTCGTACGTTCGTGAGGTAAAAATGGCGCCGACTAAGCGCAAAGCGATATCTCTGGAGGTGAAGCAGCGAATTCACCGGGATTTCCGACAAGGATTCAAGGTTGGTAGCCTCGCAAAAAGATACGAGCTGTCTCAATCAACGATTTCTACAATCATCAAGGCTGGAGATGTCTTGAAGAAGGCTGGCACCAGCGGTCACGACGACCAGCGAAAGCGGGTTAGGGATCCTTTGTACGGCGACGTTGAAGACTCCCTGTACCAGTGGTTCTTGACCACTCGCAACCGGAACGTGCCCATAAGTGGACCTATTCTTGCCGCAAAGGCGAAGAAATTTGCTTCCCTTCTGGGACGGGAAAACTTCGAACCCGGCGGAGGATGGATTCAGCGGTTCAAGGATCGCCACGGCATCGTTTATAAAAACGTCGTCGGGGAGGCTGCCTCGCTGGACGTAAATGCGAAAGACGAATGGCTGGCGACGAAATTACCCGAGCTGTTGGAGCGCTTCCAAGAAAGTGACATTTTCAACGGCGATGAAACAGCACTCTTTTATGAGATGCTGCCTACAAAGACGCACGCGCTGAAAGGTGACCCGTGCGTTGGTGGCAAACATAGCAAGGTCCGGGTGACGGTGTTTGTGTGCGCAAACATGGACGGTACCGAGCGTCTCAAGCCCTTTGTGATCGGGAAATCGAAAAGGCCTCACTGCTTTAGGAATCAATGCATTCCAGTCCGCTATCGAAATAACAAGAAAGCGTGGATGACGCGAGATCTCTTTGAGGAATGGCTCCTCGAGTTTGACGGCGCTATGGAGAAGCAGAAGAGGAAAGTGGTGCTGCTCCTCGACAACTGCAGCGCACACAACGTCAGCCCGAAGCTAACGTCCGTTGAGGTAATGTTTCTGCCTCCGAACACCACGGCAGGTCTGCAGCCCATGGATGCCGGCGTAATCGCCAATTTCAAGGCCCTCTACAGACGTCGCATGCTGGAATGGCTCATCATGAAACTAGACTGCTCAGGATTGTCTCAATACGCCGGCGGACCTCCTGACCTGAAGGTGAGCTTGTTAGAAGCGGTGCGGTTCGTGCATGGTGCGTGGTATGAGGTGAAGCAGGTTACACTCAAGAACTGTTTTAAAAAGGCAGGCTTCGTGCGCCACAACGCCACGGTCTCGGAAGAGACAAATGACTTGCTCATCGAACCTGCCGATGTGGGTGAACTTTGGGACCACATAGCAGCTTCCGAGGAGAACATCGGCGGAGCTCTCTTGGGAGACTTTTTGAACGCGGACAACGCTGCCGCTTCATGCGAGGAGTCTACTGATGAGGCCATTGCCGAGGAACAGCAATCGCGACGAAAAATCACATCGAGCGACTGCGAAAGTAGTGACGACGACGGCGGCGACGAGAACACCCCGCCTCCAATGTCTTCACAAAATGCCCTGCTCTCCATCCAGTCGCTGGTCGGTTTTGTGCACGCAAAAGGACTGCCGCCAGCGTACGCGCAACAACTGGAAGCAATGCACACGGCAATTGTCAAACTTCAGCTCAAGCAAGCGCAAATTTCCGACTTTTTTAAGCATGCTTAAATTATTTTATAGTCATTTTCGTACCTTTTAATAAAGCCTTCGGTTTTCTTTGCCTCGGCTCGCGTTGTACGACCTGATTCACTCATCGCCCGTAAGTAACTTCTCTTTGTGTTTTTTTTTTGTCGGTCCAGATATAACGATAATCGGCTATAACGATTGGATTTTGCGGTTTTCTCAATATCGTTATAAGTGGACTGCACTGTATATACCGTTTCCAATTGCGATGAACTGCTTTGGACGTTACAAGTCACTTCAGCTAATTAAAAGTGTTAGGTGAAAAAGCATCAGTGCGCTCCTCTCGTCGGTCACGTTAGACACACACGACAGTTGATCGACATATATGGCTCGTAGCGTCCTCTGCTATTTATCATAAGAAAAAAACAGAGCATCAAAACAGGCGATGTTACGGAATCTTATGCCCTGACCGAGAGAAAAACCATAACAAATTATGTCACAGAAAAAAAATAAATAGAGATTAACTTGCGGAAAATTAGGTAGTGTCATTGTACCAGGGCTGGACAGTATTGTGATAGCACTTTAGAGATAACTTCGAGTATCTGCGTCCCTGTGCCGAGATACAATTACAAAATGTATTTCCTTAGTAGTTAAATACATATAAAATGTATCGCTTGTATGGCGATATTCTGCCTGGCTTTAATACTGTTTTTCGTTTATTATCGAAAATTGATTGTCGGGTTTTAGAATTAACTAAAAAAGAAAAAAACAATCTTGGTGCCAGGGATCTAAAACTATATTACATAAAACAGCAGACTTCCTTGACTCCTTCTTAGTGCGTGCATTGAGTATAGCCGGGGTGTTTCCGAAAAGGAGGGCACAATCGCTCTTGCAAAAACTACTCATTGTGCAGAAGAAAAAAAGAAAAAAGAAGAAAAACGTTTGTTCGTAGTGGTTTGTGTCAAATGGTCCATTAAGAACACACATTAACTTTCAATATAACTGGGTAATTAAATAAATTTTAGTATTAAAGTGGCTAGTTGTTAATTTTACCGGGATGGGTTCAATGAGAATGTGGCAGGACATCTTCGAAAAGAAAGCTAAATACACCAAATTAGGATAATATAAAGTACGCGCAGCATTTTACGGCGTTTGAAAAAAAAAGCTAAAATTGGACGCATTTCTGGGTTTCAGATTTTTAGCGGAGCGCATCTCTCCGTGTATACCTTGGCCATTTTTTGATCATTGTACGTGGTTTCTAAAGGGGAAATGATAAAAAAATATGCAGATGAATGAACCGTACTTAATCATATTAGACAAAAATATACGAAGCCGCAGAAAGAAAAAAAAAATCTTTGACGGAGTGTTGTAATAGTTAGCAGACCCGACCGACTATTGCGACACTGGGTGGTTCAAATCCTGGCTCTGCCGTTTGTTTTATCTTTCCGCGGTTACGTACAATTTTCATTCATTCGATCAAGTGTTGTTCATTCATCTGCATATTTTCGATGATTTTCTCTTCGCAGACCACCTATGCTCATAGAAGAAAAAGTGCCCGCGATATATGAATTTGAATAAATATATTCAAACGTGCCTTTTGATTCTCACAGAAGAAGATGATACTGTTTCTCTAAAGTTGATAAAAAAAATATAATACATGTACACGTGACGAGACAAACCGTGAGAGGATTTCTACAGCACAATGAGCACCACGTGCCAGCAGGCGTCGTACCTCTTCACGGTGCGGCGTGTGTTTCACAAACATTTACGATTGCAACAGAATGTTAAGTTGGGCTAGTGGGTTCTTCATGACTGGAAGGAAGCGCCGAAAGACGGGGACAAAAGAATTATAATGCAATTAAATGCAAAGGGGCAAGCGAGCTGGACAATGATGATCAAAATGACGACACGTGGCGCCAGCTGTCGAGCGCTACGTGTCGTCGTAGCCTACTCCTTTTGTCCCCGTCTTTCGGCGCTTCCTTCCGACGATTGGACACATTTTATTTATTTTGCATTATTAAGAATGATAGGAAACGCCACAATGTCAAGGTGGAGTGGTATAGTAGTCAGCACACTGAACAAACCTTGGAAGGCCCAAAGGTCAAAGCCTTGCTCCGCTGTTCATTTTTAGTTTCGGCGGTTTCGTAAAACTTTGAATTATTCGGTCATGTGCGGTTTAATCATCTGAATATCGATTGATATATATATATATATATATATTCGTTCACGGAGACTGATTATTAAATTGTATCATTAAAGTTATGGAAGGGAAAGGGAAAGAGAGCTGCCGAAACATTGGGCCATTGGCGGGGATCGAACGCGCGACCTTCGCGTATCCGGGACGACACCTTAACTGAGTAGACCGTTTCCCGGCCAATGATTTGGGCGGACTTAATTCGTGACCAGCTTTTTGTGTACTGTTAGTTGCGAATTCGTTTAACTGGGCAGACGACAGCCGTTCCGAGTTCCAGCAGTGACGTAGCACGTCATTTCAGGTTGCACATGCCAGAAAGGCCCGTCTTCCAGGGTATTTATGGAACCACTCGTCCCTAAATACATATACGTTGCACCGTATATATACTTTGAGTGAGGGGAGCTTGCAAGTGCAGCCGTAGTAACAATGTGAACGAAGATGGGACATTGTGATTAATGAATTTACTGCATTTAGGTGAGGGAAAGTGAAAGAAAAAGAGAGCTGGCGAAGCACTGGGACAGGAGCTGGGTTCGAGCCCGAAAACATCAGTTATCCGGGGCGACGCCTTAACCGATTAGACCATCGCGGTCACTGTTTTAGCGACCCCACTCTTGATCAGCTCTTTGTGCACTGTTAGTTTAGAATTCGCTTAACTGGGCAGACGACAGCCGTTGCTAGTTTAAGGCCCATACTAGTTCCAGGTTGCGGCAGTGCGGTATTACGTGATTTAGGTTTGCAAGTGTCGGAAAGAGAACAGTCCTATAAAATAATTAGGGAACCACTCCTGTTTATGGGGGCAGGCTGCACCGTATACGAGGGGCGCTCATAAAGTTCGTATTATTGTCATGAAGGAATAGAGATTCAGCAATCAAACTCGAGTAGGACTTGAGACTTTTTCTACATGTTCGCCACCAAAAGGTACCCACTTTTTCCAGCGATGCACCCATGCCGGAGGCCATTGTTATAGAACTCCTCGTTTTGAGTGTTCAGGAATCGCCCCACTTCAGCAATCACTTGGTCGCCATCCAAAATGCTTTCCTCTTATTTGACCACGCTGGAAGCGTCTGCGCCATTTAACCAAAGTGTCAGAGACTGGGGCGTTGTCCGCGAACAACGCTCCCAGATTGGAATGAATATCCTTGGCATTGCTCCTATTTAAATGAAAAAAAAAAAAAACGGATCACTGCATGTGCTTGGCACCGACGGGCAATGCCATTTTTGTTTCGACTCCCTAGCGGCGTTCCGAGCTACTATACCATGCGATGTTTATACTGTGCGGAAACTAGAGGGACGCACGCTCATGTTGGTGCCCGTTTTGTTCCGTTTTTTTTTTTTTTTTTTTTTTTTTGTGCCGATAATACGAACTTTATGAACGCCACTCGTATATATTGGGAGTGAGGGATTCAAAGATTGAAAAGTGCAGCCTTAGTAACGACAGCCGTTTCTGTTTTAAGGCGCACGCTAGTTCTGAGTTTGAATAAACTAATACTCGTTCATTCAAAATACTCTCAAGCTTTGGCGTAAATAGTGTATATTTATATTTGTTTTGTTTCATACTATTTCTTCTCTTTATTTTTATTTTTGTACTTTCTAAACTTCGAGCCTACTCCCCTCTTTCCTTCTTTCACAAAGTAGCGAATCAGCTGTAATTTGCCGGTTGATCTCTCTGTGTTTATAAATAAACAACCATTATTCTAACTTTCCGTAATGCAAGTCACCAGCTCTAAGTCGAGCTCTAGAACCAGAGGTAGTTTTTCGCACAACGTCATTATTTTGCTTAATACACAGATATCAGCAAACGTTCCACGCATGCGAGACGCCGTCAAAAGTTCAGTCCACGGGAGGCACATGGCTCGTCCCATCTCTTTCTCTGCTCGCGCAAACCCTCGGCGAAGTAGTTGCACGCGGCATCGGGGGCGTAACTAATCTGGATCGTGAGGTGAGTGTATATCCGGTGTGTAGAGTAAAATAGAATACAAAACAGCGCCAAAGAGACAAGCACAAGTGGAAGAAAGACATGGACACAGTGCTAACTTAGGATTCTTTTACTGTTTTATTAATCTTCACTGCACCAGAGCGCAATAAAAGAAATAATAAAATGTTTTGGGGTGGCTTTGCATAATACGTTCCAGTTTTTGTCTTTGTTTTTTTTTATATTTTTTTTATAGGTTCTGTCAGGAAAAGGGTCGTCAGTAAGCTCGGGGACTGTGTCCTTCTTCCATTAGTCCCTGTGTATTTTGGGATGTTTCACTTTTGATTTTACGATCTACCGACTCGGCCAAATGCAAACATTGTGTACGGGGGGGGGGGGGGGGGGGTTAACCAGCCAGGTGGTTTGCGGCCGGGGATGGAAAAAAGCGATGCGGAAGGCTCCGGGTACGTACAGTTACTACTTTTGTTTATTATAATGCATCAGCACCTATCTCGGTATATAAGTGCGGCAGACAGTGTCATAGCTCAGCCTGCCAGAGTCACCCCGTGCGGCATTTGAGCTTTTTGGCTAAATCTAAACTGCTCCACATTATATTAGTGCCGCTGCATTTGTCGCTTGGAATCCTAATTTTGCTAGGAGTGCTGAATCTATTAGTTAATTAGGGCCCCACTCTGTGGACGCGTTCATTCTCAAACAACTGACACATTAAACGAGACATTTCACGTTCGATACTCTTCAGCGATTTAATGCGCTACGAAACCCCAGGGCATCAATTTTCTGCGCCTCGATCTAAGCCCGAATTTCGACATCGTTCCTTCTCTCAAGCAGAGCTTATTTGGCAATGTCGTGTCTTTGTTTTTGAAATCTTGATGCATGTTTTTATATTGAAGCCGATCTCCCTGGTGAGAGCACGCTTGTCGACGAGTAATTGATGTCCAATAGGACCCCGAGGGGTTCTTTTCCCGACCACAAGTTTATAGGCGCTTTTTTTCTGCGCATTTCTATATTAGGCGTGTTCTCTGCGAAGCAGAGATTTATTCTCGCACTTCATAAGCTCTGAGTGGATTTTCTTTATGGGAGGAACGTCGCCTGTCACTGGCCCAGTGTTTTAACAAGTGCTGCCTCTCTTGATCCTAAAATATCAACGCGAAGTTTTTTTTTTTTTTTTTTTTTTTTTATTTAATCCAAATTTGGTTGCGTGATTGACGCACTGCTTGAGAGCCAGGACCGCGCGTGTACTTTTCCGCAGAGCGCAGATAGAAAAGGTAGAAAATCAAGAGCTCAAGAACGATTTTGCGCGAAAATGCTCCAGGCGCAAACAGCATTTTTTTCGGCAGGAATACCTCTGTTCTATTAGTCGCTGGATTCGAATTCTATTGATCGCGATGATTGGCTATCCGTATGATCGGTGAGAAAGTGGACACATCTATAGTAACGGATAATATAAGAAACGTACGGCGTGCCTAGTCCCTAGCATTTTATTATCGCACCGCAGCGCTTGAAGCGTGAGTTGAGACCACCCTAAAACTAATCCTGAAGCAGGAGACGGGAACATAATAAGACGTCGTCCTGCCTATTGAGACGTCGTCCTGTCCATTTTCTGTCTCGTCTAGGTTTTGACGTCTCCTCTTTACCCCAGTCTCAGGTTAATCCAACATAGATAATAATCCTCGTCTCCCATTTCTAGAGCTGTCGAGGACCATACTACTCGAGTTCATTCGATGAGGTAATGCGACAGGGAAGATGGCGCGATTTTCCTGTATAAAATAATTTAAGTAAAATGGCCCGATTGGGGGCGCCGATTGCCGGGTAGCATTAGACGCAGCCATCCACACTGGGAGAGTTTGTAATTCTTTTGGAGATGCCGCCAGTCTAACAGCCATTACCCTAAATGTGGCAACCAAACGTTTTCCCGCCTTATTGTGTTGCTAATTCACGACCCACTATATGGATTAGCCAGCCCATGTGTGCAGTGACGTGTCAAATGACACTGAAAGGGCCTCTATTTAAGGTAAGCGCCTTTGGCCCTTTCCACTCAATCAGTGGTTCACACTTCCCTGCCTTCGACAATCTCTAAAAATTTTACCGCCTCTAATCCCTTTTTATTTTGTCTCAAAAATGATTTTTTTTTTTATATTCCCACCACTGGCACAATTGAACACCACGGAAAGCGTTTGCTATGAAGAAACTGCGAAAACGTGCTCTAAAGTGGCTGACCATTTTTGATTGAAAAGCCATGCTATTAGTTGAAAGCAAAGCTCATTTGTAAGTTTTATTATTAGAGAATAATAAAAAAAAGAGCGGTCTTTGAATGCAGTGACCAATTACAGGCGTAACAGAATACCGATTATAAAAAAATGTTTTCGTAACGCTACTTGTAACCCCTAATTTAAGTGGGCCCGCTCAAAGTGGAGTGACGAAACGAGAACGGTGCTCCATCTTGTGTTATCGCCAGGTCGGCTTGCTTTAGATGGATTTAGCGGCTCACAAAATCGAACTCTCTCAGTATATACGGCTCTGACTTGAAATACCAATCCCAATATCAACATAGTGGATAGAGTCGTCTTTAAAAAAATTTAGAGGAGAGAAGAAAAAAATATTTTCTAAAATAATATTTTTCTACCGCTTTCATAGCAATTATGAGACATTCAATTACCCTGATTGAGGTATGGAGATATTGATAGATAGAAATAAAGTTTCTAAAAATATAAATAATTATTTAATAAAAATGCGCGAACACCAAAAAGATAAATAGCTGGGATGCAAGAAATAATAATAAAAATATTGTAGGCAATATGGTGCGTTATATAGAAGCCAGGTGCATTCATAAAACTCGAGAGAGCGAAGACGTTTTTGAACAACATAGAGTACTCGAATTATGATTTTGCGCTCGTACATATTTGGTTCTCATAGTGTACTAAAGCTTTACCCTAAAATAATATTTTTCTTTGGCTCTAACCTCACCCACGGCAAACGAGCCCAGCTTACGTATCGGGGTGATGATGATGATGACACCAGGTCGAAAATTCGTTTACCTGCCACCATGTACAGGAGGGCGACTCTGTCACTCGTCCTGCTTCTCCACACAAACCGAGAGAGGCCCTCGGTTCCTGTGCAATTTAGGAGGACTCGCCGGCGTGGACTTACAGGATGTCCGGCCAGGCGGCGTAGTGGTGTCAGTGATGTAATAAAAGACAGGCTCTACCATGACCAAAAATAGCCTTCCGGGCCTCTTTGGCGTACAAGCTTCTGATGGCTTCGACAAAAATGCGCCTGTACCGATAAAATAAAAACAAAGCAAAATTCCTGCCGAACGCTCACTTTCTCCCGCTCATCCCACAGCATGAGCGTAGCATTGAAACAGCATAGTTCCTGAAGCTGTCAATCTCCCTGGTAGGAACCACAGGCAGACATGTATTCTAGAAAAGGGGGTGGTCTCGTGCTTGGTGCGCCGGTCTAGCAAACGCGAAATGTCCACTTGGCTGCCAGCTGCGTGAAGCGTGTATCTTCCACTTCTCTGTCAGCTTAGTGTGTCGAGCGGAGCTTCGGCTACCCGAAAATCGATTTGTGCGTGCCGCGTTTGGACTCCCGAACCTCGACGGGCGTTGTTTTTGTTGGATGTCGTTCTGGTTACGGCCGACATGCACTCGTTCGCAACGCCGGAAATAGGTATGGGAAATTTCCGGACGCGCCATTGCTGCGCCAGGCGTGTTTCGTGCAATTTTGTGCCACGTCTTTTCTCGGAACGTAAACTAAATTTGCTCCGGTGTGGACCCTCACCTCTCCTCCGTCTGCATCTTTTTGCTCCTAGAGGAAATTCCTAAAGACAAAGGATTCCATATCGTGAAGACGTAAACTCTTGAGACGGTTGAAGGAATGGAACACTAGACGATGTGCTTACTTCGCATCCCTTGAAACGAGCAATATAGATTGTTTCTGTTGTTTCCGCGTTTTAAGGATATATTAATATTTTATCCGCCAATTGAGACTTAGAAGTTGTCGTCGAGCACACATTGGGCAGACGGGCCGTTCTGTCAATGACCGAGCGAACGAGCACACGTTGTTGTTGAGATCATCTGTGGGAGGGCAACTACCTTTACACTGTGTGACTTGAAAATGTAAGCAAAACTTTAAGAGTATCGCGGTTCCGCAGAAAGAGGTTGATAAAACTGCATGATAATTTCCGGAAGCATTTCTGATAGAAAAGGAAGGTGCAAAATGCCTCAGTCAAACTTTGGTTTGTTTAGATAAGAATGAAGTAGCCTTTTTGAAGCAACTGTCGACGTGATATTGACGTGGATGTTTTGGTAGGGTTTCTTTTTCCTTTCTCATTTAATAATCAGTTAAAGTCCAGCGCTCGTCCTGTCTACACCTTCTTCGTCTTTGTTATTTCTGCGCTGTCTCTAGCTGCTGCATTGCAGCTACGCACCAGTTTCTTGCGGCTGTGTCAGAACGCAAACCCTTAATGAATGCCGGTGACTGCGTAGAAGGTCTTCCAAAAAAAGATTATGTTCAAATAATCTTTTTTTATGAAATGTACAAGAGACTTGACTCCCCATCCTCCTTGATAGCGGCAAATAATATCACGTCCCTGGAACAGCGTAGGAAAATTGCAAGACTGAAGTTCTTGTATCTACTTTATAACAACAAGCTGTGCGTCGACTCAAGTTTATATATAACCTCCTTATCTTCCAGAGCCACTAGGAACCACCATTAGTTTTCTCTTCAACCAATATTTGCTCGAACCAACATTTTTAAGTTTTCATATTTTCCACGCACCATATCAGATTGGAACGCCCTCCCTTACAATATACTCATAGCCCCTAATTTTAATAAAGCACTTGATGATCATCCTTTTTAGGTATTGCCATTGTGCTCTTGTGTTGTGAACGTTTTTGAACATATGTTGTACCGACTTTTTTCCCCGTTGATTGTTAGTTATGAGAGTGTTAATTACTAAACATTATGAAAGCCATGTGTAATGATGGTTTACAAGTCTTTTGTACCCCACACCTGCAAGGGCCTATCAAAAGGCCTGCAGTATGTAATAAATAAATAAATAAATAAAATAAAGGGGAAGTCGCCGGCAGAAACAGAAAACTCTCGCGTGCGGAGGCAACTTTTTTGTCTAGTTGAAAAAAAAATATCAGAAATCGGAAGGAGGGTATGGGTAAAGGAGAATAAACCTAGCGGCTCAAAAGGGGAAATACTTGAGTGTTCTCCCTTGCTTAGTCTAAAGTCAGTGCATCTGAAAGTAGCGCCAAGTAGCGTATGGTCGCCATTTCGGCCCATGGACTGAACAGTTTCTCCTCTATGTTTTTATTTTCTGCAAGTCGATCCAAATTCCTGGCAACAAGTTACTTTATAATGACTTTTTTTTTTATATAGCGAGAACTTTGTGGAGACTGGTGAAGGCTCTTCCTGCTGGATCTGCCGTTACTTTTGTTCCCTACAAGCCCCATACATTTTGCAGCCGTCTGCTTCGTAGGAGTTATGACCACACTGTGGTAGAGGAGGGAGGCGTCTGAACGGCGCAACCTCGACGCGGAACAAATGTCTCGAAGTTTCGTTCCCATTTCTGACAAGTGCCTTGAGATGGCACAGCGCGACAGGAGCTCGAGGAAGCGTCCTTATTCGCCTACGCGCTTTCAAGACCGCGCGGCACGGGACCGTGCTTGCTCGTCGTGTTCCGCCCGGACAGTTCCCGCCGGCAGATTTTATAAGCTTAAATATAGTTTGGTCTCGCATGCGAGAGCAAGCTATATTTAAACTTTCTGATAGTTTTGTCAGTAAAGCACTTGGCTCACAGTCTCTGTCTCACAACATCAGGCTTACAATCCCAAAACGTTACAGCCAAACATTATAAAAAAATTGTACGGTCAAACGTTGCAGCTTGACGTTACAAGAAAACGTTACAGCCACGCGTCAACTCCATACGTTACAGCCAAACGTGACAGAGAAACGTTAGAGTCAAACATTACACTACTTTGTTTATTTTAATTCGGCTGATCAAACATGTTTTGTGTTAAAATGAATTACAGCGCCACGAGTTTATTGTTCTCTTCAAGGTATTGACAGCCGCTTGCCAGAAATGTCTTTTGGGTGTAGGGCGAATTCACACTTCACAAGAACGGTGCCCCTTCTGCTTCTCAGTCGCGAAGGGTAATCCAACTGGGACCGGCTCGAATCACGGAAGAAATGTTACACTGACAGAGTGTTAATATGTTTTTACAGAAATGTAGCGTTTCTCAAAGTTTCTAATTTGTTTGTTACTTGTAGGCGGTATGATTGAGGCATTTAGCAGAAAAAAATATTAATTCTGTCGACACTTTTCAAACAACCCAACCTTGAGAGTACGCCTTGCGACGGAGTCTACCGGTCAGTGCCGTATTCTGCAACGAGAACGACAGCTGCATTTCGGTCGTACAATCGGCGGCTTCGAGGGATCTTGAAGTTTGAACATCGCCGGATGGCCACCTTAAGACGGCTTCACCAAACGGACAGCAGCCGTGCGCGAGCACCGCGGGCGGCGGAGAAAAGCTCTCCGGAGAAAAGCTCACCGGAGAAAAGCTCACCGGAGATAAGCTCACCGGAGAAAACTCACCGCAAAACCGGCAGATGCGAAGAAAAGCTCACCGGCCATTGAGCGGATGCGGAGAAAAGCTCACCGATATTTTTTTAGCTTAGATTGATTTTGCGTTAAACGTGGCAATTTAACACAATTCGCATTCGGCACTTCATTAAAAATATGTCATCTTTTTTGTAATATGCTTGAAGTTCATTGGGCATATTTACCAATTCCTCAGAAATTAGTAATCACCTATTCTATAAATTAATGAAGCCGCAAGCAGAAAATCAAAACATCGTACACCGATAAAAAAAAGCAACAATTTATTGAAAGCTGACAGCGCGCCGTTGCTAGCTCTGAGAGATAAAGAGATTTGTTCTTTGCGAGCTATAATGAATAGCGGTGCGTGAACCGGTTCAGCTCCAAATATTGTGTAGTGCCTAATAGATAAGAAGGTGTTTATTGATGTAATCAGTGTCGGCTACACTGTTTTCTTTCTGTTAATTTCACTAAAAAACTTTAGCTGCGAGAACAGCTTCGCTTGTGGTGTTTGTTTTCTTCACACCGTCGTCGTCGTTTGAGCGGTTTTCATCATGTATAACGTTTACCAGCTCGCCCTATTTGCTACCTTACAGAAGAGTATTTCTTATATAGGTCACAAGTAACAACGGTGCCAGTGTGCAGCTCTGAAAGTCATGAGTGGCTCACCTTAGAAGGGCACTATCACACAAAGGCAACGTGCGGAAACACCAGCACAAACGGCTGGAAAACGTGCATGTCCGTGGAAGAAAGAAGCCTCGATATCCTATTGACTGTTTTATCCTGTTTTCAAAGGTTAACAAAAGCTTCAAAGAGAATTTCAGGCACCGCGTTGTTGCGCATGCACTTTTGAATTTTCGGCAGTTACAGCTTTGATTTTTTAGGTTTTAGGCTGACATCATTAATTTTTTTAACTTTTTCCTCTTCTTCAAGTTCATGAAGTTTTTAGTTAGGGTTTCGTTGCCTCGAGAGTATGCGACAGAAAACGCTCGCCCGCAATTATTAATTTGGGAGCAATGTACACAATAAGCTTAACAAACGTTAGAAAAATGACATTTTCTTTTTACTAAGCTGACGAATTTTAATGATTATGAATTGATATATGTTACGCATTATCCAACAGCCTCCATATAAAAAGAAGAAAATATATCGGCAAGCTTTTCTCCGCATACGCTCAATGGCCGGTGAGCTTTTCTCCGCATCCGCCGGTTTTGCGGTGAGCTTTTCTCCGGTGAGCTTTTCTCCGGGATTCGAGCGCCGCATTTACTAGACAACCTGGTTAACAACAGAGGCGCACGTCCCCATGTTGTTCAGCCAGGTGTGCCTATACGTGTGAAATTGCCTGGGTATTGTGTATGGGTGAAATTGCTATACGCGAAACAAGGACAACGGAATGGTTGAGGATTAGATCTTTCCTGCTTGCTCATTTAACGGTTTAGGCCGCGAGCAAGCTTTCTAAATTCAGGTCCTGCCGCAGCTCACTTTAATCAAGGACAGCAGGCTGACACCTATCATCTCATGAAGCCCACGGCACGAACTATTTTGGCGGAAAAACAATAGCGATTTACAAACAATAGGTACGTGACGGCAATAGCCGACACGTACTAACGTGTTGACTAAACACTGGAATGGAAACGTTATAGCATACCAAATCCCAAAGCTTCTAAGTGTATTGCGTTCTGAAGGTGTGTTTATAGATAAACTCTGGGTGAATTGCGCTCTGTCATGCATCATTTTGCATATATAGATTAATGCGATAATAATTTTTTTTTCTTTTTTTTTTTGGTCTAGAGATATGTTTTGTGTTGATTTACGAATGTCAACTAGTATCAGTCACGTTTTCTATTTTCTTGTTTTTTTTTTTTGCATTCCTTGTGATTATGCACGATTTTGTTTGGATAATGATATTTCCGACGCTTCTGCAGAATGCACTGGTGCCGAGAACAGCAACTACCTCCGACAAATGTCGAAAAATGTGGCACAAACATCGACGGGCACTTCGGTCAGCTAACTTATTTTATTTGATTCGTAAGCTTTTTTTTTAATGTTGCTTGTTTTCGCGCATATATTTCCTTTTAAAATAAGAAGAAAAAGTAGTGTCCGAGAAAAACAGAAGTAAGGAATTTGAATGTTGAAGGATTACGATGAAAATCATTCTGCATTCAGTGCGCTTTTTCACGGCATACTTCGGTAAGACCATATTAATATTAGTAACTTTTGGCATAACCTTACGGTTTTACTGTACCCCTACCGTCGTACCTAAACTAAGCTGAAAACGTAACGCAAGGCGAACATTTTAGCCAACTGTCCTCCTGTACTGCGCTGCTAGGCAAACAATGAATGGGATATAAGATGGCGGTTTTAATAAACGGCCTCCGACGCGCACTGCGGGTACAGTTTTGCATGGCTGCAACGGTAAACCCATCAAAGTATAGCTGTTCTAAATTTTTCTAAAAAAAAGTGAAAGCCGTTTACAAATCCCTGTAACGCCGAGTTGGAGCGCAGCTCTTGAGGAGGAGGAGTGAAGGATACTGAGGGGAGGGTAGACCCCTCCTCCTTCTCCTCCTCCTCCCCTCATTATTTAATATGCTCCTGCTCCGAGGGGGGTCACGTGACCTTGGGGGGGGGGTGTCACGTGACTTCGGGGAGGGGGGTCACGTGACCTCGGGGAGGCGTGACCCGGGGGTCACGTGACCTTGGGTGTCACATGGGGGTCACCTCAAGGTCACGTGACCCCCAAGGTGACCCCACGTGACCTCAGGGGGTCACGTGACCTTGGGGGTCACGTGACCTGGAGGGGTCACGTGACCTCGGGGGGTCACGTGACCTGGGGGGTCACGTGGGGGTCACCTTGGGCTCACGTGACCTTGATATGACATTGGGAGGGGTCACGTGACCGTGGGAAGGAGACCACGTGACCTCGGGTGTCACGTGACCTCAGAGGGGTCACCTGACCTTGGGGGTCACGTGACCTTCAAAGGGTCACGTGGGGTCATCTTGGGGTCACGTGACCTTGAGATGACCTTGGGAGGGTCACGTGACCTCGAGGGGTCACGTGACCTTGGGGGCCACGTGATCCCAAGATGACCCCACGTGACCCGCAAGGTCACGTGACCTTGGGGGTCACGTAACCTTCAGGGGGTCACGTGACCTTGAGATGACCTTGGGGGTCACGTGACCTTGGGATGACCTTGGTTACGCCGACGGCGGACTTTTGTCTGACGCTATAAACGAAACTCGAACTACTTTCTATCTATCCGAGTCAAAATTAGTCCAACTGTACGTAACGTAGCAGTTGCACAAGACTACCAAACCGCTACCTGTCGTTCGATTTAAAATGCGTTCCATTTTTCTTTTTTGGCAATGTGCTCGTGTGACCGGGACGGTGGCGGGGGGGGGGGAGGGAGCTGCAAGCCGCACTTTAACACGCGAAGAGCCGCAGCTTGGCCACCCCTGATATATACGAAACACCAGAGAAGCGCCGCAGTATAGGGTTTCAGACCTTTTGACTAGGAATCCCTTCGCTCGCATGCTACCTTCAAACAACCTACAAAGGTTTTGTGCAAGAAGCTGAAGGAAAACATCTAATATACGGGACACGAAGCTGACGCGCCGAGGCTACCCCAAAGCGAGTCTTTGGTGGCACCACCTAAGGTTGGCTAACTGAAGCTTCAATGGAATGTACATTCCAAAGTTACAAGTTCGTCAAACTTTTCAACCTCGCTGATTCGAAACTACGTATATTTTGAATCTTATAAAATGGTATTTTGGAAAGTTGGAAATTTTTCGAATTTCGTTTTACTACTAGTTCGAAAGCTCAAAATTATTCGAACATTTCGAACCACTTAGTTAGATCTCTAAACCTGAGGTTCGAATGTTTCGCGAAAACTCAAGGTACAATTTAGGAAAGAAATAATGCACGATCATCAAAGTATTGATATCAATCCATCCGGCTGCTAGTGTGTTTCACTTAATTCTCGCGACGTAACAGTTTTTTTTTATAATGTACCTCTTCTCACGTGGCAGCATAATTTTAGCACAAGGATGGCTTGCAAATCTGACGTTTGGCAGCATATTTTTTTTTGTTTTTTGTTGTGGTTTTTACCTACCCAGGTTTGCATCACGTCGATGTGAATCTATCCGGGTTATTTTGCGGCAGTCGTTTGAACTAATACGATAACTTAGCTGTTTATGTCCCCTGTAATGAAGTGGAATACCGAGCTAGCTGGAGAAAAACACTATTTAAAAGTTACTTATTCTAAGAAACAAATTATTTTAAACTGCTATAGGCAATTGTGTTGCATATGCGAGACGTTCTAGCATCACAAACGTTTAGTGGTACTCTGAGTTTCCACACGCCAAACCCATACGTTCACTCCGCTCTGCATTAGATAGTCTAACATGTACAATTTCTATAATTTATAGTTCTTCCTAAAATGAAGCGATACTACCGCTGATGGGGTTGATAAACCTAACCATCTTCGGGGCCTTCCACAGTCCGGAGCTCTTCTTCTTCAGGATGAACAGGGGTTCGAGCTCTGGCTCGCTTACCTCACTCCTCCTTGCCTACCCTTCTGGCCATATGACCTCTTTGTTAAGCAATTAGCGCCGAGCACCTCGCTGCTCCCGTCACCCAATAAGTGTCGAGCCTCGCGGCCACGCTTTTATCTGGGCCTCTCAAAATGCCGAACACCTAGCCAAAAACGTTTCACATTAAAAGGAGAAAAACGATTACATGGCTTGTCTGTGCGAGTGTTTGTAGGCGGGTAAAATTTAGTTACCCCGGCCCGTAGCTCGGGCGCTAAAAATGGGAGTTAGTAGTAGTATGCAAAGGGAGCTCCAATATTGTGTTCCCTCGGATTGTCCCGCGGTGTGCACGCGACATAGCCGAGTTACCTCCTACTAAAACTTCGTTTCATCTGAAGCCCCGACAAGGCAGACACTACGAGCTAATAGTACTAATCAAGCAGAGTCAATATCGCAAATCACGGGGCTTCTACTGATTATGATTGGCTCAGCGAGGATACAACACTCACAGAAACATGCTGAACAGCATGATGGTGCACTTTTGACGCTGTCTGATTGGACCCATCATCTCGTAGCGTCGGTTCTGTTTGGACATATGGCCGAAACGATACTCCGTTTTATTTTAAGTCCGACCGTAGGGGATGCTACGGTTCGATGGAGAGTATCAAGCTGCGCCAATTGTGAATCGTCATGGCGCTCGTCGTTTCGTGCGTTTTCCTCTCAATCCCGTACTGTCAAGGCGCCATGATTATGCTGTTTTTGTTGCGCGTGAGTGAGTTAGGCAGTGAGAGCAAACCCTAATATAGAAAAAAAGCGCAGTGACAATACACCTTGAGCGCTACCTGATTTTCTCCGTCGGAACGTAGCACCGGTTACGAAGAGGCTTCAAACAAAAAAATTAACTTATTTTTTTATTTGAACCATGCCTATGCAGAGCGCAAGTTCGTCTGCTTCCCGAGCTGGGGTTGCGTTGACGTCAGAATGTCGAGCTCCGATTGGCTCTGATTAAAAAGGTAGTGAGTAGACCTCAGCTGTTAGCTGCCTTGAGGTCTACCCACTATCCATCAAATCAGACTCAATCAGAGCTCGACGTCCTGACGTCCACGCAACCCCTGCGCGACAAGCAGACGAACTTGCGCTGCACATAAGAATACGCCTTTTGTTTTCACAGTTGCGTTATTCTATTTCTTTGTTGTACCAATTAATTTTCGTCCAGCTTTCGGTATGAATACTTTCTATATTTAATTTTATTTTCAATCTAGACGCAGCCGACGATACAGCTGATGGGACCAATCATAGCTGAACCGATCATAAGCAGGAATGTCCTTAGTGAATTCCGATTTTGGGGATGCTTGATTGCTGCCATTAGCTCGTAGCGTAGGTTGCGTCTAAACATTAACTGAAACTAAGTTTCAGTTTATGTCTCGACGTCTAGACATAAACTGAAACTAAGGCTTGCATACATTCTAAAAAAAGTTTGTGCGTCTACTTTCATGCACAACCCTCGGAGAGCCAATCAGCGGAACTTACGGAGGCAGCTGAGCGAATGACAATGCCGAAACATATGTTTAGACCAAAAAAACGCAGTCTAAGGTGCGACATTAAGCAATGCAAAACGTCACGCTTCATTTGCTTAATGTCACAACTCAGACTGCGTTTTTTGGCTAAACATATGTTTCGGCATTGTAATTCGCTGAGCTGCCTCCGTAAGTTGCTCTGATTGGCTCTCCGAGTGTTGTGTGAGAAAAAGCAGACGCACGGGCTTTTTTTAGAGTGTGGTTCTTACGAAGCTGCACGTATACGCGGGCACAAAGAGGTATAGAAAGAAAGAGAGAGAAAGAAAATAAAGTAGGGTTTTCAATTTCACCTGCTCTCGCATTATTTTCTCTAAGTTGACCTACGTTTGCTAGTGCTAACTTCGTTCAATCGTGGCTTTACATCTACCTTTTGTACCCTGCGCACGTAAACCGCGGAAAGCTCTTTTGACCGAATGGCTTGGTCAGTTAACTGTGGGAGGTGTACGCATTTCTTTACGCATTTATGAAATGCCTATATGAGAGCCGGTCCATGTTTCCTCTCAGGAGCTTGTTTCTTGGCGTCGCAGCTCCTATGCAAGCTAAGATATTTGAAGCACCTACTTTCCCGCAAAGCACTTGGATGAGCCATTCGGTTCCCCCAGTACGCTCCAGGTTTCTTAGTGTAGGATCATAATGTAAAGTGTTACCTTTACTTTTCCAGAATTTAGGGAATCGTTACAAGCGTGTCCCGTTCCAGTGTCTTTAGCTTCAAACTTCGCTAGAGTCATGTTGAAAAAAAAAAGCGATACACAAGTAAAAAAGGACAAGAAATTAATCGTACGTTGCATACATACATGAGCATTGCCCAGATAAACTGTCAAAAAAAGGAAATGTTTGGTCGAATTCATTTTAAAGACGCTGAAATAAACGCCGAACTAATCATTAAAGTCCAACTGCACTGATTTGTGTAAGCGGACTGAATCTACCATTGCAAGTTTGTTAATGCAGGTTTCGGGTCGCAAAAAAAAAAAAAAAAAAAGAATCCGACGAGGCTTATTTTTTATATCACCTATTTTAAGAAATAGGAAACAAAGTTTATTCCGCGTCTCGTGGCTGCAAAACCTCAACGGGTTCCGATTTGATCGATCCAAGCCCAAAAGAAAGTGTTCCCTCGTGTCTTATAGAACAAATTTCTTTCAAGAGACGCCTATCTGGAAACGAAATTTTCTTCAGCGCCGACCTAAATCGAGTTCCATTTACATAGTAGAATGGAGTCATTAAGCGCGTAGACTTATTCGGATATGTGGACTAACATTAGTTTCACATAAACGCTCATCTTTGGAAACTGTTGAGCAATCAAGGCGAGCGTAATATCACTCGAGCAAGATACACGACTTGTATGTGCTTAAATTTTTTCGAGTCTCCCGTTGTTTACGAAACAGCATTGCGCCGCACAGAAATGACCACCCGCATCCTAATCAGGGATCCGGATTTGGGGTGGAGGCTAAGTACATAATCCCTCACAAACGCAATTTGTTCGGGGGAGAACGTCGTTTCCTCGGATAAGCCGAAATAAGTCTTCCTCCACCTCGAATGTGGCGCCGCACTTCCACAAGCGAGGCCAGAAATTTCTTTGTGTTTAGTGTGTAATGCGGTCGGCCTCGAGATGAGTCAAAACAAATACACGTACGCACATAGTAAGCATAAAAATCGAACCCGTAACACTTTTTTTTGTCCAGCTAATCTCAAGATGGTGGACATAAAGCCGATCATGGCTGTTTACTGGTCAGTTGAGTGGACAAATGTCATCAACACGTTCG
This sequence comes from Ixodes scapularis, assembly GCF_016920785.2. Classification (NCBI taxonomy): domain Eukaryota; kingdom Metazoa; phylum Arthropoda; class Arachnida; order Ixodida; family Ixodidae; genus Ixodes; species Ixodes scapularis. The sequence continues at coordinate 57,897,729 of NW_024609882.1, forward strand.
GGTCAAATATTTTTATTCAACATAAGAAACGGTCTCAGCCAAAGGCGAGACCGTTTCTTATGTTGAACCAGCATATTCAATTGCCGAATTCACCAGGTGGCGCCCAGTACGTTTTCGTCGCCAAGCGTGTACATTGCCTTCCAAACAAACTCGTCCCAACCGGGAGAGATTTTTTTCCATAGATAGAGATAATCAAATTTTACCCCTTTGATAGCGCACGTCACGATTGTCCTGGAATAACTTCTTTCGTTGCTGTCTGCGCCTCTGGAAAAAAAAAAAGAAAACGAAACATCACCATTATTCACATATCACTGATGCGCAAAACAAAGCATGTCATAAAAAAATAGCGTTCGAAAAGCCCTTTGATTAAACTCCTATCGTAGATGCTAATTTTTTTAGAGGAACCAAGCAAAGTCTCAAAATTTCCAGCGTAAATTGAGCGTTCACTCAATTTACGATTGAATAAAGTCTGAACTGGGTAGTTGCTGCTGACTCTAAGAAAGTATATGAAGTCGATTTTTCCGGAAAACACTTGTGAGTGACAATCATTGCAATATATATAAGTTTAGGTGAAGAAAATGAACGGATTGAAAAAACCAATATTCCGAGGAAACCTAAGCACTTATGAGTTGTGCATGTGAAAGCACAAATGTCGTTCTTCCACACCCTTAATTCGTCTGTGGCGTTCTGACGTCGACGGCCACGTTTCGGTACTGCCGAGCTAGCGGCCGAAGGCCGAGCGCGCGCTCTCGTGAGGGGGCCACAAGGCGATGAGCTCGGCCGTGCAGCCACATCGGAGTCCGCCCGTTCGGGCTTTGCTGGATCCGCGACCAGCCGCTCCCTCTTTAGGGCGGCCGGGCCGCTGCGCCGCCATGGAGAGGGCCTCTCTGGTAGCGTTCTTTGGAATTGTGCCGCGCGAGAGCCAATGGGAGCCTTGTGCCATGAAGCTATGACGCGCGCCAGCTAGTGGGAGCCTATCAGATTGCTGCTGCAGACTACAGGCTTCGCTCCACCGGGACAGGGAAGTTTAGGTTCCGTTTGGCGCGACTTCCAAAAGCTGATAACTCCGGTTCGCTCCATGGGACAGTTAATGATTTCGCATTTTTATTAATTCACTCTCGGCACCTCCATATGCACAACCGAACGAGGGTGCTGATAAATGTGTTTGAACCGAATAAAAGAATCTACACCGTAGCACTGAGCAGACTTTTTGTCGAGCTTAGTGTCAGAGTGCAGGCTGTTTTATGATGCTGAAACGTAGAATAAAACCGATCAATCGGCGAGCTTCCTCTGTAGACCGCAGCGATTGGCTCACTTAAGAGCCCTGCGAGAACCTATGCTCCAGATATTTTTTTTTAGAGTGAGGTATCGGTATCTCTTCCTTGTTTTCCGGTGACCCAAAGGTACTGCTATTCAAGATATCCGTGCTGCGGCACACGCTGCCGCTCGGAAGCTCTCCAAGGAAAACTTGTATTCTATAACAGATATCCAGGCGCCCTTTAAAAAAAATTAATTCTCGGCGGTAATTTACGTTTTATGCGTGTAAGGTCACTAGTGTACAAGTCTCAAAGTTTGTCATTCCTTAGCTAATCCTTACGTTACAGCAACGAGCTTGATAATACTTTTAAGAAACTAAAATCAAGGTGAATGCTCGTTATGACGGATTTTGTCTCACTTTATCTGTTTTTGAGAAAGTCATTATTTCTTACCGAGTTAGACATCATACTAAAATACACCGTCGCGAACATTAAACTATTAATAATATGCTATCGACACAGCTTTTTTGTTTACTCTTGCACTTTGTCAACGTAAGACAAAAAATATTTGTATCTTGACTTCCGCGCATTCTTCTTGCATTCCGACATGCTTCTTGCGAGAATTGTGTTGAATATATCTAAGAACCTACAAATAGGACAGCAGCTTTTGAATGTTCAGCTCTTCTGACTTCTGACACGTCGTTCCACACAAACATACGCACACACAAATGAAAATACAAGGCCAGTAAAGTGGATTTCAGGAGACATGCATCTTTCATTTTGATAAGGAGAAAGAAGGGGGGGGGGGGGGAGAGGGGGGGCAAATTAGTGAAGCTATGCTGTTAACACATCTCAACTCGGAGCACTTGGACCAAGGTCTTACGATGGAGAACCCGGGGATCTTGGTCTCAATACGCACGCTTTCGTATGGATTTTAATGACCATCGTACCGGTGTGGGGAAGTGTGTATCACTACGTCATGATTCATTGTAAAAATCCCAGGCTAGCTGTCGTACTGCCGTGGCTCGATTTCTCAGTTACAGCAGAGACACCAGTCGCCCCTTGGGACTACCTACGTTCCCTCTGTCTAATCAAACACAAAACACAATTATTATTTTGTGGTTAGACAGTAGAGGATCGGTTCTGTCAGTAACGAACAAAAAACAGAGGAGGACACTGAAATATAACACGTCAGCGTTCAGAACAATCAGGTAGCAAGGAATGGTGCGGGTATGGTTTTTCATCTGGTCCGCTGAAGTCGGAAGAGTCATTTCGCATCTGCCCCGAGGGCTCCTACAAGATACAAAAATAAAACGCTGGAATAAATCTTTCTGCACGCTAAAGAAAGCAATACAAACAAGTAAATACGAATAAGAATGAATCGAAACCTCCCAAGCCAAGGTGATATAATGGGTATACGGCGCTCGAACGATTAGTAGCACGGCATCGCCTCGCTTCAACGCCGTTGCTCTTGCGTAATGCGATGCAGCGAGTAAGTCTTAATAAAGGTCCTCGAGATGCTGCCTTTGCTCGCGGGCGCGTTTAGCGACGCTGTGAGCAAAATTCGTCGGGAGCTTTTAAAACGGGCCGCAAGTGCCGGCGGAAAGGCGCCGCAAACGAGCTACTGGTACTCGAAAGCGTTTTGTAAGGGCCCTTTTTGTTTCTCCCTTCTTTAAGTATGCTGCCGTTGCGGTTACGATACCTTAGACCCCATTCAACTTTTTCTTTTTGTCTCTTCTATCTTGTGAAACTACGTTAAAATCGTAGCGCCTGGTGCGTTAAAACGCTCGTCTTAAATTCATGAGGAGTTGTAACGGCAGTTTAAGAAAAAAGCGGCGTAACCATGATCGAACGATGCGATGACTTTAAGTGCCGGCTGCGCTTCTACAGTCAGTGGCACTTTGGTTTCGAAAGAAGGGACGTCATCGTCTTAAACAAAAAAACAAAACGGGAAACGTAATTATGTAAGAGAGGATGGACCATTTATTGATGTCACCTGGTACCACAGTAGCATCGGGATGATATCAAGTGTGAACATCCGATTTTATTGCAGCATTAATTGGACATTCGTTGTTTCGAATCGTTTAAGAGAGAGCAAACCATGTTTAGAAAAAAAAAACCATGGGTTTATACGTCAAAGAATAAAGGTGGATTGGGTCTGGGTTACGGGTTGTGAACACCATGCAGAAGACATAGTTTTTCTAGCGGTAGGTGCCAAAGGGAAATGAAATGGTTTATACAATTTTCCTTTAAAATATCCAAAATTAAAAAAAAAATTAGGAGGCATTTTTTGTTGTGTTTTTGTAAGTCTATATAGGGAGAACTTGCAATGGATATGCAGTCAAATCTATGAACAAAAGGGTGCTCACACACCTAAAGCGACGATCTAACCTGTGAACACACACTCACAACTTTCTAAATGTCACATAACGTTGTCCGTGAGTATTAAAAGCATTCCACAAGAGAGTGGCGCCGCGGTGCGACTTCTAGCAGAGCCATTTAGCATGCACATCTGCTGTAGCCGACGAGCAGCAAGAATTGCGTCAGTCGTTTCTAATCAACGACTGCTTACCTGAGTACCGTGCTATACATGCGTCGGAGGTCACAGCCGGCACTGAGGTACTTTACTTCGGAGATAAAAAATAGAAACAATAATCACCCCAACCCCCCCGAATGAGGGGCCCATGGGCCGCTCATTTCAGTGCTGCGCTGTGGTTTGGTTCCAATGGCCACACGAGGCACTGGAGATGAGATGACGTTTCTGAGCCTCCTTTTGCTTCAAAGCAAACAGCGCAACTTTGAACGGACGGAAATGCCAACCTTCAAGCTATTGTATTGGCCGCGTCTTTAGCATTGCATCAGGCGCTGTTGCCGCCACGTTCAGTTTATTCAGTCTAAAACGGACACTTTCTCGTTTGAAGCTCTCTTTGAACAGTAGTGTGATTGTAGAGCATGAACCAATATGTCGAGAGATTCGGAGGACGTTTATGCACTAACTCCACAAAGCTTCACGCTGACAGCGCAGCGAAGGCGACAAAACGCGAGTTAGCCCGCGCTTCTTGCTTTGATACGTGCCTTCCTTGCTCTAGTGATCACTCTCCTACAGTGGCTCCGCGAAAGCACCTTTTTTAAAGTTAGAATGTCGAGCTTGTAGCAATCGCTGTCCTCTAAGCTTGAGGGTGGACACAAAGCAAGTTAGTATTTGCGCATGAAATTCACTTCCGCCTCATAGTTGACAAAAATGCGGCTGATGCAAAAGAAATGAAAAAGTTAAGTATATTTGAGGGCTTATTAGCGCCAAGATGTTTCGGTGGTGTAACCATCAGCATTTGCCTCGCCGTGACGTCACGAGTTTTGATCCAGGCTACTTATCAGCCAGTGCGAGCGACAACTCCGGTTGTATGGGTGAGAGGTACGGTGGAAGCTCGAAGCAATCGTATTCCTAAGCCAACACGCCGAGGCTGACAGTGGCTGTGTTACAATATTTTCTTAATAATCTTACTCCAGCATAAAGGGTTCGTGCCTTGGCGTTCGAAAACCTACCCTTGTCCAGCGTTGCATTATCTGTCGTCACGTGACATGAGCCACCGGAGTAACTCGGCTCTATTTGGAGGAGGTTTGGGACAAAGCCTGAGTTACATTGCTAGTATTTCCGTCGATGAAAGCAGAAGTAAGCTCACTAAGGTGAGCGTTTGGCCAGTCATGGAAGGCAGACGAAAGCCGACAAAAGCGACGCTTTTAATTGCGCACGTCGCGAGGGGGGAGGGGATCGGTGCCTATTGCACACCAGCTCGGAGCACTGGGAGCGAAATCTCGCGCTGTAGCACCCGAGGACCCTGTGTTCAATCCATACCCCTGACTGTTTCGACCTAGATGAGCCTTGTACCGGCGTGCGGTCGTGTACGACTACAATGGGGTGCGCCTTAAAGACCCCAGGCTAGCGGCTGTTTTGCGCTGGTTTGCTTTTTAATCTACAGCTGGAGACACCAGACGCCGATTCATGCGTACAGCGCCTCAAGGGCAGTAAACGTGATTTCTACTTGTTTCATATTTTTAAAAGATTATCGATATGAAATATAACACCCTTTAAATATTTTGACAGCGCAACTGTTGGCAGTACTCAAATTATCATTCCTGTTCCTGCACCACCTAAACATTCCAACAGTTCAGAAGTTTTTTTTGTATTGATTTATTTATTTTTAACTTTGGCGTATTGATTTTCTTTCCAGAACAAAGCGAAGCAATAGAAGGCGTTATTGAGCCGAAGCACTTTTGCGCGTCTTGGTTAATTCTTGTCTTCTCACTTAGCTGTTATCGAACATACCCCGACGTGTATTTGTATCGGCGACACATTGTCGATACCACTCTCAAACATTTTCTTGATTTCGTTTGATGCATTTGGCTTGCCGGTAATGTCACTGGTACACTTGCATCCATTTTGGTGTTTGTTCTCTGCGCGTTTGATAAACATAATGTTTTATTTTTTAAACAATTATTTTCAGTCTCGAAATGGATCGGAGCCTGGGTTTGAAGAAAAAAAAAAGATTAAAAAATATTAAGATTGTATGTTCTTACATTTACCCTCTAAATTTTAACCTTTTTAATTTTCCTATCACAGGCGTCGTTTTTTTTTGTTTTTTTTTGTTTTTTTTCCTTCATGGTGAAATTCCGTCAGCTTGCTTGCACTCTAATTTCCTTTTCAAGTTTCCATATTTTTTGTTACCTTTTCACTCCCGCATTTATTGACAGTTCCGCTCATTTCTGCTTTAAAAGACGGGCAACCCACTCAAGCGAGCTGCCTCAGCAGGCCGAACTGGTGACCTGAGTCGACTATGCAATATAAGTCATCTGGAGTGTCTACTTTCCAACAAAGGAACTGAGAAAGGCGATCGCTGCAATCCACAAAAGGAACTGGGCGAATGGCAAAGTTAAGCATATACGTTTACAAAAAAAAATTAATAATAATAAAAACAATCTGCTTCTGACACCAAACATGACGTCTCACCATGACGATGTTCGGAGTCAAAGCCCAGACTCGTTTTTACGTTCAAACACATTTTCATCCTTGTCATTCTCCGAGCATCATGAGTAGACCGCAGCGATTGGCTCTCCCACATGCTTGGCGGGAAAGTAGACGCCCCAGATTTTGTAAAGAGTTGCATTGTATCTAATTTATACATCCGGAAGTGAGTCAGTCCCAAACGGCGTGTGATCTCTAAGCTGTAGATGAGTAAATTAGCCAGTGCAGCACAACCGCTAGCTTGAGGTCTTCAACGTGCAGCACGCAATGCGGAGCGCAAGTTTATCTGCTTCTTTTGCATGGGTGGTGGTGTCATCACAACGCCGTGCTCTGATTGGGTCTTACTGAAGGATATTATGTTGACCTCAAGGCAGCTTGCTATGAGGTCTACCCACTATCCTTCGATCAGAGGCAATCAGAGCTCGGCGTTCTGACGTCGCCACGACCCCTGGAAAAAAAGGAGAGGATCCAGCGCTCCACACAGTGTTGCACGATCGCAGGCCTTTACGATGCTCATCCAGATCTAAACGGGCAGGGGTGGGGATTGAACCCAAGACTCCCGGGCTCGGGACGACGTCAACGACGACTTCTGGGACGCACTCTCAGACAACCTACACGACGACGTCGTGCGTATGCGGACGTCCTGCGTATGCGGAGGTGCCTTCGAGGCAAGAGAACCCTCTCGCGAATGGTGAAACAGCTCAAGAATATTACTGCATTAAAAAGCAGTACCACGGCCGTGTGAATGAGGAGTGTTGCTCCTGGGAAGGGGGGGGGGGGGGGAGGGGGTAGAAAATATGGGGAAAAAAGGTTGGTCAAAACTTAAGCGTGAAGATTACGTCTATCATGATTGTGATGAACTCACAATAAAGGTAGTTTTGGTTTTAATTCGATAGCATTCTTTAGCTACCCTTGTCTCCAGATTTCTTGGACTTGCTAACGTACTGCCCCCAACGCGCAGTACGTTAGCACAGTAGGCCATTTCAGCTCACTCACATTCTCACACTCCTTCACTTCCTCACCATCTTCGAAGGACCTGACGTCCTTGACGTCGTTCTCGATGTCGTCCTAGAGGTTTTTTTAAGTCGTCCTTGAGATCGCCCTAGAGGTCGTCCTAGATGTTGTCTCTGACATTGTCCTATAAGACGTTCTCCTCGACGTTGTCTTAGAGGTCGTCCTAGACTTCGTCCTAGACGTCGTACTTGAGGTCGTCCTAAAGGCGGTCCTCTGGATCGCCCTAGAGGCCATCCTAGAGGTCGCCCTACACGTCGTCTTTGATGTCATCCTCGGCATCGGCTTAGACGCCGTCCTTGAGGTTGTATTAGACGAATGCTGTCCCAATTCATAGACAGCGAACAATAGTGCTTTCTGTAGCCATAATTTGATGGAGTCAATTAGGCAGCGCGAAAAGTGTATCATCAGAGCGTTCATCGCCTTGATGCGCTTGCTATCCCAGACTGAAACAATCGGGCGCACGGAATGCAACGAGGAACTGCACCTATTGCGCGTGATCGGTTGAACCGGTCAGAGGAAACCTTCAAAGTTAACGAGTGCCGTGACGCTGCTCTTTTGTCGCTGCTCGATTGGCTACGTCGGATCGCGTCATCGGCTGCTGTCGGACCTCTTGTGGAAAGTAAAGTCTTCGACAAGCCGACCCAAGTTGAAATCATAGATACAAATATACAAGAATTAAATGCACCAAAGAGGGTGGCGGGATTTCCCCGGTGCGGCAGCTATTGTCGATTCCACACGGTGCATTTAACGCGAGAACCGGGGCGGCTCGATCCTGCCGTGAACTATATAAATTCTGTCTGGAAAGTTTATTTACATTAATGCGATTTGAAAACTTATTTGGTGTATGCTTTTGTTGTTAACTCCTTTTGTTCCTTACATATTGGTACCCGCTTTTCAAAGTACTTACAAAATATTATCATCTGAGATCAGCCTAAAAAAAGAGAACATAGAGAAATGAAAACAGCTATTTGTGAATGATTGCCAATCAATTGCTTAGTTGAAGTGAGCTATTCCAGGGTAAACCCTCCCTTTCAATCAATACATGGGTTACTTTATAGTTTGTGTGCGTACAATTCATTTCCAATAAAATAAAGTCAACAAAAAGTAAGAGATATCACAAACCGGAAAACACTCTTTCTTAAACGTATTGACGGTGTCTAAGGGTGCGATATTAATAGGAATGTGGCTCGACCTTGGGTATCTACCGAGTGGACGACCCTGGTCTTGCGAAAAATCTGTCGCTCGTCCTGAATGACGCGAATGCAGAATGTGTTTTTAGGGTTTTTGGAAAAGCCCACTTTTTATGCCTGATTTAAATACAAATATCGGAAGCGCCCCCGGGCCGAAATGAAGTCGCTGATTATTAATATTGTACCCGATTCCATTACTGCGTATCAAAACGTCCCGGCATACACCCGGTTATCTTTTAATGAAGCATTCCTTCGAGGAAATATAAAATGCTTTCTAAATATTTTTGTCATCTCTCCCGTTAATTAGGCCTCATCCAATTTATGGTTTAAATATTAACGAAGAGTAGGAAATGAGAAGTTTATTGGAACATTTGGGCTTTCTTCATCAAATGTCCTGGAAAACAATTGGTCGGTGAAGTTTGACTCTTAACCCGAAGCTGTATAACGCTCATCACTGAGTTATTATTTATTTATATATTTATTTATATTCCATGGCGGGACTAAGCGTTCGTTTATATATATATATATATATATATATATATATATATATATATACATATATATATATGTATATATATAGGTTTTTTTTTTCTTATAAACTTTACAGATTTGTTTAAAGAAAGCTGTGAAGATACATTTACGCGGTTTGTGCAGGTGAGTTATACAGCCAAGGGGACATAGTGTATGGGGCTAGTCGTAACGATCAGTGGGCTAATTAAGTAAAATTTATTTTTTTTAAATTTTAATTACATGAAATATTTATAAGGTTCAAATTAGAAACTTGTTGAGCGTCGTCCAAAACCCGTAAGTCGGTAAGTTTTAGAAGCAATTTGAACTCGTGAGAAGCGCAGTAATACGCTGAAGTTACAAGTCGTGGAGCAGGTAGAAGGCTAGCGGTTGTGGTAAGGCGCCCGCGCTATTTGTCCGTTTCTTATGAGAGCCCCAGCCTTGTACCTGCGCACGAGTGGTAACTTTAGCGCACTGCGCTTCTCACGCGCTCGATGCCGTTCTACAAATTACGAATTTAGTGGTTTTGGACGACGCTCAGCAAGTTTCTAATTGGAACCATGTCACTATTTTCACTAATTAAAAACTTACTTAACATATCTTACTTAATTATAAACTCATCGTTACGATTAGCTCCATATACTATTTCCCCCTGACCCTATAACTTACCTGGACAAACCGCATAAGTGTACCTTTCACGGCTTGTTTTAGACAGATCTGTAAAGCTTAAAAAAAAAGCACCTTGTACATATACACCTTTTCTACGTGGGCGTCGCCATCTTCAATTCTGGAACTTCCAATATGCGTGAAAACATCGCTTTCTTCTCGCCTCAACAGTAGAACGTGTTAACATTTTAATTGGAACTGCCAGTCGTTCTTGTTATGAACCTTCTATACTTTTTTACTTGTTCGGGGCTGTGATATCTTGCTTTTTTTTTTCTTTCTCGGAACGCATACCGGTAAGGGGGACAACGTGTCTGGTTGCGAAGCTAAACGAGGGAGAGGGAGAGAGAGAGAGAGGGGGGAGAGAGAGAGAGAGTTACTGAAAACTTAAGAAACGTGGAGCAGGCCAATCGAGTACGTTCTGTGTTATCACTCCGCATCTGATGAAAATCCGGAAGTACGCCAGTAGGAACGTCCAAGAGCTGGTCACAAGGCAAGAAGCGCGAAGATAATAAATCGCACTCTGCGTTCGATCGGATGTCAGGGCCACGACCTACGTTTCTTAAGCTCTCGGTGACTACAGAAACAAATCATTGGTATTCCTTTAATGAGCTCAACCATTGGGATTATGGTCAGTGTCAGGTGCCAGTGAGGAGAGCAAGTAGCCCGCTTCTCGCGCGGGAGTTGCGAGGACGCGAGAACGACGCCGAGCTTTCACTGGCTCATTAAAAAAAAATAGTGCGTAGACCTGAAAGCATTTAACATTAAGATCTACCCACTATTGTTTTCAGTTGACCAATAATAGCTCGGCGTGGTTATGACGTCACCGAAACTCCTGCGCAAGAAGCGGGACTTGCTATCCGTATACCCATGTTGCATGAGTAGCTGGTGGAAGCATGACCAGAGGGATGCAGTTCCGCTCACCCTTCTCATTGGCTCGACTGGTTTGGAAATTAACAATAAGGTGGGGTCCACGGTACATCTCACCACAGCTCTTTACTATTGAGAGTTACGTCGTTGGTTGAATACGCATGGCAATGTAATCTTTTGTCGCTACTCATGCATAGCTGCTATGACGCTGTATTTGTGTCACCTACAGGTACATTACAATGCGATACAAAACGAGTTATAACGTTTCTTTTGTCAATCTAACAGGTACATTTGCATATAAACCAAAAAGGTGTGTGCCTTCTTGGTTATTGGTTTCTTTTTCTTGATTCCGGGTTTCTTTTTCTTTTATGGTTCCGTTTTTGTTTTTTTTTAAATTTGTAAGTGTTCGTATAAGGTGATATTCATTCCCACATGTTCGGTGCTTTTCGGGTAATAATTGGGCGAAACGTTTGAAATTTGCCGGGACAAGATTGAGTGAAACAGGACACGGACATGAGATTCCCGAAGCTCCAGGTAACAAGCGTGCACCCGAATATTTGAAGAACGTTCCCGTGAATGCAGGAGAGGGAAACGACGGATTGTCTCGTCCGAGGAATTTATTCTCATCATCTTCATCATCATCATTATTATCATTATCATTATTATCAAAAGTAGCGTCGCGGATAGTTACAAGAAGTTTCTGTTTCTGGTCAAAGCAAAATTTAGGTCCAGGTTTTTTGTTATTTTTCTGTGAAGTTTGTCTTCTTTTTTTTATTATCCAAAAGCATCTTCAATACGGAGTGTTTAGTTTTTTATCATCCTGATAAAACCGTATCGGAAGTTAATTTTTAGGGTTTGTCGGTATTAATTGAAAACACGGAATCCCACCTAAGGCCAGTGCATTGTTTCACCGATGGGGATATGTTCCATACCTCAATGCGGCACTTGACGGCGACTTCAGCAACACCTAGGTACATCCTTTCTGTCAACCGCACACATGCCTCATCTAGACCAAACTGACCGGCGGTGTCGGGAACTCACCTCGGTGTGGCCTTTTTTCCTAGACTCAACGATGAACAACGTAACTTTCGGCTGTCTTGGATTGCTGGAAGTCGGAACACTTCGGCATCCGCAATAACGGAATACGCTGCAAGAATACAGCCGAACAATCAAATTATCCTTCAAGTTCGAGGAAGTACGAACAAATCGATATTGGAAAGTTTTGGTGGGGTGGTGCGTAAGGTTTCTTTTTGCTTAGAAGGAGAGCTAACGATGTTCTAACAACTCTCCAAAATCAAGTCCAGGTTTTATTTGTTGGCCCAGAAAAGATTAGAAAGTTCAGTCACGTTCTAACCTAAATAAGGCATCTCAGCCGAAGTGCCGAGGCCACATTAAGTAATTCAAAGGGGAAAAAAATGTGTACGAACGGCTCCGAGAACTTCAGATAGAGCCGCGGCTTACTCTAGACCATTAAATTTTTCTTAGAGATGGAACTTGGCGACTGTACAATTTGTGTGCTTAGTACAGTGCACTGTAATAATATATTGCAATAGAATGCGACGAAATAAAACGCCCCACAAAAAGCACATATACATTCGACTACAACACATTAAAATATAATACTATAGCAAAGTTCCGCCACCATAAATCACTACAGTACTAAATAAAATCTTGTGGGGTACAATATATTAACATGTGCTTGAATATTATATTATAGGAAACCAAAAATTTCATTGAGTGGAAGTAATTCAAATAACAGTGTAAAATGAGTGTCTCTCAGATTATTTAAGGCAGTGAGAAGAGGTGAATAATTTAGGAGTGAGGAAAGCAAGAGGTGTGTCTTAGAAACTTCACGCGTTGTGATTGGTTACTCAGCGCACTTAATATCGAATAACTCAATCTCATTGGCGGCCCTGCAATACTTAGAGAAACTACACTTGCCACGCCCAGCTTCTTTGAAACTGTCAGTGACTTAAAACCATGAAATTGTCCGGGAATTCACTGATTCATCAGGCGGCGATGTCGAGGTTTCTCGGATGTTGATTAGTTGTATATCGAAAGTCATAGGGACTAATGCATTTTTTTAAATATTTATTTGCATTCAGTCTAACTGAAATAGACAAAATATCTGCGGAAGCAGTTGCTGTACTCTTTGCGCGCCTGCGGTGCCGTTAGCCGTTTCTAAGGAAATATTTTGCGTTCTAAGAAATTTTAATAATTTACAAACACTCTAGGATCATCCCAGTCTGACACAGTAACTGTGTGTGTCAGTTTCTGTTTTTAACATTAATATTTCAGAACTGAAACCATTCTCGCTATGAGACAGAACCGAAAATGCAGTATATACAGAGAATGTACAAGAAAAATATATCCACCCAAGCACGGAGCTTCACGATTTAAAAATGTGACGAGACTTACGCGTTTCAGAAATCCCCTAAAAGCACAACTCGCTATTTTCGTTCCGAAACACTCATCGGGAGGCAAGTCATTCTTTATGATGTGGACGACAGGCCATCTGTGGAAACGGTGCATAATCCCTGTGGTCATTGGGTACGAGGAAGGAATATCTCTCGACGGAATAGAAGAGTCTCAACCAGTTATCTCTACGCTGCCCGCAACGTGAACGGGTGCTCCGCGCTATCATAATCGAAATCGGCGACGACCGGAGAACGTCAGTCGCCATACCCCTCGGGTCCAGTTACCTGACATTACTTTATGATATATTACTGTCTTTTATTGTTAGTGCAATAACCACGTGCTTCTGTCCTCGTCGTTGTGCTGGTTTTGATTTTCATGCTGAATGCTTCCGGTTGTGAGACGGTAAAAGAGATCCATATGGAAAACCGCCTCACTGGCAGGCACCCCTTTTCGTGGCGGATGATTAAGTGGCTTTATACTTGCTTTCCTTTCGTACGTTATTAGTACCGATGTTTATAAAGCTTATCACCCCAAAAATATTTTACATATTATTTGTTTTAGATTCGTTGCACGTTTCGAAATTCGCGCTTAGATTACGTCGGCAGTGTGTTCCAAGAAGAACGACCGCTCATAGAGGGAAAAAAAGAAAAAAAAAAAAGATTACAGGTACATGCCATCCGCTACAGTGACCTTCACCAAGTTGGATGTCTAGAAAATAACACAGGCCAAAGAGCGGGACGGGGTTGGGTCGTATTTTGCCATGTTTTCTTTTTTGGAAACCCATACTAATTTTATGATGCAAAAGTGTGCGTAAGAGCTGGTTAAGAAGCGTCATAACCTAAAACCTCAGATTGCAGGCTTGTGAGGTATCGGGAAAACTCCCTTATGGTTTGGTAAGCTAGACAATAAGAAAAAAGGAAATACTAACTTCGTTCGCTGAACTAAGTGAACACTCACTTTCACGTGGGACACTGTGTGTGTCAAAAGGCGGGAAGATTGATGTCTTGGTTGTAGCAGGGAACTTTCGCCACTGCCGCTGCACTGCCAACATAAAGTCCAAGGAATAGGAAAACAAAATTGCATCATAGCACGGTCCAACGATGCCCATTCGGATTTTGAATAAACACGAACATGATGGTTAACCCTAGACACTATAATTATTTACTACCTGGTTTTAAACCGGTGTCCAAGAGGCTTACATATATAACTGGATCTTTTAAGTTTCCTTATTTTAAATATTGCGTCATCTATAAATCCGAAGTATTCAGCACCAATTTATGGAGCGGTATTGAATGAAACCCTCTATATTCTGTTGGGAGTTAAACGGGTTTCAAAAAGGATGTCGCCTTGCAGTGCGAGAGGCGAGAACATACCCGCTTGAAATATTTCTTTCGGGAGTTGTTTTAGCATAATCGACGATTAATTATTGCTTTTACAAAAGCTCTTTCATTGGAGTTACCTTCTGTGTACTTCGAGGACTTATGCGATATGTAAAATATGGGGCAACAAAAAAGCAGTGCCGTATTTGCCGTATTTACACTTAAAATTATAAATATAATGTAAAAAAAATTAAACCCATTTTTTCTGTCTTCTAAAAAACTGCAAGAGCGTTGATTGAAAAAAAAAAGTTGCACAGAGAATTGGAAGATTTCTGTGCGTTCCCTGCGTAAACTCAACATGGCATCAATTCGCGTATCGTGGGACTCGCGGGGACGGCGATGGCAGCGAACGACGGACGTGGGACCTCTACTTGAGAACTGTCGTTGGCAGTACCGGTGCATTCGGTCTTCCTTTTAACGACAAATTTTTTTACGGATCAAAAGAATTGGTATTCATCCCGTGCGACATGACCGACCACCAAGCCGATTTGCACGAAGGCGTCGCCGAGCCATCGCCCCCTTCTCGTGGCTGAAGACGTCGCTCGCGTGAATGTCATGCACGAAGTGTGTACTTGGAGTTTAATATGCACGCGTACGATTTTTTTACTTGGTGCAAATGCGGCGAATGCGCGGTGCTGCCCGACTTCGACCCGGGAGTGCCTTTACTGGAAGGAAATCGGCAGCAAACGTTTGGATCTACAGTAGATCGGCTGCATTAATACGACGAGTTCCCTCAGTAGCTCAGAGTCTGCTTTACACGCAACACGCCCAGGTTCAAATCCTAGTGTGGGCGTACGTTTTTTTTTTTTTTTTGTCGAACATTTTGCGATATTAACATTTCTCTTTTTTTTTTTCAATTATCACTGTAAAAAAAAATGTTGTGGACAATACGTC
This sequence comes from Ixodes scapularis, assembly GCF_016920785.2. Taxonomy (NCBI): domain Eukaryota; kingdom Metazoa; phylum Arthropoda; class Arachnida; order Ixodida; family Ixodidae; genus Ixodes; species Ixodes scapularis. Next base: position 57,912,940 of record NW_024609882.1, read on the forward strand.
GCTGAACTAAATGGTATGGGATTTCCTTTTTTGACATCTGCAAACTCAATGTAGTCACTTTCTACAAAATGCAAGAAGAGTATGAATCGGGAGGTGTCCGCTTTCTGACGTGCCCGGAACTGTTCTACAAGAATTGCAATCAGTCATTGGTCCCGATCCCGTTGATTTTTCAAAAACTTGTGCAGACTCTACCACACAATGCAACTTTCAGATGCAGGACATGTGAGGCAGCTCTTCAGGCAACATCTTGAGGTCATTCTTTTCGGGAGCCGATCACAAGAATTCAACACGGACACTCACTACTCATTTCCAACTCTTCAATGTACAAAAGAGCTCATCTTAAAGTGCAGAACAGCGAGCGGAACAAACATAACTGCATAGGAATCGCACAGCAAATAATTCCCGCCACGCAAATCGTCTGCTGCGCGCCGAAAAAAAAAAAAGAAAATATAGAGGGAAAAAATGCGCACGGTCGGGTGAAGCCACGTGACTTCCGGGACACACTCATCCTCCATATTTCCCCGACCTCCGTGCGCAGGTTTCGGTTTCGAGCAGTTTCGTATTTTGGCTTTATTAAAAATTTACGTGACTCTGTAGCAAAATATTAACTAGGTAGCATTCCGACACCATAATAGATTTATCCATAGATTTATTACAATAAACACTAGAGGTTCAGCTGGCGCTACTGTATACGGAAATTCCGGTTGCAAATTGAAGGAGACAGCAACCAGTTTACTTTTCCAGTCTTCCTGTGTATTCCCCTGGGAAAACGCACGTGACATTTCTCTTTTCGCCAGGGAATAATAGAAATCAGCGTAGTTTCTTTACTCGTAACGGGTAATATGTAGCTTTATTCAAATTATAAAAGTGTAATTAATTTAGTTAATGGTTTTCTTTTATTACTGAGCGATGTTTTTAGTAGCAAAATTTGAGGCCCAGATCTATGTTGTACAGCATAATATGTCAATACACGCAATCAATTCAAGCGAAAACAACAGCAATCGTATTTATTTCAGAACAACAACACTAGGTTACTGCTTTATTTCGATGATTCATGCACAGTTTATTACTAATCTAGTACGTGTTCTTCGTTCTATAAATCCATGCTTCGTTCTTGTCGTCTGTTTTGATTGTTTGTTTTGGCATATATTAGCATCCTTTTAGTCGTCAAGCTGATTCACTCTGTGCACTTCAGAGCATTGACTATAGGCATGAATACGTGCCCTATAATAGCAGTCTGCGGTGTCAACACGTATTATACATGTGTATTGCTCTATTTATGGCGCAATGTTCGGCGCCATGAATTCTAAAGAAAAACGCTGTGGCGCATATTTTTGTACACCCGAGTGTAAAACGTTTTAATTTTTTTTATTCTGTCACAACGCTAAAGAATATTTGCTCTAATAATCAAACGCAAAGAGGACACGCATTTGCTTTTCCCCATAGGAATACATTGCCGAAGTCCAATTTAGATTGGTTGCTGTCTGCTTCGAAATGCAACATCACACTAGCGCCACATGAACCTCAATCATTTATTCTTAATAAATCTATGGATTCATTTTTGCGCTTTGCGGCGCCACCATTGAACAGCGTGTGCACCGTGGAAAAGCGCGTGGATAAACACGCGCGTGTTATTTCACGTAGTGGAAGTAAAGCAAAAAGAAGCAGACGAGGCTCTGACGAACATGGAGCACAAGAGCAGCGCAGAGTAGAGCAGCGCAGGAACCTTTTATCTCTCACGCGCTGCTCCACAATGGTGAGCGGCGACTCAGCGCCGATGCATTTCTGCTAAACCGACCACTGGGCACAGCATCATCGTCTCATTGACGTCCTTTTCAGCGCCGATTCGCCGCTGTGCTGTATCTGTGAAAAGGCCGTTATGGTGTTAGCCCTGGGACAAGCGCGTTCGCAACGTCATGCCGCCGTGACCCTGATAATACATCATAAAAAAGACAGTCACTGTTTGAGGCGTGTCCTTTTTTAATATGACAGTTCTATAACATGGATTACATTACAACTGCCAGCAGACATATTCGAATCGTACGCACGTGCGAAGCAAGAATGTTTCGAACATGCGTGATGCGGGGCAGCAGGTAATTCCATCATCATGTCAGCAGCGAACACGGAGTCATTTGCATGGTGTATGAGCAGTATGACTCTACTTTGTCTCGTCCTACGATGGACTAAATGCCAGAGCCACAGGGCGCCAGGTTCCATCCCGTTCCACGCTAAACTATGGCATGGTTAACATTGATTACAGGTAAACGTATAATGCTCCGAATCAAAAAGCGCTGCCTCATTGCAATAGCTTCGACACTACAAGGAGCCTGTATCTCGTGGCTTTTTTTTTTTTACAGCGTAAAATTGTTGAGTCACTAGTGCTGCTCGATTTGAACCAATGTCCGCCAATCCCCATCAGTAGTCCGAGACGCGGGTACCGATGCTTGCATCAAGGCGAAATACCACGAAATTTCTAAGTGCTCCTCGTTGTTGGATATGGCGATCTGTAGCTTTTTCCTTTAGTCCATCGTAGGGTGTGACGAAGTGTGGTTCTACAAGCGCTCAATTTGTTTTAGTATCTTAGAACGATACGCGGTTTTATGGTTTATCTTTAAGGCATACGCCCAGTTTGCCATCGTAGAGCACACTTGATAGCTCGCATTATCTGCACATTCAGGCATCAGAACAAACGCATTTCTCGGGGACGAATGTGGTCTGACCTACCTATTTCAATGTCACTGTCTCGACTGCGTAACGTCCAGTAAAATGGGATATAAGAGAAGGCACCTCGGAACTTTATGCAAGTCTAAAGCGTCGTCGCCACCTACTCGACAGATTTGTCTGACAAATATTAGCCGAGAAAGAGTGGGAGGGTTACGCACGCTGAATTGTGGTACACCGGAGAATAGCGTACGAGCGCGGTTCGTCTCGGCATGGAGACTGCAATACGCTTTAATAAAGTGCTAATTCTAGCGAAGTTCAATGTAAGCTCAGCTCAATCACTTGAAACAAGTCGAGACGCAGTTCCCGCTGAATGGGCTCTTTTAAATACTTCTTAGACACCGCAAGGTTTGTGCGTGACCCTAAAATATTTGCAAATGTATTGTATCCTTGACTGAAACTAAGAGTTCCAGTAGATTTCAGTAAATATTCTTCCTCCTCTCCAGCGGACTTGACCGTCTGAGACGTGGCGACTTGGTTAAGGCAAACAACCTGAAGGTGCTATTTGAAGTTGGCCGGCACAGTTATGTTCGTCTGAAACATTTACGGTATGAATGAACAGGTTTTAATGAACTCGGATTAATATAGTCGGAAATGTGCACCTATCGTCTAATCAGGAAGTGACATCTTTAAAGGACATTTAGAACTTCAATCAAATCAAAATTGAATTCGGTTGCTTTAAGTTCTAAACCAATGACGGGCATCTGGCAGGCCCCAGCGAACTGAGGATTAAATTCCATCACCTGGAAAATTTCTGACAAAAACCGAGATCTCGGTTGGATCGTGCCTTCCCCCGATATGCCTCCGTCAGATTGTGGGTGCCTGGCTGGGATTCGAACATGACACCTGGGTATTCCTAGGTTGGCGCTTCGCCTCGGAGCCACTGAGGTGGCTTTTATTGCTTCATGATCGTAGTATAAAGGTAAACACTGCAGAAGGTGCAGACATGTTCGCATAACGATGTTAATAGTGCTTCGCTCATATTCCAAAATGCGAAAAGAATTAGTAAGCAGAGTATTAAAACAAAAACCTCGTGGTTATGATACATTCCAACAGATTTAGGTTATATTCCGAAGCAAACGTGACAACATAAAAGTAAAATTTTTGTTTCGTTGCCGTATTGAAAATTTTCCACTCACGACTTCGATATATGACACGGCATCAAAGTTGTACCAGTTTCAGTAAGCAAGTTGCAAACGCAATATGCGCTACACAAATACCAGCTTAAAATTAAACCGTTTGACTTGGTATGTGCGTATCACTAGAAACGAAAGACGTAAAGGAGCTATTTCAGAGTCATCTTACCTGAGCTACAGCTCAAAGACAAAGAAAGGCTCATCGCTTGCCTCAAAGAAGTTGATCCAGTATAAGCTCAACAAAGCAAACATGCCATGGTGCTTCTAACTTCCCCGCTCCATAACGACTAATTGATTCTTTATTTTAGATGTGCTTAAATACGCAGCGTCACACCACATAGTTAGAGGCTCTGATCCGAATGCGACTACCCCAAACAAGGCTCATACATTCGAAAGATAAAACCTTATGGCGTTGACATGCAGACTGGAAAATTTGTTTTCGGGCCCAAAAATAAAGAGAGAAAAAAACCATTTTGGTGAAGTCAACAAACCTCTTCTGTACTTATCAACCTATTTGTTTGTGCACGTTCAAGCGTGACAAGGTTGTGAACAAGCTATATTTTATGTCTTTAAGAAGTGTGATGCTTCTGGCTCAAGTGGGGCGAAGTCTCATCTGCACCAAGAGCACGCGCGGCCTACCTCTTCGATCCCACCGGGCTATTACGAGGGACACATTTTGTCGAGCAAGGACGTCTGGACAGAAACCTATTTCGTCCGAGCTACGGCAAAACCACTGCCATCAGTCCCACGTGGAATTCGTCCAGTTCCGAAACTCTGGTGCAATAACTTCCCAGCTAAACGAGAAAAAATATAAACAACCTGAGATACAAAAAAATCGCTTCTTTTGGATTGGGCTGGGTGGCGAAGCGAAATGTCCAACCTGCTCCCATTATGTTTAGTGTGTGTGTGTTTGTGTGCTTGGGAAAATAGGGGATGTTTATTGCTGGAAGATGGAAGCGCTTAAACCGCTCGAAACGACCCGTTTATTGCTCACCAAGTAAAGCTGTGCCGTCCAAGGTTCATCCTCGGAAGCGAAAATGTCTCGTCCCGTACGGTGTTCAAATGACGATTTGTCGTGTAATTTTATTTCCAAACTATTTCGGCTCCTTTTTTTCTTTCAATTGGGAGCGGTGACATAAGTGTGGCGGTGTTATAAAGGATGTTATCCCGGTGAGCTTCCCGAAGAGGTGCTTGCTTTAAATGTAGTACTTGAGTGGCTGATGGCGTTCCCCCGGTTGTTTCGAGATTTGGAGTGCGACGCTTTATGTCGGCAGCAGCGAGAACATTTTCTTTTTTAAGCCCAAGCAAAAAAACGACCACTTCGGTTTTTGTTAATTGGCTCTTGGCATTGTTATGGCTCGAATTTGTCATGCCACACGTCTGGTATTTTACGATAGCGCAGTCGTTCCTTTCTTTACGGCGGTCTTGGGCTCTTGTGAACGTCCGACAGTAAACACGATGACTTGCATTTCTCCACCCAGGATTTAGTGCTGACTTATGTCTGTTTTTTTTAAGCATAATGGTGAGTGCTTTTTTTTTATTAATTTTAAATTAACAAAGAGTACAAATGAACGCGATAAGAAAAATAACTCGTTTTGTGTTATGGATGTTGATTGTACACCGCGCCATATTATCACCGATGTAAAGGGTAGGCGAATGAAAAACTAAAAATAAGCTCTTAAATTTAAAAAAAAAACCTATGCCTGTAACTCAAACAAGAGAATAAATAGTACATAGCAAGATACGTCGATGACTGGAGGATGACTGACTTGAAGCAGCGCGTTACAATTGAGCGCGTTCGTGGATATTCCGAACCAGAAAACACGAGAGCCGAGAATGGGTGGCACCTTTCCAGAAAAAAAATGGACCGATATAAAAAAATTACAGCTACATTTCATCTTTAAAATACTATATTGAATAACATCCGATATCTAAGGTTCTATCGTTGAAAACATTTTAGAGAACATTGAACTGTCCTCCGGTTGAGTTGAAAACTTTCATTTTGATCAATTTCCCGGGTACATTGAGCGAGAAAGCTGTATGTATACAGGTAAAGTCATATCAATTTTCCTGCTATGTTTAGTGGGAAATTTGTAGTGGTATACGATACGTAGGCCACTACGATTTTCGTGTCTCCACGGGTCACTTGATGTCAATTTCCCCATCAAAAGTGACGGGGAAACTCAATTGGTGTACAGGTCATGTGACGTCATATCACGTGACATCAGTATCCCCTCCTTCATTGTGGGGAAAATTAATTGGGGTATTTATCACGTGACGTTGTATCACGTGAGAGCAACTGACGTCAGGTGACCCAAACACCAATTCAAATTCCACTGTAAATTTAGAGGGAAATGCACGGACCGACTGGACGGGTAAACTTTTGGGTTTGGGGGATCTGCTAAAGAGCATTTAATGTTAAAAAAAAAAGAGCCGCGTTGAGCAAATACCATTAAGGATGATCAACGGATGTGAACAACCCCCTCTACTTTTACGTGACCCTATCACACTCGAATGACGCCAACTCCGCAATAAACCGTTTTCAAAAGCCCGTAGAGCAACATTAGCGGTCATTCATTCATTTCATTTCATTTATTGATACTGTCAGCCCTTGCACAGGGCTATTACAGGGGTGGAGAAAAAAAAAGGACAATAACAAACAAACATGTACGCTTACACGCAAGCATACACAAAGGTTACAGACATATTGAGAGGCTTCGTCATTTCGGCAGTTTACGAAACGAATATCACTTCGTAGTTGTGAAACATTTCTTTACACAAGCTGTAGTGGTTTTAGTTTGTAGCACATACAATAATATCACTGACACGGTCCAGAAATTCATTTAGCGACATAGATGACACAGCAGAATCAGGTAATATATTCCAATCTTTAATAGCCCTCGGAAAAAAACTGTACTTAAAGCAATCGGTTTTAACAGATGGATTAGGAATGTACATGCTATGACGATGTCTTGAGGATTCGGTGGAGGAAATTTCAAAGTACTCGGATTTCCTTATTTTTACGCAAATATGAATAATCTGAAAAAGAAACTTTAACCTTTCATACTTCGTTCTTGATTCAAATGTAGGAAGATTGGCAAGTTCACATAGTTTTGTGGGGGAATGAACGTGGCTGTATTTATTAAAAATAAACCTGGATGCGAGTCGCTGGATTTTCTCCAGCTTATTGCAATTTGTGACGGTATATGGGTCCCATACAATTTTAGAATACTCGATGACGGGTCTTACCAGTGTCTTATAAGCTAGACTTTTTATTTCAGGAGTTGCAATAGCGAGGTTTCGTCGAAGGCACCACAGTGCTTTATTAGCTTTGATGCATACGTTATCAATGTGAGTGTTCCATTTTAGATCAGGAGTAAATATTAAGCCTAAGTATTTATGTTCTTTAACTCTCTCCAACTCAGCACCCGCAATGCAATAATTATAAGCCAAAACATTTATTTTTCTCGTAATAGACATGAAGACAGATTTTTCAGGATTTAGCACCATTTGCCAATTTTGACACCACTTTTTAATTTTTTCTAAGTTACAGTTTAATTCGACTTGATCAGCCGATGTTTCAATTTTATTGTAAATCACACAGTCGTCGGCGAATAGTCTGATTGGAACCGAGATGTCATTGCGCAGATCGTTAATGTAAATCAAAAATAAAAGAGGACCCAAGACACTGCCCTGGGGTACGCCTGAAACAACTGGGGACATAGTGGATTTGCTACCCCCAACTTTAACGTACTGTTTCCGTGATGAAAGATAAGAGGAAAACCACTTCGTGATGGCTGGATTCTTAAAAACAGCACTGATTTTCAATAGCAATTTGGGGTGAGATACTTTGTCGAACGCCTTTGCGAAATCTAGGAATATTACATCAGTTTGACCACGACAGTTTATCCTTTGAGAGAGATCATGAACAGTTTCTATGAGCTGGGTAGTCGTGGAAAGACCTCTGCGGAAACCATGCTGCGATTTAAATAATATGTCATATTTTTCAAGGTAAGCCAGTAGATGTTTAGATATGATATGTTCAAGGAGCTTTGAGCATGTACTAGTAAGGGAAATGGGGCGAAGGTTACAGACGTCATTAACACTACCGCTCTTGTGGATGGGAATAATTTTTGCTATTTTCCAAGCGCTGGGAAAAGAACCGCTACTCATAGACAATCTAAAGATGATAGTAAGGTATTTAGAAACCCACTCAGCATACCTTTTTAAAAATTCATTCGGAATTTCGTCTGGACCTGGGCTCTTTTTTGAGTCGATGTTAAGTAGAAGGTTAAAAACTCCTTGCTCACTTATATCTAAGTTATTGATGGGAGGATTGTTGGAAGAATCACTAAAGCTTGGCAAATTTCCATCATCGTTGGTGAAAACGGATGAAAAAAAAGTGCTAAAATTTTCAAAGCTCTGCTTTTCATTTTTTGGGTCAGAGGCACGCTGCTGGAACTTAGCCGAAGGGTTGACGTACCGCCAGAACTTCTCAGGTGCCTCGCTAAGGAATTTTTTAAGTGTTATACTATAAAACCTTTCTTTAGACTCTCTAACTAGACGCCTCAGCTCCCGACTCAATCGCTGAATGCAAGTTTTTTTTTCTACACCTGTACCATGTGAACTCGCTCGTCTCCGCTTCAGTTGTCGTTTTGCGTGGATTATTTCCCTTGTAATCCAAGGATTTTTGTTCGCGATTTTTTTAGGGCGCTTTGGTATAAATCGCTCAATACACCGTAACGTCATGCTTGAAAAATAGTCCCATAACGTGTCTGGGCTAGCATCTGATTGGTAAAGAAACATAAAATCATCAAACGATTGTTCAAGGCAATCAAGTACGCTTACATCATCAGCACTTCTAAAATCCAAAAACATCTTTCTTGAATGACTGTGCGATTTTTCTGGGGTAACATTCAATGAGACGAGTACCATCCTATGATCGGATAGGCCTTCTTCGGTTTCACATTTCGAAAAATATGGTTTTAAACTCTCGGAAACAAAAACTAGATCTAAAATTGTTGACGTTGTTGAACATACTCTAGTGTAATCTGTTACCACCTGGGATAAGTTATAGCAAAATACAAGTTCTAATAATTGATCGCAACTAGCTACTTCCGCCGTTCCATGAGAATATGATGACCAGTCAATCCCAGGTAAATTAAGATCTCCCAGTAACAAAATGTTGTCTCCGTAACGTAAATTGGAATCCATGTAGCCCCTTAGTTTTAACAGCATTTCAACTGGCGAATTCGGGGCTCTGTACACGCCACCAATATAAACTGTACGGTTATTCAATTTTGTCTTGATCCATAATGCTTCTACATCCCGTACTTCCTCAAGGACTTCAAATTTGATGTTATTTTTAATCATAATAGCAACTCCGCCTCCCCTTCCCTCTCTATCTTTTCTTATTATTGAATAATTCGGTGGAGTAACTTCGGAGTTTAAGATATTTTCATGAAGCCATGTCTCGGTAATTACGGCCACTTCAGGATCGTGCTCTAGCATTATGCTTTCGAACGCGTCAACCTTGTTTGCAATACTTCTGGCGTTTATGTTTAATATTTTAAAACATGCTGAATCATTTTGTTTTAGTCACTCGTTATTTGCTTCCGGTGGAACGCGACACTTGTATCTCTCATTGCTGACTTCATTCCAGGCGTACAGAACATTGTTAAGCCACAGCTTATCAAAGACTAGATTGACTTTGGCACCGTTTTTCCTCTCCTCTGCGGTTGAATTCCACAGGTTCTTTCGAAGCTCAACAACCCTCTTGGAATAGTCTTCATTGATGCTAATTTGGGTACCTTTAAGTTTGACACAGTTTTTCATGATAGCCATTTTCTCTTTAAAATCCCCAACTGTAAGCATTACAGGGCGATCTCTACCAGTCATCTTTTTTCCAAGTCGATGTATACGTTGGATAGAGTTCAGTTTTTGACCTAGTATAGCGTCAAACACCTCATTGTTGATTTTCCTCATTAGTACATTCTCGTTTTCAGCGGTCGTGTACAAGCATTAGCGGTCGCCATTGCTTGTACACGTAACGTGTTATTAGATCCGATTCGTCGCCGAAACACTGACGCAACCCTCGTGTCCGATCTTCGGCTTCGCTCAATGTCATCGTGATGATGTCGAAATGCTAGTGCACGGGCTTTGATTACTCTATTCGGAGCCCAAGTTCGTCTGTTTCTTGTGCAGGAGTGGCGGTGACGTCAGAAGGACGCCGAGCTCTGATTGGTTCTGAATGACGGATAGTGGATAGACCTCAAAGCAAGCGGCCTTGAGGTCTATCCACTATCCGTCATTCAGAACCAATCAGATCTCGGCGTCTTTCTGACGTCACCGCCACTCCTGCACAAGAAACAGATGAACTTGGACTCCGCATAGTCAGTGACAGGCTACGAGTTCAGGGGACGCTCCTCCCACCCCTTTCCACTTTAGCAGAGCGAGCGCTGGAAATGAGGGCGCCTCCTCTCCAGCGTCCGCTCTGCTGAAATGGAAACGGCTGGGAGGGGTTTCCGCTAAACTCTTCACCTGTCACAGACTTGTCGAGCGGGGTTCGAACCCAGACCCTCGGCGTAAGAGCCAGGTGAGTCTTCAACTCTGCCACGCACGTGGCAAATATTGTGCTTGTATGCTTTTCGAACGTAGAATGTTTCGTACCTTTTCCCCTCTTTCTTACTCATTTCTTTTTTAGTATTTACGTAACGTTTCTTGGTATATTTCGCTACTAGACCCAAAACACCTTGTTTATCTTGAATCTTAGCGCATAAAGAAACATAATAAAACTGACACCCTTCTACTACACCTATGTAAGTTAGCTCTGAGAACTTTCGTTTATTTTAGTTAATCTGTCTCGGCATTTACAATATGGCAAGTTGACCAGCCCACCCCGTCTCTACAATGATATTTAAATACTTAAAATAGACGCAAGAGGGTAAACATTTATTTAAAAAAAATTAAATATGTCGTTTTAACATATACGACGTTCTAATACAAACAGGTGAAGGATCCTCGTAGATTAGGTTAATGCCCAACACGTGAAATACGTCAATCTCCAAGTGAAACGCCGGGTGCCGCATTTTTAAGAAAAGAGCTATCGTATTTCACGATTGTGCCGTCGCGTTGTTCACATTTCTCTCTCTGGTGATCACCGATCCGAATATATCTTGATGTGCTCTCTGTGATCCGTTCTACACTTGGACGAAATAAGAAAAGCAAAGAGAGCAGAAAGAGACATCTCAAAATCTGCGTCATGCACACCATCAAGATCTTCCATTTGAATACGCAGAGACACCGCTTAACCCAAACTGATCTTCAAGCGGACGACGAGCCAAGCGCGTTATGGGACCGCGCAAGAATGAATGGCAGTAATATACGCATGGGGGTGCATCCGAGCCGAGGAAATCTTCATTTTGTTTGGGGACTCACCGGAAAATAGGGTTGGGAAACAATGAGCTCAGTATCCTCTTTCAGAATGCCCCCCCCCGGTCCCCTTCCCATTCCAGCGGCAGTTGCTCAGAATGGGAGGAACCTTGGAACGAGGCATATACTCTGCTCAGCCCCTAAGCTCACAGTACTGTGGGAGCTACGGGCTGGCCGCCGGACCAATAATTTACATACCTTTCATCAGCTGACCCTGCTGGCCGTGCGCGGGAATGAACAGGAAGAGGGGATGTACTGGCTAAAGGCCGACGTGTGACTGGTTCAAAGAAGCACGTAGCTTCCACGACGCTGTCAGCTTAGTGCTTGGATGAAGAGCTATGGTCGGGTGACGTCAGCGCGTTCGCCATATTGAGCGATCCCGCTAGGTCTTGGCCCAGTGAGGAACCGACTCCTGGCGGAGAGGAAGTGCAGCCGGAATAAATGAGTAGGCTGCGAGTGTGCGGAGACGACGTTATACGGACGGATCGGTGGAGTTTTGCTTTTATGCTGAGAGGGAAAGCATCTCGAGGAGATGGGCTTCCTTTGTTAGGGATGGCATGCGTTTCTCCGCGATATTGTTTTCCGGCGTTGGCTGAGGTTGAAATTGGTGACTTTCCTTTGTTGCTTTATGATCGTAAGGGCCGCGCACCTTTGAGGGAAACGAGTGTTCGCTCGGAGCGAAATCATCATCATCGCGTTGATTCACTAAGCAGTAAGTTCGGACGTTTACTACGCGTCTTTTTAGTTCAGTAAGGCGAGGTCGGCATCACAGACGTCCAGTGTTCACAGCGTGTGATTGCTGTGAAGCAGTTAGAAGTCTCCCTTTCATAAGAAGGAATGATGGGTGCTATTTGGAAAAGCATGTGCACGGGTCTTCTTTATTTGTAGCGCACGGGATATTTGGTAAAGGCGGTATTATGCGGTCATGGAATGCTCCCACCCTACCGCATGCAGTTTCAATCCGCGATTACTGTTTAATAACCGCTGCAGAATATTGTGCACCTAACATTAATATATAGGGTGACCCAAGTCTCCAGGCTCGATCTAAAATGGACCGTAAAAATCAACGCCTGCACGTTGCAATCTAAAATTTTTGTCAAAAAAATATTTCGCAGTTTTTTTTTTTTTTTTTCTTGCAAGATTGCAAAGCGTAGCTCCCTTTCTGTAAAAAATAGGGCCAAGAAACTTGCCAGGGTCTACGGCGGGCAGCAACGCAGACAACAGGGGTCCAGTAGCGGGGTGTGTTTGGAGTTCGTATTGATATATGGCGTCGGGAGCAGCGTCCGAAGGTGCAGCCGACCAGCGAAAGAAAGCAGGCGACACGCAGATGAAATCCGTTGGCAGCAAAAGCGCCGTCGTTATGCAGACGCGTTCGTTTTTTTACTTGAAGTGTTTCTTTTATTGTACGCATTTATTTTTTAACCAAAGATACATTTAAAAAAAGATTATGTTCATTTTAACAATCTACGGTGTTCGCGAGCCGTCGCGATAACGGGGTAGCGCCATATATCAATACGAATACCAAACACACCCCTCTACTGGACTTGGTCGTCTGTGTCGCCGCCCGCCGGAGACACTGGCAAGTTTCTTGGCCCTATTGTTTATGTAAAACGAGCTACGTTTTTTAATTTTACAAGAAAAAATCGACCTGTGAATTTCACCGTTGACGAAAAGTCTAGGTTGCTGCGTGCAGGCGTCGATTTTTACGGTCCAGTTTAGTTTGAGCCTGTCGACCTGGGCCACCCTATATTATTCACGGGATCTATTAAGCTTTATGATACTGTCCCGCACTTCGCTCTTGCACTTAAACACTCGTACTTACCACAAAATAAATCACCGTGACTGCCGATTTGTTTGCAGTTTCAAGATGACCAGATGTGGTGAGCCTCACTATTGAATTGTATTTTGTGCTCCCATGGCACTCTTTGGAAATTATTTGCGAAACGTTCAATGACTGCGGCATAAACTCTGTAGTTCGCGAAGTTTACATTTTTTCAATTGTTTTACAATTGCGAAATAAATTTTCGTTCCATCTTGACATTTTGAAGCTCTGCGCCTGGTATCCCTAAGAAACGTTACAACTTCTTGAAACAAAAGTTTTCTACTTCTAATTCTTTTTTATTTCCTCTTGCTGCTTCTATATGTATACTATCAAGAAACGCGGAGCATTGACGGTAAAGATCCGCTGTAGTGGTGGGGATAAAAAAGATTAGAACATTGATGATTTACAGTGCAAAATAACTAAAGTTGTGAGCGACTCCCTAAGGATTCCCCAAAGAAGGAACCATGCAAGTTTTGAAATCTGCTTCCTTCTTTCCAAAGACTGAAACAAATCGTCAACGCTGTCGCGATGGTGCGGTGGAGATGATTCGCGTATATGTTTTGCCTGCATGGATCTAAGACTGGTGAAATCAGGCCGGCATATTTCTTTGGGCGCGCTAATAAACTGTCGTTTGTTTTTAGTTTCCTCAATGCGAGGTCTTTTCCGTCATAGATTCCCCCTAAACACTCGCGTCGACTCTTGCGAGCCCTGTAGCATAAGTCAAAGAACGCACTACTTCTTTTTTCGTTTTCAAATAGAGCTCCTCTTTAGGTCGTCCATCGTCGTTATTTCCCAAAGTCCCAGATAAACCGGCGCTCAATTCTCGTTACCACAAGCTGTCAATATATGCTTTCTTTTTTTTCTTTTTTTTTTCTTTTTTTACTTTTAGGAGTGAGAAAACTGAAAAGTTGTCACTGCATTTCTTTGTAGCCGCAAACGATAATTCGTGGCCACTCTGTGATTTACGCACCAGGAAAGAACCCCCGTTTGACGATGAGCCATACCTTGGTCCAGTAGCGTAGCCAGAGGAGAGGCTTACGGAGATTCAGCCCTCCCCTTCCCCCTGAAACCCAGCCGACTTTATAATATGCACGTGCATGTCTACACCACCTCCCCCCTCCCTCACCCCAAGTCAAGGACATCACGGCCACTTCAACAACCCCCCCCCCCCCCCTTCCCAGAAAAATGCACTTTCTGGCTACGCTATTGCCCTGGTCAAAACGTCCTTGAGTTCAAAAGTTTCAGCGCTTTCTGGATCACCGAGTAAAGAATAAAACACGCTGGGAAGAAACAGTGGCTAAAAAACTGGGACAAGAGTGAAGAAACATACACGACAGGACGCCGTCCTGTCGTGTATGTTTGCCCCCAACCAACTAGCCCAACACGTCACATTGTTTCATAAAACACAAAATTCTTCATTCAAAACCCCAAAGTTAGGACAAGGGAGAATGTGGAAAAGGGGGACGTCCGCCCCCTCCCGCCATTCCGCCCCCCCCCCCCCCCCCGAACAGATTATTGGGCTGCTTTTTATGGGAAAAGGGACACCATACCAGCCTATTTTCTTTCTCAGAAATCCCTCGTTCTTGGTAAAGTTGCAATTATTCGGTGAACAAAATGGATATCTGCAGACGAAGTAAGATATTCTGATTTCGCCTTCTTACCAAGAAGATACCAGTTCATCCGTTTAGCAAATGCAAGTCGCATCGACGGAAGGTATAACACACAATGATATAAAGGTATGTGTACTCTCTAGAGCTTGATGTTGTTCAGCGCGCGTCATCAGAGAACATTTTGTACGCATCCAGGCATTTTGATCAAGTTACAAAATATCTGAATTTAGGATGCCCCCAAATGCATTTTTTGTTACATTTCTTCTGCTATTTTAAGGTGGAAGCCTTACTTTTCTAATTACGCGAAAAAGCTGCGCCATTGTGCCCGATATATGTCCCTATATATACGTCATCAAGCGCACCCCGCTCAATTGTATGCTCAAGGACGACGCTGTCCTTTGTGTCGTCCATAAGGTCGTCCTTAAGAGGGGGCGCACCTCAGAGCCCCATAGAGAATACATGAGGTTTTTCACCAAATTAAAAAAATTCTCACATAATAACGGCTGCGCGGATCTTCTTGAAAATTTTGGCTTTAAAGACATTGAGTCATTATCGAGACACTAAGCGCAACAAATGTTTCATCATAAATTTAATTATATTCTTTAAAAAATCATGAAAATTGTCAAAATCGGCTAATTCGGCACTTTTGCGTTCGGAGCGAATTTAGAAAATTATCTAAATTCTAACATAAGAAGTATTGCGCTTAATGTTTTCTAAATTTATTACGGAATCGAATAATAGTCAAATTATTCATGTAAGTCGATTTGTTCCGTAAGTACAGCAAATATAAAGAACCAAGGTGTCGGTGCTTGTTTTCGTCGTTTTTAAGGTACCTCTCTCTCCCGTGCGGTGGCGCTCGCTGTCCACGAAATGCGAAATCGTCCGTTCGGAGATCGGCCGGATCGGCACTGTGCGAGGTGTTCTTCCGCGGCCGTATTCCGCGCCCCTATCCTGTTTCATTCTGCACGCCGAGGCGTCAGTGTGCGTGTCTTGCTTTCCTGGTTCTCGCTGGGTAGGTCTCCGTGTTTTCGCAAGTGGCAAATTCGGGTCACTACCAGTTCGGCCGGCCCTCGCGGAAGGGCCAAGCGTGGATTAGGGCCGAGCGAGCCGGAACTTCCGAGTGCGGGGGCTAGGCCGACGGCTGCGAAAGGGCCGGGAGGGGTGTCAAGGCCGAAAGAGGGGGGAAGGCCGGGCACGGCGGCAAGGCTTGGAGAGGCGAAAGGGCCGAGAACGGGTGTGGGGATTAGAGCGATCAGGCACACGCGTGGCAACTCCGGCGTCGCGGGAATTCGTTGAAAAGATGACCGATAGATGGCGCGCCCTGTTTTCGCTCCTTTCTGTTTGGAGACCTGTTTGGTCTGACAAGTTTAGTCTGGAAACCTGTTTTTTTTTTTTTTTTCTTTTTTTAACGCACAGTTTATTAGCAAAACTTTCATAAGGAAAAATATGAGGGAAACCAACCCGTCCTGGGTTTTGAAACCCAGGACGGGTTGGTTTCCTTAATATTTGTAATTAAAAACCCACTCGCTAGGTAGGCCAAAGTAGCAGACCTCTTATCCGCTAGGCCATGGACGCATGAGGGATTTTGCGTCAACTTTTTAGGAATATAAATAGAAAAAACGAAAATGCACATCTCCTGTTTTTCTTTTTTTTTTTTCTTTTCATTTCTTTCTATCACGCATTTTAGCAATCTCAAATACCTGTTGAGTCCCGCTCAACCGGAATCAAAATTTTGTAATCGGTGCCAGAACAGTAGGCGTGGTTCCAGCCGGCTCGATACGCGCCCAGGCATAACTACTCCATGGCCGTTCGCACCGCTGAAGTATCGTATCGAAGGTGCAAAAACGGTCTGCTAAAACTGAGGGATCACGGATCGCAAAGCATGCTTGGAAGTAACTACACACAAGAGTCACAGCTCTATATAATGACTGTAAAGCCTGGTTCAGACAGTTGCGTTTGACTGCGTTTGACTGCGTTGCGGCAGCGAGAAACCAGGACATTTCTGCTGCTTATCTCGCGTGCCATGATGATTCCTTGAATTGGAGTCCACGCTTTATACGAAGCACAGATGTGCCGGTGACTCGCTTTCGCTTCTCGACGCAACGCAGTCAAACGTACTCAAACGCAAGTGTCTGAACCGGCCTTAAAGGGGTACTCCGCCGATTTTTGAGCTACCTCAACTAACTATATTTTCTGACTCCCAGGCCTTTACCCTTTCTGGTATGCTATTTAGTATCGTGAAATTCATAATAGTTATTGCGAAATCGGCAAATGAAAATGATGCAAAAACAGAAATTCAAATATACCCGCCCTTTTCAGGGCCGTGACGTCAGTGGAAGTTCAGCTTGCCAGTCGGGCGAGCAGTCTAAAAAATAGAATATGCCAATCTTTTGTTCCGTGCTGGAGCGCGGGGACTGGAGCGAGCTTCCAAGGCATTCATTTGACACCATGAAACTGCTTCGAATCAGTTGGGAAGAAATTCTACAGTCCAAAGAGTGAACCCCTGCACTTCCAATGACGTCACTTTTTCATTGTTGCCAGTAGAGACTTTCAGTTTGAAAAACACGGTGAGGACCAAAATTGTAAATTCAATAACTTCGTGAAAAAAAATTATTTTGACCTAATATTTGGGATACTATTCTGGCGATGTTGTTTGGCGAGTTTAGCAAAATTTCAAGCGAATCGGGGACCATGAAGAAATCGGCGGAGTACCCCGAGTCACCTGCGTCGCGGACGGAATCTGCGCGAGGAAGACCGATGATTCAATCCAGCGAGAATGCGCTTGAGAGCAGACGACAAAACACATCACTTCTGGAAATTAAAAAAAAAGAAAAAAAAGAAAAAAAACATAGTGCGTTATTTTTTAGACGATTATTGCGGCCCAACTTCCAAACAGCACACCATTGCTTGACCAAATGGCAAACGTTGGCTCCAAAGTATAGATATACATAGAACTGATGCCCAGGAAAGCGACCTCCGCTTCCAATTCAGCCAGACGTCGTCCCAGGTTGTCGAGTACCGTGAATGCTGCGATGATCCGCAGTGTCCCTTTGTTAAGTCCTCGTCTCATGTGTGGGTTGTTTTGTATCTTTTGTATCCATCCGGTTCGAAATGTCTGCAACAAAGGAGTTTATGTGTAGAGTGTGGTTGGGAAAACGTTCCGAGGGTACTTAAAGGCTGATCAGTTTGAGAAAGCGGTATGTGGATCCGAACCTCTTCAAACATCTATCATCCTCAAGATTCCCATGGAGCGCCAAAAAGAAGATTATCAAGGCATACAGACAAGGTGCGACCAAGAGAATTGAAGAGCTACGACGGGCCTGCGAACGCATCTGGACCATCCTTCGGGGCCAGCAATACAAGCACGATCAGGACTTCCAACGCTGGAACGCAGGAAAAAAGGTACTTTTTGACAGTCTTTGGAGCGTAAAGCGAAGAACAGTGTTAAGGAGCATCCCAAGGAACAATCAGGCGACAGCATGTGGAAGACTACCAGATCTCAACAATCAGTCCAATCTGACTATACCGCACGTGGTGAATCCATGCGAGGTGTCCATTTCTAGAAAGACGGAACAAACACTGGGGAATGGCCCAAAGTCCTGCATGAACGTGAAACCTTCAAGGGTAGATGTGTTTTCCGCAATTCAGACTATTTCGAAAGTGACGGGTCATGATGAAAGAGCCACGTTCGTGGATTGTGCTGTTGATAGAATGGACAAACTGATGGATGATAGCTTTCGAACTGAAAAGAGAGATTTTCGTGTCATAAGCGCTGCCGTGAAGGAACTAGAAAGGGGATCGCTGCGTCTGCTGCAGACTGACAAAAGTGGTATGTTCGGTGTACTTCCCGAGACAGTGTTCGGTAGAAAGGCAGACGAAGCCCTCAGCGCACTCTTCATTGAATGGAAAGGGAACATTAAGAAAATTAAGAAGAATATTGTTGAAATCTTCAAGGAAGATGAGATGGATAATTTGGCAAAACAAGTAGTTAACCAAACAAGGTCTTCGTTAAGTCTAAAATTTTTTTTTTGAAAGATCACAAACCGGATATGCCTTTTCGCACAGTAATCAACGAACTCGGAACGTGGCAGTGTAGCGTCTCGAAATTTTTGCAAAGAGGGTTGAATGTAATTCAACTGGAGGGGAGTCTTTCACTGAGAAATTCAGAGGCACTAATTGATGTTCTAGAGGGCTTTCATGGAAGACAATGCACTGTAATGTCAATGGACATTAAGGATCTATACTATTCGCTTGAGAAAGTGCGCTTGATGCAAAGAGTTCGGCAGGTGCTAGAGTTAAACCTGGTAAACTTTCAGTCCAGGACGGGCATCGCCGTCGACAGTTTCCTTTCACTTCTTGATTTGTACCTTCAAGCAACAGTTGTTGAATATAATGGGCAGAAATATGTTCAAAGAGATGGTGTATGCATTGGATCTTCGGTGGCTCCGATGTTAGCAGAAATCTATCTTAACACCTTAGATAGTTGCGTAAGTGAAACACTTAAAGAGAATAACTTGAATGGTTGCATTGTTAAAAGGTACGTGGATGACATTTTTATTTGCGCTTTTCGAGAGAATGATGCTCAGGGTTTAGAATCGATTATAAAAGCAGCAGCTCCGGAGCTTAGGTTTACAAATGAAAAGCCTGAAAATGGGATCCTGCAGTTTCTAGATTTAAGCGTACATGTCGAACAAGGTCTTTGTTGGGAATACGGGAAGAAAGCCGGAAAACCTGTGTTAAGTAGAAAGAGTTGTCACGCCAAGTCGGTTAAAGCAGGAGTAGTTAAGTCCTTAGTAACAAACGCGTTGGGTAAATCATGCGCTCATTTTATGAGTAGTGCTGTGAAAGAACAGTGGATGAGGCTAGAATCTGCAGGTTATGAAGAAGAATTCATTAAAAGACAACTAGAACTGAAATTTAACAACGCACCACGGGAAAAGGAAGCAAGAAAGAAGATAGCAGTAATCCCGTATTTCCACGGGATTTCCCACAACCTAAAGGCTCTCGCAAAAAAGTTCGGCGTGGACGTAGTGTTTTCTTCAGATTTAAAAATGAGCAGGTTGACGCCCTTTCTGTCGGACCACAAGGGTTGTCAGAAGGCCCATCGGGAACCTTCAGTTCCTTGCAAAGAGAGTGTAGTATATGAGATTCCGTTGACATGTGGATTTAGGTACGTGGGACAAACTTCAAGATGCCTCAATGACAGGTTACTAGAACACAAGAGAAATGTACGCACGCATGCGCCGAACTCCGAAATAGCAAAACACATAGAGGAATGCAATAATTGTAATGCCCATTGGTCAGAGACAGAAGTTCTGCATAAAGAGCGAAATGACATTAAGAGGGTCGTTAAAGAAACAATAAGAATAAGTTCTATTGGAAACTGCATAAGCCAAGCATCGATGCACCTTGGACGCAGCTCCAAAAAGTTTCTCAGACTTTGAACGAACGCATTCTTTTTTCCGAGAAAAGGGGGGGGGGGGGGGGGGAAGAGGCAATGTATATGTGTATATACATCTAAAAAAATATATATATATATATTTTTTTTTTTTTTGATGTGCTTGTGATCGCGGTTTCGAGATCACTTGGGTGTGTTTTCCCAAGGAAAAGAAAAGGGGGAAAAAAAAGGTGTTCTCTTTGTGGTCTCTTTATGTCTGGGTGCGTCGCCACGGTTTAGAGGCCACCTGTGTGTGGTTTATTTTTTTTAGTGTGTGTGCGTTTTGACGCGACGGTTAGGATAATTCGGGACATATCTCTCTCAAGGTCACTGCGATGATCCGCAGTGTCCCTTTGTTAAGTCCTCGTCTCATGTGTGGGTTGTTTTGTATCTTTTGTATCCATCCGGTTCGAAATGTCTGCAACAAAGGAGTTTATGTGTAGAGTGTGGTTGGGAAAAAGTTCCGAGGGTACTTAAAGGCTGTTTGAGAAATAAACCAGTTAGCTGAGTTTGAGACGTTCTCTGTGTCTGTTCCTTCTACTGAAAGTTCTTCCGATTTCTCCCACCGCAGTCTCAGGTGTAATACGACATGATTAGCGTTGTGCTTGTTTCTACTTTTTTTTTTCTTTTAAAAACGGGCTTTTTTTTTTTTGAGGCAAAGTTTTATTTTATCGTTATCCTTCACACAAACGTCCTTCGGCCTTGGGGTCGTGGAAATCGGGGATGAAGCGTGCAAAGAGTAGATCGTTGTTTGCCTCCTTTTTATTTTTCACGGACGTCCTGTGACCTCCGTACGGTTCGTGGTCACCGCAATGTAACGCGGGGAAAAACGGGTCGCCTGCTCTGTAGTCAGGGTATTCCTAGGGGAGGGTGATAACTCGCTCTTCTTCTGGAAATTCACATATCACCCAAAAAGGTGACATGGGTAATGATTACGGTATGTTTTTTCCGGTGTTTATTTTTGAGGGAAAATCGGTGCATGTTTTTCGGTGCTTATTTTTTAATCACCAGTGTATTATGGGTTGAACGTCTTGTGATGACGCTAAAAAGCGTTGATAACCAAAGAAAAATGCGATTGGACAAGAACATTTCAAATTTCCAATTCTATTCACATATCCATTACGCTCTTTTCGTGGGAGCATCTATACTGACGAAAAATGCCTAAGTCATTGAGCTGTGAACGCATACTCAGTGTACAATCTTTCGGCCTAGAGAGGTATTGCGCACGCTCGAACGCGCTTCACAGCCCAGTAGACGAAGTTGGTGGCACCCAGAAGGCGAGTTTTTGAATGGTCTGTAGTAGGCAAAAGAAACAAATAACAATCAACGCATATCAGCTCTTCAAGCGAAGAGGCGCGTTTCTAAGGTCAATGGTTCCGGACGGCACTAATGTTGTTGGCGTTGTCGTAAGATGACGGCAGTTCATACGAACTGACGTCATCTTACGTGATTACGTATACTGGCTTGGGCTCACTCGACTTGACCCCTGTATGCTGTTATTTTTCTGGATCTGGAGCTCTAACTCTAACGTGACGGAGGCCGTTGCCTGTGATGTATTTTCATGTATTTTCTTGGTTTCGCTAACGAGTGCCGCGACCATGTTACCCTTAAAACTACCACATCTCTTTTTTTTTATCTTTTTTTTATGTGTTTTGTTGGAATGTATTTTTTTCATGCTCGAGTGTTTTTACTTGTACTATTGTACATGTCTTTTTTTTGTTCGCTTTTTCCAATGCTCCTCCTCTCCTTTGGTCTCTCCAAAAAAGCGCTTTGCAACTGTATTTTCTGCACACTTGAAGAAGGGAAGTCTCTTCCCGAAACGTCGTGTATTAAAGCCTCTACTGCTGTTCAAACATTTTTCTACGTGATTACGTGACACAAACACGTCATCTTACATGATCTCGTTACACGAAATAACGTCATCTTACGTGATCACGCTGCACGAAATGACGCCATCTTACGTGACCACGTAACACGTGATCTTGTAAGTCAACCTCTCCCCACAGCAGCGCGCTCCGCGCTTTCCGGGCCCGTGCAGTGCTGTAGTCGAAAGCAAGCTCCCAATGGCAAGCGAAAGCTTCTGAAGTCTCACATTGAGAATACTCGCTAGCGACCGTCTGTGGAAGCTTCGCACGTTGAGGTTTTTGTTGAGATCGAGCCATCGTGTTCCATTAACTATAGTTGAAGTTATCGTTCAATAAAGCCCTATAAAATATGAATGTAGTTGGTGTAGACATCAAGATCTAATCAAAAATGCGGTTTGACGTCGTTTAATTAACGTGTATATACAAGCGTAGAAAAAATGAGTTATTTGTGCATAGATGTTTAAAAAAGTGTTTATTATTCGACATAGGACTTTGGGAGAAGGATGTGTTCAGATTTTTCTTCATGAGCGCAAATATACCTGACGCAATAAATAGTGACGATTTCATCGTCCCAGTGGTGAGCAGGTGATTTCTTGCTCGAAACAATGATGCCATTTCATAAACCAAGTTCTGTGACATATGCTTTTCCAATGTCTGGTCACTATTTTGTAAACCTTTCAGTCCAAACGAGTATACTTTTGTTTGTTTTTGTTAGCTTAGGAGGGGGTCACAGAGCCTATCTTTTTGTCTTCCTCTAGGACAGACGTACAGAGTTATGCCGCAACACGCATCTGTGGAGCACACAGAGCTATCGCTCTCCTGTTGGCGGTACAGTAGCAGACGACACAACGCAGCTCCGTAGTCTACCGAGGGCATGACTAGCCGCGGCCCGTAGCGCGACCGTTCAGACTAGGGAAATGGTTTTGAAGAACCGAAAAATCGTATCTTGTGTACAATGATCACATGTCGTTAGTATACTAGTATTCTACTTGCTAAGCCAAATAAATATTTGCAGCTTGTGAGAATATGTTTGCGTGACGATTTACCGTTCACATTCCTGACGGATGTTAGCGAATCCTTCATGTTCGTGGCTCGCAGTTATCGGTACTCCCTCGGAGTGACTTCACCATATATATTTTTTTCTTGCTTGCAGGACATCATAAAAATCACAAACACGCGAGAAAAAAAAAAATCTTATGAGTACGCGTGATTTTGAGCTTCGCAGCTCTGAAGATGCCCGGTAAATGTCGTCTAGCTTGGGAAGAAACTAATCCTTTTTGTTGGAGTTTGACTATCGTACGCTGGCAGCTCGCTTCCGGTCTGTTTTGTCTATACTCCGTTTCACCTTAATTTGGCAACCCTCAGTCAGAGCTGCTGTGAGGGAATCACAGTCGCGGAGCAAAGCACGTGACAGCTACTTTTAGGAGCAGTACTATGGCGCCTGCAGCGCGTCTCCGACTGGTGTGTTTAGCGTCGTATGCTGGCCATACATCAAAAGTGGTCCCGAAGTGCAACAAATGACGTCACAGAAGACGGAGTGTCACGCTGTTGCATCTCGCGATCCTGGCAATTCATCGTAGAAATGCTGGCGAAAACCACGAGGGAACACGAGTGTCGCTGTCGTCATGGCGTCCCAACGAAAAGCAATTATACAATTTCGACGTTTTTGTAATTCGGTAATTTAAATTACTGTATACAATCTTTAAGAAAGTAAAGACATCATAACCAAATAGGAACTTCCGTGCTAAAACATGCAGTGCGAAGTAAAGACAACTACTATCTTTTTTTTTTTTTTTGTTCTTGATGTCCACAAAAAAAAAAAAGGCTATGCAGCATCGATCCTACCGTTTTTTTTGTTGTTTTTTTTTCGCACATTATGTGATGTCCTCTAACACGAAAGTACCGACGTAAAAGCGCTGTAGAGACGATATAAAAACAAAAATTTAAGTGAATCGAGCTTTGTAGTGGAACGGAAAAAAATAAATAATTAGCGACTTTTTACGGTAAACACTTCACCTCTAAGTAGAACTTCAAAAAAGTTACGGTTACGCGCTTTCATGCCCATTTCAACAAAGTTGGGAGAACGATGTATTGCATCTTGTGAATAGACATGTGGAGCAGCATGTTTATGTTAGAGGCCGTGTCCGGACATTTCGTCGAACGCCGTTTCATCGAACGCCGTTTCATCGAAGCCGTTTCATCGAACACCGTTTCATCGAACGCCGTTTCATCGAACGCCGTTTCATCGAAGCCGTTTCATCGAACGCCTTTTCATCGAACGCTGTTACGGCCTGCGATATTTTTGCAATTTATTTTGATTTTTATACACAACGTCATCTAATTCTCCATTTTTTTAAATCACAGTATGCAGTGACAAGATAAGTTCCATTGTGAACATGTCCTGCTTCAAGAAGAAAGCCTCCATGAAACAATGACCCCTCTTCACGTCACATGAAACAATTAAAAATGAGAAAAAAAAATACAGAAAGCACGATGTGCTTTCTGGGAAGCGGGTTGTGTTTTATTGTTTGACAGCGTGTACCTGTAACCTTGGGTTATGTGAGGATCCGAAAGGGTGACAGAGTACACCCAGGGCTTTACTATTGTCTAGTGCGGGTTGGCCTTCCTAAGAAAGCGTCCTGAAGATGATTCATAGGCAAAAGGGTCGGTAATAAAATTGACAGTGAAGGGGAGGTGGTTCCAGTCCAGGTGTAGCCCGAAACCATGTTGGCTGACACTTTGCGCAGCTTTTGACTCTGTAGAGTTCGAAAACTAAAAAAAAAAAAAAAAGCAGAAACATTCAATCTGAGCATAAAGCTGATAATCAGAGTATCATTATATTTTATTTCGTGTGCTCTCCTGGCAGAGTATCGTTTTATTATAAGCGTGCTGCCCTGGCAGGTAAATGCTTCTCGTGAATAAACCTTCAACTAAGCGTAAGTGTGCAAATGAGCTGGTGTGAATGGCACATTACCGAAACCCCCGGACAGCCGGTAAATAAAAACGACACAGACATTCAAAAGTGTTGTAAGTGTCGGTCCTTTACCTCCAGTGTCATGTTTTCTGAGAGGTACACGAGGAAAACTTTTCAGTAAGTCGCATACCCATTTGTTTTTATACCAATGGTTTTTATTTCTAGTAATTTGGCTCCACCCTAAAGACAGTTTCTTAAGTGACTACCTTAGTCTCAACAAATGTAAGGTAAAACATCTATAAAGCACTGTTATGCCTAAAAACTCGATACAGAGAAATTCGATGAAGCGGCCCTAAGCGATTCGATGAAATGGCGTTCGATGAAATGTCCATTCATTCGATGAAACGGTGTTCGATGAAAGGCGTTCGATGAAATGTCCGCTACCCGTTAGAGGCATTGTGTGTAATCGCTGCGCAGTACCTGCCAAAAGAAGATATTATTTGGGCACAGTCTCAACCGTTTCCGTCTGTGTGTGCTACGAATACAGCAACTCTTTTCGTAGAAAAAGTGATGAGGAAATGACATGCCCTTGATGATACGATTGTGATTATGAAATAAAATTTTTAATCAGCCAATAATTGCGACCTGTCCGGTCGCCTGGAACCCCGACAACAACTATCGTTCTCTGGAAAGTTCATTCTAATATTTACACGTTTTGTGCAGTTCATCGAGCGAATAACAATGTTCCAACAATGAGCTAAACCGACACGAGTTCCCGAATCCAACACGGCGCTTTTGAATTTGAGCGCCGTAGATAGTTCTGCGAACAGTGTATACTTCTGTGCAAATATTCGTCTAACAGTTTTGCAACGTTGGAAAGCATCGGAATGATTCAGAATCACCGCGGAGTTGATACTCGGGAAGATAAGACGGGCACTTGGGAGAAACGGACCGTGGCATTTGAGACAGGGGCACAACCGGGGGACAAACGTGCTACAATCGCATACCCTTCCAAGGTCATCGCTTGGGCGACCGCGCGCGCGCCCAAGAAACCTTTCTTTTCTTCTTTTTAGGGGTGGGGGGGGGGGGGGGGGGGGGGGGGGAGTGGTGTAGGCGCTGATTGTCTTCCTCCTTTGTGGCTTTTGACAGACGCACAACGAGACTGGCAGAAGAAGCGCATGATTCATTTATTTCGATGGTGGCGTACTGTCTGCGTATGCGAACATGATTTTTTTTTTCCTTTTAGTAGTAAGTTGTTATTGCCTTGACTCGGGTCCCAGTGGGTGTGTTGTCGTTGTATGCCCACTATTTTTTTTTTTTTAGTTTATGGTAGTTTTTGCGCTGATGGGGTATCAAGGTAGACAAAAAGAAAAATAAAAAAAATAGCGCCCCGACAAAAAAAAAAAAATTTGTTGCGATCAGGAACGTTTTTAAAGCGATTTTAGGAGCCTGCAGTGTTACCACAGGTGCAGGATTGAGAGCGTAACCCACGCACTTGAAGAGAAGGGGAAGCTCTCGTCTTATTGGAACTCTCTTTTATGGGTTTCCACGTCGCGATTGTCCTTCAAAATCAACTGTCATTTATTTCTCGCTCGTGGCTTCCAAATACTGGAAGCGACGACTCGAGCCACAATAGTTTTGCGAAATCAAGGTTTCGCTGAAATGGATAACTCTCACGCACAGTTCGACGCGCAATACGTTTGCCGTATTGACTCGCGAGAGATTCCCCCAACACGGCTGAGTATGGCGTTGCTCCAGACCTAACATCTAAATTTTGTTGCCTTACCTGTTATTATTTCGCGCCCATTTTGAGCCATATCAAAATGAAAGCGCACGATGAAATAAAAATGACACTCGTTTTCCGCTCGATGGAAATTTCACGCCAGCTCACTGTCTTTGCTGGTACCTTGAGCGTTTCCCAGCGATGCGGAGAGTTAAAAAAAAAAAAAAAAAAAACACGTACGATGGCATCCTTTGCACACTCATTACTTCTATAACACTGAGCCACCTCGTATCCTTTTGTTTTTCTTTCATGGTACTAATTTCTTTCTGCGCATTACGGCTGTTACGACGCTAAGTCTGTCTGCACCTTCGCATTTGAACTTAGGCTCAGATCAGGGACGAACCAGTTTAAATCAGGAAAATATAATTAACACTGTAGCAAAGTAAATCTATCATATCGATCGGAAATACGATTTGGCACATTCCATCTGAACACATATTGTGCACAGCCAATGCAATAGCGAGTCAGCGTGCAAAACGCCGCCACACTGAGCTACCATAACATCTCGGCGATTTTTGCATAGCACCGAGCACGGAAAAGAGAAAACAGTTATTCATTCACATAAACGAAGCAAATTTATTTAAAGCCCGGACACTCCGTACGTCCAATCTAGCTAGGGTTATCAATAGACTCGACCATGTCATTTGTCGAAACAGATAAAAGACGTTGGCAAAAATGATTAGACTGAATAAGTGAATCTAACGCACGTATTTTACCAACCGACGGTCGCGCGCCTTCAATACCCTTTCCAATTGTCATTGCGCACCTTGGACACACTTTGGGGAGCAATGCATATTTACATCGCCGCCAGAGGTCTCCATTGAACGTGTAGTGCTGACCCAAATAAAATGCTAACCTGACTCTCAATCGCTCACCGCAAAGGACGATTTCGAACAGGCGGTACTGTAGGTCACTTGAGATAAAAAAAAAGAAAGAAAAACAAGCTATAGAAACGAGCGTCGTAAAAAAGGGGACCGGCATTTTTATTCCTACCTCCGAACAGAAACGAGCGCCACCCAGTGCATCACACAGCGCAGAGGCCGGACTCGGCCACCGCGCGTACATACCAAGCGCGCGCGAGGGAGGGAGAAACTTCCTCCGCCGGGAGAACACGGCACATTTCGGGATCTATTTCACGCAGCGGATAACGCGGGCCTTTTCACACCTCGATACTGGCGCCATCTAGAAGTTGCGCGTTCAACCACGTTTCGAGCCGCGCGCCATCTGGTGGCTGAAACGGACGAATAAATAGAGGTACCGCGCCCTCTTAAGGTCGCCCGAGAGGTCGTCCTCGGCGTCCTCCTCGGCGTCGTCCTCGACAATGTCCTCGACGTCCTCCTAGAGGTTCTCGACGTCGATCTCTAGGACGTCGTCCTAAACCTTAATACGTGTGGAAACATTACTCGAAAACATTTCTTTCTCGGGATTATATTGCTTTCGCCTTCCTACACGTAAGTAGTCTTAAGTGACTTCCTGTAAATTTGTCCTTCTGGGACTCTGCCCACCGCACGCCTCAGAGGCCCGTGTATCGGATATATGAATAGTCGTCCTTCATAAAATAAATTATGGATGGACAAGATGAATGTCTGGAAGATATAACTCGGAAGATACTAAGCCTAAATTATCACGGCATGAATTAGTCATTACAAACCATCTAGGGTTCTTTCTCCTCGCTAGAATGAACTACTTCGTCAGTATTAATACACATAACTGGGAACAGAGTTTTGATGAGAGAAGAGACACATAGGAAGGACGCACACTTTTCTGCGTCTTTTTTTTTTACGTCTTACGTATTATTACATTTCATCAAAATTACATTTCATTGCAACCTTTTAACGATTCCATCACTTTCTCTCTGCGGTAACGTTCACTGTAACTCAATTACTCTTTTTCTGTACTGAATTACAAGTAATTAGAAATCTGTTTCCGAAAGGGTTCAAACTAATAATCATATTTTTTTGTGTGAAAAAATTCCCGTGTCTGAGCGTGCAAATCTCGTCTATCTCGCCCCAAGGTTAGACACTTTTTTGACCCCTATGCAACTAAAAAATACTAAAAGGATTAGAATGCCAATGCCATCAGCGATGTTCTGACTTCCGAGCTGTTGGAATGCTTCGGTTCATGTGTACAATTTGTTATAAAACTTAGTATCCGGGTTTGACGACGAGTAGACGACTGTTGCCCTGTATTATGTCCGTATTCGCCATGTATTGCGAGCACGACCTATTGAGCCTAAATAATGACGGATGCAACCTGAGATGCCAGGAGGAAAGAGCCGGGCGATGAGCCACGAAGGTTCATGGGACTCCTGGAAGCCACAAACTGGGCGTGGTCACATACCAGACAAGACGCTTCTCGTAACATTAACCGATTGTGACCTAAACAGTTAAATAAACAAATCCTCGCATTATCTCAAACTACAAATTAACCGGTACATCACTTTGGCGACGAGGATGGGATCTACGCAACAAAGACGTGTATAAAAAACTGAGCGACATCGGAACAAATGAGACAGCGGCAACTCGAATGACAGCCCATCTCAAACCTAAAGAATGCCTCGCATCAGAAAAATGGAAGAGTTCTATCAGAAATCGGAATCATGGTCTTCGTACATGTAAAAAATCGAAATGTTCTTCGCTGCGAACGATATTCCGGAATCAAAGTTAGCCGATGTTCTTCTCTCTATCGTCGGACGAGAAATGTACAGCATAATACGGAACTTGGCGGTACCTGCCAAACCAAGCGCCAAGACGTACGTAAGATCGTTCAATTAATGCAGAACCACAAAGACCTGATACCCAATGAAACAGCTGAACCCCACAAATTCTATCACCGGAGGCAGCTGGGATTCTAAACAATCGCAGGCTACGTAGCTCCGCTCGAACAACTTTCACTGCAATGCAATCGTTGGCATTTCCCTCAACGACTTACTTCAAGAGAAGTTCAGCGACGGCATAAAGGATGGAAACATTCTCAAAAAGCTGCTTGCTTAAAAGATGCTGACATTCAAGGCAGCGGTAGATTTTGCCACTTCGGTGGAGGCAGACATGTAGGATGCGAATGAAATAAGGAGCTAGACCGAGACCCAACAAGATGTCAATCGTTTGGCTCAAGGGTGGAAATCCAAGATATCACTTCCAAAAATGTAAGCGAAGAAAAAGGAAACTCTTGTACAAGCGGGACCCCATGTCACCTTTGCGGCAAAAACAATCACGGCCCCGAAAGCTGCTTTGCAAGGAACAAGACTTGTAAAATGTGCGGAAGAACTGGACACTTGCAAATATTCGGCCGTGACAGTATACGGAATCGGCAAGATTAAAAACAAAGAATAAACTACACTTCACCAACCATGTTACTACGCAGAGCTCGGAAGGCAAAACCTTGTTTTATTTATCTGCTCAAGCTACCCAAAACCCATCACAGTAACTGTGGAGATTTGCAACAAACCTCTTCAGATGGAGATTGACACTAGCTCAATGGTGAGTGTGGTCAACCTGGAAACCTTTCAAGAAATTCTTCCAGACTTCCGATTGAAACCTTCAGAAATAACGCTGAAGCCGCGCACAGGCAAGCCCGTCGTTCCAGGGGGAATGGTTCGAGTGGAGATGCGGTATGAGGGGCACGTCAAGCGCCACGATATACAAGTTGTGAAGAATGGGGGATCTCCCGTATAGAGAAGGGCATGGCGAAAAGTAGTGAATTATTTTCTTGTAATTTTTCTACAACTTTCGTGATGCAGTAATGGATTACTGTAATCAGTTAAATTTTTTAATAAAGTAATTGCAATTGTAATCCGTTACTTTTTTCAGTAACATCTACAAGACCGGGCATGAGTACTGCAGCTGATTTACCTCACTGTCTACGTTCTGGCCACCGTGTTGGTCCGGACTCCAGTACATCCAAAATAATGTCACAGAGCGCCCAGCATGCCCAACTTTGAGGGCAAACACTTGATGGTTTGAGTTGCGCAGGCGTTTAGTGCTGAGTTGGTTTTGAGGAACTGAGTTGCTACCAAACGCTGCCATTTGGGAGTTAATGACATCAGCTTTGTGCATGCTTCAAAGTTTTTGTCCCTTTTGCAGTGGTTCAATGGTAGGTGTTGAGTATGTAGTGCATCCGTATTGAAACCCTAGATGGTGGCAACAGAAGGGGGGCCAAACACAACACGTCTGGATTCGAACGTAACTCAAACATGCCTCGAATGCAAAACTGTGTTTCACCCTCTTTCTTTTATCCGTTTCGGGTTTTGGTATGTCGATAACAACCAGCTTGCCTGCCTAGTATTGTCTTCGACTTCAAACAGTGCTGTTTTGTAGCATAACATGGACCCCTGTAGTCATTCACACTACTGACAAGGACAATGAGGACAAGCACGTGTGAAAGAATTGTGGAGAGCGCGTCTCACATCCCGAGATTCGCAGAATTTGGAAAGTGAAATTTTGCACACCGTTTGTGAATCTCGTTTTTCTGTCCACTCTTTTATTGGCAGTGTTAATATTTGATACCCTCATCTCAGAAAAGTATATAAAAACATCAACCCCTTCATCAACTCCCTCGTGTAAAGGTTAGTACAATATATATCACTGGATACCATTGCTACATGTATGTAACAGCTCGCTATTCCAATCGAAGATGCATCAGAAGATATTGCTGATCATGTGACTGATCGCGACGAAAACGTGGCAAGTGTGCCAGATTTCACACATTAGTGAATACTGCTCTGAATACGTTGTTTCAGTAGGCAGACTTGGTTTATTAATCCACTGTAGCGCCACCAAAACTGGGGAGCTGCTTCACCCAGACGACGTCGGGTGAAGCAAATCGGTGCTAGCTGCGCTGGCAGTTCACTAATGTCCATCTCACGTAGCGCACAAACTGCTCTCATCACTGATCGACGACCGCAGCATCTTCCCCTCACCTCACGGAATCCACAGCAAAGGCGGCGGTACCGGCACTGTGTTGAGAAGCAACATGAGGCTGGGGCTACAAAAATGCAACGAAGAGAGAAGTAAAAGCAGACGACGTCCGGCGCTGCGTCCTGGCGGGGCCAAGCCTTGCACCCATATCGAACTTCTCGATGGCGATATCATCGCTGAATGCTCACGTCGTCGCACAGACTCTATGGCAAGCGAAAGCCAATACTGTTAAAACTTCCCGGCGTAAAATTGGGTGCGTAAAATACCGTGGAAACTAGCAGAATAATCGCCACGAGAAGCTGTCGTCTAGTTGCTAATTCGAGGTCGCCATGTTGAAAAAATTTGTTCGAAAAAAAAAACGGGATTGGATTGTAAAATTTGACGTCACAAAAACGCTTGGACCCAATGGGCTGGTGTAGGAATACATTTTCCTTTTGCGTGGCATTTCGCTTTTTTTACGAGTTACCCACTCTAGTAATGCATGACCCATATAAAAAAACAACTTAAGCTGGTTCCAGCCGAAAGCTGAGTTATTTCCCCAGCATGCCCGGTTTGGCATGCTGGTCATGGTGGTGGATCTGGTCATACTGGTCATGGTGGTTGACCTGGTTATACCGGTCATGCTGGTTGATCTGGTCCGAGCTTCAAGCTGGGTTATTGCCCCAGCATGCCCAGTTTGGCATGCTGGTCATTCTGGTTGATCTGGTCCCAGCTTCAATGTGGGTTATTGCCCCAGCATGCCCAGTTTGGCATGGTGGTCATGCTGGTTGATTTGGTCCCAGCTTGAAGCTGGGCTATTGCCCCAGCATGCCAAGTTTGGCATGCTGGTCATGCTAGTTAAACTTGTCATGCTGGTAGACGTCCCAACCAGTTTAACGTGTTTAAATTAATACACACAAATAAACAAGTCAAGCTCTTCAGAAAATCCAACTCCGCTTCTAATTTATTATTCTTGTACTTCCGGCCTGCTCACAGGAGCTCAGATGCTACATATCCTTGGCGCTGACACAGTACTAACCGACGCACAGACAGTGGTTCTCGGTGCAAAGCAAACAATGTTAATAAAACCAGATTGCGTATCTCTCAACACAAAAAACACCAGACACACGCCAAAAACAGGCAATAACAAAAGAAAATACGACACGGATGAGAAAAAGCGAACCTGGGTCCTGCCAGTGATGGGGCGAAGCGGCCTCTTGCGTGGTCGGCAGAGGCGAGGAAATCCATGTGGCCTTGGATGGCATTGGCGATACTCCTCGGCACCACCGTCCTTCACGAGCACACACACATTCGAAGACACGAAGCGACGCCTCAGTCGGGACGTCCGACCTCTTACCACACTGAACGGACTGCCGCTCGCGGTCTCCCCAAAACCCGCTTCGCTTGCACCGTCGTTCACGTAGTCTCCAAACAACGCGCACACAGCCGTCCCCTTGAAAATCTGCCCAAGCTAGTCAAACGTGTCTCAAATTCTCCGTTCCAACTCTCTCTCTCTCTCTCTTTTCTCGCACACAAAGGCAGCTCGCTGCGCGCCTGAAGCACCCGGTCGTCTAGCAAAAACGAGAGGACAAAGAACAGGACGTGGACTCGTTGCAGCCTAAGCCGACCTTTGCGAGCGCGCTCCCAGCAGTGCTAGTTCGACAATCTCTAGCTGACCTTGGCGTGCGCGCTCCCAGCAAGACCAGCTTGACCACCACGATATATGAGTTCCACCAGCTTGACCAGCTTGTCTTTCTGCTTAACCAGCTTGGCTCCTTAGAAAACCAGTTTGACCAGTTAGGAACAGACTGGCTCGCAGCTACACCAAATTGAATCTAAAACCAGATTGTAGTTAGACCATGTTGGTTTTTACTTAAACCAGACTGACCGGCCAAATTCTAGCTTGTCCAGCTTAAACCAGCTTGATTTCCAGTTAAACAAGTTTGACTGCCACATTGACCGGTTTGCCCAACTTAGTTACCATCATGACCAGTTTGATTTTCACGCATGCTTTTTTTTCCAATAAGGTATGTGCGCCATCTTTATGCAAATGCGCCCCCGAGGTAAACTACATTGAACAACTAATTCCTTTACTTTTTTATAGTACGTGTACAGAGGCTTTACTGTAGCGTACCTATTGAAGTGAGCGCCTCTTGGCCCGAAAGGATCGCGCTGCTGTCCGGCCCGTCCTAGCGGCCACTCAAAATGCTCTCAACTCATTCATTAATCATCGGATCGGAGGGCCGCCCCCATTTGGGCCCGGCTGAGCCGATTCATTTAAAATGTAAGCCCGTCAGCACTTACGAGTTTAGTTGAGAATAGACTCTTCCCGTAGTTTATTAGCGGCTGCGAGATTTTCCGTGAACTCGGCGAGTTTTTTTTTTTTCTCTCTTTTCTGATATGCAGCCTATGTATTTATTTGGGCATACTTAACCATTATTTGAGGAACGTCCAGCGCAATGACGAGAAAGACGAGAGTTTCGTGATCCATCATATTCGCCACCGACTTCGCAATCTGATTATTGTTTTTATGTTTTTATTGCTGGAGACCAAGTTAAGTAACGCAGTGAACACTACAATCTTTTTGCTATTAGAAACTTTCGTCGTTGGTGTATCATCTTTTAGTTCCTAGGAGTTTTACTTTTCACGCAGTTAGTACTTGACTTGAACGCAAACGAAAAATACCCGGATTCAAAAATGAAGAAGAGACAAAACAAATCCTTGTAGAAATACAAAAAGTACTTGAAACGGGGAAAACCATTTTGCAGTGGTGACGCAAACTTTTTTTTTTTCTTTTTTGACGAGCTTGGTTATTACCTTTTGATACTGTCCATTCTTGAACAATAATTGCTTCCTCCAGCTCTCAATTTTTTTTTTTATTTCCGTCTTTATGCGTCTGTGCTGCCCACTGCGTCAAACTTTTCAGCTGACAACAGAATGGAACGCATACTTTCGTCCGCGCTTGTCCATTGGACAGGGAGCCTCATGCCACGTGATTTCTCTCTTCGCCGTTACGAACACGTCCAGTACACGGGAACGAGCAGTAGGGCGTGACTGTTCATTGGTCCATCCGATACGTAGGTTTCACTCCACTGTCACCACAGGAAGACGCAGACTAGGATGCGCACAGGAACGGAGGCCTGCTCGAGAACACGTCCTCTGGCCGCTAGTTTATCACGAAGCGGGGAACCCCTTTGTTTGAAGAACGGAAGAACGTGCTCAAGTGGGACTCCCATTTACCGATGAGAAGCTCTCGGAAAAACGATGGGTTTTGCGGAACGTGTCGAAACGTTTGACGGCGGGTAATAACGTTGCGTTGTTTGTTTCGTTTTCTTGTTGAACGGCAGTCGTTTTGTTTTTTCGTGTTGCAGTATAGCAATTTATATATACAATGCAATATGTTGAGCCTTTTTTGTAAGAGTCTGTGTGCGTGAAGAATACTAGCAGCACATCCTAACAACAAGATCGATGAGAGTGAACTCCAGTGCCTAAGATCTTCAGGGTCCCACCACAGCGACAGTTACCTGCTGAACATTTAAGAACATCAACAGAGGATTTGCTATACTGATTGGCATGATTAGTGGCTATACGAAAATCAAGCTGCATTTGCCTCTACTCATTCCTAGAACGCGTTTAGGAAACGAACGCTGGCGTACGGCGATCAGCGTTTGACCAGTGAAAAGAGGTAAGGGTAGCTAGCATTGCATCTGCTCAATAATCATTCCAACCAGAGCTCGGTGCTCTTCCGTCCCTCGTGATTTAGTCTTTTCATCTCCGTCAATTTCTACCCGTATATGGCGAGCAAGCGTTCTAAAACGCTCTTTTTTGTGCATCGCCACGTAAAGAGGCCAATCAAAGGGCAGCAGGTAGGACGCGCAGGGGAGAGCCAGCGATGAGGAAACAGCCAAGCGCGCGCTGTCATTGGCCGAGGTCGGGGTGGGGGGGGGGGGGAGGAACAAAAGCTCCTGACCTCATCTGGGTAATAAATGTATGAGGTGCGGAAACCGCAGACGAACTCACTCTAAAAGAATCTGTGCGTCTACTTTCACTCACCACACTCGGAGAGCCAATCACCGCAACTTACGGAGGCATCTCAGCGAATGACGATGCCGAAACATATGTTTAGACCAAAAAAAAATTCAGTCGGAGTTGTGACGTCAAGCATTGCAAGCGTGGCAATTTTCATTGCTTAATGTCACAACTCAGACTGCGTTTTTTGGTCTAAACGTATGTTTCGTCATCGTCATTCACTGACCTGCCTCCGTAAGTTGCGGTGACTGGCTCTCCAAGTGTTGTGGGTGAAAGTAGACGCACAGATTTTTTTTAGAGTGCAGGCCGTATGAACAAAGCTGACGGACAACTTCAGAAACTGGGGCCGGTGAGAATTTCCAAACATTCGATTATCATTCTGCAGCCAATTATATTCCAGCACTGTCATGTAAGAGTGCCGATGGACAAATTGCAAAGAAAGTAGGTTGAAGACGATAAGCCATGCCCAATATCTCTTAAGCATTCGGCAGGTACACTCTAAAAACAGTTTGCGCGTTTACTTTCACGCACAACCCTCGGAGAGCTTATCACCGCAACTTACGGAGGCAGCTCACCGAATGGCAATGCCGAAACATATGTTTAGAACAAAGAACGCAGTCTGAGTTGTGACATCAAGCAATGCGAGCGTGACGTTTTGGATTGCTTAATGTCACAACTTGAAGTGCTTTTTTTTTTGGTATAAACATATGTTTCCGCATCGTCGTTCGCTGAGCTGCCTCCGTAAGTTGCGCTGTTTGGCTCGCCGAGTGTTGTGCGTGGAAGTAGACGCACAGACCTATTTTAGAGTGTACAGTGAATATTTTGGAAATCGGGGATTGGCTAGGCTAGAGGCGCACGTTTTGTATGGGCCAGTCGTCTTTCTATCACCACGCGTCATAGGACATTCCCCGTATGGAAACCGTATTACGACCCGCCACCAGAAACATAATTCGTCCGAGCGATGGAATAATGGCGCCTTGGAATCAACCCCAATGAGGCGTATGCTTAAAAACGTTTTGGGCCGAGAAAACCGGATACGAAAGCTACCCGCTAAAAACGCCGCCGATATAAAGCCCAATCCAAGAATTAGACAAACTGATGTCTTGAAAACTTTATCTTGCAGTAAAACGTCTTTTGACACTTTAACGGTTGTACAATGTTCGTTTACAAGCCCTTCCTACCAACGTCGCCTACTTTACTGTTTTGTTTCATTCTATTGTTGACAGGTGTAATTCAACATCGAATTGGGATACCCCGTTTTTAGGCTTTAAAAAGTGAAAAACTTGCCTCCATTGCCTGACCTCATCTTCTATTAGTCGAGCCTTATGGCTGGAGAGAAAAAAAAAAACATCTAATTTAAAGGCTACTGTACAAAATTACTTCAGTTCTCGAACTGCAACCATAGTCTTTCCTCTTTTTCAAGAAGCATCACGCAAACCCTTGAGCCGAACACATTAAAAAAAAAAAAAAGGTAAACTATCGAGGCTACGCTGTACTACATACATCGTCCAAACAGGCAGTTGTATAAATGACCGATTGCGCCAACATGCGTTCTCAATGAGGGCTTCACCGTCAGGAAACATTGGCGGTGCACTGCGATAGGTGTGTGTGTGTACTCCCGTTTTAATCGAGACAAAGATTTATTAAAAGCGTCGTCAACAGAAGACTAGAGAGATTACTGAAGCCTTTTTTTTTATTTCAATGAACAAAGGTACGTGTCGGTGCTCCCTCGATAGGTTTCTGTGACTGCGAAATCGCGTGTATCAGCAGTTTTCGACAGGATGATCATGTGAGGTGATGTGACGCTTTCGACTGTATGCGACCACGCCGGTGAGCGCCTTCTTTTTCAAAATAAACAGTTGAAAGTTAGCGCTCTGTGTGTCTACACCTTCTCTGTCCATGTTATTTTTCACATTTCTTTTTTTTTAGCCTTTCACAATATTACACCAACTAACCTACTGTTGTCCTTGCACGACGACAGTATTCGCGATAATGTGTTGCTGGGAACAAGTAGTGTGCCATTGGGTGCGTGTGTGCCTTTTTCTTGTTTGATCGTCGTATTTAGGTGCATTGAGATGCGCATCTACGATTAAACTTCATCTGTAAGTTCAGCGATGGTGTGTCTCCTTTCATCTGTGGCGTCTGTGTGCGGTGTACGCTTTAATCCCATGACATCTAGCGTCGACTGCGTCTGAACCAGGGTGTAAGATAGACAGGTGGGTAAACGGACCATAGAAGCCTACCGCAGCGCCGTGACCGGATTGTGTATTCGTCTGCTTGCGGGTACCCCCGACTTGCGACAGATGGCGTTGCGGCGAGAGAAAACAAATCAGAATCGGATTTGCGTGGAACTTTATGGGAGTGTGCGCAAAATAAACCGAGAGCACGACAGTCCTCCATTGAAAATCCACGAGAAACCATCTCCGTCAGTTTAGCCGGTCGCCATCGGTCGCCCACCCGGAGTGAGAGTTCGCGGTGCTCCACATAGATGGCGCCACAGAAAAAGAGAAAACCGAGGGGGACACAATGCGGTCGCTCATTTGGCTCTCGTTTCCCCACCTGTCTATCTTACACCCTGGTCTGAACTTTAACTAAAACGAAGTATACGCGCCAAGTCATCAAGTGTCGCCCTCATTCCCCTAGACCTTCAAAATTTTTCCTGTCCTTTCCCCACGCAAAACTTCCAACTTTAGTAAAAACCCAACCCCCACGCTTTTTGTTCCAGTGTCTGAAAACGCTGTCGCAATAACAAAAGTTGTTACTCATTGTATAAATGAAAGGTAACGCAAAATTATCATGCTTTAATTTTTAATGGTAACGGTAACGCGTTCCTTTTATTTTGAGGTCACATACGTCCGTAACTTGTTTGTTTGTTTTGAACGTAACGACTAACGTATTTCGTTACTTTTTTTTTATAACGTCTAAAACACAGCTTAGGTTTTTTTGTATGTCAGTGATGTCAAACTTGAACAATAACCCATTACAGGTAACGCGTTACGTAACTTTTTAATGCTTTGATAATTTTAAATTGTAACACACTGCAGCTTTAAAAATGTAACTTTTATGTGTAGTTACAAGTCGCATTATCGAGGCGTAATCAATTTTTCTGAAGTGACTATGAAACAAACAATATTACTGTGATATACCCGTTAATTTCAGATAATGTAAGGATATATTAATTTAATTTTTTAGCTTACGATCGGCAGGTGTTACGAGAAGCGTCGTTTCTGATCCGCGACCGCGCCCAGTTTGTGGCTTCCAGGCGTCCCGTGCATTCTTCTCTGTGGCTCGCTGCTCGGCTCTCCCCTACAGGTGCCTCCGCTTGCATCCGCCCTTGTTTGGGCTCAATAGGTCGTGTTCGCTATACATGGCCAACACGCACATAATGGACGGAAATTACTTTTGTCGTAAATTCAAACACTTTCGTGAAAGTTAAGATATTATGACGAAGACGACAACGACACTGTGGCAGTGGCAGTGGTGTTCCTGGTAGGCTGACCACCCCGCATTGAGGGCTCGTGTCCCGCGTCCCGCGAGAAATTCCCAAATCTTCAAAATGTCCCGGACTTCATACTGTCGTAAAATTCACTCTGCAACTCATGGTGCTGTCGAACAACGGGACGCGGGGAAGCGCGGAGGTCGCTGGTATTCGGATGAATCACAATGGTATGCCATTTTCTATCCAAGCATTGGGGGAAGCGACCGTCGTTCTTGCAGGAGAACCGATGCGCATGCTCCATTGTGCCTCTCCACTTGGTGGCAAAATATTTTAAGAAAAACTGCTTGCAAAAAGTTTAAATATAAAATATTGTAATTATATTTGAATCACTGTGTCCTTAAATTATTGTCTCGATGTGAAAGCTAGGGTAGCTGTGGATTTTTTTATCTTTTTTGTGAAGACAGCCACACAAGGCAACAAGCCTGCAACTCACAAAGGTCAGAAAATAAAAAAAAAACAATGTGAAAATGTGTGTAGGATCGTGTTGATAAATGCAAGCGTTGACAGGAAACAATACCCCGAAAAAAAAAAGTACTGTATTTTATTTCCATTTGTTGCATTCAGTTCCGCTACAATCGATTTTTATGTTTTCAACTTCGAAACGTGTGATAACACATTTGGCATGAAAATATCTCACTGGGAGTAAACATTATTTGAGCCTAATTGCTGCAATACAATTAGCAGGTGTATAAACAGCACAGAATACTAAATGTGTTAACAGGGCCCCGGTTTGTGGTGTGCGTGTTAAAAAATTCCCTCTACCCTCCCCCCCCCCCCCCCCCCCCCCCCCTGCCCCGCGTGTCCCGCATTTCGCTAGGAGGAAGGTGGTCACTTATAGTTCCTGGCCTTCACGAGACAGGCTCCGCGTTCACGGCCGGACTTCCATAAAACCTTTCTATCTTATTGAGTGGACGAATCATTGTTATTTGCTACCGGCCGCACACATTTGAAATATTTGATAGAGGTTCGGGGTACATCGTCTTTCGTTCTTCGTCGTCATTGCTGCCGACCTGGGTTGCAGCAGTCCTCTGCCGCAGCCGATCGACCTCCAAACCATAGCCCTGCCGCAGAGCCACCGCCCCGTAAACTGCGGCATATTTCGAAGTGACTGTGAGACAGAACTTCAGCGAATGTGAGCTACGAGGGCTTCTATGAAGAGCACGGTGAACAATACGACCTATGGAAAATATCGACAGACAGGCGCGAGCTAATGGTATCCTGCCCTGTCCTCACCCCTGTTTGTGTTGATAGCGGTCAGATGCATTTCCCAGACCGGATCGGGATGTCGTGCGCTTGTAGCTGGCACAGAAGTCTGCAGTGCTGTGGAGAGAGGCTGCAGATTCAAGAATGTTTTTATTCTACGCGGCCGGCATGTGTCTTCGTCCTTGTCAACTATGCATGCTTGTGTGTGTGTTTTCAGTTTAATCTCGAGTTTTCTTCATTCATCGGCGGGGTCTTTTTTTTTCTAAAGGAGAGATAAATGTGTCAAAAACAACGACGCGGGAGCAGTGGCGTGCCGGCCCATCACGCGGAACGCTTCGCGAGCATGCCCTGACTTCCATACAACCTTTCTATCTCGTTGAGTGGACGTGTCTTTGTAATTAGCTGCTGGCCGCACAGACAGTATCGTTGAACGAGTACCAACCTTTCTATTTTTCCCACTTTCTAGATATCACAATTTGAGTGCCATGTTCACCTTACGCCAACTTTTGAAACCTTATTTTTCTAACAAGTCATAGTCAAGCTGCAGCCGCTTCTGAATACGATTCGAAAAACCTAGTTAATTCTACGCACATGCTATGCAAAAGTAATTAAAAAGTAAAGCTGTTAACTATTAAAGTAACTGTGACTGTATAACATTTTGGTTGCGGTGATTGCAGCGGCAGCTTCGCTACATTTGTTTTCAAGTTACTGTAATTGTAACCAATTACTTTTTAAAACAGACCTAACTAAGACTGAGAGATTTCTCACCAGACATTCGTCGCAAAAATAAACATTTGCTAGCGATGTTACGTTGTTTTTTTTCTTTTATTTCATGAACTGCTCTTGGGTTCTCGGCAGTTGTGTTCTTTTAGCAATCGTATGCAAGTTACAAAGAATGTTGCTTACGTTCGCGAACATTTCCCCTTGTCTTGAAATCACTGCACATTGTAGTATATTCTTAGTCAAAGCAGCGAACTATTTAGAAAATAATAAATGGGGGAGAAGAATAATCCATGTATTATTTAAGATTCATGATCGACTAGTCACCCTCGGATTTTCTTGGGTTTTGGAAAAACAAATTGTGGGATCAGCACAACGCGTGACGCTGTCTGAATCGCTAATGTTTTTTTTTCTAGCCTTGGAAAAAACCGACTGCGTCCAAGCTGAATTGCCCCCCCCCCCCCTCCCCAAGAAAGTTTTTTTCTTAGCACTTCGCACAGAATAATAATGCGAAGCAAAATACAGCGCTACTGGGTCTTTATTCCTTGATATTATTCTTTAAATTTTCAGCGCCAATATAAATAACGATTATTGTTTTTGTTTTTTCATTTCGTTTTTTTTTTTTGTATGAGAAAAGAAACTAGGCCATATCTTAAGTATTTGCTAGTGGACAAAATGTGGGTGGTTGGAAAACAGTGGTGTGGAAAATAGAAAGGAACTTGGCCGCTTAAAGTCGCGTGGGATCTGACTGGAAACTCCCACATTTTTTGGGGTTTCCATTGTTTTCATTTTTCAAATGTTGCTTTCATTGCATATTTTTATGTAGGTTATTTCCTAGAAGGAAGGCGAAATATATTCTTCGTTTCTCGAGACGCGAACCATTTCAAAACGCAATGGTAGGAATTGAGTGTGATTCCAGCACTTTAGTAGGAAGCATAAATCAAAAGACCTAAAACGAAAACTGAAAAAGGGAAATTTATATATTTCTCTTGTTGAACACCGCTGAACCCCCAAAAAAACACACGAATGTTTGCACCGCTTCAAAATAAAGCCTTCTGGTTTTCTCTTTCTAAAATCATATACATTTTCAGATGCCAGATACGCCAACACAATTGGAAACTCCCATAAACAACTGCAAAAAATTCTTTATTGTAAAAATTTTGTTTGTCTACGCGATGTGAAAATAAGCGCTCGCAATTCGTTGCAAACAGGAGCCATAATTTAAGAATTTTATTTTTGAGTAAACTCTAAGTTTAGAGGTACGGATATCTAAGTTTTGACTTATGAAGATTAAATGGAGTGATATCAATGTTATATATATATGTTATATATATAAAAAAAAGAAGACATGCTGAGTTGAAATTGCTTACTGGAAAATGTTGCTACCAGTTTCGAGCTAAGCTTTAGGAATCAAAGAGCGAATATGCGACAAACGTAATACAAACTTCGTCCGCCAGCACTCGTTGCGTCTGCCGCAAAAAGCTAACGCTGCCGGATAAAACTATTCGCGTTTTCGCAGCATATTCGCTTTTAGCCAGAGGCAGCGAGGCATAGAGTTATTTTAAAGCATTTTTTTTTTCAAAAGTAAATATCGCTTAAATAGACCGATAAAGGTAATCGCAATATTTCGAGCACGAACTATTGCGAAAAATGCGT
Source organism: Ixodes scapularis (assembly GCF_016920785.2). Taxonomy (NCBI): domain Eukaryota; kingdom Metazoa; phylum Arthropoda; class Arachnida; order Ixodida; family Ixodidae; genus Ixodes; species Ixodes scapularis. The sequence goes on from NW_024609882.1 coordinate 57,955,661, forward strand.
GTATTCATGTCATTTAGACTTATCGTAGAATACCGCTCAACCGCCCATTCCACATTAAGTGCCCAATCCCCAATTCGTAAGATCTGAGGAAATGCGCGCAGTACATTTATATGTAAAATTGATGACCGGACAAGTGCCGATTCCCCATTCTCTGGCTATTATTTCTAAATGTTGAGCGGGCGCTCGCCCGGTACTTTAAGGTTGTCACATAAGAACTGAACGCTTCTGAAATTTTTTCTTCGGCAAGCCGTTTCGGTTTGCAGAAGAAATTGAAATCCAAAGCAGTATAGAAAAAGCTGGAGTGCCTACTTTCCTGCAAAGCACTTCGTTGTAATCTACGATATCGGCGAATGACAAGGTTGATAATATGTTTTAGAACTCAAAAGCAGTCTGCGCAGTGGCAGCGAGCATGACGTTTCACCGCGCTCAGTGCCAAAATGCACACTGTTTTTTTTTGTTTTTTTTAGGTCCATACGTACATATATTTAGCCTCGGTATTTGCCCATATTCCAGCATAGATCGCCACGATTGGCTCTTTCAATTGCTTTACGGGAAAAAGGTGTACTCAAAATGTTTCGAGACTGTGGCTGGTCCGTTCTGTTTGCAGCCTTAAATAAATTGCTCTCCAGCGCAGTGAAGAGGTTTACGAAACGGCCGGACGGCACCGGGCTAGGCGCAGCCTAAACGGGAATATCTTTCGTGCCACCGAAATTCGAGGACGTATTGACGGCTGTGGAAACGACAACCAGTCCTTCGCCCCTCTCGCGGAACCTCTTGTATTTTCAGTTATAAAGCTGCTACCCTCTATTTCGCCTTAAGTTCGACCGCAGTCCACTCTAAGATCCGATAAAGGCGCTCAAGCAGAGACAAAGGTGTATTAGCTATGGAGCTCGGTTTCTTTGTGGTTATGCTATTATCACCGGCTAAACAAATACCACCCAAAAAAACAAAAAAAAAGCGTAGGGCCACGGTGCTTTCACAGTGTGGGACTGGTTTAATCGCGGATAGCAACCGCACAAACGCAATAGGCGCCGTGACGATGCAACTTTCGAGCCTCTTCATTGGCCCCATCGAACTGGAGCATTGGCTACGGTCGAACGTAAAGTGAACAGGAGTATAACCTAGCACACTCAAGATGTCCGTAAGCAATGTGTGTCTTCGACGCATTTACAGATCGGACGAACACTTGTCTTCTTTTCGCGAGAACTCCGCAGTATACGAGTACTCGAGGAAGTATTATATGAAGTGATTAGAACTGATACGTTCACGGAGTTGTATACTAGCATTTATATCCATATGTCAAATAAAGTTTAGCTTCATGTAGCATTGCTCCCCTAACAGGAGTCAAAAGTCACTCCCGTAGCACATATCGTAAAGTTTAGAGCTATTACGAATAAAAGGTTTTTGGTTTTTATGAGGCAGGGGTTCACTTCTAGCATTTCTCGCCTATCAGCTGTCAAAAGTCGATTCCGTAGCATAGATTGTGATGTTTAGCACTATTACCGTTAAGAAAACTCACTCTAGCTTCTTTTTTTTTTTTTTTGAGGCAGGGATGCGCAGTTTTTAGTTAAAGGACTGGCTAGGTATCTCCGCCAGCTAGTCACTACCTGACTGAAAGGGTTCAGCTATATGCTTCCATCTATATATTCATTCGTTCATTTAAGCCGGTTACTCACTGCGCAAACTCACAACGCGCTCCCAGTTATTATCTGCCAAAAGCGACAGTCATGGTGCAAAACTTTCCTTGAGGAAGCGTTGTCGCAGCTCTCTGTCACTTCGCAGGTCGCGGCAACGGACTCGGCCAGGGTAGGTACTTGTCTTGTACAATTCTTAGTTCATTTACTTTCCACATTCTCAACACACACTTGCGGGCTCTACGGGTAGCAACTGAGGGAGAGGAGGAAACGAGAGCACGTAAGGACGCTAGACGGCCGAGCTATGATTGGATGAATGAGAGTGTAGACGCAAACCTAACCGCTTTTGTCTATATACACCATGTTCAAACGCGGTCGCAAGCCGGACGCCGGACGTCGGCGCTTGGCGTTCGCGTTCGAGCAGTGAGTAAAGACAGCGGTGTTCGCTGATCATGCCAGCTAGAGCTCCGTGTTCGAACGGCCCCCGCGCGATTTCATCTTTTCCTCTGCCTCGCTTTCTATTCAACTATAACTCTAGAGTTTGTAATTGAAAACGCATTTTAACTTCGCAACATATCCTATTTAGATCAATCTCATTGTGGCTATTGCCGTGGGAATTGAGGGTATAGTCGACTCTTCAAAGTCGCACCTCTCCAGTCGTGCCACCGGACGGGGCACGTGGTCTGTCGTCAGAGGACCCCACGTCGCGTTCCGTAACATCAAAAAGCAACGTAACAATTTTCGCGACTTGAAAAGCGATCTAGACGTCATTGAAAAATAAAAAAAAGATATGAAACAAAAGTAAGTTTTGAAAAAAAAAAGTTAAATTGAAGAAATATATGCAAATTTAAGATACCGAAAATTTTGTTGCGGCGGTGCGTGTTTCAATACAGAAAAACGTTTAGAAACGTTTCCAACTTGCATACAATTGATAAAAAAGGGCATTTCGCGTACTGCCTCAAAAACCTGGAAGACTAGAAGCGTTGCAACACTACTCTAAAGATTCGGGGTTTCGATTCTTTCGGGCTCTCACAATTGACTTCATTGTCTCGAAGCGCGCCTCTCCTCACAATGGCCGTCTCGACCGCCGCGGTTTGTCAATGATCCCTAATGGCCGATGCAAATGGAGATACGTCTCGGCCAGCTCACCAGCTCCAAAAGCCCGATACTATCTCGAAAAAACATTCTCAAAGGACTCAGTGCCATTCAAAGTCAAACCACTCTGTTAGTGTAGGAGGCAACGGTAGCGTTCAAATGGAAAAAAAAAAAAGATAAATATAAAGACATGAAAACTTTTACTGCTACTAAGCAAAGAAACGCATAATGGTAATACTACAAAAGGCTTTCTGTGCCATGGCAAACTGATTGCCTATATTTCTGACACTAAAAATGCCAAGTTCAAGTAATCAAGTAGGCGGCGTGATTTTTGTTTCCCTGTTTCGAAACCCATCAACTTCTTTACATGAATTTGCTTTCGGTGTTGCCGGATTTTATCATTTATTATTTTGTATATTTTTATGCCAAATCTAAATCAGGTAAAGTATAAACTTTTTCATTTGCATGACAGTCAGTTTACACATGTAAAAGGAATATGTTTAATGGAAGGGATTCTTCCCGATTTCAATTTAAATTAGGACGATACAACCTCACTTAGCTTTGCAACTATAAGTCACTGCCTTGAATTTAAAGTTCAAGAGAATACACTTTAATCTCAATGAATATTTATAGCATCAGATGAAAACATTCGTCTCGTGCATATAAAACGGTTCCTTTGAGTGTAGAAGAGAGGACGAAAGGACATTTGGATTATACATTCTAAATTACCTAAAATATGTTCATTTAAGTGAAATTTCCACGTGTGGGATGAATGTTCACGCAATGCAGAATAAAAACGTCCTCTACATGAAATAATAAATGCATGACATTTAATACGGATTGTTTTATTCCTAAATAATAGAAGTACGGTCATGAATTTTATTACTGGGTATACATAAAATGCGACCAAACTTATCGTATGGCGTCTGAAGTAGTAATATTATTCATGCGTTATTTTTGTCATTGTGCCTACAAACAACCTCATTGCATTTGTATGTTGCACTTAGTTTGTGTTAGAGGCCAGGGGTCTCAAACACGCTGTCCGCGTGCCGTATGCGGCCCGCGACTCGCTGGTACGCGGCCCGTAGAAGATCGGCTGCGAGTTCCGGTTTCCGTGTCTCGAGAGCTAGAAACGACATGTGGCATAGTGATCTCATCTCGCCGATTCGTTTTCGCTCGAAAAGTAGCTCTGCTCTTTTAACGTATGCACACATTTTATACTTTGCTGTGTTCATTTGCCCTTTGTTTCGCTTTATTATTTTACTTCCCTTTTTGCAATGTACAACAATTCCGCTACCAGTCTGCAACCTCGAGCTACTCGTTGAAGGATGCATGCCGGGCTGCGCCAACTCTCGTTTAGGAGCAAGTGCCGAAGATAAACCTACGAGCTCGGGATTCTCCCCTTCAAAAATATCACAATTAAAAGACGAGTATTTGTTCAAAATGGTACATAACAATTGTGATGAATTCAAGAACTGTCAAATTAAATTTTTGTTTTCTTAAAGACATGTTGAGCTGGGAACGACAGATTACTTGCTCTCTTGTTCTATTAGAAATGCCAGCACGTTGTGGTGCAGTGTAATTTTAATTTCTGCTATAACATCAGGTCAGGGCCCAGAGTAGTCATGTAAACAAATCAAATTCAAAGATGTCACTGGCACAACTGTGAGTTTACGAAAAGCATAGTGCTTGAGGTCTCTTCTCATTAAAATCTTCTACCCCCCCCCCCCCCCCCCCCCCCCCGCCGTCGTACGTTGGCCTTCGGCCTTTCCGGTGTGGACTATCTGGCCCCCACACTCAAATGAGTTTGAGACTACTTCGTTAGACGGAAGGAAGCGCATTTAAAACACACAATAAAAACATAAAAAAGCTAACACAAATCTAGAAAATGTCAAGTCTCAATAGCTACTATTTACTGTTAATTATACCGAATACACAAACCAAGTGTAAAATAAAATATACATTATATAGAAAGTGTATAAAAATACAATTAAAAAGGCGTACAAAAGAGCCAAATAAAACGTTGAAAATTGAGGAACGCTAGGTTTCTAGCGAAGATGATTTGCAAAGTTGCGTTGAATACATCGAAAACATGGCAAATATTTAAGCGTCTGCATTATGGTTAACGGTGACTGTTTAAACGTTTTGAGGATAAAATACAATATAATAACAACTTTTTTTTTAGTTTGGCACATTATAGACAACACAATTAAGGGATATCTTAGATTTTTTAAAATTCCGTCAGGTCTGCAAACTGTCTGTGCATTTTGACTTTCCGGTCTAAATTCACTTTACAAAGGTTTATTCCAGAAGAAAGCTCTCCGACTAACACATACATCAAAATAAAGAGACATTGGGGAGTTTTAGTAGACCGTGTTTCCCCCTCCGCTAGCCCTCCGCTGCGAAGAAACTGCCACTGCGCCTGCGCGCCGATGGCCTTGGCTGTAGAGTTCCGAGTAGCGGAGGGGCTTAGCGGAGCGGGGAACACGGTCTACTAAAACTCGCTATTGACACACGTTGTGCTGTTCCACTGCTCTAATCGTTGAAGAATAGTGTAGAATTCAATAAACTCGTATAAGAATTGATGGCTTAAAGTAGTTAGTTAATTATCTAAAAAAAAACGCATTTTCGAAATTAACGCGAAGACGCGAAGATAAACCAAAACAAGACAATACACTTTTTCCTGTTTCGGTCTATCTTCGACGTAACGCTGTTTTGGCGGAATATCTTTTTTTTTTTTAGCGCTTAAAATTTTTGAAAACGTTAATGTATCGGACACCGACATAACATTATATACAAATTCCGTAGGAGCGATGCGTTTTTGACGACCCGAGAAATTTTCTAGTTTGGCATTGGAAATGTGATAGATCTACGTTTTCGCAAAGATATTACCAGCGACGCCTCGTAGTCGAGGACGAATATCTTGCCATGCCGTTATGAATACAGACGACATTCGTATGCTTTTTCTCATCACCATATCTAAAAAAAGAAAAGTGAAAGGGCACTAATGCGGAAACCAAACTCGGCGTTCGTCGTTTTTTTTTTTTTTTCGATAATTATTATCGAAGTTTACACAACTTTGATGATTTTTCATAGGGACATTCTCATGTACATCATATGCGGGAAATTTAGTATGAAATCGAGGAGGAAGAAAAGCGCCATGTCTCAAAATATTTATAAAAATATTTTTATGCTAAGCAGACTTTTACTATATAGGGTGAAAATTAAAAACGTTTTTGCGTCGTATATTCAGTTCTTCGATATTTTTTTTTAAGAGACAATCACAACTTTTGAGAATTGGATTGTCGTCACAGGTTGCGTCTTTGGGTTCTTCACTAGGTTCAAATCACTTTCGCATAACAAGGAAACATTTTACACAATTTTACACTCCCTACTAAAAGAGCCAGATGGTCAGAACATTTTTATACGTATATATATAAAAATGAAGCTTACCATTTTTGACGATACTTTACCTAGTTTGCACGATAACATGTGTTACATTAGTTATGATATAACGTTTTTGAGATAATCTGGCTTAAGCAAACACCTATTCAACACGTACTATATCCTTATATTCAAGTAAGGTTCATTTGGCGAAAAATTCATTTGACACGGCAGAAGACTCTGAAAGTTCAAGTTTCAACAAAATGTTCATCAAACAGCCATTTTATAATTTTGTGTATGAAGAGTTCTACATATGGTCTAATAATCCACTAAATATTAGTTGTGAAAAAAGGTTCGGACAAATGAATTCGTACATTTAAAAATATGTTTTCCTTTTTTTTTCTAAGACGCAAGGCTTGGTTTTGACACTTTTTTACCCACTAATTAGAAGTTATTACTAATTAGTGACTCTCGGCACATTGTCAAATTATTTCTCGGTTCCTATTTAACACATAATTAACTGGCGTAAGCTGTGGGTGCATGGGATGTTATGCGCATGTTATTGTTCTTCTATACACCATCCCCTGATTTCCTAATTCTTGAAAATAAGAGAACTAAGAGAATTATAAGAGAAAATAGGATAATAAGAGAGATATAGAAAGATTAATTATATAATATTTTGAGTATCACAACCTTACAAATACATTGCTCTAAAAATACTCTTTGGATTGATAGAGTCCTTGCGGGAAACAAAATATTTTCGGTGTCCGACAGCCATAGCGGGAAGTTTCTTTTTTTTTTTTTCAACCTTTGGTTTTTCATGTATGCTGAGCTTTGTGACAATGTAGGCTTGTTTAAACCTAATTATGGCCGTTTCTCTGATATTAAAAAAGACAGCGTACACAGTGCGAAGTGCCTAAAATGACTATTAATATATAGCAACAGATGTTAACGAGAACGATTATTGTGGCAAAAACTGTTGTTAAAGCGGGTTACAACACTACTTCAATGTTTAGCTATCTTTTAAATAACATTAACGAATCCGTCATTGTTTTGAGATGTTGTTTTATGTGGCCTAATTAGATATTTTTAACTTAACTCATTCTGTTTTTTTTGGCATGAATGTAGTGCCAGGCCAGACGGGGAGCGCCAGGCTGTTTTCACTGCGTGGAAAGTGCTCAGACATCAAGGTTCGTTGCACAGCTGCTAGTCGAGACAACTTTAAACAGTTAGATGTGCTGATGACTTTGTTCATTTAGTCGTTCCTAAAGTGCCTGGAATTATTCTTTTAGAAAGGGGTACAACACCTCTCGCCGGCTACTGCTGCGCAGAAAAAGAGAAATAAAGTAAGCTTAGTCTTGTCGAGAACACTTGGCATGATACCTATGGACCAAAACTGAAAATAAAGAAAATCACAAAATTTTGTATAAACATTAAGTTGAGTTAAACTTTATTACAACAACTTTGTTCCGAAGACACCGGAACAAAATCATCTAAGAAGCTTTACTAGGTTTAGTGTCCTTGCCTCGTGATTCGCTGATGTTTCGCCGAGCCTTAAAAGCGAACGAATAATCCGTTTTAACGACGCTTTGTGATAACAATAAACGTTCTTGTGAACATGAGTTACTAAATACATTATGCAATAACATGTACAGTTTTACTCATACTTAACGCTACCCTTCGGTTGCTTAAATATTGATCTAGTGTCGTCTGCGCAAAGCTAAATTGGTTACCGTAACAGCTGGAGTGCCCTGATCTGGCTGTATTGTGACCGCAGATTCAAAGCTTCACCCGGAAGGTAAGTCCAGTGATATCACACAATGTGATGAAAGCGGACAATATAATCTTCCTCTTTGTCTTTGTTGTTCTGCGCTGTTTTATGTACATTATGTTTTAGCCTACACAAACTAGCCCAGCTTTCAGCTTTGGGACAATATAAATTTAACTTGACATTTGGGGAACGCCGTTCTTTCCCCCGTTGTATGCGAGCTTTCCCTGTTTTTTTCTTTCAAAAAGAGAAAACAGTGAAAGAAATGTTTCGACTAGAGAAGCTTCTCATAGGCCCGTGGCAGTGGAGAAGCGGAAGTTGGAAAAAGGCGAAATTTCCCGCTAGGCCTCTCTGCGCTTAAGTAATAATTTGTTTCCCCCAAGTTCCCAAGTATTCCGCATAAGACATTACTATAGTAATGTTTATACGCGTTTGCTTTTTATTAAAGGGCAACTCCACTCAGTTCCGAATATTCCGGGGTAATGGGTAATTTCACAATAAAAAGCACCGATAAAAGACATTACGTCACTTCGCGAAAAAATGGGATATATATCGTTAAATCTTACTTGAACCCTGAGCAGAAATCGAAACCGGAGCTTCGGATTGCTCTGGCAACATTGGCCTTGGGCCACCAGAACATGGCTATCACGTGGCACGAGATGTCACGTGATCCTCTACGCAACGACGGGCGGAATAGACCGATCTCACGAGGAGTTGCGCGACGCCACCGCTGCCGCGGTGCATTCTGGTACCTGTAGTTCTCCCCAGTTTTCCGGCCGCGTCGGCGCGCATTGTACGCCCGGCGTTTGGAAATTTTCGGGTTAGCACGATACTTTTAGCCAGGTTTTCATGGTTTTCAATGGGTGGCTTCACATGTTGTATGCCACGGAGCTATAATAACAGCACCAGGCAAAGAGGCCTTGAATATTATGTCTTCCCGCAAGAAAGAAGCACGGCAAAGAAAGGTCGACAGAGCCGGACAGAGCGGCAGGAAAAATAGCGTTTCACGATTTTTTTCGCCGATTTGCTTCATAATTTATATACAATTATTGCACGTCAGCTAAAATATGTAAGATTATAGGGCACGAGACATACAGCGTGCCGAAGTGTTCCGTAAGCTGGAATCTCTCTGACCATTTGCTCCGTAGCGGCCTATTCGTTGGTCTATCTCAAATAGGACCTCCGCACTGCTTTGCGGAGGCCGTTTTTAATACACTTCTTACTCGGTGTATTTTGGTGGTTATAACCGGTATTGCGACGACAGGTTTCAAGCACAACTGTGCTTCAAAAGATCAGGACAATCACTAGAGCAGCGATTCCCAATATGCAGCACTTGATATAAAACAACTTTTTTTCGGAAGCAGCCTTCAGTTGTTCTTTTTTTTTTTTTTTTCCATACCAACCAGAAAAGATTACATAATGCAGTTTAGAAGTGCAACACGTACTTACCGCCAAAAATGTAACAAACGAACCTCATCCATTTCGTGGTGGTCTATTAGGCTGGTGTTACTGATCCATTCTGCACTAGCACCAGTTGAGACCGCAGAAAAAAGCTTTCCCCGTCGGGCGACTGTTAGCGTTCGGATCTTGCGCAAACAAAATAAAACTGAATAGAAACTGTGCACGAAAAATCATCTCCACCCCAAGCTTTCACGTATCTGGCATGGTTGCTTCTTTTTGATAGATGCCAATTATTACGGCGTGTCAGGCTTGGCCTTTCTGTAGATCAGTTCTTTGTGTGCAGGCTTCTCCCGCTGTTCATCAGTACTTTGTCGCACAGGCTGTTAACCAGAATGAAACAGCTTCTAGAAAACTATCGCTGACCGAGAAAGTCTATTTAGCTCCTCTTACTTGATGGCTGATTGAACGTTATGCACAAGACTGAGCACCACCAAGCTCAGTTTTTCTTCACATTTGATGCTGTTCCGTGGTGCTACACCGAGCCGATTGTCCCTCGAATTTTCTTGTTCTTTGCTATTGCACTAGATGTTCACTTGTTTGCAAGGTAAAAGAGACGTCCGAGAAGTCGGAATGCTCGAGTAGTGGCGCCGTTGTTTTTTTGCTTTGTTTTTTTCCGCGGCCGCAGTAGGATTACCCCGTGAAGGGCAGTGGGCTTACGCATTCACGAAGACGAAGAAGCAGACGACGACGAAGCAGACGACAAAGCGATTCTAAAGCGATAAGACGACTGGAACTGCTTTTCTGCACTTGCTGAGGAAAGTAAGGCATCACAAACAACACAATCTTATGAAGTAAAAACATGCAAGAGAATCAAGGTGATAGCGGGGCGTGCCAAACGATAATCTATGATGATGTACGTACGCGCAGCCGTATGCAGCCGGGAAGGGATGACTACAAGTAGCATGGCGGCGGCACCACTTCCCGGAATGCGCGCGCCTGCGCAGTTCGCTTGGTGACATCGGTCTATTGTGGCGGGCGGGCAGGCACCGTCAGGGCGGGCGTGTGCTATAGACGCAAGTGTCGTCTGCACCGGGCTCTTCACCTGTTTTGGACTCTACGACATTTCACACCTTCACATCTGAGGCATAAGTCTGGCCACGTAGTGTGAACAAAAACTCCGAGAGACAACAATCCCAAACGGTGAGACGACGACGACGGTTGGGACGCGAGAGACGACGGTAACGGTGGGACGGCCGGACGGCTCCCAAGAAACGCAACGCGCAGGCGCGTTACGCCAATCACGTGGACACTGCTGAGCGCCGAGAGGAAACGTTGCTGACGTCACTCGTTGCGCTTGCCTGGAGAAGTAAAAACAAACAAAACGACGCAATAGTGTTGACGTTTAGCTCAATGTTGACTACGCAAACACCGTGGCCTTCACTGCGCTGCTGGCTGAGCCTCAATTCACCCGCTTGAGTCAGCCGATTTCGGCAACTTGGCGCGTTGCAATGTTTGCCGGACCGTTTAAAAATATTTAGAAATAATAAGGTCGTAATATTTGACATGTGGTCTTCCTAAGCGATATTGAAGAGTGTTTTTTTTTTCAAAGACGAAAATGAGGCGGAGTTGTTTTTCAAGGAAATGACAGAAATGCAAGTTTTTTGTTTTTTTTTAATTTTTATATTTTTGTTTATTTCTAGGTAGGGGAGTGGGACTAGCATATGAAAACGTTCGTATATTGTAGTAACTTACGTAATTATTTTTTCTAAATCAAAGCTAACGAACATTGTAAGCGCTAACAAGTAAATAATAGTTAGGCATCAAAAAAAGACGGCGACCAAGTTTTATATTATGTAATACAACTTGAAATACATCGCCCCTTCAAATGTACTGATTTTTATCCCCGAACGATTTATTACATGTTTCTTTTTATGAGCTGTTTTAAAACATTCTGAGGGCTCATCATAAAAAGAGCAAAACACGAAAAGTATGAAAAGTTGCCTATATGGGAAAATTTATATAAAAAATTGTGTTTATAAATTTTTCTCCTGAACTGAGAAGTGTTATAGCTAAGACAACCCTTTTTTTAAAGAATTACATCCTAGTCGTTGAATGTGCTTTTCTACGCATACGCTTTCATTTTATACCATAGTTTGGCCAGAACAAAAAGTGAAACACAAATTATCATCATCCAAAACAGGTAAATTATAGGCAAAAGGGCTGCCTAAATTATATATATTTTTTTACAAAACAATAGCAAAACAATTATTTTTAGGATTTCGTTCTTTTTTTTACTGTAGTTTTAAAATTTGTGCAAGTTTGTTTGTTGTGCGACTGGTATATGAACCTTGCGAAGCACCGAAATACTCAACCTGTGGCAATCATCGAAATTTCAAAATATTCCTTTAGTGTCTTTGAAGCAGAGCCTCGAGAAGTAAATACTGGGTGATTCAAGGGGAGGCCAGGCTCTTTAAATCGACCGCAAAATTCGGGTCTTAACCTATCGCGCTACGACTTTGTGCAGCGTTGCCCACAGATGGTGCATTTTTTTAGTTTATTTTTTTTTAATTTGCAAGGAGCAAACTTGCCTGAGGAAAAAGTAAAGAAAGAAAAAGGCTTAGCTCCTATGGAAACGCAGCGACGCCACCGGTCTTCATACAACACGGCGCCGTTTCGCACGGGAGACAAGAGATGGCGCAACGAACACCGCCAACGAACCAGCATACGGTGCCGAGAACCGGCGTCTTTAGCAGACGATCTCTTCCGACTCAAAAGCGGTGCGCGTTCCGCTGGCGGCGACAATCGCAGAAACAAAACCAGGCGCGGTAACAACAAGGAACTGCAGTTGCTTGTCCGCTAAAGACGCCGGCTCTCGGTGTCGTATGCTCGTTCGGTGGCGGCAGTTGGCGTCGCGACCTCTTGCGCCATCTCTTGTCTCCCGTGCGAAACGGCGCCGTGTTGTTTGAAGACCGGTCGCTTCGCTGCGTTTCCGTAGGTGCTAAGCCTTTTTTTTTTTTCTTTACTTTTTCCTCAAGTAAATTCGCTCTCTGCAAATTTTACAAAAAAAAAAATTCACCATCTGTGGGCAACGCTGCACAAAGTCGTATCGCGATAGGTTAAGAAACCGAATTTTGCTGTCGATTTAAAGAGCCTGGCCTCCCCTTGAATCACCTTGTGTATGTCGCAAGAATTTTCAGTTTCGTCCTAGTGAGGATATGTGCAGCATACATATTCTGTTTCAGAATATTTTGAGATATAGCTTTAATTATGCACGATTTGAAATGAAATCCCCCATGTGCCAGAACTACCTATTGCCACGCTGTTGATGAACGATGCGCGCGGGGGAATTTTCCAACATAACAAGGCAGGAGCCAATCACTCCCACCTACAAACTGATTTGGCGAAAATGATTGGAAGGATCACGAGGCTGAAAAAGAGTGTGACCAAGAAACAAAACCTGCCTTGACTTCTGAGCGGGCGACACACCACGAACAGCGCTTCAGTAGGGAGTGTTACGATTCCCATTAAAAACCTCTACATCCATGTCAACATTATTCTTTAGCACCGCGAGGTTGTTGCTCGAAATGATCGGCTGTGTGGCCTGAAAAGAAACAGGCAGTACTTTGTCGGGCAGAGCTCGGGATGTAATTAAGAAATAATAATGCGCTCGAAAAGCGTCCTGTGCTACTCGCCCGCAGTTTATACGGATTCGAATTTGAATGCGGTGGGCTAACGGGGACATACACACCACAAAGAAAAACAAATTCAGTAAGGTCATTTTTTGGTAACACACAAAGCCAGGCAAATACGGAAAGTAATACACGGATACCAGTGAATTAGCAAGCTCAAAATACGATTAGATGTATAGAAAATATCATTCGCGGGGACAGAATATGTATAGTAAGTGAAGCGTAATTATCTTTGTCATAATGCCCATTGCTTTTTTTCCCTAATCGTATTCTGAGCTTTTTCATTCGGTGGTATACTTCTATCGTTTGCCGTGATTGGCTGTCTTCGTGTTCTAAAGGAAAGTAGAGTTACAGATTTAGTTACAGTCTACAGTTTGTTGTAATATGAGAACCTCAGCTTGAAGGGGGGGGGGGGGGGGGGGGGAGGTTTGGCACCAAAACCGTGGAGAGAAACGGCAGCACTAGGGGAATTCAATGCATGTGCCTCCCTTGGTGTCACAGTTGCGATCATTGTGGCGGTCTCGCTTCCACTCATGTACATTCTGTAGGATACTCTTTGAAACGCCGTACACGTTTATCTCGGTGAGGAAAACTAGGAATGACATCCAACATGTTTCGATGACGTCAGGTGCCAACGAACCCGTATCATATATATGTATATATTTATATATATATTTTTATTTTTTTTTGTTTCTGCAGTGTGAAAAGGAGGAGGATTTGCAAGGAACTTTTTGTTTTCAAGATTCGGATTTACAAAAACAAAGATCCGCTGAATAGTCAATGCACATTGGAGCTTTGGGCATTGAAAGAAGCTTTATTTTTTTAATTATTTTTTTCTGGGTGAGACACCTTCGGAATACGGATGAGCAAGCCATCCAAAAACGAAACAATATCAATATAATAAATAATTTCAACACCGTTCTCGCTCGTTCTCCGTAGAATACTAGGCTCACTATGGTCACTGAAAATGTGAGAACTGCAGGGGAAGAGCTTCAGCTGTCCAGCCTCCATCGAGTGCATCCTACCTTCAACAACGTTTCCGGGTTTCTCGCACCACGAGCGCGAGCGTGCAGCAAAGGAAAAGTGGAAGCCATGGATAGTGCGTGCTGGAGGATGGACGTTCGAAACACACGTCCGGTGATTCTCACTCTATCAGTGACTGTATAAGTCCTCTCACACTAATGATATTTTTTTTTATTCACGGTGATAATTGTTATTGGGAAGGTTTTGCACTGGATACCATGTGTGTTTCGAGTACTTTATGGCTCGCTAAACTAAGCGGGAAAACTAATAGGTTAGGTATAGCAGGTAATCGAAGGGACCTCACATGGCGAGGACACTGTGTCACGTGACGTCGTCACATGACGTCACAACGTTCCTGCTAAATGTAGCGGAGAATTTGCACCGGTAATACTAGCTTGGATATTTCTACACTAAGTTTAGAGGAAACTGATGGCCAATTCATCTGGGCCCGCATTGCACCGGCGCAGTGCGGTTCGTGGTACACGGAAGGCTACAGGAGAGAGGGGAGCTTCCTTCTCTCCACACCAATCTTTCGTGTACTAAAGTGGAAAGAGTTTACTGCACTAAAAGGGTGCGGTGTGACCCCAGACGAATAGGCCATAAGTGTCTCGTCGCGTTGTAATGCCACGTGACGTAACGGTGTCATGTCATGCCATTGTGTCAAGTGACGAAATGGTGCCGCATAAATGCCGTGTGCAGCACGGTGTTTATGTGAGCAGTATGCACACAACTGTGCAATGTCTCGTCTATCGCCGCGGTTCATTTGCAGAACACAGCAAGAACCAGAAACAGTTTTATGGAAACTTCTCTAAAAAAAGTTGTAAATGTTTAGCTATGTCCTACACAAACGGGGCCATTGATTATTAAATTTAGGCTTGTGATCGATTAAATTTCTGTGTAGTAAAATGCTGTCGCATAGACTCAGAGATATAACAGAGCTTTAGTAACACGTATAGGAGCAGACGCAGACCCCATACGTTAACGTTAACGTTTCGCCCTCCACACTGCGCATGCGCCATACGTACGTAATGCGGCGAGCCTTGCGTACGTACGCTCGATATCGATTTTTGCGAACGTACGTAGCGGTCCCCTGCGTGCCATCTCGTTGCTCTCGTCGCGCACGGGAGAGCGCGAGACTAGTCCAGTTTGAAAAATGGCGGCGCTCACCGCCGCCATTTTTCAAACTGGACTAGTCTCGCGCTCTCCCGTGCGCGACGAGAGCAACGAGATGGCACGCAGGGGACCGCTACGTACGTTCGCAAAAATCGATAGCGAGCCAGCGGAAGTGCTACGCGCATTGTACGGGTTCGCTTTATAATTGAAGATGACATCAACCTCCTCAAAGAAGTCAACGCGACGAACCCTTTTGCTGCGTCGCATAAGCCACCGCGTGCGGCGTGAAGAAAACCGAGGAACAGTTGGTGGCAGCGTACCAACGTCTTTATTCGGTTGTGTTCCGTAATATATAGTTTTTTGAGCGGCAGGAGGATACTGATAGGGTGAGGGAAAGGGGAGGAGGAACGACGGGGGTACCGACTATCTCTGGTGTCGGCGAACGGAAGAAACGAAGCCAGCATTCGCGGGAGTGACAATACAGAAATAAAAGCTTGTGACAATATAACAATTTCTCTCCCCTTAATAGTGAAACCTATCTATTGGTTTACGAAGTATTGTCGACCGCCGGGGGATCGCTGGTTGAGCTCCACCTGCGTCCGTCTTCGTGGTAGAGGATGGCGGCGTAGTCGGGTAATGTGGCCGCTGGTCCCTGTCGGAAGATAGCTGAGCGGTAGGCCCCACAGCCGCTTCGACGGCTTGGGAAAGCGATGCTCGACCTGAAGCCTCTTTAGCGTTTGATGCGTGGCTATCTGGCAGATTATGCGGGCTTGCGTCTTGGCGGGGGCGTACTTGGTCGGTGTGCCGCCGAATAACCGCTGCAGGGGTTTCCACGGTCGCCATCCGGGCTCCTGTTGTGGTCTTGACGCGCCCGGGTGTCCATTTCTCACCGGCGCCGTAATTGCGCACATAGACGGTGCTGTCCGGTTGTACCGCCCAGTCATCACGTCCCTGTGGTGGCTCTGCGACAGTTTGAGGAAAACATGCGTCTAAACGAGAACGTATCTGGTAACCCAGTAGCATCTCGGAAGGCGATTTCCCCGTGCGCTGAGTAGTCCTTCTATAATTGAATAGCAACCTCGACAGTTTGTCTTCCAATGTCCCCTCTTTCATTTTACGAAGGCCATCTTTCACTGTTCGGACTGCCCTTTCGGCTGCTCCGTTCGACTGAGGGTGAAAAGGGGCTGTGCGGAGGTGAGATGTGGTTTCTTTTTACGAATGTGGCAAATTCTTGGCTAGTGAACTGCGTTCCGTTGTCAGAAACTATTGTACGTGGCACGCCGAAATGGCTGAAAATATTGCGTAGACAGCTGTTGATCGTACTCGCTGTGGTAGCATGTTTCATGGGTACAGCTTCGATTAATTTGGAATGGCTGTCCACCACAACGAGTATCATCTTCCCAGCTAGCGGTCCTGCAAAATCTATGTGTAGCCGAGACCACTTCTCTAGAGTCTTTGGCCAAGGCACCGGGGTTGCTGCTGTCGGCATGGGCAAGTTTATTACGCAGTTGTGGCAGTTAGCTGATAGTCTTTCGATGTCGCGGTCTAGTCCTGGCCACCAAAACAACGATCGGGCAACAGACTTCATAGCCGAGGAACCTTGGTGCGTTTCATGCAGTAGCTGCAGCATTCTCGACTGGGCTTTTACCGGTATGATCGCTCGATTACCCCAGTATACTAGTTCGTGTGCTACCGACAACTCCAGTTTGCGATCATAAAATGGCAGCAAAGAAGGCTCCAGTCCCTTCGTACTTTTAGGCCAGCCGCGCAATATGTACTGCTTGACACGAGCTAGGGTGGAATCGGCGGCTGTAAGATTTTTTGGCTCGCGCGTTGTCACCACGCAGTCATCCAAGGTCTCCAAGGAGAAAACATACTCTGGGGGCTCACCGTAATCTTCCGGCTCCGTTGACAGCATCGGCAATCTGCTGAGGGCGTCCGAGTTCAGCAACTGCTTTCCTGGAACGTAGTGCAGCTTGTAACGGTAGCCACCCAGGTAAAGCGCCCAGCGTTGAATCCGGGCGGCGGCCATTGCCGGAGTCAGTCGGTCAGCTCTCAGGAGGCCCAGGAGTGGTTGGTGGTCGGTAACCAAGGTAAACTCTCGACCAAGGAGATAATGCCGAAACTTTGTCACACCAAACACGAGTGCGAGGGCCTCTCGCTCAAGCTGAGAATAGTTCCGTTCTGCTTGTGTTGAGGTCCTAAAGCGGAACCCGATGGGCTTGTGAACGTTGCCCGAGGTGTGAAACAGGACTGCTCCCACGCATACGGCGATGCGTCGCATTCTAGCTTTAGCTCCTTAGCCGGGTCGAAATGCACCAGAACCTTCGCTTCCTTAAGCCATTGCTTGGCCCTGTTGAAAGCGATTTCCTGTTGTTGCTTCCACTGCCATCGTGAATTTTTCTCCAATAGTCGATATAGCGGAGCGAGAAGAGTTGACATGCTTGGCAGAAACTTAGCATAAAACGTTAACATTCCCAGGAACGAACGGAGCTCACTGATGTTACGCGGGCTGGGTGCCTGTGTGATTGCGTCCACGTTTTTCTCAGTCGGGTGAAGGCCTTGCTTGTCTATGCGATGACCGAGATAAGTGACGGCCGGATGACGAAAAGTGCACTTGTCATGCCTCAGTTTAAAGAAACACTGACACCCCCCAAAATTTTTTTTTAATTTTTTGCCAGGCGCTTTATTGTGGTGTCGGAGGACTACCCAATTAATATTTTGCAACAGAGTAGCGTATTTTTTTAATAAAGCCAAAAGACGCAACTGCGCGAAACCGAAACCGAAACCCGACGGAGGTCGGAGAAGTGGAGAGAAGAGAGCGAGTGGCGGAAGTCACGTGGCTACACCCGACCGTGTGTTTTTTTTTTTTCTCCTTCTTGGTAGCAGACGACATGCGGCGTACGGGAACTGTTCGCCGTGGGATTCTTTTGCAGTTATGTATGTTCCGCTCGTTGTTCTGTACTCTAAGATGAGTTGTATTGTACATTGAGGAGTTGTAGATGAGTAGTGAGTGCCCGTGGTGAATTTTGATCGGCTTCGAAAAGAATACACCCAAGATGTTGCGTGAAAAGCTGGCTCACATGTCCTGCGTCCGAAACAGAAGTGGCATTGTGCGACAAAGTTTCCGAAAGATCAACGGGATCGCGACCAATGGCTGGCTGCAATTCCCGTAGACCATTTACGGGCACCTCGGAAAGCGGACGCTACCTGATTTATATGCTCCTTGCATTTTGTGGAAAGTAATTACATTGAGTTCGCAGGTGTCAAAAAGGAAATCCCATATTAATTCAGCGACGTGTCGTCCACAACATTTTTTTTTTGTTTCTTTAGTGATAATTGTAAAAAAAAGAAAAAAATGTAAACATCAAAAAACATGAAAAAAAAAAAAAAAAAGTTCCACAGAAAATCGAACCCGGTCCTACGGCGCGTGAAGCGGACGTCTTTCCCACTAAGCTACTGGGGCATATCTAAACTAAGGGATCTCTTTCCTTAGTAATAATCAGCCGATAAACTGTAAGTTGGAAAGTTTGCTGCCGATTTTCCTCTAGCAAAAGCACTCCCGGTTCGAAGTCGGGATGCACCACGCATTGGCGACATTCTCACCTTGTAAAGAAATCGTACGCGTGCATATTCAACTCGAAGTAGACACGTCGTGCTTGACGTTTGCGCGAGCGATGTCTTCAGCCACGAGAAGGAAGCGACGGCTCGGCGACGGCTTCGTGCAAATCGGCTTGGTGGCCGGGCGTGTCGTACGGGATGAATACCAATTCTTTTGATCAGTTCCAAATTTCTCTTTTAAAGGTAGACAGAATTCGCCAGTACCGCGAACGACAGTTCTGAAATAGAGGTCCCACGCCCGTCGTCCATAGCCATCGCCGTCCCTGTGAGTCCCACGATACGCGAAACGACGCACGCACAGAATGCTTCCGGTTGTTTGTGAAACTTTTTTTTCAATCAACGTATTTGCAGCTTTTTAGAAGCCACAAAAAATGGGTTTCATATTTTTTTCTATTTTTAATATTGAGTGTGTGCCTTCAGTGACCCACGACTTTGATTAAATTTGGTGGTCGCATCGATACCTTAGAAAACGGCCCGTGACCGCGGAAAAGAGAGTGAGCGAGACTCGAGCCGGCCAGTTCTTGATCGGCGGTTTTCGGGCGGAAAGAAACCGAATTTCGAGCCGCAAATTCTGTTCTGGGTAGTTGAGCTCTCATATGTCACGTACAACTAAAAACCTCGGCGAGCTTAAATGCCCTGTCAGTGTCCCTTTAACACCGTGTTCGCGAAATCGCTCCAGCACGCTTTTCAGTCGCTCCCCGTTATCGTCCTTTTTTTCGGATACAAGCACGTCGTCAAGATAGGCTTGCACACCCGGCAGGCCCACAAGTATCATGTCCATTTTTCTCTGAAAGATTGCAGGGGCAGAGGCAATGCCAAACGGACGCCTATGTTATAACAAAACAAGCCCCTGTGAGTGTTGATAACACAAAGCTTTCGCGCGGCTTCATCCAATGGCACCTGATTATACGCGTCTCGTAAGTCCAAGGTGCTGAAACTTTCGCCACCATTTAAGCGTGCTAAAATATTCTCAATAACAGGCAGCGGATATTGTTAAACTGCGCAGGCAGGGTTCAATGTGGCTTTGAAATCACCACAAATTCGTACATTGCCGTCTTTCTTAAATACTGGGACTATGGGGGTTGCCCATTCCGAGCGTTTTACAGGTGATAGCACACCGAGAGATATAAGCCGGTCAAGCTCTAACGACACCTTATCACAAAGCGCATAAGGGATGGGTCTCGCCTTACAGAACTTGGGGGAAACTCCGTCCTTCAGTTGCAGGCTGGCTGGAGGTCCCTTGATTACGCCCAGGTTCTTGGAGAAGACATCCTGGTAGTCACTAAAGATGTTGTTGACTGATGAGCCGCATTTTGGGTCTGGCGCTGCAGAGTCGTGTCCGGCCCACTGCAGAATAGACATCCCGGCATCCTTCAACTTAGCAAGGAGGTCCCGGCCACATAGGCTTGGTCCCGAACAGTCCAGTACAGTCAAGGAGCAGTCGACGTCCACGCCTTTGTAGCACACACGGAGTTGAAGCTCACCCAACACTGGAATACAACCTGTGTATGTAGCATGACAGCTTAACACGTGACGGCTTCAAGCACGCCACACCTTGCGATGTTTCTAAAAAATTTGCCGTGATATGACACAAACAGGAGATCCGGTGTCGACTTCCATTGGTAGTTCTACTCCCCCCACGTTAACGTGCGGTGAATCGGCGGTTCGAGAAAGTTCCTTCTTTCTGAAACCAAAGTCCAGATGTGCGTTTCATCACTGCCTTCCACGTCTGACGTAGCTTCAGCAACAGCCAAGGTCATTGCGTGAGCCGCCTTAGTCACTTGGCTTTTGCGGGCAGCAGCGTTCCGACATTTCTTTGCCAAGTGACCATGCCGTCCACAACGGTAACAACGAGACTTGGCCCAGCCACAGCTGTTGTCATCATGCTTTGTGCTCCCGCACCTGCCGCACTCTCGCGGGGCATCGCGCTTTGCGTTATCTTGTGCTGAAGAATGACGACGCGCTTGCACTTGCAGTAGTGCCGCTGGCTCCGAAGACATTTTTTTAGAGTCGTTTTCGGCTGTTTCCGCCGAAACCGCTAACGCTTCGGCTTCCTCTAGTGTTAGTTCTCTTTTTGCAAGCAGCTGCTTCTGTAACGTACTTGAGCGCGCCCCGCAAACGATTCTGTCCCTGAGCATGCGGTCCAACATGCTGCCAAAGTTGCAATTGTCTGCTATACGGCGTATTTCAACCAGAAACGCATGGACAGACTCGCCTTCCATTTGACAACGGTTGACGAACTTGTAACTTTCCGTTATTTCGTGCCGCTTCGGGTCGTAGTACTCATTCAGGGCTTGTACAACTTGTTCATAAGTTAAAGAATTAGGCGTGCGGGGGGCTACTCTTCTTGCTAGTACTTGTACAGTCTTCGTGCTTAGTGCCGCCACTAGCAGCTCTCTTCTTTTAGCAGAGTCTGTGACGGTGTTAGCCTCAAAGTAGGCTTCGACCTTAATGAGATAAGGTTTCCACTTATCTTTATCTTCGTCGAATTCCGGTAGTTGCAGGTGGGTCATAGCTGTCCTCGGGACGCTGCTGAGCTGTATGGCTGCCTCCGGGGCTTTTTTGTCCGCTTGGGCGAGGTCCGGACTCGTCGCCACTGCTGCGTCGCATAAGCCACCGCGTGCGGCGTGGAGAAAACCGAGGAACAGTTGGTGGCAGCGTATCAACGTCTTTATTCGGTTGTGTTCCGTAATATATAGTTTTCTGAGCGGGAGGAGGATACTGATAGGGTGAGGGAAAGGGGGAGGAGGAACGACGGGGTATCGACTATCTCTGGTGTCGGCGAACGGAAGAAACGAAGCCAGCATTCGCGGGAGTGACAATGCAGAAATAAAAAGCTTGTGACAATATAACACCTTTCGAGCACCCACCAAGATGGGTGTCGATAGCCAAGAACGTTGGCGACGCCGTCGAACCCAAAAAGGTGTTTACCGTGCGGTCGGTACAAAAAAAAAAAAAAAAAAAAGACAAAACACGTGCACAACAGGCACACGGAAACACGCACTTCCGTAACAAAGCGACGAGAATCGGGGCTTTGGATTGGCTTGACCGAATACCCGCCTTGGATTGTTTGAAGCAGTTTACAGGAGCACATCTAGATGGCGCTACAAGTCTTTACGTATGCTTTCTTCTTCCGCTCTACTAAAAGTGCGTATCCGACGCGCTCCGTAACGTTCCGTCGACGCAACGTTAACGCTAACGTAGGGGGTTTGCGTTTGCCCCTATACGTATTACTAAAACTCTCTATAATGTCGTGTATAAGGTTTTCTTACGGTGTCCATTCTATTCCAAACGACGAGAGCTGCTGTTTAAAGAGGGTTATCTTCTTTACTTACCGTCTAACCTCTTCCCATTACGTTGCAGTTTCTAATTTCGGATTCAAATTAAACAGAAAAAGTAAGATATAATAAGTACTTAATTCGTAATTACGCAACAGGGAGCAGTATGTTCAGGACACATATAATTGTGGCTAATCGTAAAAGTAATGTACTTAGTTCAAATCTCTTTCCAACCACTTTTTTCGATTACAAAAAGTCGATTCGTGTCCTAATATCTTTTATCTCACCAGCAGTGCTGCTAGCGAAGCTAAAATTCTATCCCGGCTAAAGGATCTCGGGCTTCTTAATCAAATGATTATCCTGGTTGCTTCACAAGATCCAACGAAAATAGCCCGAATTCGGTGTAATTGGTGGAGACATTGCGAAATTTTGTGTTTTTTCAAGTATAGTCATACAAAAATATCTAGACTATCCGTTGTGAGAGTCAGTCTTTCGTCATTATCCTGCATAGCGAGAAGCGACTGGATAAATTGTAATTATTGGTGGCTAAGAAAAGGCAACGTTGTTTAATCGTCGTGCGGTAACAAAAAAAAACAAACAAAAAAAACAATAAACTTTTTTATGGAATTTTGATTTATACTTACGCTGGTGCTCAATAAAACGAAAACGTATAAGCGTTTCCCAGTATAAAAGACGCCCTTGGGTTTACTTTTGCTAAATAACGTTTGTGTTCGTTAGGACGCTGAATATTATCATTTACGTACGCACGCCAGGCGTACGTGACATTGTAGTCCCAAGGTTTCGCCTAATGTTTTTTTTCTCTCTTAACTATTATTTCCAGGAGTTCTTTGCAGCTTCCAGCAGCGTAATGTTCTTAGTGATTGGCATTCTGATTTATTTTAAGAAAATAATTGCGCCGATATTTATAGAGTGTTTCTACTTATACCTATAGAGTGGTAAGTCGACAGGGTTGTTATATTCGTTAAAATGCCCAGTTCTTCAACGAAAAATACAACCAGGTTTGTTGGTTTACAGGCGAAAACAGTGCAAGAAGGCACAAGGACCAGTAGACGAGAAACACAAATCACAGCGCTGTGTCTTTTTTGCGAGTTTTTTTAACTGCTACCAATATGCACCGGCCAGTCCAGCTTCAAACTCTATTTGTTGGTGATTAAAATAAGAACACCGACTTCACATAACAAGAAAAACAACTTCATTAAACGTTTCGCCTCCCATGCGGGAGGCATCATCAGTACATACACAGGAATGAAAGAGCTTTGGTCAACGCAGTCCTATTTATCGGGAAGGTCCATATGATATGGACCTTCCCGATAAATAGGACTGCGTTGACCAAAGCTCTTTCATTCCTGTGTATGTACTGATGATGCCTCCCGCATGGGAGGCGAAACGTTTAATGAAGTTGTTTTTCTTGTTATGTGAAGTCGGTGTTCTTATTTTAATCATGACATCTCCCGGCTTTTGGACTATTTTTGCATCTATTTGTTGGTGTATGTGGAGAAACAATGCAATGATTTCCCGCTATCTGAGTACACAGGCTTGTATTCAGGTGTAGTTCACCTTGGGGTGAAAGATTGGGCGTTTAGTCTATGAAAGCATGCTTTTTCAGAACGACTGCATGGAGAACTGCAACCGTACCGTGGAGGCATTATCATCATCCTAATTTCCTCTCGACAAGGTAAACCTGTAATTATACGGCACGGTCTACGAAAAAATAGAAGGTTCTCATATTGCGCAACAGCACGCGTGAAGGAAGCTATACTACCACCGTTGACAAGATGATTTACTGAACCATATAATAACAGAAATTGTGAAAGGAGCATATACATTTTTGGATTTTAAAACGGAAGCAAAGCAATCTCGCCGTTGTTCAGGCTCCTGCTCCGGTAGCAATATTCATAGTATCTGCCTTGGCCAGTTTCTGGCATTTCATTGCATCATTACTTTTCGGTGAAGCACCAGAAAACCCCTGAAACAGCGAAAAATAATCAGAAGTTCAAATGCAGGATGGAACTACGTGAGACCGCGGTCTAGACTCATTTGAATAAATATTTGAGTAGGTAATGTTTTAAACACGCTAATAGTAATATAAGATAAAAAAATCTAGGTTATTTCAGTTGTATATAGAGTGAACGCACGGGATGGTATTGAAATTTGGTACACTTTACATACAACTTCCGAGTAAAGTGTAAATTAACGTTCATAAAGATTGCGATCTGCGAGCAGAGAGTTTTTATAATTGCCTTTCTTGTAATTGACTAAAATACCGAGATTAGGAAGATCGAGGGACGGCATAATACAAAACACTCAAACACCGATCACACAGCGGTGTTTGAGACAGCTGTGTGAAGAACACTTCAAACACGAATGTTCATCCTCATTAGCTGGTTTGCGTTGTAAGTTCTGTTCAGCGTTTCTTCGTGTCATCAACCGGATATTGGTGACGACACTCTTTGTACAGTAACGGGAGTGGGGTGTCAGCATTGCAAATGCATGAGCAAAGTATAGCGCCTGCGTGAGAAACCGGTAAGAACCCGGGATGTCGAAGGCACACGCCTTAGTCAGTTTGTTTACAATTAATTTGCGAAATATTAAGCTGACACTTTGTAAATTAACCTAGTTTCTGATCATAACTGTCTGCCATATGCATTGTATAGTCGCCCACCGTGTGACTTAAATGTCAGGGGCCGTTCTGGACGATACGTGAACTAGTTTAAATGAATATTTGGCGTCCAAAGAAGGTAGGATAAATGCAGAAGCTAATCACAGATCAGCGATGGATGTATCCGTGTAAACGGTAATGAAATTAAGATATAGTATACGGTAAGGAAAGCAGTCTGGCGGCTATCATATCGCTCACTGCACTGCTTTACTTATATTCGTTCGACGGTTGTCTCTGCCTGGCTTCTTCTATTTCAAAGAGTGAATAAGACTTGGGTCTCAAGGATCGAATGGAAACGCATAGCGAGACATGTAGACGTTGCTGAAAAAGTAACTAAATACCGTTTCTTGTTACTTTCTGAACAACTGATTAAGTAATTTACTCGTTGGCTCAATTAGAAAACAAAAATGCGTTACTTCAGCCCCAAAATAAATACTACAGCGGGTTCCAAAAATATTAGTGTATTTTATTTACCACAAAAATAAACTACTCGTCACCAAAAGCCTAATCTGCACCCAAATCTAGTGCTAGCGGTGTCAACCAGATGCCAGAGTTCAGAATTGACCGTTATGTTCGTCAAACGTTCTAGATGATTTCCTAAAAATTTGAATTAGAAATGAGGCCCGTTTTCAGTAACTGGCGCCATCCAGCTGCATGTATTATAAAAGGTATATTAGCCGCCATTTTTAATTAAAAAGTGAGAAAATCGGGTATACATTTTGAATAAGATAACGCTCAGTTTTAAAAATTTGGCATCTGGTTCAGATTGCTAGGGATACATTTGGGCGGAGAATGAGCAATCGGTGATACGTAGTTTATATTTGCAGTAAACAAAACCCTGTAATTTGTATTTTGGGACAGCCTGTAGTTACTTTCGCGTTCATCTTAATGAGTCATTGTTCTGAAGCAGTAGCGCCTTACAGTGTTGAAGTCGTCAACAATGCCTCACTTTCTAGGGAGATTAATGGACATACTGATAGGGGACTCGATAGCCGAGTGTGTAAAGGCGCGGCAGCTCGGAGCACATGAAGCGAAAGCTCGGGCTGCAAAACCCAGAGATCCTGGGCTCCCATTCCTGCCAGTTTCGATTGGGATGAGCACCGTACCGGCGTGTGGTCGTTTATGACTACTGTACGATGCATGTTAAATATCTCAAGCTACCAGTGGTACTGCACTGGCTAAATTTACAGCGGAGGCACCAGGTGCCCATTGTCGCTGACTAGCTTTCCACTCTCTAACAAAAACAAGAACACAATTTCATCAACACGCGATATGTTAATTTAAATAATTACCTAGGAATTAGCCATAACGTGGTTGTACGCATCCGATGTGCATATTCGTGGATATGCCCGTCATGCCCTCTATCTGAGGAACTTCGATATTCGAGGTCAAGCTCCCATTGGACACATTAAATTATTGCCGAGGCAAGTACTGTTGTTGCGTGAGTTTTAGTAGTTCTGTTGAAAAACAATAGAGATATAAATATAAAGAAAATCATAATATACGTTACGGGATACACAATTCCTTTAAGGTAGTCATAAAATAACTATTTGATATGCCACTAAATAATGAATGCGAGTCTCAAGTCAAATAAGTTAGTGGAGGTCAGAGTGAAACACTTCATTTCACTGCACCTGAAAACGACGGTGGTGACGTCGTGTCAACGATGTGGTGATGTCTCCCATGGTCGGTGCAGCCGGCGCAGGGTGTCGTCCGGGACAACGGAACATCGTCTTCACGATATGGCCCGGTTGTCACTCGCAGTTGCGCCCAGCTTTTTCTGTTTCCGTCGACGGCTCCCAGGAGGACAACCCCCAGTCCGCTTTCGTCCTCTTGTTCCCAGCCACCTCTTCTTCTTCTTCTTCTTCTTCTTGTCGTCTCGTGCTCCTTTTCTTTCCGAATCCCGTCTTCTTCTTTCTTGCACCTGGTTAAAGTGTCCGATCACAGTTCACTACACACTACGTTTCTTTGTTGTTTTTGTTTGTAAAGAAAGAAAAATAGTTATTTTTGTGTAAGGTCGTGCTGCACCCGAATTCCACACGCTTTATTCGGAGAGCACTGATCGGCTAAAAAGGCATTTCAATGTGATACTTTAGTTCGGCTCATTTTACGAACGTCGTACAGGTGACGGGGTATATTTTGCCAATGCCTGGCGCACAGTACCACGAGAATCTGGACCAACCCTCAAGACATGGGCACAGAATTGCGAATCGCAAACGGGAAGCATTTTGTTTGTGTTTGCCCCCTCTGTCCCGAAATTCCCGGGTTCGACTAACGTACATTGTTGTTTCCACGAGTTCCAGTGTATCTTGTTCTTGGCCTTGTTTTCACCGCCTTGAAGTGTAGAACTCTCTCATTGAAGAAAGCTAGACGAAGCCGATAAATTTATCACGAAAGAAACCTTCCCCCAAGGGGTGAACGGAGGGAACCTTGTTGTGTTTCTTATTTGAAGACTTATTCCGAAGGAGAGAATTCAGTGATATAGATTTGATAAATAGGTTCAAGGAAAACAATGGAATATTTTGTGCAGATTCTTTTATTGAATCTTTGGCTTTTTTTACTGTGAAATTAAAAGGCACGAGCTGGTGTAAGAATCATAAAAGGTGTTTTGTGTTTTACCCATTCGCCTCCAGAAGTAACCAGATATAATTAGTCTCACAAAAAGAAACGAGAATACATTACTCTTTCCTTCTTTCGAAAAGTAAACAAGTCGTACTCTGTTGCAGGGAAAAAAGTAACAAGTTAAATTAATGCGTTACTTTTCACTTGTTACATACAAGTCTGCTTAAAACGAATGTTGATGTTCCTACACCGTAGTCGGTGAGAGGTTAAAAGTAAACTGGAAGCTCCACCCGCCTTCTTCCACTTTAGCAGAGTGAACGCTGGAGAGGAGGTCGCCTCCTTTCCATCTTCGCTTTGCTGAATTGGAAATTAGTAGAAGGAGCTTCCATTTCACTTTTAACCTGTCACGGACTATAGAAATAGGTTACGTGAATGTGCGCAATAAACGCCTGTGAATATATAAGAGCGTACATGGCCATTATAAAATTTATACAAGCCCTTATACGTTTCTGAGACAATTCTTACGCTCCCTTTTTTAGTCTCTTGGTAGGGAAAAAGACGTTATGCACTCGTTACCTGCTTTTGTTCATGTGGTTGAGAAAGAGCGGGGGATCTACACGTGGTGTTTTCCGACAGATTAAAACAACAAAACACAACAACACTCTAAATCTTTGCAATGTTTGCAGAAAAAAAAAAAAAGCGGGGTCATTTTAAAGTTTAAGCAGCAACCGCATTTCAGCAACTGCTCAACTACACCTTGAAGCGGAACG
Organism: Ixodes scapularis; assembly: GCF_016920785.2. Classification (NCBI taxonomy): domain Eukaryota; kingdom Metazoa; phylum Arthropoda; class Arachnida; order Ixodida; family Ixodidae; genus Ixodes; species Ixodes scapularis. The sequence continues at coordinate 57,983,679 of NW_024609882.1, forward strand.
GAGTTTACGTGCGTTCCGAAGGCAGTGGAAGGTGAAATCAGAAACTCGTCGTTTTGCATGCACTGCGCGCGACATATTCAACGGCCAGGAAAACGAAGCCCCTGCATCCTTTCGTCGTAGTCTTGAACGAGATTCGGAGAAAACATGTTTTTACGTTTTTTTTTTTTGTTTGTTTTTTTTACATTTACTGTTTATTGTATTTGTTTTATTTTGTGCGTTTATGTAATCTTTCGTGCGCATTTTATCCCGACATTGAATGCATTTGTTTTCCTCCTACAGCTATTGTAACGAGATGTTTCGAGATTCATATTTATGTCTTGACGACGGCCGAGCTCCATTTTAGTCTGTGATTTTATGCCTACTATGCGAAGCCGGATACAGTCGCATCCAAGGACATTCGGTGACGCAGAAGTGACGCAAACCAAACTGTGACCATACACTTCCGTAGATGGACATTTTGGGACAAAACAACGTTGTCTACTTATTATGCGATTATTGCCCACAGCAGCGCTTTGAAGGAACTATTGCAGGGCAAGCGTATAAAAATCTCGTCAAGTAAAACACCAGGTGGAAGTGCATCCTGATCTAGCAGATATTATTCAGGCACTGTTAGAAAAAAATTAAAACTGATTTAGCATTTTGTGTTTTGAGACGTAAAATGAACGTCGAATGCAACTTTCTATATTGAGACAAATTTCATCATTACTGAAGCAATGAAAATTAGTCATGTCCTTTCTGTACGACACAAAAAGAAAATTGAATGTAACGGAGAATTTTTATTCCCGACAGTCGCTCTTGAGATTTAAATATTATGAATAAATTTTACGCCACAAATATGCAGTCTCACTAATTTATCAAAACATTTATTTCTTGGGTCCCTGAGCATAGCACGTGTATTCGGGACATCGTGCAAGTCTATGCAAAAAGATTCCACCGAATGTTCCGTCTTTATTTTGATGAAACATTTTAAGTAACAATTAGCGACGATGTGTTTCCGTGGCGTCCTCTTTGGGTTCCGTTCGTGACATCACAAGCAGAATTTGCTTCCCGGTCATTGGCGAGATTTGCCTGTCTTGACGTGATTGGCAGGAATTTCCACGCCGTGTACTGGCAACTGGGCAAGCATGATCACTGATTTTAATGCAATTAGAGCAAAGGTGCAAGCGAGCTGGACCAGAATGACCCTAAACATCCCAGGAGTATGGGAACAAGGGGGACAAAGGGGAAACACAAATTTCCACACTCAGCTCGGTGACTGGTGCGTGACCGAAAAAATTCGCCTTAACTTGGTATCGAACCAGGGACCTCTCAATTTGGAGTGGAGCCCTCTGCCAACTGAGCTAACCCGGGGTTAGACGTCAGTAGAGCAAACGCGTTTTATCAGCTGCCACCAGTCTAATACCGACGAGGGGAACGGCGTGTATTTTAAGTTTATGATGATATTGAATTTAATGCGAAGGTGTAATCGAGCTGGAAAATAATGACAATAATAATCCCTCGAGAAGGGAAAGAAGGGGGACAAGAAGGAAACGCAAATCACAAACCACAGCTAGGTGACTGGTGTTAGGCTGGTGGCAGCTGATAAAACCCGTTTGCTCTCCCGACGTCTAATTCCATGGTTAGGTCAGACGGTAGAGCGCACCAATGAAAATGAAGAGGTCCCTAGTTCAATACCAGGACCAGGCGGATTTTCTTTTGTCACGAGCCAGGCACCTAGCTGTGTTTGGAGATTTGTGTTTGTCCTTTGTTCTCCTTGTTCCCCTTTCCCTCGGATTATTATTAAACTTGAACTATAGCTTCCTTATTTCTTGTTTATTTGTTGTCATTCTTGTAAAGCTCGCTTGCATTTTGACATTATTTGCATCATCATTATGACCTTAAAGGGTAACTGCAAAGAAAAAAAGTTTTTTTTTAAATAGCCTAATTGGGACAAGCATGTCAAAAAACAATTTTTCCGCGAGAAAAAACATTTTTTACGGCAATATTTATTGCGTGAGACTCATTTTAGTTTGCGGCTATTTCGTCCGTTTTAAATCGCGCGCCACGAAGTTGTGATTATGTGACGTCAATCCCAAAAGGTTCTCATTGGCTAAGAGTTTGATTGACAGCTTAGATCTTGGTTGTTAAACCTTTGTTATATGTTGCAATTTCCTTTTGAGCGGCATATTTTTACGTTTAAAGAATAACCCATGTGATGAAAGTTATTATTCTTTACAAAAGGTTTACAAGACGGGCACTTCCGTTTGGATTCATACAAACAGAAGCTTCGCCATTCTTTCATGGCCGCCGAAGTCTCTGCTCCCGCCTGTCTCGCCTACCTCGACTAATCGTTTCGCCGAAGTGATCAGTGTTTCGTCATTTCGTACTGACCCAGGTACTTCTTGAAGTGAAGTAGTGTGTGTTTAGCAGCTGTCGCAGGTGTTAGTGATAGGAAGCGACGCGGGGTTTTGGCTTTCATAGCGCGGTTCTTTCGTCTTCCTCTTTGCTTCCTTAGCGTGTTTTTTTTTTTGTTTTTGTTTTTGTTTTGCTTGTTTGCGCGTGCAAATGCTGACTTTTCGGAGATGTCAGATGCGTGATCCCGACAGTGAGCCTTCCAGCAGCCATGTCGCCCCGACAGGAATGCTATTTGGCTGGAGGCAATCGGGCGTTCGCGTAGCGACCAACGTGTCTAGTTACGTTCTCGTCATATCGCTCTGGAGGCCGTCGAGATTCGCTCCGTGTGCACCTAACGTCCGCGACTAGACAGAAAATAAAAAAGCACTATGTCCACTACGTAAAAATGGTCTCAGTTCATGCATCTGTAGGCAGGTACGAAATCGTGCCCAAATTTATTCGCACCGCACGATGCAACACGTCGCTGTGCAAACGCAGTCCAACACGAAGCATAAAAACGGCAGATTTAGGACAATTCGGAGTCCATTGTTCAATTAAAACGACGTAATTTTGTTGAAAACGCCCGCAGCTTTTTACTCGCGGTACGCGTCGGGAAACTTCCACATTTTGAAACAGAACGAGGCAGATTTACTTTTAAAAACGCTCCCAGCGTCCTCCCGGACCAGTTTGACTGGATCAGCTGACGACGACGGGACTTATCTGGTTGAACGTCAACCCCACAACAACCAATTTGCGCTCCGTGTTAGCACCGCATTACACACACCACGAACGTTTCAGCTCTGTCGCATCGCCGTGCTGCACCAAACAGAACGAGATCGCCGAAACCAACGCAGCGCTGTCGTGAACCTTGGCTTGTGGTTGCGCACTCGTGGATTCTGTGACTCCCTTCGCTTTCAAAGCGCGCACGACGATTACGAACGATACTTTCCGTCTTCCGGGAACATCACAGGGGCACTTCTCCGGTCACGTCTTCGCTACATGTGCTCGCAAGCCGCGTCAAACCATAATAACCAAAACAATACAGCGGCCTGGCGTAGTTGCCAGATCTTGCCGGAAGTCGAGACGCTGCGCCGGAGAGTGAGGGGCGGGGCGTACTCCTCTTCCGCGGGGGTCGAAAGAGCGGGAGTTTCAAATGTGGAGAGGTTCTGACTCTACTAAATTACGTCCTGTGGCGTAAATATTGATAAAAAAAATCATTTTTTTTCGCGGAACATTTGTTTTGTGACATTCTTGTCCCAATTAGGCTGTTTAAAAAAAAACTTTTTTTTCTTTGCAGTTACCCTTTAAAAGGCGGCCAGTTCATCCTTGTGGGTGTTAGACTGGTGCCAGCTGATAAAACCCTTGTTTGCTCTACTGACGTCTAACTATTGGTTAGCTCAGTTGGTAGAGCGCTCCACTGAAAATGGAGAGGTCGCTGGTTGATACAAGGACCAGGCGGATTTTTTCGGTCGCGCACCAGTCACCTTGCAGTCTTTGGAGGTCTGGGTTTGTCCTTTGTCCCCGTTGTTCCCCTTCTCCGGGGACTATTATTGTCATTCTTGTAATTATCAGTATACATGAAGGTATGGTTTCGCCAATTCCAGACGTAGACCAGATCGGCGCGTTTGGTCGCGCACTTCGCCAATACTAACTGAGAGGTTTAAGAAACGCTTGGCATTATTTTCAGACTTCTTCGTGATTTTTATGCGACTTTCTTATCGGCTAATCCCGCATTTTGACGGGTGTTGGATCGATAATAAGATGTTCGAAGTCGCCACGCCCTGCCTTCCTTATGTTTACCATTTTGCTAAAACACCTGAGACCAGGTGTGAAAAAACTTGAAACGTGAGACGTCGTCCGACTGACTATTTCCCAGTCTCTCCTACTTCTGGTTGTTTCAAGTTCGTTGACACTCAGTCTCGGGTGTTTTAACAAAATGGCAAACGTACACTCCCTTGCCTGCGCTCTCACTGTATTTTCTTATGTTCTCAGCGACAGTAGCATAAGGCGTCTCTATACTTCGGTTCAGCATAAGTCGAGACGCAGCCCACCCTACGACGTAAGAGTACCATTCAAGCAGCGTCAATGATACCATTCCAGCAGCGTCAAAAACCCCATGTCACTGGCCTTTTCTGTTTATTCTAGGTTCAGCGTTAAAAAAACTCCTACAGAAACGTGACGAACTCTAGGATGGCGCGTTTTTGACGCTCTCTGATTGGTCTCATCAGCTCGGAGCGTCGGCATCATAGGGTCTTACTGAACCGAAGTTTAGATTTCGCAAAAGAAGGCCACAGAAGCCTTAAGCAGGACACTACGAACTCCAAGACATCAGTCATACGTCGATATTTCAAACGGATGGCCGTACTTTTGAAAAAGAAGGGGGCGATCAAGCGAGGGTCTTTGACCTCATTCTCCTCCGAGAGAATTTGAGAATGAGGGAAAGCGGCCTCGCTTCTTTCCTCCTCGCTTCGGTTCACCAGCTCGACGAGACGTAGCGATCGCTACGTCGCGTCGAGCTGGTGAAAAAATAAGTTTGCGATTGAACACGGCCGACAAGGCCGACGAGACAACTCACGTGACGTGAATTGTCTCGTCAGCCTCGTCGGCCGTGTTCAATCCCAAACTTATTTTTTAAAAATATGGGGATCCGTTAGAGATATCGCAGCATGAGTGATGTTTTCGGGTTTTGAGCGTCCAATTTTTCCGCCCAACCTTGTATTGTGAGCTCCAAATTTCGGTTCAGTATCCCTTTAAGGTGAGATGAAGTATAGTGTCACTAAAAGGTTAAGCTCAGAGTGTTGGCACTCATTTCACCTGTTGTCTGAATCCCACGACGGTCGTGCTTCCGTTCGTGTCACGTGACCTTTGTTTTCGTCGAGGGGGTTCCGTGTGACAATACTTTGGTGCCCACAGTCAGTGACAGGTTAAGAGTAAAGGGGAAGCCCCCGCCCCTTTCCTTTTTAGAAAAGCGAGCGCTGGTGAAAAAATGACCTCTCTAGTGTTCGCTCTGCTAAAGTGCGAAAAAGTGGGAGGAACACCCACTTCAGTCTGAACGTGCCACCGACTATCAGACGGGCATCGTTTGCGACGGTTACAATATTTAACTGCGGATTTTCAGCGGTGGATACAGGGGATTCGTTTTGCTTTGCCATGAAGTGTTCTATCAAGCAAGACGATGGAAAGCATTCCTTGCATTTTCTGTCATCCGCGTCGCTAGACGCTGTTTCACGCACGCAACGTTAATTTAACGGAACAATAAGTTTGAAGCAGCGCCATCCTTTATAGTTACAAATCGCCTCTAGGCTCTGAGCAGTGGCAAGGGAATGGGAGATGGCAGATAGAATACGTGACTTCCGTGTGGTGTTGCCAGCAAGGCGTTCAGCGCGAACCTGTGGTGTAGTTAAGCCAACCATCACTTCCGCATGAGACTTCACGATGTTGCCCCAAAAGCACCCGAAAACAATGAATTTAAGCGTCCTTTAGCGGCAGTCTAGAGCTCGCGACCAGCTGGCGGTTTTCAGCGGAATATTTTTCTTTTTCAATCACCAGTAAGCGAGTGGGCGCCAACTATTCCTGTGTGCTCGATTCACGACAAACGCCAAAGCTTCAAACTGCCGCCGAAGCCGACGACCAAACGCTCTCAGCGTTGTCCGCGTTTGCGCTGCACAAGAGTCACCTGGCCGTGATTGCTTTGGTTTCGGCAGTTTCGGTATCTTGCGTATTTCGTCAGAACTAAACAATTTTGAATCGAGGTGTTCACTTCCAGAAAAGTGTTCCACAGGTTGTTAAATATATATATATATATATATATAATATATATATATATATATATAAGTCAAAGATGCGTACTGTCGGAGTTACTAATTCGAAGTTTATTACGACGTTTCGAGCGGGGACCGCTCTTCACCAGGTATATATATGTATATATATACATATATATATGTATATATTCGTGAGTAGTCTAAATACTACATGTTGAAAACAACTTAGAAGAAACAGCTGTTTTGCGGCTGCTACATACCCATTTGTGCATGTTATGAGTGAGAGCATCGTGCCTGGACATCTCGTGGAGACAAGCGGGCAGGCATAGTGTAATTTATATACGAGGCACTGGTTAAAATATCCTTCCTCTAAAGCGTAGCTTTCCTATTGCCTCTGGTAGCCCAAGTTATCTGGTATTTTGAAAGGTTATCAGGTCTAATAAAAGTAAAATGAAACAAAAAAAAATAGAGGCCAAGGGAAAAAAAGTTGTATCAGAAAGATGACTAAGGCATTTTTACTGTTAATTTATTTCCCTACTGTACTCCAGTCTGAGGATCACTCTTCGACCACACTAGTCTAGTGTCTTAGGTATTGAGAAGGATGTTGTTTTGTATCTAGAGCGACACTCCTGCAGTTCTTCTATTGTGATCGACTATAATATGTATACATGTTTTAGCCCTATGTCCAATTTGAAGTACCGTACATTTCGGACTAGAAACCGCGTATAACAACCTTTTAAATTGCAAATTTGTATGCGTTCTTAACGGTCTACCGGTAAGCGCCATATAATAATATTTTTAAGAAGGTTCTTTACGACAAGGCTCGGCAAATTGTGTGAATTTCTGATTATGTTAATGAGGCTTTTTATAGAACACTCTAAAAAATGCCTGCGCGTCCACTTACCCGCAAAACAATATAAGAGCCAATCTCTGCGATGTATGAAATCAGCTCAGCGAATGCGGAGGCGGAACATCTGTTTAGACCTCAAAATTAAGTCTGCGCTGTGGCATTACGCAATGCAAGCATGACGTTTTGCATTGCGTAATGCTACAGCGCAGACTTCATTTTTAGGTCTAAACACATGTTCCGCCTCATCATTCGCTGAGGTGATTCCGTAGATCGCAGAGAATGGCTCTTTGAGTGTTTTGCGGGTAAGTAGGCGCGCAGGCATTTCTTAGAGTGAAGCTTATTTGCGCGGCAACACAAAGCCTTTTTTTTTTTAAAGTGGTTTGAGTATGAGAAATTATGGATGTGTGGGCTATGTACAAGGTGGGTGCGAAGAATCTAAAGGATAACTTTTTTTTTGTCAATTTGTCCTTACAGCCAATAGACCGGTTACAATTTCGCCAGAAAAAGCAATTTATTAATATACAATCATATCTAGTCAATACGAATTTCGTTGATATGAATACCCCGTTATATAGCCAATATTGTTAGAGATGAAAGTGATAAAAACGTATATTTTTGTCTCGTTATAACACAGGATACACAATATAAACGCGTTTTCGGCGAAACGTCAGTGATCATATTAACGAGATATCGCTGTAGTGCAGCGGTTCTCAAAGAGGGGTCCGCGGACTTTTTGGGGTTTTGCGAAGTCCTACCCCGTCAGTCAATCCCGGCAATAGAAGTTGTCTTTTGTGCTATTGAGAAGACACGTTCCAATTTTGGGTGAGTCTCCTCATGTGTGTGTCAATGAGCCAAGTGTACTTCACACCAGCCATTAGTTATATCCACTTATCAAATCATTATCATAATTAACCTATACCTTTCCATTCCCCTCACCATGAACAAATTCCTTTTTCATCTTCGCCGATCCAAAAGGGGTCCGCCAAACATCAATGGCTGAGAACCACTGCTCTAGTGCATTGCCCCAATGTGACATTATTCGGCGGGATAATATGTGACCTCGGATGAATACCGTTTGCATGATTTTAATGGAACGAAGAAAACAGAACGGGCGCCTCTAGGAGTCGACATCGACGGCCGTAATCGAAGCTGTCACGAGCAGGCAGGCAGATTTATTATATCTGTGCCAGTGTGTGTGTTTATTGTTGCATGGTTGTTGTGGTTGTTGAATATATAGATTTGATTGTGCGGTGTATGTTATTTTCATCGCATTTGAAATGGTGTCGCAGCTGAACTCGTTGGGACACCCTTTTTTGCATAATTTACGTCGCCTTTGTTGATAACAATGCAGTGGCTCACAGCGAAACTTTCTTTCGTTCGCTCCGGGTATTGTTTTTGCAATTATTAAAATATCCGTACTGTTTACACAAGTCCGCTCGAGCAATTAATTTTATTAGACCACCAAAAAACGCTAACAGTTGAGAGCTGTGAATTTATACAACCGAATAAGAGCGCCTATAAAATAAGTGATAAAAAAAACACTCTCCACTTGATCTTAACCTGCTAAATGTGTCGTTAAATTTTGCTGCAAGGAACACAGAACTGCTGAGGAATTAAATTTCTAACATCTTTAATGTTAGCGTCTTTCTGTAAATCCTGATATTGATTGTCCTTTGCAATTTGTTTTTCATATTGTTCCGGAAATGTTTGCGTAAAACAATCGAAAGAGACTCGCATTATTACTCTGGCAGTTCTGACCCGCATGTCAATATTTATGAGTTTCTATTCGGCACAGAAACAGCAATCATACCTTTCAGAGTGTTACTCGGAGAATCATACCGAGCAATCAAAATTTTACGTGTTTGCCCAACACGTATACTTTAGTGGCACCAGAATGCCTCATGCGGAAGCAGTACAAGGAAACAAAACCAAATCCTGTTGTTATTCTACGCTATCTCTGTACAAGGACTGGCATCAGACCGGGGTCTAGGACATTCTGGCGCGGTCGTGTCAATGCGCGGTTACTTCGCAACCGGTCATCTCAGTACGTGCTTGCATAGGCGCCGATTACGCCCCTCCCCTTCCTATCCCTGTTCCCAAACTTTTCCGGGTGGGGCTAAGCTCCCCTCCCGGAATCACCTCAGTATAGCAAGAAGGCAAGCATCCTCGATTCGGGGACCGCTGGGTGCAACGGTGGGCGGGGGAGGGGGAGGGGTTTGGCTGAGATGCGCATGTCGGGGTTGACACGCCCCCCAGGTAAATTGAATCGTGCTCTTGTGATCTCTCTCACCCAGATAAGTATTATCTGACATATTGAACTGTGGCACTTTAATTGATTTTTGAAAATTAAGATGATTAATTGCTTTAATATTTTGCCCAGCCCGAAGATAATATAATTAATCCAAATTTTACAAAATATCGCCAAGGGTGATAAGATCAAAATATGTTTACAAAGCGTATAAATTAAGAAACGCTGTTCTCACAACAAACATCCAAAGACGAAGCCGAGTCAGCAGAAGTGTTTGTGTTCTTTAAAGCTACCCGTGACGCATAAGTCTTTATATTATATCCAGTGTTTGACTGTATGGCTATCTTGATAACGATGTCAGAGTTTTTGATAGTCCAAAAAGAAAACAAAATGAGCCGTTCTGGAAATGCTATTATGGTTAAATGACGTATTTTTGTTATCCTGTCGTTTATTGGGACCTACATTGCCGCAATTTGAAATAATATTATTATTAAATTTAAGTTATTTGAACACGTAGTTTTTCGAGCTCTAATATAAGGTGATGATTTGATCTATTTTCAAACGCACGAACTAATATGAGAACCAAAAGTGATAAAATTATCATTACTGTTGCCAATTGCAGCATTTTAATAAAGAAGTTATAACATAAAAATAGCCTAGAATCAATTAAAACATTCTAGCTAATCTAAGAAATGTATGGAGAATTACATTAATTGTGAATAAACCATATGGTGCTATCAAAATTGCGACTTTTGGCAGTCAAAAAACCTTCCAAAGTTGCTGCCAATCTTTCCGAACTTAATGCCCAAATAAAAAAAAATGGATTATTTTTAATTATTATCTTTCCTATAACATTTCGTTTTTTTTATTTTTATACGCCGTCGTTCTGCCAATCTATGAATTTACAATTTGAAGAAACGCCTACCAACTTGCACGTGTGCTTCCTGCAGCTTGTTTCGTTAGCGTTGAAAACCGGTGAAAGAGTAGTGAGTTATAGTATTGAGTATAAGAGCGCTACATTGCAAGCGGCTGGAGCACTACATTGGGACACTGAAAAGTATTGTTCGCATTCGGAGAGGACATTTCTCGAGCCATGATCACGAGCAGTTCCGCCGTGCCCGCTGAGCAGGAGAACCGGGGGACCCTCACTAGAGCGATTCCTGTTTCTGCCGCGGGAGGGCGAGCAACGAGCTGGAGGCGGAGACGCGGATAGGAACTGAGCTAGCGTCTTCAGCTCTGAAATAGGCGTTGTATAAGTTCTCGCATTCCGAAACGACGAACGTGTTCATCGTTTCAGAACGCGAGCAAATCACGCGCCACACGCACAAACACCCAAAATGAAACCGCCCCTTTTTTGGGGGGGAAGGTCAATGGCCGCCAATATTTATCACAACCACATGGTGGTTGTGATAAATATTAGTGGCCCATTGCTCTTGTGATAATGTTAGCGGCTTTGCTCTGTCGCGAACTGTATAAATATTTGTGGAGGACGAAAAAGCGTTTCCTTTGATTTGAGATAAAGCTTCAGATAACTGTCAACAATGATTTTAAACGAAAGAAGGATGAGTGTCTTTACTCTGAAGTGTTGCTTATTTAGTGACAGTAGGCTCGGCTATCTCTGTCATCGCAGCGATTGGTCATGAACCATTACACGAATGCATGTCAACGCAATAGAGAGTTTTAGAAGAGACGCTTTGCACACGTACCAAGTTACAGCCACCATTGCTGAATTCCCTTTGTCTTAGAGATCCATAGCCACTGAAGCGTGTGTTGACGAGCCTCCACAAAGTCCAATGCTAGGGAAAAGGACACAGTAGAGACACTTGAATGACAATAAACTGCCCTGCTTTGACTATGATGAAACGAAATAAAGGCAGTTACAGTAAACAAAAACGGAAGGTCGCATACGGCGGCGCCCATGCGTTGCAGCTGCAAAGCGTCTATATGGGTCCTCAACGCTTTGGGCCCCCAAAGCAGCTTAAAGGGGAATGGAAACCAAATGTTATCTCCTATATATTTTTTTGGCAAAAAATTACGTTCTGTCAACGTCTTAGAAACACCAGTCTTTTGCTCGTAAACGCAAGAAAAGTAATTTTAAAACGAATAAAACGAATTCTCAGTACCACCTGGCAGCTTGGAGGCCGATGTTATTATAACGTTGAATGCCTCCCGCCCCAGCGCCACTCACGGAAGTACAGTGCAAATGTATCGGCAACTCGTGCTTTGAATAAAACCGCGAAGCTTGGCCAAAAAGTCTGCAGTGCTTCCGCAACGTGCATTCCAGATTATCCATATTGCCGTTCTTAGCAGACAATAGGTAGGAGCTTGATCTGAGGATGCGGAGACCTCTGCCAGGCTAAGTTACCCCCCCCCCCCCCTCCCCCCTTGCAAGGTACTGGCAGTTATTTCTACGTGCTGGTTCCCTCGAGCTTTTATATTTGCGGTGAACTAACACGATAAACCAAAAGGTCATGGCAAAAAGAAAAAAAGAAAAAAAAAAAAAGACGGCTTAGTACTAATATTCCAGAACTGTATTCCCTATGGCCTACACATAGCTTGCCCGTAAAGTCATTCGCAGCCATACAGGTATTTTATGCGCCACGAGCGTTCGGCTCACGGTGTTAGTTTCACACCGCAGAAGTAGTACCTTGAGGGAACAAGCAAGTAGAAATAGTCGGGAGTACGCAGCAAAGGCGACACCTGCAAGCTATTTATACAAGGTATTCACTAGATGCCATATTTAAGCACGTTATTCACTGCGTATCCTGGGGGGAGAAAGGAGAGGGGGGGATAGTTGGCCTGGCAGAGGTGCCCGTATTCTCAGATCAAGCTCCTACCTATCGTCTGGGAAAAACGGCGCTCTTGATGGCGTGGAATGCACGGTGCGGAAGCACTGGGGAAGCTATGCATTAGCGGTTTCCGCCAAGTCACATTCAGGACCATTTGCGGCGAGATGTTTGGGTATCGCTGTCTGGTGGAATTTTTTCACCCCCCCCCCCCCCCCCCCCCCCCCGAATGAGGACACTTTAACTTCCTCTGCTGGTGCAAATCCGTGCAATGCCAGGCTTCTAGACACTAAGAAAAAAAAAAAAAAGAAAAAAACATACCCGCGTGGGTGGTACGTGCACTTCCCATAGTGAGGAAAACAGAAGCGCTCCAAGCGAGTTCCTTAACGCGAATAGGTAACTCTAAACGGCGAGCCATACTGCCGCCATCTGGCGCTGCTTCTTAGAAACTCATGACGCTGCGGCATTACAACGGAGCTTTTTCAGACCACCACCAGGCGCAGTTATGTAATCTGTTAATTCGTTTCGAAATTAGTTTTCTTATCGTTTCTGCCGGCAGCCCAGAAAACTAGTCTAGACTAATGCATCAGGACTGCCGGCACAGCATATAAAACATCTAAGCAAACACATCAGTGGAAACCTTTTGTCTACGTACCCCTTTAAGGAACTGCACTGCGGAAGCGCATACCGTCTGCTCACGTGCAGTGCGACGCCCCAAGATGCGTGGGTGACCGAAAGCGTAATGGCCCCCATATCCAAACCTCCATATTGCTTGTGACAAGCCAAAATCGAATCCTCTCGCAATGTCTGAACCCACTGTATGAGCCACCTTTAAATGTCGTCACCGCAGAGATCGCATAGCTCGACGACGAAATCCGGGATCCGATTATTAACAACGCCGACAATGGGATCCCCAGAACTTCGTTACCAAAATTTTGCGATGGAGAGACCAAAAAAAAAGCCCGCTTTTATCCTCGAAATTAAGCGGCAACAAAGCATCGCCTAGATCAGTGACGTTGCGTGCGAGTATACTTGGCTCCGACTATTGTGCCAGTAGATTTGTGTAAAGTGAAAAACGTTAGGCACGTTCGAGTTATCTGCACCTCCTGCACCTGTGTAGGGTGCACTTCCGGTATTGTCTCAATACACGCACCGGAAGTACTCTTTCGTTCTTTTTCCTGGGCCGGTGTAGGTGTTCCAGGCAAATCGAACGTGCCTAACCCCGCCCAACATTAATGCACGGCCCCTTCAACAATTCAGTCGAAACACCACCTTCCTCCTGCGCTCGTGGCCTTCCGATGCAACGCAATGGATCGTAGCATTCACTGTGCTCTTCAAACACAAGAGCGAACTTATCGTCCCAACTGATGATAAGTAGCCGGGTTCACAACTCGTGACGTCACGGCGAGGCAAATCCTGATGATAAAATCACGGAGAGAAACCATAAGAGGACGCCACCGAAACATTCTGGGTGTTCACGCAGTGTTCTCTTTACTCACGATAGCCCGGAAAAAAGGCGACACGCAGGAGAGGGGTGGCGGGACATGGAGAGCGACTGCAATTAAGGAAATGTGGCCGTAGAGCCCCTGATGGAGTGGTGTAGGAGACACAAAAGGACAGAGACCGGGGGCGCAAATTAACGAAGCGGGAAGGCGTGAAACGTAGCACGCAGGTAAAGGGCGGTGGTGACATACCTCGAGCTCCTCGGTATAAGGGATCTACAAGACGGTGTTTGTTCCCTTTACGTGACGTCGTCAGCGTCGCTTTTGGGCAGGATCGATTGACGCGGGCGGAGCTCGTCTTGGAGATATTCGCGAAGACCCGTTGAAGAATGCCGAGGCGCGAGCGGTAAGATGACTCGTGGTGCGACCACTGGTATGTAAGCTGAGCAGTTCTGGGGAATAGGACCCGGTGCGCGTGGTGTCGTCACGCGTTCAGGAACCAATGTGCAATTAACGTACCTTGGAGCGAGGCGCAAAGTTTTATTCGTTTCGTTTCGCCTTACATCAGACTTCTACCAACGCTACGAACCAATGGAGCGAAAAAGCAGTGCCAAATGCGTAACATCGTGGCTTTCGGCATATTTGTGTGTTTCTGAATAGGCGTGTGATAATAGTGCTTCAATCGGTATAGCGCTCTATTATTTCAATCTACAGCCATGCTGAGAAAGGTGGTATGTTTCGAATTTCTAGTTTTGCACCGTAAAAGATAGGAATGACGCATCCTTGTTTAATGACACCCAACATTCGTAACTCTGAGATCATCCGCTACACCTATCTAGCGCAATATATGTCCCGGGACATTGCGTGTTTAGTGTACTTGTATCTGTATTCGCGTTTGTGCCTTCTATCCTTTGACTGCGCTCTGATATATGGTGAGATGGAGTATACGCAACCTGCAATGCTGTTTAGTTTGGCGTTACCTAGCGACTGAAGCAAGAAACATTGGGTATGCCTGGGGGTGGCGGCTGCATTGTTCAAACGTAAGCTATTACTCTGGTGGCGTCGCTTAGGCCTAGGGTCTGAAGCAAGAAACACTGGGTAGGCCATAAAGCCGTGATCGCATAACATGCCAGTACAGGCGGAAGCTACGGTCCTGGCGGGTCACTCGGAACGCGACCACAACTTGGAAGAAGCATCAAGCTTTTCGATGCGTCAAGCTCCAATATGTGCGTGCGCTGCGCTCGTATACACAGCGCATATCTAAGCCGTCGGCACGCAATGTGGGGCTTATCGTTCACCCTTTGCCAAGACGCAACGAGACAGGGTGTAACCGTGGGTTCTCACTCTGCTAGCGCTGCCTGACTGTTGCCGGCTGGCCATAGCGCTACTATACGTTTCACTTTGAAGCGCCGCAATAAAAGCCTACAAGACACACACGCCAATATACAAAGACAAAACGCAAAGTCCCGGCGCGCTCTCTGGGCTTCATGGTTGTCCTTGGATGAGTCGGCCGATCAGCACGTACAGAAAGACGCTGCGCTTTCTGCGCTGCGTAATTGTACTCTTGACTCGTGACGTCGGCTTTGCTCTGAAAACGGAATGAAGCCAAATTCGCTAAACCTCGCATTTAGTCTTTTTTTAGAGCACAGCTCTTAGGCGCCCGTTTCCGGTTTGAGCGACGTTGGCGTCACCGTCGCCGTCGCCGTCTTTTTTCCGTCAAAATCCCTGGCCCCCCTTAAAGAATTAAAACATGAAAAAAGTAAGTTCGATGTGCATGCGAATACAAAGCAAACACTATGCTATCACTGACAACTTAACAAAAGCGGGGCGCGACAAGTCCTGAGAAGTTCATTATCGCTCCGCAGTCAAGCACACCGCGGCATCAGCCAATAAAAAAGCTGAAAACCAAATTACGCTGAAAGACTCGTGAACCTGTGTTTCTTAAACTGTCAGTGATTATATATAGTTATACCTCTATACTTGGTCTCACCGTACGATGGACTAAAGGCAAAAGCTACGAACCGCCAAATCCATTCACGAGCCACTTAGAAATTGTGCAGTATTTCGCTTAAATACACGTATCGGTGCCCGCGTCTCGGATGACTAATAAGGGGTCGAGTGGACAGTGGTTCAAATCGAAAAGCACTGAGTGGCTCAACAATTTTACATCGCAAAGAAAGCCACGACATATAGGCTTTTTGTAGGGTCGAAGCTATAGAAATGATGAGGCACTTTTGTATTCGGAGCGTTCTTCGTGCACCCCTATAATCAATATGAAGCGTGTCATAGTATAGCGTGGAACTTTATTGGACCTGGCGGCCTATGGCTTTGGTGTTTAGTCCATCGTAGGATGAGACAAAGTATAGCAATAAGTTTTAGAAATAGGGGTTGTATAGGGGCACACCCCTTGTCCCATATGTAACACCCCAAAACTACGTTTGGAAGTTCAGTCCACTGACGTCGATCTGGCGATAAAAACTTTTACGAGTGGCTTTATAGCTGTTGAATATAACGTATTAAATAGCTAATGTGCGTATGAACGA
The DNA here is from genome assembly GCF_016920785.2 of Ixodes scapularis. Classification (NCBI taxonomy): domain Eukaryota; kingdom Metazoa; phylum Arthropoda; class Arachnida; order Ixodida; family Ixodidae; genus Ixodes; species Ixodes scapularis. Next base: position 57,999,682 of record NW_024609882.1, read on the forward strand.
CTAGAAGGAAAAAAAAGCACTGAGGTTTTGCAGCAGGGCCAAGAAAACCTTGATTGTTGTACTGTAGCCTTTAATACGTACTTACATTAGCTATTTTAATAAGTTGTATTGGTGTTCTATCCAGCCGCTCTTGAAAGTTGGTATCATCGGTTGAACGTCTGTGGACTGAGCGTCGAATTGTTGTTTTGGGGTGCAACATATGGGACAAGGGAATGGATGTCTACCCCATACACCCCTTTTTTTTTAGAGTGACTGATAGGCGGTCTCGAATAAGTTACTTTAATTTGTTGCAAGTACAATTACTTTCGAAAAACAAATCTTGAGCCAATGTACTCTTTGAAGGTGGATGACCAGCGAAGGTATTTAGCATACGGCACAGACCCGCCCCGAGGAGCCAGAGGAAACTAGACACGCGCGACGGGACCTGCCACCCATAGAGCGGAAGGAAAGAAAACTAAGCACGCACGCGCTTGGAACAACGACAAAGAGAGGGCGGTGCGAGCGTAGACAAAGCCGACGCGGGTCGCACACACTCTAAAAAAAAAGGGTATTTCCTTACACCCTTTTGTCCCATATAATGCACCGCAATGCTTTAGCTCGACGTACAGCGCTCTATAATCGAACAGACGGCCCCAAAGGTTACGAGGGGCTTGATAACGGTGTGATATAACTTATTAAATGGGTGAAGTACGTATCAAAGACGACATAAAGAATACACTGAGGTTTTCCAATAGAACCAAGGAAACCCCTATTTTTTTGTAGTCAGTAACATGTACATTAACTATTTAAATAGGTTGTACTACACGGCTATCATGCCTCTCGTGAAAATTAGTACCGCCAGATCGACGTTAGCGCGCTGTACGTCAAACTAAAATGTTTGGGTGCATCATATGGGGCAAAAATGCAGCGCAAATCATGTAGAAATCTTCATTATCTACTAGAGAGTCTAATGATCTTTAAAATGGGGTCTATCGTTAACTAATCTACTGAATAAACCTATTGCTAAATCACACATGCATCAGGGAGAATGCAGGGAATGGCGTTCCATACGCCGCACGTGCGCGCGTCTGTAGCCGTAACAGTTCTAAAGTAAAAGCCGAAAACACATTGCCCCTTGCACGCGCGTTGGGCGACGCTCTATTTTAGTTCATTACTTCGAACCTTTTATACAGGGAAAACTTGCGCTTGCGGCGCGTGCGGCTGTGCGAGCGTAATTATCTGTCACTTATACGAAAAAAACACGGAACCCTAGCCAATAACAGCCTCACTGTAAAAAAAAAAAAAAAAAAAAGTAGCGAAGTTAACCTTACAGTTACCGCGAGCAAAAAGTAACTTTTTACGGTTACTCTCAAAACGTAACGGCATTACTTCAGTTACTTTTTCATAACACGAAGCAAAAATGACGGGGAAAGCAGCGGTAACATTGTAACTAAGCAAAGGTAATCAAGGTGCTGAATATACACAGTGCCCTGCCCATATATCGTTTAACCGCTGATTTTTTTTATAACGCGATTGTGCATAAAAATGAGAAACGGCAACATAGATAGCGCTTCGTACTGTAAATGTGCAAGAGCGGTACTAAAAATAAACGTATTTTTTTTTGTCAAATCTACAATTGGTTTGTAACTCACAGGAAACAACGAATTTATAAGCTGGTGAAAGGCGAACATGACACTCGAAATTTCCAACATACATAATTTGGAAAGTGCAAGGAATGGCTCAATTGTATTCTTTCAATTATGTCTTATTCCCCAAGAAACTCAAAAGTAATGGACGGCAGAAGTAGCGCCGTTACTTTCATTCGTTTCATAAAGTAATACACACTACATTTACTGGTTAAAGTAAACAAACTAATTCGCAATCGTTAAAAGTCACCGGAACGGTAAACTATCGCGATTCCTGTAACGCGTTAATACCCAGGACTGCTGAAAGCTTAAAGGGGTGGCGCAACAATATGCAAATAGAATGTTTTTTTTGTTTTTTTTTACTTTACACGAGCTATTGGCACTAGTGGTACTCAAGGATACTCACACGCAACGCCACTGATCAAGAAACTTTTTTGTTGCGGTGTCATTTCAAGAACAAAAGCGAGCGTTTTCATTCAATCTCTCCTTCGCAAAACTTGATGAGGTTGCTGGGCGGTCGAGGTACTGCCCAGTGACGATATTTGAATGTGGCTCATATATTGGACTGGAGCATGGCGTGGGCAGTGGATTTGGGCTCTTGATAATCGATAGCCCTAGAAACATTCTGGTAGTTGCCCGTGTCCAATCGCTGCCATGACGATGATAGCCGAACCATAAAAATGTTTAGAACTCAGAGGGCGTGTTTTGTGCCCTGCCAATCCCAGCGCGTGGCTATGATAAAAAGTGGCAACACATAATCGTTTCCAGATCACATGGCCGCTTGTTCTGGCTGCAAGTTGACTGGGTGAACGCTGCTCGTTTTGTTTTTTAAAAATTTTTTCTGCGACTTTGATTGCGTGCGGTGAAAAACTAACGGGTGTTTCACAGCTCAGTATATAAGGTCAGGGGTTCGTTCTAAGCGGTATTTGCGCAAAGTACAAAAATCGTTGTAGCGCCCCTTTAAGAAACGCAGGGTGTGACTTACTGTGTCCACGCTTCTTGCTGCTTGGTACGGTTCTTCGGCGTACTGGCGAGCTAAAGACGCAATTTCAGTGATTGCGGAGGGACAGTTAGATGCTCGCGACACACCATGTACTGTGTTTCTTAAAATGTTAATAATCACAGGAGAAGGAACTCCTTCGTTTCATAGGCATCTTGACAGTAGAAGTGGCTCAGAGCCCGAAGCTAACGACTGTAACCTTCTTCCTACAACCCCAACGCGGAGTTTGAACGGGGCGAAGTTGCACGCTTGAATTCATGGTGCACGTTGTTCAAAAGCCAGCGATTTCTCGAATGGTCTTCTGCTCGTCTGCGCAACTCTTGTTTAAAACAGGCAAAGCTTGACAGTCCCAAGTACCGACCAAGTGGAAGCGCGCGCAGCGTCGTGGTTTGCCTAGATACTCGGAATCTGGAGGTAGAAATTACTTCTATACTTCGTTTTATCATACTTCCGAGTGCAGTTGAAGGCAAGACTACATAAAACCAGGAACACACATACTAAAAGCTCGAGCCACTGTGTCTTTTTTGTACAGGGTTGGTTTAGCATTTACTTAAGCTAAAACGAAGTATATTGAAAGCGACCGTGAAATTTGTCGTTAAGCGCTTTGACATGGCAATCGCTGCAACACATGGGGGAGCTCGACGGATGACAGGACTGTGAAATGTTTAAATATATGCTCCGACACTGAGCATGATATAAGTACCTGAAACGCAAATCTCAGTGTTGACGCGCAAAATACTTTCCTTAGGCCTAATCATATTTTCAGCCTTGTCATCATCATCATCAGATTTCTTCTATTTCATCTTCCAAAGCACTGCAAAAAACAAACACTTTTGTTGTTGTTGTTCGTGTACAAGATTCGCAGCATTACCGAAAAAAATTATCACTGAAAGCAAAAAAAGAAAAAAAACCACAAGATTTGTCTTATTATATTCACGCTTCTTGCTTTGGTTCTTCGTTTCTCGGTTCACTTTTTAGGTTGGTAAAATGTGGCTCAAGTTATCATTGGTCACAACACGTCGATAAGTTCGTACGTGATCTTATGCTGTGCACCTGTCAGCTCTCTCCCAATATTAATTACTTTAAATAACGCCCTTCGTTATCGACGCAGCTTCAACCCCTTAAACTGGTGTGTCTGGCGAGCACGGGTCTCAATAAAAAGCGTTTGTCTAAATGCAAAGGAATTCAATTAAGAAGCCTTCAGAACTGTCACTAGCAGCCGGTTTGAACAACGTATTCAAGGAGTCACATAGACGCCTCCCGTAACAGCCGGCGGTGCCGTAACGCCTGTCTCATGCCCTGGGCCGTTGACGCAGATATAACGTTGGGACTTAGTTCTTTAAATTTTTAAATAATTAAAATGGCATAGGACATAATCAACCATAGGGTTTCAAAATTGTCTCACCTCTTTATTATTTCTTTACAAATACCGCACCCCAGAGCGTGTGGGTTAAGAGCTAAAACAAACCAAAACGTAGTGAAATCCGCAGTCTACCGATGAAGTTCACTGTGGCAGACGAAACCAGGAAGAAAACATAATCATCAAACATGTGATCGAACTTCTGTAGTCCCGAGAGGGGAGACTCTGCGTAGGTGGCGCAAGTCACTACCTGATTAAAAGGGTTCACACATATCTGTTGATCCATCCACCCAGTGTTCTTTCTTAAGATTGTGCACCGTCCAGTAGAGATGACGACAACCAACGCTTATAGCGAAGCAATATTTGTTGAAACAACGTCATTGGCTAACTCTATCACAATCCGTACGCCTTCAAGTGTTTCCTAAAATCTGCATAGACGCTTCAGTCTACACCGTAAAAATGTCGTTAATTTGCATGAAGCAAAATGTGGTCTTTTGTGCAGAAACTTTAAGCTACCACTCTATGAAATGCCCTCGCTTCTGCTTACCCACAAAACGGTGAAAGAGCCAATCTCTGCGATCTACGAAATTAGCTGAGCGAAAGATGAGGCGGAACATCTCTTTAGACCACAAAATCAAGTCTGCGCTGTGGCATTACAGAATGCAAGCATGAGGTTTTGCATTGCGTAATGCTGCAGCGCAGACCTCATTTTTGGGTCTAAACGGATGTTCCGCGTCATCATTCGCTGAGCTGATTTCGTAGATCGCGGAGATTGGGTCTTTGAGTGCTTTGTGGGTAAATAGAAGCGCTGGCGTTTTTTAGATTGTAGATTCTCTAAAACAATTACCCTAAAGTTGTATAGCCAGGACACCCCGGTCGCCATTTTTAGCGTAATGTTGGACAGAGTCACACTTAAAAATCTAGCGCCTCTACTTTTAATTTTTCTCATCAGTCTCGTTCATGCGATGAGAGACTAGATTTGGCCCAGTTGTCTGCTGAATGCGCTCACATAAATGTGGAGCGTCTCAGTTTCTGAACAGCATATTGCAGAGCCAATCGCTGCAGTTTACGAAGGAGCTCGGCGAATGAGGAGGCTGATAATATGTTTAGACTCAAAGAAAAAATCAGGGTGCGCAATACACTCTTTGAAGGTTGCAGGGGTCGGCTCTCGCAAGGGCTTGGCCGGAATGTATACGCTGTATATTTCTTAGAGTGTACGTAGTCATGATGTGGTAAGGAATAGAGAAGACAACTACTTTAATGTAATAGTTCTAAAGGCGCACTTTAAAAAAAGAATGCGTGCAAATATTTGAGAATGCTAAACGTCGAATTGATCTAACCTTAATGTTTCTTTCTAGAGGACACCACGCGTTGCTTTCTTAGCCTTCTAGGGACTGGTGCCAAAGTACTGAAATTGTTGAACTGAGGCTTACAAAAATTACTGGAGGAAGCTTAAGCTTCACCTTTAAACGTTTAACGCGAAAGCTGTGAAAGCGTGTCTGCGTGGCCTAGTCAGTAGCGGGTCTGGCTCGCAACCGAAGGGTCGTGGGCTGGAATTCTGCCTAAAATTGTTCAAATACTTTTAAGGCAAATGATTTATTGTATAAGGTGAACTATCTCGAAACATATTACAAGCCATGTTTCAATTACTTTAATTGTGCAGGGATTCCACAGCTGCCAACAGAGGGCAGTATTTCGTGAGGGACGTCTATATCGTCCAGTGTATCCACTTTGAATGCTCAAATTCAACAGTGTAGTACAAACTCAAACGTGTGATACCTAACGTGCGTCGTACAGTTGTGCTTACAAGAATGCAGACGCCCGTGCGATGCTGAACCAGATATAACGCGCAGGAGTGGAGATCGAAAGCGGGAACTATCCTCGAGTTCCGCTAGCGATTCATGAACATTTTTAGGACTCCATCACTTTTTTTTTTGGTCTTTTGTTGAGTTTGTTTACCCTTTAAAGTACGGGTCCATTTCATAATAACATTTCTACTTAAAACTGTGTATAGCGGTAAAACATGCCCGAAATTAGCGTTATACATTTTTTCCCGTCAATAGGTTAAACTTTTATGTTTAAATGTCGTGGTACAGTGGCGAAGCCACTCTACCATACTGGGTGAAAGCTAGTTGCAAAAGGAAATATTTTAGCCGATATATCGAGTCTTTGTTTATGATATAGTTCAGTTTTTTTTTTTTTTTTTTTTTTTTTTAATATCGTGGTCTGACAGCAGAAGTATATTCCGAGATTTAGTACAGGGGAAATTGTTGTCGATCATGCGGAGCCAAATTTTTGTCGGAATTTTCCGAGCTCTTCGAGCTTCAGAGTTCTGCAGCACCTACTTCTGTGTATCATTTTTCGTCACAACTTGATTGCTCAGACCCCTCGTCTGAGGGTATGCTTTTAATTATGTGCCAGAGGTTTCCTATGGCAATAGAAGACTCTTGATTTAGTTTCGTCCTATAGACATAGCTATCGAAACTGTTACAGGCATAACATTTTGGTACAAAAAAAATACGTTTACGTTATGCTCACGAAGTGCAGGCGAGTTATCCGATTTCACATGTTTATAAGCACATCCTTTTTATTATTTCTGATTGTGGAGTTTAAGGGTGCGGTACAGTGGATTCAAGAATTCACCACCACCATCATCTGCCACTTAGCAGCTCATGGATTAAGGTCGCTATGAATAAAATTCCAGTACTTACGCTTTGAAGATTTCGGGCAAATGTGCACAGACGGTTTTTTTTATTTATTTGCGGCACATGTTTTATAACTGGGAAGTGCTACTCATAACTTGTTGAAAGCGCATGCTCAAGAGCATACTTTCAGCGAACTAGAGTACATATTTAGAGAAAAAACTGAAATATGATTGTTTCTACCTAGAGAGTGCGCTATCAATCTGCTAAGAGCGGTGGTTTTAGATTGATTTCACTGATCGTTTCACTTCTAGAGCACAATTTTTTATGGTGTTATTTTAAAATCATCAGTCCCTAAACGGCTAAAGGTATTACCTTTTTCCTAGGGGTGTGTTGATATGAAGTTCGCACGAAAGTGTCAAAATATTCGAATTCCTCTCTATATCTCTACGTTGCACAGAATTATGTGTGTGCGCATGCTGTAACCGGGGGGGGGGGGGGGGGGAGGGGGTAGGTTAGGGACAGGGGATAGGTGCCCCAGGTAGTTAGAAAGGTCTTCTGTCCCTACCTGTCAGCGGGGATTTCTTTTCCCGTGACAATCCCAATAACTTTCGGACTTCAACCAAAGATTAACACCACACCGTCGGAACATGTTAAAATTAACGATCCACAAGGCTTAGCGTCAGGTAGATACACTCTCTCAGGCTCGTACCTTATGGGAGCACTCGGTGTTCCCCAAAACGTGTTTTTTTTTTTTTTAGTTTTAGGAGCTTGGACAAATATTTTCGCAACAAAATACCCCCCCCCCCCCTTTCCCTCCTCAAAAAAAAAAAAGAGCATATAATACAACAATTAAGGCCCGTTCACACTGTTGCCACCGAGTACGACCGAGAGAGACGAAAGCTGTTGAAACCTTTAAAAAGTGTTAGGAGGAGCGAACACACTGGCATTCTTGCGCCATCTATGCGGTGACCTTGGAACTGCATTTCACAAGAGCGAAGGATTTGCGGGATTGCCGAGGTCAAATGTGCTTAAAACTATAAGAAAGGCTCGTTTATAACGTTGACAAGAGTTTTCAAGTCAAGAAAGAAAGGATAACGCGCGAGAGAAATAGAAAATATGCCGGACCGCCAAGTTTACATCGCTCCCCAATAGATGGTGCCAGTCTGTCCTCTCGTTGTAAGACGTTTCAAGGCACCAAGTTTTAAGAGGTCGCAAGAGTGTGAACGAGCACTTAGGTCGCGAGGCAGATTTCTGTGACTCCGAGAGTGCTTTGGGGTGGAAGCGTCAAAATAAAGCACGTTTTGGAATTGCTCCTCGCTTAAATAATGTCGCCTGGCGTCGAATAAACTGCCCGGAATGTCTTATTTTTGTTTCGTAAAAAGATTATTCGGAGGAACCAGGGATATGAGAAAAAATATTTTGTTTCGAATCCAGTGTCCCTAAGTGCGATTCCGAAACATGCTTGCATTTGGATTTGGTATCGCGCCGAAATCACAATGTGTCTCGCAACGCGAATAGCAGTATTTGTCCTTTGTTTGGACAAGTCCATTTGGTCACGTGGGTGTCTTATTTAGACACCTATTGGCGACGTGAGTGATCGAAAGCGTCGCTGTGATCGGTCTTCCACGATAGGCCGAATACTGACTATGACGTCAGCAAAGGATTTCCCATCGACGGAAATAAGAGGAATGGAAGGACTGCAATTTTGATGGTGTTGGCAGTGTTGGTTTGAGAGTGCTATGATTTCAAGCTTCTACCATGCTCTTTACAAACACCTTCAAACTTGTTCACAAGGTAATGACGTCACGAAAGGTAACCATAGGAGGGCGCCACCCAAACATCTCGCCGCCAATAGAGAGTATTCACTGGCGACCATACCTGTGTGCGCGAATTCTGAGCGCGTGCTCATGGCGAGCTTCCACAGTTCTTTTGCAACGTGCATTCCGCACCATCGAGCATGCCGGTCTTAGCAGCCTATTAATATTAGCTCGTTCCGAGCATGCGCTTTAAACAGCACCCACAAATATGGCGTCCAGTAAATACTTCCTATAAATGAAGTTCCTCACGGAATTCAGTGTTCATATAGGTTTTTTATTTTTTTTATTATTTTTTTTTTTGACACCTTCTCCGAATGGGATATTCATTCGAGGCGACTAGGAGTACGGGCAGCCGCGCGAGCTCTGGAGAGTTCCTACTTTCCCTAATAGGGAAGCCGCCGCGTGAAACGGTGCGGAAAATTAAAGGCGTCGGGCGATCTCCCGTTGGCCTGCCCGTAAGCCGTACCGTAGGCAGTCAATGCCGTTGGTCAGGTGCGCAGCTGGGGAGATAGGTTTTCCTGAATCCGATGGTCGCCGAAACGACTCGATGCACGAAGAGAAGATTGTCTCTTCGCGAAGTGTTTATATGGACTGTGCCGCAGGCGAGAGGCTTTATGCCGTCCTGACGGACCAGGTTAAAGGGATAAGTGGGCTTACGCAAGCGTGTAGTGGGGGACTGTTCGGGAGAGGCTCAGGAGACTTCTCCGGACTTGTCTTGTTTTGGTGACATCCTTGATGCGTTCGGACGGGGGGTAAGGTTGTTTCGGGAAGTTTAGGGATACTTTTGGTGAAGTCGTATTTAGGGATGAGTTCAGCTGTCTTTCATCCGAGTTTCTGTTCGAGAAACGTTTGATTGGGGTTTTGAGGATCGCTATTTTGTCTAAAGCAAAGAATGGAGGTGGTTCGTTTTTGTTGTTAGATTGTTGAAGAGTGCTGGCTCCATTGAGGGTATTGCGGTAACCATTTTGATTAATTACAATTTTGTTTTTTTCGTTGGAGAGAACAAGGCAAACTTTTCTGTGCTAAAGATGAAGCTCCAGAACGGGGCCTATATTAGGGCTTGTGACTTTTTATGCCACTCTTTTTGAAAGTTTTGCTTCCGAATCCTTTGATCTAGGTTGGAGTGGCAAGGCACAGTTCTCATTAAACAGAAAATTAAAATCAAATTCTTACTTAAATGAATTTAACTTTTTTTAGGCTATGAGTGGACATTCGCGACGGCGCAAGCTTCTATTTTGTTCTCTTTATCTGGCGCTCCAGTCTTCCGTGTTGTGCTTTAACAAAATACGAAGTGATAAAAAGTACTGTAAAGCAGTTAATGTTCTGGAGCTCTTATTTTTCTGGAATTTCGCGAATTTAAAAATTCGCGAAATTTAAGGACACGCGAAAAATCGGTCTTAAGAGTTGCAGTGCAGGCGTCTGGAATTCGCCAAATTTAATGGTTGCGAGTATGCCTTCCGTCTCCGATTCGCGAAAACTAGGGTCCCCGAAAATAAAGAGTTCGACACGCCTTTCGTCTCAAAAAGAAAATAAAGAGTTCGACACGCCTTTCGTCTCAAAAAGAAAATAAAGAGTTCGACACGCCTTTCGTCTCAAAAAGAAAATAAAGAGTTCGACACGCCTTTCGTCTCAAAAAGAAAATAAAGAGTTCGACACGCCTTTCGTCTCAAAAAGAAAATAAAGAGTTCCACATGCCTTTCGTCTCAAAAAGAACAGAGGCAACAAACACGTGTTTTATTTCAAGGTGCATTTACATCACGCTATTTACCCAATTACCTCTGTAGCGTGGAATCGGCTTCCCCGAATTATAGCCGAAATCTCCGCTAACTTTTTGTTTGCGAATTCCGTATTTAACTTATAGAGCTCAGCTCTTAGGCGCCCGCTTCCGGCTCTAGTGGCGTCGCCGTCGGCGTCGGCGTAACCGTAGTTGCATTATGGGACGTTTCCCCGTAATGGCGTTAAACGTGACATCACGTGCGATATTATGAGGGCAAATTTTTCCTCTCAACTTGGCAGGAAAGTTTTTTTCGCTAAACTTAGCGCGAAAATTTCCCCGGTAAATTTAACGGAAGAGTAGCCCGGCTAAATTTGGCAGAAAATTTTTACCCTCGTGACGTCACAAGTGACACCACTCAACCCGGGAAAAATTTTCCTTTAAGTTTAGCGGGATAATCTTCCTCGCCAAATTTGGCGGAAACGTTTTTCGCTAAATTTGGCGGGGAAGATTTCCACCAAATATAGCAAAAACGTTTCTGCCAAATTTAGAGGGAAAATTTTACCCTCGTGACGTCACACGTGACCTTCCCCTTCGTACCCGCCACTCCTCCTCCTCAAGAGCTGCGCTCTAATTCGATATCACAGAGTTGTAAACGTCTTTAATTTTTTTATTGATCCCTAACTATTAAACAATTTTAATATTTTATAGTAGCTGTTGCCCTATATTTTGTTGTTTCTTCATCCCATGCAAACCATTACCTTCTAAAATGCTTCTGGCTTCAAAAGAAAAACTAAGAAATACAGAAAATAGTGAATTAACTACTATGAATAAACGTCCACTTACCCTAAGGTAGAGTTTTCACATAAAGGAAAGACCGATTGTTTCTGATGTTGTTTCTCACAAGTTGTGGTGCACATGTGATTGATCATCCGATGGGAGGAATCTGAGTCACAGGACGTCTGCAAATGCCATTTTATGGGAGATGACCACGTATGCAGTGGGCCGGTTGCATTGTTGAGGCGTAGTGCTAAGCTCATACAGACAGCAATATGTCACCCAAAAGGGGTCCTGCGCTTGACGTCAATTCCGGCTCTCAATTCGCAAAAATCTTTTTTGGGGCATTTCGTCCTATGTTGTTTTATATGGGACGGAGTATAAGTAATATTCTTAAGTTGGGTCGTGTTTTTTTTTTGTTGTTGCTTGGTAATCGATTATATTAGCAAAAGTAGTATAAAACACGAAGAAGCATTGGCTGGCAAAAACGTTTTATAGATGACGGTCTTTATTCAAACTTAAATTAAGCTAACGCTCAAAAAGTCGGTTTGTCTGCGTCCAAAATGGCCCTGATGCCGCCGGAGCGGCTTAGAAGACTGAAAAATAAACAAAGTAAGATAAGAATCAAGAGTCTGAAGTATGTCCCCGATCGTATTTCTTGTCTTCTTTCGTGAACGGAGCCGTCTGCTTTCTCCTCCACTTTACCAACACAAAACACAAAAACGCAGCAAATAAAGAGTCGCTGACATGCGAATACATAGAGAAAAGAGGATAATACGCGCCCAGCATAACCACAGACGCCTTGTAAACATCAGTCTTTGTAGTTTATGGAGACGCTGCTCGTAGCGTGTTCGAAAACGATGGAAGACATTTTTACAGCGAAGGTACTATTATCGGCTGCACATTTACACCTCGTTGCCTCTCAATGCAGTGAACCTAAAAGTTCAAAAGCGAAAATAAAAGAATGGCGGATTAACATACCTTGGAGATTTTGCATACATGCATGCGACGTGTTTTAAGTGACGGTATGACTTCCTACGTTTCCTTTTGAGTATAGAAGGAGGGCTACATTTTTGTTCGGGCGGAAACATTTTTTTTTTATATATAGAGTAACATGTAAGACAATCGGGCGGAAACAAATGATATTTTGTTGCTTTTCTTTTATATAGAGTAACAAGTATTACGTATTTGTGCGGAACGCGGACCGTGCTAACTTTCTTCCACGCTCGTGAAATGAAGGCGTCGTTGAAGACATCACGCTGGTGCTTTTGAAATCGGCTTGGTTCCAACGTTTTGTGAAAGGGAGTTTAGACCCTGTATACGCGAGTAATGACAGACGGTAGTTGCTTTTACGGTGACGTATACAGGTTCGAATATTTCTTGTAGTCGCTGACAGTATAAGAACAGCAAGGCGCCTCTTCACATTGACCGGCCTCCTCCACGAACTCCTTGCCTTTCTTCGTGGATTGGATCAGCGTGCTTGCTGGAAGCTCACGAGTCGGCGAATAGTCCTTTCCGGAAACTCCAGGAGCCCTCGCGGAGAGAGAAACTGTGGGAATGTTCCGTTGCACGCTTCTGCCACCTCGAACGATTTGAATATTGTAGAAATGGCCCGATTATATTCTCTCTCACCAGGAGGAACCCAGAATGTCCAGAAAATAAGGGAAGAACAAAATGAGTTTGAGGGTAGAATTAGGATTTTTTTTTTCGGTGAAAAAGAAAGTAGGAGGGACGGAGAGCGTCTCTAGAGGTAATACAAAAAAATGTATACACGTATTTTGTTTTGCTTTTCTTATAGCCTCCTGCGCGTTCTGAAATCACAATAGGTTAAACCAACATCCACATCATCTTCTGGGATCGTCGCACTGAGAGTACCAGAACGTCTACGTATGCGCAGTGCGACGCTCCGAGCCGCTCGGGGCACCCAAAGCGTCCAGGTTGTCTCTTCTAAAACTTTCTAATGTCTATCGACGCTATAAGCCAGATGTCCTAAAAATGCAATTTTTTGTGTGTGTTTCCATGCTTGCAGATTGACAAGTTTCGCCTGTGCCAGGACACCAAGATCTTCTAGAATGATGCTCCCCGTGAACGCCGGCATCTTCGTTTTCCTCGGGGTGGTCCTCCTCGTGGAGGCCTCTGTTCCCGCCCAAGCCACATACGACACCGAGTCCTGGTAGGCGATTTTTCATCAAAAGTTTTATAGAGAAATGTACCTGATTCTCCAGCTAATCTGGATTACTAAATTTTTGACGCAACATGAGAGCAACTTAGACCATTGGGAAAGTATTTGTATGTTTGTTTTTTGTCCGGGAAATTAGGGCATTAAAATGCCCAGCAGCCACGTTAGAGCAAACCTTAACTTTCTTTGGCCAGAGACTGGGTAAATTGACTTTTATTCACCAAAAAGAGTGCCAAAGTTGGGCTTCGCAGCTGGTAGGCTTGCTATCGTCTGGTATCTTTAGACATGAACTGCCACACAAGCGCTATATCTAAACTTCATTTCCTGTTCTCCGGTTTATGCGTGGCATCTTTGGCTCAAGTCAGGCACTTTGGCTATTAAGTTACGGGCCACGAAAAGGTCATAAAAACGATGTATAAAATTACTTTAGTACTGATTAACACCTTGGAGAAAACCCGCATTAGGCTTGAGTTAGGCCCCTAGGTTAGCCAAGCTTGCGTCAAATCTGGCGTTTCACTGGTGTGCCACCCGGGAAGGAATACATGTAGACACCTCTATTCTTTACACACGCGTTTATTCAAAATTCAGCTGTGCACATTGACAAGTATAAACCAACAAGCTGAACTAATACTCGTGAAGCAGATTGACCCGCCTGCCACGGTTTTGAAACAAAAGAGAAAATAGCGGGCGTATTTCCGCCTGCAGTGCTTCGGGCAGTCCAAATCAGCGATGATGCTGACTCTCTTGAGCCTCGGACAAACTACTAATACACAATGCAAACGACAGCCTTCAGACATCATCTGAAGCGTGTTTGTCTCTTGTTTGTCAGTCACACTGGTCGTACAGAAGCTCTGCAGACATCTTCGAAGCATATATATGTATGACGCAATTATACTTCGAACCTTCTTGACGCGTGTCCGCAAATATTTCTGCCATGATGTCAGCATAAAACATCACGCCTTTTGTATGGTGTATGAGCAGTTTCACGGAAGTCATAAAGAAAGAATGGCAGCAAGTTTAAAAGGGATGAAAAACTTCGAGAAAAAAAATATATTTTAGGGGAATGAATTGGACGCGTGGGTCACAAAATAAACTAAATCATAACTAAATGGCTCAATATTTACCTCCGAGGCACGTGCCAACTTAGGAACGATTATAATATTTTGCCACGTCGACTCCAAGTAGAAGCCTGTCGAGGGAATGCTCCTAGGGACAATTGAACTCCCCCCAGGAAAAACATATTTAATGCTTAGTCCTAGAGCCCCGTCGGCAAGCCGAAATCCCTGCGACTCATATTTCTTTGTTAGCGAAAAACTAAAGTAGCAGTAGCGCCAGCAAATAAGATCATAGAATGTTTTGGTCATCGTATCATTTTACGTGCCCTGTTTGCTTGTCTAGGCGCAATCGTCCCATTTATGTCTAGATTTTTGTTGTGGGTGTGGCGGCGTCAGCTTATTGACCTGCCGGCCGGGCGAATTACGAAGTCTCCGTGTGTATGTGTGTGGTTGTGCGTGGGAGAAGGGTACATTTGAAGTCAACATGAACCTGGTTTTATATTCTTGTCATTTTTGCCGAGCAAACAAAGCCGGGACATCATGCACGAAGTTTTTGGGATCTAAGGAAGATAGCAGCGAAATTACCGGGACCAGGGTCGACGCAGCTTCGAAGGAATGTTGTGCCACGACAGTTAAGCACGGAAGACTTTCTTTTCTTTTTTCACAGTGGGACACCCTAGAGACAATAAATGAACTACACCTAGAGTGTCGACACTGGACACCACGATTTTGTTGAGAGTGCCGCCATTGCGTCGCCTAATTCAGTGCAGGCGGCATTTGTTGATAGTTGCTGGGGGTGGTTGGAAGTAGTCGAAAGTGCGACTTCCCTAAGTCTAGATATGGTGGCAGAGGTCGCTCAGGCAGAATTGCTTTTGTCTGTCAGGGGCTGTATTTAGATTTTTGAGGGACAAACAACGCTTGCTGCAATATCAGGTGAAGTTTCAGATAGAAGGAAAAATTATTCTAAGCGAAAATTATAGTCAAAGTGTTGTGACTCCGAAGCAAACCTTATTTAGTGGCCCTAGGACATCCTATCGGTAAGACTCTCTAACGTACCGTTTTCTTCTTGTCTCTTTACTTCTGTACAGGCTGTTATAAATTATAGTTTTAAGTCTAGATTACGAGAACAGGAAGGTGTAGAGTATGCTGATGGTAAGACTTGGTTATGTTAGCAAAAAAGTCTGTCCATGTTATTCCCACCTACATGCCGCCACGTGCCTTGACCTCTCCTTCCGAGATGCTTTATTGTTTTGGGGTAAAATACTGAAAAAAAAAAACACTATTGCACCGAAGAGAAATGGAAGAAAATAAAATTAGGAAATAATTTCCCGGCAAATTTTAAGATTAGTGGACTGTACTTCCTTAAGAAACTCTCATAACTGACGTTTTAACCAACAAGGCAGGAGTATCCTAACCTTATGCAAAATGTCGATAGATAGAGAAATCTTTGAACGAAGGCGCTCCACATGTCGAGACCTAGTTAAACTCTGAACGCTGAACGCTAGTTAAACTCGCATCGAACCAAATACCAGGAAATTTATGCAACCTAACGTTCTCTATAATGGTGCTTTCAAACTTTAAGTGGATTTCATAGTTAACAGGTTTAGACTTAGGCTAAAAATAATATATTTCGTCTTGCTAGTGTTGAACTGAAGTTTCTTGGACTGTAAGCGTAGTATTAAATTATTTAACCTCTCATTATTAAAGTCCGGGATAATTAAGTTGTTAATTATTTTTGCGTAATTAAATTTTTTAATATTGTGTTTAAGGGCATTGTTTAAGTTAGAAAATTGCTCAGCATCATCGAAAATTAACAAATTGCAGAACGACAGAAGGCACGCGAAGCATTTTACGGCTTTCTGAATATCCGTACAAAATCAACGGGTTTTTAGGTTTCGGTTTGATATCGGAGCGCATCTCAGCCCCGGCGGCACCGCGCCCCGTGGAGAGATAGTGCAACCAGCCTCTGCTGCGCTGTCATCTCGCGACGCAGCAGAGGCTGGGTGCACTATCTCTTCACGGGGCGCGGTGCCGCCGGGGCTGAGATGCGGTCCGAGCAAACCGAAACTTAAAAACCCGTCGACTTTGTGCGGTTTTTCAGAAACCCGTAAAATGCTTCGCGTGCTTTCTATCGTTCTGCAATTTGTTGATTTAGTGTTTTTCGATGATGCTGATAAATTTTCTAGTTTAAACCATATCCTTAAACTCAGTATTAAAAGGTTAATTACGCAAAAATAATTAATAACTTAATTATCCCGGATTTCAATAAATTTTCTAAATGGGTCCCTGGCCCAGGAACAAAACGCCACAAGCCTTTTTTTCGTTGCGATGAGTAGTTTTCGTAGGAGCGATTTTGCCTGCGTTCTCTGAAACACCCTGTATATAATTGACACTGTTTTATGCAAAGCAGTACTCGTAGATAAAACACGAAAGACTGTAGAGATTGAGAGGAAGCAAGCCTACTATCAGAAGTATGCCTGGGCATACTATACACATAAAAAAAAGCGATACCATGTAATCCGTGATAGATGCATAATCCGACCCGGCCTGCGCAAAGCAAGATAAACACAAAACCGAGAAAGAGGAATGTCGCGCGCTTTTTACGTAAGTCCCGCTGACAACGAAAAGCAGTTCCTTATCGAAAAGCGTCGAACAAACACAGCGCAACAATTCCATGGACTCCGACGAAGAACACGGCCATTACTGAAATGTTGGGATTAGCGTATTCCGGCCGTTTATGACAAAAAACCACGATTGCGACTGCAACGTACAAAAGCAGAGGAGCAATACAGAGCGCATTTCGGAAACCGGACCTATGCGGCCATCTCCATAACTTGGCAAATGGCGAAGACTACGGCCACAGTGATCCCATCAACTCTTCAGAGCGAGTCACGTTACAGATTTTTGTCCAAGTTAAACTATGCCTCATACGGAGAGAAGTCACGCACTTTGCTGCAGCCCCTCATTTGTTTCAAGCAACCGTGGCGCTCCTGACAGCTTCACGAAGGCACAAAAACAGGTGCGGAGGCTTAACAAAACGCGAGGTCGAAGAGAGATGGACAATGCAGCCAAACGCCCTGCGTTTTTTGACTGACTGATAGTATTGTAAGGAAAGGTAAGACAAAGGTAGTGATGTAGAACACAACAGCGCACCAAGGACGAGCAGAAAGGAATGGAACACAGAAGACACACCAGCGCTGAGTCGACACTAGAATATACTACACAAAGAAAAGAACATGAAAAGTATCAGAAAGGCTCGGACTACAAGGGCGCGTCACAGACACAGCTTGAAAGGCAGAGTACACACTACAAGAAAGCGCCACACACCGAGCCTTTCCAGCTGTGTCTGTGGCGCGCTCTTGTAGTCCGAGCCTTTCTGATGCTTTGATATTCTTCTTTATTCGTGTACTATATTTCAGTTGCAAGTCAGCGCTTCTGTGTCTGTTCCTTTCCTTCGTTCTCGTCATTTGTGCACTGTTATGTTTCACATGTCTTCATACGAACTATCCCAGCTCACCACCCTTCCACAAAGGTAATGTTTCGTAGCCTAGGCTTGAAGCTTCACCTTTTGATTGTGAAAGAAAGGGTGAAAGGTTGGTACAGAAGGACGGAGTGCTAGGTTGATGTTGTCAAATAGTTCAAATGAATATTAAAACAAATCGTCGCCGCCAGGATTTACTTTTATTTTTCCCGAGTGTGAAGCGGGCGCGCTACCACCAAGCCACGCCCGCTTCTGCTTTCTGTTATCTCTAGGCTTTGACAGTTGTGACTCCCAATGAAAGAGACGCACAAAGCTGCATTCACTTTTACTACGGTTCGCCTACTAATGGCATGTGTCGAGGAGGCCTGCGCACATCAGTCTCGCGCAGCACTCACTGGGTGGCAGCGGTTGCGCTACCGTCGAATCACTCTCACGGAGCATCCGGATATTGGCATGTGTACCTTAGTGCCAATACAATAATCCGCCACAATCTACGTTAGCAAAATCACCGTTGTCTGGTCCAACCGTAGCAAACCATTCGGCCCACCTTTGGACTGGAGAAGTCAAAATGTACCAAAAGTAAAATAAAACGTGGCGAGCGGAAGTAAACTTGATTGTATTTAATTTAGTTGCAGACCCCCCGCGTAACACCAATACCTCATTGGTAGTCTATCTCCCAACATAACTAAACTAGCGCCAAGAAGACCTGCCCTTATTACTTAACTCTATGAGCTGTTAGAGAATTAAAGTCCAAATATGACAGATGCTAACCATACTACCAGAGAGTGAAGCCCAACTTTGACACTTGTTTGTTATTTGGGGCTGAAAACGCTAAATGACCATCGAACTTTTACGCAGGAAGCCTAACTTTGGCACGTGTTAGGAGATTTAGGCCCAGAAAGGCCAGATGACACCTGAACTATCAGGAAATGAGACCAAACTTCGGTACTTGCTTGGCGATTTGGGCCCACGGACGCCAGATAGGAGCCGAACTTTCAGGGAGTAAGCCCAACTCTGGCACTTGATGCCGACTTCGGCCCATAGCTGCCAGATGGCAGCCGGACTATCAGGAAGTGAAGCCTGACTTTAGCCCTTGTTTGGCGGTTTGGGCCCGAAGATGCCAAATCGCAGCCGAACTGCCAGGCAGTAAGCCTAACTCTGGCACTTATTTGGCGATTTTGGCGCAAAGAGGCCAGATAACAGCAGAAGTACCAGGGTGTGAAGCCTAACGCTTCACACCCTGGTACTTCTGCTGCTATCTGAGTGCTCTAGAGCTTCATGATCCCATTCTTGTCGGAGATTCGCAGTCCCTCATCGAGTCCTTTAGTAAGGACGTTCCCGACAACTCGATGGCGTTTTCAGTCGATGTGGAAGAACTCTTTTACTCTGTGCCTTACAATGACTTGTTCCTCGCAGTGCGTGAGTGAATTGAAGAAAATGGTGTTGTTGCCTTCCAGAATGCCAGTGGTGTGGGGATTGACGGTTTTTTGGAACTCCTAATGTTTTACTTGCAGTCCACCATTGTCCTTTTCGACGGAAGCTACCATGTACACAGAGAGGGCATTTGCATTGGCTCGAGCGTTGCTCCGGTGCTATGCGCCATTTACCTAGCGAAGTCTGATAGGTCTATTGAAACGCATTGTGTCAACAGGTGTGCAAGGTATAGAGATATGTTGACGATTATCTGGTGTTCTTAAGGGCCTGTCGGCAAACTGCCATTGCAAAAGGTTGTAGATGACGTAATGACCGCATTCAAGCGCAGCTCTGCAGGCCTAAAGTTCACCTACGAACTACAAGACGGTCAGTACTTGCAGTTTTTGGATTTACGGCTGCAGTTCACTGGGCAGCATAGGTGTTGGCGTTACAACCCGCGAACCAAGAAGGAAATCCTGCCATACGATTCCGCCCATTCTAAATTTGTGCAACGAAGCATTGCCACATTATGCCTCCAAGCTTCACTATACAGATCTCGTCACCATGCCATGCTTGACAGCTATGCAGCCCATGTCAAGCGACTTTTAGGAGCAGGATTTCCTCTGTCCGTTTTGTTTGGTGTCTCTCACTCTTGAAAAAAGTCAAGAGTGCTTCTCAGGAACCAAAAGTAAAGCCTAAACAAAGGCCTCAGGTTATCCCATATATACATATGATTTCACATAATTAAAAAAAAAAAAACTGGCTAACCGGTTCAATGTGCCAATGTCTTTTTCAGCGCCTCGTAAATTAGCACAAGTTTGCCCGCGCGTAAACCAGGCAAACAGTAACAAGAGGTCATGTACGGCTAAAAATGTCAACAAGTTCGTGGATTGCGTGGTGGGTGCCATCTACGAAATCCCTTTGTCATGCGGCCGGGTTTGTGTAGGACAATCGGGACGCTGCCTCAATGAGAGAATGCGTGAGCCCTGCGGTCAATGACAGGAGGCACTTATACGCACACTGCGGAGACTGCTTGTGTCACCCCGTCTTCAAAGATACCGTGATCATTGGCAGGGGGCGCAAAAAAGTGCAACGGGAGGTGCTGGAGCGCATGCTATCGAAAAAGCTGGCTCAGGGCACTGCGTCAGCCATCCATCAGTTTATCTTCACAAAAAGGAGATAGATTTTTTAGGTGCATGGTGGGCGACACGCCATTGGTTTTTTCGGCGTTGGTTGGCTTTGTGGCGTTCTCTTGTTTGAGCCGTTTTTAATAGAACGTCATTTGATAGTCAGCGCTTGTCCTGTGTTCTACTCTCGTTGTTCTCGTCTTTTTTTGCGCGCTGTTGCCAATTTCTTAAGGCATGAACCAACTCGCCTGTATCGCCACCTTAATTGTGGCACTTACTTTGGCACTCCTGAGGCGGACCAGAAAAAAGCCAAAGATTGCCATGCCCCAATATCGTATAACTATGGCTATAGTTAGACAACGCAGTTTGGCACTGACAAGCGCCATGGAGCAAAACCTAACTGAGCCCTCCAGAGAACCTTTGGTTTGCCGCACTTCTCCCCAAGTTAAGCGTTTCTTTGGCGTGCACCTGAGTCGGGACGCAGTCAGTGGGAACGTGAGTCCCAGCCAAACAGTGGCGAGGGTTGTGTATTTGCCCCGTGCTAGTGTTTTTTATGTGATGCCGTAATAATCCCTACCGCCTTTTTATATCAGAGCTCTATGGCAAGCTACGTATAGCCAGGCGTAGGGTGTCTAGCCAATGGCCGGCTGGCCATTGGCCAGCCGCCTAATCCCAATAAAGTAATTGGGCCAGCTGGCCCAATAAAGTAATGTCATGGACCACAAGACACAAATAATATTTCGCATACTTCTCGCGTGGTGACTACCTGTATAGAGAATTTTGTGAATAGTAGTGCAGTATTTACTTCCCGCTTCAAAGACAGCTGTCAAAGGAATGTGGTAGTGTGCTTACCGAACTAAAGGTCACCTGGAAACATTTTCAGTTAATGACGTTTTTTTAATCTTCCTCTTATGCCGATACTTTCTGCCCGAGAACTTGATGAATCTATCTGAGAAGGATCTGAGAAAGATTTTTACAAACGAAATTAAGTCTGCACTGTGGCTATGAACATGAGGTTTTATTTGTTCATGTCATGCTACGTTCCACGTCCCTCATTATTGAAATGTTTTGTTTTGCAGTATCATTGCACGATGTTTCCACGCTGATCGCAGTGATTGGTTCTTAGTTCTTTAAGTATTTAGTTGGAAGCTAAAATCATGGCGTTTGTTTTAAAGTGCGGACGCATTGTGTCTACAATACACGTTTGTAAGATAAAAGCAAACTGCACAAGTCGACTCACGGAACGTGGCTGGCTAAAATAGATGTATCTTAGAATTATAACTACACTGGAAAAATTGCCAGATATAAATTTTTATTTATTACCCACTTATTTTTTACAAATCAATATTGAAACTCGGTTGCCTGTGCTCTAACTTCAGTGGTTGATTTATTATGGTAGGTATGCTGTTAAATCATGTAAACTAACCCTGTTGGATCTGTTTTTTTTTTTTTCAATTCACCTTTTTAGTGGCAGTTTAGAGCGATCTACAGCGCTCGTCGCTGGTTTTGAGAGTGCACGTCAGTGTTTCCGATCAGCGCTAGGCTGCGAGTTTTTTGGTCAGTGGGCTTTGGTAGCCTGCGCGGGTGCAATTCCTGACACTTTTGGCAGCTAAATTGTTGCATTTCATGAATTTGTGTACACTTCGTTGGGAAGAAAATTTCTCTGGGCCTTTCATAAAGCATTCTAGCACCTGTGGTAACAAAGACAGACAAATAAGATATGTTTTATTGAGTCCGTGCGCGACAGATCAAATGCAACTGAATATTTGTTTTATTTTACCTAGATTTTTCACGCCGCTAAAAACTCATCCGTGCCAATCTACAGAGGTCTTAAGTTAAAAATATTTAATCAAGCAAGATAGCTGAAAGAAATATGTATTCCCGGCTCAAAACAATAAATTTAACGAGTCTCATGAATCGAACATCATAACGTACGTACCCTACGGTACCGCGTTATCGAAGAGAGTTAAATGAAGAAAGATCTCAAATAACAGAGAATATCCGATCTACAGAGTAGATGACAGTCACTACAAGCCGATCGTACGGAATCCTGACTTCTTAGGGCACGTTTGGAGAGCGCTCGTTCTTTTGCAAAGCACCGAAGCGAAGACACGGACGTGTCTCAACCGTACCTTACCCCTCACCCGATGAGCTAGTTTTCGCGAATACTGCGAAGGCTTTCCAGTGATTTTTCCGGGAAAGGTAATCCTTGAAAGAATATCGAACGTCCGGCGTCGCCTGCCTTTCGACATTCTATTTCTACTTTCTTTCTACGCGAAGGCCGATCAGGCTACAAGCTCTGATATTTCCGCTTTCTCAGAGTGGAAGAAAACGAAGACAGGTAAGCGTCCTGAATACTGAAATGAAGTAAAGACAACTTCTAAGAACGTACGGAAAACTTCGAAAGTACAATGCAGGTAGAGGGCCGCGCTGACCGGGTTTCCACAGCCCAGAATGGTTGCAGAAAGTTCTTGGCGAGAGCCACAAAATGGCAACATTGGGACAGCTTTTCTAGAAAGGTCTGTAGGGCGTGGTATTTTGTTGAGTTAGAAAAGAACTACCAAAGACACAACCTGTACTGATTAGCAGTCGTTAAGACAACTAAAGTAATCTTCGCAACATCATAAGTGCGGGCATAACATCGGCACTTGTTTTAATGTAACTTCGAAGGGGTACTAGTAGAAGTCAAATTTTACCACGTAGGTCTATCCCCTAAATTAGCATTTTCCATCGCGGTAATAGCTTTTAAGCCAACCCTTCAATTCCAAAAGACAGAAAAAAACATTTTCGTTCTTACAGCGTATTAACAGTGATCGCATGTTCGTACTAACAGTGTACTGTGTAGAAGTGCGTTTGATCTTTCTTTTCACGGGATGATTATTTGTTTTAAGTGTAGTGTGCGAGTTTGACAAGTAAAATTCATAATCTAGAAAATTGGAGCTTCCTAAATTCACAGATTACTTTGCTGTTTTTTTGCATTAATAATCGGCGTCGGCTACATGTTTTTCAAACAACATTGGGTTTATGCTAAACCCAAGATGCGGTTTATATGCAAATATAACGCGTGTTTCGTCGTAATTTAAGAGGGTTCGAATAATCCCAGAAGTCATATTTTCCCCGATACCTTTTACCGCGGAATGCACGAAAAGTATTTTGTTTAATATTTTACTTGAGAAAAGTATGACATTTCTGAGATTCATAACATAATGAAGGTATAAATAAGAAGAAGAGGGTCTATAAACATTTTTTTTCTTTCTTATATTCCAGGGATTTCTGTCTTTACACATGTTTTTTTTTTTTCATTTCCCTTGGAAGTATAGCAAGTAAATAAATTAGCGTAGTCTTTTTTACTCGTTCTCGTATATTTCTAGCTATGCTGACTTCGCTTCAAAATAAACGCCTTCAAAATCAAATATTCGACCTTCCCCCCTCCCCCATCCCCACCCTTCCCTGAAGTATCTAACTTTGCAATGACGTCTCACGGGGTTCCTATCAAGCGAATTTGTTTCTCTATGCTAGAAGAGACGAACTTCTTCGAAAACCGTAAATGATAATGCGGGTATATAAAACGACCAAAAACTAGAAATTGTGTCAAAAACTAGAAATTGTGTCTACGAATAAATAATCAGAACGTATATGTAATCTTCGGATGACGCATTTTAGATTTTATGTACATATAAATGCAGTAAAATTTCTTATCTCGCTCAGTACGTTTCAAACCTAGAAAGCGAGATTCCAGAAGGCTGTGTCCATTAATAAAATAAGAAGTAGGCTTTTAAAAAAAAGTTGAAAGAAAAACTACTGAAGCATTGATAAACTGTGGCAACGAAACAGGGCAAGGAAAGCAGCCGCTGCATTTTTGAACCTGACACATTTGATGCCGCGGTCTGCCAGAATGTACCTAAATATAAATAGGTGTTCATTCCGAATAAAAATGGCCCATATAAAGTAGTATGTGGAAAAGAAAAAAAAATGTTTCTTCTTAATAATTCCAATTCGGGTTACGGTTGGGGGCCAGCCTGGGAGGTAGTATTATTTTCTATTAAGATTAAAACCGGGTTCTGAGCCACGTATACTATAATGTTTATCTTTAGGGATTTTTTTCTTCAGGGTAATGTGGCCCGAACGCTGACTGTAATGAACGCTATATGTTTTCACGAAATGGTTGGTTGCACTTACTCATATTTTCTATGGTATGTTTCAGTGAAAATCGGTCAAGCGTTTTCGGTTAAAACTACGCATCGCAGAATACAAAATTGTTTAGTGTTGTATTAGCCATTGCTCTGGGTCTAATTTAATAAAGTAAATACCGTTTCCTCTAACTCAGATCCTAATTAGATATGAGTAATTAACATTTAATATAGCTAAAATGGACATATCATTCTTAAGACCTCTTGAGTGTCACAACATAACAAATAAATGAGTACGCCTAAGAACAAAAGAAAAAAACATGGAGCGCTCGGAAAGTGTTTGGTGCGTGGAAGGTAACCCTCGTGCTACAGGTGGAAGACTCGTGGAGAAAATATGCGAACATTATAAATAGAACAACCGCGCGGAAGGATCCAAGTTGAATCAATTTTGGAGACCCAGAAAAATTACGTACGCGTTCCCAATTTTTTCTAGAATGAACTAATTTAGGGGGGTTTGGTTCCCGGTGATTGTCCTATTGTAACAATTTGTTAATTCGCACCAATCAAAGAGTCATTTGTGTGAGTTAAATTGAAACAACTAAATTATTTTTAAGTCTATGTACTGCCCAATAAGTAGGCCCCTCGACAGTGACCCATTAAGGTCTATCTTTTTGTTGAATGTGTGGTTTCTACGCGACAATTTTGGCTGATGTTCTTTTTAAACATCCGGTATATGTCACAAAGTCAGAGGAGCTCGTTGGCCGAGTGTATTAACATACCGCAGCGCGAAGCCCTTGGAGCAAAAGATCGCACACTATGACCCAGGAAGCCCGGGTTCAATTACTACTTCTGCCCGTTTTAGTCTTAAGGAACAATACACCAGCCTGTGATCGATCATCACCACTGCGTGATGTGGTACAGGACACTTCATCAACTACAGCGGAGCCACCAGACGCCCATTGAAACTGAGTAACTCACGCTCTTCAAACATACACAGGACGAATTACTTGTACTAATACAAATTATAGCACGGGAAGAATTTGCGGCTAATAAGGTTCGCATGCATCCACATTTACATTACATTTGCCTTGTCTAAACAAAAGGCTTTGTATGTACAAGGCAGATCAAATTGAATTTATCCTGCTTGTCCAAACAAGATATGCTTACTCTAGTGGGAAAAGCAGAAGCAATTAAGCTAAAGAAACTACCAGATATAAATATTCCATTTACAGAGTGTATGTTATGAAAGAAAAGCGCAAAATATTTGCTTCAGAATTACAGCATATTGCAGCTTGGTGAAGACAAAATGGGAAATTTTAGAAGTATGGCGCGTCTTTATTTAAGGCATCTTCTTTTTACATTATTAGCAAAATAGTATCCACCTCGCTATTCGCAGATCTTCGTCCATGGACTGGAGCGACTAACCGTACAAAGTACTTCGAGGGAAAGAAGTCGCGCAAGACGTTTTAGAGTGTGCAAGGTGTGGCCCGCTCCTTCCGAATTCTCATTCGCCAATATTTCTCTTGTTACAGGGATCGAGACCGGCAGAACACCGCCTATGATTCTGCGCTCACCCCTGACGAAGACTACCTGCTCAGCCTTCTGAGGAGTCGCAGCGGGTACGAGATCTTTCAATCCTAATTTCTCTTTTAGGGGCGAAGCTCCTTACGGTCTAGCCTAGTCCGTCCGGCGTCCGTGCTCACATCGATTGCACTGCCTCCCGGGACCGGCCCACATTAAAAAAAAAAAAAAAAAAAAAAAAAACGTACACTTGCACGGGGGTTTTAACTCAGGACCGCTTGCTTACGAGGCAGACGTCTTAACCACTACGCTACACTCCAACGTTGCATGTAGGCGCTCAACGTCTATACAGGAGAGGGCGCTGCGGTCAAATGCGTATATAATCGCGCTAAACTTTGCATGCACTCGCACAACGTTTATAGACCAGAAGGCACTGCGGTCAAATGCTCAACTGCGTATATAACCACGATCCATACCACACATTCTCTTTCTGGCATGGACCTTGGACTTAAGCGGTGGAGATACGTTCACACGGCCTCTAGCGGATCCAAGCTGATCCGCTAGAAGAACCACTGGCTCTGCATTTCACCAACCATAAAGCAGTAATAATGAAGTCGAAACGCAACCCGGAACTCAGCACTACCTATGAGCAATAGAAGAAATCAGCACCATCAGCACTACCTATGAACAATAAAGTCAGTATCATCAGCACCAACAGAGCTTCGCCCCAATCAACATGAGTCACCACTTGGAGATGCGGCCTCTTTTTGCTGTCGCTGGTTTGGCAGACACCTCCTAGGCCTGCAAAAAAGGCCGAGGTGCAGGGTTTTTTACATCACCCACCGGAGCCAGCGCTGCAAACAGACTGGACACGAGTGCGGCGTCTTGTTTCTTTGGGACTCCTGCTCCATCAGCTAAAGCACGAGCTCTAGCCCAACGATGATCAGCTAGAGCATGCGTATTCAATTTGTGTCTCACGAAAGCTTCCGGTAAGTGAGATGGAAAAAAAACAAAACAACCTGGCACAATCGCCTTGCTATTAGCGGTCGTTGGTTTCGGTTGGGTATTGCATCCTCGCCTTTAGTCTGCACAATAGTCTGGTGTAACATATGAACTGCGGGAGACGCTCCGTCCACAAGAAACAACGCTCCGCCCAATGCCCGATGCGATGAGATGGCGTTAGGTGTTCACGTGGGAGGCAGGCGTTCTATAAGCCGCTTTACTCTTATCCCTTCGACGATTTAAACGGTAAAATAATTTTCAGCTTATAATTTTTACATTGTATATCTTGGACAAAGGGACGGAAAACACGAATTTTTAAATCCATTCCGCTGCGTAATAACAAACAACAACACAATAATCTTTCGCGATTTGCATCCGCAAGCGGCAGCCATGGGAACTACAACGTGACGTCAACCCCGGTGCCTTGTAATAAGTGGTCAAGATGCGAATTTATCAGCTTAATATGAGGCTAAGTTTTATCAATATTGCCGTTTCAACACGAATAAAATCGTGAAAAGTCTCCTATACTCGCACAGTTTTATAGATGATGATGGTGATGATATTAATAATAACAACGATGCCGCTTCTTTTGTAGCGGGCGAGTTAAAACATTTTACCCTGGCCAAACCTGTAAGAAGAAGATTATCTTTTACTGGTGATAATCTTTCCCCGCCACTATTCCAGTCTTGTTTTCGTTGTCTGTACACACTGCAGGCACGGTCCGTTGTCCTTCCTTAACGCTGGTGGGGCGGCTGAGCTGGTTGTGAAGGCGTTCCCGCTGACTCCTTCTTTTATATTGTTTTTGTCTGGCGTTAATAAAGTGAAAGGTCGGGTTTCTGGTAGCACACTTTTGGGTTGAAGCTGATGGAGGTTCATCGGGCGTGTCACAAGAAAACAGCAGGTGTTCCATTGTCCTTGTTCCCTCCCTGCACGCCCGACAACCGTGGACACCACCTTGGGTTCAAAGCGTTTGCGGTAGGACAGGCTTCGGAGAGCCCCCCGCTTGCGCTGGGCAACAGAAGGCGCTTGCACATTCAGTGGTCGTAGAGATTTGTTTCGCCCGAAATATGTTCTTTTTGTTCTCTGTAGAGCTCGACCGAAGGCTTTCTTCGGGCTGCTTCGATCCATTGGGGCACCTCACTTTCCCTCACTCTCCTCAACTCAGTCTCCCACTTTGTTTCCTTTTGCTAGTTTCAAGAGCTCAGCTAAGAAAGCCTTTCTTTCAAGTTGGTATAGGGGTCTCTGCCAACGTGCCTGTATACTGGTCAAGTGCGCATTGACGAATAGCCTGTTGTCCCATCGGCATCATGTGTCACAGCGTTCGATCACACCCGATCTTACTGATTGCCTCCGGAGCCTCAAAGCTGAACCAGCCAAACCGTCACTGGACGACTTCAGCGGCCTCAATCCCATGGCAACCCAGGTCCTGCCGACCCACCCCTCGCTGTTTATGCTCCACGATGTCTTCGACCTCACCCGGCATGCACACCACAGCATTGGCAAATGTCAAATCGGGAATCACTACCGCCTACCACATTTTTCTGTTCAAATAGAATCGATTGCAGCCTAATAGACTGCGCTTACGAATAATATTAGCTCCCCGTATGGAAGTTTGGCAGACGTGGGCGCTGTGATCTTTCAGACAGTCCATCTTATTGGTTAGCGTAACTCCTAGGTATTTGTATGCGGTAAGTGATTGTATATTGTCGCCACACAATCTGAGGTTATCCAACATTATTTCCGCTACGCTAGCGCATTGTACCACTTCGGATTCATTTGGGGTGTATTGTAGACTGAGTACGACAGCTTCATCTGAAGATATGTCTAACAGTTTCTACATATTTTGCATAGAGCAGGATGTGAAAACGATATCGTCCGCGATTGCTAGTCCCGGTAACACCCAGTCCATGGTCCCTCCATCCTCCAGATTCTGTAGCGAGAAATCCAGTCCTGGGGGGCTATGTTCAACAAATGTTTCGTTTCTCCTAAAAAGAAACGGAAGTGACGGAAGTGACGATATCGCGCCTAATTGGTTAGAGGCTCAAATGACGAAAGTTCCCTCTTTCGCCATATGAGCCACCAGCCAATCAGACACGATATCGTCAGTTCTATCACTTCTTGTTTCTTTTTACATCCTGAAAAAAGCCCGTAAGTCTGCTTTCCCGGACAACACTCGGAGAGCCAATCAGCGCTACTTACGGAGGCAGCTCAGTGAATGACACGGCCTAAACTTATGTTTAGGCCAAAAAACGCAGTCTGAGTTGTGACATTAAGCAATGCAACCGTGACGTTTTGCATTGCTTAATGTCACAACTCAGACTGCGTATTTCGGTCTAAACAGATGTTTCGGCATTGTCATTCGCTGAGCTGCCTCTGTAAGTTGCGGTGATTGGCTCTCCCAGTGTTGTGCATGAAAGTAGACGCACAAACAGTTTATAGAGTGTAGGAGAAACGAAACATTTGTCGAAAGTAGCCCCTCTGCCGGAGCAAGCGTTCTTCCAGTCGGGCGATTTGCAGTCCCGTGCAACATAAAAAACGCATTGGGAGTGCGTGACCGAGATGGTGATTGGCGGGTGCGCTGTGCGCGATTTCTGCCAGCCTCAAGCGGAGGACTTACTCTGGGTGGGGAGGCGGAGACTTACTCTGGGCGGGTGGGTGGAAGCGGGGGGAGGGGGGGGGAAGGGGGTTCCTCAGCTAAAGTTTCGCTGCGAAGAGCAGTTCGTCAACGTCATGCCATGGATATGTGCTATGTCCTACTAACGTTTCAGTTGCTGCCTGATTGAGACAGGCCTGAGGCGAGGTTGTTTTTCCATCTTTCTAAAAGCGCGAGATCCGTGCCATTCTTTTCATAAGAGAACCGCTTTTCAACGCATTTTATCTATTATTTATAAGACTGATATGTAAGTGCTATATCCGTTTATTTGACAGTGCTCGTTTTGATAATTCTGAATGCAGACACCTTAAACAACTGATAAAAAACTGTGGTGATTATGCTTATTTCGAGCGTTCTTGACCATATTCCTTCGCCTGACGCCTATGAAGCGCGCTTTTCTGTAAAACCGAAACCAAAAACTGTTAAGCGCGTTCAGGCTTGGTTACGCACCGAGTTTTAGAATAGGAGGAGCCAAAGCTAGGGGCGCAAAGAAATAGGAACCCACCACTGTGCATGTGCTGAATGCAAACTGCGCTTTAAGTTTTGGGTTGGCGCTCGCCCCTAGCGCAATATTCCAGAAATAGCGTGGGGCCCCAATCACCCCTTTATGCTTGGGGCTGGGGTGCGTCGGCAAATATGGCAGCGCCCTTTCCGCTAGCTTTGGAGCATATTCGTCATGGTCGCTGCCATATCAGGCATGTTCATTGCCAGTGAATGGTGCAGCTGGCTTTTGTTTCGCTTTATCTCGCTCAAATCAAAAAGAATGAGGGGTGAGCTCGTCTCATTTTAAGTACCGTCTTCTGATTGCGGCCGTTCCTAAGCTTCAAGAGACGCGGTAACGGCTGACACGGCAACGTCTCGCTACTCCAAGACTCCGAGAGGATTTCGTTCGTGGCACGTTACCTGTAGCTTAATGAAAAAGAAAGTCTTCCAAGGTATCGAAGTCGCGCAAGGTCATATCTAAATATAGCAACTGCTCGCTGAGTATGCTCACTCGCGTTCACCTCAGTATCGGCATATTCGGATGATGCCAAAAGCCTCGGCGACAGACGCTTAATGCGGGTCGCGAACGCCAAACTCAGTCCGAGAACTTGCGCCAAATTAGAGCGTCTGAAAACAGCTTCCAATATTTACACTGATTTTATATTGTTTTTTTTGTTTTTTTTTTTTGTTTTGTTTTAGCCGGATTGACTTGGTTTGGACTTAACTTTTAAGTAATATTTGTAAAAAAAAAAAGTATTTGCTCGGCGGATATATTTACGTCTTTTTTTTTAATTATTACGCTCCTTAGCCAAATTGACTCTGAAAGCGGGAAAATAATAATAATAATAATATTAATAATAATAATAATAATAATAAATGTTTATTTCTCCATCACATTTATGATGGAAGGAGACCAAGAAAAAAAGCTGCGTAAGTGCAGCTTGACGAGTCCTCGGCCCCCTTTTTACAATCAGCAGCAGTGGCAGCTCACACAGAACACAAAGTAAAAATAAAAATAAATGCAAGCTCAGTAAACGAACGTAGAGAAATGTATATGACCGACAATTTAAAATATGACATTGTAGAATTGAGCAAATTCAACTCCAACAATTCAATAAAAAGTTGTGAAGTTTAAAAACTCTAACAATTCAATAAAAAGTTATGAAGAAAAGCTAAAAAAAAACCCGACTATACGCGGGCGGCAGAAACGTTTTCGCGTTCGGGTCCCCGTTGGAGTGCTTCCATGACTCCCTAACCTAACACTCTCAAATGAGTCGTTGTGAATAAATGGTGACGGCAAGGCTTTGAAAATTGATAAAGTCATCTCCAGGGATAGCCTGTTTGATATTCGCGACATTAACAGCCAACAGAATATCCTGTGCAGTCCGAGGTTGAGGTTGGCGGACCATCGGCCGTGTCAACGGGTGAGTTGTTGACCGCCTGGAGCGGGTAGGTCTTCCGCTTGTGTCGACAATCCAAAAATATCGATAGCAAGTTGATATCTGCTTCAGTGTCGTCAAGCGTTGGCGGGAGCAGTTCCGTGGTTGTCAACGCGGCGACAAAGCCGCGAGGCCGGCAAGCTAACGGTTTTTATCATTGTTGCGGTCTTCAATACGAGAAAATCTTGGGCGCTCCGTTTTTGTCGGTAACTGGCCAGTAATGGTGCTGATGCTAAGGACCTCGAATAATCTGCGACTGGGTCAGCAAGCTCAGCGAGCTGGTCCATCGACATGTCTTCCGTGGCCACTAGCACCAGGATCATGTTCTGCGGGAGGCGTTGGATAAACAACTCACATGGGAGATGGTTGTTGAGGTCCCATCTCCCATCAGCTGGCGCATTCGGTGCATGAATTGAGACGGACATTGAGATGTTTCTGCAGCCTGCTACGCGCCGACTCGAACTTCCGGTCAAGGACGGCCGCCTTCAGATGATTGAAGGGGTTAACAGAATCCGGTGTGGAGAGAATGTCGGCCAGTTTCTCGGTGACGTCGGCTGACGAGGATGAGGCGGTGTGAAGGTACCTTCTCTCCTGGCTGGCGATTTGCCGGAAAAGGAACTGTGCCTTTACTTGCATCGGTCATACTCGGGGATGGTTTGCCCGAAATGGCGAAAGCCGAATGTTCTTGACCGTCGGCGTGAGAAGGGCCTCGCCGTGAGGAACGCTCGATGAGCGTTTAACCATGGGAGCAGCACGGTGGAAGGAGTGAGTCCGATGCCTGGTGAACCAAATTGGTAGGAGCTGTAGGAGTACAGACAGCGGCACGATTCGAACTGATTGTTATGTGCCCGCTCAGTGGGAGCCTTGTGCATGCTTCGTCTTTTTTCGTAACGCGGCCCGAGCTGACCTTGAGGGTGGTTATAGCGTAACCGTGACGTCACGACGAAATCGTGGTGAACTCATAGTAACCTTACGTCATGCCGTTACACGTTATTATGTGATGATAACGTCATCATGATGTCACCGCGACGTCATACCTTCATTATGTCATGTTATGACGTCACACGACGGCACAGTCACGTCATTATGTCATAATAACGACGTAATGATGACTTCATGGCACCATGACTGCCTGTGACGTCACATTCACGTGACCTAATAACGTAGCACACGCAGGCATGTGCCCTGGTCATTCACATCACATTTTGTGCTTCCTGGTTTTCGGCACCATAATCAAGCAAGTGCAATTTCGTTTTTCGTGCAGTTCGGAGCCCCTTCCCAAGAGATCCAGGGGGATGCTCGACTTCGGCATGACCAGGGGCGCATCGGGAGCCAAGGCTGCCAAGGCCCGGTTAGGCCTAAAGCTGGCCAACGATCCCTTCGGACCAGGACGCTGAAGAACGAACGTCACCAGTTTCGTGACACTATCCTTGTTCAGTCACCTGTTGTCTTGTCAAGAAAAAAAAACTACAACAATTTTATTCCACGCGTAGAACCCGAACATTAAGAAAGATTGAGATTTGTTTTTCTTATATGTTTTCGTGGCTTATCTTTATGGGACTAACTTTCCTTACGAAAAAACTGGTAACTCACACTTTATTGTAAATACAAACTTACTATTCAAAACATAATATATTGAATTGGAAATTATCATGAGTTTTCATCAAACATTCCCATAGATGTCACGTTTTTGTTTACAACGCAGTTTGTTGTCTCGGCGGAAAATTTTTCACAAGCTGCTCTTGGTAATACGCTATGTTTGCTAATGTGTGATGAACAAATTTGTTTTATTTATAAAAACATAATTTAAAACGGTTTCAGCCATTGAAATGATTTGACCGAATTGCAATTTCGTTCATGGATTTATCGTGAGCAACGTAAACTTCAGCCAATTTCTCACATTATTTTCTTTTAATTTTTATTTTACCTCTTACGCGAACTTGCTCCTTAATAATCTTAGATGACATTTCCTATAATTTAACTTTATGTGTTTTAGAATTTTTTGGTTTTCTTGCGAAAAACTCTTGAAGTTCATATTTTAAATTGTTATCACTCTTTTGTGTTCAGTGAGTGTTCCCCATTGTAAGCTGCATTTCATAATATTGGCCTACCCAAAGAAATCCAGAGCAGAAGGCTCGTACGCTAGATTATCCTTCAGTTGTCCGGAAACTAATATGTATCACAACCATTACGTGTAGGCGTTTTAAGGACTGCAGTAAGGCAACAAATCCAGGTTACATAATACAGAACAAGGTGAGAGTTATGTTATTCTATTTAGCTTTTTATGCACAGTCATTTACCTCAGCGCCACAATATTATTTAAAAACATTGCACGCAATACTCGATCAAAAACAACGAATAAAAGTTTTGTTTTAATTAAATATCAATCGTGTCTATCTTTGTTCAAGGAAGAAAAATACGAAAAGTACACGTAACTAACAACCACTTTTTCGGTTTTTAGAAAGTTTAATTGACCAGGCGGAGTTTAAGGAAATTCACGACCAATACCACAAAGGAGGGCTGAATATTTTTCGCTACAGCAAAGCCGAGATGGCATAGTGAAATTGTTGGGCAATTTCCTGGAAATTGTACCGTGAATAAGGTACGATCCAATAGAATGAAGTATATTTCTGTAATAAAATCAGTCCACTGTTACAAAGCACGATGTACACTGAAATGTATGCACGGAAATGCCGAATGAATACAGACTCCTGTTTTATTTACTATTTGCATTTGTGGGCCACAAAGAGCTGATCATATGCAAGCATCTGCGGATCGCAGAATACTTATTCCCACCAAATCGTTTTCCCGCGCCAGGGTTTTTCGTTCCTCACTACCGAAGTGGAAACAGCTGTTCTCAATCTAGTTTGATTTTATGCGTTTCCTCGCTAGCAACAGAACCGATAGTTGCGTGCTTTATTTTGTGCACTAACAAACGCACGCAGTCTTGTTCCGTTTACAGACGTGTCACGTATACAAATACTTGCATGCGCCGTAGACGTAGAAGCGCCTCCTTAAATGTGCACATTCGACCGAGTTGTAGGCTGTTTTAGACATCTGCGTTGTTTCAATAAAAGAGATCATTAACGTTCATGGCGTCGTGTTTCAATATACAATTCCTAGTCGCGCGCGTGGATTTGTTTTCGAGTACAAGGCTTGCCATTATAAAGAAACAGAGAAGACAGCACCTTGTCGTAAAATGATTAAGGTCAGTGAGCTTGGCGGGTTTGTAGACAGTTAACATTATAAGAGAAACAAGTCACAAGAAGCTGGACAAAATATAAATGAAAAAACGCCAGAGAGACATACAAAAGCGCTGGCTCACATGTATTGTTTAAGGCACAAAATGAGGAGTGAAAACTTCCTCACAGCACGCCTGAGCTGAGCCACCAATTCGTTCGCGGGGGGGAAATGCTTTCTTTCTTTTCGTACATACAATAGTCGGGAGTCAGTGGCTTTTAGCGCCTCACGTGGTTATTGTATCACGTGTTCTCTGGTTCTTTTCTGTCTGAAAGGAGCGATGCAAAAATTGTTGTACTTGGCGCCAATACCTCCTAGAACGAACCCCTGACGTTAATGACCTATGAAACACGCGTTCGTTTTTCACCACACCAAAGAATAGTCGCAGAAAAAAAAAATTAAAAAACGAGCAGCGTTCACTCCCTCAATCCGCTGCCAGAAAAAGAAGCCACGTGATCTGGAGCCGATTATGTGCCGCCAGTGTTGATCATAGCCACGCTCTTGAGTTGGCAAGGCACAAGACACGCACTGAGTTCCAGACATTGTTATGGTTCGTCAATTGTCATTGTAGCGATTGGACACGGGCCACTACTCGAATGCTTCTTGAGCTATCGATTATCACGAGACCAAATCGAGCGCTCACGCAATGGTCGGGTGCATTCTGTGAGTCGCATTCAAATATTGTCACTGGGGTGTACAGCGACCACCCAACTACGTCATCAAGTTTTGCGAAAGAGAGATTAAATGAAAACGCTCAACTTTGTCCTTAAAATTGCGCCTCAACTAAAGAGTTTCTTGGTCAGTGGCGTTTCCTGCGAGTATACTCGGATCCCACTAGTGCCAGTAAACTCGTCTAGAGTGGAAAACTTTCTAAGCGAGTATTGCTGTACGGCCCCGAGACACCTATCGGACCAGACTACACTTTCTGCCCAATCAGGTGCAACAGAGCAACACTTCCATCCGATACCCATCCGCATTGCTTCGCATCCACTGAGGTTGCTGTTTCTGGCCAATAGGGATGCCGAAACGACATAACAACATGTCAAAAGGCACCAAGAGGGAGTATACTAAGCTACGCAATGCGTTTCTTAAGCTATAGTTTTACTGACAAAAAGAAGTACACTTTTTTGCTGCAGTGTGCTTGGCCACTGGAAAGAAATATAGAGCATGCAGACCAATGCTGCTAAGGCATTTTAGACGGTCTGCAAAGATCGGTTTCTTGACGTATCGCGTTGCGATTTACCTTAGAGAAGCAATCACGTGGTAGAGAAATTGGGTGACAATTCCTAAGAACAAGATTGCCTTGTTCACAAAAAATGAGAATAATCTGCTTTCGGACACCTGCTGTGGCATTCGCAGAAGACGTCATGACCGGACTCACCTAGTTAGCTCTGTCGTCGACAGATGTCAAAAGCGTCAAGGGCGCCGGTGCCGAGCTTGGCAGACGGTCTTCAGAAACTTCCCAGCTTCTCAGAATGCCGGCGCTCGCCTCTGGCGACGCGCTTGACGTTTCCGATATCTGTCGGCAGCAGGTTTAGCTGGGTGAGATAGATGCCGCGTAA
Organism: Ixodes scapularis; assembly: GCF_016920785.2. Taxonomy (NCBI): domain Eukaryota; kingdom Metazoa; phylum Arthropoda; class Arachnida; order Ixodida; family Ixodidae; genus Ixodes; species Ixodes scapularis. The sequence continues at coordinate 58,035,905 of NW_024609882.1, forward strand.
GTTGGCCCAAAAGAAATTTTTTTTTCTTTTTTGAACAAGATCCATTGAATATCGATTGATATTTTCACCCCATGCTTCCACCGAATTATGGCGCCTCTTTAATAAATCTCAGCGCGATTCGTTGAGACACCCATTTTTTCGGCCCGTCTGAAGTGCATTAGAAGTGTTACTTTACGTTCTGTAGATTATAATTTTCATTTACTTGACAAACTAAATATCGCGAGGCCAATGATTCTTGTTCCAAAATGGGTCACGGAGTAGTGTTTAAAGTCTATGAGAGGGAGGGTCGGACTGGATTAATAGGAATTCAAATAGAATAGCGTAACGTCATTCTTAGCTCCAACACTGCAAGCGCTATGTCGTTGGTTATCCCAGCACTGCGAAGGCAATCAATGACGCAGTGTTTTTCTATTGGAACCGCTACTCGATCACCCACGTCCATCAATCACTCATTTCAGTGAGGCGTTGTCAATTAAAGGATGAGGCCCCGGTATTACGAGCTGCGTCATTTGCTGGAATATTTTATATTTTTCTCCGCGTTTGGCTCTCTTCAGGCTCCGAAGGTAAGTGAACTTAAGATGTTTTTAAAGTGCAGCTTCTATGTTTACACAGCTTTTAAAGACCAATTTATTTCTAATCGTTTTTTGCTGCACCAGCAGCTTGGTTGTAAGTGATTGATCACTGGATCGCTGTGGGTAAAAGGAAACTAGCAGGCACCTTTGTTTTTCTATGGACTGAGGAGCCAAGAAACTGCCTTCACGCTCTTGCTTCATGATTTGGTCTTCAGCGCTGCTAACCTCTAATTCCACAATCTCGTTAGCTGGAGAAATGCTGGGGCCTCGAGACGTTCTGTGTTTCTTAAGTTCTTAGCGACTATTGTAGAAGCTATGCTTACCGACAGTTAAAAAAAAAACAAAAAAACGCAGGACCTGACTTGTCAAGATCGAGCTTCCTACTTTTTTGTATCAGTTTGGGGTGCTCTTATTTACTCTAAGAAACATGGGGTGTATAGGGGTGCACCCCTTGTCCCATACGTAACGCTCCAAAACAACAATTCGACGTTCAATCCACATACGTCGAACGGACCATACCAACTTTCAAGAGCAGCTTGATAGTCGACCGATACAATTGATAAAAATCGGTAATGTACGCATTAAAGGCTGCAGTGAGACATTCAAGGTTTTTGGCCCTGCTGCAAAACCTCAGTTTCTACTCTTGCATACACACATTAGCTATTTAGTGCATGATATCCAACAGCCATGAAGCCACTCGTAAATGTTGGTATGACCAACTCAACGTCAGTGGACTGGACGTCCAAATGTAGCTTTGGGGTGTTACATATGAGACAAGAGACCCCTATACAGCCCCTATTTCTTCGAGTGTTCGACAAATAACACGCTACTTGTACCTGGTAATCTTTTTTTTTTTTTTTTTTTTTTTTTAGTACCGACCGGCGTAATTACCTAGACTGCTTTTGAAAAAAAAAAGAAATAAATAAAACAACGCGTGAGGTATCTTTGTTACGTTTTAATAAAGTAACGAGTATTATTTGCGATGGCATATTGTATTTAGTGACTTTTGGAAGGGAATGTGAAAACACAGGTACCCAACCCCTACTTCGTTTTCTGAGATCACCTATTCATGGTGATAACTCAATCTACGGACTCTAATCATCCTAACAACACAAAATCACACTCACGGGCCGGCATACTTTTCTAATACAAATCTAATCAAAATAGCGAGGCGCGCCTCTTCCATTGCCTTGCAACAGACACCACCCTGGAGAGGGGGAGGGGGGGGGAGGGGAGGGGGAAGGGCGCTGTCGGACGGCGTTTTTAAACAATTATCAGTGTAGTACGCCTCCTACAGCCATACATTCGACGTTCTTTTCAGAATATAATGCACACCGCGCCTGAAAATTCCAATAGTTGTAACGTTTGGAATCTCCACGAAGTTCCCTATTTTCATTGGTAACATGGTAGTGGAGACCCGGAAATGCCCCCCCTCCTCTTTCCGCGCTCCAAGGAGAAAATAGTGCCCGAGTAGTTCTTTTGCTGTGAGGTTACCAGGACGACTTGCCATCTGGAACTAGCCATTTTATTGACTAAAAGCAAAACAATAATATGCCATCGAAAATAAGCTTCTAGAAAAAGCTCTTGAGTGGCCCTTTTAGTCCAGACGGAATCGACGCCGCGAGCTGATGGGAGAGCAATCAGACAGCCTCGAAAGCGCTCCATCATGGTGTTCATCATTTTTGTCTAGGTGTTCTTTCATTGCGGAACCAATCACAAGCAAAACGACAAAACTAGTAACTTGCACTTTTGACGCTGCTTGATTGGTGCCATTAACTGGTAGCGTCGTCTGCGTCTGGACTTAAGTTGAAACGAAGTATTCTTTTCACCCCAGCTCGCTCCTGTAGTTTGCACGAGAAGACGTTACGAACACCCTAAAATATGTGCAGAAGTCATGTCAGTAGAGTCAGAGTAATCCCCGAAGGAACGAGATAACAAACGAGATATATATTAACGACAAATATATAGAAAGCTGCTGCTACTCCATAAGAACGACAGGTTTCGAGTAAGGACAAATATCGTGTTGCTGCTTTCAACCCGAGGTAACGCGTTGCTCTTGAATCGCAATAACCAGTAATGTACTGCTTACGGTACTACTTGAGTGGCAAACAAATAACGGTGTTTTGTTACTTTATTTCAGTAACGAGTACGTATCTGTCATTAATGCCTCAATAATGGTGACGGTTGGTCAAAAATTGAATGCTTGCGACTCGCCATTCCCACCCTTTTCTTAATTTATGAGAAACTATAGACGCACACCAAAAATGGAAACCATAGAAACTCCAGTGCTCTGCTTTGAATTTGGAAGAAGGCAAAGATGAAAATATGAGGGGAGGTGCTGCATTGTAAATCGACTTTTTTTTTAGTGTGAAACATTCTTTGGATAGGTGTTCGGCATTTCGGAGCGCCATGATAAAAGCGTGGTCGCGAGGCTTGAAACTGATTGGTTGACGGGTGGGAGAGGAGGAGTAAGATGCTTGACGCTGATTAGTTAACGGGGAGGTTATGTGACCAGAGGGGTAGGCGAGGAGGAGCTCGACCACCTGTGCGCACTGAGGGATGGGAGCTCGAGAATATGGATGGCTCTGGAGGATTGCCAAGTTTATGAGCCCGATTAGCGGTAGTATCGCTTCATTCTTAGAAGAATCTACGAAGTGCACACATGGTACGCGTTAAACTATGTAATGAACGTAGTATAACACATAGTTTAAGACGTGAAAGTTGGCGTCGAGCGTCTGAAAACTTAGGGTATCGCTAAACATTTGTGAGGCTAGAACTTTTCACTTGTGCTACACAATTGCCGAGCAGTTTACCCTATATGTTTTCACACCTTCCGAGAATTACATAAAAGAAAGCTGAAGAGGCTCTTCAGAAAAACGAGTTAGATGTTAGTTCTAGAGTATTTTTATCCCGTGAATTCTTATACCACATTCGTTTTCCCCCGAAGATGTAACTAAACGCGAGGAAACACGAAAAACCACCGACCAGTGGTAATTGCAAGCTTCACATGTATATTCCCTACCACTGACACCAGTCGTGACGTCTTTCTCTGCCCTCCTTTTCGAAAGAATTAAAAACGCGCGTGCATAACTTTGATAGGCGCCGATGATGCACGAATGCGGTGATTCCGAAGACTTCTTTCATGGCTTAACGCTCCGTGAAAGAGGGGCTTCATCGAAACCTTAAATTGACGCTCTGGAGCCTCCGCGAACCAAATTGAAAAATAATCTCAATATTTGCGATCCTGGAGGCCACATGAAGACAATTTAAGTGTTTTTACCTACATGCAAAAGCGCTTCAGCTTCCCTTTCAGAAGGCACTAGAGCTCATTGAACTTTCGATAGGTACTCCGTTTGGACGTTTGAAATTGGACCTCGAGATTAGAATATGCATCGCACATGGAAGAAGAAAGAGTGGGGAATCCAAAGGACAAACCAAAGAAGGGACGGCCAGAATATCGCAGAGAGCGGTTACAGTGGCTTAAAGCTTAAAGGGTAATGTTGCTGACGCGTGGCCTGCGCCTTGCATTGAGAGCGCTCGGCCTTTGGTAGACGGTAACGTCACGTTGTATAGGGTGCTTCGCTCCTTCGCACCGCTACGCCCCCGGCTCCACGTGCAGCCGAATAATGCCAGGAGCACGTTGGCGAGAGCTTCGAAAAGCGATAACAGCACTTTAGTTCTTTTGTTTTTTATATATATACCTCAATAAATTTTGTAAGCCAGGTCCAATGACGGAAGATAGCTGGGGGCTTGTATTGATGGGGAATAAATTGACATTAGTAGGGACATGAAGGGAAAAAAGGTGTGCCAGAGAAAAGAAGGGGAACGAAGGTTCGGTCAAATGGTATTCTACAAATATGCACTAGCGCAAAATAAAAAAATAAAAAAATTAAACGCGCGCTTTAAGGAATTTGTGAGTGGTTCTTCGTGCAGGGGCATTCTTCGTTTAATTTTATTTTTTTCGATCGACACAGGTTGCTACACTGCGAAGTTGGAAATGCCTGGATGATAGGTGCTCCTTTCGCTATGTCTGCCCTCGCGCGATGAATACCGGATTATTTTATTTCCTTTTCGTTGATTATTCAAAATGGGTTTGATTCAAACGCATGTGATGCGACGCAATATTTTATATTTTTATCACCTTCCCAAATAAAATTATGTCCGCTCTATTTCTTCATCACTTGATACACTGAGTGAGAAATTAATGGAAGGTGGGTCGAGAGCTGTGAACTAATTCAACAGTCCCAAAATGAGCTACGTAAATTTCTTTACCACAGTCTATGCTGCTTCACGTCGTTGTGCATTTGGGCTTACTCGCTCCATTTATGGGTCGCAATTATCGCGCAAGAACTCACGCAAAAACAAACAAAAATAATTGCATTTTAAAGTCAATGAAAAATTTTTAAATAATATTGCAAACCTGGAAGGTTTCAAAGTGATCTACCGTTCCTTGCGCAACGGTAGATGACTATTTCAAAATATGTGATGACGTTATTTATTTCCCTTCGCAATTTTCAAGTGTTGTTAGTGGTTTTTAATGCAAAAGGGATAACTTTTTTACAGCTACTGTACGAGGATTCTTTCTGTTCCTAGCTTTCGTCTCTGTTGGTGAGGGGTCCGATACCCAGCACTGTAGGTAACATATTATTATGTTTTGTTCGTCTTGAAACTCCCAGATAGCAGATTGCTAGAAGAAAACCGGTATTGATAGGACATACGGGGAACCATGAATAACCTAAAAAAAGACGTCACACAGTCAATCAACCAGGAATTGCTCTATCTATTCCGATTTACTTCCACAAGACATGCCCGCACCCACAAACTCTGCACTTTGTCCACAGGTTACTTATTTTAACAACATATTTCAAGCGTGACAGAAACCCAATTTGTGGTATTCGTTATCGAAATATTTGCCAAACTATTGTTAATATCGAACAGCAGGAACATACAGGCTACCGGGTAACTGTTTTCAGTTTCGATTCAGGTGTCTGTTATCGACAAATCAAAATAACAGTTTTGTTCGGGTTTGAGTCACTAAGCCAAATTTACTATTCAACGGTTTTCACTCACGCTCTACGGATCTTATTAGCCATGTTTCAGGTAACTCATATACTTGCATAGCTTATTGTTTGTTCGTTTCCGGTAAAACTAGCAAGTAGGTGTCTCTTTCTCTATTGTACCTCTTTATTTTACGTAAACGCCTCATTACTCCTGTCTTAGAGTTAACAGTTAACCTCCTTGTGTATCCCACCATTTGTATTGAAATTTTACTATTTTACTTTGTTCATTTTATCTGGTAATGTTAAGTGTCTATGCGTATCTTTAGTTTGTCTCAGCATCTTGCTACAGTAATTAGCAACACTTATGTGTATGTTTTGGCATAATACCTAAATAAATAGAGATCGAAAAACAAATAAGGACAAGCAATTTCTTAAATTTTACAATTTCTCCATCGCGTTTCATTATTTTTGTTTTTGTCGCAGTACGGTACAAGAGACAATGCAAGCTGTGTGCGCAGGCAGTTGACAAACTAATTGCTTCAATACACTGCAATCACTGCTGAAATGTGTACTGTCAAGGCTATATGAACCGAAATTGGTTGGTGCATAGGTGTGCTGTGAAGCCTAAATTTCAGTAGATCTACGTGTGGGTGGCACAATAAATGCCGTGTCGCGCTTGAGCGTGAACTGCCCGTGCCGCAGAGGACGCGAGCTCGCCCGCTCGGCGGCTGTCTAGAGCGATGAGCGAAGATTGTGGGATCATGGCTGCCGGACGGCGTCTATAACCGTTTGAATCAGACAGGAGCGCGTCGCGTCCAAGCGAGCAGACGAGTAAGCCAGCAGATAAGAAATTTCTGCAGACACCAGCAGACACAACTATTGTTGGCTGTCTATGAGTTGCAATAGCATTCGATAGAACAACTTCAAGAGAGACGTTTAAGAAGATGTCGAAGACGACATCTTAAGACGACGTCTAGGACAACCTCTAAAACGACCTCAAGGGCAATCTCAAGGGCGACTTTAATGTCGACATCAAAAATGACGTCGAGGACAACGCCGAGGGTGACGTCTAGAACGACCTCTAGGGCGATCGTAAGTATGACTCCTAGGACGATCTAAAGGACGACATCGAGGATGACGGCATCAAAGACCAAGTCTACGACAACCTCTCGGACTACCTCGAGGACGACTTTTAGGACGACCCCAAGGACGACGTCTAGGAAAACGTCGAGTACGACCTCTAGGATGTTCTGCATGACGACCTCTAGGAAGACCTCAACGACGACGTCTAGGACGACGTCCTAGACATGGGGACGACGTCAAAGACGTGATCTAGGACGACCTCTAGGGCGACGCCGAGGACAACGTCAGGGTGGTCAGGTCCTTCGAAGAGGGTGTGAATGCGAAGGAGTACGAGAATATGAGCTGAAATCGTCTACTGCGCATACGTAACTTCGCGGTTCTCCGCAGCAGGCACGGCGCGCCGTCAGGGAGCCCGGCGACGCTAATCGGTCGCTGCTCCGGTGTTATCTGCATGACGTCACTTCCGTGACCATGTTTTTGTGACATCGATCTCCCAACTTCGCACCCCCTTCCAAGCGCAAAGAAAGGCGTAGTTTTCCGGCAAAACAGGTACTGCATTAGTGGTCGCACGTACGGTCTCCAGAAAGACTTCAGAGAGAGCGTTATCGGTACTGAACGATAATAGCTGCGGTCGATATACCTAAACCTCCTGCACCGGTGCAGAAATGTATAGGACAATGTACTTTCGGTATGTGTATTCTGATACGATCGGAAGTGCACCGCCCTCCATGTCTCTGCACCGGTCCAGGAGGTGTAGGTAAATCGAACGCAGCTATTATAGAAGTGGTACACCTACATTTGTTACAAGAACCACTAAGCAACGAAGACCTAAATAGCGTCTGTTGATACGCCCGAAGAATAAGCATGCGAAACCCTGTCATCCGTCACGACCACCAAGGTACTCAAGCCAGCGTTTCGTCTGGTCTACCGTCCGTCTGCGTTGAACGGCTTAGGCATAGCCTTTTTTATACTGATAATGCCTGCCAAATCACCAGTTGCCAGCTACCACAAACGCGAACGACGTGAGCGAATTGACTAAGCCTCTCTCTTGCGTTCTTGCATTCTAGGAGCTATTTCAGGGGATTTTACTGTGGGTCGCATTTAAGCTTTTTTTACCACACTTTTTTTACGTTTTATGCAGACACGCTAAAGGAGGTGCCTGGACTGTCATGTCCCGAGACCCAAAGCAACGCCCGGAGCCATGAAGATTGACTAAAGTCCATTTTGAGAAACGAGTGCGTCCCGAATGCTACCTTCTGCTACTCCTAAGTATGAACAAGGCACTTTTTTTTGCCACGGACATTAAAAAATGCATGTCTAGACAGGCCTTCCTTCTAGAACATTTGAGTGAAGCGTCAGCATCCTGCTGAGGCTTCACTCAAAGCCCAACTTAGTTCGGGCCTTCCATTCGTCAAAGCTGTATCACACCAGGCACGCTTTCACGGCACCTTTCGGTGCTGTTTGAGTGGCTAACCTCCCCAGGACTCTCTCGCAGCTCGAGGAAGCGACGGGTGCCTGACGACAGGCCCAGTACGTCACTACAAAACGTAAGCCCTGACATAGATAACACAGTCCACACTGCTTAGGGGACTTTCTAGTGACTGTAACCACAGAGGACCCTGGCCGTTGCAATTGCTCTTCACCTGCTCTTCGCCTGGTCCTTGACGTCTGGCATAAAAACTTCGTGTTTGCTGTTTCGACATTGTGAAAGTTTACCATCTGTTCGGCAAGCTCTAATGGCGTTTATCCCTTTACACGTCCACTGTGTGCACGACACTCTTTGCGCTATGAGCCTTCGTCTTGAACAACGCTCTTTGCGGTGCGAGAGTTCATGTTCTGCAATAATATGTTGCTGCTCACCCGCTATAAAATACGCGTTCCGAAGTATTGGGAATATGTACGTTGCAGTAGTAGCAGTGCCCGCAGTAGGCAATCATCATCTTCACTATATGGAAGATGGTGCACCTGGCGGTGATTATGGGAAGCAGGCGCATGGCGGCAAAACATGGGGAAGCCAAAAATTGGGCAGGCATTTTTAATATAAAGTAGGCTACCAAGATCAAATTGAAACGTGTGTTAGAGTAAGGTTCGTGAGCACGGCTTTAACTCGCAATCACAGGCGATCAACGGAGCACCTCCATTTGAAGTTGAAAAGCACGCACACAGAGGGACGACGCTCAAAACACAGTTTGCTGCTGCGAATCCGTTGCGGCGACCCTGGTGCTGCACGCACAAGCCCTACTATTTGCTCGTCTTACAAAGCGCCACCGCTCTTCCAGTTTCGTTCGTTACACTACCCCTTTAAGCCACTGTAGAATGGCGGGGACTATGTTCTAACAACTCAAAATTATTTGACGTGGAACCCAATTGAAGACAAGCTCCAGTATTATCTGAACCCCCCCCCCCCCCCCCCCCCATAAAACAGCTGGCACGTCAGATATCGTCGAAAAAGGTAGGTGGGTGGTTTCATTTCAAAACTCACACGCGTGTCGGGGTGGGTATTTTGATCTGCATACAACAACGCATGCAATATAATACTATTCACGCAATAAACAGAACTATTTCTTACTTTTGTTTATTGTTTTTCCTCCACAAATATTTTAAGGTGGAGCGAGGCGAAAAGCTACATTTAGGCGGCTTGATTTGTGTATCCAGTTCTGTCAGTTGTTATAAGCAGGTAAAACAAAAAAAACTCTCACAGTAATATTTTGTGTAAATGTATGATGCATGCCCTATTTTTTTCTTATAACTAAACAGCTTCGATCCATATCAGGGCAGGAATAAAAAGAAGTCAAACACTGCGTATTTGACGTTTTGGTGACATATTTGGAGCCTTTATCTTATGATTCATTATGTATTATACCTAATGAATACTATAAACCTGTAGGTCTATACATGCCATCGGTTGGTATCACTTTAGTTGTTTTTTTTTAGATTCCAAAGAATTTATATAAAATTCTTAATTTTATCAACAATTTATTTGTTCCTTAATTTAAACCCATAGCATTAAAAAGGTCATTGTTTATTTATTTCTTATCCTTTTAGATATTTCCTAAATGCGTTACTTTTTTGAGCGCATAATAACCAAGGCAGCACACAGTAGTGAGGCAACATTGGATTTGATGTGGCAAAGAATGGCCCAACAATGGCCCAACTGAGCCATATGTTTCCCAATGTTAGAATCGCATTGGACAATAATGGACTATCAGAACCAATGGTTTTCTACTATTGGTGATACGTTGGCATAGGCTGGCCAAAACTGGAGTGTCAAAGACAATAGCTTTCCAATATTGGATATATGCCGGCATAACCTGTACAATATTGGACAGTCAGAGCCAATGGCTTACCGATTTTGAGTATACGCTGGCTTAAGCTGCTTAATATTAACTGTCCAAGCCAAGAGTTTTCTAATATTGGTGATGTCTTGGTATAGGCTGGTCGATACTGTACTTCCATAGCCAATGGCTTATCGATATTTGTGTCGCCTAGGCTACAGACCCGCGACCCTCTTTTTTTGCATTGCAAAGGTAGAAAAGTGGAAAAGAGCCATTCATGGCTCGCTTGGGGCGAGAATTTTATTTAGCCAACTTCATGGACGTACGTCGCCGGTGCTTTATAACCGCGATCACAAATACATCCTTAGCTGCCTATAGAACCAATGTAGCTTTTTTTTTTTTTTTTTGCCGGCTGCTCTCCCTTCGCATTGCCTTATCTCGGCGTTGACAACTTAATTCCGTTTTTTAGATTTCATTATTTTTGTCTTTTCCAGTGCATTTTGTATATGTACATGCATTACGTAGCGTTAACGTCTTCTACTTTGTCCGTGCCCTGCCATGTTTGTATTCCTTTCTGCGTGCTCTATTTTTTATATTCAATGTTTCTGCGCAAATTGCGTCAATGTCGACGCAGGTGTCAACAAACATAAAGCCGCCGCTTACGCCGCAACCGAAGTGACTTCTACTCTCAATTTTACGAGAGTCTATACCGCTATAAAGTTGTCTATTGGACTCACATGAAGTCTCGAGAGGGCTGCCTAGACTGCCAGCGCACATGTAATCAGTGTAGGCAGAGCAACGACGTAGCAATCGTGACGCAAGAGCTTACTGTGCCTCGATCTGGCCGGCCGTGTTCGCTTTGCGGAAATGTGAGCGTGGGGCTCTCGAGCCCCTTTATCTCACTGAAGTTGTAAGACGCTACTTTGTCGTCCCGAACCCTTTGCCCTTCGAACGGTCGCGAAGCCGTTGCGCCCGGCGTATACCCTACACAGCGTCTTTCAGAAACCGTTCGCGCAGCATCGCAACCTTCTGTCTGCCAGCGTCGGCGATTCATCGTATGTATAAAGCCGGACGATGTGTTCTCCGTGGTGTCTTTTATCTGTAACTCGTTCGTAAACAAATTTTAAGTATAAAAACGCGAACCTAGAAGTGTACAAATAATTTTAAATTTATTGATAAAATATATATATATATTTATATGTCGTTAATTATTTATTTGTAGACATCGTGCGCATAAAATAGTTGCGCTAAATTCTTCATCCTAAATTATAATGTGGATCGTACGACGTAAAACATAGTGCCTTCTAACTTGCCCCGTTTAGAATCACTTTTGCGCTGGACTAGGAAGCCTTCACGTGCGCTTTGCTAGGGTGAGGCAACCCTTTGTAATACCGCTCGCCGACAAACCAGCAGCCATTTTGGTTCTCGGCGATAATCTGTGGGGCTTATAACCCTCCCGGAAACAAGCACATTATCTCACAAGTTCAGAGCAGCGTTGTGGAACCCACGGAAGGAGGATTAGCATTTTCCCCCCCGGATGGGAGGACCGATGGACACAAGGGCCACTTTCCGGCGCACGGGGAAAGAATGAGAGGAGCAAAATGGCGGTGGAAGAGGGTGTGGGAAAGGGAAACAGGCAGTTGGCATCACTTTATGCGAACCGCACATGAAGGCACCCTAGGCTGGATAGCTTCCTTAGAAGTTAAAAAGCTGGCCTTCAAAGAGCTGTCCTGTCCAATCGATATTGACAGCAGGGTAGACGCTATGCATGTTTTAGGCCAATCGTGTCTCCGGTTCGGGTCACGTGACTACAGTCTCGAAGCTGCTGATAAGTCAGAGCACGAAACCTGCCAGCCCAAGGCCACGCATAACATCCACTGCACTATCAACCTTGGGTACAAGTGACAAATCCTCTCGTTGTGTTCATTGTTGAGATGTCCCTGAAGATTAACCTTTGTAAGCGCACCCCGTGCTTGCCTGCTTCCTTTCTACTACTTTCGTTTTTTCTCTCTCCCTAAGCGGAAGGCGTGGTAGATGGTGCGTACTCGCCGGACCAATGAACCATATACTTTGTGTCGCTTGAATCCGCTCTTTTTGCGCGGCTAACGGCAGAAGCGTGATCACGTGGCTTGACGGATGACGCATTAGCCGTTCACAAAATCAAATGCCTGCGAAGACCGGACCTAGTTTCGCGTGTGATGCGGCCTGCGGGCCTGCTGTGGATTACGCTTCTGTGGCAAATGGTATCTCGTTCGAAAAGTCCTACCCGTATCGATTTCTTCAAAGAAGCCCAAGACATTTTTGTGAATCGTTTAGTGTTCGTTTCGGCAAATGGCAGCGTGTGCTACATCTTGTTGAATCTTCACGTATCACTACCTTCTAGTTTTGGTGTTTGAGTGGTTGGTCTGCAGAACATCTTTCAAGTCTGCTATATTCAACGTAAATGCGCTGCAACCTACTTGGCGACAATTGACCGTTCTTGTACGGGTACTCTTCCCGATAACCTCTAGAATTAGCCAGTGCCTGTCTCCTGGCAGTCGGGAGAATAATTTTCCCACAATCTTACCGACAGTCGCCTGTCATTATCTGTCTGAAATAATGTCACAACTGCAGGTAGAATACTGACTTCCTTATTCATCCTGCTTTTCGCGAAAACACGTTTCGTGGCCACCTTTTCGTGAATACACGTTTCGTCGACATTCAAGTTTCGTCGACATTGGTTACGCGAATTCCACGCTGTAGGGGCATTTCGTCGCGCGTGTATTTCCGAGGCGCAACGTTTCCTCGACATTCGTTAAGCGAATTGTACGTTGTAGGGGCATTTCAAAGCGCGTTTATTCCTGAGGCGCGTGCTCACCGAACCAGCCCACCCTTTCACGCCGCTTCATTGTTATTCTGCAACAATTCATTGCAAAAGAAAAAAAACAATGCTATTCTGAGCTTTTTTTATGAAAGATCGCGTGTTCATGAAACGATCTGTCGATGAAATGTCGTTCGATGAACTGATTGCACCACCAATGAAGGGTGACTACCAGTAGAATTTCGGGGAAAAAATTCTGCCAGCTGCCGGGACTACCCAAGAATTACGCCGGTTGTTGTTTGCTTTTGAATTTTCTCAGTTATATAACAGCTGAGTAGTACCTCTTCACATATTACAAATTGCTTAGTTTGTACTGGTCTACAGAATAGGCTGTGTGTAATAAACTTTTAGGAGATTTCAAAACGTTCCCTTGTGTCTGTGTACATTCCTTATTGCAAACAATTTGGCGAGTGCACTTGCAAACAGCTGGGCGAGTGCAACGATGTTCAAAAATCATCACCAATGACGGCCAACATTGGATCGGGCCGCGCTTCCAGTATTGTCCAATATTACGCCGGTCTTTGGCAATGTGGGAGCACCATTGGCGGGAACCATGGTTTAGCGATGGCCCAACACCGGCACCAATGATGGGAGTTAACATTGGCTGGAACGATGGCTAAACAGTGGCCCAACATTGGCACCCATGACTGGGCCAACGTTTGACAGGGTAGCGCTTTCAAAATTGTCCAATATCGAGGCCGGTGTTTGCCAATGTTAGGCTGTTTTCGAACCAACATTGGTGTGCTGCCTGGAAAAAGTTTCCTTTTTTTTTGTTGTATTTTCTGCAGAAGTGTTTAAACACGCGTACGTGCACACGAATCGACAAAAGAGTTGTTTCGTAAGTTCGATTTACTGCAAAGATTTTGCCTTAGAATGCTAAGGGAAGGGTAGTCCGACGTGTTTGGGAGCTGAATTGGTGACGGAGCGAGTGCGCTAAAAGTTGTTTTTATTTTATAAAAGAATCGACCGCCTTGGCCGAGTTATCCCGAGTATATGAGGTGATATGTACCAGATCTTCTCTAACATACCAGTAAATCAAGGATAGCTTTTTTGTGTTCTGGTCAGCCCTTGGGTAGGGGGCTCTCGTCCGGCTCTCTCGGTCGGCCATAGATTTGTTTAAATTATGATGGAACAAGGGGATTGGAGAGGATTATGTGGCAGTGCCCCCCTTGGAAAAAAAGTGTCAACCTCTTCCGATGTTCTGGCGTCATTGGGTATACGCATGGTTTTCACATAAGTATTTTTAGTAGATGTAATATCATTATTATTTTCATTATTCATGCTGAGACACTTCAGTCGGGGCGCAGATTGTGGCTTATCTTAGTTTATTATAGATCATAATTTTTAACCCCATTTTTGTTCTCTTTCGCTTGGCATGTTTTTTTTTCCTCCCGAAGAGTGTACCAACTAATCATAAGGGGTGTTAAAGCCAAATATCTACAAACAGTAGATCTGGTGTTGTCGCTAGCATTCCAGTCCCCTAGATGCTTTAGCTTTTATATTTCAACTTTTGTCAGGTTTTAACAATGACTGAGAGATGTGGTCAAATCTCCTCAGGATGGCCGATATAAAGCGAAAATATATTTGAATGAACGTTTTCCACTATTAAAACACCTCAGCATAAATCTACTTTGGTTAGATTTGTAAACGGCTCATGGAGATCAGTTATTCATTTACAATTTCAACTTTGAGCAAGTATAAAAGCAAAGACAAAAATTGGTTTAGCACACATAGGCAGGCAATGTTTGCTTTCGTTCATCTTCTTTAAATTTAGACGAAGTGATTCAAATGTAACTTTGTATTGACTTTCAGGAAAATCTGGTAGTTCTTTCAAATAGATCTTAGGATATATATTCTGATTACGACTTTCTTCTGTGAAACCTTAATTACTTTTACGAAATTTTTTATTTTTGCAATTCGGATGATGCAATGAAGATCGTCCTTGTGTTGTACTCTGTGGCCACGTCCAATACCTAGACGTTAACCTTCTCCGTACGGTGAGCATGGGATGATTTTCACGTACCAAAGTGAGTTTGTAGTTGTGTCCATGTTCACAGCAGGTATTTTGAGACTTAGGAAATTAATCGGAAATTGCCGTAACGCTCGCAGAAGTGTGTAGCTGAAGGTGACATCTCCCCCAAGTGAGGAGCTACTTGACAAAGTCTTGAGGCACATGTATAACTCACCACATGCGAAGGAAGAGCAATAAGCTCGGAAGTCTCAGCTGTTTGGTTAAGTCGAATAGGCATTATCTACTTTCCTAAAACAATGTCAACTCAATGCGACCTGTAGTTTGTCTTACTTTCTTTCGAGCTCTGACGTGGAATTGTTTCGTTATACACCGACAGGAATCCCAGGAAGCCGCGTTTATTCCGCCTCCAGAAATTAATTCCTTAACATCCCTGAGGCTATCACGCTTGGAAATTATGTTTGGCCAAGAAGTTAAGCTAAACTTACTGGTACAGTACGCAGAGTTTTCAGTCAGACATGTAAAGCAATTCTGGCCAAACCACGTTAGTATACTTCATTACAGCAACTCCGTCGATTATCGTAAGGACACTTGATAAAATCTGTGAATGACGGCCATTGTCAAAAATTGACACAGGCAACTTCGTATCTAAAAAAAGCACGAGCAGAGAAATGGAACGACAGCTGCAACACAATGACTGGTCACAGATCTCATTTTTTGGTTTTTAACAGCAGAGAAATACAAACATTAAGTGAGGCAAGATGAAAAAGAATGAGAAATACCGTGCCTCTTTCTGCTCCAACGTTATCATTAGAGACTTAACCCAACTAAAATAAATACCAATTATAATAACCGAACGAGGAGCTTTAGATAAAACCAATAGACCGATCTCACTAAGTGTTCCACGCATGCGTGACGCCGCCATAACTGTAGTTCACAAGAGGTAGGCCCCTTTGCACGAGACAGCTCGTGCCGTCTCGTGCTCTGCTTGCGCAGACCTCTAGCGTGGTTGTCGCGCGTGCAGAAAGACTACAGCTCCCACGATGCATGGCGACAGCGGTGGCGTACTCAAACTAAAACTTCGAGATCAGTCTATTGCTAAAAATAAAATCTATCAAAGCCACCATCAAGGGTCAGGCCAGGTCTACTCGGCGGATTTTATGCGTCCCACTTAAAGGGATTGTCCGGTCGAATTTTGTATTGGAGGAAGCAATTGAATATTATTGTTATTGCCTCGAGATGCATCCTACGTGAAATATCTGAATTTTATGTGCCCCTCTGCATGAGTAATTCAATTTATACTTGTCCAATCGCATCCTAGCGTAAACGCTGCTTTCGTTGGCAACATTGGAGCTCTGACATCGCACAAAGCAAAGCAAACATTTCCGTCTCGTCGTTTGCCTGCGAGTGAACGCCGCAGAATGCTTCGTTTTTTGATGTTGCGCTCAACTTGTTTCGTGGATGGGCGAGATTTTTGCTGCGCGGTTGGGTGCCACAACCACCGGGCAGCACATGCGAGCCAAGACGTGACGTTCCACACTATTCCGCAAGACGTGCAGTGACGAGCAAAATGGATCGTCGCCGTGTGTAGGGACTGGGTTCCCGTCAGATCGAGATCCCGCTTATGCAGCAATCATCTCACAGAAGAGAGCTACGAGCTGAGCTCTAAGCGGACAGAAGGCTCGTAATCTCAGGTGTGATGCTGTGCCAACGATATTCAACTGCGTCCATCCACTCCTCGCCCAAATCGGATCAATTTATAATAATAATAATAATAATAAACTTGTATTCAGGACACATTCATGAAAGCATACAAGAGTGCGGGGGCAATCAAAGCCAACAAATGGCTTGTGTGATGCCGCCCAAAAAATTATAAAAAAAACCACTGATATGTCCACGAAAAAGCAGTGTAAAGTTCGTCACACATACATCAGTAAAACAAACTGAAAAACTTTAGGATGCACAAAAATGAATCAGTAATTAGGCACATACACACTGATACTAACAAAATATGCACACGCTAGGCGACATCTTATCCCAGTAGGTGAAGTCTCAGCATTCTCTTTAGTTGACGCAGTGAATTCGCTTGTAGAATTTCAGAAGGCAGATTATTAAAGAGTTCAGGCACGTAAAATTCGCGTGTACACCGTCCATATCTTTTTCGGGCGAAAGGTATCTCGAAAGTCTCTTGAAAACGAAGAGAACGAAGAACAACGTTTTTTCTTTTGAATTGATCTGTCCAAAAGTATCGTAAGATAACAGTTTGAATAAAAAGTGTTCGGAGGCAGGGAAATTGTAAATGTTGAAAGAGATCAGTATCATCGGGAAGTTGCATGTCATAAGAAACACTTTTCAAAATATTTTTTAAAATGCAGTCAATTTTCTCATGCCAGAAGCCGGAACAGCTTCCAAACACCGTAACGCCATATTGTAATACACTATATGCAAGAGCGTGGGTGACTAGTCTGCGAACTGAGAGAGGCATAAGTGATTTTGTATTATATAGCAGACAACAAGTACTCCTTAATTTTTTACAGAGGGACGTGAGTTGAGCATTCCAAGTTAAACCGCAGTCAAACAAGATTCCTAAGTGCTTTACAGATTCGACATATACTAAAGGAACACACTTGCAAGATACACAGTTTGAGTTATGTAAAAGGAAAGGGAAATCAAGACACCCATATTTAAGAGGATTATGAAAACAAATAAGCTTAGTCTTGTTTACGTTAACGTCCAGAAGATTTCGTTGAAACCAATCCATGACTACAGTCGCAGCGCATTGCAGTGAGCGGGCAGCATCTTCGAAGTTAATATGTCGAGTAACAATCACAGTATCATCCGCGTATTGATAAAGTTTGGCTTGGGAAAGAAAAGTAGAAATGTCATTAACAAACAAATTAAATAGGAGAGGAGATAGGATTGAGCCTTGTGGTACGCCTGCCCTTAATGTTGTTCGCGGGCTCCGTGCCCCAGCTGCAATTACAATTTGTGAGCGATCTGATAGGTAGTTTGAAAGAAAAGAAAAAAACGGACCACGAAATCCGTAGCTATAAAGCTTCTTCAGAAGGATTGAATGGCTAGCGGTATCAAAAGCTTTAGATATATCTAAAAAGAGAGCAATGCAAACAAGATGTTTTTCAAAACCAGAAAATAATAAATCGGCAAAATCTTCAAGCAATGGCTGGGTTCCCCTTCCTTGAACAAAACCAAACTGACTCGGTGCAATTACATCATGTAAATCTAGAAATGATGTCATAGTATGGAATACATGTTTTTCAAGAAGTTGTGCAATAATTGGCAAAATAGAAATTGAGCGGTAATTTTCAATCTTACTCCCTGCGCCGCCTCTGAACAAGGGCCGTACTATAGCGGTCTTTAGTTCGTCTGGAATAATGCAACTCGTGATAAAGCCGTTCAACATATGAAGCAGTACATGCTTAATAACCTCATAATTTCTACGAAGATCAGTAACTCGAATGCCGTCAATGCCTGGTGATTTTGATGGTTTGAAACTGAATAACAATGAAGAGAGATCTGATTCTATCATAGGCGGAAGGAAAGCGGAGGCCGTTACAACATTTTCGAAAGTCATGAAAGAATCTCGTGTCGTACCTGAAAAGGTCGAAAAAAAACTGTTAAAATCCCTTACAACCGTTGACAGATTAGAGCCAAAGAACCTTTTTAATACATTACCGATTGAATTTCGGGAGGGGTGACCACGGAATTCGTTAACGAGAAGCCACGTTTTGCGCATGTCTGAGCGAAATTCTGAGAACTTTTTACAAAAGTATCTTCGCTTAGCTGAACGAATCATCGCTGTAACCATATTTCTACAAGTTTTGAAGTTTGATTTAAGCTCTGCATTGTTAGGAGCGCGCCTATGCCGAGCCCAAAGTTTATTTTTTTCTGTTATTGCTGCCAGTATATCTGCATTCAACCAGTAGTGGTCAGGCCGGGGTCTTTTAACGTATATTTCTTTTCTGGAGGAAGCATCAAATGCCTTCAAAACCTGCACAAACTTTTGGTAAATATCAGTGGATGTAGATGATTGGAGAAAGTTGTTCCAGTCAAAGGAAGAAACAAGGCCATCAAACATAGAGGAGTCAAAGACTGATATTTTTGTGCCCGCCAAGCTATTCAGGGGAGAAGAATTATCACAGAACCAACGACACCCAACAAAATAGTGATCAGCTAGCTTCTGTGTAATAACCGCCGACAGGACTTTTTCTGAACAAGTTCTTAGATTAATGTGGTCTAAGCACGAAGCAACCAACCTGCCCAAGAGAGTCTCTTCTCGAGTGGGAGCTGTTATCAAGTTGGAAATCCCATTAGCAGAAAGAGTGTTGAGGTAGGTGCATACTGAGGACTTTGACGGGTTTAAGGTATCAATGTTAAAATCTCCTAAAACGCATAAATGATCGTAAGTTGCAAACTGCCGAAGTGCAGCATCAAACTCGTCCAAAAAACATCGGACGTTTTCCGAGGGTGGTCTATATATTGATCAAATGCAGACAGAGCTAATCGAATTCGTGATATTGAGCGCAATACATTCAGCATGATTGAAGGTTACTGCAAGGACCAGGTGTCGCGAACGAAAACTGCTATCCCTCCACCTCTACGCGATGGTCGAGTGGTGAATATGCTAGTGTATCCTGGCAGAAACAATTGAGTTGTCGCTTCTGCTACAATATTAATTTCAGAAAGAATAAACGCATCAACTAAGGGGCAAATTTCCTTGCAAATTATTTTGAATTCATTCCAGTGCTTATTGAGGCTCCTAATATTTACATGTATCACTGTGCAAAACGTCTCTTGTGGATCTTCAAAGAAACTACAGAGGTCGTTAAAATCTGACACTTCAGCAAAATTCATCGTGAGTTTATACAATCTTGTCAATGTCGGCTAGCTGGTTGATACGGACCAGCTCAGAATTCTCGCTTTTTTTGGCAAATATTTTGGCCCTTTTCACCCAAACGAATTTATAGCCTTGCACCTTGCCTTTCTGCCTCGCTTGCCAAAACAGTTCTTTGTTTGTTCGAGTGAGGTTGTCATTGAAGTAGAGCTTAGGTAGGATACCCTTCTGACTTAGCAAACGAAGTGTACCGCGCTTAGCCATCCAAGTTTCCTTCATTTTAACTGAAGAAAACCGAACTAGGACTGGTGGAATTCCGTCACGCTTGGCTGGCAAGCGGTGGATTTCATGGATGTCAGAAGGGTGAAACGAGTTATCGATTGACAGCTTACTCGCAAGCTCAGCTATGTAGGTAATCAGGTTCTCATCAGAAGAGTAGGGCAAACCGTGCAGCTCCAAGTTTGGAAGACGAGAGTACTGCTCACTGTCATTTTGTTCAGCTTGAATCCGTGAGATCTCTGTAGCTTGAGACCGAACTGTGGCTTGGAGGCCCGAGATTTCATGTTGAAGAGTTTTCACCGCTAGTTCATTAGACGTTGCCAATTTCAGGAGAGAGTCATATTGTGCAGAGAAGTCTACCGACGCTTGGAGGTCTTTAACTGTTGACTTGAGTTCCTCAACACTAGGCTTAAGCAGGAGAAGCTCATCAAGCTTGGCGGGGAGCGTTTGCAGCGAGTCGACGCTGACTTTCAGGGAAAGTAAGGCTTCCAGCTTCACATTCACTGATGCCAGCTGAGTCATCAAAAAGCCCGTTTCCGGGGAGGAGCTGCATGGTGGTGTACTGGGATCCCCTTGGCTATCCTTGCTGCGACATGATCGGCAGACCCATTTTTCTCTCTTTGCCGTGCCCATGGTGGTAAACGTCGAATCGCAAACTCCGGCGCAGAGCTTTCTAAGATGGTAAGCGCTCCTGCAGTTCGCACAGACCAGGTGCTTTCCATCGGCCTGAATCACTTGGGCGCATTTAGCGCACTCAACCGTTGGGGCCATGGGGATCGCGGCTTCAGTCAGAGCGTAGAAAGTTCACGCACGTGGAGGTGTGAAAAAGCCTACTTAGAGACTGCGGGCCGCGTGCGATGTTAAAACTCACCGCGAAGATTGTCTTGCTAGGGGAGCTTCCGTTGGGCGATGTCGCGAAGACCCAGTCGAGTGATCGCCGAGGCCTAACCGTGAAGTTGAGGTTATTAAAAAGGATGTAGGCTTAGGCAGGATCGATGGCTGGTTCCTCGACGATTCCTGGGCTTGAGCCTGAGTCTTGTACTTCAGCTTGAATCTCGTACTGCTTGCCAGTTGTTATTACTCTTAAAACATACGAACAGAGCAATCGAAAGAGCGATTGCTCCCGGTGACTTCTTCTTCTTCTCTTGCATGTAATAATAATAATGTAATAATAATAATAATAATAATAAGCTTTATTTTAATTTCACATTACAGGTAATGGGAAATGTTCGATTTTATTTGATTATGTTCGGTTTGATTATACGCCGAAACCGAAACCAACAGCTAGGCCATCTGGAAACGACGCCAAAAGTTTTATTCAGCACGCGTCCAGCCCGATTCTGTTTGACCCGCGTATGAAAATGGAGCGTGGCTACAATTCGCCAAGCTCGTCCAAGTCAAGTGAAGACATGTAATTGAACGATTCGCCGTTTGCCTTCGACCCGAGGACATCGCCTCCAAGGGAACGCCCGCAGCCTCATCACCGATCCAGTGGATCCGCCGATATGTGCACCCAGAGGCCGTTTCGTGTACCTAGGTGCGGCTTCAGAGGCAGAATCTGCATCCTTTACTTTGCAAAAGGTCCTAGTTCTATCGGTGGCCGTTGTAGTTGTGTTTGCGTGAAACGGCATACGTTTGCTCGAAGCTCATGGCTGTTTTCGAGTAATATCCTGCTGGTAGGCGCGATTTTAGTTGCACACGCTTGGGAACTGCATTGAAAGGAACGTATTTCATTAGAGTACAGCCTAGGGGACAATATAATTCGAAACAAAATACAAGACATCCATCGACCAACACTTGTTATCTCGACCACCCGATAAACCTTTGCGTTTTCTGACGTCACGAAGTAGCTACGGATGTCAGCCATTGATACTGTCGAAATTCGGGGTGCAGTTTCATACGTACGCTAATGGCAGGTTCAATTAAGAAGGTAAGATCATATGTCAAGATAAAATTTTCGTTTGTCTCTATGAAGACTCCCTGGACATAACAAGTACAAAAACTTAAGTACTTCCGGTTTCGACCGGACAATCCCTTCAAGTACCGTTACCTCTTTTTTCCGTCCACTTATTTCTTGGCTTGCTGAATGATTTTGTGACCTGTTTGACAAATTGATACAATGTTCCTTGTTTTTGTATCTTGTTTTCTGATGTTGGAAAGGTTATTAAATGATTTTTATTTTGCACAGTTTACTGCGATTATCCCGAAGGAAACAAAAAGTTAAGAAACCTCCCTCTCTTCCCTCGAGGGGAATGCTCTTCCACTTCCTCGTCCCCTTTCTCGGCCGGCCGTTTCTCCTAAAGGGTGGAAAATTGTACTGTTTGATTGATCAAGATGTGGACGTAAGGCAAGTGTTGAACGAAAAAGAATTGTAGTATTACTATGTTTTCCTATTATTTTCCTCTTTTTTTTTTAACTAGACCCAAGCAGGTACCCTAGACGAGATGACAGTTAAAGAAATATTATACTAATGAGATAAACAAAAGTATGCAGCCCGACTCAAGTGTCCTAACTTAAACTGCGCACTCGCCCATCTCCACCCCCCCCCCCCCCCCTCTCATGCACAAAAAAGCAACTCGCGTATTCAGTGGCGTGAAAAGCCGAGGTGTAGGGGCAGACATTGTTTTCCCTATCGAGGCACGTCATCCCAACTTCATGCCCTCGCCCCAATTCACCGCCACTTTCCGTCGCTCCTTAACGTCCCAAACGAATCCGATTCCCCTGCGCTTTGCATTTTAAGACTCAAACACCTTGCAGTCACGCCAACTGTCCAAGCTACCCTTTTGCCGATGCCGGATCATAAATCTGTGTATGAACGGTTCTACTGAAAATACAACAAAAAAGGGAGAACTTTAATTGTTTCCACAAAATGCGAACCTTATTAGGAACAATAGAAAAACAAAACAATAAAAATCACCTTTCTTAATTAATCGGGCTCTGATTATGTTTAAACTTTTTAGCAAGATTTTTAAAATATATAAAAATATTTTTTTGAAAATGAATTTCACTAACAACGCACAAGTCGATTGCACATGCATGGGCCCACAGGCGCATAGTATTTATTAAGCAAAATATATAAGAGATCCCAGGGTACAAGGCTCCTAATATGTCACTAGAACGTCAAGGATGCGATGTTTGGCTATTTCTTTTTTTTTCTTTTTTTTTTTGGCGCGTAGTATATTAAAACAGTTAATTTTAACGAAAAAAATTGGCCATGTGTTCTGCATATACACAAAAAGCTACTGTGAGTGTATTCATTTTTACAATTTTTTAACTACGCACTAAACCGGTTACAAAACTCAGGTAGCCCAATTGTAGCATTTCACCTTGCTCCCCTTCAGAATGTTTGTGGAGAGAAAGAGTTTTCCTAAAACAAATATTAAAATGTGTTTTTTTTTTCGTCATTGAGGAAATGAGGATATAATTTATAATTCGTTGAGTCAAATCAAAATACCCAGCTCGGCACGCGTGTTCGCTTTCCATTGTAACCACCCGGGTAAGCAAGAGTGACGACCACCGAATGTCGGTATGTGTTGGTCGTGGAAACCGCTGGACCTTAAAACCTGGGTATAATTTCTGGCGAGAACGATCAATTCGGTGTATGTATTGTTCTTCAATTGAAAGTATTGTACCAATAAAAAAAAAAAACTAGCTCCTTGGAGCCATTCGTAAGAAACTTCAAAGGCACTTTGCAGATACACTGCCCACTCAGACACAATCAGTCAGTATTACGTTTCACGGCCATTCAAACTGCGATTGCTGGTATTTCAAAATGTTTTAACGGTTGTGGTGAACCGCAGCATGCTGATTGCGGGCGCAAGGTCGGGATGGCAAGTTCATCCCGACCTATCCGAGCGCCAAGATGAAGAGTGCAGTATCTGCCGCTACAACCAGCCCATCCGCAGAGAGGCCAGGGTCAGTGCACGGACCTTGAAGGGCAGCCCTACACCGCAAGGGGCCTTCCACGGCCGGCAAGAGACGTAGTTTCACAACCAGTTACAGTTACAGCGTTTCACAATCAGTGCTCCAAACCACTGCCTAGTTCCCCCTAAGGACAACCCCGACGTCATCTGCACCTATGATCAAAGAGAAAAACACCCGCAACATCAACCCTCTATCCCCACCCACAAGGTCAATTTAAATCATTATGACTATCTTTTTTTTTTTTTTTCTAAATTCATCTGTACAATACCATTCCATCATTTAAAAGTAAACATTTGACAGAAATCTGTATGGTTGGGAGTAATTAATATTAAAAAATTTGAACACCAACCAAGCCCTTCTGTAGGGACCCAACGTTTCAAGGCCAATTCGGCCTCTTCTTCACAGGCGACTACGGCTATGGCCATCATGATTAGACACAGCGAGACAGGCCTTCAAGGTATTGGTGACTCGGCTTTCTGCCGCGCCGCGGCTTTTCTGAGCTAAAATAAATATCAATCAATCAACCAACATCAATCATTCGCCGCTCGCCCAAGGGCTTAAATTTAATTTAAGATGCCCTGAGAAAGGGGTATTGCACCTCGGTTTCATCGGCATTTCGAAGGCCTTGAGACCGAAGATCTTTTTTAGCGCCAATATGTTTCGCTGGCGAACTCTTTGGATTTTCGTTCGTGACGTCACGATTCGGATTTGTTCCATGGTGGAGTCACGAGCTGTATACCTAGCTACCTATGTGTAATTGTTGACTACAAGTTGCAAGTTCACTACGCAATTCGCACATATCATATTTTTTTACAACAGCGTCAAGGTGGGACATTGTTGTTAATTCAATGAATGAAACATCGGTGTTATAAAATTACGACATATCAATTCCTTCAAAGAATAAGTTTTCTCACTCACTCAAAATAGTTAAAGTAATAAAGTCAAAGCAAGCGCCTTGCCAACCATGAACGCCGACGACAGCGAAGTCTTTGTTCGCGTACGTCGACAACTGAAACGACAATCAGAGGGCGTTCCCGACTCTGCGCGTGCTGCGTGGTATTCGCTGGTTTACCAACCCTGTTAAAGCCTCCACTCTCAACACTCCTGAAATGCCCTGTACAGATGGGTATCAAGGCCGGCCTCCGCGCAGCAAATATTTCTTGATAGTTAAAGAATTTGTTTCAGGCGGTGTTCGCTCAGTCTGCTCTCTCACAATGTCAATTGTTGCGCCACACGCAAATCACACTTGCCTCTGGGCGAAGTTTTTAGGTTATGCGCCGCCTTGAAAGTAATTCCAGATTTCAGAGTTCCTTTATTAGAACAACACTTTACAATTTTTTGCGGGGCCCCCGCTCAAAATACTACGTCGTGTACAGTCTTTATTCCGGTGTGAATATTTAACACCCGCGCCATCTCAACTACTTTAAGCCGTCCAATACCGCAGCTCAGTTGTATACCATGCATGAGAACATCCAGCGGTTCAAAGCCGCTAAGAATTGTCCACGAGCGGGCGACGCGCGGAGGAGTTATATTTTATTCAGGTGAGTTAATGCCACCTTCACTGCCAGCATCTCCGCTACTCCGGCCGTTTATCTCGTTGTTTTAGTTGCTTATATACAGAGGCGTTATCTCGACATATTCGCGGCCTGCGCCGAGAATAAAGATACGAACCGTTACTGCCCATTTTCAGCTTCGTGGACCACGCCGGATGCTGCGAGCCGTTCCAGCCAATCGAACGGAGTTCAAGTACCACGTGACTACGCGCCTAGAGCGTCGCAGAGCCGCCCTAGAAGGTCACGTGACAAATGCGTGACATTAGATTTGTTTCGGCAGCCCGTAGCGGACACTGCAGTCCGTGGTAATGTCAAAGGGGGGCGTAGATTGAACGACGGGAGGGACTATCCCAGGTGTCTGGACGACCCTCGCGGAAGGAGATCGTGCTTTCACGACGTTTTACGATGTGACGACAGTTGGGCGTTTGCGATTGCCCCCACTAGAGTTACGCGCGCCTCGGAAATTTCTCCCGAATTTTTCCTCCACGAAAAACCAACCAACCAACAAAAAACAGAGGCAGGTCGTGTCAAGTGAGAACGTTTGACGGCTTAATTTTGCGGAGAAGGGCTTCGAATCACGCGAACGTGGCTCGAAACGTGCGCCTGTATGCAATGGAGTGCGTGCTTCTCAAGTGAGTGTAGAGGTAGAGTGTTTGCGCGCGTACGACACTTTTTTTATGTAAAAAGAATGGTATATGTTCGTGTTTGCGTTGCCGTTTTTGCCCGTTTTCGTTTTTTGTTTTATCTTGTAGCATTAGCGCACAATGAAAAAGTGCGTTTGCACTTTAAGTATTTGTGTGAGGCTTCGAGGGTGAGCGCGATTTTTAGTTCTGTGTACTGTTTGTGTTTCAGTGCATGGATATGGCACGGTTTGAGTAGTGAAAAAGAAAAAAAAAAACTTAATTTATTGCATGCATTGTTTGGATAAGTGACTGCTTAGGTTCCTTTTTTTATGCTCTCATGTCTTTGGAAGTTTTTGACTCTTCTCTAAGTGCATTTGATGGAAGAGCGTCCTGGAACGAGATTTTAGGTTACTCAATGTGCCAGTGAGTGTTAGCAGGCGACTGCTTCCAGCGGGGCTTGTTTGTTTTTCGTTTGAAGCCTTTTTATTTTTTTTCGCGAGCAGCTCTTTTAAGATGAGGCTGTAGCAAATATTTGTACTTCGCGGAATAATCGAATGTGTTCCTGCGACTGATGAGCCCATTTCTTCGCTTTGTCTACGATATCGGTTCAATAAACAAGCGCATTACTCACTTTGAGGACAGCGCGGAAATTTTTTGTCACAGTTTCATTTCTTAATTCGTACCATGGTGCGACATTTCCATGTTTCTTAGTCCCGTTACTGATTTAGAGGTAATATCTGTCTTCCGTGCATTAAAAAACAGTAAAAGTTGTGACGCCGACGGTTTACAGATAAAGCCTGTAAAGTATGTGATAGATATTATTTCCCCTTGTCTGATTCATATATTCAACCTCTCCTTGCAAAATGGCGTATTCCCCAAGCGAATGCAACTGGCAAAAGTAACGGTTTTATATAAGAAAGGTAATAAGAATGAACTAGGTAATTATAGACCGGTTTCAATTTTGCCAGTGTTTTCGAAAGGCTTAGAAAAAATTTTACTATTACAAATGACTTCATTTGCAGATAATCATAATCTAGTAAGTTCATCTCAATTTGGCTTCCGCAGACAACGGTCCACTGAGCTTGCTCTTCTTGCACAGAAAGAATATATCCTTAAGAACTTTGAAAATAAAAAAACTAACTTTCGGTGTATTCATTGACTTTACGAAAGCCTTTGACTATCTTGATTATGATTTGCTATTTAAAAAATTAGAAATGTACGGCTTCCGTGGTCAACTGTTACTACTTATAAGTTCATATTTGTCTTCCCGTCAGCAATACGTACATATTAATGGTCATTCATCATCAATAAAATCTATTCGGTCAGGCGTTCCCCAGGGAAGCATCTTGGGCCCTTTTTTATTCAACCTTTACGTAAATGACATTGTAAATATCAGCCGATCAACGAAGTTTATCATTTATGTTGACGACACTAGTTTATTTTTTACTGGTGATACCGCCTCAGATCTCATAGATACCGCGAATGATACGCTAGAAAAACTAGCGAAATGGAGCAAATGTAACGCTTTAAAAATAAACATAAATAAGACTAAGGCAGTTCTATTTCGCCCAAAGAATAAACAAGTTGACATAAACAAGACCATATGTTTAAACTCTTCTAGAATTGAGTTAGTCTCTTCTTTTAAAACATTGGGTATTTTTTTCTCAGAGACAATGTCATGGGATGATCCCGTTAACTACATTATATCCAAATTGTCCAGCATTGTTGGCTTGATATATCGTAATAAACACATATTTCCCCTTAAGGTAAAGTTGTTAATATATAATTCATTATTTTATTCCCAAATAAACTATGGTCATCTAGTATGGGGCACAACTACTTTCACTGACTGTAAAAAAATATTTATTTTGCAAAAAAAGATTTTAAGAAGTATTTGCAAAGTCCCACTCGAATGTCCAATGGATTCACTTTTTACTCAACTGGGTGTAATTAAAATTTTTGATTTGTATAGATATCGCCTTTGCGCAAAATATATGATTGAAAAAAACATGCATGTACATCATCTTGAATATTTAGCGAATCTAACACAAAAAGTACACTCGTACCAAACGCGCATTCTGCAGCCCTGGCAAGTGCCTCTTTTTAGAACAAATTATGGCCATCATACTATAGCATACACACTACCGACCATCCTTAACCACCTTCATATGCACAACATAGAACTTGACACGTTATCGGTGGGTACCTTGCGGGACATGATACTCTCTGGGCAAATCGGCCACGATTGAGCGGTGCCTTTGTGTGTATTTTCTGAGTATTTTTATTTTTTTTTTGTAAAGGGGAATGTGCTTGTGTTTTGTGTATTGTACAATTAATTAACGTAGACTATTTTTCTGGTTTTTCCTTGAACGATGTGGGGCAGTGCTATTTTTTGTCTACTCTTAAATATTGTATTTTTTGTTATAGTGCCTTGAACAATGAGCAAGTGACGTTATTCTATAGTGCCTGCTTATTTTCTTTAGTTTCATATATCTCATTGCCAACTGTTCAATCTCTTTTTTGTTTAGCGTTCTCAGTGTATTTCTTTGTTTTCCGTCCCCGCTGCTTGTAGCTGCTGCTTTAGGGGGGCTTAGGACTAGTCAAGCTGTACACACAGCTTTTTTCCAAAGCCCCCACCAACACTGTACCTTTCTTGTTGGAAAATAAACCTATTATTATTATTATTATTACATTGAGTTAGTGTGAAAAAAAAAGCTTTATTTATGCATAAATAAAAGCATGACTAGGATATCGCGTTTAACGTTTACACCAGCTTGTTTTTGTTTTTCCGGTGTAGGTTTTTGGTGTCCTAAAAAAATCGGCGGTTATTGGGACTTAGGCTGAAAAAAGAACACGAGTAGGTGGGATTCCCTAACTTCTGTGGGGAATATAGGCGGGATCCAGATATTTGATAAACGTCATCCCTACACCGATTAAGAAGTAAAAAAAACCGAAAAGGGGGCTTGCCAATGAAAACATTTCCTTGGCACATTGCCCTATCCGGAAAATAAAGTAGCGGCGGTAGCCGCGGTTTTTTCCGACGGATCATAGGTTCGCAGCGTTCAAGGAGGCTCCTGACATTGAGCCTGAAACACGAAGTACTTACTTTGATTGAATCGTTCTTTTAAGGTTTCCCACAACACAGCAAAACACACAAACACATGCACATCAAAGGCCTGTATGCCTCGTTTCGTTTCGATCTGGATGGGCATCGTACCGGCGCGCGGTCGTGTATCACTATGCGTGGTGCACGTTAAAGACCCCAGACTAGTGGTTGTACTGCACTGGCTAAATTGCTCATCTGCAGCGGGTGACTCGTCGCAACTTTGAAATGGCTGATTAACTACACGCCGTGTAAATATCCACACAACCAAAATTATTAGTATTGTATGCCTCATAAATGTAATCGCAAAGCCTACACACCCACCCCTGTTTTCAAATTCTAGGCAAGTGAACGGACGACGCACACGAAAGACGAAAATGTTCGAGAAACATTTGACGGAGAAATCCCTCCGCTAAAGTTGGCGAAAAACGTTTCCCTGCTGAATTTAACGCAACAAACTTCTGTAGGAGATTTAGTTACTCGGATCTAGGAGGGGTACAAACGGAAGCAGAACGCGGCAAATCCTGGGAGATGGCATGGGTGGTTCCGAGAAAAAGAATGAGAAAGAGAGAGAGAGACAGAAGCGACGGATAAAGGAAGCAGACTAAAGGTTAGGAGTGTTTCTTTTGCCGCGATGAGCTGAAGTTGCTCGAGGACTTGTCAACTTGATTTATTGTATACAATGCGGGGTTCCGGTGCTTCCTTGCGACGTAAGCGAAAGCGAACATGGTACAAACGTTGCAGGTGATGTCTACGTCTATGCACCGCCGATCCCAAGTGATCCCATGGCATGAAACTTTTCCGTCTAGATTTTCATATTAACTCTATTCTCTGACGCGACGACAATGAAACATGACGATTTATAAGCCACTATAGTCCGTTACAACTCAAAAGGGTAGGGCGAGGGAGAGTAGCCGGGGAGGTGGAAGCAGACGGAACGCTGGAGAGGAGAAAGCGAAACCTCCTCCCGTCTCCAGCGTTCCGTTTGCTGCCCCGTCCCCGGCCTTCCTTTCCTTCGCCCTACCCTCTTGAGCTGTAACCACCTGTAGCTACGCTGCCTGGAACCCGCCTCCGACTGGTGTGTTTACCGCGCCCAGAAAAGTGGTCCCTTGATTTCCGCCTGGTGACGTCATAGAAGTGCTATGATATCACCAGTCACGATTCTGGCGGCGTCCCAACAGCTGCGGTGTATGTGGCAGACCCCTGTTCTGCTGCAGGTCGTTTTCCAGTGTGGCAGTCCACGGAAGCTTCGACAGCCAGAAGTTGGGACGTCGCGACGACAGCGACACTCGGGTTCGCTCGTGCTACTCGCAGCTTCTCGCTAGCCTATCTACCACCAACCACCAGGATCGTGACACCCAACAGCATGACAGTGAGGTTCTGTGACGTCATTTTTTTGCCACATCGGGACCGCTTTTGTTGTATGGGCAGCATAAGAAGCTAAACACACTAGTCCAAGACGTACTGAAGGCACCGTACTACAGCGATTGGCTGAAATCACGGTCCGTATAGCGGTACCACCTTAAGAAAATAAAAATCTGCACATTTGAGTACCGCGTTGGTAGCAGGTATCGAGTCAATCTTGAAATTATAGACTAGATAAACATTGATTAACGCACTGCTTAAAGGGACACAAGATAATTTTTTAAAGGGTTCATATTTTTTTTTCAAATTTTTTCAGAAAATGTTTTGGAAATATTTACGCCGGTAGACGCAATTTAGGTTGGGCAGCCATGCTCTATACCCCGCCCGTTGCTTACAAAAGTGTACTCCGCCCACCCTTAAAGGCACACTGCAAAAAAAAAAGAAAAGATAGATGGGACACGTATTTTCTCTTTTTTTTTTGATAATATTTCCACTAAAATACAATTCACAAAATATTTACGTTGTTAGCCGCAATTTACGTGAAGGTAGCGACCCGCTTTAAGCCGCGTCCAGAAACCGGTGGCCCCGCCTATTACTGCGGCACTGGCTTGGCTGCTCGACCGAGCAGGCTAACTAAAGGCTTTGTTATACTCCGTCGTTGAGTGCAGCGAACGTAGCGTAGAGCAGAACGTGGGTCTTTGATTGGCCGGCCAGCACGAACTCGATACCTGCTACCAACGCGTATCGGTTTCCGCTGCGCTACGCCGCGCTTGTTACGCTCGACGTCGGAATATACCAGAGCCTTAAAGGGGTACTCCGCCGATTTCTTCATGGTCCCCGATTTGCTTGAAATTTTGCTAAACTCGCCAAACAACATCGCCAAAATAGTATCCCAAATATTAGGTCAAAATAATTTTTTTCACGAAGTTATTGAATTTACAATTTTGGTCCTCACCGTGTTTTTCAAACTGAAAGTCTCTACTGGCAAGAATGAAAAAGTGACGTCATTGGAAGTGCAGGGGTTCACTCTTTGGACTGTAGAATTGGTTCCCAACTGATTTGAAGCAGTTTCATGGTGTCAAATGAATGCCTTGAAAGCTCGCTCCAGTCCCCGCGCTCCAGCACGGAACAAATAATTGGCATATTCTATTTTTTAGACTGCTCGCCCGACTGGCAAGCTGAACTTCCACTGACGTCACGGCCCTGAAAAGGGCGGGTATATTTGAATGTCTGTTTTTGCATCATTTTCATTTGCCGATTTCGCAATAACTATTATGAAGTTCACGATATTAAATAGCATTCCAGAAAGGGTAAAGGCCTGGGAGTCAGAAAATATAGTTAGTTGAGGTAGCTCAAAAATCGGCGGAGTTCCCCTTTAAAGGGGTACTCCACCGGTTCTTTCATTGTCTCCGATTTGCTTGAAATTTTGCTAAACTAACCAACAAACATTGCTAAAATAGTATCCCAAATATTAGGTCGAAATATTGTTTTTTCGCGAAGTTATTGAATTTACAGGTTTGGTCTTCACCATGTTTTTCAAACTGAAAGTCTCTACTGGCAACAACAACAAAGTGACGTCAGTGGAAGGCAGGGGTTAACTTTTTGGACTACAGAAGTTGTTCCCAACGGATTTGAAGCAGTTTCTTGGTGTCAAATGAGTGCTTTGGAAGCTCGCTCCCGTATCCGCGCTCCAGCACGCAACAAATGATTGGCATAATCTATTTTTTGACAAGCCTGCCTGCCACTGACGTCACGGCACTGGAAAGTGCGCGAATATTTGAATATTGGTTTTTGCACAATTTTCATTTGCCGATTTCACAAATACCTATTATGAATTTCCCGATGCTAAATAGCATACCGGAAAGGCTAAAGGCCGGGGAGTCAGAAAATATAGTTAGTTGAGGTAGCTCAAAAAATCGGTGGAGTACTCCTTTAATAAGCGCTGACTCCTTTCGCGTCAAGCGGTGCCTTGTCTGGAAGTCTCGCACCGCCTGCTATTCGTGCGAGCAGACGAGCGGCAGCCTTCGGCATCATCTGCTTACAGTGGATTAAAGGGGGTAGTGTGGTTACCGCGTAGCCTCCACCATGCATCGGGAACGGCCACTCCTTGGAGGACGATGTAGATGGCGCTTCGATCCGCAGCTCCATTAGGGTGCCTCAATCGGCTGGCAGATAGAGGCATTCTAACACGCTTCATAATTAATATAAATATCTTAAAAACAATCATTTTTTTCCAGTGAACTTCCAACGACATGATTTGTGCTTGAAGGTGAATAAAATTTAGGGGTGTCGCGAACCGGCCGAGGCTCGAGTTCGACCAGGTTCGACTTTTTCGAACTTTTATTGGAAAATTCGACGAACCTTGTATTGAGGTTCGACTCGTGTGCGCATGTGCCACAGGCTGGCCAGTTGGCTTCGGATTGGATGGGGATGGCTAAGGAACGAATTAAGAGCAGCGATGATTGGTTATTTCAGTTAATACAGTGCAAACAATTAGGTCATTAACTTCTTCAGTGATTAAAATTTGTTCCTTTTATTGCAACTGTTTAAAAAATAAAAAAAATAAAAACATTTTGCGTTAAAAGCTTTTTCCAAACCTAGACATGCTTGTATCAAGGCCTATACACACTGTCCACAAATTCGGACATGTCCAACCTCGTTGGACCGGTCGAATCTGGTGAAAAGTTGGAAAGTTCGTCAAACCGGTTCAATTTAATCAAACCCCGGAAGTTCGACCTAAAAATCTGGCTCGACAAAAGTTTGCGACACCCCTAATAAAAATGTGAAACTAGCAAACGACAGTGTAGCCGTCAGCTGCGAATCGGCCGGAGCTGGCCGGAGCCAAGCTGACCAAGCGGCCAAGCCGGAGTCATAGCCGGAACGACGGTGCTGCAAGCGCCAGCGCCACCCGCGGCCGTCTTCCAACGCGGGACCGCATCTCCGGTTTCGTTCGTTACACTACCCCCTTTAAGCCACTGTAGTCTGCTATTTAACTGCAGCCTATCGTCGTCTGCAATGCCGGTGAGACGCGGACAAGGAAGCTGCGGGTCGGCGTCCGTTTTAGCCTCCGTCCGTCTGCTATTCCGCCCCCGACTAAAAACCTTCTGCAACGCTCAGGAGACGCGACCTTGAAAGCGGCGTTCTAGCGTTCCATCATGCACGACCAACGGTCCAATACAAACGTCAGCCAGCGTCTATCGATGTGCGTAATAAGCAACCGAGAGAACTAAAAGAAAATTAACAAAATAAATATGTAGTCTAGCTTTGCTTTTCTTATTAATTTTTTTTTTTTTTTCACATGGCATCCGTGAGCAAAGGGGGTGAGCATCATGATGCACATTTAAAACGTCACGTAAAAATATTCGCTTTGGTAGGCCAGGTGCTGCAGAACTTAAAAGCTTGCCTTTCGAGGCGCAATGACCGGCAGATACCTAGACAGATTTTATGCTAGCCGAACACTTGATTGCCTCTAACCAAATAGCTCCAAAATTGCTGCCTGTGTAAGTATCGTCTTGGTATTGAAACCATGGTCCCAATCACGACGGTTGCCAAAACCACGTAGGAGTGGGGCCGCTTATACGGGAACTAACATCTTTATGCAGCATCAGCACGCCCGAACAAAGAAATCAAGCCAGGTCGATCAAAATACTAGATCTGGGTCGCTGGGCTTAGGCATGTCCCGCTACGCGAACACGCATCCGCAAAGCGCTGGCGAAGGTGCGTGTTTGCGGCACTGGTTTGTTGCAAACTACGTCGGTTGAGAAAATCTTCCTCTAAACACCTCTCTTGGCTCAAAACCACTAGCACTCAAAAACAGACGAGCTCAACGAGCTTCGCTCATTGAGCACTCCGCAGACGCCGGCAACCATGTTTATTGACGCTTAAAACCCAACCAAGAGAAGAAATCTCAGTATACTTTTACAAACAATAATGACCCTATCTTGATTATTTGCTTCTCAAACAAAACAAATTGTCGATTAAAATACTATTATGGCCACGGAGATGCAAATTTACAACCAACCTTTCACACGTCAATCATCTCTCGAGCTAATGAGAGGGATGTAAGCACCTTGTAATCACGAAGGGGGGCTTAGCGGGCCCCGACCTCCACCTTCTGCACCTAAATTGCGTCTTACACCTCAAATATTCCGCAAACAAGTTTTTTTTTCGCGAAAATAGTACTTAAAAAAATGCGTGTCCAAGTTATGCTATTAAATTATTTTTTCCCTTGCAGTGCTTTTATGAAAGCTGAGACTAGAACAGTCGCCTTTCGCGCAAGCTGGCTGGCTATCGCGGTGCTTTGGTTGCGCCTGCTTGCGCGTTCACACTTGTGTTAGCAAGTATAGAAAGGTCGCGCTGAAGGCGCAGCTTCTAGTCTCAGCTCTCATTGGTTGGACATATGATTGACATGTGAAATGATGGTTAAAAATTTCTATCTCGGTGCAGTAATATTTTTTTAATCGACCATATTTTTTGTTTGAAAAACAAATTATCTGTATAGAGTAATTATTGTTTATGGGAATATCCCGAGCTTAAGCCTTTCCGCTCCGATTTTAAACGATAACAAACATGGTTGCCGGTTTCTGTGGAGTGATCACCGAGAGCAGTTCGTCGAGCTCCTCTACCTTCATGAGTATGTGTCGTTCTAAGTTCACCGAGGTGTTTAGACGAAGATGTACCCAAACGATTGAGTTTGAAGCAAACAACTGTCACAAGTACAGGCCTTCTGAAGTGCTGTTTCCGCTGAGAAGCTACATGGATTCTTAGAGGCTGGTACCGAGACTGGCCTAGGCCTACCGTCCCACTTCAACTATGTTGATTGATCTGACTTGATTAGTTCCTTTACGTGTGTTCATGATGAATAAAGATATTGGTGCACGTAAAAGCGGACCCGCTGCTTTGTGAATTGTGCGATAGTTGAAATTGCAACCATGGTTTCATTACATTCGAGAAGATACCTTCACAGGTAAGAATTCGCGATCCATTTCACTGGAGGCAATCGGGCGTTCGGCTCCCATCAAGTTTGTCCAGGTTTGTTGTCGTCATTTCGCTTCGATAGAAAAGTATCTCTCAAGTTTTGCAGTGCATCTGGCCTGCCAAGCCGACTATCGTTAGGTCGCCTTGGCAGACGCAGCTTTCCTGTCCGCGTCTGGGCATTGCAGACGCCGTTTGACAGTGGTGTGAAATAGCAGACAATACTGGAGGCTGCCCCGCGTTTGCTCACACGACTAGCAGACGGCGTCAGACGTCGAGACTAGACGCACCGGATCTCAGGAAAAGGGAGACAATAGGCTTCCAAGCATTTACGGTCGAACAGCCATGCCAATCCATGGCGATGGGCGGGGCCACTTATATCGGTGCGAGACGAGCTCCACCCAAATGTGCGTCTAACGTCGTAATTACTTCACCGAAAAAATATTTTGCGTGCAAAAATTATGAAAAAAATACGTGTAAAAAATATGCCCCTTACAATTCGTTTTTCATTTCAGTGTCTTTTTAAAGGTAAATCCGCTCAATTCTTAGACTTTCAGGATAATGACTGATTTTATATTAATAAGCATTAATAAAAGGCACTACGT
Organism: Ixodes scapularis; assembly: GCF_016920785.2. Classification (NCBI taxonomy): domain Eukaryota; kingdom Metazoa; phylum Arthropoda; class Arachnida; order Ixodida; family Ixodidae; genus Ixodes; species Ixodes scapularis. Next base: position 58,071,942 of record NW_024609882.1, read on the forward strand.
CGTTTGTTTCACGAAAAATGGGTATACAGGGCATCTCAAATAGTGTCCAGGCTATTTAAACCGACCGCAAAAACCGGTTTCTTAGCCTATCGCGCTACGATTTTGTGCAAAAAATGCTCAGGTTGTGCATTCTTTTTATAAAATTTGCAAAGAGCAAGTTCTTTTGAAAAAAAAAAGTAAAAAAAAGAAAAAAAATCTTAGCTCCTTTGGAAACGCAGGAAAGCGACCGATCTTCAAACAACCCTTTCGAAAATGGCATATCTAGACTTATATAAAAAAGGGTATATAATAAATTGGGCATATCTGGCCATATCAAGCACATCATCTAATATAAGGCATATCTAGCGAGATATGCCCAATTTTTTTATATATCGATATCTGAGCCTGCCAAATAGGGGTACATCTGCCTTTCTATAAGGCCAGATATGTCCCAATCAAATAAGGCAACCTTCATATATATATATATATATATATATATATATATATATATATATATATATATATATATATATTGTTGCTTTCTGCAAATAGCCACCAAAAGTGACTTCTCATCTGTATAAGAAAAATACCAATTGTAAATTGAGCATGTACCATTTTTATTAATTTTTACATGAGTTGCGCTTTACGCCACTACTGATTTCGCTCAACTTATTACGCAAGGAAAGCAGGGTTATCGACATTCGCTTAACGAATGTCGATGAAACGTTAAAGGGGTCATGAAACGATTTTCCTACTTCTTCCTCCTTAGCTTTAATCCTCAACTCAAATGCGAATTGTGAAATCACGTGGTCGTGATATTTCTTCGGCACCGGTGCGATGACTCCTAGCTTCCACCGTGCTTTTTATGCACACCATAGAACTTGTCATTCTCCAGTGACAATAAGTTCCGTCAGGGCACTCATTGGCCACAAACGCGAATCCAAATATTCGTCGACAGATTGATTGTTGACGAGCGCATACGTCCGAGTGGCGCAGTTCTCGTGTCCAATGCGTGAGCTGGGCTCTGCTGACGTCAGTTTGGCGCCGGTGACGCGCTTTTGGAACCGCGAATGTATCATAGTGAAAAGGCGGAGAGCTTTCGAAGGCAAGAAGGTACAAAATAGTCCGCTATATTTTCAAATGTTTGTACCGAAAAGCTGGCTTTTGACTTTCTAGCCTCTTTCTTTTGGCCAACTAAACGATATGCGATTAGTAAAGTCCCAATTTAAAATCATTCATCCCAACCCAAAATTCGTTTCATGGCAACTTTAATGTCGACGAAACGTGTGTTCATGAAACGTGTACTCCAGAGAAGGTGGTCGTGGAATTTACTATCACAAAACGCAGGGAGAATAAAAGATATCAATATCTACCTGCAGTTGTGACATGATTTTAGAATTTCAGAGAAATTATCCTCCCGTCTGCCAGGAGATTGTCACGGCCTAATTCTAGAAGTAATCTGGAAGAGTACCTTTAGGAAAACGATCAATTGTCGCCAAGTAGGTTGCAGCGCACTTACGTTGACGAGGGGCGCGTTAAGTCGGCACTCCTTTACTCCTACTCCGACGCTCCGAGTTTCATACTCCGAGCGTAGCAACTAAACGGCGGATATCGTACAGGAGCGCGACCACACCGAGGCTGCATTCCAAACCTACTCAAATGGATCTGAGTTACTCTGGCGGATTATGTCACGTGACAACAAACATAGAGAAATGCTGGACGTGGGTAGGTTTTCGATAACCACCTTTGCCCTAGAGTTAGATTGAGTTAGTTTTGGAAGAGGGCATAGGGCCAGAAACCACAGAAACCTTCGACGGGCCACACGGGCTCCTTCCGACCATGGATACGGATGGCAGAAGCCGAAAATATTTCGAAGATAAATTAATTAGGCCCGTGATGAGTGACAGAGTCTAAAGTAAATGAGGCGGCGACGTTATGAAGTTTCTACGAACGTTTTAATATTCCTGGAATGTTAGAAGACTCGCTTCGTGCACATATGTGGAAGATAACCTGGCCGATCTATTTATTGACCATTCATGCTCTTCCGATTTAAATTAAAGACAGCATTCTCGAACCCGCTCGTCGACGCAGGGAACCCTAAAATTTGTCACAGATTCCCTGGTTCCGCTGGTTCCGTCTCACAGCGAGACAAGCTATGCCGATACCGGTAAACCATCGTTCGATTGCACGTCAATTCGTTTTTAAGCGGTATACATGAACAAACCTTGCCCGCAACGCTAGCTGGTGTTTCGGCTTTCCGATCTAAGTATCTTTATTCGGTACGGCTGGGCTAAGCATCCTAAGCAGGGCAGCCAGCGGTCTGGCTGTCTTTTCACCACAACTTTTCAGTCGCCGAGCTATCGGCACGCTCGTTCGATAGATCAATTCGTGTTCAGGCAAGACGCACGAACAAACCTTTTCCTCAGCGCTCACTAATGTTTCGGCATTTTCAATTCGAAGTATCTTTATTCGCTGGGCTAAGCATTATAAAAGGCACAGAGCGGTCCGAATGTCTCCTCATCTCGACAATTTGTCTGTCGCTGTCCAATTGGCACGCTACCGTTTGATAGATTAATTCCTTTTTCAGGCGAGATGCACGAACAAACCTTTTTCGGAAGGCTAATTGCTGTCTTGACTTTCAAATCAAATCCTTTTTATCCGGTGGATTAAGTACTAATCAACTGAAAAGAGGCAGCGGTCCGGCTACGCCTTTTCGTCTCACGGTCTCAACAGCAGCGCAGCCATCTTGTTTGTTTACGTGACGCCACGGAGCGCGAAGAAGTCACTCGCGCTCCGAAAAATTCTCGGTGCACGAAGAGCGCGCTCGAGTGTCAGTCTCCGGTGGCACTCCTCGCCGTTTAGTGAAAGGAGCGCCAAACTCTCGCGCTCCGGAGCACGGACTTAACGCGCCCGAGGCGGGACTTGAAAGGTCTAATCCGAGATATGTGTCGACACGGCTCCGGCAGGACCACCACTCAAACACAAAAACGAGAAGGAAGGTGTCCGTGAAAATTCAACATGATGTAGCACAAGCTGTCATTTGTAAAACCGAACACTAAACGCGTCACAAAATATTTTGGGTTTTTTTTGAAGAAATCGCCTGTTACCGATATACGGGTAGGACTTTTCGAATTTACTGCAGACTAAGAAATCCGCAGCAGCCACGCTGGGCGCAACACACGCCAAACTAGGTCCGGGAGAACGCATTCTGAGATTGCCAATGGCTAATGCGTCATCCATCAAACCACGCGACCACGCCGCTAATACCACGCTTTCAACTTAGGGAGAGAGAGAAAAGGAGAGGAGGAAAGGCCAAAACGGAAGTGCACACACAAAAGGCTTACCTTCTAGGGGGCATCAACGACCATAACGAGCGGATTTGTCACTTGTACCCAAGGTCGATAGTGCAGTAAATGCTATGTGTGACCTTGGGCTCCAGGCAGGTGCCGTGTATTGTCTTATCACCAGCTTCTAGGCTGTAGCCACGTGACCCTAAACGGAGACACAATTGGCCTAAAACATGCATAGCGTCTATCCTGCTGTCAATACCGAGTGAACTACAGCTGTATGAAATCCAGCTTTTGAGGTTCCAAAGAAGCTGTCCTACTAGAAAGTGACCCAAAACGATGCGAGTTTAAAGATACTATGTTTTACGCCGTATAACCCCCCATTAAAATTTTAAATGAAGAAATAAGCGCCACTAGTTTTTGCGCACGACGTTTACAAATAAACAGAAACATATACAGATATATATATAAATTTTTACCAATAAATTTAAAATTATGTGTGAACTACTAGTTTCACACTTTTAAATTTCAAACTTTTTTACGAAAGAGTTACACATAAACGACGCCACGGGCAGCCCATCTTCCGACTTTCAAGACACAATGAATTGTAGACGCTCGCATAAGGAAGGTTGCGATGCTGCGCGAACGGTTTTTGAAAGATGCTGCGTAGGGCACTTCGGGCGCAACGGCTTCGCAGCCGTTGGTAGGGGAAAAGGATTCGGGACGACGAACTAGCGTCTTGCATCTTCAGTGCGCTAACGGTTCGTGTTTCCTCGCTCAATTTAGCGGGGAAACACGAATAAAATTAGTTTCACTGCTAGATTTAGCGCGAAAATTGACGTCACGTGACATAAGTACCAATTCAATTTCTCGCTAATTTCTCGTTAAGCGGTGTCGGCGTCGCCATAACGTGGAAGCGGGCGTCTAAGAGCTGCGATCTAAAATCCATTATTTGATTAACTCGCTTTCCGATCTTATGCGCTTTGTCATGTCACACGTCAAACATACAACCAAATTTCAGTTGACTTTCAACCTTCAAAATTCGCAATTGATTAATTGGTTCGAATATCTGAAATAACTTCACTTTAAAGATGTTAGCAATAGTTAACCAATTACATGAGACTCATGCAATGTAGACCGATCAACTAGTGTCTTGGAAAGTACATATGACGTTTCGCTTGCATGACATATGTGTTCTTTTATTAACACTTGTGTTAAATGTTTTCTTTTATTTAACAGCATTTATTGTATTTTCGCCATTGTATATATGTTTGTGAGTATGTTTTTTTTTGTTTTCCTGCTATAATGCTTTGGCGCTGCAGGTTGTTTCTGTAAATAAATAATATATAAATGTATCATTATCAGGGGATATATTTTTAACCATATATGTCGTATATGGCAGTATTTGAACATTTACACAGCGATATAGGCTGTTTGCAGGCGTATATGGCGATAAATGGTTGTATTTACGCACTTGTATGGCCATATAGGGCAGTATTTGCCAACTTATATGGCGATATCTCGCCGTATTTGTTCCCATACAGAGCGGTATATTGCCATATTTGACTCCTTATGTTATCATATATGGCCATATATAAAATATATATGGGCCATATCTGACATTTTCTTACGGGATAAGGGACCCGTTTGGCACGGGAGACAAGAGATGGCGCAAGCGGTCGCTACGCCAACTGCCGCCAACCAACGAGCATACGGCGCCGAGAGCCGGCGTCATATAGCAGAAAATACTTTGGAATCAAAACCGGCGCGAGCTTTTTCAATGTCAGTTGCCAATTAATGATTTTTATCATCCTCACTAATAAAACACATTGAATGGAAACATAATCCAATATAAAAATGGTTTGTCTGGTTCTTTTGACTATTTTATGCGGGTACTTATGTCGTCTGCCTTGCAGTTCCTTGATGTTACCGCGCCTGTTTTTGGTTCTGGGACTGTCGTCGACTGCGGAACGCGCGCCGCTTTCGAGTCGAAAGGTTCGTCCGCTAATGACGCCGGACGATCCTTTTGACTCGAAAGATTTGTATTATCCACTCCTGCTCTGGCCCTTGACAGGGCTGACAGTATTGTGAAATAAAAAATAAATTGCTCTACTGATATCTTTTTCACATGAGCTTTAGTGTGCGTAAGTCGCTAGTTCTTTTTTGTTCGCTCTGGTAAGGCAGTGATTTCTAGAGCGTTGCGGACGTTCTAGTGAAACTTGTAATCGCTTCTCCGCATGTAGCGGAGGTCGTAGCTGATTACGGAAAGCGTAGCGGGAGTAGCTGAAATGTCTTCTAAAACTCCATATATACCAAAGCAAGGTGCGAATAAGTAAAAGAAAATCAATATCATAGTCGCATGTAACGGTTGGTGTTCTATACCAGGGGTGGCCAAACCGCGGCTCGCGAGCCGCATGCGGCTCTTTGCTGGTCCAAGTGCGGCTCGCGGATCCCTCGTAAGGGGACCCCCCGTCCCTTTTCCCCGCCCCTTCCCGTGTTTCCCCAGGAAAAGAGAAGGGATTTCAGGCAGAATAAAGTACGGCTCGCGGTTTGGCAGCCTTGTACCTCCATACATACATTTGTACAGCCTTGTGCACTCATACGTAAAGTCAGACTCTAAACATAATTTTAATTCCCCACCCCCTCTCACCGCCCGCGGCTCTTAGAAGTTTCGCGGTTTCGTTTGCGGCTCTTAGGCCTGGTCAGCCTGGCCACCCCTGTTCTATACGAATAAATCATTCCCCAAATTAGAGGTTCGAAAGTTTTTCGGTAAATATTAATATAGGCTAGCGTATCATAAACGAGTGTGAACGTTCCTTCGTGCACAAAGACAGATCTGGTTTGCTCCACCGCGCTATTGCGACCTGGATTGAGCTCCCGAAACCCAAAACATCGCTTTTGTGCCAATTTCTGACATATTTCTCGCTTCCAAGTTTGTACAAAGTAGAGTTTTCCCCTTTCGTTTCTACTGGTGTTCTTTGATTTCACAGCTTTACTACCAAAAGTGGAGGATTGAAAACGTCAGTAGTCTGTTGACCAATGATTCTAACCCAATATTAAACAGTACAAAACGCCAATCTCCCAACTGCTGGAAAGGTCGGTCTTTTTAAGATGTTAAGTAATCAGAAAAGTAACAGATTCACTTTGAATTAACTGTAGGTTACATTTCCCCTCATGTAATCAAGTACATTATTGAAAGTTTTTTAACCAATAGTGATTGTATTTGTAATTGATTAGTTTTTGTAAGTAACGTTAACAGTAGTGTAATTAACTCATTCTGCATATTTTCTGGTGGCACCCCATCAAGGCCCAATGGCTAGAAATCCCCCAATGCAAGATAACTTAAAAAAAGACAAAAAAAACTTCGGATAGACTACAAAACAACATCCTATTTCGCAATTCCTATCAATATTTATATCTAAGATTCAGTAAACAAAGAGAAAGAACCTATGCAAGTTTTTTTATTCTGTAAAATGCCCTATAATTGAAGAATTATTTATAAAAAAACAAAAACATCCCAAGGATGCGGCTATATTTACTCGTTGACTATCGATATATCTATTTCACTGTGATTGAACTTCGTTAAGTGTAAGCCCTGCTGACGGTGTCCATTCAAGAACTTTCCTTCATTCTATACTTGGAGAAACATGGGTAAGGGTCGTCCTTCTCAATCGTCAAGTGGTCCACGACCTCAGGAGCCTGAAACAAAGTCCCACATAAAATTGGTGCCAAAAATACAAGATATGTGTCATTGGTGTCACTCGCAGTGTAAAGAAAGGTTTCAGGGACTCACTGGTTGACAGTTGGGGTGTAAGTTGGATGAGATTAAAAAATGTTTGACTTCTTTTTAGCTCATGTGTACCTCAGCAATAACTACGCTTCGTTTCACCTGCAGTTCTAGCACGCTCAAAGCCTAGAAGATTAACAAGTGCAGAGCCCCAGGGCAGTGAAGGGGAGGCGCCTCGGTCGTCTGCTAGTCAGCGCGGTCGGTGGCCAAAAAGAGCAACATTGGGAAGGTCCATGCTATGAAACGATTGGGCAAAAGCGCTGCATCGCAGTTCGGTGGGAAACTTGGACGCTACAGCTCGCGATCACGTTCAACGATTGCTGCCGCGGGCCGCCTCAAAGGTACGAGAATTCCGCATAAAATGGGGCTACCTGCGAAACCAAGCTTCATTGCCAAGATGGATGGACGCAGGCCAAAAGCGTAAGTGATGGCGCACTCGCAGATAAAATTAAAAGCGATAACAATTGACAAGGACGACAAGGAAGGCGAGTAGGACGACCGCTTACTTTCAACTGAGCATTTATTAAAACACAGCTAAAGTAAACAACCACCGTTAAAACATATCGAATCACTTAAAGATGTCACCCATCACCACGTGTCAAATAAAATCAATATCTTGGTGATGCGGAAAAATCTACGGCTCGCTTACGCAGCCTTCAGTACCCTCTTCCTTTATAGCATGCGCTTCTAGCACTAGCCTTGCTATCTTTTCATGGGCAATCCCCGAAATCATGGTATCTTGAAAGTGGGCTTGGCACAAGCAATCTTCGTCAACTTACGATGGAACCGCAAAGCACGTTAGGAGCCACCGTAGCCAATTCGTAGCTTGGAGGATGTCACGTGTCCCCCCGGTTGTGCGGAGCGACGCTTGGAGCGCGAAGTCACGAGACATGCTACTAACTCTGGACTGGCTCGTGCCGCTTGTAGCTTCCGTAGTGGTATTTCGTAAGGTGGAACGGAGCATAAGTCTCCTTGTGTTGTCAATCGCAGTGACAGGTCATGCTCGCGCATTCTCTCATTTAGTCGCCATCCTCTCTGGCCGATGTATGTATACCCTACCGCATGTCAGTGGTATTCAGAACTCCACACCCACGCTTCATTCCACACGTATTTTGGCATGATTAACGATGAAAAAGCGCGCGTCATTTCTTTTTCCTTTGATCCGCAGGCATGATTTCGCCAACCTGCGTGGCGCCGAAAAAACTACCGGCATATCACATATTTTTACCACCTTTTTTGAAGGAGCTGTGCAACGGCTTTAACGTTGAAAGAATTGGCATTTTCTGCTTTTGATATTGTTCACTGTGTCACAAATGGCAGAAAACACACCTCCTTTCATCGAAATGTTGCGATTCCGCCGCGTAATAGCGAGGCAAAACTTGGAATATTTCCCGACCTGCAGCCACGAGCGGCGGCCATGAGAAACAAGCGGCGTGACGTCACTTGGGTAGTTGTAAAAAAGATAGCAAGTTGTGCGAATTCCTGCTCGATAAAAAATAACTTTTCTATAAATCTTGTCGTTCCAGCCTATATATAAATGCGTCAAAACCCTGGTATCATCGACAAAACTATTATTATACGGAGTTTCAGTGGCGCCATCTATCCTAGGTCCACAAAACCGCGAACAGCCGCCCGTGGCCTCCGCGATCTGCTGCCGGCGGCCGCCGGCAGCAGATCGCGGAGGCCACGAGCCGCCAGAAGCCGGAGGGGGAAGGGAACAGCGCCGGACGGGCAAGGACGGGTGGTCACGCGGTCGCGAGCGGATGAGTTCTCGCTGCTCGCTGATGGCTCTAAAGAGAGAACTTTTCCGGAACTCCGCGCCTACTCAAGTGACGTCACTGTGCACGTGACCCGGAAGAGGATGCACGAGTTGAGAGGCGGCAAAAACCTGGATCTTTTTCATTTTTTTAAAATAAAAACTAGGGTATCCAGGCAAAATCTGTTTGCTGTAGTTCACTGCAGAAGTGTCAGCCATCAACTTCCACAATTATTTATGCAAAGCCCTGAAATTGTTGCACAGCTCCTTTAAGGTTATGTGAAACTTTGTACGGGTAGGCAATGACGTGCGGTCTTGTTTTTTGGTGTTCTTTTATGCCCTGACTCTTTCCCTTAAGCTTCTCTTTTTCTTTTTTTTTTCTGCAGCGTTTTGTACCTCCAAGCAAAAGGGAAGTTGGATAGCCAGAACCTTTATGTTGAATAACCTGAAGGCTGAACCTGTCACGCACAACATGGTGGCGTTACTTTTGAAGTGCCGCTTGGAGACAAGACAAAGTAATACACCTTTTTATTAATTTCGAATGTTCCGATTTGAGGGGAAGGATTCCCTTTTCGGAGCGAGGGTTGTAACTTCAGCAGACGTGGTTTCCCGTGAACTACAGTTTCAAGTCTAGAAACTGAAGAATCTGGTCATCTGGGATTTCGTGTGAGAAGTTTAAGCCATTGAACTGTCATCAACTGACCCTTTAAATTTCAAAATAAGTTTTAGATTGCTGCTCGTAAGTTGTGGAATGATCTCGAATTGTCTACGTCGGAAAAGAGTGTAAGACAATGCAAGACTGTGCGCACCGATTTGTTCTCGGCAAAAGCTCCTAAGCCAGGCACGCCTCCTCGTTCTCTTGTGACAGAGAGAGATCATGGCTAAAAGTGGTCAGTCTTTACTTTGCAAAAACACCTGAAAACTGTAAAGCTGAACGATCCTTTCCTAATAAAGGGAAATTTCAGAGACCTTAATGGAATCTCTTGAGAGGGATATTACGGGGGACGTTGTGGTGTTCTCTTTTGACGTAGAGGATATCTTTTACTCCATGCGCCACGAGGACCTGTTTGTTTCTGAATCTGAGAACATTGAAGAAAACGGTGTTGTCGGCTTTTAGAATGATTGTGGTGTAGGAGTGGATGGTTTTGCGGAACGTTCGAGTTTTACATGCAGTCCACTCTTATTCTTTCCGAAGGCAGTTATTACGTGGAAAAACAAGGTATTTGCATCGGACCTTGTGCCGCACTTGTCCTCTTTGAATTTTTCTTAGCTAGGTTCTATCGAAATGTCCAGATTAGATTGAAAGGGAAACAAGTATGTGAGGTTGTTGGATATGGGGACGACTACTTGGTGGTATTACAATGCTCTGGCAATCTTTTGACGCACCAGGTTGTTGCGAGTGTGTTGAAAGTGTTTCATGGCAGTTCGAAAGGCTTAAACTTCACTCACAAACTCCCTGAAAGCCAGTTTCTTCAGCTCCTAGACTTGAGACTACAGTTCACGGGAAACCGCGTATGTTGGTGTTACAACCCGCGCTCCAGAAAGAGAATCCTCCCCTACAAGTCGGCAGATTCAAAATAAAAAAAAGGAGTATTCCTTCGTCTTGTTCTCAAGCGGCACTTCAAAAGCCATGCTACCATGTTATGCGTGATAGCTTCAAGATGCAGGTTAATCGAATTAGATGTGCTGGTCATCCAACGTCACTTTTGATTTGAGTTGCTGAGACGCTGCTAAAAAAATTCAAGGGCGAAGGTCAGGTTATGAAAGACAAAAAAAAAAAAAAAAACGTTAGGTCGTTCCTTACCTGCACAAAATTTGGCGTAACTTGAAAAAGATGGCAGAATGATTTGATGTGTTGCTTGTGTTTTCTGTAACACTCCACGTATCACCATTATGCCAGCGGATTAAAAAAATAGGAACGACGCGCGCTGATGAACCATCAATCATGCCAACAAATTTGTAGAATGTAGGATTGGCGTGATGTACAGAATATCGGTGATATGCGGTAGTGTGTACATTGGCTTACAGGATGGCGTGTCAATAAGATGATGCGCGAGCATGACCTATCATTGCGATGAACAACAGGAGAACACCTACTTTTCATTACAGAGATGGCTTGTGCCACCCCAACTTTCAAGATACCCTGATCATTTGGGGGTGGCCCGCGAAAAAGTAGCAAGGAAGGTGGTAGAAGCGCGTGCTTTAAACAAAGACGATGCAGACGGCTGCTTGAGCAAGCCGTCCATTTTTCTGCATAAAAATATATTAGGTTCATTGACGCGTGAAGATTGGTGACGTCACTAGGTGATTCAGTGTGTTTCATCAGTGGTTGGTTGCTTTAGTTGTTTTTCAATAAAGGTTCAGTTGAAAGTAAGCGCTACTCCTGTTCGCCTTGCTTGTTTTTGTTATTGGCGCTTTTAATTTTATAAGTCATGAACAAACTCGCCTGCTTCGCGGCGAGTTGGTCCTGATTAAATGAGCCGGAGGGTGAGTACGCACAGAAAGACGGTGGTTGTACTTTCAGCATTGCTTGATTGACGTAACATCTCGTAGGTCGTCTGTGCTCGGACTTATGGTCATGCAAAATATAGTTACAAACATGCGAATCACAAAATATTTTGTTTTCAGCCAGTAAGCGGATTTTGCCCGTTTTCTAGAACGTCGTAACAGCAGTGCGTGTGATACAATCGTAAGTTATAGCTGGGTCATAACTATACTTTATTTTAGCATAACTCGGCAAAGATGGGGCCCTTATAGTCAATCAAAGTATCCAAACAAGGTATAGTACTCGTTATCGGAGAATGCTGTCGTATCTTTGCTCCGACTATTTTTTTCCCCTGCGAATTGCGGCCTTAGTACGGTGTAAAAAGCACAATTAGTTGATACGTGCCTTCATTCTTTGTGGAAGAAAAAGAGTACAGGCAATGCTAGAGGGTAGCCTCAAACAAGAACTGCACTTACGTAGTGGGTGGTGCGGCAACGTTTCGGAAAGGGTACAAAAAAAATTATCATTTCGACAGAAATCTTGGGAGCAGATAAACTGTAGGAAACAAACACTTTACGGCAAATTAATTGCCAAGCTTTTCTTGTGTTTTTATACTCATATTTATAAAGGTGTAAGGTGTAACTTTAACGGGGGTGTTTGACTTATTGCTATGGTAGGACGGGACGTTAATAGAGTTAGAAGTCAAATAACCTCTGCTTATTTGGCTGCTTATTCGAGATTCCAGAACACAAATTTGTATTGAAAAGTTTTTGAACTTAAATATGGACACAAGACAAACAAGGAGAAACACGACAGACACGGACGGCGTTCTAAAAACAGCAACATTACTTCCACCACTTCGGCGAGGTTTTCCAACACGTATTCCCCGAGGACTAAACCGCTCCCCTCTCTCCGCCATATTTCTCCAGTTCCGCCTCCAGGAATCTCTCTTCCTCGCCTCTCAGTGCATGGCATTCTGGATCAATTTGTCGTCGCCACTTCTCTGAATGAGAAAGGCTTCAATTATTCCCTAATTCAATATTTCACTGTGCCTTTTGACTCCTACCGTGCTCTTTAAGATTAGATGACACCACCCGGTGATGGTCAGTTTGTATTTATGTTCGTTTAGCCGTTCATTTAACCAGCGTCCTATTTGTCCTAGCTACTTTCTTGAACGTGAACTTGAGTGGATAAATTGAGTTATCCTCACATTTCACAAATTTTAGCTTGTAGCTTCGCTGACATCGCTTATTAAGGCTGGGTTTTCTGTTTACCTTTGGAACTATTTTTGCTAGCCTATTTTTGCATGTGAACAGACTGTTACAGTGCAATGCCAAAAGTTGTTTTATGTAATGGGTGAATGCTTGAGTGTTGGGGATTGTAAAACACGCTTTGAGTCTCTCGTTGTTTTTTGTTTTTTTTTAGTTTTGTCTGGAAGTAATTAGTCGCTATGCCACCATTTTCACTTAGTCCGTCGTCTATCCTATGCGCATGAGGCGTTAAACTTGTTTTTTTAGTCTATCTGCAGCTGTGCGAATGCAGGACCTTTGAAAGGATGACGGTATGACCGAATTTATAACGCCCTGTTTTACCGTTTTCAGATCCAAACTTTTGAAAGAGAATAGCCGCTTGTTTGTTTTATGTTCCTAGATGCAATGCGTCTCCCTGTTTTTAATTATAGCTTTTATATCTAGGAGTTCTTTTTCACCCCCTGCGCCTTTCGTGAAGTTCAAGCCGAGGAAGCGCTTTTGAAAGCATGCTGTTATGTCTTGCCTTCTAATTTCCTGAGTATGCATGACCAGGTAGTTGTCCACAAAGCGAAAGATGTTCAGGTTTCCGGAGTTAATCCTGCGAAGTAACTTAGTCTTTAACTGCACATCCACCGCGCTCAGATAAATTTCACTTAACGCCGGTGCCACCGAGGAACCGATGCAAACCTCTGTTTCTTTCATTCTAGATTTTCTATATGTCAACACGTAGGGAGCTCAAGTAAAGTCTTAAAATATGAAGACAAGCCTTCAGGCTTAGGTCCGCTTTATTGTGAAATTGTACAATGCTTTGTTGAACACAAGGCAAATTTCTACACAAACAGCAAAACACCTTAACTGTAGGCCAGCCTTAATAATTTGGAGTTCCGAGGAATGTGTTACAATCTTATAGTCACTAAACAAAAGAGAGATGTCAGTGTTTTTTCTAGACATCGAAAACCTCTACCTTGAAAAACTTTGAATCAGCGGTAATGAAACAAAGCATTATGAAACTTCAAAATCAAGGGAGCTAAGCCTAAAACTTTTTTGTTCAGTTTTTCTAATTCTACTAGCGCTCGCTACTCGTTGAGTTTCAAAACAGCATCTACAATAAAAAAAAAAATGTGTTTGCGTCGGTTCTTCTTTGCCTCCGGCGTTAAGCGAGGACGTACAGGTAAAAACTAAGTTACTTCGCTGAATCAACTACGGAGACCTGCACATCTTTCGCTTTGTGCATACTGAGGAAATTAAAAGTCAAAACATAACAGCGTGTTTGCAAAGGCACTCGCTCGGCTTGAACTTCGCGGAAGACGCAGAAGTTGAAAAAGGACTTCAGTTCTTAGATCTTAAATTATGAATAAAAACAGGGAGACGAGTTGGATTTACGAACAAAAAACAAACAAGCTGTTACACCCCTTGCAAAGTTCACATTCGGAATCGGTCAAACATGGGATCATAAATTCAGCCAGACCTTCAACCCCCATAAAAAGTTCTATATTCACACAGCTTCATATAGATTAAAAACCAAGTTCAACACCTTATGTGCGCAGGGTACCCCTCGGGCAAAGTGAAAATGTTGGCATCGTGACAAATTACATCGAAACAAAAGAAAAAAAACGAGATACTCAAAAGTACATCACAATTCTTTGCACTAACGGATTCTCTTATATTATCAACAAACATTTGGCAGTGCACTGCAAGATAGTGTTCTCATGCAAAAATAAGCCAACAAAATTAGTTCCAAAAGTGTACGGAAAACCAAGCCTAGATCAACAATGTCAGCGAAACCACACGATAAAATTTGTGAAATGTGAGGATAATGCAGTATATTCCACCCCACTTTCATGTGGAAAAAAACATATAAAGAACAAACAGGGCGATGCCTAAAGGAACTTTGAAACGAACATAAATACACACTAACGACCACCAGGGTGCCGCCTTTAAAAGCGCACGTCAATTACTGAGGGAAGTGTCAGATAATCTTTGAAAGCACGGTAGCTGTCAAAACGCAGTGAGAGGCTGAACCGAGAGATAATTGAAGAAGTTTTAATTCCGAGAAGTTGCGATGACGACATAAGCAAAAAATCACTGCACTTGAGAGAGAGGAAGAGAGATTCCTGGAGAGGGTGCTGGAGAAATATGTTGGAGACAGGGGAGCTGTCTAGCCCTCGGAGAAGCCGAGTTGGGAAGACCTCGCTGAAGTGGTGTAAGTAAAGTTGTTGTGAGTTGTACACCGTCCGTGTTTGTCGTGTTTCCTCTTTTTTGCCCTTCGACTATTCTTGCGTTCAAAAAACCTTTCAATATATTCAAACAAGACGATATTCTATTACTTAAAACAAAATTATAATTTGACGAAAATTACAGCAGACGTATTGGTGAATGTCACCAAAAATACAAACGTCAAAATAAATTATGCGATCATGGACATAGTGCGGCATCCCTTCTTGTCTGGATCTGGTCGGATTTAAAATGGCAATACCCTTTGTTGACAACGAAGAGTCTAACTTTATGGTGGCTGTACATTATCTAGACACACCTGAGATGTTGTGATGTACTCCAGGTTTAGGTGCGTTCGGTTCAACAGCCTGAGCTTGCAGAATCCGTATTCCGCCATCCTTACGGCACTCCATGGAGGCTGGTACGAAGGGAATTTTTTCAGCTTCTCATCGTTTCCCTGTACGATACCAAAGACAATTAAAAAATTCGTAAGATCGTGGTTTAACTGAAAATAAGAATTATCTTCCGTTTGACAAAACTTCATCTACCGCTGATCTATCAACTGTAAAGAAAACACATTCAAAACAGATTGTGTGCGTGTTTGTTTCTCTTTCCATGTCCTGTTTCTCCTTTTTTGGTTTCAGGGATTAGTTTTGATTGTTGAATTTATTGATACTTTCACAATATCAACGCGACAAATTCGATGTTTATTTTTTTAATATATATCTCTCTCTCCCTCTTGATATATATAAATATATATATATATATATATATGGAGAGAGAGTTAGAGAGAGAGAGAGAAAAAAAATGTAGCGCAGGAAGACGAAAAGTATATCGTCAGAAAACGCACTCGAGACAGTTGTTGGACATTTTTAAAACATATCATTCGTAAAGTTCGTCGACGTTTCGGCATGAGATGGACTTTTTCGAGACTTTTCGACAAAGACTCGAAAAAGGTTCGTCTCAGGCCGACACGTCGACGTACTTTACGAATAGTATATTTTAGAAACACCAACAACCGTCTCAAGTGCATTTTCTGCCGTATATATATGTATATATATATATACATATATAATAGAGTTTCTTAACACAAACTTTACGGTGCTTATTTAGTATGTTACACTTTAAGTTTGTACCATCTCTGTAAGTAATCAAAAGTAGTTTATCTTTTAGCGAACACTCCGTAATAATATCTGGTCTTTCTCTACCAAACAACAAAATATGGGCACTTGATTGTAACACCTTGAGTAGAGCGCGTACTCTCGTACAGCTCAGTTTAGGAAATATCGTTCGCGAGTAAAACTGTGAAGAACACTTACTGCGGCACCGGACACAATGTGCACTGGCGCCTCGGGATTGTGGTACCATTCCAAACAGTCGTTGTCGTACACCTGCGTAGTTAAGGTAACAGCCAAAAGGCTAAATGTGGCTCTGATCTATTTCAGGCAATAAACAAATGATCCTACGTGGCCTTTGCTTTCGAATACGCGTTGAACTAAACATTGCTTTCTGTAGAAAGTGTACAGTCAGCGGTCATTACAAACTCATTCAGTTTGGTGCTAGTCAAAAGGGGTATGGTTCTGTATCGGTGACTTTGGCATGCAAAGCTATACGGATAGACACTCACGGAGAAAAAGAGATTAGAGCTCGCGTTGGAGGCAGAGCCCCGAACTCCGAGATTTGTATGATTAGATGTTAAAGGCAAAACTAGCTGCCTTTACGCCCAGTCACTGTTCGAATTAAACACCAAATGCCGGACGGCGTTTGAAGGCGGTCAAACTGAATGAAGACAAAGGTGTCTACCCGCTAATTATTCTAATCAGAGCTATCCACGTGAGCTCTCATTCCAAAGTTCCAGATTACGAGGCGTAGAAGTCGATTTCATTCTTCTTTTTAACAGGTTAACAAACTTTTTTGCCTCTCGCACCGGAACGCCACTGGCCGGTTAATTTGAAGCGCCTTGCATCTTGTGCAATAAACTAACCAACTTTCGCAGATACAGGGCGTAATTTACGTTTATTAATCTTTTATACTTGTTTACCGTTAGGCTAGCTAGAAGCTGTACTTGGTGTCGACTTTGTTTAGTCAACGCACTCAAGGCTGGTGTACTTTCCGAAGCATAGAGTTATTATAATGTACGCTAGAGGTTCAAGTGGCGCTAGTGTGCTGACGGAAATTAAAGCAGACAGCAACCAGTCCGAAATTCACTTCCGGTAATGCATTTCTATGGGAAAAACTGAGTGCATTTTCTCCCTGCACTCGATCATAAGAGCACATATCTCGAATAATTCAAACGTACTAGGTAGCTTGGAACAGTTCGCAGTCAGGCCGACGCAATAATTGGTCAGTTACGGCGTTTTTCTTTCAAATTCATCGCATTAAAGACGGTGCTAAAACGGCTTCGTAGGTGTATTTCTGTGCGCTGTCGGACACTGTTAGCGCGAACACACGTCGGCGCTTTTCAGCATGGGCAATATAGGTTCCAAACAAACAAAGGACATCTGGAAATTAAGGGAGACGGCAAGAACTACGCTGTAACACTGGATCAGCCGCTACCTGTGCATGTACGATCAAAATAAATTGAAGGCCACGTAATATATTTCGATTTTAAATAAGTAAGTACTGCTTTATTTTTTCTGCTCTGTGCGAAGATGCTTGTTCTAAGTTCAAAATATCACCCGCACGTTCAAAATGTTTGAGAACAAGGGCCCGATAAAAGCTGCCCTGTAGAGAAAACAATACGAAGAGACACCTTTCCCAGCCCACGTACTTTATTCTTTACGTTTTGAATGTTTTTATCTGCTCATGCACGACGAGGTCGTTTTCCTATAGCGACAGGACTGGCATATTATCAATATGTAAGAGTCACCGGAATGCTGGCAAGCCTTCAACACACTCTATATTCGTTTCGATTGTAATTTTGCTTTGAATCGTTGCTTGTTTTTACACACCTGCTGCGGAACACAAGTTTGGGACTGAAATGCAGTGAAGTGAAACATGGATCACTGATGAAGAAAAATGCGCTAACTAAACCAATTACACTCTTACAATGTTAAGTAAGGTACATACTGTCCGGTACGACCCAAATAACCAAAGTGCTCCGTGTTATTTTCCGGCGAAGAGACAAAATGCACGCGCGTTTTCCCATAGGAATGCACAGGACCACCGCAAAATTAGACTGGTTACTCTCTGCTGCAATTTGCGTAACGGAAGTCGCATAGACACTAGGGCCAGTCGAACCTCTAGCGTACATTATAATAACTCTAAGTTGCGAAGCACTCGAACGCTGCCAGAAGTTTGTGCGTGAGCGCGTAGCTTCGTTTGGCATCTCCCTGGCACGAGAGCGCGTATGGTTGAGTTACAGCACTGCGGAAGCTGCAATAGCTTTCAAGATGTTTTACGCTGTGTATTTACCAGGAGATCGAACCATAGGGCACCTTCTACGGCTTGCTTAGAGCTCCGTGTTTATTTAACATAAGGCCCGTGAACTGGAATATTCATGTCACCGTCTTCGATCGAGAGTGGGACACAGATTTGTCATGAGTGCTGCATCAATGTCTGGCAAGGACTCGTGTTCAGTTGGTGGTTCACTGATTGAACACCAAAATCTGCGTCAGACACTCAAACTACTATTTCATGTTTTTGTTCCAATTGACTGAGTACTCAGCACTCAGGCCCCAAGGGTTAGACGGCTGCGTCAAACGCGTCATGTGACGTCTGGTTTCTTATTCTTGGCGTAGAGTCACACCGGGAGTAAAATGTAAAACTTTCGATGTGAACGAATCGCGGCTTTGTGGGTTCTATCGGAGAAAGAACGCTTTCGGAGTAGATTACTACGAGAATGGCCTTCTAAGAGCTAATTTTACAACTCCATGAATTCTGAGCTGTTTTCACTATAGATGGTTCCAAAACATAATCTGAAGTCTCTAGTTAGACAACTTCATGTATGGGGGCTATATGTCGTGAATAATTGATTGGGGTTTAACGTATTAGGCCAAAGTAGTAAACAATAAATGGCAGCTGCAGATATTGTCTCTAATATCTGTTCATCCTTGGACAGATGTCCTTACAAGCTTTCAATAAAATGTTCCCTTGCGCCGTGAATACTGGACATTCCGAACCGTGTAGTTAAAGATGGGCCATGTGCGTTCATATGAGTGCTGGTGACCCGTGAACTGGAGATCCACGCCGTACTTGCGAAACAATTTCTCCAAGGCGTACTTCTTTTTGCTTCCTAGGCCCGTGCGGACCTGCAAGACGTGTTCAACAAAGCGAATCTTAGGCATCCGCTCCTCGCTTCACTGATGACATTCTGCATTCACTTTACTTGACAACCCAAGCAGCCTAACAGGTCTCTAAAATAGAATACTGGTTAATAATAGGGACCAAATGTTAATTACAAGGATGGCCCTTGAACTTTATTTTTTTCGCCCTCCAGTAACTTCTTAAGAGTGTAGGTGTTAGCGTACCAAACTGTCGATTAAATTGCAGTCCCTCTCTCCTTTGTTACTGCAATACATTGGATGATGGCTTATGGTGATAATCCACGGTCTCATGTTGCGGTTCTCAGGAAGATTTGCCTCCTGCATGAAAAGGAACGGAACGCATTGATTGTGAGACAGTCAGTCTTTACTCGAGTATTTGCCGCGTTGCTTAAAAAATTAAATCTATGAGTTTACAACCTACCAAGCGGCAATGAACGACACGAACCAAGACATGCTTTATTCCAAAGCTGTGGCCAACGCTATATTTTAGGCAACTGCAACATCACGAAGAGCAGTGAGGCACCAAACAATAATTTATACGAGGATTCTAGCTACCTCGTAGATTTTTAGTGAAGTGCACCTAGGGGCATGCAGTTACGACTGGCGATTCTTTGTAACGCGCTCGGGCGTTATTTCAACGCAACAACATTCTACAAATATTTAATAGTATTGCGTGTGTATGCTCGAACTACTCTGTTTCCGCGACTGTAAGTTCTTAAAAAGGAAAACTTGCATGTGGCAGGGCAGGATGCATCTGACGCGGTATTTAGAGACAGAGAACTATTCTGCATAAAATTCCCCTTCACCCTTAAACCGCAGTAGGTTGTATTTAAATTGTTACGAACTCTCAGATAGCTTTTTTTTTTTTATTACTGAAGGGTATCGGGTCGGTCACAATAGCTACAATCTAAAATTCTCCGCTTGATTATCTTTGGCCTACATCATCACCTGAGCAGCGGGTCACGTTCACGTCGGCTGATTACATACCCTTGAGCCGTGCAATATTACGGGCGCAGTCGCAGACGCATTCGAATAGGTGTTGAACTTCACAGCGTGAGTCATCCTACTATTTCAAGCCAACCACAGCCAAGCTCCTGCAGCAACGGGCTGTCACTCAGCTTTCCCGGCTAGGTGCACTGTGTCCGCTAAGGCAAGACAGACGGTTAGCAGCGGTCACTGGATGCCAGGAAGCAATGACTGAAGAAATCCCTACTTAAGGACCTGCGGCAGAAGGTGCTCTGACTCTACTCCTAGCACGCCACCTGGTTCGAGTCCCCGACTACGCAACACTTCTGAGACGACAGAAGAGCACGCATAGAAAAAACGTTTCGAGAATCGCAAGGAACTTTGGTCAGCATAGTAACAATGCCCCAGCATCTCCTTGACTCTAATGCCCTCGGAAACAAAAAATAAAAATTATATGTGTTTGGGCTGTTTTTAGTTTTTTTTTTTTTTTTTCAAATTGGGGGGGGGGGGGGGGGGGTCATTTTTCAGGAAATGTAACGAAATACATTTCATCCTTATTGTATCGCGATACAAAGAAACATTAAAAATGTATTTCGATACAGGATTACAGATACTGGTGAAAAAATGTATCGCGATACAGAAATACAGATACGAAATGTATTTCTGAAATACTATCGCAATACATTTTTATCGCGATACTATCCAACCCTGGACAGCACCCATGTAACCCAACCCTGGACCACCCTTTTGCTTTTTTTCCTTCAAATCTACAAGGAGAAAAATACTTCTCATATAGGGAGTATTCACTGGACGCCATATTTGTGGGTGCTGTTTAGAGCGCATGCTCAGAACGAGCTCACATCAATAGGCTGCTAAAACCGGCACCCTTGATGGTGCGGAATCCACGTTGCGAAACAACTGTGGAAGCTCGCCATTTGCACGCACTCAGCATTCGCGCACACAGCTATGGCCGCCAGTGAATACTCCCTATAGTATAGGAAAGCCGCACTGACTGAGGGACAGCGGTCCCCGTACTTCATTTGATGCGCTAATTCACTCCGCTCCAAGCATTGTCCGTGCGTATCTCCATATGGAGCACTTAGAAAGCCAATCAATATAACCTACGAAAGGATGCCTTTGGATAGAACCGGCTGAACATATATAGAGGATTCTAGATATACGGGGTGTTCTCCAGCGATATTTAGGCGTCATTAAATATATTCGTATAAATAAACCAATGAATGGAGTGCATTGGAACTTTTTACAATATGCATTTACGTGGTCCACTTATCATACTGAAATTGCATAAGTGTAGATTTTAGAAAACAAACATTTATAGCCCCATCCCATTTATATTTTTTTATGTACAGGAGCAAAATGGTTAAAAAAATACATTCTGGTAGATGCTACAACTCACGGATCGCACCACACAAGCACGGATCTGCTGGATATTCTTTCGTGTGATTTTTCACGTCTTTGACTTTTGTTTTTGCCATTTTTAGCAGCGTTAACTAGATTCTTTTTACGGTTTTCCTTGCATTAAAAAAACCGAATATTGTCTTGCTTAAAACGTTCACCTAAGACCTACACTCACAATATTTAGTTAGAAAAATTCTCCATGTAAACGTACCTTTAAGAAAAACCTAATTGCACTCAGCGCATTGGTTTATTTATAAATTGTGAATGCCATAATAGCGCCGGAGAACACCCTATGCAGTTCTATAGAGCTGTATCCACAAGTAGGACCCAACTGACTTAGCTTCAACGCGTCTACACAAAGAATTCGGTAAATTATGGATGAAAAAAAAAGTTTGCTTCTATAATTGTAGTGTAAAATATAACAATAAACGATAGGCAATCATGTAAAGGATGATGATGAACATCACATGACACATTATTTTTTTCTTTAGAGTCCGAGAGAATGCACGCTGTCTCAGAATGGCGAGGCACCGAGGCTGCAGGTTACCGCTGCAGCGCTCTGATACTACCTGTTTGGCGAGACAGAGGAGACGGCTGTCCCGGCTGGCGCTTGAAAAGCACTCTACGAGGGATGGGACAAGCTGCCCCTACCAAATGAAATGGGATAACGCTGCCTCCAGCAGTTCCAAGTAAGTAAATCCTGTCGGCACAAAGGTCGTTTGATATTTCTCGCAATGAGACGTATTTTCCTATAGTCGGTGTTGGTGGCATGTTAACGGCCTAGTATAGATGCTCTGCCTCAAGTCCACGTTAATGCTTTCCGCCGTGCTTTTTCTGCGGATGCTACTAAGCGAGATTGAAGGCATTAATCTCGCCTTCGAGGCGGGGCATCCAATGGGTTTTGTCCCGTCCCCGACAGTAGTAACGTATTTTGTTAATAGAAGCACTCAGCGGCAGAACAGTGAATGTAAGGGATGGAACGTACCTGCAAATCTGCCTCCAGCCAATGGAACTGATTGCGGACTTGAGCATGTGTGCTCTTTCGCAGGTAGTAGTCGCTTGCGAAGCTAATTATGTGGGCAGGACCAAGGTTGAAGCTGCAATACAACACAACCAGGCCCAACTCAAATGCCACAGCAAGGCTCAGTGCTCGGACTATGGCTCAGATCTGGGACCCATCCTTTTTTCTCTATATGCAAACTATTTTCTGTGAATTTTAGAACGCTCTGTAGCGTTAATAGATGCTGACGGCTCGGCTTTACTTCTTGTGGAAACAACATTGGGCGAACTGCAAGAAAAAATATGCGTGGAACCGACCAGGGTTCCTACTTTGGTTCACCAATAATCCATTTATTCATAACATTAAGAAAACAAAGTGGACCGTCTTCCACTACCGTAATAAAGAAGCAGAATATGACGGGTTAATTATAAACTTAGATAATACGCAGTTGGAGCATGTTTCCATTTACAAATATTTCGGTATCTCGTTTTGATCTGATGTGCAGTGGCATAAATTAAATTAAAAATATATGTTCAAATATTGATTATGGGTGTCATACATTGCTTGGGGTACGGGATCACGTTTATTCATTTGTATTGCGCCCGCTTTAATTTGCATTTGTACGCAATCAATGGGGTTATTCTATGGAGTTCCGGTCTGATTCATATACCACATACCTAGAACCAATAACTTGCTTACAGAAACGTACTCCAAGAACTTTTACACACCAAGAACTACTGACGCGAGCAGACTTTTTAAAATCAGTTTGCGTGCGATCTCGTACTTCTGTGTACAACGTGAAAATGGCCCACACCGTTTTCACATTATTTTAATCCAACTACCCACTTCTCCTAAGCTTGCTTAAATATCCGACACGGCATACGAGGGCAGCAACAAGCAATTTGTTAAATTTACCTTTATGTCGCAATACGTATGGACAAAAATTAATTCCATTTCAAGGGTGCCTTAACTACTAATAATATACGGAGCACCGTAAAATTGAAAACTAACTTTATGGTATCGCCAAAATAATGTGTTTTTTTTTAGTCGCGAGATTAAGTTTAAGATAAAAAAAATTTGTTTTATCGGGTTTATGATTAGTAAAATTTAGAGTCATCTCCTATGTTGGAATGTTGAAATATTTTGTTTTATTTTATATTGTACATCTTGCCTGACGCATTCAAAAATATATTTAGTTGCTGGACCTCAAACTATTCATCGCCTATGGGTTCAAACACTGATCGCATATTATTGTGAGTAATTATGAAATAAAATAACACGAATAAATAAATTATCAAAACGCTAGCATTCCGCAGTTGCGAAAGTGAAACCTACTGGCATATACGTATGATAGGCATTTCACTATAACACAGTAATGAAGTAAAGGCTCAAGTATAAAGACAATAAAAAAATCACCGTTAATAAAGTAAAGGCTCAAGTATAGAGTCAATAAAAAAAAATTACCGTCTAAACCTATAATCTAGTCGCTTCCCAGAAGTTCAGTGTACTCGGAGATTACTTTTTTTTTTTTTTTTTCGAGTTCGGGGTGTTTTGTTGGGGTTTAACTTTTCACGCGGATACGGTGTTTTTCAGTGACTATTGTAAGGTGCAGAAGAAAAAAAAGTGGTATTAATCGGTGTTTATTTTAAAAAAAAAGAGCATACGGTTGGGGTGGCCACGCCACGAGACTGTGCCTTCCTTTGCGGCAGCCTTCTATCGACGCAGAGAGCTTAAAGGGCCCATGAAACGGATTTTGGGTTGGGATAAATCATTTTAGATTGGGATTTTACGAATAGCACATCGTTCAGTGGGCCAAAAGAAAAAAGGTAGGAAGTCAAAAGCCTGACTTTCAGTGCGAAAATTTGAAAACACAGCGGACTATTTTGTACCTCCTCCCCTTCGTAACCTTTCTGCGTTTTCACTGTAATACATCCGCGGTCCCAAAAGTGCATCGTCGGGTCCAAACTGACGTCACAAACCGGACCTCATTTAGTCCCTTCACCCCTAAGCTGATATAGTGGTGGAAGCTACGCGCTTGCCGGACCAATCAGTCGCCTCCGTTTCATCACCTGACCTCATTCTCTGCAGCCACATTTGCCACGCTCACGTGGCAAAAGTGCGGCTAGCCCAAGGAGCACGTAGCTTCCACAGCACTGTCAGCTTAGGGGTGAACGGGATAGGGAAGGAAACTTTTGTCCGAATTTTGAGCGACGGGCTAATCTTCTAGGGGGACAATGGCTCTCTCCGAGCGAGAGGGGCCTCGCTTCTTTTCGTCTTCTTGAACTGTTTGGTGGAATGCGCGATTTATGAGTTGAGGAGGAAAGCGAAACAGGAAAAAGTTGGAAAAGCGTTTCATGACCCCTTTAAAGGGCCCATGAAACGATTTTTGGGTTGGGATAAATCATTTTAGATTGGGATTTTACTAATAGCACATCGTTCAGTGGACCAAAAGAAAAAAGGTAGAAAGTCAAAAGCCTGACTTTCAGTGCGAAAATTTGAAAACAGAGCGGACTATTTTGTACCTCCTCCCCTTCGCAACCTCTCTGCCTTTTCACTGTGATACATCCGCGGCCCCAAAAGCGTGTCATCGGGTCCAAACTGACGTCACACGCAACCGGACCTCACTTATTCCCTTCACCCCTAAGCTGACAATGTGGTGCAAGCTACGCGCTTGCCGGATCAATCAGCCGCCTCCCTTCCATCACCTGACTTCATTCTCTGCAACCACATTTGCCACGCTCACGTGGCAAGTGTGGCTGGCCCAACGAGCACGTAGCTTCAACAGCACTGTCAGCTTCGGAATTAACGGGGTGGGGAAAGCAACTTTTGTCTGAATTTTGAGCGACGGGCTAATCTTCTAGGGGGAGAATGGATGTGTCCGGGATTGCACAAACGAGAGTGCGAGCAAGAGGGGACACCCCCTTTTCGTCTTCTTTAACTGTTTGGTGGAATGCGCGATTTATGAGTTGAGGAGGAAAGCTAAGCAGGAAAAAGTTGGAAAAGCGTTTCATGACCCTTTTAAATTTATCGGGGAAATCGAAATGGACAGTTCTTGTACCGGTTCTTCCTGACATATTGTTTTTATGAAATTCGGCTAGTGATACGCATTCTGCATACAACAGCGGTTTTTTCTGTCCTGTCTCTTCTTTACTCATCGTTTCAATTCGTACAGTAGCCAGCATTATGCCCCTTCTGCAGCGCGTTTTTGACGCCCATCATGCAGAATCAAAGATCAAACATATGTGCATTGGACATGTCGTTAGCGAGCGAAATTTGGTATTCTTTTCTTGTAAAAGTACAAAATTTATTGCATTTGAAAGACTCTACACGACATTTGTAAACTGCAGAAGCTACAGGACGAATATGCCTTAATACCTTTCGATGAGGCCGTGCCGTCTCGCATATGCGTTATCTATAATCCTTTTCATACGTTAATCTTGTGGCCTCGAATTTAACTAATCCGAGTCTATAGTGCTTCAACATTGAGAACATATAAATGAAAAAAATTGGGAGCGACCTTTATCTCTAAAGCCTTATATCACATTTGTGTAGAAATAGTTAACGTTTGTTTAAAGCAGATTTATACAGTTCTTTCGCGAATTGAAAAACTTATTGCTTAAATCGCCTGTCTTACACATGACGTCCAATTCGAAGAAGTCTCAAGGCACCAGATGGGGTTAACGGGATGGGGCTTGCTCGTGTTGGGCGCACCCTGAGGTCGCGGTGACAGTGCCAATGCACCATACAGAAGACAGTGTGAAGACATTGTCCGAGGCATGTATGAAGCAAACAAGCTGCAAAGATGCTTGAAGTGTGTACGGAGATAATTCTGCCACCATGTTTGCAGCGTAGACCGCGTATTTTGTGCGATGCATTTTCAGTGGGACTAGGGGAAGGGGGGGGGGGGTGTAAAAGGGAAAGGAAAGAGGGGAGGAAGAGGAAAGGGAAGGTGGGTTGGGATTCCGATTCCGTCTCTTCACTAAATTTTGCGGGGAAACTTAGATGGTCGATACGTCTTGCGAAAAAAAAGTTTGTAAAGAATACAAAAAGAAAAGAAACCAAAATTTATCTTTTTTGTCTATGGAAACGTTTTTACCGCGTGCTAAGTGGTAAAAACATTTTTCTACGTACCAAAAAGAAAATATAAACGCTTTCAAAGCACGTTAGAAAGTATGCAAAGAGAAGAACGCCAGAATAATGTATAAAAGCCGCATGGCCAGTGCATCAACAATGGCTGCGCTTTAGTTAGCGGCGGCTTCCACGACGTGCTGGTACGGAGGCTGCGATCGTTATAAAGTCAGCTTCAGCCCTTAAAGGAACACTGACACCCCCCAAAAAAATTTTTTTTATTTTTTGCCGGGCGCTTTCTTATGGTGTCGGAGGACTACCCTATTAATATTTTGCAACAGAGTAGCGTATTTTTTTAATAAAGTCAAAAGACGCAACTGCTCGAAACCGAAACCGAAACACGACGGAGGTCGGAGAAGTGGAGGGAAGAGAGTGAGTGGCGGAAGTCACGTGGCTACACCCGACCGTGCGTTTTTTTTTTTGTTTTTTTTTCTCCTCTCCGTAGCAGACGACACGACATGCGGCGTGCAATGCGGCGTCCGGGAACTGCTCGCCGTGCGATTCTTTTGCAGTTATGTTTGTTCCGCTCGTTGTTCTGTACTCCAAGATGAATTGTTTTGTACATTGAGGAGTTGGAGACGAGTCGTGAGTGCCCGTGGTGAATTTCCATGATCGGCTCCAAAAAAAATACACCCAAGATGTTGCGTGAAGAGCTGGCTCACATGTCCTGCATCCGAAAAAAAGTGGCATTGTGCGACAGAGTTTCCGAAAGATCAACGGGATCGGGACCAATGGCTGGCTGCAATTCCTGTAGAACATATACGCGCACCTCGGAAAGCGGACGCTACCTGATTTATATGCTCCTTGCATTTTGTGGAAAGTGATTACTTTGAGTTCGCAGGTGTGAAAACGGAAATCCCATAACATTTAATTCAGCGAAGTATCGTCCACAACATTTGTTTGTTATTTCTTTGTTTGTTTCTTCAGTGATGATCGTAAAAAAAAAAAGATATGTAAACATCGGAAAATGTTTGAAAAAAAAAGTGAAAGCCGTTTACAAATCGCTGTAACGCCGAATTGGAGCGCAGCTCTTGAGGAGGAGGAGTGAAGGGTACTGAGGGGAGGGTAGACCCCTCCTCCTCCCCTCATTCTTTAATATGCTCCGGGGGGGCGGTCACGTGACCTCGGGGGGGGGGGGGGGGTCACGTGACTTCGGGGAGGGGGGTCACGTGACCTCGGGGGTCACGTGACCTCAGAGGGGTCACGTGACCTCAGAGGGGTCACGTGACCTGGGGGTCACGTGGGGGTCACCTTGGGGTCACGTGACCTTGAGATGACCTTGGGGAGGAGACCACGTGACCTCGGGGGTCACGTGACCTCAGAGGGGTCACGTGAGCTTCAAAGGGTCACGTGGGGTCACGTGACCTTGAGATGACCTTGGGAGGGGTCACGTGACCTCGAGGGGTCACGTGACCTTGGGAGTCACGTGGGGTCACGTGACCTTGAGATGACCTTGGGAGGGGTCACGTGACCTGGAGGGGTCACGTGACCTTGGGGGTCACGTGACCTTGGGATGACCTTGGTTACGCCGACGGCGACGGCGACGGCGACGGCGACGCCGCTCAAGCCGGGAACGGGCACCTAAGAGCTGCGCTCTAAAAAAAATAAAGTTTCACGGGGGATCGAACCCTTGCTCGTGTTGGGCGCACCCTGAGGTCGCGGTGAGAATGCCAATGCACCATACAGGAGACAGTGTGAAGATATTGTCCGAGGCATGTATGAAGCAAACAAGCTGCAAAGATGCTTGAAGTGTGTACGGAGATAATTCTGCCACCATGTTTGCAGCGTAGACCGCGTATTTTGTGCGATGCATTTTCAGTGGGACTAGGGGAAGGGGGGTGTGTCTGAACCGGACGTCTTTCCCATTGAGCTACTGGGGCATCACTACTC
The DNA here is from genome assembly GCF_016920785.2 of Ixodes scapularis. Lineage (NCBI taxonomy): Eukaryota > Metazoa > Arthropoda > Arachnida > Ixodida > Ixodidae > Ixodes > Ixodes scapularis. The sequence continues at coordinate 58,100,368 of NW_024609882.1, forward strand.
TCTGGATCTCTTTCCTGAGTAACAATTCAGCCGGCAAACTAAGTTGGAAAGTTTGCTGTCGATTTTTCTCTAGCAAAAGCACTCCCGGGTCGAGGTCGGGAAACATCACGCTTTGGGGACATTCGCACCTAGTAAAGAAATCGTACGCGTGCGTATTCAACTCGAAGTAGACACGTCGTGCTTGACGTTTGCGCGAGCGATGTCTTCAGCCACGAGAAGGGAGCGACGGCTTGGCGACGTCTTCGTGCAAATCGGCTTGGTGGCCGGGCGTGTCGTACGGGATGAATACCAATTCTTTTGATCAGTCCCAAATTTCTCTTTTAACGGTAGACAGAATTCGCCGGTACCGCGAACGAGTTCTGAAATAGAGGTCCCACGCCCGTCGTCCGCTGCCATCGCCGTCTCCGCGAGTCCCACGATACGCGAAACGACGAACGCACAGAATGGTTCCGGTTGTCTGTGGAACTTTTTTTTTCAATCAAGGTATTTACAGCTTTTTAGAAGCCACAAAAAATGGGTTTTATATTTTTTTCTATTTTTAATATTGAGTGTGTGCGTTCAGTGACCCACGACTTTGATTAAATTTGGTGGTCGCATCGATACCTTAGAAAACGGCCCGTGACCGCGGAAAAGAGAGTGAGCGAGACTCGAACCGGCCAGTTCTTGATCGGCGGTTTTCGGGCGGAAAGAAACCGAATTTCGAGCCGCAAATTCTGTTCTGGGTAGTTGAGCTCTCATATGTCACGTACAACTAAAAACCTCGGCGAGCATAAATACCCTGTCAGTGTCCCTTTAAACATTCCCCCTCTTGCAATTTGTGATGCTACGACTGTCCGTGGATACCTCCCCCTGCGTTCCGAAACAATAAGTGTCTCGCTAAGGCTGGCCATCGGCGATGAAGCAGACGCCGCCATCTTGTCCGCACGTATTTTGCTCCCGCGTTCTTGCTCCCCCGCGCCTTTCGCTGCTTTTGCTCCTGCGCTTTTGCACCCGCGGCTGCTTTTGCGCCCACGCGCCTTTCGGTTAGTCCTGGTCTAGTGCAGTTAGTTCCCAGCATTCGCGCACGGTACCTTGCTCGAACCAGATGGTCTCTTCGGGGAGCAAATGGGAGTTCAGCGGACCAAATGCTGCCGTTAGTCCTGTGAGACCATCTTTTTTCTTAGAGTTAATAGTTTGCAATTGGAGTAAAAAAAGCTGCACAAATTTACGTCGGATTTGGTCCCACCTGGTATTCTACTTGGAAACTAAGATGACACTAAAACGGCATAAACGGTCGTAATCTATTATCCAGTGAGGCCCGTTTATTTTAGGATGGTTGGATAGGCCTAATTTCAGAGACAATCAAAGCATGCATATTGCCGCGCGCGTCGCTGAGCGAGCGCGTGCGTGACCGAATGGTTACCGTGCTTCGCTTTCGCGCGGGAGATCTGGGTTCGATTCCAGGCAGCGGAAAGCACTTTTAATTATTTTTTCTACTTGACATTCTCGTAAATTCGAGAACTTTCTTGTCTGATCGAGTTACGAATGTTCTACACGCAGAACGTTCTATAGCGAATGTTCCAGAGACCCACGCGGCTACAAAAGGAACTGCGCTTGGAAAGCCGCAGGCAGTCTCGCCCCAGCGTTCGATCCTGCTGTTACGCCGACTTCGATGCCCGCTAAGCTCTGCTGTAATCTTTTGTTCCCTTTTTGTTTTGGGCACAAGTTCGCCCCATTAAACATTTCAGTTTCCTCAGTTAATCTTTGTTTCGTCACCATTTCATTCGTGACAATATGTGGGAACCAAACCCCCATCATGCCAGCCACAAACACTGTGTCCTTTGTATGACGTACGCACAGTGTGACTCCGTCTTGAAGGTGAAGGTGTAGAAATCTGCTCCTGGAAAACGCCATCACATAACAACCGGTCTCGGTTGAGTAAAATAAAGAATAATCTTATAGCATCACACGCTCCTCATGACGGCATCGCATTATTAGTATGCGCCCGGAGTTTAAATTTTGCAGACACTGCTTTAAGTATTGAGGGAAAGCAAGTCTTCCTTCTACGTGGTTCGATTTGGAAGAACGTTGAATAGGACTGCGACTTTTGGGTAACGACTGCGTGATGCGTGGCCCAGGACTGGTTAAATTTATCTTCTACTCTAAAAAGATATTTTTCCGGGCTTAGTTGGTAAATGATCGTAAGAAATAGCAGTGCTGAAAAACGCGTGGCAAGTTAGTGAACTGCGCGCTTTCTGGTGATCGCCCTTCTTGTACATGTGCATCATTTTTTTACCGTTTTTTTCCCTCTGTTTACTGCCCTTCTACAACGTAAACAACAGACGACTTATTACAAAGCAGCCTGGCATCTTGCCTTCTAGAAACACATGCTATGCTTGGACAGGCTTACCGACTCTTACTTCTCAGCGTCGGTAAACTGATTTTGCTGTCTGCTGTTTAGGGAGACGGTTCTTAAAGGGGATATAGGAATATTGTTATTTGTGTCGACAAATTAGAGCATGCTGGTAAGTTGCAGGAATAAAAATTCTGCGGCAAAAAGAATGAAGACAAGACAAAACATTTTTGTTTGTCTTGTATTCGCCATTTTTTCCCTTTACTTTTATCCATTTTTGTTTGTTGATTAGTTGACAACGCCTTCAGAAAAACTCATGGGATCACATAGCAGAACGAATGGTACACTTTTTTCAAAAGTAATGTTTTAAGTATGATAGGTTTACTGCGCTGAATCTACACCATATATACTATTCCGAAACTTCGAGAAAAAAAACAGTGTTCACCTCCTCCGTTGAAAAAAGAACTGCTGAAGGTTTCATTTGTGAATACGCGGTGGTTGCAAATCTTAGTGGAGATCTGAACGAAAGGGAAACTGAAATATTTGATGACTTGCCGACAAAACGTTTCACCCGAATAATTTATTCGTGTAAGCCAGTTTAAAATAAATAACAACGACTAAATATGAAAGCGAACTACAATAAACATTAAAGAAATGGTTTGTTTGCAATTGCAGTCACGTTTAGTCAATAAAGAACTAAACTAAATCATTTTTTTTACCTCTTTATGCTCGCAGACGAGAATATATATTACCGGATGTCACCGATATCACAAAAACGCTGACAACTTTACTTAATGCGAAACGGTATTTTTTAAATATTATTTTAAGGAACATACAAAATGGAATGTTCGAAACAGAAAAAGTTCATTAAAGCCATAAACGAAGGTACAATAAAATTATTCTTCGTCTATTACGCACCATAAAAAGAAAACGTAAATAGAAACTTAATATAGCAGTGCTTGGCTTGCGACTTTGGCCAGTTAGGTTAAACCACCAATGGACCACGTACTCAGAATCAATATCAAAATGCATAATTTTAGTAATAGATATCCCGTCTTGCGTATGTTTATTTTTGCGTTGAATTTATTTTTTGTATTAAAAAAATCATGGGCAATTATTGAATACTCTGCTGGATTCCAGACTAAAATAACAGCGGTACCGAGTTCTTCAGAGTATGTACCAATTATTTGAAGCATATATAAAGATATTTCAATTACGACAAAAATTAATTTCTAAATCAAGGCTATTGCAACTAAAAATAATTATCATGGCATGATATTATCGGCTGAAGAGTGTGTTAGATAATAAATATAAACTTATAGAAAAGTATCAAAATGTTAAAAATGTAGAAACTAATTTCTGTAAATTTCTTTTTAATTTTTGTATTGAGGTTTTTACTCAGTGTTGTGGGAATACAATGAGTAGAGAAAAGCAGTCCTTACTTGGACGTTTGTTTTTCTCCTGTTCTTGTCATTTCATTTGCTACAAATTGATTGTTCTTCTTGTTTTTTCTCTTGACACCTGGCTCGCTATTTTTTCTTGACCTTTCTTACCAAATGCCTTCACCTTGGTGGTGCCATACCTTAAACATGCGTTAATTTTACTAACAAGACAAACACAAGTCGAGTCACTCACCTGTAAAAGAAATTGTTGATTTTTCCAGATTGCTGCAACATCGTGAAACGGCTGGCGTAGTGGGAGTAGTTGCTTCGGGATTGAAAACAAAGCGAGCTATTATTCGTCACAAAAAAAAAACAGGACTCAAGTAAAACCATGGTATGAAGAGTGTTTACGTGAAAGTGGCAAAAACGTCCCAAATGTTGTGTTTTTAAAGAACGGCGATCTGTTAAACTGAGTATTCAATTTCAGTGGCCGCTCGAGTCAATTTTTCATATTATTAAAGCTAGTTTTTGTGGCTGATATGTATGTACGTATTTGGCACTTTTTCAACGCTCTTTCTTTTTGTAAATTATGAGGTTGTAATAAGTATGTTACAAGATCGTGGAAATGATCTGCATGGTTTTTGCCTCAACAAGCTAGTTTTTTTTTTTTTTAATATAGTTTTGTCTTTTTAACGTATATACTTATTCCCGAACGCTCAGTTTTGTGCGGAATGGGGCTCTAGGGGTCCGAACCGGATGCCAATACTTTAGAGCGAACCGTTTTTTTGTTCAAAATTTAGAAGCGATTCTCAAAAATTTTAGATTGCAAAAAGGGTGGCCGACGACGCGAACGAATACATCGAACTGAATAGAGCAAACTAAAAAGAACGGGATAAATTTGCACATTGAGCTTTAAAAAAAAATTACATATTATTTTTTAATTAGATTAAATTTAGTTCTTAAACTCTGCCATTTTTCTATCGCTACATTAGGGCTGAGAATGAGTGTTAGGCAAATCTTACTTCATTTTTGCGGCAAATGAAAACCACAATAGGTTAGCCATAATAAACCTGAGACGAAGGAAAAATAAAAAAACGGACAGTACAACGAAGTCTTCGTTGTACTGTCCGTTTTTTTATTTTTCCTTCGTCTCAGGTTTATTATGGATACCATTCACCAGCTCGCCTGTGTTTTTTACCTTTCTTCACAATAGGTTAGGTTTTCTTCTTTGGGGGACGCGGGCGGGAAGCCTATTACATTGTCTAAAAAGGTGCAGTTAGAACGATTTGTTTAGCATAAGTTTTCCAATCGTATCCTTTTTAACTGAATAGACTGGGAAGACAAAGATGGAGAGTGTGAGCACTACTTGACACTCATTTAGATTGAATGAGTGCGGCGAGTGGCTGGTGAGACTTTTGTGTGCTTGGACTGTCCGCCGAACTTGCAGTGTTTCTGCCTAGAATATTCGTACTCACTATTTCCTTTCGTGATTTCCAACAGCAGTCATATAGGGCACATAGGCAGAGATGGGTTCGATTTGACGCATGAATGCATCTCCGACGTACCCGTCGTTCTGCAAAAAGAAAAGCACCATGGCCGACACAATTCAACGCTCTCCGTGTGAAGTTTGCCAAGTGTACCAACATCACCTCGAACAATCAAGGCCGGAGAGCATCGTCCGCTTCATCATAAAATAAGAAGAGCACAAAAACCAGGACGAAATACATGACACGTACGAAAGAGAAGCGCTCACTCACAACTGGAAGTTTAATAGGGCTACAGCCGTATTAAACTTCCAGTTGTGAGTGAGCGCTTGTCTGTCGCACGTGCCTTCTTTTTTGTTCTTGTTTTTTGTGCGCTTCTTCTTTTAAGATGAATCAGTACCATGTAGCCCATCTTTCAACCCTGCTGCATTGCCCTCTTCCATCGCGAACCGTCATCCCAGTGAATTGGCACCAACTCGGCAATGAGTTTGCGCCATTCTTTGTGTTAGAGTAACGAGGAAGTTCTGTACACAAAGTACCCTGCAATAGTGCCAAAACAGCGGTGCAAGTTTCCATGTAAATAAAAAAAATTAAACCCGAGCCTGATGCCGAGCGTCTTTCAAAGCGTTTGATTGGACACGAGTCAAAGCCGAAGGTCGACGCAGCGTTCGGGTCTAATCTTTCTTCACTCGATCTACACTGGGATGACTCCAAATTTCTATTGCACAGGCCTTGATCATTTTAACAGATGTTTACTGTACTCACGTCGGTGAACAATTTTTGATGTGTGCAGCACTTTGTGCGGCGCCGAAATGTGTTCCGGGAACTGGCTGTATAAGCCCGTTTGCACCAGACGAAAAAAGGCGATCCTGGTTGCGACGGAGGTAACGCAGTCAAGCGGGCGAGGGCAGACGAGCAACTACGCTACCCTCTACCCCTTTTCCTTCGCTCTCTTAAGTGTCACGTGGTAAACACTACAGGTTGGAACATACAGGAAGTTTTTATTATTCACTGCGCGCTTCTAGCGCAATTTTTTGTTGGGTTTTGCGAAATTTATCTTTTTGTGATTAACATCCTAAGAAACACAACTTGTTCTGAGACCCCAGAATCTTATCGCAATCCTGTCAATGAAATTCTGCCATTAGCCAATCAGCATGCCGAAAAATGAATCGCGAAAGAGATATGCTCACAAGGGGAAATATGCGAGTGAATTCTCCTTATGAAACAAACTTTTTCACAGCAAAACGTAATATGCGAGGAGTGCCCCAGAATGGAACCCCTGCGTCATGCGCACCATTCCCGCAAATGCGTGCTTCGGATGTGGGACTCTTCTTTTGGCTCTGCAAAACTTAGAAAGTCCAATTCAGCCTCCACTTCCGGGAAATGCTTGGTGAACCAGTCGCTGTTATCCACAAAGGTCGCTCGCTGAAGAACGGTTTCATGAGCACATAATGAACAATAAATGACGCTTGGAATTATATTGCTGAGGATATCATCCACTTGCTTAGGTATGCCCAGCGTCACATCGCCGACTTCAGCTTAAGGGTTATTACCGGGAGCCATATTGTTGTTAATGCTTCTCAGCCCATGCTTAAAACTAGCTCCGACTCGTCGCCTACACAAAAGAACAGTCCTGATTGGCTGGAATTCACTTGGAACGTACATATTCGTGCGAAGACTTGAGCGACGTGGTGCCGGAAATGTGAAACAGAGGTATGGGTAGGACTAGCAAATAGTGTCACAATATACCTTCAGGATGGCCGTTCGTAGAGATTTCTACACATTCACTGACAACTTAGGAAAGGTAACGCGCATTCTATTATGTTCCTGATTCTATTATGTTCCTGACTGACGAGGCACGACGTTTCTTACTCACGCGTAAGAAATTGAACCTGGAAGAGGCGGAAGAATTTGCAATGTCATCGGAGACAGCCGCCGAGAACGCCCGGGCAATGCGGAAGACCGATTCCGGGGACGGAGCGGGCGGTGTGCATTTTGTTCAAAATCGACGGGGCAATCGGCGTCCTAGCGGACACGGTACCAGCGGCGGCACAGTCAGTCCACGCACGTTGTGTTGGAGATGCGACGCACATCATGCGACGGACGAGTGCCGAAACCGCAGCTCTGTGTGTCACAAGTGTGGCAAGAAGGGGCACTTGGCGAGGGTATGTTCGTCGGGTCGCGCTACTCGGCAAGGAGCGTACGCGCTGAAAGATTCAGATAACGACGAAGACGGCGAGGAAGAGATGCTCCACGCCTTGGTCGCTCACAGTTCGTCTAACCGAGACATCATGAGACCGATCGAACAAGACTTACTGTGGGAAGACCGGAAGCTGCGAATGCTTGTGGATACGGGATCACCAGTGAGCATGATACCCAAGAGCGTTTTCAAGAGACATCGCAAGTGGTGGCCTGCGTTGGAAAAGACTCCCCTTCGCTTGTCGTGCTTCCTAGGGCCTCTGCCGGTGCTCGGTAGAATTTCCATGAGGGTCCAGCACGAGAAAGCACTAGTGAGGAGCGTTCTGGTCGTTGTAGATTGCGAAGGACCCTTACTGTGTTGCCGAAACACGATTCAAGCGTTCGAAGACGTTGGTTCGTCCTTGCTAAAAGTGAAAATGCCCTTTCATGTGAACGTGCTGCGCGGAGACGCCCCGGTGCAAAGAATGCTGGAGGAATTTGCTGACTTCTTCGAAAAAAAGTTGGGCTGCTGAGAAGGCCCACCCGTGAGCCTACATAAGACGGAAGGTGCTCTCCCCCGCTTCTGCAAGGCGCGTCCGGTGCCATACGCACTTCGTGAAAAAGTGACGGCAGAAATCAACCGTCTAGTGGCAGATGGGGTGCTCTCCCCGATCCGTATTTCAGAGTGGGCTACACCAGCTGTGCCGGTGGCGAAGAAGAACGGTGATATAAGGCTGTGTGGCGATTTCAAGCTAACGGTCAACCCTGCTACGCACCTGGAGCAGTATCCACTGCCGAAAATTGACGACATATTTGCATCACTGTACGGTGGAGAGGTATTCAGCTCGCTCGATTTACGCAATGCGTACAATCAGCTTCCCCTCGACGAGGAGGCTCGTAAGATGGCTGTGTTAAACACGCACAAAGGCTTGTACCGCTACAACCGTTTGGCTTTCGGCATCGCGTCCGCCCCAGCCCTATTTCAACGGCACCATGACAGAACAGCACACGACATAACAGCACGCGACAAAACAGCACGGTCAAAACAGCACGCGTCAAAACAGCACAGCGTCAAAACAGCACGGCGACAAAACAGCACGCGTCAAAATAGCACGCGACAAAACAGCACAGCGTCAAAACGGCACAGCGACAGAAGGGCACGTGCCAAAACAGCACTGCGTCAAAACAGCACTGCGTCAAAACAGCACGACGTCAAAACAGCACAGCGACAAAATAGCACAGCGTCAAAACATGACATTGACAATATAGCTAGGGTTCGGCGTTTTCGGTTTTTATTATTTGAAATTCCGCGCATTTTTTTTTTGGTTTTTATTCCAAACAAAAGTTTTCGGTTTATTGCGGTGAATATTTGTAGACTCATAAACTTCTCAGTTATATTAGGTTTATTGACAAAAAACAGTATACTAACGAAAATGCAATAATTAAAAGCGTTTGTGTAAAATGTATATTGAGTACCAGGTACTGGTCTTCTTATTTGTTGCCGTCTTTAGCAGCCGACGCGACCAGTTCTGTAACACGCACTGGGGCCTTATCGTGAACTGAAATTATTGTCGTGTGATCGTATTTGTACGCAGGACGAGCATGACATCCAGTACCACTTCGGTCGGAGAGGCAAATATCAAGATGGAGAAATTAGCAAGCATTGTACTCAATGCGCTTTCCCCCATTTTCACGACTGCGAGAGGTGATAAATTCGCGCCGACGGCGAGAATGACATTAAAACACTCGTATTTATGCCCTCCTCTAGTAGACGGAAGCTAGGGGTGTTAAACAATGCGCGGCATTTACGGACGCTCTTGATTTCCGTTGTTTGATTTCACGACTAAACTCTCTTCTTTTAACAAAAACTTCGGTACAAATACCTATCAGGTGAAAAACCAGATTTCTTCCTGAAGACCCCTGCGCCCCCGGTTGAAAGTTGAACCGATCTCGCAGACAAGCTGAAAACTTCGAAAGGAAGTGGTAATAAGGACAGTAACGAGTAGGGTTCCGTGTTTTCGGAGTTTAGTTTTCGTCAAGTTCGGAGGGTGTTCTTCTGAGCTTATTTTTTGCCAAAAATTCGTAGTTTATCGGAGTTTCTTTTTGTTTGATTCCGAATTCTCTGAAATTCGGAGCTCAATTGCGCAGTGTTTTTTTTTTTATTAAAAATAAACAAATAATATCCAAATGTAAACGCATGCTGGACAAAAAAGAAAAAAAAACGCGATTGTATCAATTAATATTTTCTTCACATGGATTTGGCGTTGGTGCCATTACTACTGGCAATACTAATTTGTCCTAGAACAAAAGTGGCACACAAGTGTTATTTCGATAAAGGTCGATACCTTAAAATCAATATCCTACTGGAGGTAGTTGCTGGGAAGCCTGTATTCATTCCATGCTATTCCATCAACCTAACTCGCGGCCGCGAGAGGCAGAGTGGAAAAGGATGAAATAGAGAAGTTTCAACTGTTCTCTTCCCCACTTTATGTAATTTCTATGGTCTATAGCTTTCACGGTTACAGAAACACAACCTCTCCTTCCTCTCAGGCACAAATAGTATGACCCAAACCGGAAACATAAACAGTGACTTTTGTCTTGACCCGATAGCACAGTGACCTGTTGTTCTGACCGAAATTGGAAGGATATGTGTGGTGGCATTTTCCCAGGACCATTTACTCTATGCGCTGATTAAACCATTAATTGTAAAATATATATGCGTGTATGTGGGGGGGGGGGGGGGGGGGGGGATTGGCACATCGAAATTCAGAGTTTATCGGATAAATCGGAATAGACGAAACTTTTACCGGCGGGTAACACCAAACCCTAGGTATGAGTCACATTCTCCCGCCTCCCCCCCTCCCCCAACACACACACACCACTCCAAACACCCTCGAAAATACTGAACGTTTTCAGTTAGGACCGAATTTGGACAAATGAATTCGGCGTACTTTTACCGGTTATATTCGGTTTAACCCGAAAACTCTGAACCCCAAACATAGCTTTTGAAGTTAAAAAATGCATGTCTCAAATAAGGCATTGTAAAGGAATTGAGGTTCTAGGCCAATTCGTTGAAAGCCAACTCGTCGACGGCCAATTTTTCGAATCTGTTCTTTTGGAAGCAAGTTCGGAAAGGGGAGAATACTCGATGCGCGCATGAGGGTTCCCTGGGCAGTACCGAAGCCCCCGCTGGTGCTTATTCTGGCTAGTTTGTAGCGTGAGCTGCACTGGCCGAGGTTGAGAAGTTTCGCGTGGCTCGCATAATGAGCCGTGCTCCGTGCTGCGCATGCGTGAGGAGCAGGGACGTCACACGGTGCACAGCTGGCGCGCCGGAGCCGCCGTGCCCACCTCGCCGGTTTGCGCATTCCAGAGGAGTGACGTCATAGCCGCGGCAGACGCACTGGCGCCACCGCGTGCCCAGCTGTGCGCCTCCGTTGCGCAGTAGCCAAGTCTGACGCTGCACCGAAGCCGGTTGATAGCGCGTCTCATTTTCTGCGCATAAGGTCACACTACGTATATCCTGGCATAGCCGAGCTAAGCCACCGCAATTTTTTCGAGCATTTTTGCTCGTTTTAACGCGCAAGTTTGCTGGTGATATCGCCTACAATAAATAATTCAATCGCACGGCAATGTGCTGTCGTTATTTGTTAAAAGGAAAAACAGAAAGCGTGCGCGGCAACGGTGTGTTCAGCCCATGCTGCAGTGTAAGGCCAGAGCATTGAGGCTGCGGCATTTTACTGCTTCACCGGCTTCCACTCGATCAAGGCCCTTCGTCGTTAAGTAGTAGTAACTACTGCTACCTTTTTTGTTTTAGCAATCACACAGCAGCAGCACTCGGGACACTGACTTGAGTGCGATGCCGTCGCCGCCAGCGTACTTTTTTTTTTATTGTTTCTCCACTAGCTGCTAAATAATGCCACGCAATGTCCAACTCTTTTTCTTTGCGTTCTGTTTTGTTTTCATATAACGCTACCTATGACAGCCTTTTTACATGCGTGCTGCTTTGACGTCGTGCTGTTTTGACGCCGTGCTGTTTTGGCACGTGCTCTTCTGTCGCTGTGCCGTTCTGGCGCCGTGCTGTTTTGTCGCGTGCTATTTTGACGCGTGCTGTTTTGTCGCCGTGCTGTTATGACGCTGTGCTGTTTTGACGCGTGCTGTTTTGACCGTGCTGTTTTGTCGCGTGCTGTTTTGTCGTGGGCTGTTCTGTCGCGTTCCCTATTTCAACACCGTATCGAGTCACTTCTGCACGACCTCCCACGTGTTAAAGTATATCTGGATGACATCATCGTCGCAGAAAAAGAGAACGATACATCGGCACTCCGACAGGTGTTTCAGCGGCTACGGGACAGCGGCCTTAAGTTGAACCAAGCCAAATGCAAGTTCCGAGAGAAGCAAGTGTCGTTTTTGGGACACAAGATTGACGCCCTGGGTCTGCACCTTCAGCGAGACAACCTCGAGGCAGTGGCAGCAGCGCCGAGACCGACATCGGTAAGCCAGCTGAAATCCTTCCTGGGGTTAGTCACGTATTATGCAAAATGTTTACCCAACCTGGCAACGGCCTTGGCTCCGCTATATCGGCTGTTGGCAAAAGGTGCATCATGGGGGCGGGGACAAGACCAGGAGAGGGCCTTCCAAGAGGCGAAGCGCTCTATGGCTGACGCAAATTTTCTGGTCCATTACGATCCCAGGAAGCAGTTGCGGCTAGAATGTGATGCATCACCGGACGGACTCGGCGCGGTGCTGTCACATCGCATAAACGGAAGGGATTTCCCGATAGCGTTCCCTTCAAGGATACTGATATCAGCGGAACGCAATTATTCTCAACTCGAAAAGGAGGCACTGGCCTGGGTCTTCGGAGTTTTAAAGTTTCGGGATTATCTTTTCAGAAACCGCTTCACACTGGTGACCGATCGCAAGCCACTAACGGCACTGTTTCATCCGGAGCGGCCGATGCCCCAAATGGCGGCGGCCAGAATTCAACGGTGGGCATTGCTTCTCTCAGCGTACCAGTACGACATCGAGTACCGGAAGGGGCAGCAGAATGGTATAGCCAACGCCCTTAGTCACTTGCCTTTGACGGAACAAGGGGATGGCAGCAATAGCGAGCTTATGGAGTACGTGCTGTACAGTCAGCACTTAGACGACCGAACTTTTTCTGCACAGCAGTTGGCGGCCCTGACCATCGAGGACAAGATCATCCGGCAAGTAAAGAGATGGGTTCAAGGCGGGTGGCCACCACATTTGCGCACGGATCAGCAGACCTTCCAGCCGTACTTTGTCCGAAGGCATGAACTCATTGTGTGCCACGATCTGATCTACTGGGGTCATCGAGGGATTCTCCCGGCAACTGCGAGAGCGTGCCTGCTGAAGGAGCTACACGATACCCATCCCGGAATCTTGGCAATGAAGAGTCTCGCCCGGACAGTTTTTTGGTACCCGGGCTTAGACCAAGAAATTGAGAGACTTGCAAAGAACTGCCCGCAGTGCGTGCAGTGCTGGCCGATGCCCGCGGCTCAGGCTCCATCAAAGTGGCCAGAAACTAACAAACGCTGGTGCCGTCTGCACATGGATTTCGCCGGTCCTATGGACGGTCACATGGTTTTTGTCCTGATTGATTCGGACACCAAATGGATTGAGGCTGTCCCAATGAAGACGGCAACAGCGGACACAACCACTGATGTCCTTAGAGGAATCTTCGTTCACTTCGGCCTCCCTGAAACACTGGTATCGGACAATGGCCCGCAGTTTTCAAGCGCGGCGATGGCACGATTTTTGAAAGAAAACCACGCGTGTCATCTGACAACCGCACCATATCACCCGCAGTCGAATGGGTTAGCCGAGCGGGCTGTTCGCACTCTTAAAGAAGGCCTAAAGAAAAACGAAGGCGACACTCTACAAAACCGGATTTCCAAGTTTTTACTTCGTTACCGGTGCACTCCTGTCAAGGACGGCAAATCGCCGTCTGAGTTGTTGCTTGCTACCAACCGAGGACGAGACTAACCAGCTTCTTCCCAAGCCGTCAAGAACCAGAGCACGCCGTGACTTTCCCATCGTCCTCAATCACCAAATCACCGCTACCTGATCCGGGAACGCACTTCTGGTCACGCCAGTATCGACGGGGTCCAAGGTGGCTACCGGGAACGGTAACATCCACGCAAGGGAGGCGGATGGTCACGCTGAACACGCCAGATGGACAACAGCGGCGGCACGTGGACCAGCTGCGACAGCGAGACGCGGAAGAGACGCTGCGAACGCAGCTAGAGGACAGCCACGCGCAACAGACCGACGGCCCAACGGCGGATGACAAGCTGGCGAGGCAGGCAACAACGGAGGACAGTGCCGGCAGCTCCGGTGACAGATCAGAAGCGGACCCAGCAACGGAACCTGTCTTACCTACGCAGCCTGTAGCGGAAGACAGCGCCGGCGATTCCCCTGAGAGGTCCGAAACAGAGCTGGCAGACCCTGTGTTGCCCAGACGGTCAAGGCGAAAGCGACAGCCGCCGGATCGCTTGCATTTTTAGGGGGAAAGAGATGTTGTGTACTCGGACATCCACGCGCTCCGCGCGTGAGACTGACGAGCCCAGAAGCGCATGCCTTGCGCCGAGGCTCGTGACCTGGCAGCTCGTGACCAGCTTCTGACCGGCGTCGGCGGTCGAAAAGCGCCGCTCTTCAGAATAAAACCTTCGGGTTTCCACCCTCCTTGTGCTTTGCTTCAATTTTATGATTTACTATTCACCCCAAATAAGCTAATGGATCAGTTTCGGCTACTGCAGCAGTATCATTGGCTGCGGAGAGGTAAGAAGAGGCTCAAGACTCACCAAGCTGAGGTTTCTAAGCTGAAGTGCTTTTAATAGAATGGTATTTTATGGCGTATTGTTTATTTCGCTTTAGTTAATAAAATTACCTGTTCTAGATTGCAAGACATCCTAGGAAACTCACAGCAGTAAAAATAAGCAGGCACTATTTTCTCTAAAGCAGGCCGCACTGGGGTCCCCGCCACCTCCATAGACCTTAACGATAGAAAATAGGCATTTGTGTGGAGATTTTGAACGTTACTAATATTAGACTTTTTAAGAGCGTTGTGTATTACATATAGACATAGACTTGAAATGTTTGGTCGTAGGAGACGTAATACCGTAATTGCTGTTTAAAAACGCTGTCTGATTGCGCCCCCTGGTGTATGCTCCAAGGCGCAGAAAAAAGGGCGTGTCACAATCTTTGATTAGATTTTAATACGAAAATCCGTCGCCCGTGAGTGTAATTACGAATTGTTTTAGGATGCTTAGATCGCTTAGATTGAGTTATCACTATAAACAGCCGATCTCAGAATCTACCTGAGTGATCCTTCAGCCGGTGTTGACTATAGACTTAATGACATTGTCATCATGTGGCGCGTAATGCGTCACGTGCTCAACATAACACTGGTTCGGCCATCTCCAGTTTGGAAACGTTTATAAGCTAAGCACCAAAGATGTCCCAGTTAAGCGGGAACATTATTTTCAATCTCGGAAGTCTTCAATCGCAGAAGTAGAGAAAAAAACTTCCATAATGTACGTACGGAATCCAGGTCATAAGCGAAGTCACCTGAAAATCGGACAAATAAATAATTATTGCAGACATACAATAGTGAAAACTGAAATAACCCGACCGAAATTTTAGATTCTTCCGAACAAATCAAACTATATTTGAAGACAGCATTCTTTCATGCAAATATAATTCCCGCAAAGTGTCTAGGCAGAAATTGGAAAGTGAATTAAACCAATTTGAGCTCACAGAAAAAGTACACTAATTGAGCACTTTTTAATAAACATAATTTATAGCTGGAAAAACATACTAAGTACATTAAGGCTTAGGTAAAGTAAATAAAAATATGTTTCTTATCTATGAGCCTCAGCAATCAGACTATGCTAATGGTAAAAGGAGATTTCATGAACGCGTGCAGGTTGACCACTGAAAGGAAAGATTCACTATGGGTATGAACTACGTGTGCTTCAAATGTTCAAACTAAAACACACCTCAATTCAGTTTTTTGATTATTAGAAGCATCGAACTAGTGAACCTCCTTTAGCATATCGCTTTCTACCAGTATATGCTTTCCCATAGTAGACAATAGAAACTTTTCAAAAGCAAATCAGACAGCATTGGTGGTCGCCATTCCTAGCGCACGAGGCATGGGAGTAGATCGGAGTCCTCGCCGAACACTGACCTATACATGACTTGTATGTGACGTCATTCAAGGAGCGCTCCGATTATTACCAGAGAAAAGGGGCAGACGGCGCTCCCCTCTTACCAGAATTCCCTTTTGTGCCTCCCGGATTTGCAAAGACGTCGCTATTCTTCTCCCGGACGATTAAAGAAGACTAACCCGTCACTCAAAAATCTTACAAAAGCCAGCTTCCCTCTCTCCCTCTTACATGGTGGTCAAAAGTATGCGATGTAACGTCAGTGAAAGCCATGTATAGGTGCTCAGAATACGGGCCCAAACCAAATCGAGTAATTGGCATAGGAGTAATTTTATGTTGCACACTTCTGAAAGACGTAGCCCAAGCAGCACATAAACGTGAAGAACACGTCGAAAGACCGTCGAAGACGTCTGTAACGTGACGTCGTAAAACGTCGAAAGTCCGGACGTTACCTTCCTTCGACGTCGATGAAACCTTTAAATGTCCGCGAGAAAAGGTGCACAGAATGTCGAGGGGACGTTCCAAATGACGTTTGTTGCACGCCACGTCTCAGTGGGCCGTCGCGTCCTCCCTCGACGTTTATGATACGTGTGTTTACGACATCCGGACTACCAACGACGTTCACAGAACGTCGAGAAACCTTTCCAAATTGCGTTCCCTAGCCGTCGTGGGAAAACTTTGTCCCCCCCCCCCCCCCAAAAAAAAAAAAAAAAAAGTATTTTTTCAGTATTATTGCGAAGGCAAGTTGCTCTCATGCAAGTATGAAGGAAGTAACTAAAACACAGGTTTGGTACGAACTGTTTATTTGAGCATTTTTAGATGAGAGATGCAATACGGAGTGCCTCCAGAAGACGTCCCTGGATGTGCCAGCCTCAAAGATATAAAAGAACAAACAAATTCACGTAAATAAATGAGCAAAGACGATGTCACACAGCGCGGAATGTTCCACCGCTTACCTCGTTCTGCTTCTGATTATTGCGCTGAAGCGCGTGCTTTAGCCGCCCCATCGCACATAGCTGGTACTCTCGCTGCGTGCACGGGAATGGTTTCAGAAGCGGGATCCCGTCCGCTGGAAGTTCTTGATTCGGATCGTCGGAGGCATCTGAAGGGTCTTGATCGGAGACTGGACTTGACGCGCCGTTATGTGCACTGCCACTTGTTTTCTGGGGGGCATCATTCATATCCTCACACGTACCTTGATCCGAGCAGTAGTACGATTCAACGTGTGAATCGTTATGGCCTTTAAAAAGGTCCTCGAGCCGTGACTGAATACGACGGCGTTTTCGGCGATCACCGACTTTTCATAGGGGCGACTTGAACGACTCATCCAATCGCAGCACTTACACTGCATGCAGACTCGAAAAAAAATCACGGCTACATAGCAGCCTGCCTCGTAGACCTGTAGACGTGACGGCCGGTGCTAGTGACTGGCTTTCGGAAAAAGCTGGACCGGGTCCCAGAGCTGTTCTCTCTGGGCCAATTCGAAGAACAGAAAATTCAGTGAAATATTTTGGGAACGACTGAGAAAATAGGGAGTTTTAGTAGACCGTGTTTCCCGCTCCGCTAGCCCTCCGCTACGAAAAAACCGCCACTGCGCCTGCGCGCCGATGGCCTTGGCTGTAGAGTTCCGGGTAGCGGAGGGGCTTAGCGGAGCGGGAAACACGGTCTACTAAAACTCGCTAATACGTGCACCCGGAACTTACGCTTGTCAATTGTTCGTCGTCACTATCTTCCCCCCTTTTCTTTCGCCCTCTTCTTGCCGAGTTTCCCGACGCATCGCATGGGGCTCTATGAAGATGCAACTGGCATCTCCTCTGCCTACCTTTCCCCCTCTCTCTCGCGCCGTGCCGGCTGGTTTTTTTTTGTTTTCTTTTCTTCCTTTTACTTTTTTTGCTTTTTTTTTTTTGTCAAGTAAGTGCGGACTGGACTTGAACGCTTTTTGGACCGTCATCTGAGCCATTCAGGGGTTGGCATCATGAACAGGGTTGCCAGGTTGGGCTACGTGAACATTTGGCGCTTCAGTCCCTTAACCCTGGTAAGTTTGCGACAGCGAACAAATTCCTCTTCTTTTTGCGCGCCTTGTGCAATTGACTACCTCCGAATGCAAGCATGTGCTGTTTTTCCTCCATCTCAACAAGTGACAGCACCTGTTCTGCGCATTCTTTAGGTTGTCTTTCTGACGTCGTCCGTGACGTCGTCCCACTACAGTGGAAGGTATGTTGTCATGCGCTTGTACAAGCGTTTCACGAAGTTCGGCGAACGTGCAAGGGACGCCATTTCTGGGAGATTTTATGGATAAAAATGTATTATGTGTCTTTTCTGCTCAAAATAAACGTTTTAAATGATAAGTTTTTTTGGCTACTTTTGGGCTATTTTTCTGGATCGACATTTGGCTATTTTTGGGCTATATCACGCAGATGTTTGGCGGGTTGGAGGTCAAACACCTGGCAACCCTGATCATGAATATCAATTTCCACAAACCGTTGACAGTATCTACCGGATTTCGTCATTGCCGGGCATTTTATTTATTTTTTTTTAGTCAACTCCAAAAATGCGCAAGTGTGGAGTGAATTTGTGCTCTGATATAGTGTGTGCTGGCATGCGATTTTCGTTTGGGTACGTCACCAGTGGCAACGAAAGCCAGATCTGTACTGACAGTCACGTGACAAGACTTTGCGCCCCGATTTACCGAAAGCGCTAAGGCACTGGAAGTTGGTGTTGTGTATGAACTGTGATGTTGATGCGAATTTTTCGGTTGTGCGCAGGTGAGCATGGGTTACAAAATACGAAGAGAAATTGACGAACATTAAAACAACCTCAGGAGGTCGCGGAGCAGTATGGATGCTCCTAGGAAAGGATGCAGGCCTGAAATCACCTGGAGAGGGGATAGTGTAGCTGCACCCCTGAGGCGCGTGCCAGGGCCTAGGACCCGTGAAAGACGACAACGCGCGTGCGAACTGGAAGAATGGCACAATTCGATCCGTTCTAAACGCCATGGGCTTCGTAATAATATTTTAAACAAACCAAAATTATAACAATCACATCTAAAAGGAATGATATTCCCAACATGCTTTCATATTATTTTTTTTCTTCCGTGTACATTGAGTTTTGTAAATTCCCTCCCTGGCGTCATGAACGTGCCATTAATAGCATTTTGAAATACGTAAATTAATGTATAAATATTTAACTTTCTCAACCTCTCAAAAATTAAGTTTTGTTTGCGACTCTTGAGCACTGCCACCTTGACCAGTGATTCTGCGGCTGGAGATGAAGCTGGAAAATCTAAAAACGTCGAACAAAACGTGAATGGTCGACGTTGCCAGCACGTCTTGCATGACGTTTACGACATTTAGGTGTGAACGCAACGTCGCTGAAACGTCACTGACGGGGCAATAATGTAATGTCCCACCCTGGACTTTATTTTAACTTCGAAGAAACGTGAGTGTTCGACGTTGCTAAAACGTCTTGTATTGACGTCGTGGCGACGATGACAACGTTAAAGTTGAAACGTGACGTCGCCAGCACGTCACGGACAGGACGATAATGGAACGTCATTTATGAACTTCAGTTCAACATCAAAGAAATGTGAGCGTTGGACGTTGTGAGAACGTCGTGCATCGACGTCGTCGGAGCGTTGACGACGTTTTGGTTGAAATACAACGTCGTCACAACGTCACTGATTGGACTCTAATGGAACGTTATATAAGGACGTCACCTCAACATAAAAAAAACGTGATTGAAGTCATGCGGGACGTCACGGACGTTCGGGACCATTTCTCGACGTTTTCAGGACGTTTTGTGCTGCCTGGGAGATTTCGACGAATCGCTCGAAGCTCGAGCTTATGAACTTTCAACAATACAGCGGTTATGATAACTCTCAGAAAGAGCCTCTTCTGCGACTCTCTGTGCATAAACGGCATAGTTTTTTTTTGTTTTTTTTATGATGTGAAGTTGTTATGCAACGTCACTGAATCAACTCGGACGGAGAACTGGCAATTAGTGCTGCTGCAGCGCGCTGAGCTCCGGCATCAACCCCCGCAGCTTAACACGTATCGTTCGAAGCGACACCTTTCAACATGCTGAGGCTGCGCTCTGAACTGGTGAGAACTGCTATTGCCAAGGCGCGCAGCAGCGTCCAGAAAAGATGGCTCTTCGAACCATGGGTTCCCATCCCAGCTTTTAGGGGAAACACGTTTCCGGAGATTGCCCACTGAGATAATATGGGGAGCCTACGAAATCTCCAACTCGAAGCGTTTTTTTTTTTTTTTTTTTTTTAACACGATGTTTAAGAAAATATTTACTGACTAGTGATTTTAAAAAAAAAAGTGGACGCGTTCACGGCGCTCCGCGGGGGAGATCTGTTTTATGTATTGAATATATTGTTTCTCGCAGTAAAAACAAACTTATTCTTTAAAGGGACGATGCAACAATTTTTGTACTTTGCGCAAATACCGCTTAGAACGTTTCCCTGACGTTAATGACCTATGAAACATGCGTTCGTTTTTCACCCCACGCAATAGGAGTTCCTGAAAAAAATTAAAGAAAAACGAGCAGCGTTCACTCCCTCAACTCGCAGCCAGAAGAAGCGGCCACGTGATCTGGAGCCGATTATATGCCGCCAGTGTTGATCATAGCCGCGCGCTGGGGTTGGCAAAGCAGAGGACACGCGCTGAGTTTAAGACATTGTTATGGCTCGGCTACAGTCGTCGTTGCAGCGATTGGACACGGGCCACTACCCGAATGCTTCTCGAGCTAGTAATTATCACGAGCCTGAATCGAGCGCTCACGCAATTCTTGGGCCCAATCTCCGCATTCAAATATCGCCATTTGGGTGTACTTTAATCCCAACTTTACGTTATCAAATTTTGCATTGTCACCGCAGCTCCGTCATAAAGTTTTACGGAAGAGAGACTGAAAGGAAAGGTGCGCTTTAATCGTTGGAATTCCACCGCAACGAAGACGCTTCTTGGTCAGTGGCGTTGCGTTTGAGTATTCTTAGAGACCACCAGCGCCAGTAAGATGTTGTAAAGGAAGAAACGTTCCCACCAAATATTGTTGCACAGCCCCTTTAAAAGATTATAAATTTGTTTTTAGTTTGTATTAGTATTGGTAAATAGTTCTTAAAAATAAATAACTAACTGCATTTTTTATGGCATTTTAGTGTTGAAGTTTGTCAACAACGGTCAAGAAGACTAACTTCGTCGAATTTCGTCAAAAGTCCACAAGTTCGCCAAACTCACGGTCTGAAGTCGAACCTGAGACTCGACAAAAAGTGCGCGATATCTCATATCTATAACGCCATTTACTGCAAAGTGATAGGTGCAGCGAGCAAGTGATGCACCGTTATCTGTTTCCAAGGGCTGCTAATTTTAGTGCTCTGCCGTCACTAATTTGCAAAGGTCACACGATGCCTCGTTCATTTCTGCACATGGCGCGACTTGCCAAAAAAGCATAAACTTGTCAAGGGGCTTTCAACTGTAGTCGCTCCGCTCATGCATTATACAAAAAAGAAGGGTTTTCCAAGGAGCGAAAGTATTCAGGAAAGCTGGTTAGGAAACGTCATAATCTATGCTTTGAGACAAGGCGAAATCAAAAAACGGAAAGTTCCGTCTTGACTGTTGTTTTTCCTTCTCTCGGAATTTAGGTTATGAAGGGTTTTCCTGTAGATATGATGCCATAATTATCTGCTGACATGCCTCACGCATCTTCTTACCATGTATCCTTTGTGCATATGCGTGCTTCGAACACGTTTCCAGATAATTACAGCGGAGCTGTTCAGGGCTAGTTTCCCCAGTTTCGTGTCCGTCACCAAATAAATGTCGACACAAAACTCTGAACAGTTCCCGCCATCTATGAGCGACGGCGGTAACCAGACAACTGGCATTCCGATTGTCTGGTCGCCGCCGTCACTCAAAGATGGCGGCAACCTTTCCACCCTTTTCACTCTGGTTTTCACCAGAACGGAAAGGCTGAATTTATCCAGGCGTCCCCCTAGAAGTTGCCCCCGAAGAAAACGTGTCTTCTAGGCGTCGTTTTCGGAGTCGTCTGAGAAGTCGTAATTGGGGTGGTTCTAGAAGTTGTCCTCGAGGTCGTCCCAGGCGTCTTCCCTGAGGTCATCCTAGGCGTCGTCCTCGAGGTGTCGTCCTCGAGGTCGTCCTACAAGTCGTCCATGAGGTCATCCTAGACGTCGTCCTCTAGCCGCCGTCCTTGAGGTCGTCCAAGGAGTTGTCCTTGAGGTCGTCCCACCAGAGCACAGCTTCGCTGGTCTTCCTCTTCATCAAAATAAAAAAAAAAAACTGAAAGTTTTTTTGTTTAATTAATCTGATAGCCTTGGGCAGTGCCTCGGGCAGTGT
Organism: Ixodes scapularis; assembly: GCF_016920785.2. Taxonomy (NCBI): domain Eukaryota; kingdom Metazoa; phylum Arthropoda; class Arachnida; order Ixodida; family Ixodidae; genus Ixodes; species Ixodes scapularis. The sequence goes on from NW_024609882.1 coordinate 58,122,280, forward strand.
CTGCGGCAGTGTTGAGGTGTTCGCACCCAGGAATGGGAATGATTAGGGAACTATGGTGCACTTTCGCGACGACGAAATTGAATGGAATGTCGCCAGAATTGAATGGGAATGGAAATCGCCCGGAATTGAAGGAGCTCGGTTCTTATACGAACTGTGTCGATATTCAGCCAGAGTCTACGGGCTGCTGGCGCAAAGCTATCGCATGGTCAGTGTTGCCCTTAAAAGAGCATCATTAAAACGATGGTAACTGGCGCATTGATTGTTTCACTGGCTCATCTTTCTCGGAGAATGAAAGTAACGCGCCCCTATGAAACATACAAAACTGAACAGCTGCGAACGTACACGAGCAGGATGTCATTCCTCGCTCCGCGGGGCGCGACAAAGCGACTGGTGTAACCATGTGTGATTTGCATGCAGTTTTTAATATACGTAACGAGCATGCTGGCTTAAGTATTCATTTAGAGGAAAAAATAAAATGGGAAGCGGACGGATAATGCCCGTGTGCGTTTAGTCCTCTTCCCGTTTTATTCTTTCCACTAGATGAATAGGTTTTGTCCCAGCAGATGTTCAAATGTTCGCGTAGTGAAAATAAAGAATTGAATTGAATACTGTCCATTCGCCAGAATTGTACAACAAATTTAAAAGTATACGTTTTATGGCAGGTACCATAATATGTTCCATTAGTCTCTCGTACTGGCACCGTAGCGATTGCACTTTGTCAGGCATTTTGTGTGCTTGCAGGAATGCACGAACATTTGGAATAGGTGTACGCGGAGTCGCTTCGAACAGCTTACTAGATGTGGTGTTGTACAGGAGCTCAAAGCCTAGGGCAAGATAGATCCTTGTTTTAAGCACGAACAAGAAATTTTTAGGGCCTTATCAAACAAAGAACACGCTGATTGTGTATCTGGAGAGTGTACAAGGTCCATTTGCGCAGAACATGTGTGTTTCTAATTTTCGGCGACAGCTGCGAGCTAGTTACGCTTGATTGCGCGATTGATATTTGCAGTGACGCCAAGTACCACGAAGAGCTTTGTGCAATTATATCGCTCGGCTTGGTAAAATGAGTGCACTGAGGAAGCATTTGACGTACTTTTGGAGTCACTGCAATTAATGACATCAACTTTATGTTGACTTTTCCGGCAACACATCCTAGCTGTCAAAAGCCATTTTTTTTCAAGTTTAGAAACTATAAAAATTGAATGGAAATGTTCCTCCTCCATTCCAGGAGTGGAAATGGTCCCGGTGGCCTTCATTCTAATGTGTTGAAATGAATGGGATTATCAGAAGGTTTGATTCCCCGAATCAGTGCTTAAAGTCAAGGTGGTTTCGGGGATCTCAGACACCCCACGGATTCTGACGGGGGTTTTATAACCCTTTGAGAAGTTGATCCAACCGTCGCAGCCCTAGCGGAGAAGTTAAAAACTAAACCGAGGGCCAGCCCTAGGGCTGGGCGACATTGTCGATCCCCCAGTGCACCATCGAAGGGAAGGCGCCGCCGCGCCCACCTTTTGGATTTTGTTTTTAGCTTTTGTGTTCTTGGAATGTGGTTTTCGCCACACAAAACGATCTTGTTGGACCACCACCCATATGTTTACAAAACGTGATGTCGTACCTATACTCCGGGTACCCCTAAGCTGAGACTAGAGCCAAAGCTTCAAGCGCGAGCTTGCCCGCGCTCCTGGCTCTGAGACGTGCATTTCTGGCGCGAGTGCTCGTTCTACAGATGAACGTTTCAAAGCAGAGACCTTGCGCTCTCGTGCTTCTGGCATTGGCTGCTGTCTCAGCTTAACGGCGAAAAAAGTACACTAGATAGGGGCGTATAAACACAAAAAAGGTGGGGGGGGGGGGGGGTCGCATTGGCCGGAGTTCACCCAGGGCACTTGATGATGTAGGGCCGGCCCTGACGAAACCCATGGGTGCAACGTGAATTATTAGGGCGTGCTTTTTGTAGCGCTCGGCTGACGTAGCTGAACGCTTTGTGAGTGTTTCAACGCATCTGTGCATGTTCTTATGCCCGGGGAGGGGTGGGGGCAGTTAGTTCTTATTGGGGCACAACAAAGACCCCTGCCACCGGTAGAATACTTTAAGCATTGCCTGAAAAAAAGTTGGAATAAATTTGGTGTGACGATTCCGCAACACTGGCCTGCAGTCTGTTTTGGCATTATATAAGTAATCCGACCGCGGCTTTAGAGTCCAGCACTGGCTTGGACAACGTGCTTGGAGGGGCAAATAGAAGCCACGGGAGAGCAGCACCCAGTGGCACTCACCCAAGTGGAGCACGGCATCGAGTTGACCGCCCTGGGTTTCGCTCTTAAGCGCTGGAAGCGACTGGGCGTTGACGGTGCCTAGGTCTCCGTACACAGCCAATGTGAGCGAGTCCCCGACTCGGGGCATCTTGAACGTGAACTCGGGGCTCCAGCTCTCCGCACTTCCGCAGCGATAGCCTAAAAAAGTCGCCTGTCTTAGACACTCCGTGAAACGCAATGCAGTATCTCTACCACTTTAAAGTGGCTTTAACGAGAGCCACTTAGCAGAGATTTATTTCCCGCTATATTTATCAGGAAGATTGTAACGTCATGACACTTGAGAGTGTGGCAATTGATATCACGTCACACTTTCGCGAAACATTACACTGAAGCACCACGTCACACGACGACGCTATGCGACCTGTGTCACGTGGCGTAAATTTTTACGCTACATATTACAAGTAAATTGACGTCCCTTGACGTCATGGCATCACGTGACAGCACGACTTGAAATTGTGGAGCCAATATGACCTCTATATATAGCGTAGCACAGTACTTCTCGCGGTACAATGATTTCCCAGCTACATTTACCGGGTTATTGATATCGTAAGATGTCAGATCGTGTGATATTTTTACTTCTTGTGACTTGACATTGTGACGTTATGCGGTTCGACCAGCGCAAACAACCAATGCCCGTGGGGTCTACAGGTATGGCTAAAAAAGAGGAATGCGAACAAGAACACACACAGGCTCCTCCTCTGCCTCCTTTGCTTGCAAGTACGCTATGCGACAATGTTAACACGAACAAATCGGCACTTTTTTGTATTATAGTCCGAAATCTTAATGGTGGGCACCAAATATCACCACTCAGGTTAGCGCCCGAAATGAACACTTTCCACTGAACTAGAAATCTTGAAATTTTTTTTAATTGTGAGTCCGTCTCGCCCACTCATTGCTTGATATCGGCGCCACTTGATACCTTTTATTGATATACAAATATCTAGTATAAAGTATCTAGTATATGGTATAAAGTATGTGGTATAAATCTGATATAAAGTTAGAGAACTATAACAATCAATATTCTAAGATACAATTTTCAACTTTTTTACCAAAAGAATAGCTGGTGAAGAACGCTTATCGGGTAAGCAAATTATAAAAAACCGAGACAAAACTAATTTTTAAATATAATGGTAACCGTAACCGCCACTCCACCGCTATTATTTTCGGTTTGAATCCCTGCTAAGGAGGCAACGTTGTCTGAAGTTTCGTCCTTTGGAGCAAAGCCACTATAATGGACACTGATGTGATGGCAATGAAAGTAATGTAATCTTATATTCACTCAAGAAGTTTCGCTTTGGAGACAAAACAGGGGTGTAGCACGATTTCCCCGCGTGCACAATCCCTTTCGCAGAAGCCCCGCGTCATTAGCCCCGCATTTCGAAAAACCCCGCGTTCAATTACCCCGTCCCGTATTGCCCCTGTGCCATAAGTCTCGTTTTCACTGCCCCCGTTGCACCCTCTTTGCGCTTCAACCATCACTTTTCCATGTCTTAACCTAAACTGTTGAGGGTCTACAGAGGCTATTTTAAGTTAAATAAACAGCAATATTATGTTAACTTGAACCGCTAAAATCTTGTAATGACGTACTGTGGCCAATTGCATAAAACTGGATAAACAGCGATAAACTCCGCGGTCATAGGGGCATACTAAGATGCAGAACTATAGACTTTATCTACCTATATGAAAATAAATATATTTTAGAGCGACGTACGACCTGCACTGGTGCTTAATTATAGATACATGATAAGCGTGGCGCCATGAGCTGCAGGTTTAGAGTTTTGACAGAATCAACTTCGTCGGAGCTGCGAGCTCGCGCGTGCTTCAGAGTTGACAAAAGCTTTAGTTCAATGCTTACAAAATCTGTGACTTTAAATAAATATTTTGACATTGACTGATATTTTCTGTTTGTTCTAAATTCCAATGTCACAACACATGAATGTGTACAGCGTACGCCTGAAGGAGGGGAAGCGTTATCCAGTTATTCGTTGCTTGAGTTCCGGGAACAGCATGATTATGTTAGGCAAGCTGGAGTGCAGGGTTACTCTCTCTCTTAGTTAAAAGTAGAATGCTCCGCCATCACGCTGAAAACCGGGCCACTTGACACGGGGGATTCGCGTCATGGGCTTCTGAAACTGGGGGCTTTAGAAAGCGGGGCAAAAAGGCAGGTGTGTTTGCCGCGGCGCATTGGACACGGGGTTTTCGACATCGGGTGCTTTCGAGCACCACCCCAAAACAGTTCACCTTTTTGTTTTCTAAAATAATAACTCAAATATGCTTGCTTTTCGACGACGCAGGGCCGGGGTGGAGCGCAAATTCACGGGTTTTATTCCCGGGTTTCAGCTCGGCTCCTAAGTTTTGCACCGATGGATACTGCGTCGTCATGCGATATTCAGTGTTCTGTAAATCATGATTAGCTCCAGATTAGCTCTAATACGACGTGGACCGCATTTCGGGGGGTAATTAGAGCTTCCGTGACCAGATAGATCAGCGCGGTGCAGCTGAAATAGCCTTCAAAAACAAGTCCACTTTGCCGAAGCGGTGGAAACCCGGGGCTTCACGCCCGCCCCCACCCATTTTTATCTAGATGGGTATCGTAGTCGCGTAATCACTTCTTTATGGTGCATTATAAAGGGCCATGATTTCTTGTCGTACTCCATTGGCTGAAGTCCTCGTCGGTAGCGTGAATAAGCGTCGCCATATTTCAAAAGCGCACCGACTGCACGCTGTCTAAACACCGACGTCAATAATTTTGTGATAAATGGTTTATAATAGCGGAAACACTAGGCATGATCCTTAGACGAAATAACCTACCGCGGCATATAACATCTGTAGTAAATTGTTATAACGTCTATACCACATTTTTACGGAGAGCCCAAAATTCAGGCACATTTGAGTCTCAGTATACTTCTCGAAGAGTACACAAGAGATTCCCTTACTTACGGTACGTAACTCCATGCGTAAGGCCCCGGATGACGACTCGATGGATGTACATGCTCCGTTTCTTGGGGCCGCCATCGACAAAGCTCGAGGCGTAACCGCTTGCCTTCGCGCCCCTCGTCGAAACCCCGTACTCGACGGCGGACTCCTTGGTTTTGTCCAAGGTCACCCATGTCACCACCCGTTCAGTTTCGGTGGCTGCATCCGAATAGAATCTAATCAAGCGGGGTAAGCTGATCACCCTTAACAAAAAAAGAAAATAATATGATAGTCGTTATGCTTCTCTGACTGTAGCATTGGACGGCCGCGATGGCTATAAACATTAGCATCGATTTCTTTTTAACACAGTATATGTTAATACGCAAATTGGCATTAAAATAAAACCTAACTTTCCGGTGTAGAATATGTACAAATAGTATACACAGCATACAGGCCTACGAGGGACATTGCTAAATGTACCCCGGATGCATGTATGAGCTTCTGTCATGGATCAGAAGCTCACCAGACTAAACCTCAGTCGACAACAGATCACTGCATTTTTCACAGACCCAGATAAAAACTCACAACTTTTACTGGTTAACTTGGACCAACGTTACTAGAACCACTCAGTTGGGTGACCGCCATAGAGACTGCTCTAAAAAAAGTGGCCCCGATCTGTCATCGAGCACCGAGCTAAAGGCGAACACAACGCCGCCATTTCTCCCGCAGCGGCCACTCGAGGAACTGCACGTGACGTCAATTTTCGCTTTAATCGGCCATTTCGGCGCCGAAACAGATACAGCGGAAGAGGTTACAGAGGTGCCACCCCCGTCTCCCCAGCGGACGCGCCGCGTCTTGCTACCGAAGTTGAAATGCACCTAGGTCGGGACGCGCTACCTGAAAGCACCGCTGAGGCATGGTTATATAAAAGCAATATTAATTGTGCTGCAAAAGCTTGCAAACTAAAGATTTTAAAAACATCACGCGCCCTTCATTTTGTATTAAACTCCAATAATTTCATACAAAAAGAGCCTTTTCCGTTTGTTTTCACGCAAAAACATGCTTTGTAAAAACTCGAGGTGACCACAGTACAGACAAATGATAAATAATGGCGCTGTTGTCGTATTTAGCTCGGTCTCGGTGGACGCCAGCGGCCCAGGTTTCGACGGCGGGTTTCCCAACTGAGTGTTCTAGTAACGTCGGCTTGGACGAAAGCCTAAACGAATATCATTGTTTGTTTAACTACATGAGCTCAAATAATATAAGAACTGCACCCAAATGTACTTTCGTTAATGAAAAATATGTGACTAGCGCCAGGTTTTAGGTTGGTACTTGTAAAGAAGAATAAGTTCCAAAAGGATATTGTCATTGTGTACAATAAAATTCAAAAACAATATTCAAATCTTTGATGCTTACATAGTAAAAGGGCTATTTTTTTAGACATACTCTGTGAGAAAAAATACTTTTTAAATAAAAATGGTTATGGTGTACTCGTGGAGGAATGTGTGTTATTCGAGATAATATGGTAAGGGTGCAGGCGAGCTGGTGATTATTAACCATGTTGAAATAAACTGAGACTGGGGTAGAGAAGAAACATCAAAACGTAGAGGAGACAAAAAATAGACAAGACGACGTCTCAAACTCAGCAACCTCTTCCCGCCTCCTTATAGTATCAACCTCAAGGTCATCACCACCAACGAGAAGGATGAAGTGTATACAGTTCAAGCGCCACAGTATACACCGTATAATGTTGTTTTAGCGCGTCGACCTGTAAGGTTATCAACTTTCTTACATTGTGTAATGTAGACTGTGCGCTTGAACTGAAATAGACTTAGTCTTTTGTGTTGGTGGTGATGACCATGAGAATGAGACTATTAGGGAGGTGGACTAAATAAAGGAGTTAGCTGATTTTGAGACGTCGTCCTGTCTATTCTCTGTCTCTTCTACGTTTTGATGTTTCTACTCTGCCCCAGTCTCAAGTTGATTCAAGGTGGTGCATCATTTGTTCATTTAAAGCACTTTGTTCTTTGGTGTTTGCTCTGCCATCAAATAGAGCCCTTTTCCGAGTTCTTCTCAACGTCGCATAGTAGTCTTATATAGCTCACATATATACTTATTAGGAACAATGGGATCACCCTCATTACAACCTGTTAAACTGAATTTTATTCATATGTTTCAAATAACTTTTTTTTTCAAACTGCTGACGCGCACAACCCAACTCATTTTTCTCCAGGTGAGCTTTGCAGCCATTTTCTGAACGGACATAGAAAGTGGTGACTTTCTGTCGACTTCCGTTAAACGATGTGTGTGCGTGCCTTTATCTGGTGAGCTCTTGTCCGGGAATTTTACGTCCCGTAAGCTTTTTCCTGGTCACCTTATTAAAACGCCGATAGATGAATAGTCTAGACGGGGGTTAAATTTGGAACAGAGCGATTTCCAATCCCACTACACCGACTGAACGAAGCAGGGCAGATGCGTGGAGAAAACTAGCGCATTATTTATCAAGGCAAAATTCGCACTGGCTTACAAATTTTGACAAAAACGACGCAGAATGGGCTGAGCTCCATACAAATGAAACGTGTGCTCGCGCTAGCCCCACACATAACAGCCGGACCTCCCTATCCAATCACACACAGATAACGTGGGCTACCCTATGCTTGATATGTAAAGTAGGTTAGGATATTAGGCGTCCTCCGGTCTTTGTCAGCAAGATGAAGCTAATCCAGACTTTTAACGCATTCCGGCTGTACGCGCTTGTACATCTTGAACAGCAGCCAAATCCCCATTCGTGGTTGTTGTTTGTCAACGTTGAGTTCGTTGAGCGCAAAAGGATGGGATGCAGACAGAAAGAAACCAGGCAAAAATATGGGCTATCCAGTGAGGAAGGACGGTGATGCAAGCAAGAATTCTTTTATTTATGTGCCCATTAAAGCCTCTGGTCTATAGAGTCAGTACGCTCGTAAAAATCAATAAAGAGCACAAAGCCAAATACCCGGTAGAAGTAAAATGCCCATAGAAACAGCGTTTCTCTTCATGCACGGACTCGCCCAACTAGACACCTTGCTAGGCTGGTAGCAAGTTGTGCAGCCTATTTTAAAATGGGAACTGCATAGTGCAAGCCTTTAAGGCTTTAATATACTCTAAATAATATTTGAACTGCCGTTCTGTCCTAAACAGTGATACCACATCTAGAATATCGGGGATTCTTGTAGTTACTGACAAGTTCAGGAACGCAGGGCCTAACGTTTTACGTTCGGGCCTCATGCTTTGCAATTCATTCTTCGGCGATCGTTTCCTATGATGCCGAATCTTCATTGGTTGAGCAGCGATAATAGGAGGCTCGCGATTCGCGACGCCATCTGTTTGTTAAGTTGTCAGTGAACACTGAAATTCCTGCCTTCTATATGCAACAATTGCTACTGTCGCTCACAACTTAAGAAGTGCATGGTGTGGTTTGCTTAATAATTAAATGCCTCGGCGTTCTTCCCCTTCAAAAAGAGCAGACGACGGCCTTGCTAGCTCGGATGGGAGGGAGACAGTCGATAGAAACAAATGCAGCTTCCTTTCAGCTTACGTCCGACCACAGCCGCCGCTAAGTGCGGCGGGGGTCAAGGGAAAAACGTCCGGCCGCCGCACACTAGATTAAATAAACATATTTTAACTGGTCTACTCCTTATTACTATATGCGTTCTTATTCTTTGTGTCGTTGTAAAGTGCATTCGCGTATCAATACTTCGCTCTGCACGTTCAGGAACCCAAGTTAGCAGGAGTACAGCGCTGGCTAAATTTCTCATCTACAGCAGAGACAGGCGCTCATTGGGGCTGACTAACTATCTGGCGTCTAAACAAAGATACAATTTCACCTTGTGTCGGAAATTGAATGTGTATCTGTATTCCTGTCTGCCTTTGCTTTTTTCTTTTTTTTTTTTTTTTTACTACTTCTTTTATCTCTTCGTAAATCGTCCCCTTCGCCACAGAGTAAAAAAATAAACGTTTCGAGGCAGGTCGGCATCTTTGAGCTTTTCCAAATGAACCATAAACTACTAATGATATTGAAAACAATTTTTGTACTGCGTTATTAGCCGTGTTTCCCAGGTAGAGCTTATCTGTCCATCGTTTTTTGTGTTCTTTGTAGAGTGGGATGGGTGCTTCTGAAATAGTTGAAGTTGTTATTTTGCTAAGCTGGCTTTCGGTTTGGGAATTGTTGGGCGTGGGTGTTAGCAGTTCGCAGCTCGCAGCACGTCAAGCGAAGGGTCGCTTTGCAGAAAGCATGGATACTGCGTTCAATCTTCATTTCTGCCAGTTTTCACCTGGATGAACACCACACCGCCGGGTGGTTGTGTATCACTAATGCGTGATGCACGTTAAAAAAATAATAAAGGGGGTACAACCTTGTCTACAGCGAAGACACCAGACGCCCCCTTGAGCTGACTAACTACCCGCAGTCTAAACAAAAACAACACTTAAGGCTTTATATGCTTAAGGCTTTATATATATATAAATATATAACCTCGACGTTTCGAAGGGTCGCCCTTCGAAACGTCGCGGTTTCTGTATAACTTTAATGTATAAAAGATTATCCTCACTGTAAAAGTCCTTCGAGAAGTAAAAATATACTGCATCGATTTGCCTAGTCTGTGATCGTCGGTGCAGAGAAATCTAAAAAAGAGTAGATATTTGTTTCAACGGTCTTTTCCGTAAGAAAACCATGCCAAACATTATATATATATACCAGGGTGTCGAACCGGAACCGAACCGGTATTTTTTCCGGAACTGAACCCGAACCCGAACCGTTATATTGTTATCGCGATGAACCCGAACAGGAACTGAACCGGAAAAAAATAACGGTTACCGGCTCATGTCAAAACGGTTCGGCCACGCGGTGTTGACAATAAATGTCTATCAATGCCATTTGTTTTTTAAGTGCCGTCAACTGACACACACCTCGCTTACATATTTTTCTTCTCCACTCAGTCTTAGGAATATAAACGCTGTATCCATGAATCTTGACAAACGCTACATCCATGAATCTTGAGATAGGAACCAGTATTGCGCTGGTCGCGGCTTGCACGGAAGAAAGAAAATTAAAAGGCTGTGCAAAAAAAAAAAAAAAAAAAATCGCGTCACGGGATTTCATTTTTCTACAATCTTGTAAATCCTAAATGCTGCTGTGTGCTCATTTCATAACACGTTTCTAGAACGCGCGAGTTCTTGAAGCTTGCTTCCATCGGAATGAGAAAAGAAAAGGCTGTGGAGTTTGATAATAATGCATCCGGTTTCGTATAGGTACTTAGAAGCTAACATATTTGTGAGACAGCGAACTCTTCTATCTTAATATTTATCTTATTACGTCCTTCTGGCTTTGCGTTCGGTGAAGTGTTTTTCATATTCCGTGTCTTCTTTAATGAAAACTTCTTTAAGGGTCTAATTTTAGTTACCGAAGGCTAGTTCAAATAAAGAAAGCTGTATTTTCTCCCCACTGTTCCTTCAATTGCTTACACGCCGAGGTGGCGAGATAGTTAGCGAGTTCTACTTGTAAGTGGGTTTGTAAGGAGGTCGCGGATTTTACAGCTACTGCGTCGGACCCAATTAGATAAAGTCCGAATGCGTAAACGTCGGTGAGGTAACCTTTGAGTGCACATAAAGAAACCATTCCTTGTAGAAATCCCTGAGCCTTACACTACGATGTATCCCGTTTCGAATGTACTGATTTCAGATGTTTTATTTGTAATTTATTTTGATGTTGCAAATTGTCATTTATAATTTCCGAACCGGTTCGCGAACCGGTTCAGCGCCCCGAACCGGTTCGCGAACCGGTTCGCGGATCGAATTAATTGAACCGGAACTGAACCGGAACAAAATAAATTTACCTGAACCTGAACCGTAACCGAACCCGTATTTTTTCGGTTGGACACACTGATATATACACACACATATATATATATATATATTACTTTTATACCTAGAGATTTGGTTAGGCGTATCTATTTTGAAAACTTCGCGAATCCGCAGAAGAACGAAAGGGGACGGTAATTATTAACTAGTGACGGACCGAAAGCTTTACAGTTGGGCACAACTATTCGCCTCCAGATCGAACCGTGTCGCCACCGTGCGGCCAAAATGGAAGCATGCGAAAGCGGGGATACCGCCGTGCGTTGTCTGTTACGGGTGCCCGTTTAGAAACATGGATCTCGACGATGCAAGCGCGTTTTCCTCTGTGCTGAGCCATCCTCATTAAATGCTTTTAGAGCGCAGCTCTTAGGGGCCCGTTCCCGGCTTGAGCGGCGTCGCCGTCGGCGTCGGCGTCGCCGTCGGCGTCGGCGTCGCCGTCGGCGTCGGCGTCGCCGTTGCCGTCGGCGTAACCGCAACCCTCGTAACCCTCGTGAGGGTTACGAGGGTTACGAGGGTTAATCTCATGAGGGTTACCCTCACGAGGATCACGAGGGCCACGAGGGTTACTTACCCTCGTAACCCTCACGAGGGTTACGAGGGTTAGTTACCCTCAAAAGGGTTACCTTCACGAGGGTTACCCTCACGAGGGTTACTTACCCTTGTAACCCTCACGAGGGTTACGAGGGTTAGTAACCCTCGTGAGGGTAACCCTCGTGAAGGTAACCCTTTTGAGGGTTACGAGGGTTAGTAACCCTCGTGAGGGTAACCTTCACGAGGGTTACCCTCACGAGGGTCACGAGGGTTATGAGAGTTACCCTCACGAGGGTTACTCACCCTCGTAACCCTCACGAGGGTTACGAGGGTTAGTTACCCTCACGAGGGTCACGAGGGTTATGAGAGTTACCCTTACGAGGGTCACGAGAGTTACCCTCACGAGGGTCACGAGAGTTGCCCTCACAAGGGTTACTAGGGTTACCCTCACGAGGGTCACGATGGTTACCCAGGTCGTGACCCCCCCTGGGGTCACGTGACCTGGGGATACCCCCCGAGGTCACGTGACCCCCCGTTGACGTCATAGGCACTGATGACGTCGTCAGTGACGTCACTGATGACGTCACCGGCATCCGCATCGTCATCGTCATCATCACTGATGACGTCATTAGTGACGTCACTGATGACGTCACCGGCATCCGCATCGTCATCATCATCACTGATGGCGTCATCAGTGACGCTACTGATGACGTCATCGGTATCGTCACGTGGCCCCAGGTCACGTGACCCCCCGACGTCACGTGACGCCCCAAGGTCACGTGACTCCCACAAGGTCACGTGACCCACAAGGTCACGTGACCCCCAAGGTCACGTGACCCCCCGCCCCCCGAGGTCACTTGACCCACCCCCCAGTACCCTTGCTTCCTCCTCCTCAAGAGCTGCGCTCTAATTCGGCGTTACAGGGAGTTGTAAACGGCTTTCATTTTTGTTTTTGCTGTCATTTCTTCCCACTAAAGGTTGTGTTGCATCGTTTCACGGGCGTGGAAATTCAGCAGCGCGATTATTAATAAGTTGGAACCATCCATAATTTTAGTGTTGTGGTCTGTATGCAACCGTTGGTCCCACATATTGTTGTTATCTCGCACAAACTACACCATTCATAAAACATTCAATGTTGATTGGAACTGTGATTTGATTAAAAATTAACCCAGCTAATCGATATATTTTAAGAGACTAGTTAATTAAAAAATTCTTTTAGTTTATTTCTCAGCGGTCATAATGCATGAATGACTTTAAAACCTCACATTTTTTTACTATTTTACTCTATCATAAATGATATATCGCAGGCTTATTTTAAACTTCACGTTTTGACGCCTACAGAAATATGAAAATCGGAGGCCTCTTAAAGTGAAGTAATTTTAAGTTATTATTCAGACAGTATACCACCATCGATGACAGTCACAAGCATGCTGAAGTGGTTTACCGTGCAAGCATCTGTCCTAATATGTATAAATACATAAGAAATATTAAGCAGGCATTTTTTACTTTTTCTCTGAGTTTCTTCAGCACAAGGTTTCGATCAGGGATGGGCAAAAAACATGCAAATATGTATCGAAACACAAATACAAAATACTTCGTCAAAGATGTATTTAATTAAAAATCTAATCACATTTCCAAAAAAGCATTTAAGCACAAGATACAAATACAACCAAATGTATTTGGTCTCCTCCAAATACTTTTCCAAATACATTCCTCAAAATTTGCGTCAGCGACTTCAGGGCATATGCGACGGGTTTCTGCGTATCTCGTATTAAATTTGCATCGCACACTCGAGAGTTAGTGCGCGAGGCTCTAGTAATATAATCACAAAAAAATAATGTGATCAGCTTGGACGTAATATGTGAAAAAAGTACAGAGCTTTAAGCAGCTTTTTTTTGTCGATTACATTTTGGTATAGACCAGCAAAGAACCAAGACGACCAAGATGCGCAGCACTAGCTAGAGAATATTTTATTGTTGCAACACGCACCAGATACAAAAATTTGGACGAGCCGCTCATTTAGAATGTTCCAGGCAAAAATATGGATGGAAACCAGGCTGGAAAACATCACAAGTTGTCACAGGCACTTTTTTAGCCAGTCTGCCAGTGAACGTCGATTTCGTCACTATTCTTGCCCTGGACTAGCACCGTAGTCACAAAGTCATTAAGCGCTTGTGCTTGATTGAGAGACACTGCATTCGGTGCAGAACGTAATTTTCTTCCTGCTCTGGACAATGACAATAAATTTGAGGGATGTACTTTCGCCCACAAAATCGTATTTAATTACAATTGTGTTTAAAATACCCACGTTTTAGTATATAAATACACGCGTCAAATACATTACCCGATTTGTAATTAAATACAAATGCAAAATACACAAAATATTTGAAATACGTATTTCAAATACTTGTATTTGAAATACTGGCCATCCCTGGTTTCGATTAAACGGCAACAAGAAATATCGCAATCAAATCATCACTGGAATATTCTGAAGGTCAATCAATGAACTGCCCAGTCCCGATAGCCGTTAGGTGAGGGCACAGCAGGGTTGTAAAATTTACTTCAAAAATGTATCTAAGATACAGTTACAGCTACTCATACGAAAAGGTACCTAGGTACGTACCTAGGTACTGGCTTAAAAAGGTACCTAGGTAAAGGTACAGTTACTTTAAATATACTTTATTTTCCCCGAATTCGTGAATATATATTGGAAGTAAAGCTTTTTATACTAAGGATAAACACAAAAACGAGTTCTATAAAAGTGCTTTATTGGTGGCAATGCTAGAAATAAGGAAAACCGTATTCACATGAGCCGGTGCTGACGTCGAAGGGCCCAGAATACGTCGGCCGCATGAAGAAACGCATGAGTCGAGAGCATATGCACCTAACCTTTGCGACATCAAGCGAAAGGCTTCAAGCTTCCTCGTTTTTTTAGAGCGCAGCTCTTAGAGGCCCGTTTCCGGCTTGAGCGGCGTCGGCGTCGCCGTCACCGTCGCCGTCGCCGTCGGCGTAACCGTGAGGTCACGTGACACCCCTAGGTCACGTGACCCCCTGAGGTCACGTGACCCCCTGAGGTCACGTGACCCCCTGAGGTCACGTGACCCCCTGAAGTCACGTGACCCCCTAAGGTCACGTGGCCCCCTGGTCACGTGAATTCTGGGGTCACAAGACCTCAGGGGTCACGTGACCTAAGGGGGTCACGTGACCCACCCAGGTCACGTGACACCCCTAGGTCACGTGACCCCCGAGGTCACGTGATTCCCTGAGGTCACGTGACCCCCAGAAGTCACGTGACCCCTGAGGTCACGTGACCCCCTGAAGTCACGTGACCCCCCTAAGGTCACGTGACCCCTTCAGGTCACGTGACCCCCAAAGGTTACGTGACCTCAAGGAGTCACCTACCCCTCAGTACGCTTCCATCTTCCTCCTCAAGAGCTGCGCTCTAACCGGCGTTACAGGGAATTGTAAACGGCTTTCATTTTTTCTTCTTTCGCTAGTTTGAAGAAAAATAAGCTTTTTTTTTTCTTTTGGAACTTCCTCACTTTTGATAACCGCCAAATTTGAGTCCGATGTATTCAGTGGAAACTGTATTATTACCGCGATGTTACATTTCTTTATGGTTATGATTACAATTCATTTTTAATTATATTTTATATTGTATTTATGGCAGAAGAGAGCCACCACCAAGACAAGATACAGGAAACAGAAATTGTGCACATATTTCAAGTTATCTGTTCTATTGTATGGTTGTCAGAGGAGCTTCATACACGCAATAAAGTCGATTCCGGTTTGAGATTAAGGAAGCTGGTCGCTATTTTTCCTAAACGTAGTTCCGAAGCAATTCGATATATTGGTGTCGCTTGAACGGCATCGCTAATCCACTATTCGCTCAAATGAACACCACCATTCGCTAAAGTGTTGTTCGATGAAAAATCATGGACGGAGCTTCAATTGCTAATACGTTGTTCGATCAAGTCTGTGCCTCCCAGGTCGTACCCAACTCAAAGTTTATCACGTCACATGGTAGTGTGTTGATACTTCAAGATTTATAGTTTCTACCATTTTGAAGTGAATAAAAATGTACCTGTAAAAAGTAACTTCACTTAATTACAAGTTACTGGAAAATGTACCTAAGGCACAGATACAGATACCGAGAAATTAAAGTACCTAGGTTCGTACCTCAGGTACAACGAAAGTACCTAGATACCGATTTACAGTGACTTGTACCTAGGTACTTTACAACCCTGGGGCAGAGGGTGATCTGAAAGTCTCGTGAGAGTTGCTAGCCCTCATCAGTAAAAGAATGTCGCTGCGGCCGATTTTCTCTGGTCGTTTGTTGGAATTTCAGAGACAACTATGTTTGAAGAGAAGGCTATTTAGCCAGAAATTTGTAACATTGTTGGTCAGAATACGACGAAGTGCCGAGAGAGCATTGTCAAGCGCGCGCACTTGGCTCGGTTGGGTACATGGTGGTTGGGTAGTTGCTCAGTGCATGGTAGGAAATCATCTACGCCATTAAATCACCCTTTATCACCCTCACAGGTGGTGGAGGTGCTTTAAATTCCTCGACGTCTCCGCTTCATAACCCCATTCTGGAGTTGCGAAATAGGCACATTATTTAAGCCATGTCACAAGAGACAGGCAATTCCAACGGCCAACCATCTGCTAGCGGGTCCAACGGGCAACTATCTGCTGGTACAGCACCGTCACACCGCCGATCAAGAGCCGACAACGGGCACTCCTCTTTTCAGTGGCTCACCGGACATCGACGTAACTGATTGGCTCAAGAGTTACGAAACGGCAAGTCATCACAATCACTGGGATGACAGCTTCAAACTGGCCAATGCAGTGTTGTATTTGACGGGCACTGCATTGCAGTAGTTTGAGAATCATGACAACGAAATCAACTCGTGGCACGCTTTCACAGCCGCCTTCTCAGACGGATTTGCAAAACCTGAATACCGTAAGCAGCAAGCGAAAGATAAACTCGCTCACCGATTTCAGTCCACCTCACAGTCTTCCACCTGCTACTTCGAGGACGTTCTCCGTCTCTGAAGTCGAGTCGATCCTCAAATGACAGAGGAAGATCGCATCCAGCACCTGCTCAAGGGGTTCTCACAAGATCTTTTCGCTATTGTCGCTCCCAAATCGCCTACGACGGTTCAACAACTCGTCATCGAGTGCAAGACATAACAGGAGCTACAGGGCACGCGCATCTCAAAGCCTCCTTTGATCGCCTACCAGAGGTATCTATTGCTTCTGTTTTTAATCTTGATCTACCGACGCTGATTCCCAATATTATTCGCGAAGAATCGCGATCATTTTTAGACCAGTGCCGTGTGTCTGCCGAAATTCCCCAACGTCGTCCCGAAATGCACAGCGTGCAGAAAGTTGTGCAGAACGAGCTCCGCGCTGCGTTGTGTTCATTTAAACCAGCGACCCCGACATGTACCTCTGCGCCGCCCGCACCTGCACTTGTATGCTCAATGCCACACGACCCGCAGCCGTTCTACCTACCGCCTCAATCCCCACTGACGTCGCGACCACACATTTCTCGCCGAAAATGTCGCATTTGGAGGACTAAAGAACACAGGCCCATCTGTTTATACTGTTGCGCACCCGGTCATATCGCCCGATATTGCCGCCGACAATCAAATGCAAACGAGTATAGACGCGTCCCTGAACCTCGCCCACGCTACTTTACCGATGACGACGCTCGGCCCTTTGATAACCTGCCTCGAAGTCAAGCCCCCTTCTCACATCGCGACAGCCGCCGAAGCCGATCTCCGTCTCCGTATCCTCGATGACAGCTTTCGCTGTCGCCCCTCAACGTCGCCGCTTCAACTAACCAGGCGTCAAACTGAAGCCAGCAGCCTGCGTCTCCCCAGGAGGACAGACTGCAGTAACAAATTGCTATACAAATCCTCCGACTGATGGCCAAACAACTGCTGCTGTTGAAAAATGGACAAACGCTCATAGCCGTCGTCGACACCGGTGCCGAGAAATCATTCATTTCTGAAAGTTTTCGCCGACGTTTTCGGAAAGTAATGACGCCAGCACCCGCAGGCTACTTACGTATGGGGAATGGGTAATTGGTTCAACATCTTGGCAGTTCTACCTCCTCCGTGATCATTGGTACAAATCATTACATTGAAATGTTTACAGTTCTCTCCAGCTGCGTGGTCGATGTAAGCCTAGGCTGGGACTTCTTGGCATCAAAGGATGCCGTAATCGACTGCGGAGAGCGTCAGCGCCATTCGAACTGTTTTAATATCAAAGGTTATCCTGAATCGCAACTCGTTCTCCTCCGAACTACAACTGACATAAACTTGCCTCCATTGACAGCTTGTGTCGTAACACTAGCGTCCAATTTGCATTTCCAAGACACTTACGGACTTGTTGAGCCACTACCTACCAGCTTCACGCAGAAAAGCTTGCTTGTACCCTACTCTACCGTAGCCGTCGTTGGAAACCGCGTTAATTGGTACCTTACAAATGTCTCCGCCATCCCAGTTATTTTACCTAGAGGAGCTGCGATCGCGATCATTCAAACTTACCAGCACAAGATTGACAATACTTTGTTAAATGCCAATTCCATTCCTATACCGGCATCAATTTCAAAGATGTGTGCTCCACCGCCCTAAGAAAACAGATGATTGACACCAATTTGCGCACGGAGCAACGGAACGCTCTGGTCGATCTTCTGGACACATACAGTAGTGATTTATTTGACTTCAACCGATCGCCGCTTTCAAAGACATCGGAAGTTCATTATCAGATCGACACAGGCCAGGCATCTCCTAGAAAGAGCCGTCCATATCGCATATCCCTTGCAGAAGGCAAAGTGCTCCAAGACCACGTTACCGATATTCTAAAGAGCGACATTACACAACCCTCAACAAGCCCTTAATCGTCTCCTGTGGTTCTGGTTAAAAAAAAAAAAAAAAGACGGCTCGTCGCGTTCCTGTATTGACTACCGGCTGCTGAACAAGGTCACTAAAAAGGACATTTATGTGCTCCCTCGCACGATGATATGCTGGATACACTTCAAGGCTCGTCCTTCTTTTCTTCATTGAACCTACGTAGCGGTTATTGGCAAATCCCGGTTGCTGAAACAGATAAGCCGAAGACTGCATTTGTTACCACGCGGTCGGTTTTTTTTTTCAATTTATTGTGATGCCTCTCGGGCTATGTAATGCTCCAGCGACGTTTGAACGAATGATGGACACGATACTTCGTGGCATAACCTGCCTCTGCTATCTCGACGACGTCATCGTTTTTTCCGCAACATTCTCAGACCACCTACGCCGTCTCCGCCAGGTCCCAAACTGCTTTCGTGCCGCTAATTTGCAATTGAACTAAAAAAAATGCAAGTTTTCAGCTCACGAACTTAAAGTGCTGGGCCACCTTGTCAGTTCCGACGGGATCCACCCAGACCAAGCCAAAGTTCAAGCTGTCTCCGACTACCCCATACCTTACAAATAACGTGTTGTCAAACTGTTTATTTAATCATTTTTGTCTATTTATGGCGTTAATTATAAGTTTTTTGTTTTTGTTTTTGTATTTATTCTTGTTAACCGATACTTTGCTTTCTAAGCGACAACTTTTTAGCAATTTATTACTGTCAATTTATTATTTGCTTTTCTGAAGCGACCTATTATGTATAATATTATTTATTTGCGTGTGATTTTATTATTACTGCTTCTTTGTTTTCTTGTATTTTTTGTATCATATTATTATTTTGTGGACACGATATTGACTCCATTATTTTCTGTACGCTTATTGCTGTATGCTGCTGAGCTATGCACAGGGTGCTGGGTCCTCGCCAGGTAAAATGTGTTTACCTTTTCCCCTTCACACGCAACTCAAAGAGTCCAAATAAAGATTATTATTATTATACCAAAAAACCAGACAGATATCCGGGCTTTTTTTGGACTTTGCACCTACTTCCGCAAATTTATTCCGCGTTTCTAGGATTCCGCCGAACCACTTAACCTGCTGCTCATGAACGGCGTCACATTTCAAATGGGGTTCAACGCAAACAGCAGCACTCTAGTGTCTGAAACATGCCTTACTATTGATCCCAATTGTCGGTCATTTTGTAAACGGGGTTGAGACAGAAATTCGAACGGACACTAGTGGATATGGAATCCGAGCTGTCGTCGGCCAGGTTGTAAATGGCAGTCTTCGCGTTATTGCGTACGCCAGCCGAGCTCTCAGCAAGTGTAAGCGAAATTACATTATCACGGAACCTGAATGCCTAGCATTCATTTGGGCGATCTTGAAATTTAGACCCTACCTATATGGCACACACTATAATATTGTCACTGACCAACACGCAATTGCTGGGTTAGCCTTAAAGATCAGACTGGCCGCCTTGGACGCTGGTCGCTGAAGCTTCAGGATTAGAGTTTCACTGTTTTATACAAATACGAAAAGCGGCATCTTGATGCAGTTGGCCTTTCACGTTGTCCGCGCCCTGCGACACTTCGCTTAAAGCTCCTAGTGGCCACGTGTTTCCCATCACTGTATTGAATACTATCGACATCGCAGCTGCCCAAGCATTCGATCCCACTTTGAAGCCTTTAATTTATTGATTGATGGGAATCCCTGGTTCCGCCACAAAGCGTACACAACACCGAGCTCGCCTCTTCCCTCTTCGTGATGGGATCCTATACAGAAGAAACTACGAGCCACATGGACGGACCTGGCTGCTCGTTGCTCCTTGGAACCTTCAACAAGACCTTGTGCGAGCTCACCACGACGACCCTATTGCAGGACACCTCGGCTTTGCAAAAACCCACTTCCGGGTACGTGCAAGCTATTTTCGGCAAGGCATGTCTCGCACCATCAATAAGTACACTCGAACATGCCCCCCCCCCCCCCCCCTCTCAGATGTACAAGACATGCACCACGCAGTCATCCGACCCTCTTCAATCCATTATTCCACCCGATCGACCGTTCCCAAAAATTGGAATTGACTTCTTGGGTCCCTTCCCCATGTCTGCTAGCAATAACCGAATGATGATTGTCACCGTGAATTACTCAACTCGTACGCCGAGACAGCTTGCGTCTCAGCCACCACTGCTCATGAGGCTGCGAAGGTTTTTTCTGCACCAGATCCTCCTACGACATGGAGCTCCTCAGGCTATAATATGTGATCGGGGCACCCCATTTATTGCTAAACTTCTCGACGAACTTCTTCGCCTATGAAACACAGTTCACAAACTAACCAGCGCCTATCACCGCAAACCAATGTGCTAACAGAACGATTCAAACGCACGCTGTCACAAATGATTTCCATATACGTTGCAGAAAATCAAACACAACGGGACGTTATGGTACCATATGTTACTGTCGCCTAAAATACCGTTCGTCAGGCCACGACGGGCTTCTCCCCATATTATCTGCTATTTGCCCGTCACCCCGCCACCACTGTTGACACCGTATTGCCCTTTGTGCCTGATTCTACTATGTCATCTTATCGATCGGAGGTGTTGACGGAAAAGGCCCCCTTTTCACCTGTGAGGGTGATAAAGAGTGATTTAATGGCGTAGATGATTCGCTGCCATACACTGAGTAACCATCCAACCGAGGCAAGTGCGCGCGCTTGACGATGCTCTCTCGGCACCTCGTCGTCTTCTGTCCAATAATATTAGCATCTTGACATTCGCGGCCATCACTAAGATGATTGAAGCCGGTGAACTCACACTACCGGGAGAAATAATCTAATAACACGCTCGCTACCGCGTTGCTCTGTAACAGTCGTTTCTTCCACTCGCGGCAGACAGACAAGAATAGTTTGTTTCACTTGTTCCATTCGTCTTGCCAACTAACAGTTTACAGGTCGTAATTAAAAGAGGCACTCTCTCCTCATCGCAACGTAGTATAATTGTTCTGACTCCTAAAAACTTACCCACACCATGGCACATTGAATGGAACCATTGGCTGCAGCGGAACTGAAAACCACGGTAATTTCCAATACAGCACTAACTTCTCTTTATGCGAAATGTAGCATAAACCTCTATACATGAGGAATGTTCATAGTACTGCAAAAACTAAAAAGTTAGAAAAATATATACAACTTGCGATTTCACAACCCACAGTACCAGTACCATGTTATTCGGGTTGGGATTTATTGTTTTGTTGAACTCCCACGATGGCGAACCGATTCATTTATTTTAAAAGGAACAAATAGTTAACATAAATAGTGCAGCTAACCCGCCAGACAGGCATTCGTCGTGGTGATCAATGCTTTCTAACGTCTGCCTAGAGCAGACAACATATTCACACAAGCGATTATTTAAATTTAGGCCGTACGCTTGTAACACAATTCGATCTTCACCGAAGCAACGGACAGTGCTGTGCCAGTTTCCCCTAAAACTGTTTTCCTACCGGCATTATGCGACAAAGTAGACAAAAGAATTTACACCGTCGCGCGTGCGAACGTGGAGAGCCTATTGGTCGGCCATGCCTCTATCCACTCTTTGATGTTGATGATAATAGAGCGACAGTAGCGCCACCTCTAGGTCGATTTCGAGGCCAATAGAAGACAAGCCCAAAATAGGGAACATTCCCTTCTCAAGATATAGGTTAAAAATATGTTTCAAAAGACGAGCAAACATATGCCAAAAGGCCTAATAATAAAATTGGGTATGCTGTCAATCCCCGTTGAAAACTTGGGTTTTAATATTCAAATAGATTCAACAACTTGTGTGTCATTTTATTTGTTTAATTTATTTAATTATTTATACGACTGGTCCTTGTTTAGACCATTGTAGGAATGGTTAAATTCATGAGGTTACAAAATAGCCAACAAACAAACAAACACAAGAACCAAATGACACTAATATGTCACAAAAGGAAAAACATGCAAGTAAATTCAATCAAAATCTTCACTCAACATTGAAATGTTTTCGTACAGAATCAAGAAATGAAATTAGGAAACTAGAGCTAGTTATTTCAGCGGGTTAGTGCGAGAAAAAATTGAGTATTGGAAAGCATTATTTCGCGGCAATGGCTCAATGATATAATACAGATGTTGGCTACGTGTATTGGAGCGTGCACAAAATGATATATACTTTTCCCGATTGATGTCGATCATGCCATGAATTATATGGAACAGCAGCTTCAATCTGTTAATAGAATTTCTCGTGCTAAAAAAGTGAAATCAAATAAGAAGTATGAACTATTGTCAAAACTGTTTATTGCACCAGCAGTTTTCGAACAAGAATAGCAGGAACTGAAACAATCAAAAACGACTTGATGTGTCATTTGATAAAGACAGAAACCTAGGTAATTCCCATAAGCGTAATTGTTGTGCGTTGTCGAGCATGTGGTGTATAGGGTAGCGCCAGAACGCCTAAAGATTTTAGTTAACGTTTTTTTTAGCATTAGATAAATGCAATAATTTAACAGACTGATATGCTTTCTTCACAAGGCAACCATAAGAATAAAATTTAACGTACCAAACTTTCAGTCCAGTTCTCTTGTGCATTCGATTCTAGTGCGACATTACACGAAACAGGCGCTTTAGCTCCCTCGAGAGCCAGCTAGGATCTTGGATGTACGGACTTGTTGTTTCAGAATAAACTGTGCATTGCATTAGTTACTCCCGGAATATATTTAGAAGCGGCCAAATCAGCGTTTTTGTCCAATCAGCGTTTTGGTTTATGGGCTTTATATTTGCAAATAGACACCATCTCATTGATAGGCAAACCAAATAAAGATTTTGCTTCAACATGGCCGCCGAGGTAACCCGCGGAGCGTATTCACGGCTTCCGTAGCCGCCCGTCACATCCCTCCTGCAACTGAAACCCCCGAAACATAGAAGACTTAACTTAGCCGTGGTTTACAACCGAGACTCTACTTGGACACAATGAGTATGGAGGTTAGATCTATGACGTCCGATCGATAACTTCGTTCCCAAATGTTGACCCGGAGTTGGCCTATAATCCGCTCGCTGCATCCAAATGTCCGTAATTGTAGGGTACGCAAGAGACATCGGGGAAAATTTTCAGAGGATCAAACTACCTGTTTAGGAGGTAATCATTGTGTACGGAAGAGGAAATATACACAACAATTGACCTGAGTTGAGAAAACCGCTTTGCTACCGAGTCGAAATAAAACATATATGTACAGGGTGTTTTAAACACAAAATATACACAAGGATGAAATGAGTTTGCAGCTGGGTTTTGATTAATCGATAAACCGTCATATGCAAAATAGAGTTGTATAAACAACACAGTGGAAGCTGACGTCTACTGTGAGCCTTCCTGGTAGTCGATACCGTGTCTTTCAACGCCGCGACGTCTTTCTTTTGACCGTTTATTTTTGTCTTGTTTACGAAGCTTTCCGCATCTAGAGAAGGCTTCTCAGAGCATCTCGAGACTCTGTGTCAAACCTCCTGGCTCTTCCATTTTTTCTCCTTATTTTTTCTGTCTCGAAAGTTTTCGGCAGCTCGCCAACTCTCACCATGGTACGGGACACGCACGACGTGAACTTCTAAGTCTGAGTTTGCTTCAATAAGGATACACGAAACTGTAACTTAAAAGCTCTGACAGCGTCTCTACTCGTTCTCAGAGCAAGAATAAAGAACGCTCTGCGCATTATTATTGCGTAGCGCGAAGTACAGCCATACAGATACTAAATAGCTCCACGCGAGCAGGTGTTTTTTATTATTATGTTTTTTTGTGTTTTTTTTCTGAGGAGCGTTTGTCTGGTGGCTTACGTTCGAACTAGCGCTGACGTGAGGACTCGTCTATGTGAAGAAGGTAGGTGGGAGCCCATCAACGCGAAGTACCAATGTCATTTGCACCCGTGTCACCATAAAAATTGCACAGAAAACCGGGTAAAGATTGGAAAGCAAGCTTGCTCGCTTTTGAAGGGTCATACACCGCTTTTTGACAAGGTCGCAAAAAATAAGAACTTACGAAAAAAAAAAAATATCGAGAGTAAAACAATAAAAAAAATGTTTAAACCCGCTGAAAAACTGGTTCATGGTTATTTTGATTCATTGTCTCTTCTCGCCCTCGAACGAGTAGTGACCGAGCTTGCCGTTTCGAGAATCCTTTCCGCCTTTCAATTAGACCGCGGTGACACAGGTGCAGATGATTACGGCAGTTCGCGTTGATGGGCTGCCCCCTATTTACACAACGTGGAGAAGTCCTGACGCCAGCACCACTGCGGACGCAAGCCACCCGTCAATCGCTCCCTAAAAGAAAAAAAGACATTCCGGTCGCGTGTAGTTATTTCGTATTTCCATGACTTGGGCCCTAAACTCGTCAAACGCAAAGTATGAGCCGAAAGTTGGCGGAGCGTGCAGATTGGGCGTGAGCGACAAAAACGCGAAGTCATCGTCCTGATTGTCCAATCGGTGCGCTCCGTCAACTTCAACCCCAACTTGGCGTTTGACGAGTTTATAGGGTTCCTGCACTTCTTTTTAAGATTTGGTTGTTGGAGGAAAAAAACGATGCTTTTTAGGGCGTTTGAAACGTGTACATATTAATAAAGGGAAATAAAGCTAATAAAGAAAGCACCTACATAATCTCTAATTTATCACAAACCAACAAATAACTGCAGCCTTTTTTTTGTAATATGTGTGTTCTCTTTAGCCTGACACCCATTGCCATGTGAAACTGTAACTACGAGTGGCAATAATATTTTTTTTATGATTTTGTATCTTGCTTATTTCTGTCACTGCTAAAGAATATAAAGAGGCCGCGAGTATGTCAAGCCGTTTAGCGGGGCATTTCTACGCGGCCTGTACCATTGTATGAATGGAAAAATAAAGTTATTTATCAGAAACGTTCCGCAGGGATCTGAACTTTCCTTACTGTGGCTCAACGCTAATATAGTTTATATGCGGGTTATGTGGTCTTTGGAAAAAAGCGCCACACGCTGATATTTTGTGGGGCGCCAAGCTTACGTTGTTTTGGTTTCATTAATATATTTCTTAGTTTTGGTATGGCAGACTCTACAGTCTGTACGTTAGTGCTTCGAAATTATTTTAGACGGTTTTAAAAATACAGTTTCTTAACTTGTCTTTCTGCGATTGAATATACTGGTGAGGGCTGAGGGTAAAAGCATGGAGTGAAAAGAACAATTACTTACCTCACTTAATATGAGAATGAAAAGAAATTAATAACTTGTTTTATGCAATCTGCGCGGTGTTTCACCTATGTTGAATGACTTCTGCAGAATGCTGCCAGCGGATGTCAGAATCGCCGACGGCAAGCCGTCATGGAGCTTAACGGACGATCTTTTTGACTGCGCTTCCTACAGCGAGTGTCGTGTTTGTCTAGAGTACAGTCTTGAAAGTGAGAATTTTTAAAGTAACAAAGCATATAAACAGGAAATAAAAGGAACAATGTAACATGTAAGGGTAGTTGGTATGAAGTGAAAGTCTAGGGAAGGAACAGCGGCAAAAAACTTGGAAAGGAGAAAAGAAACACACACGACAGCGCCGTTCTGTCGTGTGAGTTTCTTTTCCCTTGTCCAAGTTTTTTGCCGCTGCTTCTTCCCAACGAAATAAAAAAACTCCAAACGTCCGGCTTTATTTCTTTTCTCCCGGAGATAACCGGCCGAGGCATCGATTTTTCTGTCGTCTTACTGTTAGCATCTGTCGCCAGCACATAAAACAAGGCGAGCTCCGTTAAGGAGCTCGCCGAAAAATGCTGCGGAAGATCACACAGACCACGTTCTTCCCTTTTTTTTTTAATTTTAAACGAGTTAAGTTTGTTTGTTGACAATTTTAATGGTAAATTGTATTCCCCTAGCCGCACCTTTATAGTAAATCGTAGCGCGATACGTCAAGAAATTGATTTTTGCGGGCTGCCTAAATTAGCTCGGAAGCATTAGCGTGCATGCTGTAGACATCCTATTTTTTCATTGAATAACACGGTGAACATTTCGTTTTCCGACTTTTAAAAGTTGAGACAGTATATTTTTACGGCGGGCGCGAAGCAGATCTATTTGAGATGTGCCAACCGATTTGAATATTTCAGTGTTACACTTGTATACTGGGTAATAAAATTCATAATGATGAATTTTCCTGCCTACACTCACGTCCACTGCGGTGGTCAGCGTTACGTTGGCGCACAAAGCTTTTTCTACTTTTGGTGCCCCTGTCTTTAATAATAAAAAAAACATTATCAGTCGTTGCGGAAAGAGCCTATATACAGTTTTCTTTTTTTAGCAGCACCAAATTTAAATATAGGTAAGATTTGCATTAGGATACTTTTAATTTTTGGATTAGCTTACCCAACTTGGCGACTAATACAAACACGGTTTTTTGTGGAATGAGACACCTAATTAATGGAGATATTTTGACTAACATTTTTCGAATAATGCTTTTTAGAGGGGATATCTCAATTCTAAAATTGATGCCTAACCTCCAGGCGGTATGCACCAACCGCAAGCTGTAATAAACATGCAGACATTTGGGCGTAACTGGCGGAGTTATTTTAGTTCCGAAGGCTTCTTGTAATCGATACTAATTTAGAAAGAAAACCACAGTGCAGGCCCTATCTCCACCCTCGTGTAGCTTCACAGTAACGACGTCACCTGTGATGAGAGCACCCCCATCTAGACTACCGCGGTATGTTTATCTCTTTTTTCTTTTTTTTTTTTCCTGTGTAAGTTGTAAATCTTGGCGACTGCTGTCGGCGTGTGAATTAGTCATCATGCAACAGGTAGCGCGCTTCGACCCCTGCCTTTCACAGATGCGATAGAAGCTGTTTCTGTGTTTCTGCACAAGTGTGAAAATAGCGTTAGGGATCGATGAATGCCGCGTCATCCGCAGCTTCGGTCGTAGAAGACACAGCATAGTGGGCGCCGACAGCTGACGCCAGACAGGAGGGCAATATGCTACTTTCCCGGTGTGCAGTGCCTTTAGCTGATAAGTATTTATTGTAGAGTGTACTATGCAAGGCTCCAAAATTTCTGCAGTAATATATTGCTGAATTAATGCGCCACGGCGCGGAGCTTGGAAGTTTCGGTACTCTGATAACCTTATTCAGTTTTTCGTAATAATGCATAGTGTTTGTCGTGAAGAACCCGTCACTACCTTGAGGTGAGCGACAAAGATGTGTGCAGGTAAGCACATGAGAGCAAGCCAAAGCAGCACCGAAAGAGAACTTGGAAGGGTACATAAGATGACCAAGCTTTCACTCCATGAAGGCTCGAGCGGAACCTGGCTTTGAGCAGAGCCTCAGCAGGATCCACGAAACGGGACCACACCGGCCTTTCTTGATAATATATGTCGCAAAAAAGTGCCTATCGCATACTGTTGTATAGCAAGAGGTGTAATTAGGGACGGAGTTTTTTCTCGAAATGAGCTTCAGTTACTCTCCATGGCCCCGGGTGCTACCTGGGGTATCGTTGAATGACAGCCGTGGCACTTTCTAGCTAACAGCTATCACGACAATTGCCAGAATACATTAAGAATGCAAGAATGCACTAGAGAGGCTTAAGGCTGAACTCCATCGAGCGAATTGTGCGACGAATAACCGACGAAAATCGCTCGACGGAACGGTCGCTTTGCGCGCGACGTAGCAGCCACTGTGTTGATGTCAAGAGCGGAGCAAACGTCGCCGGACAAATATCGATTTTTCGCAGCATATTCCTGTCATGGAGTTCCGCCTTTATTAACGTCCTTCACGTCGTTCGCATTTTCTGTCTTGTATTAAAGTCCCTTGATAAAACGCACACACATCGAGAGGCTTTATCTTTTGTGGTGAAGCGGCGCACCCTGGTGGAGATATCTGGCAAACGGCGATTATGCCAGTCTTATCAGTATACATAAGTCTATGTCCAGGCCACGGTGGAAGAAACACAGTTAGGTGATGACTCTGGCCGCTCTTCTTGCCTAAAGTTCCTGTAAGGCTCCCTAGGGGAACCAGAGTTGAACGACTGTTTTCCCCGTGCCACCACGCCGCTATTCGCCGAGATTCCATCACGTAAAGAGCCGGATCAAGTGCCGTGCAGGAAAGTAGACGTTGCACGCGCCCCGGCGTACGTTCCTTTGCTTTTGAGCGCGCCGCGCGCCTCGAACGCGCGGCGCCGCTATTTGCCGAATTCAGTCACGTGAGGAGCAGACTCCGAATGCCGCGCAGGAAAGCCGGCGCTAAGAATGTGAACGCGCAACTCCGGCTCCCATAGGGAGCCTATACAGGAACTCTAGTATTGCCGGGAGCGAGAGACGAGATCGCGTTCGGAGTTAGCGTCGAACCAGCAGCGTTTAGTTCCGCGCAGCCGCGGAGGGCCCTGAGGTATGAGGTCCCTCGGCGGCCACGGTGTCGGCGGCGTAGCGTGCTCGCCTTTTTCGCGGTGTGATGGTGCGGTGCTGGTATGCGGCCAGTGGCTGGCCTCGTGTTTTGCTTTGGTGCTCTGTCGATCACAGGTGCCGCCGTCGTGCATGAAGGTGAGCCTTAACCCGAAGAAGAAGAAGGAAGAGAACACAGATTTACAGACTCTGGCGACTTCGTGGCGGCGTGGCGGCGGTGAGGTACAACAAGAGGCGGTGAGCGATGGAATGCAGAATCACCGCTGGGAGAATTAACCGGAGCGGTTGGTGTGGGAGGGACCCGATACTTGGGTGCCATCTATCCCCGTGCGAATGAAGCGCTCGGTGTGCCGAACATAATGTGGACGCCGGGTCGGACAGAGAGGCATCACCTAAATGTGTTTCTATCACCGTGGTCCAGCCTAGAGTGAACTAGAAAGGATGAATAGCACCGGAGTGCTATTTCTGAAGTTCCGCAGGTGTAAAAAGTATTAGAGGGCGCTACGAGCGAACTGGCTTGTATTTGGGCAGTTTGATACTTTAGACCCATGTTACGGATAAAAAAAAACCAGGAAGCTGGATGGCCAAAAAGACATGCTTTTCGTTTAAGGCTCGTCAAATTATGAGGCGCTGGAGAAATGCAGGAAGGGTCTTAGAACGCACCTCGTATCGCCGCAGCGGTACCAGGCGCGTTCTAAGGCCCTTCCCGCATGCTTTTCAATGAGCGGAAGGCGAACAAAAAGAGTTCGAAATAAGGACTTAACGCAGAAAGCTGCATTAAGTCCTTATTTCGTCGTCACGACGCCGTCTTCGTCGTCACGGCGTCACGACGAAGACAAACGTCCCGACGAAAATCCAGGTGAACCAAGCTACTTGATCGCACGCCACCACGGCATCTTTCACATTCCCACCTTCATCCCACCTTTTTAGGGAATTACCGTAGAATTTTGAGCAGACAACGCGCGTGCACACCACGAGCGCTCTCACAAGATCTCGTTTGAAAGCATGCCGTGGTCGCTCGTGAATCCATGGAACGCGAGCGTGTGTTTTCATATCAGAAACTCTGGAACCAATATTTCTAAAGAGGTAAACTGAAAGCATGAGCGAATGCCTGTAGCTCGCCGCACTCAATATTTTTTAGTTCCCTGTATCTAGGCAACATGGTCAAAGGTAGCTGGCCGCATGCATGAACGCCCATTCAATGCTGTTCACGCGCACTCGTCCTCCTGCCAAAAGTCGCGCAGAAAGTTGTCGGCAGGTGTTACAGCAAGTAGGCAGAACATTTTCTGTGAAGAATGTCCACCATTTGAATTCAAGGTTAATCTGCACCCTTTTGTATATTCTTATTTATTTTTATTTTTTTATTTACTCGTGTGCAGCATAGATAGGACCGTTGGGCTACTTTTTAGTTTCCCCAAACAATAATATAAATATTATTCGTCGCGAGAAAGTGCTTTTGCCAATTTTGGAGTAACCTTAGAGAAGGGCGCGTTTATTCTCATCTTATTATGGTGTTACGAATAAGGTCTCTGCAGGTAATGAGGGGGTATTTACCAACTCGCAGAGCCTGCCTAATCCCATTCATTTCATAGATTCGCGAGAAATCGGCCAAAGAAGTACTCTTGTTTCGTAAGCGGACACCGCGCATGCAATGGAAGCGGTTTGAATCGGTGATTGTGAAATTACATATATACTCGAGCCTATGCTGTCCAGGGAAATGAGTAATAACGTTAGTTTAAGCTGACCGTATATGTTTTATAGAAAATATAATGAACAAAAACCAAAAGTACTCTCGAAGTTTTAATGTTGGAATTATTTAATTCAACATACATTAAAGAAGAGGAAAGATCATTAGTTTTATTACCAAATCTACTTGTCTGTATTTTTTTGTACTTAACATTATGAAGAAAAAACAGATTTTATTATATAAGAACTGTATAGCTCGGCGGTTTACACATTTATGGCAGAATTTTCAAACACCATTTTGAGGTATAGATATATATTTTGACTTGTTTGTCATCATGAGCTCTCAATGCAGGCTTTTCAAGCGCACTAATTTTTTTTTTTTCGTCTACGGAGTTTTAGTTTTGAAGTTATCTTTGTACATTTTGCCGAAAAATCAACGTAGGAAATCTACAGCGTTTAGGAGCTCGTCTCGCAGACAATTCGGCGTCGAAGGAAAGGCACGCAGCCACGTGTGACGCCACTCGTGTGACGTCACACGTGACTGTGGTGTTATGACCCTATCGACCTGCTATATATGGCGGAAAGATTTTCGGATAAATTTAGCGGAAATGTTTCCGCCAAATTTAGCAAAAACTTATTACGCTAAATTAGCGGGTCGATAGGGTTATGGGGTCGCACCTGACGTCATGTGACGTCCTGTCACACGTGACTACCAACTAGACAACGCACACGCCCTTCACGGCTTGGGAGCGAGCGCGGGTTAACACGAGATGGCTTTGAGAAAGGAGCCCGATAACGCTATCACTGTCCAGGCGTTCCCCCAATTTTATTTTTTAATTGAAGCTCTGGTCTACCGCATGCAATTTTTATAAAAATCAAACTTAAAAAGTAAAAAAAAAAAAAAAAAACTTTTTTGCCCTCCGGTTCCACTAAGGCAGCACTCACCAAATTTGGGCCGCCAACAAATACACAATTAAATTGTTGACAACCCATGAAACCACCAACAATTGATCTGAGCACGGGGTTCACAACGCATTCTCAGAACGACCCCCACCTTTGTTTTTAAAATACCTGCTGAAATCTTGACGCTATTGAATGCAAGATGTGGTGGTGTTTTAGAATTTCATCCTAAGCTTAGCCTCAGCAGCAACGGACTCAACTATGTCCGAAAGTGATTACCATCTATGCTGCCTGGTCACATCTTGGTTCGTTTACGTTTAGTTTGTAACACTCAAGCAAAATAAAAGCAAAACAAATAAGTCTCCAGATAAAATGTCTTGAAATTCATTTGCGAGGGGTGTTTGCCGCTTGTTTGAGCAACGAAACAACGCATTTCGCTACGGACGAGCACATACAAGTGATTGATCTAGAAAGAAGAGAGAAAAAAAAATACATTACCGCCGTACGAGAGATGAACTTGGTTTGGCTGTTTCCTTGAAATTTGAAATTTTCGCGCACCGCCGACTGCAATAAGGTTGAAGATCAGGGTAATGATGACGAAAATCCAGCGGCTTGAGTGCGGTCCGAAGCGTCGCAACATGGCGATGCACATGGTATCGTTGTCTCCGCTTATGGGCATCTGCACGTCTGACTTTTATTTGGTCCAACGTGTAAGTGAATGAGGGGAAAAGGTCGCGTCCCGATAAGACACGTTCTGACAGTTGTGGCGGTTCCCGCGCTCATTTACCAACCTTCAACTCCGTCAACGTCACCCCGTGAGCCTTAGTGAAAGAACGTTTACGCGGACGTAGTAAACGACACCTGCTATGCTTTCAGAGGCATATTTGGTAGGCTGGATGTGACGTTTCCGCCACTTCCGGTTGTTTTGAACGTCTTTTATTCCGTTCAAAGGCAAATATTTAACGAAGTTAAGGAGTACCCCGGAGTTTGGCGATATGACGTACCACCGGACTTCAGGGGCAGCGGAGAGGATTCGTAGTAGATCGTATTGGGGCTGACGAAGCCCGATAACGATACGATGCGAGCGCAAAGGCGCTGACATGGTATTGCTATCGGAGAAATTGTATCGATCTGGCTAAAGGTTTTTATTTAAGTGATGACCAATTTCTGTGGTCGTTGTTGCGTCGATGAAACAGCGCATAACTCATTCCGCCGGACTTTGGCCTCCGTCATGACAATGACGTTTTGTGCGGTTGTACGATTTGCACGGTTTGAATTAAACTTTTCCACATAAAGACGACACAAGGCTGGAAAAACTCGAAATGTGAATAACGTCTGGAAAAGAAACTGCGCCTGCTTCACTTCCTTCTCCGCGTCTGATGTTATTTACGGAGGACGCATGAACGGTAACGCAGCTCCCCTTCCAAACTCTAAGCATAGTTCGAGTATTCGTCGCTGCGTGAGGATGGCTTGCGCACGCCCATGTTTTTATTTGACAATGGTTTATTTGCGTATGCCTTATTACATCAAACGTGAGCGTCCGTAAAACGTGTTGCGTGGACGTCCGTGAACCATCTGAATGTGCGAATACGAAGGTTCAAAGACATGAACTGCTTGAAGGGGGCTCGATCAGGTTCACCGATGTCCAAGAACCGCGTAAATGTTCTTTTCAACAGCCGAACGTGAAGATGAGCGTTTTGTCTGTCTTTGTGAAAATTTATTGCAAGACTGTAAACTACGCATACTGACAGTTACTCATAGCATGACGGCTACTCATAGCGTAGCAAGGCTCGAGAATTTTATCGTTCTTTAGCCAGTGAGGTTGAGGTATCGGCTAATAAGGACCCCGAAGAACAAATCACGAAGCTAACATCGAGATCATAATGAGCCATGACCTGCGTTTCTTCATTGTGAGTGACTTCAGCTGTGATCGGTTAATGGGCATACGAGCGACAATAAAGGCTGGTTCGCCCACACAGGTGCACCTATTTCCGACCGGAGAGTCTTAAAAACCGGTTGTGACTCTCTCAGTCACAGACAAACGCAAGTTTGTAAACCAGACTTAAGTGTACCATGGCGAAGACCTTCGTCAACGCAGCGTCTAAACAGATGGTGTGACCTCCAACTGCTTAGGGCTGGGGACTGGGAGTGGCGTACTATCTGCATACCCTTCGTAGACAATCTGCGAAAGCTTGATAGTCGTATAGACTTCTCGGCAGCACTGACGGTCAAGGCAGTGAGAGTCGTTCGCTTATTTACAGCTGGCCAACTCCTGCACCTTATCTTTTAGCTTGGAACGCTAGATTAATCTTATCATTGTAGAATCCCAACCCCCTGCTGTTGGCATTCAGACGAAAGAAAAGGGGAGCGAGAAGAATATTTTCAGACTGAGTCATGTTTTCAAGCCTGTACAAACTGGATTAAAATAGCATGAACTTGACAAGGACAAAAAAGGCACACGTACGACAGGACTGACGTACCTGTGCCTCTTTTGTCCTTGTCAAGTTCGCGCTATCTTAGTCATGTCTAATACGAACCAACTAGCCCAACCAAAAGTCGTCTTACTGCACACACACTTTTCGAAAGCTTTTTCGCCATCTACAGGCTAGATATAGATCCCTTTCGAAATACTGCCTTCTGTTGGCAGCTGTGGAATCCGTACGCATTGGCGGAATGCGGTCGAAAAACGCAACCCGCAACGTGACGGCACACTTTGAAGCGTAGTGTAGAGTAGAAGAAAAAACGAACACAAGAAAAGTAGATGAGCGCAGTGACATTGCACTTTCGATTCTGTTCGGCTCGTCGGCTCCCTTCGTTGGCCGCGCTCCGACGTTCGCTATCTTATGGAATGACCTGCACGTTTCATAAGGCCAGTTGTTCCGCCATTATGCACTGGTTGGTTCCGACCTTCTAATAATAGGCACGCGAATTTCGAAAGGGATCTATATTT
Source organism: Ixodes scapularis (assembly GCF_016920785.2). Lineage (NCBI taxonomy): Eukaryota > Metazoa > Arthropoda > Arachnida > Ixodida > Ixodidae > Ixodes > Ixodes scapularis. The sequence continues at coordinate 58,156,748 of NW_024609882.1, forward strand.
ACAGCAAAATTTAGAAAGGCACGGGGCGGAACCAAAGGACCAGGACAATTTTCAACAATCACATTCAGCGCGCTGGAGTCTTTGTCTTCTAAGCTAAGGAATGCGCACTGACCACCCGCCGTAGAATCTAGTCTGCGAAATATCTGACGTCACGCATGCGTTCACTCAAAAATATAGCGCTAGGGTAAGACGAGCCGAGGAGGAGGAAGCAGACGGAACGCTGGAGAAGAGAAGGGGAAACCTCCTTCACTCTTTAGCGTTCCGTCTGCTTCCTTCTCCCCGGCCCGTCTTACCTTTGCCCTACCTTCATGAGTTGCAACGGACCAGAAGAGGTTTTCGCCTGGGAGCTAAGCTCTGGACTGAGGTACGAGGGCAGCTCTGTTGAGATGCACTGCGAATTAGAAACTATAAAATCTAGAGCCGCGAAAGATCGCGTTTATATGTCGGTGTCTTAGCGCTTATAACCGAGATTTGAATATTTTAATTAATAGTAAATGAGTAGAAGAGGAACTAGGGAGACAGGGTGCTCGTGATTGGTCCTTGCTCGATCCAATGCGCTACAATCGCATTCATGTAAACACAAGGTGCGACCGTATTGCATCGAATCCAGATATGACGTTTGAAATTGATGTATAAGGGGAAAAAGCAGAGGAACTGGGCGCGTGTAAATGGCTCCCCCTCAATTCGATGCGCTACTTTAGTATCCATGTAAACGCAGCCTAGCGTCGCGTCATTGATAAGATGGCCTGCGTCACTTCCATACATCTCTGTTATATAAAGACAATTGCTTATGTAGTTATACTATAAGACGGTGCCTGCCATTATTTGAGCACATTTCGTCACTGCTTATGTATGGGGAAAAATTAAATTGTCTTTTCTTTTTTTATGCGAATCTTATTTAAACGTTTTCGAGTAAATTCAATTTTGTGTTAAGAGTAAGTCAAATTAATATCATGTTCCTCAAAACACTTCACGTTTTCCCTGGATAATAATGCTTATTGACTTTTTACTTTTTTTTAAAATAAGCCTAGACTTATTTACATTGTATTACAAGCAACTAGACTCATAAACCGGGAAATTCGGATTTGCAGTCTAGAGTAAAACCGTTTGGTTACGCGGGTCTTCACTTTTTTGTTTTGGCCATTAATTTGTAGAAACAGGCCAGCATCCAGAGGTAGTGGGGGAGGCGCGTCCTGCTTAAAGCCCCTTGATAAAATTCAGACTCTTGTACTCACCTGTATTGAATTAGGTGCAAACAAAAGGCAAATATTTTTAAAGCGGTTTATAAAATCAATTTTCCTCCTCACCAGCAGTCAAGCAAGAAAGATGCGCTACCTGACCAAGAAATTAATCACTTTTTATTGGGATGAGGTTGGAACGAATTTCTGAAAGTGAATAATTAGTACTTTGTTTATACATGTTTTTTATGTGTGATAATATCACGAAATCCTCTATAATGGGCGACCAACGCAGCTCTCCCCTCTCTACGGAAGCGCGCGTACCAAAAAATCACGAGTACGTCACAGTTGGGCTGTGCGAAAAATATCACGTGACCACGGTTAGGGAAAGGTATATCCGCCCGGTGCCGCCACGGTTTACCCTCAGATACGGCGTGCCTCTGGTGCCGTTGATCGGTTCGTGTACGTGTGGATTTATCTTATACCTGTTTTTTAACCGATCAGAATCTAAAAGTTTCGACGTTTTTATACTTTATTTTATCTTATATGCGAGCTAAGATCATAGATGAAGCTATACGCGCGTGAAGTTAACCCGAAGAAATGCACGAGCGTGCATTGCAAGAGAGGAATGCACTGCGCGTCTAGCATTGCCTTCGCTCGCGCGAAAACGAAGTAATGACCAACGGTAATTACAACTTTTTAACCGTCGGACTACTCAACAAATGAAGCGTTATTTGAGTGAGCGATTTACGGCTGGCATGGTTCATGCAAGCGTGAAGTTACAATCTAAAATTACTGTAGAATCAGAACTGAAGTAATGAGATACGCGGGCGAGCTCGTGTAATGCGACGGGCAGTTGGAAAGTGATTCCCTAAATTTTCCTTCTTGGAAAGTATACCTTGTAACTTAAACAGGGGTTATTGCCACGTTTCCCACGGATATAAGGAGGTCGTAGCTCACTTTGAATGTTTTTAGATTGCGATCGCGGTATAGTACAACGTCTAATTTCGGTCACATTACAGCACCTGGGGCAGTTGAAATATAATACCATCAATCCGCTTTGGTTCACGGGGGAGGCACAGAAAATGCGATTCTTCGGACGAGCTAAAATGTATGTCGAACTCTTGGCATAATCAAATTGGTATGGCTCGAATGAAGCAAATTGAGGCTTGATTGAAAATGACTAAATTGTTTTGAAGATTATCAATAACCAATTAGTTTGAAATAATATTATGGTATCTTCTGCATGAAAACAGTTGCATGCATTCTTCGTGCCTGCTGTCGTCTACGGACATTGTAAGAATCGAGGAGCCGAGATCAAGAAACAATGCAAGGTTTCAAATGCAGCTGCTTGCAGGTACCACTTTCCTGCTTTTCATTACTGTGGAGCAACTTGCTTTGTTTATTAAAAAAAATATTGCACAAAGAAAAACAAACCTGCACTAAATGCTCTACCTTATATTAAACTTTATGGACCTTCCTTGACACTGGCTTTCTCTTAAGCAATTTCCTTTTGGCATGCGCTTCAGTCTTTCCATTTGTATAGTTAGACAAGAAGGGCCTCATGAACTTTTGAATGACTAGTGCCACTAGGGTCAGCTTGTGTGCTGCAGCAGTGTTCTGGTGACACTCAGAGTCGGTTCTTCATCACAGCTGGTAGGACCGCGCTCGGTCCTATTGCGATCGCAATAAACCATGCGATCGAGGGATGCTGCGCAGCTGTGCGCACCAAAACCATGTGTTTACCGTCCTCCCCGCGCTCCTCAGTCCGCCCGATTGAGGATGAAGCGCAGCGCCACGAGGCGCAGCGGAACTTACGAGAACTAGAAAATAATAAACAAGCAAAACAAAAAGTGGCGCGCTGGGGCTGACGCAGGTGCGTTGGTCGCCCCATTATAGAGGAGGTCGTGGATAATATGGAGCTAACATTACTCGCCAGCACCCTTTTGCGGTTTTCAAAATGTAAGAAGCAAATCCTAATAATCGAAACAAATAGTTATGTTCCTTCTTCATTTTCGGGGAGGGGTTTTGTGTTTATTTATTGATTCATAAATTTAAACTACAAGTGGAGTGAAGCTCATCTGTATTGCCCTGCTGGACGGCCATTCTCTTTATGGGTTAGTTCCACTTCCCGGACTAAAATATTTTAATGCCAAAGAAAACGAAAACAAATGTTTTATTGGCGACTCGCGTTATCTTGAGCATTAAGGGGAATTCACCCTCGATATATTTGTAGCTTTTTTTTTTAAACAAGGCTATTGTTTTTTGTGTGTTTTTTTTCTTAAGAACAGTGGATTTTTTTCTAGCGGCGTATGCGGCATGAGTGCTTGGGTTGGCTCGGGCCACGTCCTGTTTGCCGCAAATTCAGGCGAGCAAGATTTTGTTCGCGAGACTCCAGTCAGTGATTAGGATGTACAAGATAAGATCGAGAAAATGAAACCTGGTGTTTCCGGCCGCTGAAATACACCCGCATCGCAGAGACCTAAAACCCTATGCGGAAGTGACGTTAGTGGTGGTTTGATAACATTCGAAATTTTGCGCGCATGAAACATTACTGATTCAAAAGATACTAAAAGAAAGACATTTATCTATGAGCCGATGTCCACCTTAGACTACTTTGCATATACAAATATTTGAGATTGTAGGCCTCTGTAGCATTTATTTCACTGATAAATCTTATCAGTTGCAAATGCGCTATTATTTTATTTCGTGCTGACAAGTTGTTTTTTTTTCACTAACATAATTGCTACACGCACCCACAACCTCAAATGTAAAATTGATGAACATTATGCTAAGGTTGACATCGACTCATTTAGATATTTGTTTTGCTGTTGTATCATTCGATTCATGTAATGTCGCGTGTTCCAACGGAGTTTCAGCTTTCTGTGATGCGTAGTGTATTTTTGCGGGACGAAAAACGGGGTTTTATTTTCTCGTTTCACCCTGTAGAACAATCTCACTTTCGGGTAACTTCAAATAGTCAGCCATATTTAACTCATTCGAAAGTATTTGGCGAACACCACAATTGCTGACTGTGTTTTGTGTTAGTGTGAACGATTGAATGATTGCTTGAATTAGTTTTTAACAATACCTCTCCAAAGTTTATTAAAATGCCCAATATTTTTATTTCTGTTTTCACTTATCTTCCCTCTAACCCTGGGCGAAAGTTAGCGCTGCTTCCCAGATTCATATTTTGCTGCTTTCTGTGTCCTTCATTTAGATTATTTAATGTACGCTAGAGGTTCAGCTCGCGCTATAGTGTGCTGTTGCAAATCGAAGCAGACAACAACCGGTCGAAAATTGACCTCCGGTAATTCATTCCTTGGGCGAAAAGCGGATGTATTGTGTCATCAGCACTGAGTTATAAAAGCAAATATTACGAATAATTTAACGTAGTAAATAGCTTGGAACATTTCTCAATGATGTAAATAAGAATATCTGTCAGTTACAGTGGTTTTCTTTCAAATTCATGGAATTCTACACAGTGCTAAACTAGTTTCATGCATGCATTTATGTGCACTGTTAGACACTGTTAGCGCGATCACGGCGTGTGTGCTTTTCAGCGGCGGAGGGGGGGGGGAAGGGTGTCATTTGTGCCAGACGAACGAAGAACATCTGGAGAACCAAGAGAGAGAGGACGACCACTATGCAGTAACACTGGGTCAGTACCTCACTGTGCATGTAGATGACGAAAATAGAGTGAAACCCAAATAAATTTAGTCCGAGTTACAATTTCATCCTTTCTCATTATACATATGAGCAAATTTGCTTGTTTTGCGTTTGAAACATCAACGCCACATTCGAAATCTTTGAAAAAAGAAAGGAGTCAGAAAACAGGTGCCTGATAAAAGCACCCCGTCATAGAAAGCAAGAGAAAAAGACATGTTTTATAGCTAGGGTCTGGCGTTTTCGGTCCTTATTTTTTCAATATTTGGCGTATTTTCTTCGGTGTTTACTTTAGAATTCCATATTCGTTGTTTTCGGTGTAAATTTATTCCCAAAAAGGTTTACCTTTTTTTGGTGATATTGAAAGAAACGCCATATGACATCGGATCAGATGATCCTTTCAGCTGTGATATTTGTGATTACTCAAACAATAACGGCACATATGCATACGTGGTCTTCGCTACAACTTCCATCAGACACACCTCAAAATCATGGAATTCGCGGGCATAATCTTCAGCACGCTTATTTTTCCTTCCCATTCTAGCGACATGACCGTCTGAGGTGATGACCGTACACCAACCAGCGGAATTGGAAAAAAACGGAAACCATTGTAATTATGTTTTCAACCACAGGGAAGTTTGAGAGATGGTGTTAAAAAAGTGAAAGCCGTTTACAACTCCCTGTAACACCGAATTAGAGCGCAGCTCTTGAGGAGGAGGAGGGAAGGGTACTGGGGGTGTGTGAAGTGACCTGGGGGGGTCACTGATGACATCATCAGTGATGATGACGATGACGATGCAGATGTTGGTGAGGTCATCAGTGACGTCACTGATGACGTCATCAGTGATGATGACGATGACGATGCGGATGCCGGTGACGTCATCAGTGACGTCATCGGGGAGGTCACGTGACCTCGGGGGGTGTAACGTGACTTTGAGGGGGGGGGGGTCACGTGACCTCGAGGTGTCACGTGACCCTGGGGGAGGGGTCACGTGACCTCTGGGTGTCACGTGACCCTGGGGGACACGTGACCGTGGGATGACATTGGGTGTCGCGTGACCTTGGGGTGACCTTGGTTACGCCGACGCCGACGCCGCTCAAGCCGGGAACGGGCCCCTAAGAGCTGCTCTCTAAAAAGGGTATTAACGGTTTTCCTCGATGTCCCCTGAATAGCATAAAACGAAAAAAAGTGGAAGCCCTTTACAACTCCCTGTAACGCCGAATTAGAGCGCAGCTCTTGAGGAGGAGGAGGGAAGGGTACTGGGGGGGTCACGTGACCTGGGGGTTGCGTGACAATGACAGTGCCGATGATGTCATCAGTGACGTCACTGATGACGTCATCAGTGACGATGACGATGCGGATACCGATGACGTCACCAGTGATGATGACGATGACGATGCGGATGTCGGTGACGTCATCAGTGATGATGACGATGCGGATGCCGGTGACGTCACTGATGACGTCATCGGTGATGATGACGATGACAGTGCGGATGACGTCATCAGTGATGATGACGTCATCATCATAATCGTCATCAGGGGTCACGTGACCTCAGGGGAGTCACCCCAAGCAGCACATTACGACCGGCTCAAGCTTGAGCCAGACTGGGTAGCCGGGGAAGTTTCACTGGGCGTAGATTGTTTTGCCCAATGGCGCTAGGCAGCCCCATCCTGGTATGCCAGTCTGGCGACCACCGGCAGTTCCCTGTGTAGCCATGGACTGGCTCTCCGCTGGAATTATGGCCTGGGCCAGGCGGGAAGCTCAGTGGTACCCCAAGCTTGGCTCTTTATTGTATATACAGCACGGGCCAGGTTAGTGGCCGGGTGGTCAGCCAAGCTTGGCTAAACAATAGAAATTCACCACGCAGTTAAACCAGTTTAACTGGTCATATTGACAACACACGTCGCAAATCAATAAAATAAAATTTATTTCCACAAAAAAAGCACATACTGCAGGCCACGAAAATAAGCATAAAGACATATGTACAATGCAAAAAAAATTATCAGATATTATTGATGTGTCCCAGGCGGTTGGCGAGATTCTCCACACCTTCTGGAGTGTCGGGGTTCCGGTGGTGGCTAACGTAGTACCCCAAGGCATCTGAAATAATAATAAGCATCAGTAATTAGAACAGTGGTATATTTATTTTCATCCATCTGTTCTAAAACGGCATGTAACTAATGCCACGAACAAAAAATATGCACTACCATAAACAGTATGAGAGAGAATACGGAAGCGTGTGCTAATTGCACATGTGGTGCCAGTCTCGCGGCAATTAAGTGTAAACCGCATCTAAGCGATTTGACGAGCGATGACGATCCGCTTCGTTGTCGTTCGGTCACTCGTGCGACGCGGCAAACCGCATGAAAGCAACGGGAGCAAGCGACCAAGGCGATGAGCGACGATTTCTAGAAATCCAAAAATCGAGCAACGCGACGAGCGATTGCGGGGAATCTCTGCCGCTCGTCGCTCGCTTAATCGCTTACATGCGGTTCAGCCTTTACGCAAAACAACGCCTAGGAATGAAAAGATGCTGTTGTTGTTACTCCCCTCCTGCCTCCCCAGTCCGTCGTCCGCCATGCAACTCGCAATCCCAAGTTGCATAGCGGACGAAAGACTGGGAAGGCAGGAAGGGGGTAACAACAGCCGGATGCTCTACCACAGTGGTTAACCAGTGTGGTACAGGATCTCTGAAGCTGAATGTATACACTGGAGGTTGCGTTACTAGCATACTTGTTCCAAATTGGGTTGCAAACAGCTTCAGTTTCAAATGCACCTGATTACAAAAATGAATCCAAATGGTCGAGCCTGCTTACCTGGCTCGCTGGCGCGGAGACAAGAGACAGCCATTGCCCGCGCTGCAATCAGGACGGAGCGAATTCCGAACACGCCGTTCTGGGATGCAGCCATTGCGCCCACGAGCGAGTGGAAGTCAGGCGGAGGACGTCATCAGCCACAGGAACCATCGGCAGAGGGTGCACTCAAGACACCGGCAAACTATCACAAACACAGCAGCTTCTAACCTCCCCAAGCAGAACAGCAGCGGGCACTGGCGGGAACAAAGACCCAAATTCGCGCTACGCCAGATCCGTTTTTTTTTCTTTTTCTTTTTTTTTTTTTGGTACTGCGCCGCCGCCGACTCAAACGGGCGCTTCGAACGGACGCGAAGGCCGCGCTGATTGGCTCGCGCGCTCCCTGTCCTGGCACGTGAGCAGCTCTCCAAGTTTCAAGGCATCCGCCCGCGCTCCGCGTCACGTGGGGACACAGCATCATCTCTGGTCCCGGGGCACTGGCCCATTCCAGGCGCGTGATTCACTTGGGGGTGCGGGAGTCTTCCCGCGCTTTTCCAACATCACGTATGAGGCTCCCCGCCTCGGGCACTTGCGCTGGAAGCGGCTTGTCCGTGCAAGCCAGGATAAATAAAGGCCGCGGTAATAAGTGCGAAAGCTATAAATTTCGAGTTCGACCAATTTAGACACTTTGATTTTCTTTTTGTCTGGTACAATTCCACTACAACCAGTTCATTTCGGGTTTGGCCTGTTCATATCCAAACATATTCAAATATTTTTTTTTCTTTTTCAATGGGGAAAACGAATTCTTTTTTACGTCTCCAACTAAAACAGACATCTCGCACTGAAACGTCGCTTTCTACTGCGAGGGCTCGTGCCACAAAGCACCAAAAATATGTTAAGAGAACGCTCATACGAATTAAAAAAGAAAGTGAAAAAAGTTAAACGAATTATAAAGTAACAGTGGCTTTCAGCGGGCATTCTGGGTCCAATAAAATACGAGCTTGAGCCACGGAACAGTGCATAGCGGCAATTCCCTGCAATTCCTTGGCTCACCCTATCTTCGATCTGGCAACATGCCCGAATACTGACTGTTGCTTGTATTGAGTGGACCAGGGAATTCCTATGAACCACCATGGAAACTCAAAGCTTGGCAGAGGCATTGCTACCTTGGCCATCTCTGACCGAGGAAAATCAATACACAGCCAGGGTACATAAATAATGGCAGCGGCCTGTTTACACTGGCCATCAATGAAATTGATGGCCAAGGAAATGGACTGGTCAACCAGGAAAGACGTTCCTTGGCAGTTCCGTGGCTTTCTGGTGCAAGGAAGGACTGTGAAACGCCAGGCTGGCATATAGACGTAAATGGCTGGGCAGTCGTGGCCAAGCTATGACAACTAAATGCCAATTCTGGCCGCAGCTAAACCAGTCAAGTGTGCTACCTGGGACGTGACTTCGGGGGGTCACGTGACCTCGGGGGAGGGTCACGTGACCTTGGGAAGGGTCACGTGACCTTGGGGTCACGTGACCTTGGGGTAACCTTGGGGGTCACGTGACCTGGGGTCACCTGACCTTGGTTACGCCGACGGCGACGGCGACGCCGCTCTAGCCGGAAACGGGCGCCTAAGAGCTGCGCTCTAAAAACTTACACAAGCCCACATCTTTACTTTTCTTTTAAGACCGGGAACTTGACATACTAAGCCCGATCACAGAAGGACACAGATGTCCCGCGAAGGCCAATTCAAGACATATTTTGTTGCATGTTGAACCTTGGAAGAGGGCAATCACGAAGACGTCACAAAATGTCGAAACTTGCAAAGCCCTCTTTCTCCGCCCCCCCCCCCCCCTCCCCCACACACCTAGACGCGGCCCTAAAAAAACTGACCCTTGTCAGTTAAACAGGCGAATTTTAGTTCCCTGGCGAGAACATTCTGAGTACACACAGAAGCGTTAGCATCGAATGGTATGGCCTGAAGTTCCTCTATACTGAAGGTTTAAAACCGAATTTTAGAAAACGAAGTAGATGTACTTTTTTCGGGTTGTATCGGTTTAAACCGAACACGCAGAACCTACAAACTGACCTTTTTTCGTAAAAACCGAATTTCCAAAAATAAATTCGGCGTGCTTTTATCGGTTTTTATCGCTTTCAATCGAAAACTCCAAACCCTATCTCTAGCTTACATACTTTATTATTTAAGTCTTGCATCACTTAGCCGCTCGTAAAGCAGCGTGAAAATATCATGTACATATGTACTGAAAGGGCTCGCATAAAAAATAAATGGGTTGTGTGTATGTTCATGCAGCCTGGGACTTGGTCTGCCTCAATGGGCGACGAGTCTGCCAGCTGCAGATGGGAAATTTAGCCAGCGCAGTACAACCGCCAGCTTGCAGTCTTCAACGTGCATCACGCAGTAGTGATACACGACCGCACGCCGGTACGATGCTCATCTATATCGAAACGGACAGGAGTGGGAATTGAACCCACGACCCTTGCGTTCTGCGCCGCGAGCTTTCACTCCACGTGCTCCGAGTTGGTGTGCGCTAGTCAGAGATGGCCAAATTACTTTCAAAAGTAATTGAATTTCGTTTCATATTACTGCAGACTAAAAGTAATGACATTACAATACAATTACTTTGCTTTAATTCGTGCTCATTCATTTGCCGTATATGTACCAAGACTCAGATCTTCCTGTTTGCACCACGAAAGCCCTATGCGCCTCAAAGTGAACCATACTAAACAATGAAGAGAAGGTTAGGGCGCAAACAGCCTAGGTAGTAGTTGAACATAGAACAAAAAAATACGAGACTGGAAAGAAAGGAGAGATGGACAAACACAGGTCTCAAGTTTGAAGACCTGTGTTTGTCTGTCCTTTCATTTTCCCAGTTTCGGGGTGCTTTTAGTGTGTTCATACTAAAAAGTCGTTTTTCTGGCGCACACGACATAAGTGTTAAGCATGATGAATAACTTATTTAGATGGGACTCAAAGACAGTCGATTCACCGGTTTCACTTTCCATTCATCGGTGAAGGTCCTCACTAAAAGCGCGATATGCTTCCATATTTCTGATTTCGAGTCCTCGTCAGTTTGTTAAGTCGGGCAACGGGAGCCTGTTTTACAAGGAGTTGTCACTTGAAGCGCTTCCCTTCCGCCTTGGCTGCAATGTAATTCTTCTCCCAAGAACACTAGTTTACATATTCCCAAAACACCTGGAGATGCCAAGCTTTTGCGCATTGTAAGACGAGGATGTTGTATAATTACTAAGCAGAAGCGTTGCCAGTTGCGGAAAAGAACGCGAGCTTCCTAAATTCTGTACTTTCCAAACAAACGGGGGGGGGGGGGGGGGGGGGGGGGGGGGAGGATCTCTGGTCGTAGGGTTATTCCCGAATAAACTTCATAAAAGATGGCAGCGAGGCATACCGCGAGTGGTATGCTTCGCTGCTTTGCTCGAGGACGCACGGAACGTTCTCAGGCTTCGCAAGGCATTTGGGTTTAACTATTTATCCCTGACGTTAGTTGATTCACAATGGTCGAAGCTCGCGGTTTGACCTTGCTATACGGAAGAAAAAGAAAGCTGGGCCTCTCTTTGTCCTGCCCTCTCACCTCACTGGGGATGTGCCCTTCGCCTGGTAGCCTATAAGCCATTTATCCTTAAAGGGTAACTGCAAAGAAAAAAGTGTTGTTTTTAAACAGCCTTATTGGGACAAGCATGTCACAAAACAAATCTTCCGCGAAAAAACACATTTTTTTTTAGCAATATTTACGCCACAGGACGCAATTTAGTTGGACTCACAACCTCTCCACATTTGAAACTCCCGCTCTTTCGACGCGCGCGGAGTGGCTGCAATACGTCACTCCGTGACGTATAGCAGCCACTCCGTGACGTATAATACCAACCTTGTGGCGGGCCATTTAAAACGGACGAAACAGCCGCAAACTAAAATCAGTCTCGCGCAATAAATATTCCTCTAAAAAAATTTGTTTTTGTTGGAAAAATTGTTTTGTGACATGCTTGTCCCAATTAGGCTGTTTAAAAGTAAAATTTTTTTACTTTGCAGTAACCCTTTAAAGAGGTGGTGAACCGTAATTTGGATTTAAAAAAAAACAATGCAGGAGATGTAGGCGGGACGCTACAATCCCTACAACACTACTAGTAAGGCGATATCTCAAATGGACGGCCGTATTTTAGAAAACGAAGTCGAGATTGAACCAGGCCGACGAGGCGCGTGACCGTCAAGGTAAATAGTTTCCTCCTCTCTTCGTTTCGCTCCCTCAAGGCGGCGAGGCGGAGAAGACGCGAGGCCGTTCCCTCTCCTTCTCGGAGAAACATGACGTCAACATTCCTGCCAAATGCGCCTCTTTTGTTTTAAACAAATGCGGTCATCCGTTCGAGATATCGCTGTATGAGTGATGTTTTGGTGTTTGTAGCATCCCGTTGCACGCTTTTGCCGCGTGTTTTGGGGAATCCAGATTTCGGTTCAGCATCCCTTTAAGCTGACAGTATGGTAAAAGCTACGTACTGTTGGAACAGTCACACGTCTTTATCTTTCACCAGGTAACCACGCTCTCGTTCATAAGGACGCGCAGTGAAAGGGACGGGTCAGGTGATCAAAGGAAGGTGTTTTCTTGGTTAGCTCGCAGCTGACACCGCACTGTAAGCTTAGAAATGAACGAAGTATAGTATCGTTGTGATGACTTGACGCCGTGAATATGTTTCGCCTGGAGTTTGTAAGCCGTGGCCTTCCAGCGATGTCTACACGTTAGTCTTTCTCCTTCGTCTTTCCAGACCGTCTTTGTGGGTCTGTCCAGTTCTTCATAGGAGGCTTTGCGCTCATGTGGCCGTCTTTTATTTGCGTCGATGTCTCTTTCACAATACTTCACCATGCAAAATAATTTTTCTCTTTTTTTTAAAAGCTTGCAAAGGAATTTTATGTTTTGGGAAAGAGGTATCTATAAAATTAATGAGCATTTTTATTAAAATTACTCCCTGAAAGTAATTCATTACATTACAAAATTACCAGTCTAGAGAAATAATTCATTACATTACTCATTACCACAAGAAAGTAATTTAATTACTGTAATTTTATTACAGTAATCTCAATACTGCCATCTCCGGCGCTGGTACACTCGGCCACCGATCCTCCAAAAAGGTCTCGGTATATTAGCAATATACAGAGTGTCTTTTATGGTCAATAGATTTGTTTAAAAAACCCGTAAAAAGTACACTTGCGCAGCTTGTGTAGGTGAGTTATACTGCCACAGGGCGCATAGTATAGGTGACTGCTTGTAACCATAAGGCGGCTAATTGGGCGCAACCTGTTCATTAACTTTTTAATTAATGAAAATAGACATATGGTTCGAATGAGAAATTTGCTGCGCGTCATCGAAAACCACTAAATTAGTCTTTTTTGGAGAAACTTCGAGCGCGTGAGAAGCACACTAGTGCGTTAAAGTTTGCACCACGGTTTGCACCTGTGCAGCGGGAGCAATGCTACCGGTGCGATGCGCGCCCGCGCGACATTTTACTCTCTTATCAGGTTACCTATAAAAGCGCCAAACAATACAAGGACAAAGAAGTAGACAGACAAGAGCGCACTCGCAACTGGATTTTATTCGTGAAAACAATCATATATATAACTTCAAACTAACACATACTCTCTCCTAATAGTTGTTTAACGCCCGTCACAAGAAGGAATACTCATTCACCGATAAAGAAAGGGACGTATCACTTATGCATATTTTTTTATAACAGAGCCTGTTTCGTACTTGTTGCACGAGTGGTACATTTAGCGCACTACTACGGCTCTCCGTGCCGCCGTCTTCATCTCGAGACTATATCTCCTCCGCCTGCGCCTGCGGCTCCCACGCGCTCAAAGTATTTCTAAAATTATTGATTTCGTGGTTTTCGATAAAGCTCATCTAGTTTCTAGTAGGAACCATATGTCTGTTTTCACTTATTAAAAAGTTAAACAAATTGTAATTACTTAGCCGACTGATTGGTACGATTAGCCCCCTGTAGTATGTCCCCCTGGACATTTAACTCGCCTACTCGATCCGCATAAGTGAAGCTTTAACAGCTTTTTATAAACAGAGAAAAAACTTTTAAGAAGAAATGCGAGCTTTTATGGCCATCATAAGTAAGCGGAATATAGCTGAGCTGCTCGGCAAGGATGGCTCCCATCCAAGCCTAGCGAAGTACGACTTGCGCGTCCGAAGGGGTCCCCAGATTTTTCCGCGCAAGCACGACCGACACCGAGAGCTCCGAGCACTGCATGGTAGCGCAGAACGAGCAGCTCATACCGGTGCCATTCCTGGCAGCGCCGCAGCCTTTCGGCCTCGGGGTTCGGTTGGTCCGGTCGCGGTCGGCGAGGTTTGGCGCGGCGAAGCGCGGAGGCGTCCTTGAAGCGTGCGCACACACGTCGCCTCTGAGGCCAGATTCATAAAAAACCTCTTACCTACGACAACTTAGCTACAAAGTTCGTAAAGTTTAACGAGGTAGAGGGGCTTAGAGTGATAAACCGGAAGTTCGAAAGTGGCACCCCCCCGGTTGCCGCCATATTTTACGCAAATGTGACCACTCGTCACGTGACCTCCCAAGAGCCGTGACGTCACAGGTAAGATGGCAGCGCCCAGAGCTGGCGGATGCGAGTTTGTTCGGTGCGCGGTAGTCGTGATGTGCAGCTGCTTTCCGACGACTTCGGGCTTCTTCGTGCTCGCTGACGCAAGTATAATCTGAAAATATGAAGGAATGAGACTTTATACCGTTTTTGCGCAAGATCGCTCTGGATCATCTGGATATTAACGCCTGTGAGACAGCATCAGCTCTGCATCGCCGTACCGGTGCTTGGATTCCAGGATGTGTCCGAGGATCGATAGAACTTTGAGTGCTTTTAACATGAAATTTTCGCATTCTCTTAGCTTTGTTTGAACGTTGAAATACCTGAGAATCTACGCGAAATGTATACGTCGCGTTAGGGCCTAAGGGAAGTTGTTTCAGCCCTCCGTCATCTAACAACCATAGCAACTTTTAGCGAGGAAGCTCCTGCGATTTTAACCTTTTGTGCTAATCCACGATTCTACATTCGATCGCTTTTCTTCATTTTTTTTTGTGTGTGTGTGAGTGCGAAGTGCATCCTTATTTTCAGCTACGTGGTTGGCGTTTTATTGAGTATGGGGAAGAATAAATCGTTGCAGGCACCTGCTTCAAAGCTATTCGACTTGCTATAAGAACAACTGTTTTGGTGCATGCATAGGTTAACTGCGCATTTTTTCTGTTTTGTAGGATTTATTGCAGCTATACTCTTTTCCATCAAGAGTGCGTTGTATTAGTCGGTCAATTATTTAATTGTTCTAATTACCTGGATAAGATGATTCATATTTGTGTTCATCCCTTGCCTGGAGAGCAATCTTGTTGAAGAATGTTGACTACCATTCCTTTCGGTCTCTTCAATAGACTCTTTTAAAAGTGTGGGCTGTCTATAATTCACATCACCGTAACTTGGAAAAGGCCAACCGCCACAGCCCCCTCGAGCCAATCAGAGAGACGAAGCGAAGGTGTGTGACAAATCTGTGCAGACGAGCACTCTAGTGATATGCTGTCATGTGCCTCTCTCCAATGTGTGTATTGACTCACCGAGACCGTAGCCTTTGCCGTCTGCCAAATTCTGATGAAACAAATTACAGTAGCTACTACTGTAATTACCCCAGGCTTTCATACTTTGGGTGTTTGTTCGACAAGAATGTTATGTCCGCCATCTCTGTGAATTTGGCTCGGCACCTATTGGACTCGAATGCTGCATTGGCGTTCGACGTGAACTGGGGCCCATTCGTGTGCTTAGCGCCGAAAAAAATGGTGACGTTTGTGTTGCTTGATAAGGTTCTGCAAAGGGTCTATTGTGTCATACATATAGGAAGTGTCATGCTATATAACAATGCATCAACACATACTATTAAACTATATGCTCAGAGGTGTGTTTGTTTTTCCAATTAACAAGTTACAGCAGTGTGCTTTAATGCTATTATCATGTGTGTAGCTTTAAGTATCCTCTCTGCAATGCCTACGAAGGCCCCTGGAAGGAATAAATTAATAAATAACATTTTCACATCACTGGAGTTGGTTTTCGGATGCACCACATGTTCAGGAAAGGTTGAACGAGTGCAGCCCCTTGCAAGAAGTCTGCCAGTCTGGTATGACCCCTTAATTAATATTGAAGGGTCAGAGAAGCGAGTGTCCTCGTAAGGTCCAGAGCGTGTAACGGACACAATTCTCGGTGTGTAGACTCTCAAGGCATGAAGGCAAGCGGAAATATGTTTATCTGGTTAGTGTATCAAATATGTTTATTTCCACTTGATAGTTTATTTCCACTTGATTACGTAATTATTGATTCTTAGTAAATAGTTCCATAACGAGTTCTTTCTGCGACAGTCTCGTGTCAGGCGTTCAGTTGTAGTACCTGTGGACCTTGTTGTCGGATGACGCTCCTGGCACGTCGGTGTTCAGTTTGGTCGAGTGGCAACTTTGACCGACTGATGCTGTCTTGTAATCATACGTCATGTGCACTGAAGCTGCAGGGCTTGCTTCTAATCCGAAAATTTTCCTGGTAGTTTTCGGCATCAATGTAGCAAGCTCGGGCATGTATTGCTTACGTGACTGTGCCTTTTGCTGCACCGTTGACTTGAAAGCTGGCAACAATTTTTGTTTGCTATCCAAGTCTGGTGATGCTTGCAGTTCACTTTTGAGAGCAACCAACCATTCTATTCCTTCAAGTCACTCAGGGGCATTCTCCCTCAAAGTTGGAAATTGTGTGCTTCGTGGAGTGGACACAGAAAATTGGTGTCAGCAAATTTTTAGGTATTGTCCTTGGACGACAACCGACACCAAATCCACTGTCACTGCATCGCCGCTCACCTGCTTTGTCGTGCTTACCTCTTGTTGAGGTGATGGACATGAGGAGCTTTGGGGTAATCGGGGATTCAGAATCTTCGATTCAGCACCTTCGGCATCAGGGACAAAGGTCGCCGAAGGTAATCCTTAATCTCTCGTGGTCGCTCCTCGAGACGTAATCGAAGGTCGTTTGGCACGAACCCTCGCCGACCAATTCATTGGTACGGGCTGCTTTGGTAGATATGGTCGGCTTCATGCAGTGGTAGCAAAGTGGTTTTCGGTCGCACATTCGCATCACCTACGTTTTCCTCGGTGTACTTTGTTGAGCACAGTCCTACACACAATGTCGGGAATGCTTCGGCGTTAGAGTGTCTCATTGAATTGGCATTGAATACTAAGGGGCAGCCGGTGGCGGTCGTCGTGCCATTGTGGCGTAAGTTGCCCTTGGTTTGTCAGATGCCGCTTTGCTCGCAGAAGTCTCGGTTGAAATACCTGTCAAACTTGTTCCGAACCAATCTCGGCAATCAAAATAAAAGCCGGGCAACTGATGGCAGGAAGTAGCTTCCTGATCTCCTCCCAGACAACGTCGTGGGTGATGTCGTGGATGCCTGGGAGGCTGGCGTCGAAGTAGCAGCTGGACAACTCGAGTGTCGAGACGCCGGGAAGTTGTTCATAGTGGCAGGCTCGGGCATGCAGTGCACATTCCATGTTGGAAGCCTCAGTGATATGAACACTTCGACTGTTGTTGGGGGGTTGCGGACAAGGCTGCCGAAGGTGTTGTCCCTCACGTGAGGCGCATGGGATTCTTGGGTACTTGTCTTCTGTAGCATCAAGGTTGGCGTGGGCGTGGGCGCTCGATCAAGCGCAAAACATCCTCCAGGAGTTCGGTGGCGCTCTCATTGGGGCAGTGTCCTGGGCAGAATCAAGAATGCGGCTCTCTTTCGTTGATGTTGGCTGACGGATGCGCGCTTCAGCTTGATCTTGCAAACTTCCCATGACGTTAAGGAGGATCCATGGTTCTCAGACCAGCGCCGGCAGTTGCTTCCATGAGAAGTATAGGTTCTGCAGGAGCTGGTTGTCTGTCCACCCAGTGTGGCGGGCGACACTGTCATATTGTTCAATCCAGTCCTTGACGTCTTCATACAGCTTGCGTGAAAAAGCGTCAAAGTGTGATTTGCGACGGGCATGCAAACAATGGTGGGAGGGGACACGGTTTGCTGCTACAGGTTTGTCATTGTTGGCTTAGTCAGGTTCGGATTTTCTGACAGGAGACTGAATTCCGGTGGTTTTTCCTGGTAGCAGCAACTGGCTCGGATTTCAGGTGCTTCGTGGTGTATTTCCGAGGTTACTCCTTGTGGTACTCGGTCGTCTTGCGGTTGTTCTGCCAGGCTCGGGTCAGGACTTTGCCTACGGCTCGACAGGGGTATAAGACGCAGAATAGTCCGCCAGCCGTGTCCCATTATCGGGTAACTCGGCTGAAGAGCCGCCGGGTTCACACAGAGTGAAGGGCTACGGGTAAAGTGCCCAGCACCTCCACCTGAACGTACGATTAAAGCTGAGCATGACCTGCAGTGTCCCAAAATAGTGAATATTGATAGAAGATAGGACTGGAACAAGGATCCGTGACAGTATAACAAAACTAGCAGAAGAGAATCTATCCTGACCACTGAAGAAGCTGCATTGCTTTAGCGGCATTCTGTCCGAATAAATCCTCTCCTTCGGGGTTTGACGACTGCCGTGGACGAACTGAACTGAAATGGATGTGGGACCACTTTTCTGGTAATGAGCCACTGCATACTGTTGCTACAAAGCGGCGTGAGCTGGGTACGCAAAACGCTCGGTGAAATGTCCGGACAGCTTGCAATTCGCGTAACGAGTGTGGATGAAACGTTTGTGTTGACGAAACGTGCGACTGACCAGCGGGATCAATACCAACTGCAACACCTGTGCTCCGTGAAAGTGCACGTCCACGCCGGAACAATTTCGGAAGCAGCACAGCATCACCTAAAGCATGGCACAGGAACTACCAGCTTGAAGGCAGCTCTTCGGTGCGCCGCACACCTGTGCTCCGTGAAAGTGCACTTCTACGCCGGACAATTTGTAAGCAGCACAGCATCATTCAGCACGGCACGGGAACTACCAGCCTCAAGGCAGCCTTCCGGTGCGCCGCACAACCGAAGTGAGCCCTCGGTCATTTGATCGAAGCTGCACCGCGATTGCACACCGCCAAGCACGACTCACGCAATTTCCGTCGCTAAACTGTGTATCCAAATATATTGCACACGCTCCACTGCAAACCTCGAAGATTCCGATGGTCAACGAAAGCACAGAAACGTCGCCTTAAATTTTATCCTAGCGGTATCCGAATCAATCCGAGGTCCGAGCAACGTAGGTCAGATTGTCTCTTCCGTGGCAATATCCCGGTCGGTCACCAGCGAAATGCACACCGTTTCTCCGTATTTTCACGTTATACCTACGTCAAACACCACGCTGAACTCTGAACTCGCTTTCGACCGGCCTCATATGACGGCTTCCGCGTCTGAAATCAACTCGCCGAGACGAACGACAACCAACAAAGCATCCGACAAGCTCCGGCCCAGCTGGGGCCAGAGCCGCTGCATGGGCGCTGCCATCTTTCCTGTGACGTCACGTATTTGGTTTGGTCATGTGACGTGTGGTCAAATTTGCGTACAATGGCAGCCTCCTTATGGGGGTCACTTTCGAGTGCAGACCGGAACCCCGGTTTATCGCTCTAAGCCCCTCTACCTCGTTGGTAAAGTTACGATCATCGTAAGATGAGGCGAGAACGGTATTCACAAACGCGTTCGTAAGTGAGAGGAGGAAAGTTACGACCTCTTACGGAGAAACGATGACTTCCGGTGCTGTTGCTATGGCAACGCCGTCTTCGGCAAAACGAACAACCAATTAGAGAGCTAGGCATAGTTCGGAGCACGTGGATTTTTAATAACAAACACAGGCTAACCACTCGTTGATAGACAGCTCTGTGTATGTCCTGTCCTGTCCGTGTGTAAATTTGTAGTGTTCAAGCTGATTCTCATAAACACGGGCGACCTTTCCACCACCGCTTGTGTGGGGTTCGTGTCCGTGCAGTGGTATATCGACGCTAACACGATTTAAACGCTTCGTTGACTGCTACAAACTCGATCGCTACGAAGTCAACACAACTGTCATAGTTGGTAAAAGCCCCGTGCCAGTCGTTTGCAAAGCGACGTAGAAGGAAACAAACCGCCGCGGCGTTTCTCGCGGCCTCGGAAATGCAGGAGTGAGCCGACGTTAAAAAAGATACGTTCGAACGACGAGAGTGTCAGCAAGAGTCACGCAAATACCTGTTCACACTCGGAGCGAACGCGTGCGTTTGATCGAAGTGCTGGATTCAGACTGCGTTTCGGTAAGCGCTTCGGGACCGATCTTCCACGATTGCAACACGATACTGACGTGACACTCGGCAAAGGAAGGTTGGACCGGCATCACGTAGCTCCCACAAACTGATACAGCTCGACAGTTAAAAATGGCATACTAATAACAAAGTGTACATACCGTGTTGCGAAGGTAATCCATACGGCGTTTATTTGAGCTCCATGTCACACATAACAAGGAGATAGAATCGAGGAGTCCCTTTTCGACGACAGCGTTCGTCACCGCTGCCTCGGAAAACAAGGTGATCGAGATGATAAGGGGAATCGGTTGACCTCTGAAATTTAGTTCAGCTATCAAACTATTCATACGGGGAGGGTCCACAAGGGTCGCGCGGGCATATTCCATTCAGCAAGCCAGCAGGTCGTGGGCAGACGGTCTTGGCCAAGGCCCGTCTGAGCAATGCTGCGCCGGAACGGGTCGGAGTGCCTGCTAGGCCTATATATTCTGCCGAGCTCGCTTGGTCGGTGGGATCGTAGCCTTTGTTGCCTTTTCCGGGTGTCTGTGGATCCAGCGTTCATGTTTGTCGTGGTCGGTTTCAAGTACTTCTTCATTTTTTTCTTGCTGCTTGAAGTCGGGACGCGCAAGAAGAGCAGGTAGAAAAATAAATGTCCGTTGGGTCGTCGCGACCGAGAAACTGAGCGACGTTGTCGGCCATGTTAATTTGATCGTAGAAAGTGCGTAAGACAGCTTCGGAGCTGTCGTAGGATTTTATCGTAACCTGCGCAAAAGTTACGACAATTTCGTTTCGAGAATACGGATTTTCTCTCAAATTTGTCGTACGCATTTTTTTCGTCGTAAGTTCGCTTTGAGAATCCGGGCTCCGGTCCAGAGTAGGGTGCCTACATGTTTCCGCTCTGCTTTAGGGTGGCGCCAACTTCTTGTTACCCTTTTCCAGATCCTCTCCCACCGCCATTTTGACCCACTTCTTATTTTGCTAAACGTACACAACGTTGAGTTTTCGTAGTTTCGACACACCGGCAACACTGTGAGGCCACTTCAGTTTCCGTTCATAAGAGGAGTCGGACGAGTCGGAGGCTCAGCGGGATGGCGGTCGTGGTGACTGTCGCTCTCTTTATTCGGGTGTTTCATACTTTGAAGTTCCGAGCAGGAAGTATGGGTTGCGTTTATCGAAGCGTGAGTACCCTCGACAAAATGGAACGCAACAGACCGGCATCGCACGCCGAAACCTCGCCGTCGGAACGAGAGCGGTGGGCGCTCCCTAGCCCTAACGAGGATTAGCGGAGTAGCGCGAGCGCACGACTGGCGAGTGTGACAAAATGGTCGACGAAACAGCGGAGGCTGCCATGGTAACGAGGTAGGCAACAGTGGTTTGTCGGCAACAGGTATCACAAACGTTGTCGCCATCCTAAACAGCGGAGCGGCGGAGACATGTAGGCACCCTAGTCCAGAGTAGAGTTCCTGTATTGGCTCCCTACGGGAGCCAGAGTTGCGCATTCGTTTTCCCCGCGCCGCCACGCCGCTAATCGCCGAGATCCATCACGTGAGGAGCAAAGCATCCGTTGGCGTGCAAGAAAGCCACCTTTACGGTCGCTCCGCCGACGTTTCTCTTGCCCCGGCTATATGTTTCCCTGCTTTCCGCCTCCTTTTCCTCCTCTCCTGTTTTCCATGCGCGGCGGCGCCCGCGGCGCCGCTATTCGCCAAATTAAGTCACGTGAGAAGCAAAGCATCCAGCTCGTGCGGGAAAGCCGGCGCTACGGCCACGCGCCGAGGCTGAATGCGCAACTCTGCTACCGTAGGTAGCTATACAGGAACTCTAGTCCAGAGTGGCCCGGCGGCCCGGCCTGGAGCCCTCAAATGCTAGTTCTGGTGTTTCTCCGGTATCGTAGCTCCTTCCACAACACCGAAGACAGCGGGTACGATATTTACGTTCGCTGAAAGCGTCGAAAGGCCTCCATGGGCGATGCACCCAAAAACGTGGTGCTGCTGGTGCCGGAAACGCAGCTTTAACTTCGAGCTTTGACACGACGTGGCGCCACTTTCGTGTAGGGTTTGTGCGTATTCATGTAAACGCTGCAGCGTCGGTTTCATTCGAAGAACGATTGGAGTCGATGTTCTGAAGACGCATTCATGTAAACGCGGCAACAGTTACGTGACGTCACTATTTTATGTGATGTAATGCGCTACCGTGACGTCACGCTATAACGAGACCGCAAGGTGCCACATGACATGATGACGTCATATAGGACAGTGGGTCGTAAGGGCTTAACGTATATACAATAGACCGACCTCATCAGCCAGTTTGACTACGCCACCGCAGCCGGAATACATCGAGGGAAATTCGGTCTTTCTGCGCGTGCGACAACCTCGCTGGAGCTCTGAGTGTGTATACCTTGTTTCATACTTAGTGTGCAACGCTCTCAAAGCTACTGGCGCGAACATGGGGCTTGACCTCGTTGATCATTTGCACGTGTTCTCGCGCAAACAAAACCATAGATGAAGCCACGCGCTCGCGCCAGTAGCTTTGACAGTGTTGCACGCTAAGTATGAAACGGAGTATAGAGCCATAGCCTCCTCTATACTCACACAGCCTGGCAGTTCGACGGCGGATAGCCATAAAGCACCCGGCCGCAGATTTGGAGCACGAGGATCTGGTAGCAGAAGGCATGTATCGGGGAACCTAGTGTTCAGCGCACATCTTTTGCAGCGGCGAGCACTCGAAGCATGGTTTTCAAACCCGACGAGAAAAGAAGTGGCAGCGCGAGGAACGCGAGAAGCACGAGCGGACATTCCTTCGCTCGAGAGAAGTGTACATTTCGGCGACTCTCCGCGGCGGTGCGTCCGTTACATGACTCTCCTCTCATCCGTTGTCTGCCGCTCTACACGCTTAACTTTTTTACACCCTTTAAGGGTGCTACAGCACCCTTTAGGGGTGCTGCAGGGGGTTTGCACCCTTCACTTAGCCGTCCAGCACCCTTTTTCTTGCAGGGTCAGCACCCCTCACGACGAGCGCGAGGGTGCATAAGCGCGAGCACCCTTCCGATTCAGTGTGAGGGGTGCTGAGAGTTAGAAGGGTGTTGGAAGGGTGCTCAGTTATTCGCTCAAGGGTGTTCTTTATTTTTAACAGCATAATTTAGAAAAAAAAGGAAGCGATAGATATCTGTTTGTCGTCTTCAGTTTATATAACTGGGCTCAGCGTACATTAGATGAATTGTTGAACCACAGTATATTTTTTTATTCATTTTATTTTTATTTATGACTAATCAACAAAAATATGTTACTCCGAAAATCCGATTGGCATCTGTTTCAAATTACGACCAGCAAAAATAAAGCTCAATCAATCAATCAATCAATAAATCAATCAACTAGTATTTACTGTAGAGTTAAAGAAGAACCTCTGAACATCACGCTGGCATAGTTCAATAATAACAATAAAAATAAAATTATTTATTGTTTTTTGCAGTGCCCAGGGACATCCAATGGACCGATCCCACAGCTAGTTTGAGTACGCCACCGCTGCCGACATGCATCGTGGGAGTTGTAGTCTTTCTGCACACGCGACAACCCTGCTAGAGGTCTGCGCGAGCAGAGCACGAGGCGGCATGAGCTCTCTCGTGAATTGGCGTCTGCCTCCTACGAACTACAGCTATGGCGGCGTCACGCATGCCTAGAACGCTTGATGAGATCGGTCTATTGGTCTTCTTGCTAGCGTAGTTCAATAGAATGCATGAACAGATATGCTTGCGCGCGCACACACACACATACACGCGCGCACGCGCTTACGCAACCATGTGCACGCACAAACGCACGCAGACGCAGACGCACGCACAAACAACCACGCGGACGTATCCACACGCGCACACGAAGACGGGCGCATGCACGCACACGCACGCACGGAAATGAATACGACGAACGAAACGTGCTTGAGCTATAGTTTCGGTTTCGTCTTGAAAAAGAAAACCTAAAGTTTAGATAAAACCTAAGATAGACTAAATTTTTGTTAACTTTCTACAATATTATAGTGACACTATTAATAGTAATATAATACTTATTTGCTTAGTTTCGTTTTCAAAAAAAAAAAAAAGAAGAGCCTTTTGAAGACTGCGCAAGGGCCATCGCTATTGCACTCAGCTGCCGTTGTCAGTGACCGTTTGGGGCTACGCAGGCTTCGAGGATCGGTTCCTTTTTACGTTTTAGCCGTTTTCGCAGATATCTTAGATATCTCCCTTACGAATAACGTGTTCAAGCATAGAAAGCGATGACTGAGAGCTCGGAGACGCTGCGTTACCAACGCAAGTTGCGGACGGGTCCATATCACAAGAGCGAATGACATTTTAGCGAACGGCGACATTTGAGCGAATGGTCGTTTTAGCGAATAACGGGGGCGCGCGTTACGCCGCTTCGCGGCGACAGTCTGCGGCAACTCATTACAAAAATATGAACTCACTTGGCCCACCCGAAAACGCCGCTTCGCGGCGTCCGACTCTTCGCTAAAGTGTCATTCGATGAAACGTGGGCGTTCGCTAAAACGTCATTCGATCAAGTGAGTGCCTCCCGTTGCGGACAGTCCATCAACACTGCTGCAAACGCCGGTGAGCAATTTTGTTTCTGCGAACTGCGTCGCTGTTTCAAACTTTGTCGTGTACCATGGGCTTGCTAAGCAATGCTTGATTCTAACGATGCTTCTGGCCGGTGTTATTTCGTTATTTGAAGACAGCGTACGTTGTTCAAAACCTATGGCTTGCTCCGCACGGTGAGAGAGATTCGTTTGCGGCGGAGATGAGAGGCTGTTCTGGGCGCCGTTCTACGACGTTCGTCCGACGACGCTTTTGCGGAGCGTTCAAGTGCAGTCTGACGGCAGTTCAAGCAATCACAGGTCATGCTAGTTCTGCCGTGTGGTCTCAACAGCCGCTCGCCACCGATTCGTTTCGTAAAGCGGGAGCGAGAAAAAACGCTACAAGAGCGAGCAGCATGATTTCTTGCCTATGCTTATGCCTGTGCCGCAGGGACGCGCGGTCTCTTCGCGTATGCCGAAGCGGCACGCTTTCGAAGTTTACGATTGTGCGATGTAAATAAAGTGAGTTTGGATGTCGCGTTTTTACGGGGCAGCGAAAGCCGCTACAAAAAGCAGAGCAGCTAGAAAAAGCAAAAGTATGAAAAAATGCGAAAAGATCCTGAATATTCGATGGTGTTGAAAGACTACCAACGTACCGACTCGCCCAGTTATTCTTTCTGTCAAAGAAATAATAGCCAATAGTAATAAATGAAATAAATACCAACTTTTAATTGGTTATAAGTCATGTGTAATTTATGCAGTACAGCCTTCCCTGCTCTGTTGCTTTCATGATATCAGGTAATGTGTAAATGTATAGGATAGTTCACAGGAACAATTTATGTCCGACCCATTATATTGTATGTTTTCTCAAAATGCTTGAAGTTATATAAAAAATGGTCATCATAAATTAAGCCGCAGCACTGAATGTACAACAGCTTGTGACTTTTATGTATGTTCCCAGCAAAAGAAAAAGATGCATTCAAAAAGGGCCAATTATTGCGTTTCCTCTCTGTTAAAGCTTTTTTCAGGTACACTCAAAACGTGGGTGTCTACGTCCAAAAAGAGTGGAATTGACATTTCCCGCAGGGCTGGCAGGCCTGACTCAGTTTGGCTGGCAACTTGCAACCTATGGTAACCTGGAGAACTGCACCACAAGAGTGAGAGTGACGCCCACCCTGCACTTCCTCTACGATGCCACCATAAGGAAGAGGGAGGTGCCCCCAAAGTGAATGCAATGGCAGGTGGGTCGTTACAGTGAATCCCCATACAGATGATACCAAACAGAAAATCATTAAAAATGAATTAATATTAGAAACAACGGACGGGAGTCGCACAGACAAGGAGGAGGAGATGAACACAGTGCTGTGTCATTGCCATATGCTCTGTTCCCATATTCTTCACAATTTATTTTTAATAATTGTCTACCAACTGGTCCATCAGCACTAGCCGACAAGAGTATGCTGCTATATTTTACTCTGCATTAACACTGTACTTACAGTTAAATCCTACAGTAATGAACAAACAAAAAATGGGAGCAAGCCAGGCAAGTAACCAAAATCTTGATTCGGCGGCACCCATGACAAAATGCTGTATGAGGGGGATGGGGGAGAAGAGGCCCCAGCAAAATGGAAGACTTTAGGGAGGGGGGGGGGGGGGGAAGCGGAGAGGGGGATGGGCTTTCGTTATCTTTTGAGGACAGGCGCTGGCAATGCCTCTGTGCCACTGGGAAAGCTGAGGTTCATATCCTTCAAATTACTTGGATCCAAAAAGCTATAATATGTATTAGCGGCTGAGAAACTGCCCTGGAGGAATGCAGGCAGAGGATAACAAAATTGAATGCACACACGACAGAACAATAATACAGAAAAACAAGACGGACAGAATAATCCACTACCGATGGAGTTGCCATGCAGTTGCTTTCATTTTGTGCGTTGTGACGTCGTTGGGCTCCCTGAAGCAATTAGCTAGACCTGTCAGTTTGTACTGGGCAAAAGATCATGAAGGAGCATTTTTTTTTGTTGCTATTTATGACCTTCCATTTCAGCTTCTTCAGATAAAAGGAATCCTTTGAATCCCTGTATTGGCGGTTTGGGCAACCTAGGCAATAAGGAGAGAATTATGTTACTAGTGCATTATATATTAATTGAACAAGGCAGAAACAGCTCGTGCTGCAGTGGCGTCACATGATGCCGAATGCACGTGACTTGCGACGCATTGCCGATGCCTCACGAAGCAACTACGATGGGTCAGACCCGCTATGTCTTTTTTAAAGCAAAATAAATATTATAATCAGGGAGCTGCACCAGTTATTTATTAAGGTACTTTTTATTTAAAATTGCAGATAAACAAGGAACATCTGAAGTTATAATTATAAAGTATGGAATCATTAAGCAACGAAAACATCAAATCATCAACACACCCGCCATGAAGCGGTGGAACAGGGGGCGCACCACAGTAGCTCTCAGCAGTAAAGGCACACTTGAGCAGTTGTCACAGCTGTGCAGTGGCTGCAATTACACCTGTGTGATCGCAGGAAACTTTGCTTAGAACCAAGCTCCTTAATTTTATGCAACAGGTGGTTAGGGGACTAATGCAACAAATGCTCGCCAATCTGTGCCTTCAACTCGCCGGGCGCTGTAAGTAGCCATGCTCGGAACATTAGCGTGGTCTTGGTCGTCTTCTGCTGCCCCTGATACCGGCTGGAGCCAAGAGTCTTCGCCAGTGCGCTTTAGACGCTTACAAGAAGTATGCTTGTACAGCACTACATCCAGCTCCACACTCCTTTTAGTACCCGAAGCTCCAACTTCGATGGACCTTGCAAATCATGTAGGCAAGCGCCGTGGAAGGCGAGCCCTCCACGGCGCCAAGGGCATGAAAACTGTAGAGAATTTCTACTAACCTTCTACTGGAACGGTGCTACTATTTTTCAGACATCTTGACAGGAGCGGCTACGATGATCATGGTTTACAATGTCAAGGAAACCATGGCACTGTCACATCTGTTTGTTGGAGAGGAGGTGAGCTCTCAACTATCTTTTCTAGCATAGGTTGCAAAATGTAACCTAGCGCTTTTATGAACTCCCTTGCGCACAATCTTTCTAAGCAAATGTTCAGGCAACATTGGGGCACATATGCAATTGTGAATGTATCCATCTTATTAAAGTTTTCCATTTTCTTTTTTTTTAATGGCAGCCAAGCATGCAGTACATTTCAAACTAGCACCTTTCTTGCACCATGTTCCATGCTTGTACCTAGTTTAGCCTTCATCTAGATCATAGTTTAGCAAAGTTATGCAGTTGGAGGTGATGTTTAGGAGTCGCATGGTCTCAGGGGAGCCAATACGATGCTGATGGCACTGCTTCACATGTTTGACTACAACTTCGACAAACAAGCTTTCTAATCACTGCACAGCACACTCTTCTAGAAAGGTACAAAAGGTCCAGTGGCTGTCTTTCCTGACAGACTGCTGGTTGGAAATATCATGGCCAAAAGTAGTTTCCACAAGATTTCTAACCATCTAAAGCAAAGTATTTTGGCCCAAATGTAAATGGGAGGTCAAGTAATTACAGATCAGGACATCACACAAGGAGAATGTGGGCTCCTGTTGACTGATTCTGGCTTTTTTGCAATGAGCAAGCCAAAGCAACGTTTACGTCTCTATGTGAAACCAGACTTCTGGCTAGCATTGCCGAAATTTTACTAATCGCAAGAGATAATGCAGGTGTCCTTGTTGCACTGATGATCTTGCATATTTTTCAGTGCTGGGAAAGCATGATTTACTTCCACTTGTCTAAGTTGCATTCTGTACAAGTGTAATCAGCCCTGCAGGGGGTGGGGGTATTACATATTTAACATAGATCATAAGACTATAGCAAATAACACTGGACCAGCTCGCTGGTAGATAGTGATATATTAACTGTGGTGATTTAGAGAAGACTATCACGCATGGTTCCTGCCTTACATTGCATTGATTTTGTTTGCTAACACAGGAGCAAGACATCCCGGCAATGCCGTGCGTCGTGTACTCTAGCAATGACGCCGAGGGGGCTGACTTTTTGTACCTCGCTGTCGATAGGCAGCGGTTTTTCTCAGTGAAGAATGCAGAGGACGACATCGCTGCCATCATGGTGGCTTACTGGCTTTTTAATATAAGTTCTCGATAAAGGCAGCAAACACAGTTGCTGCTCTAGAACGGTTGTTTGTCTTCCTCAGCAGCACTACTCCGAGGCCAGTTGTGATGAAATTCCTGAACAAGGTCGCTAGAGCGTAAAATCAATGAGGCCGACAAACAACCGTTCTAGTACCAAAGGGATGCTGAACCGAGATTTGGATGGCACGAAACCAGGCCGGAGCACTAGGTGGGATGCTGCAAACCTTAGAATATAACTCATATGACGGTATCTTGTATGGATGGCAGTACTTTTTGGAAAATATGAGCATGGTTGAACAAAGCTTGCGACATCTGTATTCTCCTCTTCCCTTTTTCGAAAATATGCCCATCCAGTTGAGATACTGCTGCATGAGTGATGTTTTGGGGTCTGTAGCATCCCACTGGGTGCTTCTGGTGCCTTGTTTTGTGAAGTCAAATTTCAGTGCCAGCACCCATTTAACTTTTAACTTTCTAACTCTAAACTAAAATAAATGTACCATACTTTCCAGACTATAGTGCACAAATTATACATGTCTAAAAGTTGATATTTTACACCGTATAGTCTATCTACAGGTGTGGATCCTACAATTTTTGTTTCAAGATTGTTCATTATTACACAACTGGTTAGGCCAGATTGCCGTGTTTTGGATATTTTACGCTGGGATAAAGTAATCAAGACAACCTCTTACCGTCAGTCTGTTTCCCAGGCTTTCGATATCTCGCATCTGACATGTTGTTTGCTTGGGAGCCTGCAAGCAACCAACTTAGGTCAAGCTTAATCTTGAGGAGCTCTGTGATTGGCTGACGAGCGGATCACAGAAAGCCCCCTGACATTCATCCGCAGATATCCCTTTTGTGGAGTTCTCCAGCCTGAAGTTTTCCCCGGGGACTATAGACCTTTCCAAAAAGAGCGCTCTGGCCGCCGCCATTTTGCGAATCGAGCGACCCCTATCAGCCAGAAATTTCTGGCACCCGCCTGAGCTGTGGAAACCCGGTCAGCATGACTCCCCACCTGCATTTTGCATTCGGAGTTCGCCGGCTTTTCTTGGAAGTTTTTATTTTATTCGCCTGTTTAGGATGCTTACCCTTTGTATGTTATCTTCCAGTGTGTGAACCAGGGAATACCAGGGCTCGTAGCCCGCTCGGCCTTCGCAGGAAACGAACGAAGAGAGCGAACGTCAAGCAGCCCGCGATGCAGGCAGTTCGACGTGCTTGGAGGATTATTTCCGTCAAGTTAATCTCCAAAAAGCCTTCCAGGCTGTGTTCCGGGTCTTCGCAAAAACTAGCTGATAGGGTCGGGTCCGGGGTGTGGCGACATAATAAGCACGTTCGTTCATTTGCTATGAAGCTGTGCAAAAAAGGAGCTCTCTTCTACATGTTCCCCAAAACACGCCGGATTCCGTCCGATCGTCGACACTGTATATTGGACATTCTGTGTTATTTGAGACCTTTCTCAAATCCTGTTCGGATAACGCGGCACCGAGGGGTACGTACAATATATTTTTTGTTCGATTGATGATTGATGATTTTATGTTGTGGGCGGGGGATATCCATGCAGTACGGATATCCTGTGTGGTCAAATATTTTGACCTTTATAGATTGACACGGCTGAGTTTACGGTGCCGTAAAACAATGAACATAAAATGAAACAAACATTCCAGTTGCATTTGTACTGTCGCGCACGGACTCACCAAAACAGCTTTCATTTCTTTGTTTTTGTTCCCAAAAATAGAGCACTGCTTTCTTAAAGACCTCTATAAATTATGCTCGCCACAGAATACAAGATAAAAAAGAAAACGCGGCAATTCAGCCACCACCAGCGTCCGGAATTGCGCCAACGCAGGCTGCAACAGCCTACTGACGAGAAACTCCACAGCTCAGCGCAGTCGGGCAACACTGACGTACACTCTCAAAACCAGGGACACGCGCTGTAAATCGCTTCGTTCGAGACTGCCGCTCGAAAGGTCTATACACCGAGTGCGGACTATCTAAGAAAACACTTTTTCTTTTTAGCCGAAATTTACACTTGCGCATTATACACCGGATTGTGGACCATAGTCTGGAAAATATGGCAGCTCGTTTTAATGTTTTAAGCCCTAAACTAAAAGAAGTGCAGCTTGATTTTTATGCAACTTTAGGGTCCTAAATGAAAGTCGCATATGCAATGCAACAAAAAGTATACACTCGAAACGGAAGGCATCTATCTAAATTGTTCTTTTGTTCTCGTCATTTTATCAAGAACCATTGTGATGTACTGAGGTAATCTGTATTGATTTTTGTTTTTTTTCTTATTTTTGCTAGCATCTTAAGCCTATGCTGTGATATTTAAAAAAAATATATTTTGTTATTTGTATGGAGGACATAGCTGGTTATTTTGTTGTGCTCACATAATAGTCCAATAAATGATTATTTATTTAGTTTGGCTTTTATTGACTCAAACCCCGAATTTTTTTCTCGATTTTTACTAGCATCTAGGCCTATATATGCTGTGATATTTGATACAATGCCCTAAGTATTGTATTTTGATATGTGTTTGAAGGGCATACCTCATTATTTTTTTGTGGTCACATAATAGCTCAATAAATAGTTGTTCATTTAGTTTTCCTTTCAGCTTTTTTTTCTCATTTTATAACAAATTTTATTTACTTGCAGCTTAATCACATGCTGTTTGTATGCAGCTGATGCCACTCGCCATGCCTTGCGCGAAAGTGTAAAGGTACTACGGCATACCAAGTGTGACAACTCGTAACCACCTCATATGCAAGGCAAATGACTGACGAGCCAGAGCAGGATGCAAGGACCAAGTATCGGGATTGAACAAGCTAAGCTCCTTGTTGATTATGTTTGTACCATACACTTTCTCACATTGCATAGTTTGCATAACAAATGCTGATTATGCATGTGATGCATATCACACTTCTGTGTTGGCAGTTTGACAATTGGACACTTCTAATGACACATTGAAATTGGTGGCAGACTCCTTCTTTAAAGTGATGTTTGAGAATATCTCCCACTGATCTTTTCTAGTATACGAGTATTAAGACCATCGAGCAATTAATAAATTCAGAAGCTTTAGCCATGGAACAAATTCTGTAATATTTTTTTTTTATTTTCCATCCAAATTTTGTGGGAAGCAAAACTTAAATCACACAAGATTTTCCGTTAACTTCCGTTTGCACATAAGTTAAGCTTCACATTAAAATATTACCTTTTCTGCCATGCACATCTTGCCTTCATTATCGGACAGTGCATCTATGCACAGCTGCTTCAAGTAGCATGTGTGCCGATGCATTGCATACATATCAAATAATGAATCCAGTTTCTGTAACGAGGTCCTATGCTGGTACTTTACTTTTGCATCTCCTTATTTCTTCACTTATCTGGTCTGCATACTTCGTGGTTTTCTGGTTGCCATACCTGGTATACTGAACCCAGTTTGACAGGTGCTGAGATACAGGGTGATTCATTTTCATCGGAACAGATTCTTGTAAAATAAAACCAGTCTTATGCAAATTATCTTTTTACAGTTGAGTTATAGTTGTCCTGGCAGACACTTTATACAGGCAAGATGACAGCTAAAAGTGGACTTATTGCATAAAATCCATGGATTAGCTTTTTAGTTACTGGTTTGATGACACCAGCACATATTGTGAAAATGGGGCAGTCACCTTAGACCAGCTAATTTTTCGTGAAATGAGCACTAACCTTAGAAAAACGATTGAGAAAGATTCTTGCACACAAAACGGGTTGTGGGATACAATACTTTCTGGACCGCTACATTACCGCTGCCTTTGGTGAAATGATATTTTCTCTTTCTTTTTGTTTGGCCTGTGTGCTCACTTCAGGATTTATAAAAAATTGACTGGTTTAAGGAGGTGATTGTCTTCAATTTCGCAACAGCTGTCGAACCAGTAATTGAAAAAGTTAATCAACTAATTTTAGATAATATAGTCCACGTTTAGTGCCAGCCTGCCTGTACAAAGTGTCGGCTTGGCTAAGCGCTCATCTGTAACGAGATCATCTGTGTAAATAAAATAAGTTTTGTTTTAAAAAAGTCTATTTCGATTAGAATGAATCATCCTCGAGCACCCATTAAAATCAGCATCAGCACCCTTGGATTGGGGTGCATTGCACCTAGCACCCTTTACTACTTCACACCCCTATAGGGTGCTTTGGCACAGGGGTGCTCGTTTGCACCCTGAAAGGGTGCTCGTCCTGGAACAAGTGCTTTACACCCCTAAGGGGTGTAAAAAAGTTTAGTGTGTACCTTTTCCCTTTCGGCGGCCGCGCCTCGTGGTGATCTGCCACGCTGTGGTAGAGCACGAGACGGCACGAGCCCTCGCAATCGCAGTCGTCTACTTCCTGTGAACTAAAGTTATGGCGGCGCCACGCATGCGCCGAACACTTAGTGAGATCGGTATATCGCGAGCATGGCGCCCTGACTAGCGCCCCGTGCGTGCAAGCACGTGTAACTTATGCGTGAACAAAGTTTTGGCATGCTTGCAATTGCACGGGCTTGACCGCGCCAGTAGTCCGCACGAGTAGGGAGATTCCGGCGGCCAGTCGCCTTAGTTGCCAGTGGTCTATTCACCAACTTAACCCTACGCCGCCGCGGTGGTGGCACGTCAGAGCATTTCCGATCTGAGACTGTGAGCGGAAGTCGCCATGCGGGACGGTCATTCCAGTGTTGTTTTGGAAGAATCCAGACTAAAAGTTACCTTCTGGTCAAAACGCCTCGACTGGGGCTATATGAAGAGAGCCGAAGAGAGCCGGGAAAAGTGTGAAGATCAGTTTTCATGTGTTTTCTGCCTGGTCGGTTTGCCTAAGAACCTAGATAGGTGCCTTGAAAAGGGAAGCAACACACCGTCGTACTACGATTGGTTGGGTCGGAAGCACTTGGGATGAATTTACGTAAACTTGTGCTCGTCGGATTTATTTGCTTTGTTCCAACATGAACACGGGAAAACCGACCAAGTGTTTCGATCACCCGCGGCCATAGACCAAACGTTGCAATAGGAAGTTATTCAAAAGACTTGAATTTGAAGGCTGTTTAGGGTAAGTATAGCTTCCTGTAAAACGCAGATACAAGGAGATGTTGATCATTGTTACCGGTGGTTATCACCGACTTGTACCTGATTCCCTTGGTTTGATTCTGCTTGCGATTTTCAGTATCGACGTCGAGAATAGCAGCTACCGTCCACACATTTGCAGTCCGAGCAACGTCGCGACTGAGCAGAAACTCATCGTATGAATGAGCTTCCAGCGTCCATTCTGCGCCGTTCACGCGGAATGAATCGCCGCACGCCAAATTAGGGAGTTTTTATAGATCGTTTCGCCGTCCCGCAATGCTCTCCGCAACCTGTATGATACCCGGAACTCTACAGTCAAAGCCATCGGCGCTCAGGTGCAGTAGCGGCATCTTCGTTGCGGAGAGATTAGATGAGGGGAAACGGGGTCTATGAAAACTCCCTATTAGAGAGTTTTAGTAGACCGTGTTTCCCCCTCCGCTAGGCCCCTTTGCTACCCGGAATTCTAGAGCCAAATCCATCGGCACGCAGGCAGAGTGGTGGTTTCTTCGTAGCGGAGGGCTAGCCCGCGGGGGGGAAGGGGGGGAGGGGGGGGGGGTAAACATGATCTACTAAAACTCGCTATTATTGACGCGAAGTTTTGCGGTGTAACGAGCCTTGTTGATTTCGCTCAGGCCACGAAAGTAGTAAGGCATTTCTAGGAGGACGTAGAATCAAGAATTGGAACGCGAAAAAGATCACAGGGTCTCACACCGACAGAGACAAAGGCGCATTCCAATGGTTTGTTGATGCCGGACGCGGGGGGGGGGGGGGGGAAATTGGTGGCCTAGTGGGCTAGCACACACTAGCTGGAAGCACGTGGAGCAAAAGCTCTCGCTGCAGAACCCAGAATTCTGGGTTCAATCACCACTCCTGTCCCTTTCGATCTGGATGAGCATAGTACCGGCGTGCAGTATACGATGCTCATTTTTTGAAGACCCCAGGCTTCCGGATATACTGCAGTGGCTAAAGTTTTTATTTACAGCTGGGAGACTCGTCGCCCGTTGAGGCAGACCAAGTTCTAGGCTATATGAATATACACACACTCCGATAGACCTATTGCTATATTACCCAAGCATCAAGGAGAATGCAGGGATTGGTGTTCCACGCGCTGCACATGCTGGCCTCAGCAAAAGTAACTTTTTTAAAGCAAATGCCCAAAACATATTGCACCTTGCACGCGCGTTCGTCAACTCTTTATTTTGGTTACTTACTTGGAATCTTTTATACGGGGAAGGCGTGCGCGTGTGGCACGTGGAACCCCAATTCCTGCATTCTCCTTGACACTTGGGTAATATAGCATATGATCTATTGCTTTGATGCCGGACGCGGCTTGTCTTGGTCACATCCAACGCTACTAAAACTTCACGCCCCCCCCCTTGAATGTGCGGCGCGGCTGGCGTGTCGCTATGGGCGCTCCGGGTTGTTTGTAAACTTGAGTTAGTGTATACTTTAGATATTTTTAAACTCTGTTAAGGCCCAGTCACACACTTGAACTTGACTACGACCAACCCAGACAAGACCGTTTTGAAATCTCTTGTGACGGCTTACAATTTCTTGGGCAGCAATTATGGCAGTCGTAAGCAGTCACAAGGGGCTTCAAAAATGGAAAGCATATTGCTATGCAATTGTGTTGCATATGCGACACGTTCTAGCATCAAAAACGTGTAGTGATATTCTTACGGCGCTCTTCATCATATCGTTCACCGCGCATTATTTGCAAACTTGAGAGTTGTTCTCCGAGTCTCACGTATCCATGACAAAATTTGCTTTCTGGGTTTGTCTACTGCGAGCAGCAGCATCTGGGCCCGTTTTCTGGAACGCGAACCGTGGGTTAAAGTTAACTATTGTCCCTAGAAGAGGGAATTCTAGGTCACGTGACTGGGAGAGCAGGGGCGCCGAGGGAGGAGCAGTACCTACAAGCAAAATGGCCGCGACGTCGCTTAATGAGGGCTAATAGTTCTTCTTGGTTCTGCTGAACATTCATTTCGATCCGGCTGTTTTATTAATGACGCACCATCAACCTATTAGCACGTCAAGCAAAGCGGTAGTTCAGAGGGACTACTAAACTAACCGACGGCAGCGTTCCGCGAACGCATCACTCTTCAGCAGTCCGGGATCCAAGACATATGACGGTGCATAAGCCTTGCAAGTGTTTTTATGGTGAGTAAAAAAAATGTTTTCCGAACTAGTGTTGGTATATATTGATACTAACACGTTCAATTTGTTACACTATGCACGCCAACTCGTGAGCAGCGATTACTTTGCGAAGAAAGGGGGTTATCCTCGATAAAGTCTTCGTTCCGGGTGAACAGCTGGGACATTGTACTGTTTCTTTGTTCGCAGTGCGCCGACAGTATGCCGACAGCATCGAGGTTTCTACAAATCCCAGGTGGCCAGCAATCCAACGGTGACGAGAAGCTTAGCTCCTCGTCACCGGTGGATCGGTTGGGCAAAGGAAAAGGGGCAAACAGTTGAAATCAGCAGGAATCACAGAAACGTGCGTCGCAAGGAACAAAAATGAGACTACAGCACCGGCGTTGCCAGACTGGAAGGCACACGGGAATGTTATGCGTTGTTTATGGCTAAACATATTGAAAGAAATGTTTCTTACATTTTCGAATAATCGTCGGCAAACTCTAGCATAGTAGCTAAAATTTCTTCGTACCATCTGAAGGAAATAAATTGGCCTTCAAGTACAACATTACTATATTGTGACTTAAAATACCATACTAGATCGATAACAACCAGCGGAAAAAGAGGACAAACAAAATGACTGGCTTGTTTCACCGATAGATGGCGCCTCTTATTGCCCAATCAAAAATAATTATTGTTCTATATCCAGCCGTTTATTACAGTACCTAGGTACTTTTTCCTTCTTAGGCACCGTGGCTTACCAAAATGGGTTTACCATCGCTTCGAGAAAACCGGCCCTGGTGGCAGCACCAATATGCAATGGGGTGTCACGCATTGTAAATATCCCGTTAAATTTGGCGTGGAAGCTGAATTGGAGTATAAGTCGCGTAACATCTAGTCAATACTAACAATTTCTCTGCTCAGTTTAGAGTGGAATCTAAATTCGCGTTCAGTAACAGGGCGTCAATTTTTCTGCTAGATTTAGCGGAGACACTGAATGTGTGTGTAGTTCACGTTACATGGAGTGATGTGACATCATTTTTCCCGCTAAAATTAGCGCGGAAACTGTATTGGCGTTTGAGTCGCGTGACGTCAATCATCCCGGATAATCTAGTGGGGAAACTAAATGTATATATATAGGTCACGTGACACAAAGTCATGTGACATCATTTTTCCCTCTAAATTAGTGGGGAATATAAATGGGTGGTGGAGTAACCTGACATCAATGTCCTTTTAAAATTTAGCTGGTAAGCTAAAGATGTGCGACGTCACGGGTCTCTAATTCACTTTATCTGGCTTCGCGAAATCCGGGGCAAATAGCCAAAAAACGTTTCACGTTAAAAAAGCAAAAAAAAAAAAAAATAGAAAACGGCCTTGTCCAAGTCGGTCGTGGTCAAACGCAAGTGTGTGAACGGGCCTTTACAGGCTAGTTCACACTTGCAGCAGACTACGACCGACTCCAACACCGTCGACATTTACTTTGCTTACGACCGCCATCGATTCTGCTGTTCGTCCCGTCGCAAGCAGTCACATGTGGTTTAAAAACAGATTGCATCGGAGTCGGTCGTAATTGCTCGCAAGCGTGTGAACCACCCTTAACAAACGAACGTGGCTTAAGCATCAATGGGATGTTTCCTAACATTCGGCTGATAAAACCCATTCCGCCTTAAAAATCTCCAAATCACAATTAGTATAACATTTGTGTAAAATAGGTATGCATGAAAAATCATTGTAATATAAAGACAAAAGATTATCTACCAGCACCCCGCTCCGCGGCACGTCGCTCAACGATGCCTGCCCGTTTCGATCTGGATGAGCATACTACCGGCGTGCGGTCGTGTACCCCTATTGCGTGACGCACGTCAAAGGCCCAAGGCTAGCAGCGGAACTTCACTGGCTAAATTTGTCATCTACGGCGTCAGCCAGTGTCGGCGCACCTCAAATACAGACTGACCGTATGTTGTATGAACACGAACGTCAAATTAGGTTTCGGTTTGGACGCGACGCGCTTTTTGCTCACATGTATTTCCTTCTTGACAATTAAAAGCAAAACAGCGGACCTCTGTTCTCGCTGTCTCATTTGTCAGTTGCAAGCGGTATACTTTATTCGCTATTCTATATTCGAGGAAAATTGGTCCACATGGCCTTGTCATCACTGTCATTTTCATTTACGCAAACGCCATCCGGAGCTCAAGTTCGTCTGCTTGTTTGGCAGGGGTCGGGGTGACGTCACAACGCCAAGCTCCGATTGGCTCTGATTGGAAAGATAGCGAACATACCCCAATGCCAGCTGACTTGAGGTCTACCTCCTCTCCTTCAATCAGAGCCAATCAGCGTTCGGCGTTCTAACGTCACCCCGACCCCTGCAAAATAAGCAGACGAACTTGCTCTTCGCATTGACTCTGATGCCCGAACCACCCTTAAAAGAACCGGGAGAGGGAGCCAAAGCAGCAACACAATTTCTCACACCAAAATTGTTTAATGAAGCACCCAGGGTCGTAGTCACGAAAACAGTCTCACAGCCTAAATGAACGCCTGTAAATTGGCTTAGAAAGTTCATTACCTCGATCACAATCAGGTTAATCGGGGCCACACGCTATTCATTTCAACTCGTTAAAATTTGGCACAGGGAAAAACATACACACTAAGGCGGACGTGGAAAAAAAACTCGAACGAGAGAAGAATACAATGCGGGCAACAAGGCAGTGTACGGCAGTGTCGTTGGCTTTGTATCCATTCATCTGTGGTCCTGCCGTCTAAGTCGGGAGTAGAAACGGTGAGAAGCATAGGTCCGGTGCACTCTGTCGTGCCTTGTTCAAGGTTCGGGCGATCCCACGCGTTCCACCCAGGCTCCACAGTCCTTTCGAAGCGGGCAACCTTCAACCCGTTGATATCGGTTCCTTCAGTACGGCGAGTATTTTTCCATGAACTCCTGCGAAATTGACTGCCACAGTCCGCAAAAAAAACACAAAAAAACATGAGAAGGTAAAGACAAAGAAAACGCTAAACTACATAATATTACTATATGTTAACCATACCCACTGACAGGTTATGAAGCACAAGATGTGGGTTATTATGTTCAGGCTTGCCTCATGAGTCATGATTCCTTCTTCGGAGTTTGTAACAACACATGTCGCAAACTCGTTGGCTATATCAGTTTTGTAGGCATTACAAAAAACAAGTAACGAAATAAGTAATTTGTTACTTGCAAATAAAAGGCACGCGTTACCGACCTACGTCACCTCAATATAAAAGAAGCGCGTTACGGTTACCCTTAAAAGGTAACGCTCGTCGTTATTTTTGCGTTTTTTTTTTAAATTATGAATTAACACGTTTTCTTTTTTTTTTATGCTATAGGTATGCATAAGCGCCATATTTCAAGAAACATTATGCACATCAATAAACTGAACATAATAACCTTATCTATGTCACAGTTCCAGCTAAGTACTCACGACAAAATAGGCAAAAAAGGCAAAAAAACTCAAAAACATGATGGTGATTATAATCCCTGGAGAAAGGAGTAATATCGTCATTCTCCAGTGAATATTATTGTCATCCTTGTCCAGCTCGCTTGCATGTTTGCATTAATTTGCATTTCATAATATAAAGAATATAGCTTGGTGCCTAGAAACGTGAAAAAAAAGTTAAGCGTAGTTTTTTTTTAAGTTTTGGAAAGAACGCGCAACGAGTTAAGTAATGACGTCTCAAGTTATTCGAAATAAGTAACGGAAACACGTCGCCCTTTAGTGTTTTGAAAATAAATCGAGTAGGTTACAACGCTACCGGAAAAACTAACGCGTTACCGTTAGCACCTTTAGTTGTAACACGTTACCGCCAACACTGACTATGCATAAATAAAAACACAGTTTCGCAGTACAGAGGGAAGCATTCGTTGGAGCTTTGAAACCTCGTCGATAGAAAAATATAACTCGTTATTTAGCTTAAAACACCGACCATCCTCGTTTTAGTATACACACACCTCGACACCAACACTGCACTTTTATAACCGGTCGTACGATAATTGCTCTTTCGTAATTTAGTTCGTTTAAATGGGTCTTGTACTATAATGATCTAAAAGGGGATACCCAGGCGATCGCTGTTATACTCCCGTCACCTCTAAGCTGACAATGCGGTGGAAGGAACGTGCTCGTTGGACCAATCATGCTCTTTTACATTCGACACGTGATCACGCTTCCGCGCATGCCCACGAGCAGAAAGAGTGGGGTTCGGGAACGAAAGGGAGGCGGTTCATTGGTTCGGCGAGTGCGTTGCTTCTGCTAGATGGTGAGCCACGGCCGGACTGGAAGCGCGCGCTCTCTTCCTCGTCTTACGGCCTTTGCAATCGCCCGGGAGTCAATGGCATTTTTCCTCCGTATGTAGTTCACTTGCCTGCCGCCAGGGGCGCAACCAGCTCACCCCACTTCACCCCACTCGAAGAGTCCCTTCGAGCTACTTTGCGCTGGTGTTCGAGCTTCGTAGGTTACCACTAACATGAAAAACCTGAAAGAGCCTTGCGCTCCATCTCCATCCGTGACATACTCTGGTCTGGTGTACGTCGGTGGCTACCTGGTGAAACTCATTAGTAAGTTTCGGTGCGACGCCTGTGCTATGCTGTTGACTACGAGTAACAGAGGTGATCCTCTGTTCGTCTTATTGCAAGGCCAGGATAAAAGCGGACTTCATTATCCAAATCCTAGGTTCCTTGCACTTCTGGACAACATTGTTGCCTTTTTTTAAAGGCTCTTAAGAACCTTCCGCATACAAATGTGCACGTAGTTCTGCAACTATACTCATTGCACCCTATCTTGAAGACGCGCCAATCCTGAGTTGCCCAGAGGGCATTGACAGCAGTCACTCAAAGCGCTTGGCTGGTTTAATTTCCAACAAGTTCCTCAGAATACTTCTGATTAACCGTGCAAAGACGGTCACGGACAGAAACAAAAAATCAGCTGGATATACGCACAAGTCCTCGAGGAAGCACTTTAGGCTGCAATATGCACTGTGCGAAAATTGTACAGACTACTACACCCTCGTATAGAGGGCGCAGTACTCTTCATGTGCGACCTATGAAATGATGATGCAGACCACGGCAATAGATCGATTGGGCCTGCTTACATTTCACGAGAGTGTACGAATTATTTATCATTGAACATTCCTCCATTTAGAAGGGGTCTGTCTCATCCTGTTCTTGAGTTGCAACAGAAGTCCTGGAGGTAAAGACCAGTTTGGTTTTTCCGCAATTGCATTCGCTGTCTCTACTTACTACTTTTTACTCCCGAATCTCTCGGAGATGTGCGTCAAATATTCACCGTTTCAGGCTCATCAAAGGCGCTCTAGATAGTGGCTGGGAGTCTAAACGTAAGGATCAGGTGTCAAAGGCTATAAAAATCTCGGCCGCAAGTTGCGACAGCGCTGAGATACACTGTCAGAAGCGCTCTGTGCAAACGGCAAAGAGTAGCCAGCCCAGGGGTGAGGTGACAGCGCCCCCCGCGAATTGCGGCGGGAGGTGGCGATTGCCCCAATTGCGAAGGCCGTAAGAAGAGAGAGAGAGAGAGCGCGCTTCCAGTCCGGCCGTGGGTCAGCGTACGAACGAATAGAGTACAGAGTATATATTTACGCAAAGTGCGTTGCCCAATACTTTTGCCAATGCAAGAGGCGACAACATTCTGGTAACTTTTTACCTATTTTCTTTCAGTACTGTACTAATAGACACCCAATCAGACCGTAATTTCTGTTCCCAAAACCATGAAATCATTTTCTGCTAACCGTTCATTCGAAACCGACGTCTATTTCACGATATGTGTTATGAGAACCGCAGTGAAGGATCCGTCCTTGAGTACTTTCATAGACATCACGATATCTGCACTTATTTTCTTCGGAAGAGAATCAAATGAATTTCGGCAATTTGATCGCTAGATATTTACATACAATCTCGCGAATTGTCCTTGTATGAAGTCCAGAAGATATACTCATAACAGATATGCTAGTTTCTCGCAAAAGAAGGGTGCACTGAAGACCGCATATGTTTTAGCGAAATCAATAATCAGCGCGTCTGACACGTTCCTATTTGTTTATGTAGATCATAAATCTTTATAAGTGTTTCTTCTGTCTCGTACATTTGCGAAAGAAGACGTTTTGGTTCGCGTTTTATAAAAGCACGCCTTTGTGCTGAATTGTGTCATAGTTTACATAGAGTTCTCGAAAAGTTTAGAGAAAAGCGGCATTTGTACATGATGAAAAATCGCCCAAAGGAGCAAAGGAAAACGAAGATGGAACACATAACATAGAGAGGCGCGCTCTGCGCGCGATTTTTCATCGTGTTCTACGTTTGCCAACTCGCCCAGCTTACCACTTTACGACATTTGTATCCTGCAGTCGTAAAGTGACTTTGCCTTCTTGAAGTCCCTACATTTTGGCCTTAAGGGCAAAACACGAGGACGTCAGGACGGCGAGCTCTGGTTGGGAGATTAGTGATTAGAGCTAAAGCTAGCTGCCGTTGTATCCACTTCACTCGTCGACCGCGTTAAAATGCGGAGCATAGGCGGCCGGTGTTTAGCTTTCGCGTTTGAACACCTTCGACGAGTGCAGTGGACTCAAAGGCGGCCTTAATCTCCACTGCAGTCGTCGAACGCATTAAAGGGATACTTCGACGAAATTTGAAATATACCCGTCGTGCTCAGATATAGACTGAATATGATCCACACTATCAGTAAATGACAATCGCGCCTTTGTATGTTGAACCTGGAGACTCCATTGTTTATTATAAGCGGACCAAACTGGCAAGCGCTCGGAGAGCAGCAGAGGAGAGCACGTGACATCCGACGCAATCGTAACGTAGTCTGTCTCGGGACGAGCAAAACTGCGGCGAGGCTCACATCGAGAGGATGTCCTAGACGTTCCAGCCACCAAAGCGGCCGAGGCACGCCCGCGGCACGCCCGCGATCGGGCCTCCGCAATTAACCCCAACGCTACTTTTTTACGAATTTTGAGTGACGGGTTCTTATTCTATAATATTGTATAGGGACAATAGTGACGTCCGAGACACACAAATGAGTGTCTCGGGAAAAGGGGAGTTCCTCCTTCCTCTCTTCTCTCCTGGTGGCCGGAG
Organism: Ixodes scapularis; assembly: GCF_016920785.2. Lineage (NCBI taxonomy): Eukaryota > Metazoa > Arthropoda > Arachnida > Ixodida > Ixodidae > Ixodes > Ixodes scapularis. Next base: position 58,199,676 of record NW_024609882.1, read on the forward strand.
GCGAGACAGGTATCGTCACTACTTATCAAGGCTCCTCGACGGGTGTTACAAACGATGCTTTAGCGACATCCACCGGGTGCTCTTAGTTAATTGTTTAATCCTTTGGAAATCCCTTTTCGTGTCTTTTTTTAACAAGATATTGCTGTGTCTGATGTGATAATCCTCCCTTGAACACGAAGAGACCTGGAAGCAAGCGCCGAAATTTTGTTGTAGTATCCGTTTAAGTCTAGAGACTCCATGGGGCGAATGTGCTGTGAAAAATCGACGAATGTTGCCGAGCGCCCTTGTCTCGACGAGTGGCATCAGCACAGTGGCTGCTACATCGCGCGCAAAGGGAGCGCGCTGTCGGGCAAACTTAGTCAGTTATTCGTCGCATAATTCGCTCCACGGAGTTCAGCCTCTAGTATGCGAAACGCTGGCGTCCGGTGTTTGGCTTTCACATTGGAACGTGTTCGACGAGCGTAGTGGAGACAAAGGCAGCTGGCTTTAGGTCCACCCACTAATCCTTCCAATCAAACCTCGGCGTTGTGCACGACCCCGCGCCCCTCTGTTTTCTTTCTCTCCCTCCATTTCTATGCGCATGAGTAACCACAGCACAATCCTCGACAGATTTCCTGCGCAGGGTTTAGCACATAGACGTAAAAATGAAAGAAAGGCCAAACATTAAAAATAGGGGAGCCACTTAATAGCATTAGATATTTCGCAAAAGTCCCAGAAGGTTTGCAACGAGTTACGTTAACGTCCTGCTCTTTCTGGCCAATATTCACCAACCAACACCTTTTATATACTCGTATTTAATTCACCAACCGTAGTAAAAATTAGAAAAAAAACACGCCTCCTCCGGCGACGTTAAGAATTTCCCATTTTGAGCGTTGATTTATCATATATGTGCGTGCTCTTTAGGTTAGCTTTAGGTTATTTTATCAAGACGTACACGGTTCAACGCCAAGAGCATCGTTTCGTCCTTCGACAACCAAATTATCTAAAGACTACATCAATCATGCGCATTTTTTTTTTGCGTGAGAAGAAGTACATATTACAAAGTCGTGGTGCTGAACCTTCTACGTCATCCAGCTGAAGCCAGTGCAAGGCCCATACTAGACATCAGTGCTAGGTCACTGTTCAGCTTACCTACATACATTAATACTTATTTCTGATCACAGTAACACGGAAAAAGGTTGCTGGCACACAAAAGCAAGCATTCTTTTTGCTGGTACTCGTGATCTCAAAAAGTAAACACGAGTCCAGGCTCAACAGTGACGTTGCACTTGTGTCAAAACTCTTCCCCGCAGTGGCTTCGGATAGGTGACGAAGAAATTCCAGTACCACCATTGCGTTCCCGAGGAGGTGTTTATTTACCGAATAACACTAAAGAGACCGAGAGATAAAAGGAGAGACGGTGAAGAGCTTGGTCGCGTGCTCTCGACCACACGCCAGCGTATCCTCCGCACCTCCAAGGTCGCCTTCTTTGTGTAGTGAAACCGGTTCTTTAGAACCACTTCCCGGCATTCCATTTGCCGATGTGAACGGCGTTGCACGCTTTGCAGGTCTATTTCATCCTGGCTATCTTGTTGCCACGGGAACGTATATTAGATTAACGGTGCAGATACCAACATCCGCACAATCAGTATGAAGTCATCCTTTCAGGGTATACAAGCCAATGAGGACAGATGGCGTACCTTATCGTGCTTGGCGCCTAGATGTCTTCTTAGGTGTAGTAAATACTGGACCGTAAACTCGAACACGGTCGCCTTGTCCGTCTTTTCGCTCAGACCCGGCACCAGGGACCGGAGCGTCTGGCAGGCGTTCTTGATTCGTGTCCTGCAACCAGCAACAGACGTCACAAACGAGGTCAGGAAGGAGACAGGACGCGTCAGGGATTGTAGAACGTGACCGAAAACAGAATTTCCTGCTCATTACAAAATCTGCGACGTGACATAGCCTGAGCATAAGACACTCGTGCCCGGCGTCACATCCCATGGATCCATTATTCGGGTAAACATTTTTGTTTACTTTACAAGATTTGCGTCCTCGACAGAAGGTAAATGTCTGCCAGCTCTTGGAATACGCTGCGAACGACTACGAACTTTAATGGCGTCCCGCGAATAACCCCTATAGACCATTCTAACAATCGTGTTTCTTGTCCTGTTATGGTTTCCTTGGCTGTGGGACCAGTTCCAAGCATGGGGAGCAGCTCTCTTCTACGGAATACCAGACGGCGCGCATGCGACCAGAGTCCAGTGACTCAGCAGTTTTCGTTCAGATGACCAGCCTTGAACCGGCGTATATGTTGGTCATTGCCAAACTTAAGAAACACAGGACATGGCGAATCTCTGGCATCTTATAATCGCTCCTCAGTCATTGAGATTGGAGGCCGATAGAAGCACTAAAGAACTAGTCCCCGAAGCAAGGAGCGGGAGCATAATTAACCTGCGTTTCAGGAACTGCTAATGATCATAAAACCGCGGTTTGATTACTAATATATCACAGATGGTCTGCAGACACTTGAAAGTTTTAGAGAACCGTTTTTGCACACCCCATACGGTACGATAGACCCTTACGTACGAACTGTGCATGCGCTACCACAGATGGCTCGCACATGCGCAGTGCGTACCGGAGAGCCCATCGTACCGTATCGGATGTGCAGAAACGGTTCCCTAAAACTCTCTATTATCTGCGGTTTGTTTCTTCCTTCGGTCGTGTCAAATTTGTAGTTCAAAAAAAAAAAAAAAGCTTCTTTAGACATGCGTAAAGCAAACATGGTTCGAACGTTGCCTAAGGCCTATCCGAAGATAGTTCTATCCCCGTGTCTACGGCCCCGTCGTCTGTATGATGTACGATTAGAGTGACGGCGGCAATAAGTGATGTCCACTCACCTCCTCTTGCGTTCCTTCTCGTTGTGGTTCTCCCGGCCGTTGAAGGGCATGTAGTAGGGCACGTTGTCCAGCGGGCCGACCATGTGCTGGATCTGACCCATGTTGGCCACTCGAGCCACGCCCATCAGGTCGTTCCCGGCCGCATCTCCGCCAGCCACCCTGCCGAAGTCTTGCGGTGAGGACACGTCCTCGCCTCCGAGCGTCCCGTGGAGGCCTCCGTCAGACGTCGTGCCGCTCGTGCCGGCGCTCAGGCCACTTCCACTCCCACCCGACGTGTTCGAATTCGTCGGCTGGAGCACGGGGGTGAGGTACGCCTGCGCACAAACCCAAGGTTAAAGAAGGGATACCACCGTAATAATACGGTGCATAAAATGCGTCTTCAACCAGCGCGTTTACCGTGATACCCCGCCCTCGCATCGAAAGTGGTTACCAAGTGGCAACAAATTGAGCCACAGGGGCCGGCCTGTCATGCTGTTCTATGTCTCGATCCTGGCGGTTGGGCCAAGAAATGCTGGCGTAAAAGTGCCGCGGTCGCGGGGGTCGCTGTCGTCGCGGCGTCACAACTCGCGTCTGGTTCGGTTTCCGCAGTCTGTCTGGCTGCATAGGGACCCGCAGCGGAACAGGCGTCTGTCCCATCCACTTTCCATGCCGTCATCAGGCTGAAATCTGAGAAACATTTTTAAGCAAGTGGTTAACGCGTCAGTCGGGGACGCGCTCCAGGCACCGTAAAAATGGCTACAACGAAACTTAAGGCCCGCACGGAAGCAGGTCGCAAGAGCCCGCGGGTAGAAGGGCCATGCATAGAACGTTCCAACCACAAAAACGCCCTGTTTAGGGGGAGACATGGGTCTTTGAAGCCAAAACATTTCTAAGGGTTTATTCTTTTGAAAATGGCGATGTTGAACTTTACAGCTGCTGTTCTTCAGAATGTACCAGGTTTCTAACTGTGTGGATAAATATTTGAGCTGTGAATCAAATTATAATGGTAATTTTGGCTAAATATGGGTTTAAAGTTACCCTAAAGCTCCTTTCTCATAAAATATGAGAAAGGACCTTTTTGAACTCATCGAAAATTTGCAGGGGGGATATCTCGGCATCTAGGGCAAAAAAACATATAGCATTTTCTTAAACATAAAGCCAAATGTGTGAAGCATACAATGTTGCGTGCACCCTTTTTAATATACGTATAGGAAGTATTTCGATTAATCTTTTGCTTTATTACTTTTTAGTTGCTCTTTGAGCACTGAATTTCAATGTTTGGTAAAACCAATAACAATGGGTTAATCTTAAAAGTACTTACAGCATTGTATTATCTACACTTCGTAGTATTTAGACATGTGTTAAAAAGCATATCTTGCTCAGCAATTTGTGTTCCCCCTTGGTTCTCCAAACTAAGGCTAGCCAGTTTTAATTATCTAGAGGACCATTCTACTGACTAAGAAAATAAGCAGATAGAATTGAAATTGGACAAAAAAGTTGAACAACCTTGTGCAGTTTCATTGGTTTTCGTCATAAAAAAGAAGAAAGAACTCCGAGACCAGTGTTTCCCCTCAGACTTTAAGGGCAGCACGAAACAGTTATTTTTCTACGGCGAATATGGGTTAATAATGAAGTTTCATAATAAATGCGGGCTGGGACACGCGCTCAGTCAGCACAATCACGAGTACCAGCCAACGTAATTTTTATATTGACTGATCGTACAGATATGTATAGTTGAACAGGTGTCCTAGACAAATGCTGACGCCGCACGTGTGTTCACCGTATGTCCCGCGCTAACCTCCGGTAGGCGACGCATAAAAATAACAATAAAAAAAACACTTGTGCATGGCAACAACAGAAACGAAACTAGCAGCCTACACTCCTCTGATTAGGCCAAAGAGGGAGTACGCATCTTTAATTCGGAACCCGCATCAAAAGTATTTAATTGACAAGCTAGAATCTCTTCAAAAGGGCCAACTTGATTCATACTAAAACAATACATACCTGTAAGCGACAAAACTTAAAGCCTCAATTGCCGTACGAACACGTCAGCAGAAAATATATCTTGCTGAGCTATGGCATTTTCGTAAGCTCGATCTTTCACCCTTCAGCTGAAGTGCGCGATAATACCGTCATCCCATCCACCCGCATCTTTACTCGTCATGATCACCCCAACAAAGTTCATATTCCGTTGGGAAATACTGACTTGTATACATTTTCCCCCGCTTCTGCAGGCCATAGTCGACTGGAATGACTTGGCAAGCGAAATCGCTCACACAACAAGCCATGACACGTTTGTTTCAATGATACCTCTCTTTATCATGACATGTATTGTTTTTTCTAAGTAGCACGCGTACCTTTATATTTTGACTTGTCAATTTCATCATCGCCGAGCAAGGTTTTACTATAAGGTTTTGTATGTACCCTCTTTTTTGGTAGCGCTTGTATATGTCTTGCTTTAATTTTTAATGACTTAGAACTTACCACATGCTGGTGTGCGTGACAATGCGCCATGTAACGCGTTATTGAGGTCTGGTAGCGTGATTTCGTTTCCTTTTATATTTCATACAATTTTAACATTCTGCGCTGACTATGATGGCGTTCTGTGTGCCCTCTATCCATGTAATGCCGTTGTGGTTCTTTAGAGGTAAATAAATGAATCACCTAGCATTACGGCTGCGGCGCTTACCCCGAAAAATAGCGACACGTATCGTTTCCCACCGAGTACTATAATAGCCAAACTACAATCTACTCAAAGGCACCACTGAGCCCACCATGCACGGTGTTTCACCACGATGCAGATTTTATTTTTAGGATGTAACACCTTTCTTTGGTGCTTCTCTTCTCTGTGTCTAGCCGCGCTGTGTAACTGTCTATTCGACAACTTTCGCTCAAAGCGCTCGGAAAGTTCATTACTGCAATCCTCCGATAATGGTTCGCGAATCACGACGCGGAAATAATATCCTTTTGACTCAAGAGTTCTCTGCTTTGGGACACCGACCAATTCCTACGCATATGAAAATTTGTACTCACCACTACACCATAGGCTAACTTTTGGCTCGAATTTTTTTTTTCTTTTATCGGCATTGCCATTTGCCACGCTCTCTCCACCGATCGCACTGATTGGCGCTTTGAGGCTATGCGGAAAAGCTAACGCACGGGCATTTCAAAAGTGCATTAGCTTTCCAGCGCCTATTAAGCGGGCGAAAAATGTCCAGACACCGCGTTGGGAACGCATTCTGGCGTCTTATAGTCTCATATTCTGCACATGCATGCATAACGCGTTCCACTAAAAAGGAGGCAAAGATGGCAGCACCCAGAAGGCGATAATCGGAATGGTCTGTCGACAATAGCCTCTATCTAACTTGCGATTTTTTTACAGTGGTAGCTAATAATGCCCCTTTGCAAAAAAAAAAAAAAAAGAGAAAAAGCTCATGTACGAACGCTAAACCCTACCGTACACGCACTGCTGTTCATTTCCGCCTCGTTCTTAACTCAGACACTCCAAATGTGGTCTCTCTCTCCGACGATCTCCCTTCCTCCTCCCTATATATATATATATATGGGGAGGTGGAAGGGCGATCGTCGGCCCAATTTAAATCGAGCCTGGTTATTTCAGTCACCCTATATATATATAAATGGGGATTGAGGTAAGATTGACAAGTGCAGCCTTAATAATGTTGTGAGCGAAGAGGGGAGGGAGTAATCATTGAATTTATTGCATTAAGGTTAGGGGAAGGGGAAGGAAGAGATAGCTGAAGACAAATGGGGTCAGGAGCGGGGATCGAACCCGCAACATTCGCCTACCCAGGGTGACGCATTTTTCCGATTGAACTATCCCGGCCATTGGTTTCGGAAGGCTCAAGCTTCCGACCAGCTCTCTGTGTACTGTTAGTTTCTAATCCGCTCAACTGGATAGACGACAGGCGTTGGTGTTTTAAGGCCCATGCCAGTTCCGAGCTTGGGCAGTGACGTAGCACATCATTTCAGCTTGCAAATGTTGGAAAAGGCCCGCCTTTTAAGGTATTTAGGAAACCACTTTTCCTCTTGGGGACTGGCTGCGCCTTATATGTATATTGGGATTCCCTCAATCCCAGTATATATATATATATATATATTGTGGCGAGCAAGTGGCGCGACAAGCGCTGCCAACCTGGGCGCCAAAGTGCTCGAAAGACAGCGCGAGCTGAGGCGTGATTGCGCGCGCGAGACAGGATAGATTCAGTCTTGGCTGGGCAAACCGTCGTCTCCGTCTGCTTATTCTTTGTCCCCAAAACACCCTCACAATATATATATATATATATATATATATATATATATATATATATATATATATATATCAGCGAAACGACATAGGAAGCAGGAAAAAAACAGTATTATCTTTCTTGCTGAGAAGTGATTTTCATTGATATAAGTCCCACAAACATTCCCATTGTCAGTTCTCTTTTTAAAGATATCAGGCTGAGGTGCACGTCAGCTTCATAGAGAAATTTCGTCTTTCCTGGGTCTTGCGGTCCAGGAAACGTCATGCGATCAAACTTTCGTCTTCTGTCCCAACAGCTATAACGTCACCTTTTGTCACATATTTTAGGATTAGGATTAGCACACTTCATTTACGCGTGGTCGAAAACCGCGACTCTCTTTTCTCAAGACCGCGTAGCCAGGCCTCGTAGCCACCGGTGCACTCCACTTCACGCTATTCTTAAAAAGATGTTTATTAAGCGTTTTAACAAACACAAAAATGTTTCGCAAAAACGCCCGGTACATTTTTTTTCTTCTGTAACTCCAGGTTGAGTGCTCCGAACTAAAATGGCCAACACTCGGTCACCCAAATAATCATTCACTGCCGGATACTCAAAGGTAAATTGGTCACAGTAGCTGCTGGGATGTCTTACTCAAGCTTGGCTAGGATTGGGAAGTCCGAATTTTTCGTACACACTTGGATAATTATCTCCGTTTTTTCGATAAATTCCTTAATTTTTTTTTTAAACTGTGAAATAGTATAATATGTTTGTGGGTGGCGATTTCGATATCAATATGCCTCTAGCCTCAAGTGCAAAATATTAATTTCAATCTGTCCTTGAATAAAATAATTGAGCTAACGTGGTCATCTCGCCCACAGATATAACAAATGTTTCATCCACGGTAATGTTTCTAATCATAACCAACACTGAAGTGTGCACTGTAGTTGTAGGTGTGAGTGGTGTACATAACAGTGATCATTTACTGGTAAATACTTACGCTAAAAACAGAGTCACAGGGCAATAATGATATGCAAATCAAATTCGTTATACATGTATTCGATCTATTAGCGCCAGCTTTGTCACAGATAGATAGGCTTCAAATTTCTTTGGGATGATTTCACGACAAATACAGCTTGCGAAACTGATGTTTTTTATTTAAAAAATGGAGACAAAAGTTGCCAATCAAATTACAGACATATTTCTATTTTACCGTTCTTTTCTAAGCGTTTGAAAGAAAAAAAACTATACATGGCCAAATCACTTCATTCTGCAATCAATTCTATCTTCTTACATCCTCAGAATGCGGTTTTCAAAACGGACGATCATCTGAACGTTCCCTATTAACACAGAGAGAAATCATCTTAAAATCATTTTCCAATTTCCATGGATTTCGACTGCACAAATCACCTCATTTACTTAACAAGCCTCAATTATACGGCTTCCGTGGTTTAACGCTTGTAATAATATGATCATACTTACAATTTCGCGAAAAGTGCGTCGTCATCAATAACCAGTATTCAAGTGTACACTCAATAACTGCTGGTATACCTCAGGGGAGCATACCAGGACATTTGCGTTTTAATATTTATATTAACATTAAAATATTGGCACAGCGGTGGCGTATTAATTCATGCAGATGATACTAGCTGATTTTTTTTAGGCAGACTTCGAAGTAAACTTTGCTCAACATGAGAAGAACACTTTGAGAAAATTGTGTAAATGGAGTAGCATCCGTTTACTACTAGTTAAGACTTCTAAAGCAAGGGCCGTACTTTTTAAGCCCAAAAATAAATCTTTTTTTTTATTACAAGCTTAACTCGTTTTTTTTTTTTATTATTGAGCTTTTTTTTCATTGCCAAACACTCAACGTAATATTCGTGGAATATGTGTCACATAATTTTCATATCAAAAATTTAATTTCCAAAATTTCTAGAGCTGTTGGAATTATCAACAAGTTTCGCTTTGACTTGCCAGCAATAATTAAACTACTCATTTACAATTCTTTGCTAGCTTCACATTTAATTTGTAGCCATATTGTGTGGAAAACCACTACTGCAACTAACATAAACAAAGTTTCATGACCTTAAATAAAAATGCAGTACGAAGTATCAGCAGTGTTCTATATGACACCCATGCGCAGCCCCTTTTTAATACAAAGCATCTCGTTCACGTCAACAATCTCTATATTTATACATTGCTTTTAACATACAAGACAGGGTACACAAGAGATAGTTCTCTAATCAACCGTAAACAAGATTTAGCACGAAACACACATTACTATAACGTTGGTAAGAGAAACGTTTGGAGAGCACCATTCGAAAGAAAATTTACGCAACCGAAATTTTAAGGTACCATCTCCCATCGTTATGAAATAATTAAGTGAAAAAAAAAACAACATTACTTTCGATACTCTGACACAACGTTCTGTCAAAACTATATTTATTGAAACCATTTATCGTATTGCATCTTTCACAAATGTAAAAATGAGTGCTTTAACTTTTTTTATCAGGTTGCGTGAGTTGGGTTTGCTTGTTTGTTTTTTCGAAAGCTATGTTTGTCAGAGCGATTGCGTGTAAACATGAGTGGTTTGTATTTCCATATCTCTAGTGATGGTGCTATTTCTTGCATTTTTTGTTTAGTTAAAGTACTGTTTTTATTGTATTAGTATCTATTTTTCGCCGCCACCATCTGCACGCCCCGGATTGAAAAAAAAAAGGGGGGGGGGGGGGGCTAGCCAACTAAGCAGTTGGATTATTCTCCAACCCCCGTCGCCTGTATTTTTTTCAAAGACAAAATAAAATTTGAATTAATATTTAAAATATTTCTTCAGATACATAGACCGCTATGTTTAGGAATAACGCGAAAACTGCCGTAAGCGAACAATTTTGTGGCGGCATGAAGTTTGGGGAGCACTTTATGTAGTTTTAGAGATGTAAAAGGCAGGCGCACAATTCGTTTAGTATGTAAGTACGGGCACGCATGTCTAGAGCGTATATGTATGGATGCACATCAAAAATACGGGCGCACGGCACACCATAAGCGTATCAGTCGGCGAAAAGAGTAGTAGTTATATGCTAACCTCGTTTGCTGAATAGGACCTTGTCAGGAACTGGGAGGAAGACGGAAACAGGAACGGCAAAATTTAAATCAGTATGCACTCGTTTATTGCGAGGATTGTCGGGAGAGGCCCCAATTAAGAGCCAGATATACAGACAACGAAACGACCGACTCGTCGTTCTGCACGTAGGAACGGAATTATTTTGGATCAGGACATCCGAGGTACTCAGCGAGCAATTAGCATAGCGGCATTTCAGAGACTTTTAACGCATTGTGCAGCTTGTCGGATGCATTGCCGTGCATGTGTCAAGCCCTTTACACTTTGCTGTCGTAAAATGCTCTTATTCTGCAAAAAAAAAAAAAAAAAAAAAAAAAAGCTACCTGTCGGTATTTTTTTCCGTAAATAAATCGGAGGGGCAATCACTCCGAGTAACGGAGCAATTGGCCGCAGCCAATCATTTTATGAACAAAAGATAAAGATATCGGCAGATAAAGAGGTCGCAAGAATATTTTAACCAAGAACGAAAAACTATAACGGCACAAAGCCACATCAAACGTCGTACACCATTTTGCGCTGCAAACTTCTCATTACAATCGTTTTTTTTTATTAGTTTTTTTTTTATCGCCTTTTGATTTGTCGAGCTTTTTCTATAAGTATACATATAGACAATATTCACTGGACGCCATATTTGGGGACGACGTTTAGGGCGCGTGCTCAGAACAAGATCAACTTAATGCGGAGGGCAAGTTCGTCTGCTTCTTGCGCAGGGGGTAGCGGTGACATCAGAACGCCGAGCCCTGATTGGCTGATCGCGACCCCCTATCTGAGCGTCGTCTGCTCCGTTGCAACGTCGTCTGCTCGCAACATCGTCTGTCTTACCTTTCCTGCGACTTTCGGAAGCGCAGAGGCCAGATTCACGAAACGATCTTGTTTTGCGCAGGTTACGACGAATTCCTACGACAGCTCCGAAGCTGCCTTACGCACTTCTTACGATCAAATCAGCATGGCCGACAGCGTAGCGGTCGCGACGACCAACGGACGTTTATTTTTCTACGTGCGCTTTTCACGCGTCCCGACTTCAAGCAGCAAGAAAAAACTAAAAAGCACTCGAAACAGACCACGACGAACAAGAACGCTGGATCCACAAACACCCGGGAAAAGCTCCAACGGCCAAGATTCCACCGACAACGACCAAGCGAGCTCGGCAGATAGGCCTAGCAGGCACTCCGACTCGGCGACCGTCTGCCCACGACCGGCTGGCGTGCTGAATGGAATATGCCCGCGCGACCCTTATGAACCCTTCCCGTATTATACTTTGATCGCTGACCTCAATTTTAGATTAAGAGGTTAATCTCTACCTCTTGTCATCTCCCTGTTTTCCGAGGCAACGGTGACTCTCGCCGGTAAAAAAGCGGTGAATCTCCGACAGACGCAGGAAAGGTGAGGCAGCCATCGCTTTGACTAGCAGACGTAAAGCAGACGACGTTAACTGCGCCAACCCGCCGACGCCGTTAAAGAGTGAGGAGTCTCGCCGCACACGAAAGGAGGGAAAAAGTATTTGGGAGGGAACTTGCGGACACTAACAACACGCTCACCTCTCGGTTCTTAGCAAACAAACCTCGGCGCCTCGGGACACCTCGCCAGTGAGTCCTTCGACTTCCCTCCTTAGTGCGCGTCTGCTAGTTGTTAGACAAAAACAACGTACCGCTTGAGTTATTTCGTCTGCCCTCTCTGAAAGGCGAAGTCGAGCTCGCTCGATTTCCGAAAGCCGCAGGGAAGGTAAGACAGCCGCAGACGACGTTGCGAGCAGACGACGTTGCAAAGGAGCAGACGACGCTCAGATAGGGGGCCGCGATCAGCCAATCAGGGCTCGGCGTTCTGACGTCACCGCTACTTCCTTTCTCATGCGCAGAAGACGAAAATGAGCCCACTTGCGAGGCGTATAGCTTGCTAATACCGGAAATATTGACGGTGCGGAATGCATGTTACAAAATGACTGCGAAAACTCGCCCTCAGCACGCGCTCAGCAGCTGCGCACACAGCTATGACCGCCAGTGAATATTCCCTACTGCTAAATTACCCAAGCACTAAGGAGAATGTTGAGAGCACGGTGGTTGAGAGTGTAAGTCTAGGCTCCACACGCGCTTGCCTTCCTCGTCTAAAAATTTGAAGAAAAAACAAAAGAAAGCGTTGACGAACTCACGTGCAAGATTTAATTTGTTTTAGACTTTTGCTTTATAACAGTTACTGATGCAGACGCCGCCAGGTACAAAGCGTGTAACTACACTCGCAGCTTGCTCCTTGGTACTTGGGTAATTTAGCAAATGGTATATTGCAGAGACTGTCCCTTTGAATGATATGCAGTAAATTGGACGCGGTTTAATTTTTAATGTGTAAACATTAAGAAAGTAAAACAATAATCGCGCGAACATACTGTGGCGCCATCCGGTGATTCCTCTCCGGGAAAACATTAATGGTGGTTTTATTATATTTCTGTAACGTCAATCTTCTGGTCATCGCGTTCAATCCTAAACCCATATTGTCTCCAAGGCGCAGCGCTAAGCAATAATTTTAGCAATGTGACCATCGATCGGAGAAAAATACTCGGATAGCTTGAAGAAAGTACTCGTGGCGCCATCTAGGCGGTCTGCCAGGAATTAATCTGGTTTTCATTTGCTCCTCTCAGAGGACGCCGCCAGCGCGTTCGTTCGTTGTGATCATAACCCGCGGAAATTTCAGATTCTACACTACTCGCACTTCATAGAGCATACTTTGGCATGGTCATTAATAAAGCAGATTAGATACACGTACATCTTATGTTGGGAGATCAGTGAACAAGTTGGTAACCTATCTTCTGGTCGATTTTGATGGACGGTCTCGGCAATTTGATTTTTTGTTTTATTTATGAAATAACACCTAATCGAAATACTTTTACAGAATAAAAATATCTTAGTCTTCTAGCTATATTTACGACTGCATCAAATCTTGGCTTTTGAGCCGAATTTGTGGAATAAATACAACAATTGGGATATGTTTAAACCATAAAACTATTTTAGAAGTGCTGAGATTACTACTTGAAAACTGAGGTCACAGACTAATGATATAGGTATGAAAGAGAAGTAACACGGGGCAGTGGCTTCACAAGAGGGGGGGGGGGGGGGGGGAGGGCGGACCATCTCGGGTGCAACGCTCAGGGGGGTGTCGCGGCGGGCCATGAGAGCGGGGGGAAGGTTGGGGGGGGGGGGGGGGGTCGCAGCGGGTTACGTGAGAGCGGGGGGGGGGGGGGGGGGGGTGTCGCGGCGGGCTACCACCCCGGGTGCCGCTGACCCTCGTGACGCCACTGACACGGGGAGAAGTAATTTGTGAGTTGGAGCTTTCGGAGTCAAAAAACAAAAACTCCAGCCTTACAAGCCTACCTATTTAAATGGCTCCGCGCTAAGAAATGTGACCTCTCGATGAATCCTTATGAAAGCTGTATGGATGGCGGGATATTCGAAATGTAATAGGAGCTCCACTTTTAGCACGATCGTTTTATTTCATACTACTTTGGTGTCACGTGAGCACGCGCAACTCAAGCTCGATTGAAGACGTTGAGCGTACTAGAAGGGAAGCTTCTACTGCATTATTAATCCGACACCGATAGTCTACCGTGATCAAGAAGGAAACCCAAAACATCAACGTAACACAGGTCTGGCTTCACAAAGGTAAACTGAGCACATTGTTTTCTGCAGTAAAGCACCAGTAATTATATTCTTCCATTTATTTAGCACACCCACTTGAGCGAAATAGCTTTATCTCGATGGAAGGGTAATGGAGTCACGTGACAAATAGGTGCCCACTGTCTCGCCTGCATGGCCGCTGGAAATAGAGGACGCTCGGCCGCTTCCTAGGCAAGGCTGATTAGAAGGGTGTCAAATATTTGTGCCCATGTTTCCACAGAGGGGAAGAATGCATGCGGACATTGCCAAGCTGCGCGAGCGAGCGAATTTGCCAATGTTGTCGAATCTCAAGAGCGCTTCCTTCCACGTTTTCTCGGATGAATGCTCCTGGCCAGTTCACTTCAAGCAAGCCGAACCTGATGGTATTTCTGTACGTTCCCTACCCTGCCAAACTTTGGCTGTTTTGTACTTCCTACTTTGTGATTATTTTGTCCCTAAATGTAGAAAGTTTACTAGTTTGTCCGGGACTTCGCACTAGCGTGAAAACATCAAATTGGCTGTTCAAATACATTTGAAATTGAATGAAAATGTCCCATTCGGCCGCCATATTTGACGTGCACGCCTTTAAATTTTAGTTTATGGGCTCTTGGGGACAATCCTATATGTTTTGTCCCACTTCAGTGACAAACAGCAACAACTGACACCCACCAACCTCAAGTACGGGCATCAAAGCACGCCAAAGGTCCCTTAGTAGGCTGGGAATCACAGTTCTCATGAAGTAAGCACGAGTGACTTCAAGACGGCCAAAGATACCTCCGCGTGTGTGCTACACCTGCTCGAGGTTGCTTAGGGTCGGTTTTTGCTGCTTGTTGCTCAAGTGGGACAACTTCTTGGGAAGAAAGAGATAGAGAATATCGCCTTACCTGGGGGCCAGCCGTCGAAGGGAACGGCGTCCAGGCTCCTCTGGGATGCACTAGGAAAGGCGTCTGGTGCTGCATCGTGTGCTGCGGGGGAGCCACGTACATCGGTGGCGAGGGATGACGGTAGCGAAGCGCCTCGTAGCCTGCCGAGTGCTAGAATTGTACGCGAAACGTGTCATGGGCTATTAACAACCACAAGGACGCTCATCATCACTCCACATTACCCTCTGAAAAATGTGAGCGTGCTGCAGTCGTCACGCAGCAGGTTGATGATCAATTCCTAATATGTATAGCAGCACATCTAGAGCATCACAACAGACCCCTTTTCAAATTCAGTGGCCCCTGGTGGCCCTAAAAGGGAGTTTTACTTTCTACAAACTAATGGCGGTTGTAAAGCTATTTCATCAAGCATCGTCACGTTGGAGCGTCAATGGCAGATGAGAATTGGATCATCATTCACCTCATAGTTTTTTTTTAGTTTGTTTCAGTTTCAATGGCGATAACATAGGAACTGCCAGGACGAAGTAACCACCCATAAGCGCTCTGATAAAAAAATACTTGAGTTTGATTGGGAGATCGCACGCCAAAATAGACGCGTATGCCTACGTATCTAATTCGTGCGTCGTGTTGCACCTACAACTGGAACGTACAGGCTTCGTTTATCCTTCGCTTGGTAGTAGCATCAACTTCTTCCCTGACAAACCTCAAGGAGGCCGCCTTTAAATTAGTACACATGTCATACACTGAGATGGTGATAGCAATGAAGGTTGCCAAACTTAATTTTTAAAATGGTCTATTTCCGCGCGAAATTCGGGAGTCAAAATATGCTCCACACTCGAAGAAATTCGGTGCGTCTCCTTTCTCCCAAACTTCCTCCCAAACTACTACGAAGTGTCAATCGCTGCACTCTATCGAGAAAGCTCGGTGAACGACAGGGCCTCAGATATGCTTTCCTGACGAAACAGTCTTCGCTTTGACAGTGAGCACTACTTCTGTCGGGCTTACCAAACACTAGGTGTCACAACGCAGATTGCTTTTTTAAGTGTAGACTTATCTACAGCTTTGTCCGCAAGTTGCAGCAATTCGTTATCCAAAGTGCTCGGCGGAAAACACTGGATATCTTAGAATGTACTTAAAGATAAGCAGAATTAGAACGCTACTAGTCTCCTGCCCCGTGCCGTTCCCATCTCCTCACCAAGCAACATTTTTTGTTTGGTTACATATTAAATTTTTTAGCTGCATTTAGAGAAAAAAATGTTCTCCCTAAGCTTCACAGTAATCTAACTTGATTGAACTGGCTTACAGTCTGTACAAAATCAGCTGCTGTATAACGTTAATTTACGCACCAATTCATTTGGTTCATAATATACGACAATTGAAATGCTGCACAGTGCGCACCAATTCTAACCCATCATAAGGCAGTAGCCAAAATTCAAGACCTAGGACAAATTCGAGATTCAAGACCTAAACAGCGTCGCCTTGGCACGGAGCAGGTGTGCCAAAGATCCCTCCCATTTCTGAAATACCCCGTGAGACGGCGCAGCATGACAGGAACGCGAGGAACCGTCCTTACAGACGGACATGTTTTTAAGGCCTGGAGGCACGCTCCTCTTAGTGTCCAACTACACTATAGTGTCCAACTCTATAGTGCCCCTGACGGGAGGTGGGGGAAGCCGGGGTGGAATTCCGGCCCCCTTTCTGGCCTTGTGCTCAGACATCTTTCTTCTTCCGGCGTGCACATAAGCGTTTTAACGCCTCTCTAATATTGAGTCCACTGCGTGAGCTCCTGACTTGTGTAGGTTCTAGCGTGTGAAATGGGTCAAAGTCTAATGTTTTTGTTTTAGGTGCCAAACCAACGAAGGACATCTGGCACGCCCCAGCAGAAAGACGGAGGATTCATTTCCAGCACCTGGGAATTTTTTTACGGGCAACCGAAATCTCGGTCGCGCGGCATCTTCTTTTCCGCAATAACCTTCCGTCAGATTATGAACACGCCAGCCTGGATTAGAAACCCGTCACTTGGTGACCCGTATGCCCGCGCTTTGCCTCGGAGTGACCCATAATGCTAGATATTCTAAAACTGGTATATAATTGCAGCAAATTGCTATTTTCGCGTTTTATATTGTTATTTTTTTATTTTTTTTATGTGGCGAAATTAGGATTGTTATTATTTTGCCTGGAAACTGGCTCGACGGATTAATAAGCACATCTGAACTAGTAACTCAAATTACAAGTCCCGTGGTTTACGAACTTACTGAATTCTCAAGGTTCGTCCTAGAGGGAGAGTAGTTCTACAGGCAACATTGAAAAGGTGACGTAAATTGTTGTAATAAGGTGGCAGTAGAGCTTGGTGCAAAACGAAATGTGGCGATGTCAAATGAATGCTGCGAAAGCTCACAACAAAATAAAAAATATAAAAATAAATGCTTATTTTTTTATGTCCTCGATTTTTAAGGTATACAACCTGTAACATTACTCCGCTGCAAATGTGGGAACATTTGAAGGTTGCCATTTTCTTAAGAGCAACTATAAATTTAGAGGAAATCAACAGCAGGCTGGGAAGAGTGAAGCCTACGTATTCCGAAAATAAGTTTAATTTGGGTAGATCAAAAATTCGGTCAGCGTGGTGCACGTTTGTTTCAAGTCCTACCAGGTGGGCCGTGGCGGCAGCCACGGCTGCGGCGTCATGCTGCTGTTGCTGTTGCTGCTGCTGTTGCTGGTGCACAGACACCAGCGGCGTGTACGTCATCTCCTTGTCGGCGCAGTCTCCGGGGGCTGACGACTCGAAGTCGGCGTCCAGGGCCGGGGACGTCTCGGGGCTTCTCTCGTGCTTCCTTGCTTGGCCCGGAGTCGGCTCGAAGCCATTCAGCATCGTCTGGTCCAGGCCGAACGCGTCGCCCGGAAGCTCTTCCTGCGGGCCAGGCGCAAGACAAAAACAATACTATTAACGGACAGCTTAAGAAACATATGGCGTGGAAAATTCCGAGCACCTTGTTATCTCGCAACCGCCAATGAGATTCCGCAATTAGCCAAGAAAGAAATCTTTTTTTTTTTTTTCCAAACCATACCGGATTTGAAAAACTTATCCCCCAATATTGACTCAATTTTGTCTACTACATTTAAACAAAAAGTACTTGTTAAGCGCATATTTTTTAAGTCTTTTTAGTATTTTTCTTATTGAATATTACGCTCGTTAGCCGCATTGCTGCAGCAAGCTTGAAACTCAAGCGCGCCGTTCTGCGTTGCGAAAACCCTACGGGGAGCGCAAGTTCGTCTGCTTCTTTTCCAGGAGAGAGAAAGGTTGTGGTGGACGTCGAAACGGCGAGCGCCGATTGGCTCTGACAGAAGGATAGTCGGTAAAACTCAAGGCAGCTTGCTTTGAGGCCTATACTTCAACCAGATCTACTATACTTCAATCAGAGCCAATCAGAGCTCGGTGTCTTTTTGACTTCACCGCGACTCCTGGAAAAGAAGCAGACGAACTTGCGCCCCGCATTCTATTAGCCGGTATCGCCTAGCATATTCTATTTGGGTCCCCCACTTTTTTTATTCGCACTCATATGTGGAGGCCTCCTATATTCTAAAATTCTCTTCTAGAACGCGTCACTCACGGGCCGCAAATTAACGGCTCTGCGTCATAAACAAAATGTATATTTGCAATAGCTAATCTATATTTTATAGACGCTTCGAAGCTGCTGTGCTTGTGCTCCACTATAACCGACCTTCAAATTCTTGTTTTACAGCGAAGTTTTTTATACCTAGGGTTCTGTGGATTTTTCGTGGGCGTCAACAAAAACTCAGAGAGGGCTCACACCGCCCTCTCTTTGTCGTCATTCCAAGCGCTTGCGTGCCTAGTTTCCTTTCCTTCTGCCGGCTGGCTGTCCGTTCGCGCGTGTCTAGTTTTCTCCGGCTCCTCGGGGCGGCAATACCCCTCGACTTGTGTGTGCGTACCTTTCGTCACGATGACCACCTATCGAGACAATAAATGTGTTCGTACCTTTGTTCAAAATTCTGTGTCACGTCTATGTCGTTTGCTAAACACCTTCGCTGCTCGTCCACCTTCACAGAGTGGAATGACTCATGATATTTCTTTTATATTATTACGTTCACTTCACTTCATCGTTACCGCAGCAGGGTCAGTGATTACCATTTTAGATTCTACTGCGTCCTTCTACCCAGCGTTGTCCTTTGTGGGGGCGCGTGAACGTCCGCTTCAGTTCCTCGGCATCTAACTGAGACAAGGTCAGCATTGGCGGCTGTAATGGGGCCCCTGTGCAAAGCGTGTTTGTGTGTTTAGAAACGATCGCACATATTGTAGTACAAAGTAGGCTGCAAAGCATTGTGAGTTTTTAATGGATAAGGTGCAAAAGCTATACATTTATTGTATTTAATTGATCGAAATGGTGGTCATTCTGAAAAAGTGAGAAATAGTTTTATCGTTAATAAACATGCTATAACAACTTTTGAAGTCTTAATTGTAGAGCTGATCTCCTAATGTTCATTGCGCTTTTTTCTTTTACTTTTTTCTGCTATAGTAGTTGCCTACTCCTTCCGTCAGTAGGCTTTTATCACAACTCTTTAGACAGACAGACCATCAGAAACGTAAGTGCTGAAACCTAAGCTTTAAACTTCGAACGTTCAATATTTATCTGTGCAGTTTATTTGAAATATCGGCCCTCCAATTTACGAGACAAAACAGGGAGATAGGGATTTGTTTCTATGCGTGTAGCAAGTGAACTTAATTATAAATAATAACGAGCATGCACCGTGTCGAGATGGCTTCAGACCGTCGAGATTTGCTATGGGTTCCTGTTAGGTTACACATATTGGTTCTCCAGAGTCTCAACAGGCTATCGAAACTTGAGGATTTATTAAACGGCATACATTGCATTCTCGCTGACAGCTGAAAACATGGAAGGCCTGTCCCGCAGAGAACTTTATGCACCACATTTTCGGTCTGTAGCCAATGAAATTGACGCATCAGCCGATACGATCACCAAGTCACTAGTCATGAGTCACCAAGAAAAAAAGGGTGAATGTAAGAGTCACGCCCTGCAATTCTTAAGCTGTCAGTCACTGTACATTATTTGCGAAGCCTGCGCAAATTGTCTACTAAAAATATACGTTAGTCGATAATAACAAGCATCGAGCGCTAACTTATTAGAAGGTCATTTCTAACTCTTTGTTTTTTTTTGTTTTTTTGTTTTTTTTGTTTTTTTGCATGAAAAAGAAATGAGACATTTGAGTATAATAAGAAAACACGGTAGATGATCGTTAGGCACCTTGGTAGGTCCTTCCCTTGGGTTTCCGTTCCCGTCTTCGTCCGGTATTTTTCCGTCCATTGTTTGACCCCAGGAGCTGCACAAAACATAGCGACATATATATTGAAGAAAAGAATACTTTAATATAACATGAAAAGTCCCAATCAGACTCCCATAGAAGAAAAAACAAAAACAGTACATTTATTTTCGCGCTAAACACGTGGGAATGCTAGTCGTTGCAATGCACGGCGAAGAACGGAGCTAAAAATATGTTTCGTCCTTCAAAAGAGAGCACGCGCGTTGATACTGCGCGTGTCATAAGCACGTAAAAGGGCGTGCTCCTTGCCAAAGAGAAGACAGTTTTCTTTTGTCTAAAAATACTTGAAGTCTCGCCATTCGCCGAACTTCCTACATAGATTTACCTATTGGCTGTCGCACGTGTTTCGCGGGAAGGGAGGGGCACCAGAGCCCTTGGAATGTAACGGATAAGAAAAAGCTGGACGATTCGCACAGAGCCAAACAAAATAACTGCGGTAACCAAACATAGTCTCACCATTAGAAAAAGAAATCTCATGAAATTATTTTTTTAAAGGAGCAATTACGTAAGCAAATTTCTCGATCTCTGCAAGCAGCTGGACAAAAATGAACGTGAGAAAAAATAAAATAAAAATTGCTCCACGTTAGAAAGAGAAGTGCTATGGGACTGTGAGCACGGCGCGAGCATGTGGAACAACATAAGGATTCACAGATAAGTGTCGCAATGAAGACTATTTTAATGCGAGTTGAAAACGCGGCAAGCCATTACGGTCGGCGTTTGTTGAGAACTGGTTTAGAATGGCTAGCACCACAGGTGGCCAGATGACCAGTATGACGACTCTCATCAATGGGAAGCAGGAAGAAGTCGTGGTACTATTTTCACTGTGCAAAGTTACTCAGTAGTGCGACCCGACCTTTCCAAATAATGACTATTACTAGACGTCCGGAGTGTGCCGGTTCGTGGTTCCGCAACATTTTATTTCAACATTCGGCATTGCTACGACACTCCGTGCTCTAAAGTATGTGGCTACGTGTGAAAACCGCGAAGCGCGCTTTGTATTCATAGTTAGCGCGATTGTAAACCAGTGTAGGGGAGGCTCTAGAATAAAATTACAACTTTTGGCTCAGTGCACAATATGCAGAGCCGAGCTGGGGATTAGGCGGGCCGTTGTTTTTGTATGCGCCAGTCATTTAAAGGGAAAGGGAGTCTGGCGGTCGGTCCTTCCGTCCCGTGACTTCATGAAAATGCTGCGTCCGTACTGAGAGACGTATAGGGATGTTGTTACTCTCCGGGGGGCGGAGTCTTATTGAAACGAGCCACACGCCGGGGGTTTTTGAGAATATACACACAGCATGACACTCTTAGTGCGAACCGAAATTCTGCGATTTTAAGAGTTTTGCGCAGACGTGCTCGAGGCTCTCACAGGGCCTGCGGCGGCTGTAGATCGGAGCTTGGCAGTGAGGTTCCGGAAGCCGTGGCGGCCGCGGCCGCAGCGGCGGCAGCGGCCGCTGCAGCCTGTTCCGAGTCGACGGGCACGAGTGTGTACTGCGTGCCGGCCTTCAGGTTCACCATCGCGCTGGCGTCCACCTCGATGTAGAACTGGGGCCTGTCGCCGGGGCCTGCCGTGGTGGTGCTCGGACTCTCGGGCCTGCAAAATCGACGAGGTCGTTTGTACAAAACGAGCCGTGTCTCGATCCTAAATATTGTATACAGGTGTCCCCTTCTGTGAATTGTATTTAAAGTCTTAAGTTGAATTGGGATCGCCCAGCTTTAAGGTTTACGATTCCTCTGATCTAGCCTCGATGCTGTCGAACTCTACCGTGTCAATGTGATATCATAAATGCTAAAATGAATAAAAGATATGAGGATGTCACGAAAATGCGTGATATCGTGCCGTTATGGTGTCACAACGATGTCACGTCACATCGTTACAACACGGTGACACGTGACGTGACTTACCGTCACGTCGTCTTTTTACATCAAGTGACACCTTGACTAGACATCGTGGCTTCCCGCCACGTGACGACATGGCGTCATGTGACACTGTCACATCACGTGACGCTCATGCGACACCATAACGTGTCTTGACACGCTTCGTTCTTGTGTGCAGAAAAACAAAAGTGCGAAGAAGTCATAGAATTGCTATCCATTGGAAGGCCTTTGGTAAGTGCCAACGAGACAGCTACTTTTTGCACGAAAAATGGCTAAGGCTCATTTTCATTAAAAAAAAAAGAATATGCTAAATAAACGGTAACTCACAGCTATAACACGTAATAATCCCCCTAACTACAGGAAGAAATACTTGCTGGTCATAGAAGTATACATTAATTTTCCCAATAACTCTAGTGGGGAAACGCTTTACGCTGTAATGTGACCCTTTACCCCAATATAATAATAAAGAACCGAACGAACAAAAATATTCCGCGTCACGTTCTAGGCATCTCAGCTTTTTTATAGAAATCAAGCAGCCTCGACATTTTTCTTTTTCTAATAGGGCATGCAGATATTGAATCTATACGATTCCATCATGAAATGCAGATGATTAGGCAACCTGAAGTAGCATCGTACAGTTCCTGGCATCTTAAAAAAAACAAAAGGCTCGACTTTAAATTTTGAGGCCTCTTGTTCTCTGATTTGTTGGTCGGCTATCCTATTACCGAAATTCGAAATCTTATATGCTGCGAAGCGATAATGATTTTCTCGGGACTGAACACGTCCTGCGTTTTTTTTTTTTATTGCCATTTCCCTCATCCTCACTGCCAGGTTCAGAGGAGCCGGGCCACGTGGACTTCAATCATGCTAGCATCGCTCGGCGGCCAATGAGGTTACTTATTTGGTCGATAAGGTTACAGAGAAAGTAATCACGAGGCAAAAAGCGAAAATATTATCAGCCATGTCCAGGATTTTTGCGTTCTCAGTGACACTACCTCCGCTTGAACAGGGAGCGTGCAACAACACTTGGTCTGTGTACCCCTACATTTTGTTGGTTGATTGCGGAGGGGAACTGGGAAGAGGTCCGTACCTTTTTTTCAGCTCGTCATTTCCTTGGTGTCCTCCAGCGACGGCGGATGCTGAGTCTTCATTTTTTCTGCGAGTATGGGGGCGAGCGGTTAAAGGTGGATTTAGTAGAAAATAATGAACAGATAATCCCTCCGGCTTGCCAAAGTCATAGACACGCCGCACTAATTGGCGTCCCTGCCGATTATCGCCTTCAGGTGAAGGGCGTCGCAATACAGAACTACATTCGTGATATTAATTACCTTCCCGCAGAACACGCACAGCCCATTGAGGCCACAAAAATAATGACTACGACGAAGCTCGGAATGAGATATAATTTGAGAAAATGCGTTGTGAACAGGATAATAGGCGTATAAAATTTCATGAGTAGTGTCACAACGCACATCCCTTTTTATTTTCTGAAAGTACTCCCCCCCCCCTCCCCCCCCCCCCCCCCCCCCAGCCTTTCAAACTTCGCTGACATTCTTTCCTTTGTCGCCGTTATTGGCTGTCTCTGTTTTATGCACGACAGTGATGTGTAAAAAACTCAGTGCTTCTCTTTCGCCGCAAATCTAGAGAGAGTAAAGGCAAGTAGGCCGGCGAGCTGGTAAAGCATAGACTACAAACTAGTGCCCTCATTTCGGTGGCCCGGTTCTTTTTTGTTATTTTATTTATCGGTCTTTTTTGCCATGGTTATGTGACCTACGGCGACGTGTGTCTTCTCGTGGGTTTGTGGGCCTATTCAAGGAGGTGTTTTTAAAAAAAAATCTTTAGCTGCGTTCAGAGTTTCGCTTCTCTCCGTCCTCTTTCTTTTTTTTTTTTCCTCACGTTTTAGGGTTACTATGTCCATTGAGAATGCCACACTCTGCAACCTACGGAGGAAGCTTGTCGAATAGATTAGATCAAAATAACTTTGGAACTAAAACAAGAAGCATGTACTGCTGTGCCAATTAGAATGACGCAAGCGCGTCGCAACATCATGCCCAGTTTCTCGTGTTATGTTGTTTTTATAAGTCTGAAGATATTTTCAACCCCATCATTTACCGAGAGTGTGTAGAATGCAGCGTCTGGCTCTCCCAAGTTGTTTTCCGGGAAACTAAACTCTCCAAAATTTTTAGAATGCAAAATAACAGGCTTTCTTATCATAATATATTTGTTGGTTAGAATGAAGGGCGCGTTTTCGTTTATCCGCGACAAAAAGGCGGTCAACAAAGGATCTGTTCTACGTCTAAACTCAACCACATCATCAGATTTGAAGCCTTCGCAAGGTCACAGAACTCTCCTGCTTGCGAGGGCTCAGGTCATCTAAACCATCAGTTTCCTTGGGAGGTAAAATTTACTTCAGACCGAAATAGCGTGCGCATGCCCAGTGAAAAAGTAAACGCACCCAAAATAAACAAACATTTAAGTACCCATCGAATGGTGGTGGCATTTATAACACTGGCCTAGATGTACGGTGAACATTCTAAAAAACAGTGCTTGGGGTTTCGCCAATCAGTTGTATTTCGTGCACTGACTGAACGGCGCTGCTCAGGATTCCCAATAAACGACACTGGGACTAGAAAGACTACACACATGACATGTCAAAGTATGCTTACTTGTGCATGTCGCGTCCTCTTGCTAGACCCAATGTATATCTTTTATTAGTAATGATTAGCCACGCGGCTTCATTAAACTTTAAAACAATATTTATCGACGCACACACATATTACAATAAAAGTGAAAATGTTAACCAGGTGGTTATTTGAAAACAGCGGTCATAGAAATAATACTGGCTGAAAAAGAAGATCTGCTCTGGTACATTAGGTTTTGTCGGTGAACCTGCAGAGTGCCGCAATGCGAATCGCAGGCATGGGAGGGAACATCCACTGCAGCCTGTGGTTAGCTGATAATCTCCCCTAACGTCGCAGTCACGGACTATCCAGCTTCTCTGGGGCGAGGTAGACGCGAGGCTATTATAATCACTCACTGATAATAAAATGAAGAGCGTGTTTTTTTTTAAATATATTTATACTGCTTGCTTCGTAATCTTTTTTTTTCTTCTTCTTTGCGTTCTTATTGGTGAATGATAGTTAACGTGCTGGATGGCGGACCAATAAAAACAGGCTGTGAATTCGTCATCTTAGTGTTGCTTGGGGGGAAATGCAAGACACAATGGCAATATTAAAAATAAAAATAGTGATATCGAGGTGTAGCGTGTATTTTATGCATAAAAAAAAGGCTTGATCGTGGCCGCTTAACTTGTCAAATTCCCGTTTGAAGGAATCCTGGCAACCCAGAAAGGCATCAACGTGAAGCATGTCTTTGTGCGCGTTCTTCAATTTGCAATGTTGCTTGCCTTCACAGTTAACTTGAGATGTAGGCGTGGTCACCTCCTCTCTATCGCCATATTTTGTAGCTTCACTTTTTTCACGAATAAGAATTATAATTTGCTCCCCCCCCGCCCCCCACCCCCGAGAATGAGTGAAGTTACACAGCTATGGTAATGTCCAAAGGCGTTTTTTTCTTTTCGCGATTTTGAGGAATCTTCACTGATTGTGCACAAGAATTCGTGTTCTTAATGTCGCCCTATGACACCAAAAATTCGCATACCCAAGCTTGAGGTTATGCGGAGTGCAACTATTAGTTTCCGTGCACTGTGCACTTGAAGCATTCATTAAAACGAAAACAAAATCTTTGCAGGTTAAAAATTACGTTTTAGAGAATTTTATATTTATTTTAAAATAAAATGTCATCGTAAAACAGTACCTTTGCTGTTTATTGCACTCAGTAGTTTAAAAAATATATTTAGCCCAATACTCTAGGCTATTTTGAGTGTGTTGCCATGCCCCACATGCACGCATTTTTTTAGCATGCTCATTGCATGCACAACGTAAAAAAAAACATGCGATTTCAAAACTAACACCAGGTTTACGAAAAGACGATCGAGTACAATAAACAATAAGAATTCGATTTAAATATCAAAGAAAAAAAATTTTTTTCCCCTGGCGCTTGTTACCTTCATATATTCGTGATCAGGATGACGGACAGCTTGAAAATATGGGGTGTGGCTTAATATGTGAATTCTTTCTTCTTGGATCGCTATTCGCTGTCCTTATCGGTGAAGGCGGCAATCGCATTGATCGCAGAGCGACAGCAACATGCTGGGACCGCGCCACGTCCAACGTTATCACAGGTGTCAGTCACTGTATAGTGATGACTCTGTGGATACTTTTTCGCAAATCAGGTGGAGGGTCGACGACTGCGAGCAATTTAGCGCATCCAACGACTGAAACTGCAGCCAACGTTACACTCAAAAAAAAAAAAAATGTTTGGGCGTCTACTACCCCCAAAACACTCGAAGAGCCAATGTTTGTGATCTACGAAATTAGCTCAGCGAAGGATGAGGCGGAATATCCGTTTAGACCAAAAAATAAAGTGGCGCGCAATGCAAAGCGTCATGTTTGCATTCCGTAATGCGGCAGCAACATACGTTCAGGTCTAAACGGATGTTCCTCCTCATCCTTCGATGAGCTGATTTCCTAGATCGCAGAGATTGGCTTTCCAATGTTTTGCGGGAAAGCAGATGCGCAGGCACTTTTCAGAATGCACAAGCGCGAGGTAGCCAGAGCTCTGGCTTTGAGATGTGCATTTTGGGCGCGAATGCTGGTTGCGCGTTTGAACGCTTGAAAGCAACAACCTTGAGCTCTCCTGTTTGTGGCATTGGCTGCAGTCTTAACTTAAGGGTGAACGGAGCACGAAAGGTGGGTCGTGGTATTTTCCTTTTGCCTCAGGAATGAAACGTACACATGAAACAAATAAAAAAATATATATATATTTTCTGCGTGCTATTTATTTTTATTTTTATATTTATTTATTTACAGTGCCTAAATATAGCGGGAAGCCTAAAACGGCAAAACAACAAGTCAGTTTACACAAATTAAAAAAAAAAACAAAAAACAAAAACAAATCCAGTCCTCGACCTCATTGGTAGCACACTATATCAAATGTTCAACGCTTCTCTTGAACGCAATAATGTCACCATTATAAAAGTCCACGAGGCATGTGTCAAGATAATCAAAAATAGTTCCGTATAAAAACTTCCAGAGAAAAACAATGCACGCGATTAACGTCAAATGTGCGCTATGAGTCCCATGCTATTATATTCTTCGCGAATACGACTCTTCTCTTCTGTGGTAAAAAAAAAAAAAAAATATCTTAAAAAAAAAGCTAATATTTAAAATATTTTGAACATGCGAATACTTGGCATCGGTGTCCGTGGTTGTAGTTATACACCGTTTCACCTTATGTTGTTCCGCAGCGAAGGGTAGAAGCGCGAGCTCATAGCGTTGGCAGCTTCCCTTGTTGCACGAGAGCGTGTGCCGTCGAGATGTGCCCTAGAGCGAGGAGCTCGCGCTTGTAGCCTTTCCTGCGGTACAACACAAGGTGAAACAGCGTATAGTATAAATTAATATTACATTTTGACCTTCAAATGTTGTTTGCTAATAATATAAGCATGCCTGAAGCGATTGGCTAAAATCTATTTAGGCAGCTTTATGCGGAAGGGCAAATGTGTCGGTTTCCCAGAGCATCTTAACTGTTTTATTCAAACCTCTCCAGAATATGTTTCGACCATAATTCCGATCGGCGTTGAACGAGGCTGGTATTGTGATCATGGCGGCGGCGTCACCTTTCGGTCGGAGTGGTCGACACTGCCAGGCTGTCCACGGGGTCGGTGAACGAGTCCGGGCGATCGCAGTGCTCGGACTTTGGGCTGCGCTGGAAGTCGCCGCCCTCCTTCTCAATCTTGTCGCACATGGCTCACAAATTCTCGCTGTCGAATGCAAAAAAAAAAAAAAAAAAAAAAAAAAAAAAAAACGAATCAGAGACAAGGTTTTAATTTAGTTATACACTCATTATTACTGTGTTGACCACAGAGGATTTTAATAATAATAAAAAAAAAAATCTGTGTACATTTTTAAAACTAGTTTGATGCGTCAATATTCCCGGAGCTAGGCAAATGACAAGGCTGAGCGTGACGTAAGCACGTCAAATGTCACGCTTAGTGCAACAGAGCCAACTGTTTTTATATGTTTAGACTTGTCATTCGACGAGCTCCGTCGGTTGACTGCACCAATTTGCTTTCCCCAATGCTGTGCGAAAAACTAAACGCGTCAAGTTTTTAAAAATGTAAACACCAATTAACTTTTTTTTTTTTGCCATACGCTAAAATTAATCATATATTTATAAACGGCAAAATGACAAAGCACAATTATTTTTTCTTCGTATTTTTTTTTTAAATTCATGATTGGCTCCTGATCGATTCTATTAAATTGTATTGCAACACCTCTGATTGGTGATAGAAAATAAGGTGGCCAGATGCAAAACCCATCCTATTCTTATTAGGTTCTCAGTGATTATCAATACAACCCGCCCATTCAATTACAGAACAAACGAAGAAACTGAATTAATATTGCCTAAATAAATAAGCGGGCCTTTACGCTCGTGCGGAGAATCCGGTAGCCCAATCTGTGTTATCGACGTTGCTCATCCAGCGATTGGCGAGGCCCGTGAGGTGGATTCGCTTAAAGAGAAACGTGAAAAATGACAGTGACATTTTATTAGCCCATATTCACGCCGTGGTGATTGTGTCCTTAGGTCAAACCTGGTTTGGCCCTTCGCCATTTGCTAAACGCGCGCAGCGATTGGCACACTGAGTGACTGGCAGATGAGTGTAAACGCGCAAGCTCTCTTGAACAAAAACAATTCTTTCCCCAATAATTTTTAATAACACAAATTAGTCAGAATATAAGCGGCCAGGATTATCGAAACGACGAATCACTCAGCGCGCGTTCACTTAAGAGGCCGAAATAAACTGCAATGAGACAAAGTACGCTCATGAGAAAAATCGCGGTGAATAAGCAAAAATAAATTAATGGCACCAAATTAGTCAGTACTGAGCGCTGGGATCACACTTCATTCAAAATAATGCCAGTGTCGGTCCAACCAACCCCCGACCCTCTCCCCTCGCCCCCCTCCCCCTCCGCCCTCCAAAAAAGAAAAATATAAGAAGAAACAAGGATTAAAGTTATTGCCTAATGACGAGGCAAAAATTAAAGAAATAAAAAAATTGTAGAGTTAAAATGTCGAGACATGCACTGCGTTCACAATAATCAAGTTTTCGCGTCTCGCAACAATATATCTTCAAGCTCAGCTACTCAACGCAACCGTATTTGGCAATCGTTTTCATCTTTACTGGTCGGCAAGAAATCCGCATTGAAAGTAAATTGAATAGCATATGTAAACTTTATTGAAAAATATTATTGTTTTTATTTGCAGAAGCTTGTGTCAAAGTGTAGAATTACCACCCAGATTAATGTAAAAAAAAATATTGAAAAAGTTTAAGGTAAACATGGGATCACCAAATTCAAATTTCAGAAGAAACAATTTGGCTAAGATCAGCTGGTCTCTTCAATGCCACGCGGCGAATAAGTGTGTCGTGGAAAGCGAAATTTCGAGACACCGGGAACGTTTTGCGATTCCTGCAATAATGAGTTATTCTTCCCCCTTAATAAATCACACCTGATGATTCCGTCAGTTACTCGAAACGTAAGCAAAACGAAATAAATCGACCTTGGTAGGTGACACGTTTGAAATGCCACGAAAAAAAAAACAACAAAAAAAACTGTATTTTAGGGAAAAAAAAAAACAAACAAAAAAAGCCTCTAGATCGGGTGAAATAAACCTGATCGCTCCTAAGCGAGCATTCAGGGAGCGAGGTGGAGTTGGAGAAGACTAGGCAAAACGAAGAGGCAAAAAAGATCTTTGATCGCCGACACGCGATGGACGATGCAGGCAGGCCTCACGAATGGAACGCGTCCACGCGTTTTGGCAGATGCCCCGCAGCGTCTGGAAAACTGCAAAGACCGCTGCCGACCGGACATCGCGTGATGGTCGCGGGGAACGCGTGAAAAAGTGGCGAAAGATCACGCATCTCAGGGCACGCAGTCTTACCTTCTTGTCTCGTTCAAGCTGGCTGCCACTGCACTCGGGTCAAGCGTTCCCCCCGGTGTACGTGCCGAGAACGTGCAGTTCTTCACGAGGACGCTTCTATTGTGCGCCACTGCCGCTTTCAATCACCGGCTTTCTTTTTTTATTTATTTTTTATTCGATTTTGCTTTCTTTGTTTTGTTCTAATAATCCCAATACTGATGATGATTTTAACGCGTCGCTGTATTCCGGTGAACACAAAAGTGTGCTCGTTTTTTGCTTCGTTTATTTGTGAGTTACACTTTTACGAACATATTGAGCTCCTGAAAATCGCGGAATTATTCTTAAAAAAACAAATAAACTGCGCTAATTGTTCTTTTTTTCTTTTTTTAGCCCTAATATTTTCAAACAGATAACACAAAATGTACCGAATGCGAAAAAAAGAAAAGAAAAAAGAAAGCTTACGCAGCCGTATAGTTAGCGTGCAATACTTTTTTTTTGTATTGTAGAGAGTAGAGATTATATTTTACATATTTGTATACTTTCATCTCAATATGTATGTATTCCGGCCACGCGTTCTATTACACATAGGAACACTGCGACAGCTTTCTGGGGTACAGAACTCAAAGCTCTGGGTTCCCAGGCGCAAAAACAGCTTGAGTGCTCTAGCGCACGCGCATCACTCCTTAAATGCCCCACAATTTATTCGGTGTCCATCGTTTTGCGCTGCATGGTCAAGACTAGGGTGCCTCAATGTCCTAGTCAAGACTAGCACGGCTTCGGCAGTACAGATGCCCAGCTCAGCAGCGGGCGCATGCAGCTTTTTTTTTTTTTTTTTTTTTTGTCTCATTCGCACGCTCTAAGGCAACAAACTTCCACAGAGATTATGCAGACAAAGAAAGCTACGTGAGCCAAAATAGGCAACGAAATTATATCGTTATTATGGACAGATCTCTTTTACTACTGCAGATGCCTAAAACATATTGGTCCAAAATTAGGATTTCATATGCCACGAGGACATTTAAAAAGACACTGACACTCCCTAAAAAATGTTGTTTTATTCCAAAATCTTTTTCTCTTTTTTTTTTTGTCAGAAGCTTATTTAATTAGTATTTTGCTTTAGTGTCACATATATTTTTAATAAAGTAAAAACACGCAACTGCTCGAAACCGAAACTTAAACTGGACTGGGGAGGAAGAAGAAATATATCCAAGGTTGAAGATACCAAAAGTCACGTGACTGTGCAAATTATATTTTTTTTTTCTTTTCAATCAACTAATACCTCATTCACACGACTGTGAAGGCACCTACGGGCTGATTCGCCGATAGCAAAGGGACCTATGTTAAAGCCACCTTTATGCTGACCGTGTGAATGGGGTATTATTTGCAGTTTTTTAAAAGTCGCAAACAATGGGTACTTTACTTTTTGTCCGTTCGTAGGATAAAGTGTGTGCCTTCGATAAAACACGACTTTGATTATCTTTGGTGGGTGGTTGTGTGTAAAGCATAGAAAACGGCCTGTGACTATGGAGAGGAGAGTGAGCGCGACTCAAACCACCCAGCTCTCAATCGGCGGTTTTCGGGCGGAAAGAAAATTTTGAGCCGCAAATTGTATTCTGCTTAGTTAAGCTCTCATGAGTCGTGTACAAATAAAGACCTTGGCGAGCATAAATACCCTGTCAGTGTCCCTTTAACAGCTAAATCAACAATAATTCACAGACTGTGTCTCAATGTAGCTCACACATACACAAAAAAATCAATTTGGTTGGCAGGGAAGGATCACCTATGTGTGCGTTTCGTGCTCTTTACTCCAAAGATAGCATCCACGCGTTATGCAACTACACTACATACGACTCCCAAAGTGAAACGATGCAGATACAACCGGGCCTAAGAACAAGCAAAGAAATCGAACTGCACTATTTTCTTGGGCCAACGCGTTACGATAGACATGAGGCCACAAACGCAATGATTAATTATCTTACCAGTACTCGTTTATACAAAATACTTTAAAATTAGGTGTACATAGTGTGTACACATATTTTTAGAGCGCAGCTCCCTGGCGCGTGTTTGCGGTTTCAGTGGCGACGCCGTCGCCGTTGGCGTAGCCGCGCATTTCATTATGGGACGTTCCCCATAACGACGTCACACGTGACATCCCGTGTGACGTCACGATGGAAACATTTTCTTGCTAGATATGGCGGAAAAGCCTTCCGCAAAATTTGGCGGGAACATTGTTCGGTGGAAAATTCCCCCGTAACGTCAGACGTGACCCTAATTCGGCATTATAGAGAATTGTAAACGTCTTTGGTTTTTATATTACTGCCTATGATTTTTCTTATATTTGTTCTTTCTAGCCACCAACCCTACTCCCCTCTTTCCTTTTCTCGCGAAGTAATAAATCAGCTTTAAGGAGCGGGTTGACTTATTCGTGTGCAAATAAACAACACCGCACTCTTCTGTAACGCATCGCAACTTGAAGAGCCTGAAGCAAAAGGTAACGCTGCAATATAGAGGGATATTAGCCCGGCTTGCTTGAAACGGCGTCTCAGCTGGGACTTGGCGAAAGAGAGCACTGCCATAGCCTCCCGTATACTGACAAGGCCTGGCAGATCGCCACGAGAAGCGGCCGCCGAAATGCAAAAGGAGGAGCGGCAGACGACGGATGAAAGGGGACCCACATGACTGGCATCCCGCTGCGGCGAGACGCCAAAACGCACTTCTCGCGAACAAACAAGTGTGTTTCGGGTCCTCGCCGCTGCAAAAGCTGTGCGCTGACGTCCAGGTTTCCCCAGAAATGCTCTGTGCTAGCAGATCCTTGCGCTCCAAATCTGCGACCGGGCACTCTATGGCTCCGTCATCGAACTGCCAGGCTTTGTGAGTATAGAGGAGGCTATGCTCCAGGTTAGGGCCACGGGACAAATATCGTACCGGCGTGCTGTCGTATTATACTGTATGGTGCTCGTGAAAGACCCCAGTCTAGCAGTGGTACTGCACTAGATAAATTTCTCAACCGCAGCATGTAAGAATGTCGCATACCCTGGCAGACTGTAATCACGCACTCTAAAAAAGGGGGTGTAGACATTACACCGCTTGTCACATATACGACACCCCAAAACTTAAGTTGGATGTACAGCGCACTGACGTTGTAACGACGCTACCAAATTTCACGAGCGGGTTGATAGCCGAGTTGTACCACTCATTAAAATAATTAATGTAAGTGTGACTGACTGCAAAAACCCATCGGGCTTTTCTAGGCTCAACTGCAAAACCTGTGTTTTTTTTGTGCTGACTTTTATACGTACTTTAGCTGTTTAATATAATATATCGCACCGTCATCAACCCTCTCGCAAAAGCTGGGGCAGTCAGTTCGACGTCAGCGCGCTGTACATCCAACTGAAGTTTTGGGGTGTCGTGTATGTGATAAAAAGGCGTAGCGTCTATGCCCCCCCCCCCCTTTTTTTTTTTAGAGTGCGCTGTCTAAATATGTTAAGATTAATATGTTTATTTTTTTCCGCAGCTCACAAATAACTACCAATGATACATTATGGCTGTGGAGCGATGAGACTTTTCAAAAAGGTGTGCTATCAGCAGCTGCTATGCCAACAATTCTAGTCGGCCGCTGTTAGGCCGAATTCTCTTTACCCCCAAAATAAACAGCTTCCTATAACCAGCCGGAAACAGCCAGGCGCCGCGAGCAGTGTGAGAGCCCACGGTTATACCCTGTCTCGTTGTAACCCATTGAGTGCCGACAGTTTCGATATGGGCTACGTATAAGAGTGCGACGCACACATATTGGAGCTTGACGTAGCGACAAGCCTGATACTTCTTTTCAGTGGAAGCGCACTCCGGTGATACGTAGTCACGTTCCGACTGGCACGCCAGGGCCGTAGCTTCCGCCGTACTGGCATGTTATGCGATCACGGCTACCTGGCCCACCGGGCATTTCTTGCTTCAGACAATGGGCTAAGCGGCGCCCCCAGAGTAATAGCTCATGTTTGAACAATGCCCGTCGCCTCCCGCAGATATACCCAATGTTTTGCTTCAGTCGCTAGATGGCGCCAAACCAAACAGTATTGCAGGTTCCCTACGAGTATGTACTGGAAACGAGGGCGGGGTCAGCGTTCGGCGAGACACGGGTTCAATCAGGGGCTTTGTGCCCAAGCAATGGCGACAGCGAATGTTGATTCGTGGGATATTTAAAAGGGTCTATTGTCTGTGCGGCGAAGTTTCCTCCGGACGGTCCATTTAGAGAGTATGTTAGTAAAACAGCTTTTGATAGGACGCCAACTATGTTACCGGTGAAGTACCTTGAAAATGTTATAATTGTAGTGACCGATGCGAGCGTAACAACTGCGCTTTCAAGAAGAATTGCTTCCGGAAAAAAACATTCGTTCAAGTTGTCTCGGCAGCAATTCCTATCGGACGCGCGAGTCGCGGTGCAAAAAACAAAACGTAGGCGCGCTCGCTATCTTCGTGAGTTATCACACTCCTTCCTCCCTAGTCCTCATCAATGCCATACCGATGCTCAGGTCACCACTGGCGGGTTAAACGTCGAAGTAGCTCAGGTGGCGGTGGTGGTGGGGGGGAACCAGGCATGTCTGTTGGCGCTGACGGCAGCTTGGGGGAAGGTGGCACTGGTGGCTGTGTTACCTCTGGAGCAGGGGAGCGAGAGTCGGTTCTTGACGGTGTCGTCAGTCCGAAGGAAGGGCTGGTTCCCTTGGCTTGAGGCGATTATGCTGGCTCGCACGACTTTCGCGGGTGGTCCCGGTGGCGTCGTTGGACACTGCCTTCTGACATCTGCTCTTCATACATGACATGACCAAGATGTCGTAATGCACAAGCTGCTAACCACTGTGTACCTTGACAAAAGTTTCGTACGTACACTGAGTCGCCGCGCTGGAAGCTACCCGAAGGCGATAGGCACATGCCACCTCCCCGATCACGTTGGGATGCAATCTTGAAAGAGCCAATCGTAGATTACTTCGCAGCTTGAGTTCGGTTGGTGCCTTCCCTGTCTCCTAGTCAGGCGCGGAGTGATGCTTGAACAAAAACCAAGACACTTTACACGTTATTGTGGCACTGGTTCGCTTCATGAGGCGCTCCCTTTAGCTCGCAGACCATCCGTTCAGCTCTTTCGTTATTTGAAGAATGGTGCGACGCACTACAGAAGTACCGGACGCCATATAACTTAAAAAAATATACTTGCATCTCCCGACTTGCGAAAAGGGTGCCATTATCGGACACTACCAAATCTCGTATTTCGTAGCTGGCAAACATTCTACGCAGCTTTTCGATAACTGGGGACGAGCTAAGTGAGGACCTCATCTCTTCCAGCTCATCCCAGCAGGATAGCGCGTCCACAACAACTAGGAAACACGATCCTTGACGGGTCCACCGAAGCCGAGGTGAATTCGGCTCCAAGGTCATTTTAGTCCAGAAATGAGAAGGCTTCCTAGGTTCACTCTGCCTGTTCTCGTACCACGGCTTGCAGTGCCGAACATGTTATTTTATCTGTGCGTCAATCTTAGGCCACCACATAAGAGACCTCGCGGTCGCTTTCATCGCAGGCACCCCCGTGTTTTTAACGCGTAGAAGAACAAGGATTTTCTTGTGTAATGCTTCAGGCAGAACGACCCGGTTTCCAAAGAGAACGCAGTCAGGATGAATGAACAGCTCTTATTGCCTCACCTGGTATGCCGAGTACTCTTCGGCTACGCCTTCCCGGGGCCGCCCTGAAACGATCCGCGCCTTGACCCTTGAGAGCTGTTGGTCTCGCACTGCGTGAGTGATGAAACTTCAGCCGCTGTAACTGGCGGGTACTGCACAGCCTCCAGCAGAAGTACGTCTCCGGGGCGCTCGATCTCCAGTCGGAGTGAAGGGGTTGACAGCTGGCTCAAGCAGTCAGCGTTGCCGTGATCTTGAGTCGTTCTGTACTCCAGGCGTTAGTTATATTTATTTATTTATTTATTGAAATACCTTAAAGGTTCTTCTGGGCAGGACATTACATAAGGGGGGGGGGGGGATAAGTACATTATATTTGAAGCACACAAAAAATTATAAAATAAAAACATGGCCAGCAGTGCAACCATACAAAAATTCGGATATCAAGCAACACAAAAAATAAAATCTTGCACAGCAGTGCAAACATACAGGAAATCGTAAGTCATACAATACCTAAATGGCTGCTGATAAGAAAACAAAAACTATCAGGGTTAATCTCGGTGACGATGCGCTCTGTTAGATCATACCACCGCACGGCTGTTTTGGCAAAGAAGGAATACAAAAAAGAAGAGGTGCGGCAGGTGAAACGTTCAATCTTACATGAGTGATTAAGACGAGGTGTAATGAAATGCGACTGTGTTAGGGTGCCTTGGCTGAGAGAAGGTACATAGTAAATGCAATGAAAAAGGCGTAAGCAAGAAAGCTTGCGTCTTAAGGCCAGTTCTTGGAGGTCGGCTTTTTGTTTTAATAAGGTGGCGCTGGAATGTCGAAAATACTCAGAAAAAATAAAGCGCGCGACACGTTTTTTAAAGGCTTCTATTTGAGTGATCAAATATGCATGGTGAGGATACCCAATGCTCGATGCGTAATCAAGTTTCGGCCGAATCAACGAAAGGTATGCAGTTTTCTTTAAGTGAGGGGGAGCACAACGAAGTGTATGTTTTAGGTAGCCCAAACAACGATTGCACGATAATAACAACGACCGAATATGTACCTTCATGGAGAGATGCTAATCGACGTGAACACCTAAATATTTATATGAGGAAACAGACTAAACAACGTTTGTATCAATAAAATACTTATGAGAAAGAGAGGCCTCTTTCCTAACAAATGAGACGAGTTTGCATTTTGAAGGGTTAAGCTTCATGAGCCAGATCGAGCACCACAATGATAGGTTAGTGAGGTCATGTTGTGGTTGCATGCTATCTTTTTCGTTAGAAAATTCTCTGTATACAACGCAGTCGTCTGCAAAATTACGGATGCGGGAGAGAATACATGAAGGTAAGTCATTAATATATATTAAGAAAATCAAGTGTCCAAGGACGGAGCCTTGAGGTACACCCGAAGGCACAGGAAAAGAAGTTGAACTATGAGAGTTTACGAGCGTGTACTGACTTCGGTCAGAAAGCGAGTCTTTGATCCACAGGATTCTGTTACTATCTAACTTTAGATGGGTAACTTTTTGCCACAGACGCTAATGTGGGACCCGGTCGAACATTTTGGCAAAATCAAGAAATATAACATCAATTTGGGAACCGAAGTCAATGAAAAGATGAATATCATGAATGAATCCTGCGAGTTGGGTCTCGCTGGAATGAGCCTTCCGGAACCCATGCTGGTAATTGAAAATTAATTGATTTGCCTCTAAAAAGCGAATGGATTTCGAATGCAATATATGTTCAAAAATATCTGAGGATATGCTTGTAATGCATAGGGACCTATGGTTTAAGGGGGAACTGCGTTCACCTCATTTAAATAACGGGATAATGTTACCGACTTTTCAGTCCCTAGGAACTGAATGAGAAAGCAAAGACTGTGCAAAAATATTCCGGACAATATGACACTGGCAATTGTTTTAGTATTCATTAAAACTTTCCAATTACTTTCGTCTTCACCACTGGAAGAAGAATCTTTCAAGTTATCAATTAGCTTTACCACACCAGAGGAATGAATCGTTATACTTTCCATTTGATCATGTTCAAAGAACGAATCCAAAATAGGTAGGGCCGTATTCTCACATGAAAATACTGCAAAAAAATGCAGAGTCCAAAACACGAGCACTTTCGAGGTCAGATAGTGAATTTCCTGATATCTCAATAAGATTTTGTGTATAAGCCGATTTAGGGTTTATTACTGTCTAAAATTTTTTGAGGGTTTCTACGCAACATATTGGGGAGAGTGATTTGGTAGTAAGAATTTCTTGTTATAGCAACGTTTTGTTTATATTCTGTTTCGCACTTATGGTATGCATGCCAGTGGGAGGGACTGTCACGGTGCCTGGCACGCCTGAATAGACGTTTTTACTTATGCTGCAAGCATCAGACTCACCGCAGCATGCGAGATGAGATTAGTGCTGGTATTGGTTTTTCCAACTGTAAGATTCCAAGTCATGGTTTGTGGTCAGTCAAGATCAAGAAGTTTCTGTCACATAGATTCTGGTGAAAATGTACAACCCCAGCGCAACCCCAAAAACCCCGGCTAGTGCCTCTCCATCTACTTAGGCATAATTCCTCTCGGTCTTTGTTAGCGTTCTTGAGGCGTAGGCCAAGGGATGCTCTCGTCCCTCTTGGTCACGATGCGCGAGTACTGCTCTAACGCTCACTGGGGATGCATCAAAAGACAACAAAAGAGTGCTTGCATTAAAGTGCACGAGTAGTTGCATCTGAGTAGCCGGATGTGAGTAGTTGCTTCAAAGCGTCAAAAGATTTTGTTTGTGTTTCTCGTCCCACTTCCACGTAACATTTCTGTCCAAGAGTCGGCGACTTCGGTGTTACCCCTTAAGAAACGGTTTTAAAAGTTTATTATACCTAAAAAGACTTGGAGTTCCTTCTTTTTCGTCGGTGCAGGGCCTGGTGGATAGCCTCGACCTTTGCCTTTGAAGGGTAGGTGTCTTGGTCGTCAATTCGATGTGCCAAAAATCCCAATCTCCGCTTGAACAACTCTCACTTGTTGCCCTGGACCCGGAGTCCGGCTTTCACCAGGCGGCTGAGGACCTCGGGGAGCACCTGATCATACTCCTCGGTAGTTTCACAGGTCACAAAATATCGTCCTGATACACTGCTACCTGTGGTAATATGTCTAGTATCGTGTCCATGGTTCACAGGAATATACCAGGCGCCGCAGATACCCATACGTCAGCCGACGAACCTCGTAAAGACCACCGTGTTAATCATCAGCAAATCCGCTGACGTGTCATCGACACACAGTTCCTAATACGCCTGTGTTAAATCCAGCTTAGAGAAAATACAGCCCTCTCCAAGCTTGGCAAAAAGATCTTTGCTCGTAGGTAAAGGGTAAAAGTTTCTTTTTATCGCTTGATTCACTGTGCTTCTGCAGTCTCGGCAGATCCCCAGGGAGCCGTTCTTCTTGCTCACCACGACGGCAGAGGTGGCACAGTCTGAATATTGTGTGGGCTCCAGTATCCCTTGCTGCTCCAACTTGCCCAGCTTGGGCACGGCGTCATCCTTAAGCGCAAACGGAACGCTTCGGCATTTCAATAACCTTGATTGGGCGTCTTGCTTGAGCTTCATGTGGATTGGCGGTAAGAAGGACCGGGAAATGAGTCGCCGAAAACCTGGGGAAACCTTGAAACAGTGACTGCCAGGCTGTTGCTGACTTTATGCAGAGCCGTTACCTCGATTCCCAGTGGACTGAACCAATGCCGATCCAGCAGCATGTTGCCTTCTTTAGCAGCAGTAGCGGCTAATGAAGATTCAGCCCTTTGAACTTGACAGGCATAATAGTCTTTCCAAGGACGCCCAGGTTTCTCATTGTCCAGGTTACGATCTGCTTGTCCGGCTCTTCTAGCTGGAAGCGTTTCGCTACTTGCAGATCTTGGAAATCATTTTCGCCGATAATCTAACGTGCCGCTCCAAAATCTCCTTACATGGACACCTTCTCGCTACCAATTTCTACAGTGACAATAAATTTCAGGGAGCCGCTACTTACTTGACCGATATTGAATAACTTGTCATAGTCTGTCTTTGCTGGACTCGCAGCATTGCCGACATTTTGCTGCATTTATGATTTCTTCTTCGCTCGGAACGCTTTTGAAATGTGCCCCTTGCCCGAGCAGCTCAACCAAACTGCGTTTTTAAACTTGCAGCTTATTGCTTGGTGATTTTCGAAGCATAGACTGTTTCCCGTCCCGCTCCTTCTCGGCCTGTCTCCTTATCGTGCCTTATGGCACCGCGTACACTTTCTTGGTCACTTTTTGATGACCTTTCTCTTGCCGTTTGCTGTTTGGCAGTAAACTAAAATGGGTGTGTGCAGGTTAATACAGCCTAGAACTTAGTCTCCCTCAACGGGCGACTTGTCACCCAGCTGTAGATGAAAACTTTAGACCGTGCAGTACAACCGCTAGCCTGGAGTCTTTAACATGCATTACGCTGTAGCGATCCACGACCGCACGCCAGTACGATGGTCATCCGGATCGAAACTGGGAGGGGTGGGGATTGAACTTACTGTTTGGCAGCAGTTTCCGCTGTAACCAGCGGCGTTAACTTTCCATTTTCCCGGGGGGAGGGGGGGGGGGGGGAGGCTAAGTTCTCCCGGGGGGTGGGGGGGGGGGGGGGGCGGTGCTTCGCGCTATTTTTTTGCCAGATCTGGAGATTAAAACTAACGTAAAACACGCTGGAATTCCATTTCCCATGTATTTTGTCAATAAAGGCAACGTGCGCGTTATTTTGTTTACATGCCGCTACTAGAAGCTCGTTACATGGCACGTAAGCAGCGTCTTGGTAAGGATCATGGCCCAAGCCCGGGGGGGGGGGGGCTCTGCCTTCCCCCCCCCCCCGTATTTTACCAGGGGGAGCACGAGCCCCGTTGCCCCCCCCCCCCCCCCCCCTAGTCTACGCCTATGGTTGTGACTGCTACCTCGTATGCCGCCTCGAACGTCAAATTCTTTTCATTCAACAGTCGTTGCTGTACCAGGCCGTCTGCAATTCCAAAAACCAAACGGTCGCGCAGCATTATAGCAAGCGGAAACTGTGGCTCCCCGAACCCGGCAGTTTTTGAGCTAGCGTACGCAAGGCGCTGACGTAGTCAGCGATAGATTCTCCATCTTGCTGGTCACGTTTCGAAAAGACGTGCCTTGAGTACAGTTCAGACGGCTTCGCGTTCATGGGATTTTTTCACGGCGTCGACGATGACCTTGTTATTCACAACCGGCGGTCGAAGAGGATTGACAAGGGTCGCTATCAGGTAGTAGGTCTCTTGCCAACAGCAACGGAGCAGCGCAGCTCTCTTGCCTGTAGCTGGCAACGATAGGAAGGCCGAGGACAGTGATTGACTCTTCATGGCAGCGAATGATCCGCGACAAGGGGAGCCTAGAAAGGTAGAGCCGCCTCTTTTTGTGCATGCTTGCCTCTGAGTACGATGTACAATTTTCTGGGAGATGGAGTAAGGCACACGAAGGTCAAGTATGCGTCAATGATATCCAGGCCCTCTTGGATGGCATCTTGCCGCTCTTCGATAGAGACCGATCGGCTCCCGATTGCAACGTCTTCCTCATACAGAAAGTGACCCAGGTGCTCGACCCGGTCGAGTGGTTACGATAGGCCCGGCGAAAGAACGTTGAATAAGAGGGGACTGAGGACGGAGACCTGTGGTCCACTGTGCGAGAGTTCCCTCGGTCAAGGTTCTGCCCCCTGTACTGTGACCATGAACACACGTGGGTTAAGGAAGGCAGAGAGGAAGTTTGTCAATCGGCCCTCCAGTTCCATCTTTTTGAGCTTGTCAACGACGAATGTAGATGATGCATTGTCAAAAGATTTTTGTACATTGATGGTGGCCACGTTGCGAATCTTCCCCCGATTTCCTCGGGTGTCTGCCGTGTCTTGGTGGAGCATGGACAGGCTACCCTTGGCCGACAAGTGTTTCCTAAAGCCGGGTTGTTTTGGGCGCCAGCTTTTAGTTACGCTCGGGGAACCAACGTAGCCGCATAGACATTATGTGCCAAAAGATCTTGGATACGGTGAAGGTGAGAGAGATTGGTCGCATGTTGTTCGACGAGTCAATCCTCTTTCCCCGCTAGCCAGTCGGTGTGATTTTCAAGGTTTTCCATTCCTGCGGTGTTTCTCCGGTTGCCCAGATATTGTTGTACAATGCCACGAGTTCTTTCAGTCGTTCGTCTGGTAGGGTTTTAGTACTGAACACGTAATGCCACCCATGCCCGTTGTGTGCTTCTTATGTTTGTCATTTCTAGTGCGACGTGAAACTCAAAAAGCGTGAAGGATTTGTCTATCAGGCCTCCGTGCGAGCTGCGTGTGGTTGGAGAGAGTTTCTCCTCTGGGCTGGTTGTAGCAGGTGTGCTTCTAGGGGAAAAACTGTGGACTAAGAAGTTCTGCCAGCTCTTCGGATGAGCAGCCGGGTTTAAAACTTGAAATAGATGTCAGAAAAAAAAAAAAAGGCTCGAGGTACACCTAAACGCTCCTTAGGGAATGTGAACGCGAAAATATGCACGTCGTTCTTCCGCTCCCTTATTTCTTCTGCAGCGTGCTTGCGTCGACGGTTAAGCGCGCGCGCTACAGTCAGATACAGCATAAGAAAGCCAGGGCGAGGGGCAAAAGGGCGCACACGTAGGAAGGCTGAAGTGGAGAGGGGCGGCCTTCTTTTTACAACGGTTTTTCTCTCTTTATTCGCGACTCCAATTCACTATAGGTGGCGCCACTCGTTTTTCAAAATGGCTGGTATAGTGAGGGTCGGAGTTGCGTGCCGCTGCTGAGCCTGTCTGGTGTTTTGGATTCACTGAGCGACACAAATTATTTCTGGTAATACGAGGAAGCTAGGGTGTCATGAGTGCAGGTCACCTTTTTATTCTGAAAACTAAAACGGGGTTTAGCGCAATACTTACACCAGGAGGCACGTTTTAATTCTGGAGTGAAACCGAAACTAACCGCTATTTGGGATTTAATTTCTCCGTATACGTCTTAATTTCGGATTATTTCAGAACTCATGATGTGTCTCACATCAAAATTATTTAGTTCAATAAGTTGTTCAGGGAAACTTTATTTTGTGGCATACGTGTTCGGTCCAGGCACTTCAAAGCAGTTTTGAGATTTCAGTGTCCTTTTAGAGAAAGTGTCTTTCGTACACCTAAGAGGTAACAGCATATTGCATTTGCTGAAAAAATCAGTGCTTATATTTGCGCGTTTTCCCTGCCTTTTCTCGCTAATACCTTTATCATGAAAAATAATGAACTGCGGGCCTTTTAATGAATTTTGGGGTATTTAGATTATCAATTGCGTTTACATTCCCAGCACAGGAATAACATAATAAATCCAATTTTTACCGTATGTTCCCAAAAAGTATAAATTAAGAAACGCTGTTCTCACCACAAA
This sequence comes from Ixodes scapularis, assembly GCF_016920785.2. Lineage (NCBI taxonomy): Eukaryota > Metazoa > Arthropoda > Arachnida > Ixodida > Ixodidae > Ixodes > Ixodes scapularis. The sequence continues at coordinate 58,242,737 of NW_024609882.1, forward strand.
AAACACAAAGACGGAATTTCAGTCAGAGAGCTGAAATGTGTGTGTCTTTTAAAGCAACCCGTGAAGCATAGGACTCTATGTTCAATCCAGTGTTTGACTCTTTGTCTATTTTGATAACAATGTCAGAGTTTTTTTTATATGCTGGAAAGAAAACAAAATTATACCTTTCTGGAAATACTATTATAGTCAAATGGCGTATTTTAATGATCGTGGCATTAACTGGTGGCAAGCATTGCCGCGAAGTGTATTAATACTATTAATATTAAAATTAAGATATTTTAATACGTAATTTTTAAAGCACAAATATAATTTGTTGCTTATGATCTGATTTCAAACCCGTGAACAAGTATGACAATCAAAACGGTGCAAATTATTATCACTGGCTCCACTTGCAGCATTTTTAATTACCAAGTTATAAAACAAAAAGAGTGTAAAATCAATGAAAACATTCTAGCTAGTGTGAGAAATCCGTCTAAAATTGCACTAATTGTGCGTAAAGCATATTGTGCTATCGAAGTGGCAACTTTTGACAATCGGCAAAACTTCCTTCAATACATCGAATTGTGGATTTGCGCTTGCCTCTTCTCTCTTCCCTCTTCTCTGTTCCTTTCTATTTGAGCGCAATTTTAACCATGTTCTTCCAAAGTCGCAGCTAATATCTTTCTAAACAAAATGCCCCCCCCCCCCCCTTTTCCTCAAGAAAACAAAGAAACAGACGAATGTTTTTTTTAATTACCCACCTTTTCATAACATTTAGTTACTTTCATTTTTACGCCCCATCTTTTTGCCAATCTCATCCTTTCTATTTCGAAGGCACGCCTACCTGCTCGCACGTATGCTCACTGCAGCACGTTTCGTTGGCGTTGGAAGCCGGTGAAACAGTAATGAATTTTAGTATTGCTAATACTGGTAATCGCGCATGGCGATGACGCACATGCGTAACGTTGAGCACGCAACTCTAACACAAACGCACAGCGTTTGCGTTTGCTTCTATATGCAATACTAAAACTCTTTAGTAAGGTACAATACCATTCTGGCTGCAGCACTACATTGGGAGAGTGGAGAGTTGTTTGCATTCAAAAATGACATTTTACTAGCCATGATCGCGAGCGGTTCCGCCGTGCCCGCTGAGCAGGAGAGTCGGAGGACCCTCACTAGAGCGCTTCCCTTTTCCGCCGCGGGAGGGCGAGCAACTAGCTGGAGACGCGCTGACCTTGGGCGTGGAGCGGTAGAGGTGCTGCCTCGCGGACACCCAGCGCCATGGGGTGGCGGTCGTTGAAACTGAAGTGCAGCGGCAAATGGTAACCTCGTCGACGTGCGCCAGCCAACGGGACCGAAGCCGAAATCCATCAGCTTTACTCCGCTCCTTTGGGATCGGGGAAACTAGGCGCGTTTGGCTAGGCGTTTCGCGTGGTTTCATAGCCGGGAGCTGGCTTCACTTGGAGAAAGGATTTAAGGTGCCGTTTGGCGCAGTTTCAAAGCTGATGACGTCGGTTCGCTCCATGGGACAGTTAATGCTTTCGCATTAATAATTTGTGTGTGCCTATGTTTATACAGCCTATAAATTAGTTTGCCTCAACAGGCCACTTGCCTCGCAGCTGTAGATGACAAATTTTGCTAGTGCAGTACAATCACTAGCCTGGAGTTTTTCACGTGTATCACGCAGTAATGATACACGAACGCATGGCGGTACGATGCTCATTCAGATCGAAACGGGCAGGAGTGGGGATTGAACTTAGGATGGGTTCTGCACCGCGAGCTTTCGCTCCACGTGCTCCGAGCTGGTGTGCGCTAGCCCACACGGCCACTGATCTCCTCTAATTTGAGCGAAAATTGCTTCGCATCGCAGCGCCGCGTGGCATAACTATAGTAACGCTAATGGCAGCAACGGTTGTTATGTTTACGCCTCTCAGCGATGCGAAACAACGAGATGTTTGCTCATGTGTTTTACGCTTAAGTGCAAGCGATGGAACGGCGTTTCTGGCCGGTAGAATGAAATTCATGGTGTTCACCTCGCGCCACATCTTTGCTCGGTGAATCGCTGCAGAGAACGTTCCAATGAGTTCTCGCCCCTGTTTCTGAGTTTCTGCCGCAGCTTTTTTAGTATATTCGCGCACATGGGTGATTTCTTTGTGGTATTCACTGCGCGCTCGTGGGTAAGTTTTATGTTGTCGGTGTTTACACGGCGCTCGTAGAATCACTGCTTTCAAGTTGAGAAGATGTGAAGGCTGGGAGGATCGGTGGCCGAGGAGAAAGAAGAAGACGCCGTTTCGAACGGACGCGTTTTCATGTTCTCCGCTGCAAATCAACAATCGGCCCCAGGCCGAGGAAACCCTTCTCCTTCTGGTTCATATGCAAACAACGACTTTCAAACGATGCAACCGGTCAACGCTGCAGCCGCACCCGCGGCCCCAGGAAAGAGCCAAGCTCAGTCGCCTAGCCCAGATGAGTATCGAATCCTACTTCCACGGTTTCCTCCCGGAAGCTTTTGCATCAATTCTGTTTTTCTTCATGCCGACATGTCGGGCAGGCCCTACCGTGCAATTGATTTTCGCGACGGACTCAAAGACGCCATCGAACTCCGAGAAGTGTTGTCCCTTGGACAGTTCCAAATGAGCCACGTTTGGATGGTTACGCTAGTGAGTTCTGAAGCCGCGGAGAAGCTCAAAGCGGCAAAAGAGCTGACGGCGAAGGGCAAAAAGTGCATGGTCATCGACCCGAATTCAAAAGACGTTAAGCTCAAGCTCCTCTGGCTTCCGTCGTACTTAGAAGATAAGAAGATTGCTGAAGCATTATCGCCATTTGGAACTGTGCGTAGCGTCTGGAGAGAAAAGTGGCGCGTGCCAGGGATGGAAAACATGGAAACGCTGAACAGAGAGGTCTGTCTGACTCTTCATGACATGACGACATCGGAAGATATTCCCCATCTGCTCAGAGTTGCCGGCATACAGTCCCTTCTGGTCATGTCCGGGCGACCACCCTTGTGTCTGAGATGCAAGAAAGTGGGTCACATACGCAGGCAGTGTCGCACCCCAAAGTGTGCGCGTTGCAACAGATTCGGACACGAAAGTGACGAGTGCTACTCCAGCTATGCAGCCGTGCTACGGGGCTCTGGCACAGAACCAGATGCCAACCAAGAGTTCACGGATATCTCCGAGGTCGTAGACGCCACTGGTGAGGTTCTCCCAACCCAAGCCGGGTCTGCAGAAGCCAGACCTCCTATTTCCGATAAGAACGAAGATCCAGCTGTCAAGGAAGTCTCGGAAACACCACAAACCAGCTCGGAGACAGAGAATGAAGGAAAAAACTTGCAGGAATGCAAGGACAAAAATACCCCGCTACAACAGAAGTTAACTCAGCAGCCTGCAGATCTTGCTGAGAAGCCGACGACGTCAGAAGGCAATGACGACCTACCGGACTCAATGGACGTGATCAAAAACAGTTTCAAGGACACTAACGACACCAAACGAAAACAAGATGCACCACCTGACACCACCACCGCGAGTAACCGGAAACCTACCTTGCACCCAAGCTGCTAGTGTTTAAACCAAAATTCATAGCCCCTCTCCTCTCCCTCCCCTCCTTCTCCATCCCCCCCTCCCCCTTTCTCTCCTCCTTCCCTTCTAGTTGATGGCCCTCGTTTTGCAACACTAAATGTTAGAGGCTTGAATTCTAGAAAAAAACAATATCAACTGAAACGTTTACTTGAAGACAAGGAGGTCGACTTTCTGGCCGTACAGGAAACAAAGCTCTCATCAGATGAACAGGTAGAGCGTGCCCTGCAGCATTTTCTGCGTGACTATGAAGTATGTGTCAGTCACGCTGTTGGTTACTCTGGGGGCTGTTTACTGTTTATTAAGAAGTCTTTCCAACTGTATGAATTAATGGTCACCATAGACCTCTGTGGCCGCTTCATTATGTGCGAATTTCAAGTCTCTGACATAAGGTGGAGAATTATATGTATTTACGCTCCGAATGAGGTTAGTAGCAGAATTGTATTTTTTAATAACCTGCGTCCATATTTAATATCAGATAGAATGTTAGTTCTTTTAGGAGATTTTAATTGTGCTTGCAACAAGGCAGACAGAACTCCATTTAAACCGCGAATTGACCAGAGCGCACGTCTACTGCTGGACATAGTTGACGAAGGAAATCTTTTTGACGTTGCCCCTTTCCAGCTGGAAGAAAACCACCTGCAATTTACACATTTTCAGAACTCCTCTCACGCGAGGTTAGACAGAATCTACTGTTCTGTAGACCTAATTAACACTTTAAGTGGTTATGTAGTTGAGCCAGTATTTTTCACAGACCACTGCATGGTGTTAGTAACTGTTGGGAAGAAACGAAAAAAAAAGAATATAAATTGGAAGGTATGGAAACTAAATGTTCAATTATTAAAAGATAAAGTCTTTGTAGCCAGTACGAAAGATCTAATCAAGCAAATAGGAGAAACAACCGAACATATATTTGTTAAATGGGAGCTCCTTAAACAAGAACTAAAACACCTAGCAATTGAGAGAGGTACTATTATTAAATTTCAGAAGGCTGAGACAGAAAAAACATTGCTACGTAACTTGCGTGTTCTGGTAGAACTAGAATGCCAAAGCCCTGGGCAAGGTTTGGAAGATATAACTCGAACGAAAGCTGAGTTGGACAAATTTCATCACGAGCGTTATGAAGGCGCGGTTGTGCGCGCCCGTGCTGAAAAATTTTGCTCCGGAGAACAGCCAACGAAAAGGGCAATGGAGGAGGAGAAACTTTATGCAATATCTAAAGAAATCCATGAAATAGAACAGAACAGCCTTATCGTTACAGATAAAGAAACTATAGCACATGTCTTTTTTGAACACTACCAAAATATATTCGGCAATGGTCCTGCCTCGACAGATAACGAATATCTAGATAAACTAGTCTCTTTGTTGCCTCAATTAGAAAAAGAATGCAAACAAGAATTTGAGACCCCCTTCACCTTAGATGAAGTAGAAAAAACAGTGAATGCCCTTCCAAGAAGAAAAACGCCATGGCCAGACGGCATCCCTGCAAAATTTTATCAACTACAAAAAGACACTTTATGTCCCATACTGCTTGAGATTTTTCAAGAGGCCTACAAAACCAAGAGTCTTCCCCCCTCATTTTTGCGAACGCATACTATACTCATTCCCAAAACCGAGGACAAACACAAACTATTACAAGTGACCGGCTATCGGCCCCTAACTTTATGTAATGTGGATTATAAGATTTTTGCTAAACTCCTGACAAATAGATTACAAAGTGTCATTTGTGGTCTCGTTGGAGATCACCAGACTTGCGGGATTCACGGACGAGCTATTCAAACAAATGTACACATTGCGAGAAGTGTGTTAGAGTGTGTGACCAACAGTAGTGATCAGATTGCAATGGTCCAAGTTGATCTGGCGAAAGCTTTCGACCGTGTCAGTCATCATGTTCTTTTCAAAATTTTGTCTCATATTGGTGTTGGGGATATTCTAGTTCAAGGTGTACAAATGTCTTACAGTAACTGTTCCACACGCTTAGTCATAAATAACGAAGTCACAGCAAGTATCCCAGTCCGTTCCTCAGTTCGACAGGGCTGTCCCTTATCGCCTTTACTTTTCACTTTATATCTTGAACCTTTATGCCAAAGTATACTGAGAAGTGAGAAACTTCAAGGCTTCACCATGTGCAACACCGAAGTCAAAGTACTGGCGTATGCAGATGATGTTGCTTACTTCTGCAAAGACAAGAACAGTGTGTCCCATGCTATGGAACTCACACACAGGTTTTGCGAGGCCACCGGAGCCTCAGTGAACCTAGAAAAGTGCCGAGGTTTCTGGCATGGAGCTTGGGCCACGATGCCAGAACATTATGAAGGCATGCAGTGGAGTTGCACTCCGTGTGACTACCTAGGTGTGCCCTTGAGGCACTTCCGGAATAGCAAGTCCTACTGGTCCGGAATTGCGACTGGCTTGGAGAAACGAGCCAAGAACTGGTCCCAGAAAAATTTGTCCATTTTTGCACGTTCGACAGTCTGCAACATTTTTCTAGCGGCGAAGTTTTGGTATGTCCTGCAAGTACTGCACTGTGCAAGGATAAATATACAGAAGTTGCACAGGGTGTTTAGTGTTCTTGTCTGGAAGTCCTCCTGGGAACCCATGCGTCGTGACAACTTGTTTCGACGTGTATCAGAGGGGAGACTAGGCCTTCCTCATTTGTTTATTCGCCAATTGGTTTGGCGATTTCTTTTCTTACGGGACCAGGAACATCCTTTTCTTCGAGATGTCATTCAGAACAAGCTGGGATGCTTTCTTACGGACTTTATTGTATCCTCCACGGGATATCAAACATGTGCTTTGGTAGGATACCTAAAGGAAGTAGTTGATGCTTATCACTTTCTGTCAGTAAGATTTTCAAGAGACTATCTGACATCTGTAGCACGTAAGAAGTTGACAAGAGATCTTGTAAGTGTCCTCTTTCCAACGCCAGTTTATCGCACCATGTTCGGCGATGGTCCTGACCAAGATGTACTACGCCGGGTGAAAAAAATGTGCACCCCCCCGGCGGCAAAAACTTTCTTTTTTAAACTGCACTGTTCGGTATTACCTACCAAGGTATGGCTGCAGGAAAAGGGCCTATATGTTCCGTGGTCAGTAAACTGCACATTATGTAAAATGCCCGAAACAGTCGAACATGCAAACACGTATTTATTCACTGCTGGGACACGGTTTTCTTTTGGGACGTTTTGCAGCGCACACTAAAGAAAGTCATTGATATTACAACTTACACGATTCGTTTTCTTCCTGTGTCATATAAAGATACGTTTCGTTTCGATCTGGTGATGCTTGTAGCGTTATACAGCATGTGGAAATCACGCCTTGACATTAGAAATGAGAATTTGTACCCAAAGACTGTACGCTTACATTTCATTGACCTTGTAACCCGTATCAAAAGTGTGTATGACATTCAAGAAGTAGTTCCGGAATGGTTACCTTTGTTTAGTAGTCTCATAGATATCAAAGAATTTTGACTTAACAAATGACATTGAACCATGCCCGTGAACTGTGAATAAGTGGTTTACGTTTATCCTCCCATGCAATAAAGAAAAAAAAAGGATCGGTGGCCGAGTGGTCTAGCGCACACCAGCTCGGAGCACGTGGAGCGAAAGCTCGCGCTGCAGAACCCAGGGATCCTGGGTTCGAGCCCCACCCCTGCCCGTTTCGATCTGGATGAGCATCGTACCGGCGTGCGGTCGTGTATCACTACTGCGTGATGCACGTTAAAAACCCCAGGCTAGCGGTGGTACCGCACTGGCAAAATCGCTCATCTACAGCTGGGAGACTCGTCGCCCCCGTGAGGCAGACCAAGTTCTAGGCTGTACAAACACACACACAACCCAATTATTATTTAAGGTGTGAAGGTCTGAGACCGGATCTTCGGGTCGGATTCGATTGGTTTGCGTGGGACTTTTCTTGGCCTGTTGGATCTTCTCTAGACAGGCAAACGAAGTGAACAGTTATATTTACTGTTCACTTCGTTTGCCTGTCTAGAGATGGAAGATTATTATGTGAACGGTTATTGCAAAGTGGTCGCTACCCATTCAGTCCGGAAGAGTCTGCCGCGATGCTTTATTTTTCGGTGTGGTGTCGTCTTGTATACATAGCTTGCACTGACGTCAACCAGTACCCAGCAATGGCTTCTTTTGCACGTGCGGCCAGCCTTCTACAGAATAAAGAGCACGATGTCAGACGCTCGTGGAGGGGCGTGCAAACCTACCTTCGACTGCATTAATGGGACGCTTAGTACCTGCGAATGGCAACTAGAATGACGTCAAGTGAGAAATATTTATATCTGTAGCCGCCGCTCTTGTCGGTACCATTGCTTTGAAGTGACCAAATTGGCCCCTTCGTTTATTTACACGCCTGGACGGAGTAGTAGCTGGTCCGAGAGCTTTGCCGTTGATCAAAGGAGCCGGCTGGTATCGATGTTCCCTCTCGGGCATGCTGGCCTCGAGACTGAGTGCCCACGCGGCGCGCGCTGCTAATGTGGCTCTTGTCACGAGTCACATTGTTCTTGTCGTAGACGCTTTGCAGCAGCTATGCATGGGCACCGCCATAACTGACCTTCAGTTTTTGTTTCCCCTTATTACGTTTACTTCACTTCATTATTACTATAGCAGGCCAGGTTATTACAATCTTAGATTTTATTCTGTCTTTCTCCCCAGCATTGGCTTTTGTGGTAAAACAAGAGAAGGTCAGCAATGGCGGCTGTATTCTGGCGCGTGTGTAAAGCGTCTATAAAGCATGGTTCAGACAGTTGCGTTTGACTGCGTTTGACTGCGTTGTGGCAGTGAGAAACCAGGAAATCCGTGCTGCTTATATCGCGTGCCAAGATGATTTCTTGAATTGAATTCCAGGCTTCATACGAAGCACAGATGTGACGGTGACTCGCTTTCGGTACTCGACGCAACGCAGTCAAACGCACTCAAACGCAAGTGTCTGAACCGGCCTTAAAGGGGCGATGCAACGAGTTTTGTATTTTGCGGAAATACCGCTTAGAGCGGATCCCTGGCGTTAATGACCTGTGAAATACCCATTCGTTTTTCACCACACGCAATCGAAGTCGCAGAAAAAAATAAAGAAAAACAAGCAGAGTTCATTCCCTCAACTCGCAGCCAGAACAAGCGGCCACGTGATCTGGAGCCGATTATATGCCGCCAGTGTTGATCATAGCCACGCGCTGGGGTTGGCAAGGCACGGGACACGCGCTGCGTTCCAGACATTGTTATGGTTCGGCTGTTGTCGTCATTGCAGCGATTGGACACGGGTCACTACCCGAATGCTTCTCGAGCTAGTAGTTATGACGAGCCCAAATCGAGTGCCGACGCAATGCTCGGGTCCAATCTATGAGCCGCATTCAAAATCGTCACTGGGCGGTACTGCTATTGCCCAGCTACGTCATCAGGTTTTGCGAAGGAGAGATTTAATGAAAATGCTCGGTTTTGTCCTCGAAATTACATTGCAACAAAGGAGTTTCTTGGTCAGTGGCGTTGCGTGCGAGTATCCTTGAGTCCCACTAGTGCCAGTAAGCTCGTGTAAAGTGAAAAACATTCCAATTGAATATCGTTGCACCGCTCCTTTAAGTCTACTTATTGCGGCTAAGCGGCGACGACAATAACAATGTGGCTCGTGACAAGAGCCTCACGTTAGTAGCGCGCGCCGCCTGGGCACTCAGACTCGAGGCCGGCCAGCCCGAGAGGGAACATCGATACCAGCCGTCTCCTTTGATCAACAGCAAAGCTCTCGGATCAGCTACTACTCCGTCCAGGCGTGTAAATAAACGAAGGGGCCAATTTGGCCACTTCAAATGCTGACCCGGAGACGGACACCGAAGGTGGACTTCATTGCTGAGTCATCAGGCAACGCGTCGGCTGACCGGTAGCACTCTACCACGTTCGAACGTCGACTTCCTGTCCTGGACCTGTCCTGTCCTGTTCAAGACATGGAGCGAAGCCCTCCCGAAGATGAGGCGGCAGTATCTACACTCCAGGTACAGCGACGACAATAGCTTTATTCGGGAGCAGAAGTTCGGCTTTCTCTATGCGGAGGGCAAGTTCGTCTGCTTCTTGCGCAGGGGGTAGCGGTGACGTCAAAACGCCGAGCCCTGATTGGCTGATCACGACCCCCTATCTGAGCGTCGTCTGCTCCTTTGCAACGTCGTCTGCTCGCAACGTCGTCTGCGTCTGTCTTACTTTTCCTGCGACTTTCGGAAGTGCAGAGGCCAGATTCACGAAACGATCTTACGCCAAAAATGTGCGGAAGACATAAGTTAAGAACAAATTCGTATTCACGAAACGAAATTTTCTTAAGTTTTGCGCAGGTTACGACGAAATCCTACGACAGCTCCGAAGCTGTCTTACGGACTTCTTACGATCAAATCACCATGGCCGACAGCGTCGCGGTCGCGACGACCCATGGACGTTTATTTTTCTACGTGCGCTCCTCACGCGTCCCGACTTCAAGCAGCAAGAAAAAAGTAAAAAGTACTTGAAACAGACCACGACGAACAAGAACGCTGGATCCACAAACACCCGGGAAAAGCTCCAACGGCCACGATTCCACCGAACGCGACCAAGCGAGCACGGCAGTTAGGCCTAGCAGGCACTCCGCGACTCGGCGACCGTCTGCCCACGACCGGCTGGCGTGCTGAGTGGAATATGCTTGCACGACCCTTGTGAACCCTTCCCGTATTATACTTTGATCGCTGACCTTCCTCTTGTTATCTCCTTGTTTCCCGAGGCAACGGTGACTCTCGCCGGTGAAAAAGCGGTGAATCTCCGACAGAATCAGGAAAGGTAAAGCAGCCATCGCTTTGACTAGCAGACGTAAAGCAGACGACGTTAACTGCGCCAACCCGCAGACGCCGTTAAAGGAGGGGTCTCGCCGCACACGAAAGGTGACAAAAAGTATTCGGGAGGGAACTTCCGCTCACCTCCCAGTTCTTAGCAAACAAACCTCGGCGCCTCGGGACACCTCGCCAGTGAGTCCTTTGACTTCCCTCCAGGATGCCCGTCTGCTATTTGTTAGACAAAAACAACGTACTGCTCGAGTTATTTCGTCTACCCTCTCTGAAAGGCGAAGTCGAGCTCGCTCGTAAAGACCTGCACTTCCAAAAGTCGCAGGAAAGGTAAGACAGACGCAGACGACGTTGCAAAGGAGCAGACGACGTTGCAAAAGAGCAAACGACGCGCAGATAGGGGGTCGCGATCATCCAATCAGGGCTCGGCGTTCTGACGTCACCGCTACTTCCTTTCTCATGCGCAGAAGACGAAAATGAGCCCACTTGCGAGGCGTATAGCCTTCACTAGCTTTTGTCCACCTTTGTCGTGTTAGGGTATCCTTACATCGTGTGGCAGGCATCCATTTCTTTCCAGCAACGAGTGTGAGTTTCGTTGTGATGCGACCGCGTTCCGTTTGAAGCCAGCCAATGTCGTCTGCATCTGTTTGTTGCGGTCGTAAATAGGGTGATTCAAATCACCAGGCTCGATCTAACACGTACCATAAAATCGACGCCTGGACGTAATAATCTAGAGTTTTCGACAACGCTGTATTTCACAGGTCGGATTTTTCTTGTAACATTACAATGCGTCGCTTTCTTTCTGTAAACAAATTCGGGCCAAGAAACTTGCCAGGGTCTATGGTGGGTGGCGGTGCAGGCGAACAAGACCAGAAGTGGGGTGTGTTTGGCGTTTGTATAAATAGATAACGCTATCTCCTTATCGCGACAGATTGTGGCCACCACGGTTTTTTAAAATGGTCATAATCTTTTTGAAATGTACCTTTGGATAAAAAATAAATGTGGACATTGAAAGTAAAACTGAAAGTAAAAAAAAAAAAAAGTGTCCACATTATGGTTGCGCTTTTGCTGCCAACAGATTTCGTCTCAGTGTCGTCTGCTTTCTTTCGCTGGTCGGCTCCACCTACGGAAGCTGCTCCCGACGCCATCTGTGAATACGAACGCCAAACACACTTCGCTACTGGATTCGGTCGTCTGCGTCGCTGCCCACCGTATACCCTGGCGAGTTTCCTGGCCCTATTTATCGCAGAAAGAGAGCGATGCTTTTTAATTTTACAAGAAAAAACTGACCTGTAGAATACACCTTTGGCAAAAAGTTTAGATTGCTACGTGCACGCGTCAATTTTTACGGTTAATGTTAGATAGAGCCTGGTGACTTGGGTCACCTTATAGAAAGAAAGACAAGAGTGATTCGCGTGTTTCCAAATTGAGTGACCACCGCTACTACTTCCCTGAGCTGCGTACAGAGGTTATTTGTAATCAGTGTCGACTTGGGTATCGACCCATCACGTAGAGAGCTTCCAGACGCTTCGCTTTTTGCGTATTTGGGTCGCTTGGGGTTTTTTCCTCTTTTGCAACAAGCCTTCTTTCGCGTTTATGGGGTATGATTTGTAACTCTAAAGTCAAGCCTTCGGAAGGGGACTTGTAGGCTGTAAAAAAATACAGATAGAGTGTTCTTTTTTTGTTTTTGTTTTTTCAGACAGAGGACCAGTTTTTATGAGACTGCCTAAGGAACAAGTCAGTTCCACTGCAAAATGTGGCGGATAACGAAGGGTCCTGTGTTTTTTCTCGTCTCTGCGCATTCGGGCATTCCTTGTGGTCACAGGAGGCTGGCTGATTGTTTTAGTATTTGCTGAAGGAGCAGTTTTATTCGGTCGAAGCGGCAATCTGCTTCCTACTTTTGTTGTTTGCTAGGCATTCAAGTTCCTCATTGTACCTCTTGGAATCTCAAATTCTTCTGTGATGTTGTCACGAATCACGAATGATGGGGCTGCGAATAACTAAAGAAACTGAACAATTCATGGAGCGAACATGTGCCCATAACAGAAGAGGAGAAGGTTAGCGTCGATGTCGACGAAACAGCAGGATTGACCGCTGGGGCGAAACAGACTCCGACTCGCCCCGCGGAGCCCTTCATGTACAAGCATGGGCTTCTGGAACATTCGGCGTAGAACATTCGGCGCCTAGAACACTCGGCCCTCGAATACGCAACAGGGTTCTCGAATTTACTTGAATGCGAGAGTTACAGAGATAATAAAAATCTACGTCTGCTTCTTCGAATCGAACCGTGGCCCTTTACGCGGAACCAAGCACGATAACCGTTAGGCCACGGGCGCGCGCGACATTATTCCGCCTTTAAAAAAAACCCATCGTCCCGATGCAGCACAAAACAAAAAACAAATCCATAACAAAAGGACAGTAAAATTGTGAGCAACAGTTCACTCTTTGACGAGAGTCCAAAGTTCTATCGTTCGCAATACGGCTAGAGCCGGACGACGTGCACCACCTCGGGTCGCGGCTGGCGTCTTGCAGATGGGCGCGTTCCGTCAGGAAGAACTTCGTAGCTTAAATCGCCGAGGCGTCGGATGATCTTGTAGAGTCCGAAATAGCGTTTCAGAAGCTTCTCGCTGAGACCGCAGAGCCGTTTCGGTGTCTACACTCATACCCGGTCTCCGGGTTAAAAGTGGATGTCCCGGCGCCGAAGGTTATACCGCCGTGAGTCGACTCGCTGTTGGTCTTGAATCTTCATCCTTGCCAGTTGACGAGCTTCCTCCGTGCGTTGAGAGATCTGATGAGCGTCGTCGTTTCCATTGTCGGTTGGCACGTGGGGCGGCATGGTGTCGAGCATCGTGATAACCGCTCAACCGTGTACCAGTTGGAACGGCGCAATTCCCGTGTTTTGTTCAACTTCTCTGTTGTACGCAAACATGACGTATACGACAACACCTCGTCCCACGTCTTGTGCTCTACATCGACGAACATGAAGATTATGTCGGCGATCGCCTTGCTGAGCCGCTCCGTTGGCCCGTTGGTCTGCTGATGATAAGCGCTGGTTCGGCGATGGCTGGTGTGACTGAGCCGAACTACCTCTTGAGTCAGCTGTGCCATGAAAGATGACCCTCGATCTGTGATCAGCACTTCAGGTGCGCCGTGTCGAAGGAGAATGGAATTAAACGAAAAACTTGGCGACTTCAATCGCTGTTCACGATGGAAGGGCTTTCGTCTCGGCGTATCGTGTAAGACGATCGGTCGCGACCCTAATCCACCGCTTTCCTTGCGTCGACGAAGGGAACGGCTCAAGCAAATTCATTCCGACCTGCTGGAAGGGCGTAGTCGGGATTTCGACTGCAGGAATCCTGCTGGCTTCGTCGGAGGCTTCTTACGTCCTTGGCACTCATGGCACGACCATGTCTACAGATGGACGGTTTTCGGGAGTATCGGGAAATAGTACTTGTCACGAATTTGGGCGAGCGTCCTTCTCTAGCCAAGGTGTCCAGCCGTCCGGTCGTCATGGCATTCATGAAAGATTTCTTCTCGCAGGCTGGCAGGAACAACCAACAGCCAGGCAGGGTTGCTTGTTCGGAAGTTCTTGAAGAACACGCCTCGCCGGAGAACGAAGATTGACAAGTCTCGGGCCAAGGCTCCCTGATCTGAACTTCGTTGACCTTAGAGGTGGTCGATCATGACGCGAAGTTCATGGTGGTCTCGTTGAAGTGCTCCCATGTCGGTATCTGGAACTGCGCCGAGAAAACGGGCATCATCGTCGTCGTCGGCGCTGTCGGAAGGATATTCAACTGTGGCCCTAGACAAAGAGTAGGCGTCGTTATGCTTACAGCCAGACTTATGCACAATGGTTAAGTCGAATTCTTGCAGTCGAAGACTCCAGCGTGCGAGGCGTCCTGACAGGTCCTTGAGGTTGGCGAGCCAACAGAAAGCGTGGCGGTCCGTCACAACGCGGTACGGGGTCCTTTACAGGTACGGGAAGAACTTGGTTAACGCCCAGACGACAGCGAGACATTCCTTGCCACTCGTTGAGTATTTTTTCTCTGCCTTAGACAGTGGCTGGCTTCCGTAAGCGATCACCCTCTCTGCTCCGTCTTGTCTTTGGACGAGTACCGCGCCGACTTCGGCGTTGGTGGCGTCCGCGTGAATTTCTGTTTTCGCTGATGGATCGAAATGTCCCGGGATAGGGGTCGACTGGAGTCTTTCCTTCAGTTGGTTGAGAGCCTGTTCTTGCTCCTCAACCACCCCCCCCCCCCCCCCCGGAAGTTCAAGTCGTTTTTCGTCAGATGCGTGAGCGGTGCAGAAATCTTCGCAACATCGCGAACGCAACGTCTGTAGCAAGCGCACAGCCCAAAAAATCTTCGTACGGCTTTCTTGACTCATGGCTTCGGACATTCGGCGACAGCAGATGTCTTCGCAGGGTCAGGCCTTACACCCTGAGCACTCACGACATGGCCCTGGGATTTGAGCTTGCCGTAAGCGAACCGATATTTTGACTGCTTCAGTGTCAGTCCAGCATTCTGGATAGCCTGTAGCACGGCTCGCAAACCTCTCAGGCGCTCGTCGAAGTCGCTTGCGAATACCACGAAGTTGTCGAGATAGACGAGACAGGTTTGGCCACTTCAAGCCGGAAACAACGGTGTCCATTACGCACTGGAACGTCGCCGGTGCTTTGCACGGTCCGAACGACATCACTTTAAATTCGTACAGTCCGTCCGGCGTGACGAAGGCAGTCTTCTCAAGATCCGGTTTGTCGACCTCGATCTGCCAGTACCCACTCTTCAGGTCCATCGACGAAAAGTATCGGGCGTGGCGCAGCCGGTCTAGAGTGTCGTCGATGCGTGGCACCGGGTAGACGCCCTTTTAGAGCGCAGCTCTTAGGGGCCCGTTCCCGGCTTGAGTGGCGTCGGCGTCGGCGTCGCCGTCGGCGTCGACGTAACCAAGGTCACCCCAGGGTCACGCGGCCCCCACAAGTCATCCCAAGGTCACGTGACCGCCAACGTCACCCCAAGGTCACCTGACCCTCAAGTTCACCCTGAGGTCACGTGACCCCCAGAGGTCACGTGACCCCTCCCCCAGGGTCACGTGACGCCCCCCCAAAGTCACGTGACCACCCCTAGGGTCACGTGACCCCCCGCCGAGGTCACGTGACCTCCCCGATGACGTCATCGTCACTGATGACGTCACCGGCATCCGCATCGTCATCAACACTGATGACGTCATCAGTGACGTCGCTGATGACCTCACCGGCATCCGCATCGTCATCGTCATCATCACTGATGACGTCATCAGTGACGTCACTGATGACGTCACCGGCGTCCGCATCGTCATCATCATCACAGATGACATCATCAGTGACGTCGCTGATGACGTCACCGACATCCGCATCGTCATCGTCACCATCGCTGATGACGTCATCGGAGTCCGCATCGTCATCGTCACTGATGACGTCATCACGGGTCACGTGACCTTGGGGGGTCACGTGACCCCCTCCCCCAGGTCACTTCACCCCCCCCGGTACCCTTCCCTCCTCCTCCTCAAGAGCTGGGCTCTAATTCGGTGTTACAGGGAGTTGTAAACAGCTTTCACTTTTTTGTTACGGCGTTCAGTCTATAAGAGTCCACACAGAACAGAATAGTCCCGCCTTTCTTTTTCAGCAGGACTACCGGTGAAGCGAATGGACTGTTTAGGGGCTGGACGATGTCGTCCTCGTGCATTTCTTGGACCTGCTTCTGGATGACCTCTTTCTCTCTTTCAAAGAGACACGGTACGGCGATTGATGAAGAGAAAGCGCGTTGGGTCATCAGTAACAATTTGATGCCTCGGAAGCGTCGTTGGGTGCACCTTTGACGCGTGGAGAAGCATTCACTAAACTCGTCGACAAGGTCACTAAGTTGTCGTCGTTGTGGTGTAGGCAGGGTTTCATCGATGTCGAACTGTGAAGACAGCGTTGTTTTGGGTGGCCACGAAGAGAGGTCTTCTGATATTCCGGTGACTGCGGCTGAGTCCGGGAATTCTTCGGCGTGACCCACGACAGTGCCTTTCATAAGCTGCCGAGTATCCTGTCGGAAGTTCGTTACGAGTGACCACAGTGTGTCTGTTTTCGAGCTCCGCGATGTTTCTTGCAACACCGATCCCTCTTCCTAGAAGCAACTGGAGGCTTCCCTCGAGCATAACGTCGCCGCAGAAAGCCTCATTGATCCCGACGAGTACGAAAACACTTGACCGCGGCTGTTAGTTTACGGGGTTTGTGAGGACTCGGACCGCAGATGACGTCGCTTTGGGTTCGTTCGGTCGTAGAGCACGTTTTCGCAGCGTGAGCCTGTTTGCTTCGAGGTCGATGGCGGCGCCATACTCGAAGAGAAAATCCATTCCGAGGATAACATCCCTCGCACAGTCTTGCAGAACGGTGAACTTGAAAGGGCACGTCTCACCGTGAATCTCGACACGAGCAATGCTAATCCCGACTGGTGTGATGGGGTGCCCAACGGCGGTCCGTATCTGCGGGCTATCCCATGGTGTCGTCACTTACCGAAGGCGTTGGGAGAGCCTCCGACTCGAGACGGAGTAGTCTGCTCCGGTGTCGACGAGAGCCGACGCGTCGTGGCCGTAATCCTCGTTGGCTTCGACGGTACAGGGACGAATTCCGAGGGCAGGCCTTGAGTACGGGTGCTGGTCCAGGTTTTTGGTTCGTCAACGGGGATACGCTTTCCGGGACTTGAGAAATATGGAACTCCACAGATCGTCTGAGGGGTACGTTTCACTGGCATGTAACGTGGTATCCCGCACCTCTACCAAAATGTCACGAATGACAAATGATGAGGCGGCAAATAACGAAAGGAACTGATCGCTTAATGGGGCGAACTTGTGCTCAGAACAAAAGAGGAGAAGGTTAGCGTCGCAGGCGTCGATGTCGGCGAAGCAGCAGGACCGAGCGCTGGGGCGAAACTGACTCCGGCTCGCCCCGTGGAGCCCCTCATGTACACGCATAGGCTTTTGGGACATTCGGCGTAGAACATTCGGCACCTGAAACATTCGGACCTCAACTACACAACAGGGTTTTCGAATTTACAAGAATGTGAGAGTTACGAAGATAATAAAAATGTACGCCCGCTGCCTGTAATCGAACCGTGGCACTTTGCGTGGGAACAAAGCACCAGAAGCGTTAGGCCGCGGGCGTGCTGCCTACAGGGTCAGCTGCGGGAAAGGCACTATAATGGAAGCATTTTTCGAGGATCTCGTACCTGCGTTCTTCGTAGTTGGCAGGCTCATGGATTGAGCAGAGAGGGTGGGTCTTGTGTTGTCTTCAGGGTCTGGCAGAAGTATTCAAAAGTGTATTTGGAAATACAAATACTGGCATACGTGAAAACAGTAGCTAAAGTACTGTTACTCAAAGATATCTGTAAAAATGTATCACTACACGTATTGGAAATACATTTTAGAAGGATGCAAAGAGTTGTTGGAAATAAAAATACAGGAATACAATTTAGGGATGGCAGAAATACAAATACTAAAATACTGATACTACAATGCATTCTATATATTTGTTTGAGACGCCAACTGAGATGAAGTTTGAAGTTTAAGTGGAAGTTGTTGATTCCGAAATTACTTTCTTGCAACCTTGGTACTTTCTCGCGTTGAGGGCAGTGGTTCCGGATGAAGGAGAGTCTTCAGTGGGCTCAAAAAACGTTCCATCAAGAATCGACGATCCCTTGCCTGACATCCTGTTTGTCTGACGAGTGATGTAAAAAGACTTCGACCTTTAAATAAATTCCATATCACCTTAAATTCCATCAAAATGTCACCACGGTTCTGTCAAATAATGGCCCTGTCAGCAGTGATCACATGACGTCACGGTGCAATGAACTGGTACACTTGTATATGTAAGTCCGGCCTTGAACATAAAATTTTACCCATGCGGCTGTATTAAAAGACAATACGTACTTTTGTTGTAGGTGATCTCGTTGAAGATCGTGCAGGCAGTTGCATTTGAAACTTTCGAGAATAGTGGACCACTTGGAGCACTCTAGAACACATGTCTGATCTTCTGTTGCGGTTGAAAAAACGATAGGGTGGCATCGCGGTTGTGGCGGTCCTTCCTGCCGATCCGCCAACTGAATGACGTATGAATGGCAGCCCTCAAGTTTCGGCAAGCGTCATCCAGAGACTTCCGTGGATTGCGACCTGAGATTGCCGGCAGAGGTGGAGCGCTCTGTTGGATTTCAATAATTCGTCGGAGCGGCCTCGCTGGATACAGCACTTTGATGACTACCGCTACGCGTCTGGTATCAACGAGCGAAGTGAAGAGGCGCGAGCCCGTATCCTGCTATACTCCATGGGCAAACAGGCAAGAGACATTTTTGCAACGTTCGACGTAGCAGAAGCAGACGCAAAGAAATTGGACATCGTAAAAAAGAAGTTCGATGAATATTTCGTCAAGGAACGCAACGTCGTGTTCGAGAGCGCGTGCTTCCACCGTCAGCAACAAAAGAAGGGCGAGACGGTCGATCAGTTCCTCACGGCGCTGCACGTGCAGGCTGAACGCTGTGACTTCGGCGAAATGAAACAGCGGATGATTCGAGACCGATTCGTGGTTGGCCTTCTCGACGAGAAGCTCTCGGAATTCCTGCAGATGGATGCCAAGCTTACTCTTGCCCCTGCGACATCCAAGGTGAGACTGAAAGAAACCTTGCACGAGCAGCAACACACTCTCTGAGCAACCGATCCCCTGCCGTCCAAAGGTACCCACGACTCTGACCTGGATGTCGACGCTGTGCGCCGGCACTCCAAGCTGCCGGACAGGAAGAGCAATACTCCGGACGAATCTTCTCTCCAAAAGACGTGTCAGTTCTGCGATGGAGACCAGCACCAGTGGTCCCTGTGTCCTGTGAGGAGCCAAAAGTGCTTCAACTGCCAGAATAAGGGAAACTTCCGCCAGGTCTGCCGAAAGACATCTCGCATACCTCAAAAGAGGGTACCGGTTTCGGCCATAGACGAAGAGACTGGACACTTCTTTCTTGGAGCCCTAAACACAGAAGGTGCGAAAGCTAGATATACCTAAATAGTTCTCAATGGGGTACCAGTTTTTGCAAAGATTGACTCAGGCGCCGAGGTAACCGTAGTACCCTCAACCTTCCCAGGCATTCCAGGCCAGCTGAAAAAAGCTGACGTAGCATTAACGGGCGCGAGCGGACAGAGCCTAAATGTACTGGGAAAGTTCAGGACAAATTTTCAGTGGAAACATAGGCGTAGACTACGGGGGGGCATCGGGGCTCGTGCCACCCCTGGTGAGATCCTGAGGGGTGCCACCCCCCCACCCCCCCGGGCCCGGCCATGATCCGTACCGAGACGCTGTTTACGTGTCATGTAACGAGTTTCTAGTAGCATGAAAACAAAATATTGCCCATGTTGCCTTTATTGACAAAATACATGAAAAATGGAATCCCGCCTCAATAGGATCACTTCAACTACAGTCACCGATTCGCCGTCAGCTTAAGAAATTCTTAAAGCACGGAGACCATGTCACCTTATCATCGCTCCGAAGATGATGCCGTTAAGAACGCAGAACAATCGATTGCGAAGCATTAGGCGTGAACATAAAAATACACGCCCTGCGATTCTTTTTCTATTAGCGACGGGCGCGACTAAAAACGCCGCTGTGCTCGAAGTTCGCGATTGGCCAAACCATTGCATCCTGTATTCTGATAATTCCTGGCCAATCGCTGGTTCTCAGTGAGCCAAATACTGCCAAGTACTGCGAGGCAGAGTCAGATCCCTCCGATCGCGGCGAGGCCAATCCTGGTCGTCTCGTCGCGAAAGGAAACCATAAGGGGGCGACACCGAACATGAAGCCGGCACCACGTGGTTAAGCTCGAATACGCGACAGCTAGAAAAAGCGAGAGTGAGAGCGAGAGGGAGGGGAGGGGGGGTGCTTTTCCGCTTGCGCGGAAAAGCACCCCGCCCCCCTTTCCCGGAGAACTTCTCAGCCTGCCCCCTCCGGGAAAATTGAAAGTACGCCGCTGAGTGGAAAGAAAACCTTTCATTCCATACCGTGTACGTAGTCAGCCCACTGCGCCACGTCTTGATTGGGTTGCCAGCGATTGAGTCCTTGGGGGTCGTGAAGTTTGAAGACGGCATTTCGGAGGATGAAGATCACTTTGAAGTGCTGTACCCCCAGATGTTTCGTAACCTAGGCACAATTCCCGGCGAATACACTATCCGCCTGGTTCCCGACGCTAGACCATTTGCAATAAGCACAACTAGGCGGATTCCGATCTCGCTGCGTGATGCGGTGAAATGCGAAATTGAGAAAATGGTAGAGAGGGGGATAATCCGTCGGGTTGAGGGACCTATAGAGTGGTGCGCGGGAATAGTGCCTGTGCTCAAACCGTCCGGAGATGTAAGAATATGTGTCTATCTCACCCAATTGAACAGGAGCGTGAGAAGGGAGAGATTTGTTCTTCCCACAGTAGATCAAACGCTAGGTTTGCTCGCTGATGCGTTTTTTTTTTCAAAGTTCGATGCAAACTCAGTGTTTCATCAAATAAAGTTATCAAAGGACTGCCAGGATATCACGACTTTTATCACGCCGTATGGAAGGTACTGCTTTCCCAGGCTTCCATTCGGTATAAGCTCTGCGGCAGAATACTTCCAGAAGCGAATGTCAGAAATTCTGGAGGGTGTTCCTGGAGTTGTTAACCTTATGGATGACGTGTTGATTTTCTGGAAGACAGCTGAGACGAAACAGAAGAGCTTTACACTTTCTTCCTTCTGGTTCCTTCCACCAGAACGGCGGTTCGTACGACTTTCCCGTAGGAGATAAGGAAGACACCGACAGTTCGGACAAAAGTCTAGACGGCAGTACGCGAAGTAACATTGTTGTTGGACCTGCTTCAGGCGCTGCAAGGGTACGTCAGGCTTATGTGACCAGGTCAGGATGAATTGTGTGCAAGCCTGCCAGGCTGGGTTTTGAAGATTGGTAAGGAATTTAATCTCTAACAGAGGTTTTGTCAAATACTCTGCACCATATACGTTTTTGTCCGTGTTGTTGTTCGACAGCTAATGTGCTATTTCAACTTCACCAGGTTCTCTGTACATATTGTAAATTACTCTGTAATGTGTTTAAAGTTGGCCAGATGTTTTGTATAAATTTTAAATTACTTTGTGATGTGTTTAACCTTGGCTATCTGTTTCGTGTATGTTGTAAATTACCCTGCTTTGAAAAAAAGGGAGATGTGGTGATTGTTGAGTGACCCACGTGCGACCTGGCTGGCACGAGACACGTGCGGACGGCTCAAAAGGAACGCACGAGATAAAGACATTTCTTCTGCCTGGAAGCCTGGACTGGATGGTCGCTCATTTCACAGCTGTTGTGGGCACCCCAACCTAGGAAATTTGATAGTTGTCTTGCAGAGGTTAATTGGTCTGAACTTGTTGGTTGTAGAGTTGGGACAATCCCGGTCGGTATGTGAGTCCCGAGGTAGCTGTCATATTGGCGTCGTTGAGAGCCTTCGCCTCCACAGTCTACAGCGTAAGCGTCGTTACCCAGGTACTCTTGCGCTGCGTATGTTCCACGACTTTTGCAGATGACGACGATGATGTCGTAGACTCTTGAAGTTGTTTTTTTCCCAGCTGGATTTTGTGCTACCGCCCAGCTGGGAAAGCTTGGCGGGGGACCGAGAGGCGAAAAGTTTCTCTCAGAGTTTTTTTTTGCTTTCCGTTTCGAGAATCATGACCATTGTTCGCTGATTTGTCCCTTGGGCGCGGTATCTTGCGTCGCTTGCTGGTCGCCTGGTGGTGTGTGGCGACCCGGGGGAGTCGAGACTTTGTTTCTCTCTTTCTCGTGATGGCGGTTTCCATGACGCGAATTCAATATTTTTATGACATTGCGTCGTGCTCGCCACCACAGTTGCAATAGCGTGGGGCTTCTTCCTGTCAATTCGTTCAGCCATGCACTGTTTGTCGCATCGACCGCAGCGTTTTGTGATTTGGGCAGTTATCTGCCTATGGCCAAACCTGGGGCAGTTGATGCTGGGAACCGGTTTTGGTCTGTAAGGCATCGCAGGGACGCGGAGGGATCCCTCATGTACCATATGCGGTAATTGCATGCCATTGAAGGTGACGAGGACCGAAGGGTTTGTTTCCTCAAGTCATCTGTTGGTAAAAACTGTTGCTTCTTTGCACAACATCAGTGATTCGAGTTTATTGTCAGTGAAGTCTACTGACACTTGGATGATACCGCCAATCGACTCTGTGGGGCGACAAATCTAGGGCCTCACTGACACTTTGCCTAACTTTAGAAAGGTGCATCAGTTCCCCAGGAATTGTTTTTACGTCAATTGCAGTGAAGTCTGCAACGTTTTGCATGCGGAGCCCGGCACCATTAAAATCAGTACGGTCGCGCGTCGTTGCAGTTATTAAAGCGGCCATGAAACAATTTTTATACTTTTCCCTTTCAGCTTTAATCCTCAACTCAAAGGCGAATTGAGAAATCACGTCGTCGTTATAAGCTTGGGCACCGGTGCGATGACATCTTGCATCCATTGTGCTTCTTAAGCACACCATGGAACTTTTCATACGCAAGTAGGGGGGATCGCATGCCGAGTGGTCTAGCGCACACCAGCTCGGAGCACGTGGAGCGAAAGCTCGCGCTGCAGAACCCAGGGATCCTGGGTTCGAGCCCCACCCCTGCCCGTTTCGATCTGGATGAGCATCGTACCGGCTTTCGGTCGTGTATCACTACTGCGTGGTGCACGTTAAAGACCCAGGCTAGCGGTTGTACCGCACTGGCTAAATTTCTCATCTACAGCTGGGAGACTCGTCGCCCCTGTGAGGCAGACCAATTTCTACACTGTTAGCGAAAATGTAGTATTACGCCTGTTTACACCCCATTTTCACTCGTTAGCATATTTTTACACGCTCTGCTAGTGATAAATCGTCAAAAAATTACTTGGGGTAGTAAAAATTGGTGTTTCGATTTCGGTTTACACGACTTGGCGTGTAAGCAACACTGAAAACACCCTCGTCCAACACGAGCGTTTCGTCGCAGTAAGGTTGCAACGCCTATTGGCTGAGAGAAAAAAGCAAAAACAAGCAAAACAACACAAACAGGAAGTGACAAAAATTTTTGTTTTGTTTGTTTTTCTTTCTTCCAAGTTTACTTTTTGTTTTTACTTTTTGTTCCTCCAAGTGTTTGTTGGGCGCTTTTCGGAGCGGTCGCGTCGGTTCCAGCGGTCTTTCTTTTTATAATGCAATTAAATGCAAAGGTGCAAGCGAGCTGGATTGTATTATACGTACATTGTCGTGTTATGTGCCGCTGTATTGCCGAGTGGAGTTGGTCGTGATATTCAATGCTTGGGAACGAGCGTCGGCAGTCAAGTCCACAGCGCATTCAGCGCATTCATGCAAGGCCCCATCTCGCCACATGGAGGCCCGTGGGACGCTTGTTCGGAACGTAAAGGGTCAGTGGAATTTACCTACTGGTAGCGTTCGATCGTCGATTCGACACCGCTGTGGTTCAGGTAGCGTCGGGGACAAAGAAGATAATAGAGATAATCAATGGGAGTGGCATGTTGCTCCCGAGTGCCGCCTGCGCCGCATTTGCATGTTGGGAATGTCAGCTTTTGACGAGCTCGTGCAGTCACAAAAGCGTTCTGTCGAAAGACGGGATTTACAAACAGATCAGGCTTCGCGAATGGCCCTCCCGGCGCGTTGAATTTGTGGCGGGTAATAATGTTACTGTACATCCTGGTAGGCCTGCGATGGTGTTTTCTGCACAGATATTGTATTCTGCCTCGTGGTACATTCACACCTGCAGCAGAACTGCTAAGCGATTCTGCTACAGGTTAATGGCGAAGAGTTGTGCTCTTCCATCATGTGCATGTTAAAGTGACAACAAATAAGTACCTCTCTGTTCTACTTCTCCTTTGGTACTCAAATGGTTGTATTTTCTACTGCATTTTGTTCAGAAAGCCACTGTGAGACAGGCATCATTATTGATGTATACTATCCAAAATAATGCTTTAGCATGAGACGAGGTAGCAGAAATACTTCTATATGTGCCTGCTTTTTGTGTTTTTGCAAGACAAGGTAACAGAAATACTTCTTTATGTGCCTGCTTTTTATGTTTTTGCAATTCACCGGCTAGACCACTCTTCTCATGGTTATTGTTTTGTTGGGTGCAAAATATTCGATCCCAGGTGTCCGATGCTTGCGGCTGATGGCTTCTACCTACGTGCATCAAACAGTGGGCCTGCACCTTCGCCGAGACAGCAGTAAAACAGTTCTGGGTAACTGCTGCGACTGGGTCACCGATGCCGTTCCACTTCCTGCACTGCACTCCACGTGGGTCAAAGGGGCAGTGCATGCCTTCTATGGGTTGTTGCAAGCCATAGTGAGTTTGGCTTGTAGTCACGTCATGAGAGTGAAATGCTTGTCACCTGAGTGACGTCAGTGGGGGAGGGGGTGGGGGGGGCACCGCCGCCGCTGCCGTTGGTGGGGCTATGACCGGTGGTCTGCGATCACAGACCACCAAGCACCATTGCACTGTTCCTGGATGAACTAGCCACTCTTGAGGAAGAACAGGGTGCTTTGGGAAGAGCTATAGTGTCCGCTTTTTCACTAGCTCCCGCTGTCGCCACAGACATTTTGTCGAAAGGAGCAACATCTATGAATGAGTAGACGGCGCTGATGGCCGCAAGGGGCATCGCTTCTGACCGATGGGGTCAAAATAGTCCCGTTTCAACAGAGGTGCCTCTTGGGATATTGTACAACACAGGAAATAAAGGGCCCGAAAGTTTTCTACCTTGACGAGGTGTGGGTTATGGCAGGACGACTGGACTGGTCATGGGTGGCGTGCCTGAGAGTGGGACAGGAGACGGCTGTTATATACCAACTTTAGACTTCATTCACCCCTTAACTGACAGGGCACTGGAGGCTACATGCTTGGTGAACCAGCCGATTGTCAGTCTTGCATCACTTATCGTGCCCCTTTCTTATACAGATGTGCAGGTCGGACATGAGGCAATAAAAGCTTGGCCCACCAACCACATGGCTCCTACCGCCCTGTCAACGTAGGGATGAACGGAGCGCAGGGGCGGCAGAGTTGGTGGGGTCTGCTGAGTGCTTCTGGCGTAGCAGCTCGGTAGTGGTGAGTTACTAGAGCACAAAATGCAATACCGCACTTTACTCTGAATGTTGCGAGCCATCGGAGCCAATCCAGTGCCGAAGGTGTGTCACGTGGCCTGTCCGTTGGGTGCAACGGCACGTTGAGCACAGTGTCATCTGGCAGCGACAAAGTGTCACAGCTTTCTGGACAAGCGGCGATAATCAAGAATGAAACGTGCCCTACATCTAGCTAGCTTCGAGAGTTGCACATCGCAGTCTCAAACGAAACGGCAATATCAGTCAACAAGACCGAGTACCGCTTCACGACGGGAGTGAGCCCGCCTCACACCCATCCAAAACAGCGTGAAACTGGCAAACAATATTCTAACCCTAAAATTAACTTGGGCTGTTCGTACAGAAGGAGCACGCTTCAGAGAAAGAGTCGTGTGGGCATTCTTTTGTTCCGCAAGGCGTGCCTAGCCTTCAAATTTCTTGCGTTTGTTCTGATCAAGCTTTTGCGCAAACAGTTTTTTTCCAGTGTATCGTTCAACAAAAAGTTACAGATGTTTTGTACTGAGCTGGTTACAGGAACTAATGCCATCTGTAAATATCTCTTACAGCCGTGCTGTTTGAAGTCATCACAGATATAAACTACACGTTGCAGCAACTCACAATCGCATTCCTGCCCGTCATGTCGAACAGCGGAGCGCTAATTTCAGTTTGAGGTCTGCACTCTTACTACAATGCAGATGGTGACAGCATCAGGCTGCACTCGGTAAGTTAGTTTGAGACCGGTTCTTTGTGTGGCACTCCGCGAGTGCGGTGCACTCTGGGAAATGACTCACATAATGCCAGTGCGTTTGAAACGAGCTTGTTATAAGGCCCGCTACTCATGGGATAAGTTACTCGTATAGTTTTTGGGCAGCTGATGAGTTATTTCCCCCTCCACAGCGACACGCATTGCTGGTTTTGGGTACGACTTGAAACCGACGAGCAGCTCCGACAACTCTAACGTGTTCGAAGCGGCAGGAGCAGTTCAGGGACACAATATTTCCACGTGACCTCCCTTGCAGTAGTGGTGATGGTGCGTTCAGTAGCGGCTCCCTCAGCTCCGAATGGAGTAACTCGACTTGGAGTTCTCGGTGCATTTTAGAACACCTTCGAAAAATCCCAAAGGCTTTTTTTATGTGGATGTCATCTCTGTTGGATTTTTCACTAGCCACTGTTGTTAAACTTCCAGAACTCTATGTGCCAAGAAATTGAGAGAGAGGAGGGGATGAGAGTGCAGGGATGTCAAAACGCAGAGCTCCGATGGAACGATTAGTGGGTAGACCTAAAGCTAACTGCCTTTGTCTGTACTGCACATGCAGAACGTCGGTGTCCAGCGTTTCGCATTTGCATTCGAATGCGTTTGACGAGTGCAGTGGAGATAAAGGCAGCCTTTGTTTCTGCCGCACTCGTTGAACACGTTCGACTGCAGAACGTAGGCGTCCAGTGTTTGGCTCTCGCATTGAAATGTCCTCGACGAGTGCAGTGGAGACAAAGGCACTTAGCTTTAGGTGTACCCACCAATCCTTCTAACCAGAGCTTGGGTGTCCTGACGTCCCCGCGTGCTCTCTTCCACTCTTCTCCCTCATTTTCTTGGCACATGCATCATGGGCAGATTTTAAGGATGGGGGGACCAGGGCCCCCAAGGTTAATTTTTTTCAGTGGAAAATCTACATATGCCAGCTTTTGTTAGGAAGAAATGATTAGTGGCTTCCATCCATACTCGAGAACCGAACTAAACGCAATACACTACTTCCATAAATTCCTGCATGCTACACGGCGCGCGTTGCACTCTGGGAACTGGTTAGCCAGGGAGGAGAGTGGCATGGTTTCGGTTTCGATCGACACGTCGACAAGAGATACACAGAGCGTGGACCATAAACGGCCGTAATCTCATATTTTCTGGTATCGAGAGCGTCATTTGTGGTCTCTAAACTAACCTAAATGGCCAGACCTCGAATCTTTAGCGCAAGTCCAAGATGTATAGCTTGTCTTAACGCATGCTTGTTGTATTTTTGTACTTGAGCCTTTTTGTTAGCGTTTCGAGGTATGTGGACGAGCCAGTGCTGGGAGTCTCGAGGCTGCGAAGCTCGGGGATCTTGCTTGTATACGAATCAACAAGCTGTAGCAACCGATAAGTATGCATACATCGAGCTCGCGCCTTTACATTAGTGTTGTTGATCAGGAAGTTTTTTTGTTGTTTTTTTCATGCGCCCATAGACGAAATATAACTTTTTGCAATTACTGTTTTTCTTAATACGCCTGAGTATGCAATGTAAAACTCTGACGCGCCATTGAAAAGCTCCATTCGAACACACTTCTCATCTCTTATCTGTACTTCCCCGCAGCACTGCACGAAGTGCACTGGACGGGCATGAATTCTGCGCTGCGTTGAACGAACAAAATTATTCAAAGCGCATTTGACGGTTGCTAATAGCCATAATATTTATTATGTGTTTGCTTTCTTCCTGACCGAGTATGCCGAGATAATTTCAGACACACCGTTCCGGCACAGATCTTGGGCGTTAGTAAAAGCTCGTCCAAGAAGGCTGAGTGAGGAGTTGGGGACGCTTGTTAGGGCCTCCGTCGTAGCTAGCCGATCTTAGCGTATGCGAAAACTTAATCTTCTATCAGCATAAAATTTGAGTGTGAGATATGTGATGACACGAGGAAGACATCACAGTAACTTTTGTGCAGTAGTGACGTTAAATTTATTGTGTTTCCTTAAAAGTTAATGCGCCAACGCTGGGCTTAAAAGGCAACTCCGGCCAAAACTCAAAATGAAATAAATTACTGGTATTGCTGTAGTGACACAAAATACGACTCCGGCCAAAATATTACGTCCGTAGGACGCCGCATTCTCAACTAATGCCGATAACAAAAATGCGACCCGCCGCAAGCCGCTGCGCCTTAGCGGGCGGCCAGCGGGTTGCCGATCGCTAAAGCAACATTGGGCTGTGACGTCCGTATCGTTCTCTTTTTTTCCTCCGGTGTGGGCGTTGCGCGGAGTGCGCTTCTTTGAGCCGCTACCACCACTACTTCGGCTTGTGATTGGCGTGTTTAGCCGTTGCTTTTATCTGTAGCCCGTGTAGCTTCGGTATAGCCTTTTGTTTATTTGCTTGTGAGGACTTTAAGACTTGTTTTAGCGAGCAACTCGGTGCGCCCAAGACTGCCCAGCTGTTCCTCGAAAGATGACGAGTGCAACTTGTAGCGCTGTGGACCGCTCAAACAACCCTCTGCGCAACACGTAGGTGTTTTTTCACAAGTGTCCGACGGACTGGAAATTGGAGAAGGTCTGGGTGAATGCTGTTGGACGAGTGGACTTTGGACTTCGGCTTTTACGCACCCGAGGAAAAAAGAACGAAAAGCAGTCGTGTTCAGCCCAGTACACGTGTGTTCGGGCGCCGCGGCCCGCGCCGGAGCCTCAAACCTTCGTGTCTGGGACTGACCCGCAGCGCGAAAGCGAGAGGGCCCCCAGTACGTCACTGGCAGCGCGGCGTAAAGCAACGCCGCTCCATCCACGAAGCCCAGATGACAATTTAGGCCTAAAGACAAGTACGGAAGACCACACACACGGCGACAGCCGCCGAGTAGGGCACCGAACGAGTTCACTTGTTTTCCAGTCGCTAGCTTTTGGGTATACAAGCGACGAGTACAGCATAGCGCATGCACGGCGGTGGCCGCCGAGTACAGCACCGGACGAGTTCACGGGTTTTCCAGTCGCTAGCTTTTGGTTATACGCACTAACTCTTGCTACATATGGTCGATAACTACCACGTATACAGAATTAAAACAAAATCAGCTCAAACAACAGAGGTAGGTGGCGCTCGGCCTGCGTATTCGTTGAACGAGGACGATCGTGACGTCACGTTCACATAGCGGCTGATTTCCACTGTTGCCGGAGCCTCGGGCGGCTAGTTTCGGTTTTGTTGGCCGCGCCCGAAACAAAACTTTCAGGCGTCGATATCTTTAAAACTACGCACAATAACGAGAAAAAAATTACACCTTGCAACTCAGGGATGCTGACTGCACTAAAAACAGTCATAATCCCAAAGTCGACAGTATGGACCGGAGTTGCCCTTTAACTTTGATACTCCTGTGATGATGTGGCTTGCTTTTCGCCCAATGAAGTAACAAGAAGCGTACGTTTGGCAAACAAAATATGTGTAGGGCTCAGGGTGACCAAATTTCAGTTGTAGTTCACTGGTACTGGACGGGATTACTGACACTGAGCTCAAAGATGCACTCGTGGGGTGAGGTGACTAAGCCACGTCTTACTACGCTTGCATACGCACATATAATATCCGGTGTTTCTGGAACCAAGGAAAGTGCCCCGGTCTTCGTTTTGTATCGCTCGAGAATGAGTGTATTGCACATTCGTAAAAAAAGTCAGATAATCGAAAACACGAGGAGCGTATTCGGCCGCGGCGTGATAGCATGAGATGAAGCTGCTCAGTAGAAACCGAAACTAAGAGGCCAACTAGTTCCCAGAGGGCACTGCGTGGTATTTCGCCGCGATGGGGCACGTCGGTTTTGGCAGAAGTCTATTGCAACGCCGTCATTTCTCCCACAGCAGCCACTAAGGAAACTACACGGCTACGCTTAGTGGTTCCGTCAAGTCGCCGAAGAGTTAGTGGCGCTAAAGTTCCTGTGTAGGCTCCCTACGGGAGACAGAGTTGCGTGTTCATCCCCGTAGCGCCGTCTTTCCTGCACGGCATAAGGAGCCGGCGAATGGCAGCCTGGTGCGCTCAAAAGCAGGGGAATGTATGCCAGGGTGCGTGCAATGTGTACTTTCGTGCACGGCATTTGAGTCTGCTCCTCACATGATCGCATCTCGGTGAGTAGCGGTGCGGCGGTACGTGGAAAAAAGTCGTGCAACTATGGCTCCTGTAAAGAGCCTATACAGGAACTCTACGTGGCGCCATCTCGCAGGGCCATTTCGCAGTAGCTATATAGAACAACTTGCATGTTTTAATTCGTCGCAAAAGGGTGGCGCTGTTATCGTATTTAGTTTGGTCTCGGTGGACGCCAGCGTTCCAGGTTCCAAGAGCGAGTTTTCCAACTGAGCGTTTTCCTTGCATGTTCGGCTCAGATACTGGTTCCTGTTGACATGATGGACTCCTTTGTTCTCTGCATTCATCATAGGTTACCGTCGTGAATCATGGACCAAGACTGCACTCTTAGGCCCACTCCCTTTTGGTGGATCAGGTCTTGCCACCTTCCCCTTTCGTGGTTTCCTGTCGTATTTAAATAAATTCTCATATTTTTTTCTGATGGTGGTGCATACCTCTTGCCACACTTGACAAAATAGTGTGGTGAATCCATGCCACGGATTACTGTAAAGCCGAAAAGTTCGATGGAAAGACGATAGATATACCCCGTTTAATATTTCCGGAGTTTTTCAGCCTATCATTGCATCGGCTTTTGACCATTCACACTTACACGGAAAGGCAATCGGCAAGGGCTTCCAAGTCTGCGTTCTGTTTGCATTTAATTACTGAAACAAGGTTTATAGACATTACCAAGTGTATTTCGGCACAACTAAAGGTTCAAACTTTAGGCCATTTTGTTGCCATGATTTTAAGTTTCTGCTAAGGTGAATATGTGCTCTTTACATTAATTAAAATGAAAAAAAAAAAAACTGATAACATTTGTCCTCGGAGTTTTTACAGAAGACCCATCGCTATCACCATCACTATTTTGATTTTTCCAAGATGGCCGTTTTGCTTCGTGAACGTTCCGTGATTTCGGCGATTTACGCGACTTACGAACAGCACTGCCTAATTGGTACGTTAATTTTGGTGGCTATTTATCGCGTAATATTGTGGGTATCTTGTGTTCGTACAGAAAGTAGTATTTCAGGTTCAGATTGTTCTTTGTACAGCGTTAGCTCGGCGGGTCGTCTCCTCTGAACTGCTTGCCTTTTGTCCACGTTTCTTTCGCTCCCAAACCCATCACACTTTCTGGTTAATTTTCCTGTATCAATACCTGCTATTTTGCTAGCAAATATCCACAAACGTAGGTATCATGCAGCTCTACCTGCACTATTCTTTTTATGTAGCGAAATTGCGAGAACCGCTTTTGTTTTGAAATTATTTAACTTTCAGCGTTCTATAATGTTGTTAGGCAGCCCAGTCAGCCCAGTTATGTTCGCAAAGAACACGTGGCTAAGCGGTGGCGGATAGCACTTGTGTTGATGAAATGTTTTGCGTCCGCATATCCGGAAAGCATCGGGCAGCTGTCAACTGTTTAGTGAAGAGCCGAAGCAAGACGGTAATGTTGGTGGTACGAAACTGAATACTACCCTTTGTTAAATATTTATTTACTTGCTTGTCTGCTCGGCAGTGCCGCCTGTACTTGGACAATACCTTGGAAGATAGTGCAAATACGGAGACAAAGCTGTACAGTGGTTATACTCTGCATCTGCACTCTGAATAACGTGATGTCTCGGTAACCACGCACGCTTCGTTACTGAGACTTGTTTCGCTACCTGCTAGGCATAACTGAGGTGCTTTAGATGTGTGCCTTTATTTTAAGCTAATAGAATGTACTTCACCTACAGCAAGCAGTTGTAGAGGAGCGCCGTTTAGTGATTCCATTGATCGTCGTCTGAAAGACGCTAAAGGCTACCGCACGATTCAGTGAGGCTTGTTGACCTATGCTTTGAGCACCCGCTCTCCTTTGTTAGGCCTTAAACCAGGCAGAACATAATATTATTATTGTGAAAACAGCAGGGTTGTGACATGCACGAAAACTTGTCTATAATACTGTGAACATGCTGGCCGCCCAAGCGACCGACTTGTTGACTGACCGGCTCGGCTTTGTCATTGGCGAAGGCGGAACAAGCAAATGCTAGAGCATGCATCCAAGTTCGGTGAATTGCGAATTTCTAAAAACAAATTTGCTAAAAGGTTGTTTGTCGCCATTTTCTCTTAAAGGGCAACTCCGGCCAAAACTCAAAATGAAATAAATTACTGGTATCGCTGTAGTGACACAAAATACGACCCCAGCCAAAATAGTATGTCCGTGGGACGACGCATTCTCAACTAATGCCGATAATAAAAATGCGACCCGCCGATCGCTAAAGCGACATTGGGCCGTGACGTCAGTATCGTTCTCTTTTTTTTTCTCCGGTCCAGGCGTTGCACGGAGTGCGCTTCTGAGCCGCTACCACCGCTACTTCGGCTTGTGATTGGCGTGTTTAGCCGTTGCTTTTATCTGTAGCCCATGTAGCTTCGGTATAGCCTTTTGTTTTTTTGCTTGCGAGGACTCCAAGACTCGTTTAAGCAAGCATCTGTGCACCCAAGACTGCCCAGCTCTTCCTCAAACGATGCCGAGTGCAACTTGTAGTGCTGTGGGATGCTCAAACAACACGCTGCGCAGCACGGAGGTGCTTTTTCACAAGTTTCCAACAGACCAGAAATTGGAGAAGGTGTGGGTGAACGCTGTTCGGCAAGTGGACTTTGGACTTCGGCTTTTACGCGCCCGAGGAAAAAGAAAAAAAAAAAAAAAGAACGAAAAAGTAGACGCGTACAGCCCAGCACACGTGTCTTCGGGTGCCGCAACCCACGCCGGAGAGCCTCAAAGCTTCCTGTCGCAGACTGACTCGCCGCACGAAAGCGAGAGGGCCCCCAGTACTGTACGTCACTGGCAGCGCGGCGTAGACCAACGCCGCTCCATCCACGGAGCCCCGATGACAATTTGGGCCTAGCAACGAGTACGGAAGACCGCACACACGGTGATAGCCGTCGAGTACGGCACCGAACGAGTTCACTTGTTTTGCAGTCGCTAGCTTTTGGGTATACAAGCGACGGGTACGGCATAGCGCACGCACGGCGGCGGCCGCCGAGTACGGCACTGTACGAGTTCACGGGTTTTCCAGTTGCTAGCTTTTGGGTATGCGCACTAACTCTTGCTACATATGCTGGATAACAACCACATACACAGAATTAAAACAAAATCAGCTTACTTCCTATCTTTAGACGGCTAGCGCATCAGAGGTAGGTGCCGCTCGGCCTGCGTACTCGTTGAACGAGAACGATCCAGTCGTCACATTCACATAGCGGCTGATTTCCAGTGTTGCCCGGGCCTCGAGCGGCTAGTTTCGGTTTTGTTGGCCGCGCTCCAAACAAAACTTTGGGGCGTCGATATCTTTTAAACTACACACGATAACGAGAAAAAAATTACACCTTGCAATTCAGGGACGCTGACTGCACTAAAAACAGTCATAATCCCAAACTCGAAAGTATGGACCGGAGTTGCCCTTTAACTTAGTGTATTCTTGAAAGGATTCAAGAGAAAGAGGGTTTCAAAACCGGTGCTTGGGAAAACAGATGCCTCCGCTCAAGCGGTACACGCCAATGTTCTCAGATCTATCGGTTGACAAGCTCCACGGAAGAGCAGCGATAAAAAAAAACGAGACGTTGACAATTCTCTGTAATGCGAAAGTAGAACGCAGCACTTGACGAGGAGGGGAGGGTTTACCTCTTCTTTCCCTCCAATTTAGCAGAAAATGTTAGCTAAATTTCCTGCCCAATTTAGCGGGTTAAGTTTCCCCGCTAAATTTGGCGGGTAAATTGACGTCAGGTGACCAACACATATTTAGCGGGGGAAAATGATGTCAGATGACTAACACCCATGCACAAATTCAGTTTCTTCGCTAGACTTGGCGGGAAAATTGACGTCACGTGACCTCAACACCAATTCAATTTCCCGCTAAATTTAGCGAGGTAGTTACATAGACGGCGACACCGCTAAATGCGGATACAGGTGCCTAAGAGCTGTAAGAACCACAATAAAATCGCTTTCCACTGCAGGTAATGTGCATCGAACATTCCACCGGATCTGTCCATAGGGCGGGCTGATAGTGTGGCAGGCGCCACTGAGCGGACGCACCGCAAAAAGGCGTCTGGCGTTTTCAGAAGCTTGTCAACTGACCTAGATGTGAGAATGTTTGTATATGTATTGCTACCATTACCCAGCGGGACCGGATATTGTTGGAGATCTGTTTCCTGAAAAATGTTTTTACAATGTTCACACTTTGGTCAATGCAAGCACATCTTTTTTTTCACTAATATTGACTAACAGCATTGTAGCAATCAATCCAGTTGACACCGAAATGTTATAAGCAATAAAGAAATTAAAACCAGGCTGTTCTGAGAGTGCAGATTTTATATCTTGTTCTATTGTTAAGGGTGGCACCGATTTGTTTGTCCCTTTATTCAAGCATGCATTTCATCTCCGAGAAATCATGATCGTCCATTATGCTGGAAGAGATCTCGTAGTACAAGTATAGGACGCTGGTGACATGTATAGGGTAGACAGTCATTGCCTAGTTTTTGTATGCTCGTTTGAAGCGGCACTATTCAATGCAAATTTTTTTCGAAGGCTGCTCAGAAAAAAACTATTTTATGTAAATTTGAATACACAGCACCATTTGTTTTTGACGGAAGCAAGTTCGTATAATTTATTTTGATTTATAACATGCTTTTGATAAGATCAACCGCAAATTGGTTTCTTAAAAACCTTTATCGCATGGTGTAGCATTGCCACTTTTAAAAGTCGCTCACGAGGCGAGGACGCTGGGAGAAACCTCAGTTCCCTGCCTCCAGCATGAGCTTCCTACATTCGGCAATGCATAGAGGCCGGACATTTGTAAGACATTCCCAGCTATTCGCATTGCATTAATGACAATGTCTAACATATCGCCCGCCCCGCAGGGGGCACCTGTGAAAGCAGGTGTTTGGAGAGTGGCGTCTCCACGGACCCCGAGCCATGCGGGTTCGCCCGCCCACGTCTGGCTGTGCGTGGCTTTCCGGTGTCCGGGGAAAAGGGCATCCTGGTGGTTGAGCCGAGCCCGGGGTAGGTTTGGACCCTTCGGGGCCCCCCGGGCGAGGCAATACACCACTTCGGCCCCCGCTTCCCGTAGACGGGAGTCCTGGCTTGGCCCGACCAGGATGATTCAGCCTAGTCGCCACTTCTACTATCCCCTCCTTTCTTTCAACCTTGTCTTCTTCTTTTCACTCTTCTCATTTCCCTTCTTTCCTTTTTCAACTCCTTTGGCGGCAAGGGCTAACCTTGGGTGGTGACAGATACTCTCGTCCAGATCCACACTTGGTTATAGTTTCTGGGTAGCGCTAATAGAGTAATGCTTCCAGCAAAGCCATATTTGTTATGGGGTGTTACCTATTCCCTCGTTGGGCTCCGTGGTGGGCGGCGCGCCACAGATTCCGAACACTCCTTGCCCTCTTATGGCGCCCCTCTCTTCCAAACCCCGTTCGGGGCAAGCCGTTAAAAGGCGCTGCCCCGAACACAAGACTATTGAAAAAGAACCAGAGGTAGAAAACTTCACGAAGTTTTTCGTTGTTCATCCTCTCGATGAACAGAAACCTGTTTCAAAGCTTTCACCATTTGTCGTCGCCAAAGTACTTGAACACCTTGTAGGGTTTTCCTACAAGGCTAAAAAACTCCACTCAGGAGACCTCCTTGTTGAGATAAATAATAAAAAGCAAAGTGAAGCGCTTCTCAAGCTGAACACCATACTTGATGTGAAAGTGTCGGTGAGCCCTCACCGCACACTGAACACCATCCGTGGAGTCCTCTCTGAAGACGACTTCCTTCACACTAGTGAGGAAGAACTCCTCGAGGGACTCCAAGGTGCCGGCGTTGTCGCCGTAAAACGGATTATGTTCAAAAAAGATGGTGAAGAAATCCCTTCAAAACACGTCATCCTTACATTTGAACGACACACACTGCCACAAACAATCAAGGCTGGATACCTGAACTGCCACATCCGCCCTTTTGTCCCCAACCCCCAGCGGTGTTTCCGTTGCCAGCGTTTTGGTCACGGAACACGCAGCTGTCGAGGGAAGGCGACTTGTGCAAAGTGTGGCAGTCAGGATCACATCTCTGACAATTGCGAGAATGTGGCCCACTGCGTTAATTGCGATGGACCACACCCTACCTACTATCCTGGCTGTCCCATATGGAAGCAAGAGAAGGAAATCATTGCCATTAAAGCCAAAGAAAATATCAGCTATAGCGAAGCGAAGAAAAGGTATTCCTTCATGTCGAAGGGATCGTACGCCGACGTGGCACGGAGGGGTCTTGTGCCACGCTCGGAGTCTAGGGCTACCCAGGTCTCACCTGAGGTTCTGGAGGCAGCCCTCAGGGCCCCAACCCCCCAGCCGGGGCAGCAGTGCCCCCCTCTTCATGGAGGGAGTGCACATGCTGGTTCGCTGGTTCTAGACAGGCCGGCAAATGCCGCACCTGTCCGCACTTCGCGGTCTTCTCCCGGGGAGAGGGGGCGAAACTCCCGCCCGACCTCCTCAGAGAGGACCTCCTCTTCGAAAGAGCGGCACAACCCTCGTGCCGCTCCCCCAGTACCCAAGGGGCCGGAGGAGGCAGAGTTGAAAGACACTCTGCCCAGCACCTCCGGTGCCTCTTCGGCTGGTCGTGGCCGGGGCAAGCCACCCCGCACAACGAGCCAGCCAAAACCTTCAGGTAAAGGCTCGCCTCCAGAAATAGAGGCGATGGATGATACCGCTGAGTCACCCACTCCTGCGTCCGACGAGGGTGACATGGAGTGGCAGACTTTGAAGTCTAAAGGGAAAAACCCAGTGGTCCCTCCCAAATAACCATTAATTTCATACTCTCAATTTCTTCATTTCCTCTCTCTTTTTAATTTTACACTTCACCTTTTTAGATAAATGAAGAAATTGCATTTTATGCGGTGGAACTGTCGTGGTCTTTTACCCAATATTGATGACGTTAACTATTTTATGGAGGATCTTCGGCCTATTGCCCTCTCTTTACAAGAAACTCATCTTCAAACACATCATACACAGATTTTACGACGTTATCAAGTGTTCCGCAAAGATCGTCTGAGTTCCAGTTCTGGTGGCGTAGCAGTGGTCGTGCAGAGCGGGGTTGCCTGCTCTGAGGTCCCTCTCTGCACACCGCTCGAAGCTGTAGCGGTACGCCTTCTTTTAGACCGCCTCATTACAATTGTGTCCATTTATTTGCCACCAAACGTTCCATTGCAACTTCACGAACTTCAGGGTCTTGTAGGACAGCTTCCTCAACCCTTCTTAATTTTAGGAGATTTTAATGCGCATCACCCCATGTGGGGCAGTACTCGCCTCGATTCTCGAGGCCGAGTAATTGAGCGGTTTTTATTATCATCTAACTTGTGTATTTTTAACGGGAGAGAGCCTACTTTTTTTAGTTCTGCTCACAACTCATTTACATCTATTGACCTTTCTATTACTTCACCTTCATTACTTCCATGCTTTTCATGGAAGGTTTTTAATAATCCCTTTGGGAGCGATCACTTCCCGATTGTTTTAGAGAGTACTGTCTCTCTTCCGACTCTGTTAACACGAATGCCCCGATGGAAACTAGATAAGGCAGATTGGTCCATTTTTCAATTAGAGGCACTGATTGATTCTTCTATAATCTCAAACATGAATCCAGATGAAGCAACGCTGTATGTCACAGAGGTTATAATACATGCTGCCACACGGAGTATCCCCCAAACGTCTGGTCGTCTTCCTAAGAGATGCAAGCCATGGTGGAATGATGACTGTAAAACAACACGAAAGTCCCAGAACAAAGCTTGGTGCATCTTTCGTAGATATCCAACTTCTAGCAACTTACTTGACTTTAAGAAAACGAGAGCTAAAGCTCGCTGGACAAGACGCCAGGCGAAGGGAAGCTCCTGGAGAAAGTATTTGACGTCCTTGAGTAGTTTTGTATCTACAAAAGAAGCGTGGGATCGGCTTAGAAAGATTAGGGGCGACTACTTACCTTTCAGAACTCCTCTCTTCCCTGCATCATCTTCAACATCTCTGAAAGATCAAGCGAATGTTCTTGGGAAACATTTTCAGGATGTTTCTAGTTTACGCAACTGCAGTGAAGCCTTTAAAAAGTTCCGTTCGACAGCAGAGAAACAACCAATCATTTTGTCTGGTGCTCGTGACGCTCCGTACAACAGGCCTTTTGCACTCTCTGAGCTCAAAGTGGCTCTTAGTGTAAAGAAACAGTCTGCTCCTGGACCAGATAATGTTCATTATGAGATGTTAAGGCACCTGTCACCTGATTCTCTAGGCAGTTTGTTGACCTTTTATAACTCATTGTGGCATCGCTCTGCATTCCCCGAGGTTTGGAAAAGAGCTCATGTAATCGCTCTTCTGAAGCCTGGCAAAGATGCTTCTCAACCAACTAGCTACCGACCCATTGCTCTCACAAGTTGCTTGGGAAAATCCTACGAAAGAATGATTAACCGACGTCTCATTCATTTTTTGGAGAGTGAAAATGTGCTTGACATTAATCAGTGTGGTTTTAGAGCTGGACGTTCCACCCTGGACCACTTAGTCCGCCTTGAAACCTCTATTCGTGAGGCGTTTGTACACCGCCAGGTCTGTCTCTCTGTGTTTTTTGATCTGCAAAAGGCGTACGATACAACGTGGCGCTATGGGATCCTGCGGGATCTTTATGCTTACGGTGTTCGGGGTCGCATGTTGCGATGCATACAAAGCTTCTTAATGGGACGTACTTTCCAAGTCCGTCTGGGCTCCACCTTATCAGATGTGTTTTCTCAAGAAAGTGGTGTCCCTCAGGGAGGGGTGCTTAGTGTCACACTTTTTGCAGTTAAAATCGATAGCCTGGCTCAGGTGATACCACCGACAGTATCTTATTCTTTGTATGTGGATGATGTGCAAATTTCAGTTTCTTCTTGCAATCTGCATAGTTGTGAACGTCAGCTGCAACTGACAATCAACAGGATGAGCAAGTGGGCAGCCGAAAATGGGTTTCGCTTCTCCCCCGACAAAACCGTATGTGTTATTTTTTCGCTGCGTCGAGGGTTGTCACCGGATCCTACCTTGCATCTGAATAACGTTAACATTACTGTTAAGGAGGCGCACAAGTTTCTAGGCGTGATATTCGACAAGAAGCTCACATTCGTACCCCATTTGAAAGAACTAAAACGAAAATGCCTACGATCTTCCAATATTCTTAAAGTGCTGTCGCACACAACTTGGGGGTCTGACAG
Organism: Ixodes scapularis; assembly: GCF_016920785.2. Classification (NCBI taxonomy): domain Eukaryota; kingdom Metazoa; phylum Arthropoda; class Arachnida; order Ixodida; family Ixodidae; genus Ixodes; species Ixodes scapularis. The sequence goes on from NW_024609882.1 coordinate 58,282,296, forward strand.
ACGATGTCTGCTGCGAATTTATAACTCTCTAGTGCGGTCCCGGTTGGATTATGGTGCACCGGTATATGGGTCGGCACGACCATCTGCTTTGAAGATGTTAGACCCAATCCATCACCTTGGCCTGCGTCTAGCCACAGGTGCTTTTCGCACGTCGCCCGTGCCGAGTCTGTATGCTGAAACACATCAGATGTCCCTTGAGCGACGCAGACAATATCTTAGTCTCTGCTATGCCTACAAAGTTTATAGTGATCCACACCACCCTGCATTCTCTGCTCTGCAGACCTCTGCATCATTGCGCCTTTTTGAGAATAAGCCCAGTATTGTTCGGCCCTTGAGCCTTCGGGCTGAGAGCATGGCAAGGTCGCTGCACCTTTGTTTTGATGAGCCTCCTTTGTTGAGACAGGCCTATAGGGTTGCTCCTTGGGATTTGGTGCCAATCTCTTGTGATTGGTCACTTTCAAAGTACAGCAAAAAGGTTGTTCCTCGTCTTGTTCTCTTGCGGGAGTTCGCAGAGCTAGAGAAGAAATATAGTGACTATCTCCACTTTTACACTGATGGCTGGAAAACATTTAATTGCGTAGGCTGTGCAGTTTATTCTCTCGCTTTCAGTGAAGTGAGGCAGCTCAACCCTCTAGCAACTATTTTACTGCTGAACTGTATGGTATCCTGATGGCTATTGAATATATTCTAGAAAATAACATTAACAAAGCAGTTCTGTTTGTTGATTCCCAAAGTGTTCTCTTAGCTATTTCATCTTTAGCAGACAGTAAGAACGCTCTTGTGCAACAGGTTCGTTTTCACATAAACAAAGCTTTCCATCTAGGACAATTTATAAACTTCTGCTGGGTGCCCAGTCATGTGGGCATTCCCGGTAACGAGAATGCAGACCATCTTGCACTTTCTGCAAAAAATTACACGGAAACGTCTTTTGGCCTGCCGCACCAAGACCTCAAGCCAGCCTTAAACAAGTCAATTATTAAGTTATGGCAACAGGATTGGGACACACAGATAGATAACAAACTTCACATTATTAAGCCCAACTTAGAAGTGTGGGAGAGTTCCTCCCATAAGGACCGCCGTTCGGAAGTTCTTTTATGCCGCTTGAGAATTGGTCATTCTCGATTGACTCACCTGCACTTGCTCTGCGGTGAAGATGTAAAGCTCTGTGAAAAGTGTGGGAAAATGTTAACTGTCCTTCACATCCTGTGGAATTGTAGATTTTTGGATCATCAACGTCGAAGATATTTTCCAGAACTTTTCAGAAACCACCTTCCATTTGATCCTTATTTTTTGCTTGGTGATAGACCTTTGGTACCATTTGCTCGCGTTTTAAGTTTCCTACATGCAATTGGCCTTTTGCACTTGATATAGATAAGTAAAGTTAGATGTAAATGCAAGGCTCCTTAAATTAACTTTCTTGGCGCAATATGGCCGTAGTCGCTCTTGCGCCATTAAGCCCCAATCATCATCATAACATATCGCCAGAATCGTGTCCGGGTGTTCACTAGACCATCACATGTTTTGTACCAACTTGGAGTGTGCCTCGAGGACAAAATGTAAGACGAGAATGGCGGGGAGGAGCTTCCTACATTTGGCAATGCTTTGGCATCTTGCAAGCCTCAACAATCCACGCAGAGTGAAAGCATGAGAAAAGGTGACAAGTGCTCGCTGGAGGTTGGGCATTAAGAGATGCCCCGCATTTCTCATCTTGTCAGCGACTATTAGCACCGAGATGTTCTGGTGATATCCTTTTTCGTTTGTGACATCACGGGCAGTTTGATACTTCAGCCCCATGTTCCAGGTAAGAAAAAGAAAAGCCTTTCATGCAAGGCTTGTCAAAATATTAGGTGCCAGAAAATACCTGCCATCTACTTTCAGTCTTTAGTAAGAATCCTATGTTCTGCGGCCGCATTGAAAAGCACTGCAAAAGAGCCCACATACTCACCTGATCTCTCCACACCAGTCTCCCCCTGCACAATAAGTTCTTTCTGCTATGGTCATCTAATGTAAATAGATGCACATTCCAATGCAGCAAGTGAAGCTAGCTACAGCCACACTGTCTTCCAAATGCAGTCTGCTTTTAATGCAACAGTAGCTTGGGCTTCAAGCTAGGCTTCCACACAGGCTGCAGGTCACCCCTCGCTTTGGCGAGGGGGTGACCATGTGGTCAGCTGCTGCAGTTACCCAAAAGTTTTCATACCTACAGTAAATCAAGCAATAATCAAAAGTTGAAAACAATCTGCTATAAGACAGTGGCATATAACGAAGCCTTAGCAAATAGTTTGAGCATTGAGGAAATATATTTTCAGCACATTGGTGGTGCAAATTCTCTATTTTGATGAAGTAGAGTGCAGCACAATAGGGCAAGCACTTTGGTACAGTGATTGCATCAGAGTGATGGTGAACTCCCGTCGCATCCGAGCTAGCAGAGCAGACCCCTGCCAATGGTTTCATGCCATCCTTTTTATTTAGTTCTGAAATTCTCAATCTTTTCACCCTCCGTTGCATAGGCGCTGCCATCTTGGAATCACATGACACAGCCGCCATAAAGTGGCTTGCAATTGTCGCTCCTCTTGCCCCTCCGCTCCTAGGCAAAGGCGTATTGTTGTTTTTTTGTTGTTTTTTTTTCTGCATCTTATTGCAATTTTTTGTTCTGCTTTGTGAAGTGTCTCACTTATTTTTATTACCGAACTGCATGCCATCATTATGTGCACAACTTACGTACCTTATGTTATAACAGGTTACGACTATTTGCTCTACCGGCATACCAGTGATCCGAAGAGAGAGCAGGGAAGAAAAGCAGACGATATGCTATGTTTTTTTTTTCTTTTTGCTTTGCGGCAATGCGACAGAGTTGTTCAAAGGCTTGCCGACTTTAGGCATATTTTAATTCAATGCAAGCTGTTAGTGTTGTTTGCACAAAAAGAAAGCTTAAAATAAGAAAAGAATTATATGGCAAGTTATAATGTTTACTACTTTGTATTTCTAAAAGGACAATATATAATTCTCATTTTGATTGAACCAGTCTCATGTAGCTCTAAGTGGTGGATACATGCTCTATGATCACATCAGGCAGCAAACTATACTGTGCCTCAGTGAAACTTGGCAAAAGGCGAAAACTTTTTCTCGGTTAAGTCCTACCAAGCAAAGTACCGACATCCAGCTATGGTCGCCACAACACCACCAGCTGGTAGGGCACACTAGTTTTTAGTTCCACACTGTGATAAAGGAGAGTGAAATTAGATGTGTTCTATCTAAAGCACTGCGCAGGCCTACCGTAAACCTTGGTCAAGGTTGAGCTGCTCTACCAAGAGCGATGTGGTATCTGTTCTACTTTCACACATTCTGGCAGACAGATTGGACAAATGTGATTCAATATGCCTCCCAGCCTTCTAATTGAGTGCAGCCTGCGTAAGAAACTCGTTTTCAAAAAATGCTGACAGAACATGGCAGTCGAGCAGCCCGCTAAAGCTGCAATCTTGTTCAAACAAGTGTAACAGTGGTCTTTGTATGCTGACTAAGCGCACTTTGTTGTCAGAACGAACAGAACGGGTTCCCAGGAGGCCCGGGACTGGCTTTGAAAAGCAAAACCACACAGCGCTCTAATGTGCACCTCCATGGGACCAAACACAAGCGAGGCTCGGCAGCTCTGCTGGCATTCAGTTTGTGGCAATGGACTTGCGCTTGTCCAGGGCCGGTGCTCAGTTTATACAGTACATATCCAGAAAGAGGAGATTGTAATTGAACTTGGCAGCTTACAGAATAGGTTTGTTTCTATTCCTTTATTTTACCCTCGGAGCCAGGGGCATTACACAGTGCAATTGTAAATGCAACCATAGGAAACAAACATGTTAAACAGTGGTGTGAACAAGTTATACAATAGTGGTTAAAATGCAAGACCAAAATATATGAAACTTAAAGGACACATCGCACGAAATCGCATACTGCCGCCGATATGCCAGATCCCACGTGGTCCGTCAAACAACCAGAGTCCAGCCCGGTTCTTTCACGGGAGCGGGAATTCCGCTCCCTTTTATTTGTTCCTAAAACACAACGCTCAAAAACACTCAATCTAAACTGCAAAGACATGCAACATTACAGCGATATTCGCACGTAAAGCCAAAGCTAAACACAAAGAGGGCCCCCAGGCCTCGTCTCCCACGATTACCCGAGATCCGGTCGCACACACTTGCCTGTTATCGGCACCGCCCAGTTTCCACAGGCCCCTCCCCCCGGTAATATATCGATGGGCGAAGAGGTTTCTCCTCGCCCGCCCTGGGGCACTGGTGATGCGCTCTAAAGGCACTCTAAAAATCAAACTTTTATCTGTTTACTCTGCTCACCTCCTGTGATGCGACACGCCATCACATTCTACTCAGTTTCACCTTGTGTTGTACCGCAGCCGACGATACGAGCCAACGCAGCCAATCCAACTCTTTGTCGCTGCCAGATGACACTGTGCTCCACGTGCCGTTGCACCCAACGGACAGGCCACGTGACACACCTTTGGCACTGGATTGGGTCCGATGGCTCGCAGCATTCAGAGTAAAGTGCGGTATTGCATTTTGTGCTCTAGTAACTCACCACTGCCGAGCTGCTACGCCAGAAGCACTCAACAGACCCCACCAGCTCTGCCGCCCCTATGCTCCGTTCACCCCTACGTTGACAGGGCGGTAGGAGCCATGTGGTTGGTGGGCCAAGCTTTTATTGCCTCATGTCCGACCTGCACATCTGTATAAGAAAGGGGCATGATAAGTGATGCAAGATTGACAATCGGCTGGTTCACCGAGCAAATAGCCTTCAGTGCCCTGTCAGTTAAGGGGTGAATGAAGTCTAAAGTTGGTATATAACAGCCGTCTACTGTCCCACTCTCAGGCAAGCCACCCTTGACCAGTCCAGTCGTTGATCTTTAAGCAAGGTTAAGCAATGACTGCCGCGTGCCACAACACATGAAGGTGTCCACGGAACAAAGCCGCATTTGTGTCTACTCGCACCTTTGAGAAAATTGGTCCTGCCATAACCCACACCTCGTCGGGGTAGAAAACTTTCGGGCCCTTTATTTCCTGTGTTGTACAATACCCCAAGAGGTACCTCTGTTGAAACGGGACTATCTTGACCCCCTCGGTCAGAAGCGAGGCCCCTTGCAGCCATTCAGCGCCGTCTACTCATTCATAGATGTTGCTCCTTTCGACAAAATGTCTGGCAACAGCTGGAGCTAGTGAAAAAGCGGACACCATAGCTCTTCCCAAAGCACCCTGTACTTCCTCAAGGCTAGTTCATCCAGGAACAGTGTAATGGTGCTTGGTGGTCTGTGATCGCAGACCACCGGTCATAGCCCCACCAACGGCGGCGGCAGCGCCCCCCCACCCCCACTGACGTCACTCAGGTGACAAGCATTTCACTCGCACGACGTGACTCCAAGCCACTCGCTATGGCTTGCGACAACCCATAAAAGGCATGCACTGGCCCTTTGACCCACACGGAGTGCAGTGCAGGAAGTGGAACGGCATTGGTGACCCAGTCGCTGCAGTTACCCAAAACTTTTCTACTGCTGTCTCGGCGAAGGTGCAGGCCCGCTGTTTGATGCACGTAGGTAGAAGCCATCAGCCGCAAGCATCGGACACCTGGGGTGGAAAATTTTGCACCCAACTAGACAATAACCATGAGAAGAGTAGTCTAGCTGGTGAATTGCAAAAACATAAAAAGCAGGCACATAAAGAAGTATTTCTGTTACCTTGTCTTGCAAAAACAGAAAAAGCAGGCACATATAGAAGTATTTCTGTTACCTCGTTTCATGCTCAAGCATTATTTTGGATAGTATACATCAATAATGCCTGTCTCACAGCGGCTTTCTGAACAAAATGTAGTAGAAAATAAAACCAGTTGAATACCAAAGGAGTAGAACAAAGAGGCACTTGTTTGTTGTCACTTTAACATGCACATTATGGAAGAGCACAACTCTTCGCCATTAACCTGTAGCAGAATAGCTTAGCAGTTCTGCTGCAGGTGTGAATGTACATACCACGAGGCAGAATACAGTATTTGTGCAGAAAACACCATCGCAGGCCTACCAGGATGAACAGTAACATTATTACCCGCCACAAATTCAACGCGCCGGGAGGGCCATTCGCGAAGCCTGATCTGTTTGTAAATCCCGTCTTTCGACAGAACGCTTCTGTGAGTGCACGAGCTCCTCAAAAGCTGACATTCCCAACGCGCTTGTCCTTCTTTAAGTGCGATTACTGAATGCAAATGCGGCGCAGGCGGCACCCGGGAGCCACATGCCGCTCCCGTTGATTATCTCTATTATATTTTCCTCTGTCCCCGACGCTACGTGAGGTAGCCAAGCGCTATCAAATTCCACCACAGCGGTGTCGAATCGACGATCGAACGCCACCAGTAGGTAAATTCCACTGACCTTTTACGTTCCGAACAAGCGTCCTACGGGCCTCCATGTGGCGAGATGGTGCCTTGCATGAATGCGCTGAATGCGCTGTGGACTTCACTGCCGACGCTCGTTCCCAAGCATTGAATATCACGACCAACTCCACTCGGCAATACCGCGGCACATAACACGAGAATGTACGTATAATACAATCTAGCTCGCTTGCACCTTTGCATTTAATTGCATTATAAAAAGAAAGACCGCTGGAACCGACGCGACCGCTCCGAAAAGCGCCCAACAAACACTTGGAGGAACAAAAAGTAAAAACAAAAAGTAAACTTGGAAGAAAGAAGAACAAACAAAACAAAAATTTTCATCACTTCCTGTTTGTGTTGTTTTGCTTGTTTTTGCTTTTTTCTCTCAGCCAATAGGCGTTGCAACCTTACTGCGGCGAAACGCTCGTAGCCCAACACCCCAAAACGTCGAGCGCCATGTTGCTTCTGCCTCGAAGCGGTACGGCGGACGTAGCAGTCGAAGGTGAGTGTTTGATTTTTTTTATCAAGTTTGTATAGAATGTAGCACGTCTCAGATTTTTATTACGTGCCTTTCAAGAACGTTAGATTTGCTTTGAGCAAGCCGGCTCAGGCGTTAAGCCCGATTCACACAACCGGCGTTTAGCCACCCCGTCGATTGGAAACGACTCGACTGCTCGCCGGTTCTTTTGCGCGAGCTTTCGCTCGGGCGCTGTGAACCCTATGAACTGTGGTGCTCAAAGCTAGCACAATTAGGCACGGCTAGCGTCCCGGTGGAAGCTGCAGAGAGCGGAAACCGAAGACACCGTCGCGTAAGAGTGGCGAAGCCGCGATCTTGCGCTGATCGTTGTCCCGCCGCTCTCTCCGGCAATATCGACACTTCGCTGCTGGGTGTCTCGTATTTCGACGTCGTAGAGAAACTTGGCAAGCGCGAGGAGTCTCTATATCGTTTTCTCCGTCGCCTGTGTGGAGGAAACACGGTGGCGATAAAAACATATGCTCATGCAGTCAGTCAGTCAACTTGGACAATCCCCCTGTTGTCCCCCAATCCTATCGCATTCTTTGACTGCGTTTGTGACAGCAACAACATTTCCCCAGTGTGAAAGCTTTCAGTCACAACGGGCTACAAACTGTGTTGTGCATTGCATGTAGCCCTGAGGGAATTCTTCGCCGGAGACACCAGCACATTAGTTTCATTGGTAAGGTGACCGGCCACTAACGTGTTTGGCAAATGAAGCGATCACGGGTAAGTATAAATGCAAACAATGTTGAATGAATATTAAGGTGGTTGTAGCCAGAGCCTGCCAGTTGAAATTTATAAGCAGCAACCTTTAACAGTATAGTCTGCGGTAACTTCTTTCACTTGGGATTGCAATTTTGAACACAAAGCCACTCCACATAGCTGTCGAAAATCGTGTAAACAACAGCAGTCATCGTTGCCAGTTCGGATGAGCGAAGCCTTAGCTTGATGAAAAGAATGGCGGTCTATACTTCTTGGTTGTTTCAATCACAACCTCACACACACAGCTGAACACACAAACAAACAAATCAAGGAAATATATCCCGCGCTGGCTTGCAAATCACAGCACACAAGCAGGGTACATAGCAGAGCAGAAAACACTGGCAATGAGCACACGGAGGCATGCAGCACTCTTTCTTTTTCCCTCGGCTAATGATTGGTTTGCTGCAGCATTCCGTAAGCACGTCGACATTCAAAAGTTGAGCCTGATCTGTCTTGCAGTACCTTGCGGAACGGCAAGTATCGCCCACCATTCTACAAGGCACTGCAGGACTCACGAATGTGTGAACAGTGCTTTGCAATAAAGGCCATGATCAGGCAGCAGGTGCCCATCTAAAGACATTTAATATTGATTGGCATTGAACTAAGCTTTGGGCTTCATCACGTAGCAAGCATGGGTGAGGTGTAATTCAAGAACATTTAATGTTCGACGAGTTTAATACTTTGTGGTGCTTTCCCATCTGTTTCGGTGTCACGGAGTGGGGTTCAAATTAATAAAAATAATTCAATGATCCACTCTGAGGATAAACGAGAAATTACGGGAAAAGAACAAAAGAGCTAAGTTCGACCAGTGACAGGCGCTAGGTCCACGCCTGGTGTATAATCAGTAGAGAAAGACGATGACACAGGGAGGATAAGCGAACAAAAGATTAGATTTAATAAAGTGAACAACTAAGCTGTACACGGCAATAGAGCACTCAACACAAACCACACTCCAGTTCAAAGCTATGGAGCCCTGCGAGCCAGAAACTAATACTAAAAAGACTCGACGCTCATAAAACCGGAATAAGCCAACAAAACAGTGACGAAAACCCGACACTAACAACGAGAGCAAACCGAGATGGAACTCGAACGTTGCCGTTACACACATGGTATAATCCCCCAAAACAGTCGTGACAGAAAGTAGCACTGCGTAAAAATTTTCCCTATGTTGAACAGTTCATACTTCAGAGCCAGAGGATGAAGTAGACAAGTCGTAGAAAACCAGGCTTAGCTTCCCGGTAGGTGCTGAGTCCAGAGTAGTCCGTAGTCTGGAGTTGTCGGCCGAAGAACGACGTCTCGGAGTCCGGCGGTCCGGTTAGAAGCTTGATGAGGTCGACACCGCGCACCACACAGCCACGCGAGCTTCAGCACAACAAATTCGAACACTTGCCCGACAGACAGGGCAAAAGCCAAAAATTACACATTCCAAGACTCATCTGCAGGGAGTAACCGCATCGAGCAGCGACCCGGCCAGCTCCGGGGTTCGACTACCTCCTTTGTTCCCGAACCCCCTTTTAAAGGCTCGTCTACCGACCAACCTCCCGTTTCCCCGCCTTTCGGGTCAGTCAACTTCCCAGAAAAACAAAGCCGCCCGGCATCGACCCAAATGGCAAAGCCTATTACATTTTTCCAGCAACCAAACATACGTGCCCATCCATTCCCCCGTATGAGTCCAAAAACATCAATTATCGCCGATACGTAGAACATGACAACCACGACAGGTGACAGACTGGGCAAAGCCGCTGCCTTCAAAAAGCACGCTAGCCAGCGTAAACATCTTTGTATCCCGGCAGCACCCTCGCATGTCAAATCGGCACCATATGCGAGCCAGCATACGCACCCCTCCGTCCGTGAGGTCAAAGCCACAAACTATGCTCCGGGATGATCCGCATTGCCTGTCAACAAAAACCCATCCCGCAAACGAGCAAACCTGTTAGGGACTTAGAAAGGAACAACGACGTGACGAACTGAGATTAAAAGTGGCAGCTGACCATACCGACACTTAGAGTGGTCCAAAAAAAAAAGATCATAAAAGTATTTTTAAAAAAATAAAGAGAAGCCTGAATTTGTGACACCCGGTTTCTCCATCCTGTGTTTTTTTGTGCTTTTTCTATTACGAAGCAAGACATTATTGCAGCCGTAGGCACCAGATGTGATTCCCGTCTGCAATCATAAGATTATAGGATCCTAACTGCCGGCAGCTAAGTGTCAATTACATCCGGCTTGTGCATACAGTGCAACATCTTTTGCTATTCAACCGATCATTACTTTACAGCCTGGGTATCTGTTCTTCTAAACGACAGTAGTGCTACATGTTAAAAGGGCTCTAAAGCGATAGAGTAGACTCACATCTCATTATCTTTTAGCTGAATAAACTGTTTGTTTGGTTATGCTTGTTATCCAATCTTTGTTTTAAATTTAATTTTCTCATATAAACACCTTACATTATAGAAAAAAAAATTTTATAGTATGGAGGTGTCCATATTAAGAAGACATGACTGTATCATCTTTGAAACTAGTTTGCTACAGCCAGTGTTATGATATGTATTGATCTTTTATGCAGTGCCTGCCTTTCCTTGCCCCTTGTGAGTACGACTGAGAAAGCGACTTTGCGCTACAACGAGGGATGGCAAGTATCCCAAGTGTCGTCACCTATAGTGGTCATGTGCTATGTGTTCGCAGCATTGGAGGCCGACCGTGGAGCACTTTCAAAAGGGAACTTTCGCCGTGTGCACAGTATGACCGTGTACAATACGGAGCACATACAGTCAGAAGAATTATGAGAGGGAACATGCGGGCACGTGTCACTTGGTACAGGCAGAGCAGCCTAGCAAGTGTCATGCCTGTGCACTGAGGGGCCCTGGTTTGAAGAGCCGAGACAGAAGTTTCAGCGGCGGTGTCACCGCCCTGGCGGCTTGTTGCCGAAGCAGAAACGGGGTTAGCTAGCTTTGCTCGTGGCTGGCTTTGTGTAGTGTGTGTAGACCGGGAACGAAGGCTTATGAACTTCGACAACAAGAATACTACGCGGCTTTGGCGTTTTGGTACGAGCAACAAACGTGACACTATCTGCTACAACTAGCTACGACCACCCACCGCAGCGGTCAAGGCATCGAAGAAGCAGAACCTGTGTATTAAGCCGTTGCCGTAACCCAACAGTGCTCATTTGTCATGGAGGGCTTTCTGCCCAGAGACTTTGCTCGTCACAGTGTGTTATTTCCCGTGTTTCTCTTTGTGTGCTCAGTGGCTGGACGGGCCTCATACGGCAGTTCTTCAGGCTCAAAGGTGACTAAAAGTTGAGGGTGGATGGACTTGCAGCAATCCCCTCGGTTGGTGCGTGTGACAGAACCTTTGTACGGCATCATCGGGAGGATGCTGTTGTGAGTTAGCAAGTTGTCCAATTGTATGTTCATTATGCTAATATTTGAAAAATCTTGTTTAAAAGGATGCTGGACCAAAATTTGGATTTCATAAAATAAGGCCGCGGAAGCTTTCAATGGGAGCTCTACAAACTCCGAAACATCACTCATACATTAATATCTCAAACGGATGGCCGTATTCTTGGAAAGGAAAGGGCACAATCAAACAAGGTATGTGACGTCATACTTCTGGTACACTCTAGAATGAGGGGAAGCGGCCTCGCTTTTCTCATACCCGCTTCAATTCACCTGTTTAAGGGGATGAAGGCTAGAGGAGAGGGAATGAGAATCGCGACATCGCATGTCTCGTCGGCCTTGTTGAATCCCACATGTTTCCAAAAATACGGCCATCCGTTAGAAATAATGGTCTATGTGTGATGTTTTGAGAATTTTGCAGCGTCCCGCCTACCGCCCCAGTGTTGTTTTGCAAGCTTCGAATTTCGGTTAAGCATACCTTTTAATATGTATAATTGTGTCATCAGAATGTTAGAACATGTCAGTTCTACACAGCTACTCTCAAACATTTTCGAGTGGCCTCGCCTGCCAGATTCAAAGGGGGGGGGGGGGGGGGGGGGGGGCAACATGTACATGTTTTTATGTCTACAGCACAAATAGTTCCTATCATGCACTGTAAATATCTGTCAATTGACAGACTGGGTAAAGAGTGAGCACAAACAAGTCCAACTACCAACAATGCCGTCCATGGCGAATCTTGGACACCATGTCTTACGTTATGTGGCCTCAGCGGTCTTTGTATAGTTCTTTTCATTGTTGCCGGTAGAGCAGCTACCGATAGGGGGGGTTGCGAGGACGTCAACTTTGAAATGCAGTTTCTTCACATAATGTTTGCATTTTGGGAAGTTTCTACATATATACAGTCGAATCTTGTTAATTCAAACTCGAGGGGGACCGAAAATTTGTTTGAATAAAGCAAAGTTTGAATTACCGGGAGTTTTCTCCCATAGAGACGCAGAGGACGGGACCTGCTTGTTAGTTTGAATTATCCTGAAGTTTGAATTAAGAGGGTTTGACTTAACGAGATTTGACTGTACCTTGAAGTCGCTATTGTACAGATGAAACAACTTTGTAAAAGTTATATGAAAACTTTGGCAGGGTTCTCTTTAACGTGCCTGACTTACAACAAGGCTGTCCAACTTGAGAAATTTCACTGGTGGGAAGCTTATTTTCATATAAGAATGGTGTACTTCTTCACAGCGCTGTATGCACGCAACAGAAACTCCAAATGTGTTCAATAAAAGTAGCACTTGCTAATATTGTGTTTTCTGTGTATCTGATGCACTAGGTTGTATTTGTTTTGAACGCTTGCTACGTTTAGGCTATAAAAAATAGCCTAAATGTTATGAGCATTCAAAACCAGTTCAACTTAAATCCGACAAGCTTATTGAAAAAAAAGTGTTCGGTCTGAATTAAAGATTCCAGAAATTACTCTAAAATAAATTGCTACTTGGGGTAGCAAAAATGGTGTTTTACAGTCGACTCTCATTATTTCAAACTCCAGGGCCCGTTTGCTCGAAGTGCTAACCGCGGCTGAAGTTAGCCGCAGTACCTAAGAGAGGGATTTTCAAATCACGTGACTGGCTCGGTAGGGATGCGGGGAAGCGTGGCGGTGCCCCGGTGAGTGAGCGCCGCGCGCTTTGAAACTAATATGTCGTTTTAGCTGCAATATCGGGCGCGTTAGTCAGCAAAGAATGGTGCAGGAAGCTTTCGCTTTGCCTTACCTCACTTCATCACAAAGCATGAGCAAGGCTCTCGCCGCATTTTTTAGATAGTCTTTCAACTCTGGCCATTCCTAAGCCTAAATGAATGCGGTAATTGTCGGGTTGGGAACATCTTTGGAAAACAGATTGTCTTGACTCAATCGGTCGGGTATTGATTGCACACAAAAGCAGACAGCATCCCTATAGATCTTTTTCTAAATTACCCAAGCATAGAGAAGAACGCTGGAAGTATATAATTCTGCGGTCCGCGCGCACTGACCTTCCTCTTATAAAAGATTCGAAGTAAATAATCATAATAAAAATTTGACCAACGCACGTGCAAGACAAAATTTGTTTTAGACTTTTTGCTTTAAAACAGTTACTACTTCAGACGCCAGCACGTGCAACGCGTGTAACTAAACTTGCAGCATGCACCTCGGTGCTTGGAAAATTTAGAGAAAGGTCTATTATGGTCTATTGGGACGCTGTCTGCTTTTGTGTGCTATTAATACCCGGCCGATTGAGTCAAGGCAATCCACTTTCCAAAGACGTTGCCATGCTATCATTTAATGCGTTCATTTAGGCTTAAAAAATGGCCAGAATCGAAAGACTATCTAAAAAATGCGGCGAGGTCATATGCTCATGCTTTGCGATTTAAATGAGGTAAGGCAAAGCGAAAGCCTCTGGCACCATTCATTGCTGACGAACGCGCCCAATATTGCAGCTACAACGACATATTAGTTTCAAAGCGAGCGGCGCTCACTCACTGGGGCACCGCCAAGTTTCCCTGCATCCCTGCCGAGCCAGTCGTGTGATTTCAAAATCCCTCTCCTAGGTACTGCGGCTAACTTTAGCCGCAGTTAGCGCTTGAGCAAACGGGCCCTGGAAGCCACACACTTTAGTTTGAAATATCAGAAGATTGAATTATCAAAATTCATCTAAATATTGTCACGAATAAAAACATACTTATTTATTAGACTTAAAATCAGTGTGTAATGCACCGAACTTGTGCTGAGAAACATAAATTAACAAAGACCTTGATGGTGTCGGAAGGACAACTGCCTCAAGCAGCCATGCGAAGGTACTTTTGTAAGCGCGTGGGTATCTAGAAGTTTCTGAGCTCGAACAAAAAAAATTTAGAGTCATCTCATCATTCCAATCACGCAAACAAAAGAAAGAAGGACATGCGCTGGTGGGGTCAGCGGCATGAGAGTCGATCACGCTGCTGACTCGGCTATTTGCACGTGGCATTACTCCCCCCTTGTGAAAGAATCATCGTCTCTATGCAACACAAAATTAAATTAACAGCTTAAACAAGACTAGGTCAAAATACAGAGTCACGTAAATAGCAGATTTTCACAGTCCTGCCGAGCATACCTAGTTCAGTTGAGTCGGAAGACGTGAATCGCCTTCGGGTCGCAGAGGGCAGCGTGACAATGTTGATGTGCCATTGGCCAACGACTTACAACTAGGGCTCCGTGTTTTCGGATAAATCCGAAAAACCAAAAAACACCCGTCGGTAAACATTTCGTCAATTCGGATTTATCCGATAAACTCTGAATGTTTTTGTGCCAATGCCACCCCTCCCCCCCCCCCCCCCCCAAACAAAAAAAACAAAAAAAAACTTTTTTTTTTAACAATTCGTTTAGCACGGAGTCAATGGTCCTGTGAAAATGGCACCATCATTATCTTCCAAATCTCAGACCGTTGTCAAAAGGGGTCTAGCCGCTTGTCTCGTCGAGGTTGATTCAGGGCAACAGGTCATTCATTGTACAATCGGGTCACGTCAAAAGCCACTCTTTTGGTTTCCAGTTGGAGCCATCCGATTTGTGATTTGAAGAAAGGAGAAGTTATGTTTTTGTAACAGTGAAAGCTATGCACCATAGAGATTGTATAAAATATGAAAGAGGGGCAGTTGAAACTTCTCTGTTACATCCTTAACCACTCCACCTTGCGCGGCTGCGGGATAGATTGGTGGGATGACTACGAGCTTCCTTGCGGCTACCTCCGGCAGTTTATTGATTTTAACAAATCGACGTTTATCGAAGCCACACTTGTGTGCGACTTTTGTCGTGGCACAAATTAGTAGTGACACGAACGTCAAATTCAACTGAAGAAATTTTAATCGATACAAGCGCTTGTTATTTTTTATTTGGCATACGTTTACATCCGGTTCTTATTTACATATTTATTTTCAATAGGAAACACTGTGAAATTAAACTTCGAATTTCGGAGAATTGGTAATCAAACAAATGTAAACTCCGATAAACTCCCAACCTTCGGCAAAAAATAAACTCCGAAAAACACCCTCCGATTTTGACGAAAAATAAACTCCGAAAACACGGAGCCCTACTTACAACTTAGGTCTCATGTAGCGAATAACCTTGAGGTCGAAGTACCACTTTAACAGTTCCTTGCTGCGACGATGAATTTGTGTTTAGAATCACACTGGGTAGCCAGGCTGAAACTGGGCGTCGTGGCGACAAAGATTGTAGCAGTCATCGTCGGGAAGTTGGGGCTTGCATCAAAATGCGACCAAGCTGGCAAACTTCCTCCGTTCGTTGAGTGACATACCAGGCGTCGTCGTCCTGTTGGTCTTCGTGGCAGATACCACACTTGCCGTAGATATCGTCATCGGGTTCATCATCAAGGTCGCCGTCAAGTTTGCAGTCGTGGTTCTCGTTAAAGGGCAACTCCGGACCATACTTTCAATTTTGGGATTATGACTGCTTTTAGTGCAGTCAGCGTCCCTGAATTGCAAGGTGTAACTTTTTCCTCGTTATTGCGCGTAGTTTTAAAGATATGGACGCCTTAAAGTTTTGTTTGGGGCACGGCCAACAAAACCGAAACTAGCCGCTCGAGGCCGTGGCAGCACTAGAAATCAGCCGCTATGTGAACGTGACGTCAGGATCGTTCTCGTTCAACAAGTACGCAGGCCGAGCAGCAGCTACTTCTGTTGCGCTAGCCGTCTAAAGGTAGGAGGTAAGCTGATTTTATTTTAATTCTGTATACGGTGGTAGTTATGCAGCATATGTAGGAAGAGTTAGTGCGTATACCCAAAAGCTAGCGACTGGAAAACCCGTAAACTTATACAGTGCCGTACTCGGCGGCCGCTGCCACCATGCGTGCGCCATGCCGTACTTGTCGCTAGTATACCCAAAAGGTAGCGACTGGAAAACGAGTGAACTCGTTCAGTACCATACTCAGCGGCTGTCGTCGTGCGTGCGGTCTTCCGTACTCTGTCACTAGGCCTAAATTGTCATCGGGGCTCCGTGGATGGAGCGGCGTTGCTCTACGACGCGCTGCCCGTGAAGTACAGTACTGGGGGCCCTCTCGCTTTCGCGCTGCGGGTCACTAACAGACACAAAGCTTTGAGGCTTTCCGGCACGGGCTGCTGCTTTAGGGCTGTACATGTCTGTTTTTGCGTTCTTTTTTCCTTGAGCGTGTAAAAGCCAAAGTCCACTCGTCGAACAGCGTTTACCCACACCTTCTTCAATTCTGGTACGTTGGAAACTTGTGAAAAAGCACCTCCGGGTTGTGCAGCAGGTTGTTTGAGCAGCCCACAGCTCTACAAGTTGTACTCGGCATCCTTCGAGGAACAGCTGGGCAGTCTTGGGCGCTACGAGTTGCTCGCTAAAACCAGTCTTTGAGTCCTCACAAGCAAATAAACAAAACACTATACCGAAGCTACACGGGCTACATATAAAAGCGACGGCTAAACATGACAATCACAAGTCCAAGTAGCGGTGGTAGCGGCTCAAAGAAGCGCAATCCGCATAACGCTCGGACTGGACGAAAAAAAGAGAACGATACTGACGTCACGTCCCAATGTTGCTTAGTGATCGGCAACCCGCTAGCCGCCCGCTAAGGTGCAGCGGCTCGCGGCGGGTCACATTTTTATTATTGGCATTAGTTGAGAATGCGGCATCCCACGGACGTAATATTTTGGCGGGGATCATATTTTGTGTCACTACAGCGATACCAGTAATTTCTTTAATTTCGAGTTTTGGCCGGAGTTGTCCTTTAAAGTCATCGTCCGGATTGTCCTTGGGTAACTGTCAAAGCCGTAGTCGAGATCGTCTTCCATGAAATTGTTTGAGTCTTCGCCTGGGTCATCATCAGTGTCGTCATCAGTCTCGTCATCACGGTTGAAGACTGTTTGTCATCGAGGCCGTTGTCAGGTTGGTTGTTGACATTGTAGCTGGGTTTGGTCTTTGGAGTTGTCGTCCGTTTCATGATTAGCGTAGAAGTCGTCATGATGTTTTCGTCTAAGTGTGGTAGCCAGGGGCTTTGTCAAGTTCATTGTCCGGGTCGCTTCCGAGGCCATAGTTGAGGTCGTCGTTGATGTCACGGTTGGAGTCATCCTCAGATGATTTCAAGGACGTCGCCTTCACGATCGTCGTCTTCAGAGTTATCGTGTTCACAGATGGTACGCTTTATGGGCATAGACTGCGTTACCCTGCACATCCACTAATATGTCATGAACAAAAACAAACTTGATTAATAAAACTTCAGATCAATGTTAAATGCAGCGAACTTCTGTTCAGAAGCATAAAGTAACAAAGACCGCACATACTTTGACAGCGACAAAAGGACGACTGACTCGAGCAGCCATGCGAAGCTCTTTTTGTAAGCCCGTAGGTATCTAGAAAGTTCCGAGCTCGAACAAACAAGATTCTCGAGTCATCTCAAACATTCTAGGCATGCAAACAAACGAAAGATTCCCCATTCCACCCAACTCCATTCCAGAGAATTAGGATTTTCTAATACTAATTCCATTCCTTTGAACTCCTGGAAAGGAAAAACTGGGCCCATCCCCACTCCTGGAATGGCTGAACTGCTGCATTCCATTCTTCTCAATCCCTCTTAATTGTGAAAATGGCACTTGATAGCTAGTACTAAGTTACCGGAAAATAACGTCAGCGTAAAGCTGGCGTTGTGAAATGCGTAGACAACTGCAAAATTCAAAACCCTACCCGCAATCATTGATTTTACTAAGTTGAGCGTTGGTCGCACATAGCACTAGTGGCAATTGGTATGGGGGCACTGCAGATATCAATCACACCACCAGGCGTAAAAGCCTCATAACAGAGAGGAAAACTAAGTCACCCATCTTTTTCACAAAAGAACCGCATATGTCCTCCACTTTTACGAGATACATAATAAGTGAGGAGTCACGTGTATTAACGAAATGCGGGCGGTGTGACATTGTCCCTGCCTGGTGGCCTGCAACTGGTGCTGTAATCACACATGGTCCCAACAGCCTTATGGTTGCATCTCGCAGCGCCAGGAACGACACTTTGGCTGTGTTCCAAATCTTACCCAAATGGATCCGAGTTACTCCGGTGGGTCGTGTCACGTGACAACACAGATTGAAAAGTGCTGGGCACGGGTAGGTTTTGGAACGCCGAGGTACAAAACCCTTACCCTGGAGTAAGATAGAGTAAATTGCCCTTGTCCCGCCTACAACTCTACAGTTTGGGTTGCTTCACTGGGGTTGCCACTTTCATCCTCGAAGGAACATAGGCAGTCAGATAACCAAACCGTCAGTTACCTAAGTGCAATAATGCCGTTTCGAAAGCCCCTTTGACGGCATCGACGCAGCTCGCATTAGAACAAAGCCTATTCCATTCCTACTCTATTCTGGGCAAAATGTAACTACTAATTTCATTCCCATTCCATTCCAGTGCTGCCACCATTTTATTTGCATTCGATTCCAGGGTTGTGGAAGTGCGGAATCGTTCCAACTCTGGTGTGGCAACTCCTCAACACTGGTGATAGTCACCAAGGTACCCAGTTCAGTGCGAATGCTGTCCTCACAGCCCATCCAAAGCTCTTATTACTGTAACAGACTCCAGTACGACGAAGTAGTTGAATTCGGAAGCCTGTTGTGCAGATTTGTACCTTGCATTGTTTCCGGTATTTTTTATTTCTTTTGTATTTTATAATGGACAACTCTTCTTTGTTAAGAGGGTAACAAGCGTTGTAATCTCAGTATTGTTGCCAAACGTGAAGGTTTTATCATCAGTGCACTTTTAAATAAATATGTGCCACAGCCACAGCTCAGCGATGAGCTCTTACACTGCGACTTAGGTGTTTCGTAAGTATTCATTTTGATTGCGCGATAATGATGCTTGTCTTCTGTTAGAATTAAAAAAACCAAAACAATATTCAACATGATGGATAATTTTGGACACCCGCACCATGTGTAATCTGAGCATTTGTTCTTTTCATCTGAAGTGTGTCTCTTGCTTACTACCGATAGAGTATACGATGTTGTGGACGGAAAAGATGCTGCGACCGACTCCGAGCAATAAAAACATTCTGTTTATTCTCATGTCGTTGAGCTCGTGGCAACGAGTATGAGTAGCATTGTCATCTTTGGCGATGCCGAGGCTGAACCGATAGACTGCCGGAGAGCCGTTGCAGACTGTGAGAAACGGCTCGATTTCGTTGAAGTGATTGCGGCTCGAGAGAGGTGTTGTTGCTGTTGACATGTGCCGCAAGCAGAATGACATACTAGAGAGAAGGAAAGAGCTTTCGGAAACCGTGCATGGTAGTCGACGCCGAGGTCAGACAATGAGGCAGCAGACGGGGGAAATCGACCCTGTCGTGCTTTCAGTCCGGCTCGATCAGTTTGGAGTGTACAGCCTCGGACTGAAAGGGGGATGCTGGCCGACTGCGGGGCCGATGCAACATCCCCTAAGATGAGGAACCGAACTGAGAGCGAATGCCTGACGTGGCAACGATGAGGAGACCCTGGTCGGCTAGCGACATGCCTTGTGAACAGTGTGAAAGTGTCGATGAATATTCACTTGCCGAGCCGGTGGGGCAAGCAAGGTGGTCGCAGCCCATTGCTGGGAGATGCCGGCGCTAGATGCGACTGAGCAGAGGCGGTTGCGGAGGCGTGGAGGCTGAGAAAGTTGAATATGTGCCTACTGCATTTTCGTCCGAAAAGGCAGAGCCGTTGCCGTGCCCTTGGCCACGAAGAACATTCCCCTGGATAGCAGGTGCTCGGAGTCAATCATCATGTGCAGGTCACCAATTTGTAGCACTTTCGATCTTGAGGACGGAAGAGACGGTGCAACAGACTCTGAGTTTAACTGTGAAAACATTCTCTTTATTCTCGTACCGTCAAGCTCGTTCCGACGAGTAGCTTGCTTTTATACACTGCAGTCATTAGCATTATAGTTGATCTAAGTATTTTGCAACACTATTAATACGGCAGATTGGGCGAGTTGGTACAGCATAATTACGAACCAGCGCACAGGTAGACAGTTACTCAAAATCCAAATACACAAAAATATACACTCGCACAGCGCTGATGTGAGTTTTTTGTGTTTGGATTTTGGGTAACTGTCTACCTGTGCGCTGGTTCGTAATATTGCAACACTGCCGTCTTTAGGCGGTGTGGAGGCTGAACCGATGGACCGAAAGAGGCCCATATCTGTATCTGTTTCATATACTGAATGCCTTTTTGCACGGCTCTGTGTTTACCTTTGTCTTCCAGATTTTTACTGCTCACTTGTTTTTGTAATTTAATTTAGAGGATACTACAGGACATTGAAGGCCCAAGTAGGAGTGGGGTACAACATATGCATTCACACACCTACAGCAACAAACAAATAAGACGACATTAAGAGGTTCATAACAACTAACCAGCAAATATACAGGATATATATATTTAAAGGGGGGGGGGGGGGGCAGCACAGCACGCATCAAGTAGCATGTAATTCAATCATTTGTAATAATAGAAGTGAAATTTAAAACTCATATTTAGGATTGAACATTATCAAGCAAATGTGAATTTAATTAAGCTATAAATTTTATATAGACTGTTACTTTTTATACAATTTTGTCTAGATTTGTCAGGATACAATCTGCAAGTACACATAAAGTAACTGGAAAGTTGAAAGAAGCAAATTAGAGATTGCAAAACCTACTTCTCTATAGATATTTTTCTCCCCAAAGTATTTACGTGATAGTGCAGCTGAATTAAGGCTCCTTTTTCAGTTTTTTTATTTGAAACACCTTAAAAATACATTGTTTTCTAAGATTTTTTTCATTATTATGTTTGGAAAATTAAGTTACCGATTGTGTTCAGTTTATTTAAAACTATTTATATGAAATGTCAGAGTGCTTTTGTGCATAACAGTGGCTAGATAAGGTTTTTATGATTTCTGATAAAAAAAACTGACTAGTTTCTCTTTAGTGACCGTTTCGCCAAGGTGACAGCAGAACAAGTAACGGATCCCGACGTCAAACTGCAGGAATTTGAGATATATGTTTTCTTAGCGAATGCACGCCCACTGTTGTGACATATTTGAATATCCATATCGCTTGCTGGGGCTCAGCGGGTAATGCAGGTAGGCACTAGCGTGAGTATAAAGGCTGAACTGCATAAAGCGATTTAGCGAGCGACGGCGACAGCGACGAGTCGGCGACGTATTACGAAGATTTCTTACTATCGCTCGTCGCGTCACTCGGTTTTTGGATTTCTAGAAAACATCGTTCCGCTTTCATGCGGCTTGCGTCGTCGCGCGAGTGACCGAGCGTCAGCGAAGCGGGTCGCCGTCGCTTTTCTCGTCGCTCGCAAAATCGTTTACATTCGGTTTATACTTCAGGCTGTCAATAATATCGACTCGAGCGCGCATAATTTCATTTCCATGGGAGTGCGTGTAAATCAAACCCTAAACCAAGACGGGGGCTGCAGCCAGCAGCTTTGGGAGCGTCATACAATGGATTATAGTTTGACAGAAGAAAGCACACACTTCGCTAGCGCATTCCAGCCTTGAGCGCTCGAACTTCCGAAAACGAAACCAGATTTTGCTACATTTTGGCTAGCTCGAAACATTTTTTAAAAAATATAGGGTGTCTTTTAGCCATAATCTAGACTACAAGAAATGTGTACTTTCCCAAATTATATTTATGTCACCCTACTATATAAGTAATAATTGTGTAGTATCGTTACGTTCATGTAAAATACGGTGGGGGTCACCGGACCTTCGTCTGAAACAAAAAGTCTGCTATATATACCGAGCGGGTCACTAATGGAATTGAGTAGGAGTGTCGGGTTGTTAGTGCCTCTGTTTGTTGTTCGTGCATGTATATGTTGGTATGTTGATCTTGTGGTATGTGCTGTGATGTATGTGTTGGTATGCGCCGTCCGTGTTCCAACGTGTCAATGCCAAAATGTCTTTCATTTTTGTAGTTTTCCGCATACTCACTAGATGGCGCAAGCAGCCGCCCAATTTTATTTTAGCTTTGTTCGTACGTAGTCCATTTGGTGTGTAAGGAACTACACCACTATAGCTACAGTCTAGTAGAAAAGTAGCCGGGTGTTTAAATGGCGCATAGCGCCGGCTTTAGTTCGTCTTCGTACGCTGGCCGTTTCGGTAGCAGATTCGTACCCGGAAAGCCGCAAAATTTGCGTACACACGAGATATGAGTGGATACGTCGAAACGTCGCGTACAACTTTGCTCCCGGTAAAGAGGTGAGCGGGACGTCGGTAACGCCGGTAACGCCGGTAGGGTCGGCGTCGGAGCTACTCGTCGTCGCTCACGGCAAACGGGCTTTTTTAATAAAGTTCATGTCTGTGGTCGCGAAAAGATAACTCCTGTGGAAATTACCCGGCGTCGGTGACAATGCAACCGGCTTGAGGCCTCGGCGATCGGCTGAACCGCCACGCGAACGGGACCTGCTCGATGGGGAAACACGCTGCTGGATGCAGTCGATGGTCGCTCCCACTGTCGCGTAATCGCCGTAATGGATACGGCGTCGGCGCTTGGGGGTGAATGCCTGCGGTAGTTCAGCACGTATGGACGATTACGAACGAACACGTGCAAACTACGCTTTCGCTGCGGCGAAAAGCCGCGTAAAGCGCTGGGCCTCGCTCGTAGAACCCGTCTTACGTCAAACGGCCGCCATTGTAAAAAAACTCCCCTAGACGTGTGATCGCAGAACGAAGTACACGTTCAAAGATGTTCATTTTACACGAGACCTCGGGTGCAAACGAAATACACCGAGCCTCGCGTGTAAAACGAACACCATTTGGGGAGTCCGCCCTGGGACAACGGTTTACACGTCCAGGGGTGTACTTTTTCGCTGTGTGTGTAGGCTGTATAAACATACACCCAACCCAATTTTTTTTTTCATTCGCAAGTGACGATAAGTTTCGTCAGGGCACTTTGTGACCACGAACGAATCCAAATATTTGTCAACAGATTGATCGTTGACGAGCGCATACGCCCAGCGACGCAATTCTCGTGTCCATTGCGTGAGTTCGGGTCACTTGACGTTATATTGGCACCGCTAGCGTGCTTTCGGTACCGCGAATGTATCATAGTGAAAAAGGCTGAAAGCTTTTGGAAGGAAAGGAGGTACGAAATAGTCCGCTATATTTTCAAATGTTCGCACCGAAAAGCTGACTTTTGAGTTTCTACTTTCTTTCTTCTGGCGCACTAAACAATATGCGATTTCTGAAGTCCCAGTTCAAAATCATTCATCCCGGCCCAGAATTCGTTTCATGGCCGCTTTAGGCGTAGGCCTTACTTGCTTCATTGCGCGAAAAAGCGGCGTCGGTGTGCCCGAAATGTGGCCATAAAATTTCGTCATCAAGCACGCGCCGCTCATCCGTACGCTCAAGGACGACGCCGTCCTTGAGGTCGTCCCAGACGTCGTCCTCTAGGCGGCGTCCTTGAGGTCGTCCTAGAGGTCGCCCTAGACATCGTTCACTAGGCGTTGTTCACTAAGTCATTCTAGGCGTCGTCCTCGACGTCGCCCTACACGTCGTCCTTTACGCGTCGTTCTAAAAGTCGTCCTTAAGGTGGACCTAGAGGTCGTCCTCGAAGTCGTCCCAGATGTCGTCCTTAAAGTCATCCGAGGGATTGTCCTCGGCGTCGTCCTTGAGGGCGTCCTACATGTCGTGCCTGCGTCGATCTCTAGGGCTTCGTCTTCGACGTCGTCCTACACGTCGTCCTAAACTTTAATCGGTATAAAAACTTTACTCGAAAATAGTTCTCCCACGGAACTATTCGCCTGGAGATTCGATCGGCACGGCTCATGTTGTGAAAAGCAGAGCTACGCTTTGTTTTACACTTACTTGGAGAAAAACCATGCTACGCACGCGATGCTGAAGCCATGGAGGCGCCAATGCAGCGCTCAAGCACTGGGATCAACTGAGCTAGTGCTCCGTACCCTTGCTCATGATCTTTGCCGTTAGTATGGATGCTTTGTTTCATGCCACCTTGTGGCCCGAGGTAGTCCTTAAGGGCCTCATAGAGCAAGATGGGTAAAGAAGAGCGTGCTTCCCCTAAATTAAATCTGGGTATTGAGGCGAATAATGCTGTCGCCTTCCTACACGTACGCAGTCTTATGTGTCCCTGTTGTGTTTTTAATTTTGGAGTGAGTTGAGAGACGTGTTTTGCTGCTCGTTCACGATTTTAGGTGTAGAAGGCGATGATCCAGGGTAATTCTCCGTCATCTTTGGGTGATAGTTGCAATGTTGCCGTGTCGAAATGCCTAGACTCAGCTTTAGACCTCAGATTGGATCAAGGCTTGGTGTTGTTGGTTCCGCTTATTAGAGAAATCGCCGGCGGCGATTTATGATTACTTTGCTACAAGCTTCAGGTCATCAAGGCGTATTGTTGTGGTTTGGAAGTGCAGCGTCGACAGAAATAAGGATGTCCAGTACCAAGGAAACTGCGAACCAAGCACTTCGTTGTCTTCTTTTCGAAAATAAAAGGTAGCAACTATGGACGCTTTGCAGCAGCTGTACATGGGCGCCGCCATAACCGACCTTCAGTTTTTGATTTTCTCTTATTCCGTTCGCTTTACTTCGTCATTACCATAGCAGGCCAGGTCAGTGCCCTTTTAGATTCTACGGTGTCCTTCCCTCCATCACTGGTCTTTCTGCAGACTCGTCAATGCCAGTCGGTGATGGCTCGGTATCTCGGTAAAACAAGAGAAGGTCAGCAATGACGGATGTAATTTGGCGCGTGTGTAAAGCGTCTATACTTCGTCTCACCTTATGTTGTACCGCAGAAAAAGCTAGAAGCGCGAGCTCATAGCGTTGGGAGCTGCTCTTAACGCACTAGAGCTTGTGCCGCCGAGATGTGCCCTGAGCAAGGAGCTCGCGCTTGTAGCCTTCCCTGCGGTACATTATAAGGTGGAACAGAGTATAGTTCAGCGGATTTCCGTAGGAAAAATTAAAAAGAAAACTCGTTGGGTGCATGAGTGACGGCTCGCTTTTTATCCGGGTAACCCACGCACGAAGGTAAAAGAACAAACAAGAAAAAAATGGCTTTTCATCCAGAACAATGACCCATCCTAAGAAGGGCAGTGGACAGACGTGCTCTGATTGAGGGTTTGTCACATCATGTCGGCACCACAGCACATCACGGGGTGCTTTAAAGATTGTTGTCTGCCGTACGCAGGGACCCAACTTGACCGTAGGCAACGTGGTTCTCGCAGGCGGTACGTCGGTAGAGGCAAACGACGCAGTAGTGACCTTGACTGTTTCATAATGCCTCATGCGCTCCGCTTGAGAGCGCGACTACTTTCCAGAAAGTGCCATTGTGTTTTGTCATGGCTATGGTTGCGTGTATGTTTCTACAGCCGGAAGTTAGTCAGTCCCAATGGGCGTCTGCTGTCTTACCTGTAGATGAGAAATTTTGCCAGTGCAGCATAACCACTAACCTGTTGTCTTTCACGTGCACCACGGAGTAGTTACCGTATTTTACGGACTGCAGTTCGCGAACTATACATGTTTAAAAGTTGAAAATTTAACTGATGCGGACTATCTACAGGTGAGAACTGTACAATGATTTGTTTTTTCTAGATCGTTCACCGTGACAAGTTGTGAAGGATTTTATTAGTAACGGTCTATATTAAGGTTGGTTTATGTACGATAAAGCTTCTTGCGAGCTAATACACTGGGCATTTG
Organism: Ixodes scapularis; assembly: GCF_016920785.2. Lineage (NCBI taxonomy): Eukaryota > Metazoa > Arthropoda > Arachnida > Ixodida > Ixodidae > Ixodes > Ixodes scapularis. The sequence goes on from NW_024609882.1 coordinate 58,308,073, forward strand.
TCAAGGTGTGCTGTCTATGATACATCGGAACGAGAAAACAGCGCAAACAAAACGACCTCGGCCAATGGGAACCTGGTGTGTGGTGACGTGGGTGTGGTGGATTGTTCGGGTTTTTTCGCGGCCTTCATGTACTTTTTTTCTTATTAAATTTTAGTTGTAAGTCTGCGCCTTGTCTGTGTGAATACTATTCTACTGGTCAGTCCGCTTCTTTGCACTGTTTTCTCGTTCCGATGCATCACCAACTCGCCCAGATTCCTACGCTTCTACGTGTATGATACTTTTTACGTTCGCACTAGGCACTAAATGCGGACTATGCACGGAGTGCGGATTATGTACCGGGGGCGGACTATCTGAGCCAATACTTTTGTTTTGATCCCGAATTAGCCACCGCGGACAATGCACCGGGTGTGAACTATAGTCCGTAAAATACGGTAAACACGACCGCACGCCGGTACATTACTGAGCTCACTTTTAAGCTGAAACAAGAAGCTCCGGCTTCAGCGCAAGCTCGCTAGCTTCTGCAGTGCTTTGGTTACGCATTCCTGCGCGTTCACACTTCTGTTAACAAGGGCAGAAAGCTCGGGCCGACGCCGGAGCTTTTAGTTTTAGCTTAAGGCTGAACGGAGTAAAGCCGGTACTAGTGCCACTAAATAAGCTATAGCTTCAGGGTAACAACACTTGGCCATATTGTACGTGGCTTGAAATCACGGTTGGCATCTGTCTGAAGCTTTATCTGATATCACAGGAAACTCATTTCCGCCCTCCACAAATGTTTAGACAGTTCGCGACAAAGGAAATCAATATTACATAAGCTTCCTAACACCGAATATAATGCTGAGGAAGTCGCACTTATGAATCATGCCGATCGACAGTTGTGTCTGCTCTGCACAAGCACCAAAAAAGCGGCGCCCACAACAGTGTCGGGGAACGGAATGCGAATGCTCTAGGCGCAGCTCATTTAGTGGCTCTAGCCGGTACGATGCTCGTCCAGGTCGAAACGGGGTGGGGTGGGGATGGAACCCAGGATCCCTGGGTTCTGCAGTCCGAGTTTCCGTTTTAGGTCCTCCTAGTTAGTGTACGCTAACGCACTCGGCCACCGACGTTTCCGACCACCTTGGTCTGTTTGTGTTTGTCTTAAAAAGAGTGTCAAGTGCGCCAATACGCCATTCCTCGTGCAACCCTTGGAGGTAAATGGCGGCGCAGCACTAAAACGAGCGCCTCTTGGGAGCGAATCGTGACGAAGAACACGCTCGTTTCACTTGTCTATACTTCATTTCAGCTCACGTCAAGACGATGCCGATGCTACATGTGAGAGCTCCACGCTTTCATCCTCTCTGCAAAGCACGCGCGCTCGTGCCGTGTAAGCGTTTGCTAGGGGTCACATTCTCGCGCTCGGAGCATCGGCTCTGTTTGGGCTTCAGCTGAGACGAAGTTTGCGCAACAATAGATTTGGTTATCTTGTAATTTCCGGGTACAACTGCACTCTTATTCACCCAAAGAACCACAGTGAAAAAAGTCCGTTTTCCCACGGAGCATTACTAGTTTAACCCCTATGTGGCGGACTAAAACATATGCAAGTGATTGTTAGATTAGCTATATATATAATGATGTAAGGGCTCGAAAAAGCATTAATTTTGGAAAAAGCGGTATTTTCTCGTTTTTCTCCATCACATCAAAAGTTGGCAAAAGCATAAGAACGGGACCCAATTGATTTCAAACATGAACTAGCCTTAAAACTTTGGTTGGGTATAGTTGGTTTCTATCAATTAAAACATTAAAAAGCTAACTGAAACACGGACGAAATAAGGAACACGTACGAAAGAGACGGCACTACTTAAAACTGATTTAATAAGGAAGCATTCACCAAGCCAGTCGATCGTTCACCATACCGATAACAAGTCACAAGCCGATAATGTATCAGCCGTCTCATATGAAGCCATCTAAAAAGTCATTTTTTAATTTAGTAAAAAATAGACCTAAAGTTCACACACTTTTCGCACGCGTTCTTGACAAAGAAAGCTTCAACGATTTCTATCTCCGTATTTTCATTTAATGTTCATACAACCTTCGTCGAATTTATAAGCTGCTTGCAACCGCAACGCTTACAATGCTCCGCAAGATGCCCCCCTTTTCCCAAAAACTATTATGTAGAGTGGGCCTGTGTTACCTCGAACTATCATTAAAACAACGTCCTGTCTTTCCGCTGTAACCACAGTCACAACTGAAAGGAATTTTATGGGCCCTTTATAACACAGGCAGTGAACCTTGTGACATGTTTCTTGCAACACGGGACATGCTTTTTCCTTGACAAGGCCGAACACATCTTATAACGTCTGCAAAAGGCTAACAACACAACTTCTTCTCTGTTCCTGGCAGCTACCTTGTTCTCAAGATGCGCGGCACCTTGTGCATATAAGGTACCACCTGCTCTTGACAGTTTTCGTCGCTCGGACGTCTATAATTTGTAAATTATTAAAACATTTGAAACTATGTAAGACAGATAACCAGCTTTTTTTACGCTGCTTACCCATCTTACCCTATGGATCAAAGATGTTTGACAGTCTGTGCTGGCTGCCCTTTGTGATAGCTGCGTGTAGGCATGTCAAGGCATTCTCTCGTTTGACTAGTTTTTGAGTGTGACTCTCTGAATCAAAGAATATTTTTTTAACGTGGATTGTAGCTCCAGCACACATGTTCCTCTTTGCAAAAAGCTGCAGATTCATGTAGTGTGTACAATTATCCTTATGAAATTCACATTTCAATTTTAGTCCACCTGAGAGGGACGTAGAAAAGCGAACGATTTCTATTACAAAAGAGTGGAAACTAATATCCAAAAATTCCCCTAAAATAACAATGACGTAGTCCCCATATCGGAAAACTTTCAAGACGTTCATCTTGACCAAAGATTCAGAAATGACAAAATTAATGAGTTGAAAATGGGGAACGTTTTTCAGGCATCTGGGGGACTTCTTTGTTATTTTAGGGAATTGTACGGAGATTAGTTTTGACACTGTTGTCACAAAAATCGTTCATTTCTTTACTCTCAAAAGCAGAGCTTAGGGATTCCAGTGCAGGTACGGCCCGATATACACAAGGCGTTGCACAATTCGCAAAAAAGGGAGCTGCCAGGAGCAAAGTAGATGTCATGTTTTCAGTCCGTTGCAAACATTACAAGATCTGTTCGACATTGTCAAGAAAAGAAAAAAAAACAAGTCCTCTGTTACAAAAAAAAAAAAAAACCAACATATTACTAGGTATACTGTATCTGCTACAGAGGTGATCTACGAAATTCCCTTCAGCTGTGGCCATGTTTATATCGGACAGACGGGATGTTGTTTTAACAATAGGGAGCAAGAGCTCAGGCTCGCTGTACGTAGCATTTGAGGGGGAATCTCGCGGAGAATTTTAAACGTTGCGGTTGCGAAGCGCTTTATATTCGACAAAGTTTGTAAAAATAATACATAAACATTGGCTGCCGAAACCAGTATTGTTGATTGTCAATGAATTGCGGTAGCATTCGTCGTGAGACTCACGACGCAGTTCAATGTGATGAATATGACAACGCAAAATCTCACTAAACACTTGATTGTAATAATTGCTTACGACGCAATCATTGACGCCAGTGCGACTACAGCGCGCCACATTAAAATTCAGTGATTGCTTCGTCTGTATGCAATTGTTTATTATTCTGTTTTTGTGTAATCGTTTAATGCTCAAGCTGCTTCCCCACCATCATTGCAGCCTTGTGAGTGAGTCTTGTCCATTATGTGTGTAATCGTTTAATCTACAACCTGTTTCACTACCATCATTGACCACGTACCAACTAGTTCAACGCAAACGAATAATTTCTTCGTAGTTTGGGCGCAAATGTGAGTGTGTGCGTGCTACCGCTCTGTGTATGCGCGGCGCGGGTTTATCTGCATGCGCCGCAGTCATGACTGATTGCTTCGTAGCTTGCGCGCAAGTGTGAACATGTGCGTACTACCGCTCCGTACATTCGCGGCACGGGTTTATCTCCTTGCTAGGATTACATCGAGAGCGACGTCCTAGAGGACGTCCTCAACGACGATGCCTAGGACGACCTCTAGGGCGATCTCAAGAACGACGTGTAGGTTGACGTCGAGAACGAACTTTAGGACGACCTATAGGCCGACCTCTATGACAATTTCTAGGACGACGTCTATGACGACGATGAAGACGACGTCTTGGAAAATGACGTCAAGGACGACGTCTAGGACGACCTCTGCAACGGCATCCCGGGCGTCCTCAAGGACGATCTCTAGGGCGACATCTCAAGAACGACGTGTAGGCCGACGTCCTAAAGGGCGACCTCAAAGACGACGTCTGGAATGACCTCTCGGACAACCTCAAGGACGACCTCTAGGACGGCGTTTGCATACGCGCGGCGCCTGCGTATGCGGAGTGATCTGCGTATGCCTAGGCGGCGCGCCTCATCGCTGTCTCCGCAAACGCGAGGTGCATACGCGCGCCGCGCCTACGCATTGCGTACTCGAAGACAGATACCGTGTCGCGAAAAATGGGTGAATTAGCTAAAGAATGGTTTCGCATTAAAAAAATTGGAGGCATAAACCGTTGAAGGTTTCTTCATATGAAACGGGGTGAGGACTGTGTGAGCATGCCGTCTATATTTCTGCCGAATACGGAAATGTTTTTTTCGATTTCTTCATATAAGATTGTAAAGATGTTATCGCTTTATGGCTCGTTATCGGTGTGGTGAACGACAGACTGTCTGGGTAAATGCTTCTTCAATAAAATATGTAAGTAGCGCCTGTCCTTGTTGTACGTGTTTCTTATTTCTTCCGTGTTTCAGTTCGCGCTATTTACGACCCTATTAAGCAGATTCCACGAAAAAACATATAGCGCGCCATTTCATCGACAGTTTGGCTGGAGGATTAAACACACTTTACCACATTGTATTCATTAGTTCATTAAGAAAAAGACACGGCGAAGTGACGAAGCGAGAGAAAAATTCGGGGGAAACACAAGGGGTGTGGTTGTCTGCTGCCTCTATCGATTATCAAAATGTCTTCATTGCCCATATAGCACACATCAAATGAGCACTGTTCGGCTGTTCAGCATGAATCGTGAATAAGTAGGGCTATAATTTTAAAAAAATATACCAAAATAAAGTTTCGGAAACTTTGAAACGGTGGAGTGATAACTTAGAGCTGTTTGATATTGGTTCGTGTAATGTGTAGTGTTGCCAAGAAAACCTTGGTCAACGAAGGCCATGGGACTATTATAACACACAACTGAATCTCCGCTACTGCGAGTATACATGTATACATACTTTTGTGTAATATAACATCATAATTGACCAACGGTAGGTGCGATTTATCTAATACCGTAATCCCAATACGGAATTTAGTATGACGAATGTAGTATATTGCTATTGCCAGATACTTATTAAAATATTTGTTAAATTGACAAAGTGCGCATCGACATTAAAACGATATTATAAGATAATAGGACTAATGCAAAAACTGCCGATACACACTTGCCGTTTTTATCTTCGTTCGTATCTTTCAAATGATTGCTGGATTACTTCTGCTGAGATACATTTTCAAATTTCTCCAAAATTTCGGGAATTTTTTTTTTTATATTGGGCCTAAAATGTTTTGAAAATTTGGCATACCTGGTTACTGTATATGTTCTTTTTTGTGAAGATGCACAAGTATCGAATGTCAAAAGCATTGTTTCTTGCCCTGAAAACAAAATCTTGTAAGAACTAGTTCGCACGTATGAGCTATGCGCAAACCTTGCTTTCTTCTTTATGCGACAACGGCTATGTGCGCGACCAGAAGCGTCGCTGCGGTCAGCTTTCCACGATTGGCCAAACCATGGGCATATGTGCATTGTCAGATTGTCAACTTTGACGGTGTTAGTTTCGGACTGCGATGGCTCCTAGCTTCCACTGTGCTTTTTAAACACACCAACGAACTCGTCGTCGCACCTGACGGCAAGTAGCCAGGATAACAACCGGTGACGTCACGGCGAGGCGAATCCCAGTCGTGACGTCACGGATGGAAACAATAAGAGGGCGCCACCGAAACATCTCGGCGCTAATACTCCGTTCACCATTAAGCTGAGACTAGAAGCTCTGCGCGAGCTTTCTGCCCTTGCTAACACAACTGTGAAAGCGCAGGCATGCGCAACCAAAGCACTGCGGAAGCCAGCGAGCTCGCGCTGAAGGCGGAGCTAGAAACAACAGACACCTAGAAGCCCCCACCGGACCTGCGCAGCGAAAAACTTCAATATATACCTTAAAGGGTTGGTACACTGGTAGACTCTCCGTGCTCGTGAAGTAGCTCGAGTCATTGCAAGGCTGCCAAAGGTACTTTCGCATACATGGTGCAGGTGCTTGAGGTTTTGTCGGTGTCCGTTGTTTATGTTCGTCGCTCTAGTGGGACCAGGGCATTAGAAACATAAGGCGTGAAATTTATCAAGGGGCTTTATAGTTAACGTCGGGTCGCTAGCTTATTGTCAGCCTCGCACAGTGCAAGCTTTGTGCCGTTTTCTCTTTGTTTATGTATAGCATGCGGGAAATAGAGGCTGTGAAGGACATGGAGACTGTTTTGAGACTGGGCGGGATGTTCTTATTCTTTATATAAATTAATTGCTGAAATAAAGATTATTTTCCGTGTTTTTCAGATTTCTTTAATGTATCCCCTTGTTTACTCTCTCACTAGTTTTCCCATGTTCGTCTAGTGTTGCCAGCGTCACCAAAACACTTACGAAATAAGTTATTACGCATGATCAGATAAAAAGAACGCGTTACCGACCTACGTAACCTCAAGATAAAAGGAACGCGTTGGAGTTGTTGTCACCGATAAAAGAGTAACGACAGTTACTTTTGCGTTACTTCTTATTTATGAATTTAGATGTTTTACTGTTTTCACGTTACCACTTTGTTTAAGCGCTATATTTCGAGGAACATTGTGTCCATTCGGAAACGTAACATAATTACCTGATCGTTTTCTTGCGGTTATTATTTTGAAGGTATCTAGGATGAGTGCAAAAATGCTTATAACCTTGAGAAAAGATACACAAAGAAAAATTTAAGGGTATAATTTTTTAAGTCTATGGAAGAGGACGTAACAAGTAACTTAACTAGTTTACCCATTACTCAACATAGTGACGTAAGTACGTTATTCGTTACAGTTTTGTCCAATGTAACGAGTACGTTACCCCGTTATGGAAAAAGGGGAACGCGATGCAGGTAACGCACAGTACCTTTTAACGCACTGCCGGTAAAACTGTATTACGGCCTCTATCACAACCTTGATACACTAGAGATATCTGCTTCGTCAGAAAAGGGGGAAGCTGACATTCGTATCTGCTGCCTTGACGCTTAAGGTACGTTTATACTCTGACGTAACGTCGACGGGCGTGGCGTAGCGCAGCGCGCAAAGATACTGATTGGTCACAGATATCGAGTTTCTGGTTGCCGGCCAATGAAAGGAGCGCGTTCTGCACTACGCTGCGTTCACTGCACTTAACGTCGGAGTATAAACAGCCCTTTATGATGACTGCAGTCGGAAGATACGCTGGATGAATGAATAAACGCGTGCAATTGAACCCTTCTAATAATCCAAAGGCTCGAGCCTTGTTTACCTATAGTTATTTTTTTTTAAATTGTTTTCACTTGGTTGACAGCATCTCCTTTGTTTGCTGGAAGCTGCGACTACACAGTTGGGAAATTGCGCTGCGCTGATGTCGTGCCGTGTTTATCTTATCTCTTACCCACACCACATGCGGGTCGATGCCGTCGCCACGGCCCACGGGATGGATTGCGTGCACGAGCCAGACCCACCACTTTGTGTACGATACTACAAATGTCGTCTACTCAGCCATCTGGGGCACGTGCGGCAGATCCGTGCCATTTAAAATGAAATATTGCGTTTCGTAGAGATGACTGCACAGATCCATTACGCGAGGCGAAATAGCAAAGCCGAGCGAGTGGTACCTTTCTACTAAAAAAGAAAGGACGCGCAAACATAGGAGGGATGGTTCGAATGTTGACAGTGACGGCTTAAAACGGGCCCCCGGGGTGCAAGGGCCAGCCCTGTCGTGACATCTGCCTGACGAGCTCCGACTCAACAATACGACCGCGTGCGCACCTTTCCGTGGAACTGGCTGAGCCGAACGCCGCGGTCTACGGTGGTCGATACTCCGTTTCACCTTAAGTCTGACTGCAGTCGTACCTACGATTCGACCGAAGTAAAATGAAGCAGCGCCGTCGTCACGGGTTTCGTTGTCTTTCTGAGTTTGTTGTCAGTGTCTAAGCGAGTCGCACGAGCAAAAATCATGAGCCATTCCAGTCCGTGAAGGTGGATAACTAGCGAAGCTGTTTAGTACACTAAACAGACGTGACAAAATATTGAACAAAGGTACAAACACACTTATTGTCTTGATCGGTGTCTTCGTGTCGAAAGGTATGCACACACATGTTGAGGACTATCGCCGCCCGGAGGAGCCGGAGGAAACTAGACACGCGCAACGGGACCGCCGTCAGGCGGAAAGTAGACACGCGCGACTGGACCGCCACCCCGGGGAAGGAAAGGAAACTAGGCACGCAAGCACTTGGAACGACGACAAAGAGAGGGCGGTGCGAGCGTAGACGTGGCCTGAGTTTTTGTTGGCGCACATCAAAAATGCACGGAACCCTAGCCATAAACAGCTTCACTGTAAAAAGCGCCGGATCGCGGCCTGGCTCCACGGGATCGCCGCGTCGGATGCGATCGGACTTAAAATGGGACTGAGTTTAGTCACTGACTCCTTAAGGAAGCCAATGTGAGACGAAAGAAGAACACCATTTATTGCTCCGCAGTCAATCGGACGGCAGTGTTACTTATTAAAAACGCCGAACGACTATCCGCTAGGCAAAGAAGCGCGAACGTAAGAAGCGCCACGCCGCGCCTCTCTTGAGGTGCCAGCAGTGTTGTAGGCGTTACCGAAAAAAAAAAATAACGAAATATTATACGCGTTACCTGCAAACAAAATTAGCGATAACCGTCCTCCATTACGTTAAAATAGAAGGAACGTTGACTTAAAACGAAACAAACACACAAGAGCACGAAGCAGACGACACAGCTTTCGACTTGCAACTACAAACTTATTGGGGCGGCTCGCCGCTCAGAGCTCGACTTGGGGAGGCGATGGGGAAAGGGGGGAGGGGGATGAGGGGAGGCGTAAGAAACACAGGGAGACCGTTGCGGGGTCGAACACAGCGGGCGGTCGGGAGTCTGGTCCACGGTGTGGTCTGGTCCGTGTCGCCTCTCTCGTAGATGACACCTCGCGTCGCTTCGTGCCGTCGGGGGCGCGGCGGAGAGCGGGGGAAGGGGGGGGGGGGGGGGGGGTCATCGGAATTCCTTGTGGAAGGCGCAAGACGAACCAGAGTACCAGAGGGTCAAGCGAGAACAGAAGGCGAGAAGAAGTAAGAACAGAGGGCGACTTTCCGGGGTTGTTTTTGTTTGCGACTGTTTTTCCAAACCTTTAAAGCGGTTATGACACGAAAATTAAACAGTTAGATTATTCTTGAAATGGAATGCTCATAGGCTACTTAGTATATGCACCGAGTTACGCGATTTTTAGAGCTCTGGTGACAGCAATATTCAATTTACAAATTTTTATCATTTTCACCTGACGACCAGGCAACACTGCCCAAGTTAGTCACACCATGCTGTCCGTAAACCGCGTGACCATGAACACTCTCTCATTCTAGGCGCCCCCATGATCGCTCAAGCTCTCCTCGTCTCGGTACGATCAAAACCGCTCACACAACTCGGTAACCCGAAAGCTATTCTCGCTCTCGCCTCCAGCCCGATGACCTTCCGCCCTGCATGCGCCTGCGAGATATTCCCGGCCGACGGTGACCATGGCAAGTTCGTCCGTAACTCGTCGCTGCTGGAGCTGGCCGCCAGTGGGTCGCAGTCAAAATGAACAGCTTCCAACATCTCTTGATAGCAATCACTCTCATCGCTGCTGCGATCAAAGTCGAGCACTTCGACAAGGCGAGCGATGCCGTAGACGTAATCGTCACGGACCGCATGCTCGAAACGTGGAAGGTAAACGAGGAAGCTGAGGCTCGATACGCCAAGAGAGCCAAGTCTGTGAGTGCGTCCAAGGAGACACCGCGCTGGAACCTGCCTACGTAGCCAACCTCCAGTTCCGCCCGGATCTGCCCCTCCGAGGGGCCCGCATATAAATCGATTTATCTACGAAAATATTACACCATTTTCAAAACAAATTTAGCAGGATTATAGGAACATACAATGGATCCTAGCAGTATATTTATCTCATATTTTATTTTTGACGTCTAATAACCCCTTTAAGCTCTAGTGCGCGTGGGCTGGGGGGCTCCCCACCCTCGCAGGAAGCTAATCTCTCTCTCCGAGAGGGAGAGGAAAGGGCTGGAAAGGTTTGTTGTCGCCGACTGGATGCTTACGGATTCTATTACTTCTCTTCCGAATCGAGATCGGTGTCGCCCTATGATTTTTGTTTGAATGAAAGGGGGTGTGCAAGATGAACATTTTTTTTTTTGCGTGGACAACAACCGGATGCACGGAATCCTCGGGCGGGCTCGTGATCTCCCTCGCGTGATCTCCGCTCCGCACGAAAGAGGGGTCGTGTACACTTTCTCTCGCGCGCAGGGGCGGAAGCACTGGGCGTGTTTTTTAGTGCAGAGGGCGGAGGTTCGGGATTCTTGACGCGCTTGCACATTCCACCCAATTTGAATCTGCAGGTGAAGAGAACCCTGGTGTCGAATTTGCGTGCAAGCGCACTCAAACAATGGGATGAGTTGTGCACGTAGGGAATGCATGCAGGGCGAGAGGAGAAAGATCTGGGTGGGGGATTGCGGGGGCGGCTCCCGGACTGCACAATCAACTTGATAAGGTGGGGACAGGACTTTTTACAGGAGGAGGAGAGAAGAGATTTGGCGATGCCGGATTTTACTGTTTTCGAATGATGGCTAGTGAAAACAGTAAAATCTGGCATCGTCAAATCTCTTCTCTCCTCCTCCTGTAAAAAGTCATGTCTCCACCTTATCAAGGAGAGTCTCTCGCGCCAAACGGCTAGGCTTCAGGGGGCAGGCTACCCCGCGGATCTGGTTGCAAACAACATCAAAAGGTTGATCGTGCAGTCCGGGAGCCACCCCCGCAATCCCCCACCCAGATCTTTCTCCTCTCGCCCTGCATGCATTCCCTACGTGCACAACATATCCCATCGTTTGAGTTCGCTGCACGCGGATTCGACACCAGGGTTCTTTTCACCTGCAGATTCAAATTGGGTGGAATGTGCAAGCGCGTCAACAATCCCGAACCTCCGCCCTCCTGCACTAAAAAAAAAGCACGCCCAGTGCTTCCGTCCCTGCGCGCGAGAGAAAGTGTACACGATCCCTCTTTCGTGCGGAACGGAGTACATCGGTCAGACGGGCCGATGTATCAACGACCGTCTTCGTGAACACGCGAGGGAGATCACGAGCCCGCCCGAGGGTTCCGTGCATCCGGTTGTTGTCCAAGCAAAAAAAAAAAAAAAAAAATGTTCATCTTGCACACTTTATTTTACCCAAGCAAAAATCATAGGGGGACACCGATCTCGATTCGGAAGAGAAATAATAGAATCCGCAAGCATCAAGTCGGCGACAACAAACCTTTCCAGCCCTTCCCTTTCCCTCTCGGAGAGAGACATTAGCTTCCTGCGAGGGTGGGGAGCCCCCCAGCCCACGCGCACTAGAGCTTAAAGGTTTGGAAAAACAGTGGCAAACAAAAACAACCCCGGAAAGTCGCCCTCTGTTCTTACTTCTTCTCGCCTTCTGTTCTCGCTTGACCCTCTGGTGCTCTGGTTCGTCTTGCGCCTTCCCAAAGAATTCCGATGACCCCCCCCCCCCCCCCCCCCCCTTCCCTCGCTCTCCGCCGTGCCCCCGACGGCACGAAGAGACGCGAGATGTCATCCACGGGAGAGGCGACACGGACCAGACCACGCCGTGGACCACAATCCCGACCGCCCGCTGTGTTCGCCCCCGCAACGGTCTCCCTGTGTTTCTTACACCTCCCCTCATCCCCCTCCCCCCTTTCCCCGTCGCCTCCCCAAGTCGAGTTCTGAGCGGCGAGCCGCCCCAGTAAATCTGTAGTTGCAAGTCGAAAGCTGTGTCGTCTGTTTCGTCCTCTTGTGTGTTTCTTTCGTTTTAAGTCAATGTAGATCACCAACACGCTCAAGTCTTTAAATAAATAGAAGGAACGTTTCACCGTTACCGATAAAATTTAACGCGCGTTACTTCTGCGTTACTTTCCATTTATGAATTAAAACGTTTTACTCCGTTGATTGGAACAAATGCGAGGACGGAGTTTTTCTTTTTCTAAATTTAGAAGTGTTTACGCATGGAAAAGAGAAGAAGCATTTAAGGGTGCGTGAGATGACTGCGATAGTGTGTATTACGTGGCGCCTAAAACATACAAAAAAAATTAAGTGTCCTTTTTTTTTACATCTGGGAAGTAGGTAACGAGTAACCTAGCCATGTCACATGTTACTCGAAATTTGTCGCGTCGGCGACCCTGAATCACGAAATATAATTTGTTTGTCGGTAGTGTGCATAGTTTTGTAGATACCGCGAATCCAAGTATCGTTCCGGCGGCACGGCGAAACCGAAACTACGGGCTGAAGCAGCTTGGCAACACTGATATTAGTGGCGCGTCGTCGGCATGACCTAGGACTCGTGCCGTGCTCCTGAGCCGACGCACCCACAATGTCGGTTCAGTCGCACGTGGAGTTGCAATATAGAAGGTAAATTGCACATTTTCTTTTTTACCGCTTCTCTTTGTTAATATGCACCAAATGTAGTAAGTTTTAGTTTGTATTTATAAATTTGACGGCCGAAAACCGAGTCAGACTGCTATAAATATGACGCGGTCAGTGCCGGCGCAGCCTGACTGTATTTTGTTCTTGCTCGCCGACCGAGAGAAAAAGAAATAATGGGAGATAGATGGACAGATGTATTCACAAGTGGTCTAAGTTGTTAAAGCTAAGGTGCCTTTATGTGCACGCGACCTGCTGCGGCCGGCCGATCGTGCTGGAGCTGCCGGCGGACGGAACGCGAACAGCGACGGCACCGCATTGTTCTTCAAAGACGCGTGTTTGTGGAGAAACCCACAACAGTCAGCAGCCGCCGATCCCATGTGTAGGTTTCTGATTGCAGGTTGTTCGAGGTCAATGCGGACGCGCCTCTGAAAAAATAAACACAAAAAAAGCACAGCAACGCAGATGCCTCGTCACAGAAGCTGGCGGGCCGCTTAAAGGGGCACTGACACCCCAAAGGTCGTATTTATTTTTATTGTCTAAAACGATGCAAGTTGCAGCCATAGACACGCAAAAAAAACCGCATCGCGAAAAAAAATTTTCCCGCGCGCCCGCGCGCCTTTTTATTTTTGGCGTTTGATTTTCCCGCCTCTGGCCTCCTCGCTTCTTTTGATCGGTGACGTCAAAAATCAGGAAATTTAGAAGCTTTGTAGGCGGCATCTTTATAACATTTAATGACGGCAATCCTAAAACATGTTTTTTAAAGCAATTGCGAACGCACTACGGCCCTTCTTTTTGAAATACCAAAAATCGGGAGTTCGTTGTGGTGCCGTCTCCTGGATTTGTATCCTTCAACGGAAAACAGGCGACACCGCTCAAAACCGGTCCGCCGCAACGCCGGCGCTAGCCGGCGCTCGCTCCTTTCCTCCTCGCTTTGGGTCGCCATGGCAACAGCAGGGAGTGGTGACAGGAAAGGGGACTCTCAGGTCTCCGCAATTTTTGACGTCAAGGCACCGGCGCCGATCGCGCGGGAACTTCGAATTCGGCATTTGGAAATTGTTTTTTTACTTCACGAATACTGAATTCCCAAATTTCAAATTTTGAGGGTAATGTCCCGGCATCGTTTTCGACCGTTTCGGATAATAATAAAAAATATGATTTTGATGTGTCAGTGCCCCTTTAACTTCAAAGCGGTCTGGCCTCACAAATAAAACTGAAAGCTTAAGAAGCACAGCAATCAGATGCATAGTCACGGAAGCCGTGGAGCCGGCGGGCGCACCGCGCATGCGCAGTGGGAGAGAACGATGTCACCGACAGAGCACCGTCTGAAAAAGAAAGACATGGCGTGCTGTTTGTAAGAATGCGCAGGGTGTAAACATTCATTCGCATTCCTACACGTCATCAGTCTTACGTGCCTCTGGCATTTTTTTCCTTATATATTTTACTATAATATATAGCTTTAAACCTTAAACTTGATAAACTTTGTTCTATTTTAAAATTGTGGGCCCCATATCAGAAAGATAGTGTATGTGATATTTTTCTATCGCTTTATTACTTACTTTTATTTGGAAAAAAAATTTCTTTAAACTTTTTTTTTCAAACCGAGAGCAATGCACTCGAAAGTAAATTGCCTAGGTACATGCCACCTTATGTTATTACCGTGAAAGCTTATTGCGATTTTCGTAGTGTGCGAATGTAACATGAACAAAAATGCTTAAATCACAAGAAAAATGAGAAATTTTGGTATGGTGCAACAACACTGTATAGGAACTCAAGCAACAAAACCTGACGGGCGGCGGGTTGTACGTATATAACATTAGGACCTGATAAACAGCGGTTCCCGCTCGAAACGTCATCCAATAAATGCGCTTTAAATTTACCTCCTTTTCACGATATATATATATATACAACGGGCATGTTGGCGGGAGGCCGAAGGCGTATATAACTGAAAAGAAAAAAAACCTTGGTGAAAACAGCAACAACAGATGATTTATTCTTCGACGTTTCGGCCGGAGTACGGCCTTCGTCAGGAAGAACTTACAGATGAACGCGGGCCAAGTTTCAAAAATGGCGGGAGGACGGTGGGAGTTTCCAAAGCGTAGGAAGAGTTCCCAGATGGGCAAACGTTTATACACGAACTCATCTCTGTTACGTCACGGCGCGGTGGTGGCGCGTCGGTCGCACTTCCGGTCTGGAGCTGTGGGCAGAAGTCCCCATGCCGGACGTGTATTCCTGCGTTGTTTTGAAAGAAACGAGACGAAAACCTACCTTCTCGTCAAAACTCTGCGACTGGGGCCGTACCAAAAGTGTCGAGAAAGGTTTGAAGGTCAGTTTTCACGTGCTCGGTTCGTCCGAGAATATGGATATGTGCCGTGAAAAGGGAAAAGCAGACGCCGTCGGACAACGATTGCTTGGGCGGGAAGCACTTTGGGTTGAATTCACGGATACTTGTGGTCATCCGATTTATTTGTTTTGTTCCAACATGAACGCCAGAAAACCGTCAAGTTGTGCGGACCACCTGCGGACTACGTTCAGTGCGCCTTCAATTTCAAACGGCCGCCTGATCGTTCAAACTGTCGTCTGCTCTTTCAAACGTTTCTGCTTGTCGTCTGCTCTCTTAGACGACGCCGGCCCGTAGGCCTAATGTTGGCCTGGTACTTGCGATAAGGAGTAAGTACACGCCTCAAAGTACTTAAATTTGAAAGTTGGTAAGCAGGCTCGATGTAAGCAGTAGATACAAGGAGATGTTGATCATTGTTACCAGTGACCATCACCGACTTGTTAGGCCTGATTGGCATGGTCCGATTCTGCTTTAGATTTTCAATATCGACGTCGACCATCTCAGCTACGGTTCACGCTTTTGCAGCCCGAGCGACGTTGCGACTGAAAATTGCGAGCGAAATCTCATCATGCGAATCAGGCTTTAGCGTACATTCTGCGGCGTCCACGCAAAATGAATCGCCGTATGTTACATTATTGACGCGGAATTTTGCGGTGTAACGAGCCTTGTTAATTTCGCTGAGGCCGCTGAAGTAGTCAGACATTGCCAGGAAGACGTAGAATCAGCAATTCGAACGCGAAAAAGGGCAGGGGGACTCACACAAACGCCGATAACATCGCATTTCAATGGTTTGTTTATGGGCGACGGCGAGATTCTTGCCCACACCCCCATCGCGCATGCGCGGCGCCGGTGGCGCCCGCTAGGGGCGCTCCGGTTTGTTTCTAATAAGACCTTTTCACCCTCCGCCGCATGGGGGCTGCCATCTTGGAATCACGTGATGCGGCCGCCATTAGGTTGCTTCAACTTGGTTGCTCCGCTCTCCCGTCCGCGCCTTGGCGGATGCGTTGAATTCGTGTTTTTCGTCGCGTTTCGCCGCGTCTCTTGCCTTACTCTGTAAAGTGTCGTCAGATACTTATACTTACCATGCAATTCCATTACATGATTATGCGCGCATCTTCTGTAGTTAATTTCGTGTTACGTTTTGAATATTTTTTTTTACCGTCGGCGTGCGGGATACAGGAATCAGCGTTAGCACTTGCGCACATTGAATACATATATGACTTGAAGAGAGACTCGAGGGTTCAAATACCAATATCTTATGAGAACTGAGGTTTGGTTACTAATAAGGGCGGAACATTTGCAATAGGAAGCCCAATGTTATTATATATATGAGTGCGCATTGGTGTCAAGGAAGGAAACAAAAACACCCAGCGTAATTAGCCACGTGTTTTTCTCGAAAGCATGGTGTTTTGTAGTTACAATTCGAAAACAGTTTCTTTTGATTACACTAGAGAACTTGTGGACAAGACGCGGGAATAAACGTTTAGTTTGAATTACTTTTTATGCTAGAAATACCGGTACCTTAACATTAGGCAACTTGTTTCTTCGCAATATCACACCTATATATGTTTTACGTTCTTAATCACGTGTGCGATATAAGCATTCGCTTTATCGGTTTATTTATGAATTCCACGGAATTGTATATCGTGCTTGTTTCCATGTCCATAGTCTTTAAATTGCTTAAGTCATTTTTTTAATATAACCATGCAGATTCAATTAATTTATTTCAGCACAAATATTTGGACTCCCCGCGTAAGAAACTGTCACGGACAGCTTGATAGTGCCTATGATTCACAATATGTAACGCCGAAAAGAATCCTTCAGCATGAAAATCACCCGAGTGCAGCCGGTTGTCGACTTCGAATAGGGAGTTACTTTCAGTAGATGGCGACGTCAAAATGTGCAAAGCGCATCGTTTGGAATCAGTGAACAGCTTTCGTTCATTGGGTGGCGCCTGGCGTTCGACTTCAGCCAAACTTATCGGAGATCATTTCTTTTGCGCTCTTAAATTTCGATCGGCAAATATTACGGAAGATGAATATTAGACTTTATTTGAAGTCTGGCATTCACTTACCTCACCATTCTCATACCTTGAGAACGTCGTAAGCAAATATCCATATAACAAAAAGTTTATTTTATAAGGCCAATATTTTGAAATGCTGTTAATGAGTACTTTAGTTAAAGAAATTTTCTAGTCAGCCTACGCTTGTGTATCAAAATATTTCTCGAGCGCTTAATTTCCTTAAATAAAACCGGTCGAGACAATATCACTTTTTATATTATCTACGTGATTATATGAAACTTTTGTAGTCATTATAAAAGACGTTTCCAGTCTCGCAGTTAAAAAAGGTTGGTGTACGGAAACCAAATATCGAACAGTAAACTTGTCAGTTCATCTGTTCTTGGTGATTCAGCAGATTGTTAATCATGTTGTCGACCTGCTTTTTCACTAAGCACTCATGCAATATAGTCTGTTGGAATATAAGGTTAGCAGTAGCAGCTCTGACTTGGAGCGCGAGCTATATATATCTACCTTCCGTACCACTCGGTGCACGCACAGCCAAAGCACGGCGGAAGGCAACGAGCGCACGCTGCAGGCGGAGCTTGTCCTACTCTTTATTTATTTTTTTTCTTCTGGAAATTAGTGCCCGCGGGTACGGCCGTGGACAATGGTACTTTTCCCTGTGCATCAGCGCAGTTGTTTCACCGCCGAACCTGGCCAAAATTAACGATGGACGGAATCAGACGCATATAGTGTTCGTAAAAAAAGATCGCAATTTAGGCTCCAAACCACTTCGTGGTTTGCCAAGTGGCTCAGTACCATTGTTTCATTCGCTGTGTGCTACAAGAAAAAAATTTATATCGCAAAATAATCGAAAGTGGCATGAAACAGCATCACAATCGCGTGCACGTTGAAACCGAAACCGACCAAATTGAAGCAACCTAATGGATGGATGGATGGATGGATGGATCTGGCTAAACCCTGTGAATCGGGCGGTGGCTTGCGCCACCTAGCCAACATTATAAATCTAATTATATGTTTTGAATTCCAAGATGGCGGCGAGTGCGCCAGCGCCCTCTACCCGCCGGTCAAGCAACTACTGAAATGAAAAGGTCTCTACGGTCGGGTCCAAATTTCGGCAAGGTGACGGTTGGAGCTTTCGTGAAAGGGAAGCGTAGGGCAGTTCGTATCCGGGTGAAGAAGCTTGACCGTCGAAGCCAAGTTTCAAGGACGGTGGGATGACGGTTGTAGCTTCTTGAGAGGGGACGCAGGTTGACTTTGTGTCCGGGCGGGCAGAGGTGACCTGGAAGATAGCGCACAATAGACGAAAGACACACGCGCAAACTAAAGTGCTGTCTCAAAAAAAAAAAGAAAGAAAGAAAACAAGAAAACAAAAACAAAAAAACGGCACGGTCATTTGTGTTGTTTTGTGGGGCATGCATCAGTTAGACCTGGAAGGGATCAATATTAAACCTAGAAATAAAAAGAAAGAAAATGAATATCCAAACCTGGAAATAAAAGAGAAGTTGATGGTGCAGTGCCGGCCACAAACACAGTACCACTGCTGACAATAAGGTCTGGGACCTGAAAATGGTCCCCTAATCGCTGCTGCTATTCGTCTGATATATATATATATATATATATATATATATATATATTTATTTATTTATTTATTTCTGCACACATATGTTTAAAGTGATTTGAATTTAGTGGGTTTATTTGGGCTCATAGAGTTTATTTATTGTGAGATAGTGTCCAATCGCGCTTGGGAAATATCGCAGACGTTTGGGAGTACACATTCAATTTAAAATTAGGTGCATGAGATGGCCCTGATCCTCCTAGTGTCAGCAGGATTAAGTACAAATTTGTTTCCTCTTGTATGTACTCTATGTCCCATTTACCTAGAATTCGAATGACGCATGCCGTGTAAAAAAGAAGTGGAACCTCCAGCTGAGTTTATCGCATCGTGTTAACTAAGTGCAGTTAGAGTACGCCTCAGTTGCTTGTTATGAATTTAAAAAGTGTTCGTTAAAAAGTATTATCTTCCACGTGAAAAATGATTTACATCTTTAAACATTCCGACATACTGTTTTAATAAAAATCTACCTTTGAGGACTCGCTAGCTTACTTAATTAACCTGCATCGGCATA
Organism: Ixodes scapularis; assembly: GCF_016920785.2. NCBI lineage: Eukaryota > Metazoa > Arthropoda > Arachnida > Ixodida > Ixodidae > Ixodes > Ixodes scapularis. Next base: position 58,327,382 of record NW_024609882.1, read on the forward strand.
AAAAAAAAAAAATCAAGCTTGTTTTTTTTTTTTAGCTTTGTCGATTTTTCCACGTGCCTACCGATCGGCTCAGAATAATCTGCCATCCCAGAAAAGTTCTCATGGAGCTGTCTATATGGCTGTGCGGGCAGAAGTTTCGCCGCTAACGTCCCTGGATAATTTTTCGTTTTTACAGGTAGCGACAACTTTCCTTCTTTCCATCTACGATTCCTCTTTCCCTAAAAAATTTTCTCCTCTCCCTCTCTAGCGCCGCCATTCGCTTCCTAACGTCAGACGGGAGGGCGGTTCCGCTGTGTTGTTATGTGGTTAGCAGTAGCGTAGTCTTCCTTGTTTTGGTAATTTCCAGCGCGTGAAATTAATTTGGATATCATCGGGTTACTTACGTGAATCGAAGGTAAGCTGTTATTTCCGCAAAAGCACATATATATATCAATATTTTGCCGTAGTCCCTATCATACCGCAGCGAGAGCTTTCGCGAGCATTGCTCTCGGCGATGCTAGATATGTGCGCGCCTGCGTTACAATAAACTATTTATATTTGTAATAAAGACAAATACCTTGTGGAGATTTCATTCCGTCGTCTATAGAGCCGCATGGTTAAGCTATTGTGAGAACTCTATTTTGTTTGCAACCTCTCTCCCTCGTGGCGAGCGTTGGTAATGCTACGCAAACGTGTGCACGGTGTAGACGCAAACGCGTCTGGAACTCATTATTTTGGGGTGTATCTACATGACTTCAACAGGCATTTTGTTATAAATACTAGTAGCAGTGTTTGGATGGAAAACAAACGTCGTGCAAAGTAGTGACCTTGGCGAGTTTGGACGTGCGAGATCGGTGCGAGATCCAAACAATATTTCGGGTGAAGTTACACCATCGCACGTGTTATCCCTACATGCGATAACGGGCAATCTCGTCCTCGAACCTCTACTACGGAGCCGTGTTTGGTCTCAAATAACTCTGTGAAGGATTCTAGCTGGCAACTTTCGCTGTTTTTGATTGCTGGATAGCTATTCCTTCAGTGTGCAGTGAAGAAATGTTGCATACAACTTCTATTATTTTGCCACATTAAACGGTGAATCCAAGACAAATTTTATTACATCGCGTTCAAGGAATTCGTTATGAACGTGTTTAATGTCTCTGTCTACTTTTTTCTGCCTAGCTTCCACTGTAACATCCACGTAGATATTTTTTTAGACAAAACCTCCGAGACTGGGGGGAAGGAAGGACAACACAACACGAAGCACATGCATTGTGCAGACATTTTTGTTTATTTCAGCTCTTGTCGTGCGATTATATATACTGTATATCTCAAAAGACAAGTACTGAAACTCATGAGCAGTGCAGTAAAATATAAATAATGTAATTGGGTTCACGCAAATGCAAAGCACATAAATAGTAAATATGGGAAGAGCCCAACTTTGTTGCAATTTAATTGAACTGCCAGATGTTATGATATGTATGCAGTTTGTGTATTCATGGTAGTGAAGATATGAAGAAAGTGTCTTGGATAAGACAACGCAGATTTTTTTGATTTTTTTTATTCAAGATCTTTTTAGGAAGCAATCAATGTTGCAGTCGAACAAGTCACCCCACAGGAGATTAGGAGAATATGCTTAAAATAAAGGATAACACAAAAAGAAACAGCTACTAGGGTAGGCTAGAAGGGGAGGTGTGCTCATTGCCTACTTCGCTCCATTTTAGTGATCCAGGAAGTGTGAAGAAGAGCACCCACAGCATCACTTCCAGCTTACTATGCCAAAGCAGAAAATGAGCACACCATACCCCTCCAACCCACTCTACCAGCACTCTTACAATAGAGAAGACGCCATGAATGCTTTTCTTGCATGCGATCAAGTCCTCGTCTTTCTCTTCACATAAGTGTGTCCTCCCTTTCTCCTATTAGCACTTCAAAGAGATAAAGATGTCCATGGTGGTTGTGTTTCCAATTTTTTGAGTGCCGAGATACTGCATTTCTGGTGTTTATCGAAAAACCAACGACCGTGTCACTGCCAAACAGGGACGGAAACGCTAAATAAAAATTCTCCGAGCGTTGAAACTGAAAACTCCTCCGAAATCAACGACGTCTCGCGAGTGCAACGGCCACTGACGCATTCAGCACGAACCCCAGCAGCCATTGCCGATGATAACAAAAGTGCCAATCCAACCGGCGATGACCACCAACCGACCTGAATGGCGATGATGATGAGAAGTTTCAGTGACAGAGAAGTGGCTTTTGCAGCGATTGTGAGGCGAGCCGACAGGGAGACAACACCAGAAAGATGGTTGGCCCTGGTGATCGAGCGAAATAAAGGACCACATGGACGGATGCCCAATGGTTGGTGGCCAAAAATAACAATCAAGTATAATCGGAAGCATAACCAGAATGTAACGTCGACAACGATGAAAAACAAGCGTACCCAGTGCAAAAATTAGCAACAGCCTACTCAATCGGGCAGTGGTCAGGTGGCCGAAGAAAGAGAATGGCCGTTGCCAGCGACCATAACAAACAGCCAACTGTACACCAATATAAAGAATCTGCTGGCCAGTAACATTGAGCTGGCCCTTAATCACCAAACTGACCGAAAGAGAACAAGAAAGGTAGACGGTCAGGAAGTAAACTATCAGGTCATCGGGATTGAGTTGGAAAAGAAGGTGAATGTTCTAGCAGAGCTGAATGATTTGATCTGCGCTTGCCAGCTGACATATGAGGAGGTGACAAAAGGAAGTTGAACTGGAAGGAGGCCATTAAAATAAAGATAAAGGAGCTTAGTCAACAGCTGCAAATTATCACCAGTCAAACAGAACAAGGCATGGAAACAGTCGGAGAATGACGTCGTCTAACACTGTCTACATCGTTGTGCAGATCCTGGCTTCCCTGACTATCTCGTGGACAGGACCATCGTCATACCCTCGAGCCTTCACCGCACCATCGGCGATAACGCAAGGGGCGTTTTTTAACCTGACACGCTCTGGCGGCGGCACTTTCAATGTTTCCGCCGAGTGGCCGCAGCTAGTCCTGGTGCCGTTCGCGCAAGCCGCCGCATCGACATCATCAATCATGGACGGTTTTCCTACAAGACCGGGAAGCACCTACAGTTCCGTCAGTGGGCATGGAAACAGTCGGAGAATGACGTCGTCTAACCTTGTCTACATCATTGTGCAGGTTGGTTCTATTCCGTCATTACATGCTAAGAAAACCAACAATGTCTTTTATTTTTCGTTTCCATGCCCCAGTGTTTGTTCTGAACTGCTTGTAGAGTGTATTGGCGTTTTAAAACTGCTACTAATTCTTTCTGGCGATGTAGAGACTAACCCCGGCCCTATGACAGAATCCCAAGCCAAGCAGTTCGCAGAAATGTTTAAGATGATGCAAGATTTGAATGACCGTTCTTTGAGGGCGGAGCAAGGGCAGAAAAGTTTAATTAATACTGTAAAAGAGATAAAAGAAAACCAGCACGTCATTGAAGCAAAAATTAACGCTGTTGGAACTAGACTTTCTCTTGTTGAAACAAAAGTATCCGCACTTGAGCTTGCCAACAATGAAATTCGCGCGAAGCAGTGTCTTGCTGAAAGCACTAACTTCGCCAATCGGCTTGATGATCTGGAAGATCGGTCGCGCCGAAATAATTTAGTTATCTACGGAATTCCAGACGTTCAATCAGAAACTTGGGCTGAAAGTGAAAAAAAAGTGCTTGACATTGTCTCCCATATCCTTGATACTCAGGCTCCTCCCGACTGCATTGAACGCGCGCACCGAATTGGGCCCTTCGTCGCTAATAAATGTCGGCCAGTAATAGTAAAGTTTTCTTCATTTAAAGACAAGGATAAAATATTTTTCTCACGGTTCAAACTAAAAGGAAGCGCCACGTACCTGAGTGAAGACTTTTCACCAGCAACGCGTCTTGCCAGAAGGAAACTAATCGAATTTGGGAAAACAAAAAAATGCGTATTTCAGTTGCGGTATAATAAACTATTTATTAACAGGCAGTGCTACATGTATAACTCTTCAAATGATACTATCTTCGAGCTGAGTAATGGCGCTAAGGCGCGTGCGGCAGAAGATACAGCGCCAGTCTCTTCTAACAATTCGCGGGCATCTACATCATCATAGCAGGTCGTGAGGGGGGATGGTTCATGCCACGGTGCAAAACAGGTGTCCGTAGTTTTTACTAATATAAGAAGTGTCATACGTCACCGAGATAATCTGTGCTCTGTCATTGATTCCTGCTGCGCTGACATCGTGATTTTAACTGAGACTTGGCTTTCCTCCAGGGTAAAGAATTCTGAAATATTTTGTTGCGAAAAGCGCTTCAACATTTATCGTTGTGATAGGGGTGATAGAACTGGAGGAGGTGTATTAATCGCAGTTGCCGCTCACATTGAATCGTTTTGTTTACGCTTGACTAGCGATTTAGAAATCTTGTTCATTTGCTTGTGTTTGAATCATCAAAAACTTGTGTTAGGTGTATGTTACCGAGCACCTTCCTGTTATAATTCTTTTGTGAACAACCTTCATGATGCAATCAACTCCATACTGGTCCGCTTTCCTTCCGTTCCTATCGTCCTTCTTGGCGACTTCAATTATCCGAATATTGTGTGGAATGATTTACATACCCATTGTCACCCGTTTTCGACTGACGCAGCCGAGTTCATAAACCTTTGCAATGATTTCAGTTTTACCCAGCTAGTTTCTCTTCCTACCAGAAGCACTCCAACCGCATCCAACATCTTGGATCTAGTACTAACAACATCACCTACTTTAATTTCTTCCATCAGCAACATGGAAGGTCTCAGTGATCATTCTATAATACCTTTCTTCCTTAATGTTCCTGCTGGAAGCTCGCCTACGAGTCTCAAGCGAATACGTGACTATGGTAAAGGTGACTACGCGGCTATCAATAATGAACTTTGTGTGTTTCTTGATTCTTTCTTATTGTGCTTTTCTGAGCGTTCTGTTGACGAAAACTGTCAATTATTTAAATCGGAAGTAGTGCGTCTCACTAACAAGTTCATACCGTTACGAAATCTCTCCGTATCTTCAAAAGCGCCTTGGTTTAACGTTGCGCTAAAAAGGCTTTCTAACAAGAAAAAGAGGAAGTTTAGAACCGCTAAGTTTTCAAATAATGACATTAAATGGTCCGATTATTACAATGCTTCTAATATCTACAAAATGGCAGTTCAGAACGCGAAGGCTCATTTCTTTTCTGTAACTCTGCCATCCATGCTTACTAATAACCCTAGGCAGTTCTGGAATGTAGTCAATTGCAATAAAAAACCCTCGGTATCTTTTTTTAGCGACGTTGGTGAACCAGTGTCGCTTAGTGACTGTGCGTCTATTTTAAATTCTACATTTGTCGCCTCATTTTCCCATGACCATTCATCGACTGTGCCACTGCTTTTGCAAAATGATTTTTCACCCATGCTTCCGATTATATTCGACGTTGCCGGCATTATTCACCTAGTCGATAATCTAAAAATGTCTTGTTCTGCAGGAATTGATGATATAAACTCGAAGTTCCTAAAAAACACCAAGGAATATTCGTCCATTATACTATTTAAACTCTTCGAGCAATCTCTTAGTGTTGGTGTTCTACCCGGCGACTGGAAGGTGGGAAAGGTTGTGCCTGTGAAAGGTTGTGCCTGTGCATAAGACTGGTGGTAAGCATATTCCTCTCAATTAGCGTCCGATATCTCTAACAAGTATTTCATGCAAAATTTTAGAACATATAATCTTCTCACATCTTGTTAATTTTTTAGAATCGAACAACTTCTTTTCTCCCGCGCAACACGGGTTTCGTAAGTCCTTTTCATGTGAAACACACTTACTAACTTTCACACATGATCTTCATCGCATTCGTGATCGTAGTTCGAAGGCCGACTGTATTTTCCTGGACTTTTCGAAAGCCTTTGATAAGGTTTCACATAGGCTTCTACTTCACAAATTAAGCAAACTTAATATCGACGCTAACGTACTTTCCTGGATTCATGCATTTTTAACTAACCGGTCCCAATTTGTTTTTGTAAATGACACTTCATCGTCTTTATCTTCTGTAACATCCGGGGTTCCCCAAGGTTCTGTGTTGGGACCTCTGCTTTTTCTTATATTTATAAATGACCTACCCGCCAGTGTCTCGTCCTCAATCAGCTTATTCGCCGACGACTGTGTAATATACCGTGAAGTAACTAATAATTTAGATGTCATTTCTCTTCAGTCAGACATTAACAGTGTGTTAGAATGGTGTAACATGTGGAATATGCAGCTTAACGTTAACAAATGCAAAGTAATGAGAATTTCCCGTGTCCAAAATGACACTCCTCGCTACTTTTTTTACAATGTTTCTTTAGAGCACGTTTCATGTTATAAATATTTAGGCGTTCATATCTCATCCACTCTCTCTTGGGATTCTCATATCCAATACATAACAAATAATGCTAACCGCATGCTCGGATTCCTAAAACGGAATTTTTCAACAGTTCCTGTGTCGCTAAAATTACTTCTCTACAAAACACTCGTTCACTCAAAACTGAATTATGCCTCCTCCATCTGGGACCCCGGTACTGACGTCCTAACCCTTGCAGTTGAAGCGGTCCAAAACCGTTCTGCTCGCTACATCCTCACTAATTATCACCGCATCGCTAGCGTAACATCAATGAAATTGGGCCTAAAACTGCCAACGCTTGCTTTGCGCAGAAAAATTTTTCGCTTATGCCTGTATCACAAGCTATACCATCATAACCCTTTCCTACGTGAAAGGTTACTAACGCCTGCACCTTACATCTCGTCACGTCTCGATCATCAACATAAAATGGACGTACCCTCGTGTAAAACTACATCTTTTCATAGTTCGTTCATACCTCGCACCACTCTTGACTGGAACCACCTTCCAGCCTCTGCGGTATCGATTTCCGATGGTGTGGCGTTTAAAAACTGTATTGCCAATATTTATATTCCAGAATTTGACTAACCTATTGTTATTTTTCTCGTTCTGTTTCATGTGCATATCTTAGATTTACTTTATATTATGTAACCCACTCCCCTCTGTAATGCCCTCGGGCCCTGAGGGAAAAATAAATGAAATGAAATGAAATGAAAGGCTCCCTCGAGAGCATTAAAACGAATTTGCAACGCCAACCAGTACCACTCTAACAACAGGGACCAGTTGAAGAAGCTTGAGGACCAGATCAAAGAGGAAAGGGCAGTCTTTCACAAAAAACCGATCACTGCGGCAAACCGGATTGAGTATCGGAAAACGAACAAGCTGTTCGAGCTCAATCGGTCTGCCTTCTGCCGGAAACTTGACGAAGACCAGAAGGAGATGGACGAGAACATTGATGTTGATCAGGTGATTACTTTCTGGCGAGGGATCTGGGCAACCGATGACGAAGAAGGGGAGCACCAGGAATTGACCTATTGGACCCAGGGGAGGTGTACATGACTGGACGGAGGAGCCTGCTGCCAGGAATGAGGGAACCGCACCTGAGTAGCAAGCAAAGAGCACAGCCAGCATCAGTCCTACCGTTCACTTCTACACACGACTGTCATTCGTTCAGGGAAATGCCTTACCCTTCGAGGCACTCGTCCCCTGCGGTGTGCCTGGCTGGAAGAAGGAGCCTGCTGCCAGGAATGAGGGAACCGCTTCTGAGTAGCGAGCAAAGAGCACAGCCAGCGTCAGTCCTGTCGTTCACCTCTACACACGACTGTCATTCGTTCAGGGAAATGTCTTACCCTTCGAGGCAGTCGTCCCCTGCGGTGTACACGGCTGGATGAAGGAGCCTGCTGCCAGGGATGAGGGAACCGCACCTGAGTAGCGAGCAAAGAGCACAGCCAGCATCAGTCCTGTCGTTCACTTCTACACATGGCTGTCATTCAATCAGGGAAACGTCTCTCCCTTTGATGCAGTCGTCCCCTGCGGTGTACATGGCTGGACGGAGAAGCCTGCTGCCAGGAATGAGGGAACCGCTCCTGAGTGTCGAGCAAACAGAACAGCCAGCGTCAGTCCTGTCGTTCACGTCTACACATGGCTGTCATTTGTACTTTTATAAGGAATGCTCATAATTGTGGAGGGAGCTGCTCCCTGCAGCATTAATCGAGAATGGGCATAAAGATCTTATATGTTCTGTCTGTAATTTCATGCAAAACCAATATTGCACCCTTTGGCATTGACTTACTTTGTTTAAGCACAGAGCGCTGACCAACAGTTCCTATTAGGATGGAGCCTGCAATGTTCGATTTTTGTACCGAGACTTGCAGTGAACCTTTAAATTTTGAAGGCACAAAATGAAACCCTACAATATGGTGCATGCAGCAGACATTTGTATGGCAGAGTAGTCAATGGTCACAGAAAGGCATTTGTTTTGAGAGGGACCAATAGAGACAAAAAGAAAGAAATTGTTGTCGTCCTGCCACCAATAGACCGACCTCACCAAGCGTTCGGCGCATGCATGAAGCCGCCATAACTTTAGTTCACAATAGGTAGGCGGTGGTGCCCAAAACGGCTTGTGCTGTCTCACGCGCAGAGTTCCAGTGTTTCGGGCACGTGCAGAAAGACTGAAGTTCCGTCAATGCATTGCGACAGCGGTGGCGCGTAGTCAAACTGGCTGGTGAGATCGGTTTATGGCATGAATTCCGTACGCCTCACCCCACTGGTGTTAAGGATGGTTCTGACCTAACATAGTGCGACACTGTTAATGCAAACAAGGGATGAAAAATGTTCATATCGGGCACAAAGTTGCACCCTCTTATTTGGTGCCAGCATTTACTAATTCAAAGTAAAATGCAAAGAGTGCCGCAGTTGTACTCGCACTAACAATTTCATGCAGCATTTGTGTCTGGCCATCATGTTACTCACCAACTGCAGCATCCGCATGGGCACAAACTCTCTGTCACAGCTTTGCATCTCGCTGGAGTGGGCGACTGTGAGTATGGGCAAGGCTCGTGCTGAAGCCGCGAATTTCATCAGCAGGCAGTTAAATTCCACTCACGCTGTTCATTACAGCAGAGACCAGGGGCGGATTTAGAGGGGGGGTCCGGATGTCCTGACCCCCCTCTTGATTTTTGCATGTGTAAAATTTAGGACGTGAAACGAGGGGGAGGGGGTTCCTAAACGTATGATATGCTGACCCCAACCCCCTCAGGAAATTCCTGCATCCGCCCCTGGCAGGGACGCATGTATGGTGCAAATCAACACTTACCCAAAGCACAGAAGAGCATGCTGACATAAATTCCAATACTTGTTTATGATGTCCTCGGTACATACTGCACATATACGCATGGCAGAATAGTCAATTGTTGCAGGAATGCTCAAGAAAGCACATACCACATTTGAGATGGGCAAGTACAAGCCGAAAAAGAAGGAACAGAAGAATTAGCTCAGAGTATACCTGGCACACGCTCGAGTTAAGGATGATTGTGACTGCATGTCGCTGCATGTGCCCGGCTACTAAATGCTGGAATTGCGTGTGACTCACCAACTGGAGGGCCCGCCTGGGACACAGACTGCTGGTTGTAGTTTTGCACTTTGCTGGATTGTGCCTCTGTGTGCGAGGGCAAGGCTTGTGCTGAAATTGTAAACTATGTCAGTATGCAGTTCAATGCTACTTGCATTAATTCATCACCTTGGACAAGCATATTCTCAATAATCTGTGAAGGAGGAAATACGACACCTGTGAGAGCAGCAGTTGAATCCAGAGATGGAAGCGTCTGGATGCTGTCTTCCTCCTACATTGGCTCCCCTGCTTAAAATAGGTAGCATTTTAATACCAAATCTAGCAACCAAGTGACTGCAGATTCACGATCTCTGACTGTGTCAACTTACCTTGGATGTTTCCCATTTCCCTTTCTCGCGGTGGTCATCGAACTGGCTTTGGCAGCCTATGGCTAAAGTTGCTGTGACAGCGTCTGGTTTAAGTTTTTTGATGCCACGGCTCTGCCAGATCCGAGGTTCAAACTGATCCGGTGAAAAATGGTCCTGTCGAGAATGAACAGGGCTAACTTGCAATTCACGGGACAGTGCACTGAGAACACTAAAAAATTCGACTTTGTTTGGAGGTAGAGAGCGTCACACTGTTAGTACAGAAGAGTGATCGCCACTTTTTTCTCTATCGGAATAAAACATTCGTCATCAAAACTGCTAGCGCGGTGGAAAGGGCTAATTTGGGACGCTAACCTAAGCGGTAAAATTTGGCGCAAAGCAACACTCCATGGAAGTAAAATACGTAGAGACACCGATGCTCTGTTCGCGCTAACAGTGCCGCGCATTGTACGCCCTCCACGCGCGCGGACAGTACGAGCTGGAACACCCGATCCAACCTTTTTCTGCGACTCCCACAAGCTCCATTATTCCTCAACTTCGCTTTCTATTCCTAGTTCGGACCACAGCTCTCTCAAAAACAGGTGGTAAGCCAAAGAAACATGAAAGGCGTTTTCGGCTCATGTTGTCCTCGGTAGTAGCTTTTCGTTTTCCCTAGAGGTTCACTGCGAGACACCCACAGCTGAAGCGGCCAATCGGCGGCTCCATCTATTCATATCGTGTCCCTTAAAAACTCAGACTACGCGAAAAACTTTGCCGGCGAACAACCGGCTTTTCGAGTGAAAAACAACGGGCTAAAACGGCAGAGCACCGAGGCCGCGTTTCAGCTGAGACCGAGTTCGGCAGTCAGGCGCGTCAGGAAAAACATTGCATGTGTACCTATGTAAACGTGTGTGGAAGAGGTAACTAGCCCAGAAATGCTCATTTCACAAAGCTTGTTGCTTCTGGCAGGGACGAAGTTTTTCCTCCCAATCATGTGGAGCCATGCCTTCTGCCTCTTCAGATCGGCTTTCCGAAGCGGAACGGCGAACAACTTTTTTCCACTACCAGAAACCTGGCTGCACCCAAAAGCGCAACACCCCGTCATCTAACACAAACGCTTACTACTTCACTTGCCTCATTACGGTCCAGATATACCAGGACGTCGAGCTAAAGTCGTCGGCGAGTATCACGAAACACGCGAGCGGACGGAGCAGCCGAGCAGCTTGGAAGCAAATGGCGGACGGAAGTGGCGACGATTCCGGAAATCACGTGACATCGCTCTCCTCCAATAGAAACAGATGTCGGCGCGGCAAAGAATGACGGTACTTGTAAGACGCAGTGAAAAAACATCGAGGGACTTTATTCGCCGCGCATACGCAGCGCCACTCCTCCCCCTGGCAAGGCGTGCACTTGTTATCAGAACGAGGAGCAGCCGACTCGGGAGGCTGGTACGCTTGTCGTGCTGGCCTCGCACTTCGTAAAGTAATTTACCGAATGCAAAAGGTATTCAAGTGCCACAGCATCGTATTAAACAGAAAGGAGTCTGTCACTTATTTGGCTCCTGGGAGGTGATTCAAGAAAGATCGCCAGAAGCATGAATCGCCAGCTGTGCGGAGGACGAATCCCGGAGGAAAGCTCACCGGAGAAAAGCTCACCTCAAAAGCTGCGGACGCGGAGAAAAGCTCACCGGCCATTGAGTGTATGCGTAGAAAAAGTCACCGATTTTTTTCCTTTTCATATGGAGGCTGTTGAATCATGTGTAACAATCAATTTATTATCATTGAAATTCGTCAACTTTGTAAAAAAGAAAATGTCCTTTTTTGTAATATTTGTTAAGCTTATAGGGTATAGTATTCCTCCCAAATTATTAATTGCGGGCGAGTGTTTTCTGTGGTTACCTCTCTATGCAACGAAAGCCTAACTAAAAACTGTATGAACTTGAAGAGCAGGGAAAAGTTCGAAAACTTAATTATATCTGTCTAGAACCTAAAAAGAAAAACGGCAAATTCCGAGAATCCGAAAGTGCATGCGTAACAACGCCAAGCCCGAAAATCTCTTTCAAGCTTTTGTTAACCATTGAGAAAAGGATAGAACGGTCAGTAGGTTATCGTGATTTTTTCTGTAGGTTATCGAAGTTTTTTTCTTGCACGGACATGCACGTTTTCGAGCCGTTCGTGCTGGTTTTTCCACACGTTGCCTTTCTGTGATAGTTCCCTTCTAAGGACAACCACCCATGACCTTCAGAGCTGCATACTGTCACCGTTGTTACTCGTGACCTATATCGGAAGTAGTCTTCTGTAACGTAGCGAATTGGGCGAGTTGGTAAACGTATACACGATGAAAACCGCTCAAACGACGAAGACGGAGTGAAGACAACAAACCCGAGAAGACGAAGCTGTTCTTGCAACTTAAGTTTTATTAGTGAAAATTATAGAAAAAAAACAGCGCAGCCGACACTGATTACATCAACAAACACCTTCTTATCTATTAGGCACAACACAATCTTCGGCGCTGGACGGTTCACGCACCGCTATTCATATTAGCTCGCATAAAGCAAACCTCTTTATCTGACAGAGCTACCGACGGTGGACTGTCAAGCTGCCAATAAAATGTCTTTCTTACGTTTGTCCGATGTTTTGATTTTATACCCTTGTGGCGCCATTAATATACAAAATAGCTGATTGCTAATTCCTGAGGAATTAGTAAATATGCCCAATGAACTTCAATGATATTACAAAAAGAGGAAAATTATTTTTAATAAAGTGAAGAATTCTAATTGTGTTAAATTGTCACGTGTGACGCACGATCCGCTAGCCTAACAAAAATTTTTAAAAATCGGTGAGTATTTGTCCGCATCCGCTCAAAGGTCGGTGAGCTTTTCTCCGCATCTGCCGGTTTTGCGGTGAGCTTTTCTCCGGTGAGCTTTTCTCCGATGAGCTATTCTCCGGTGAGCTTTTCTCCGCCGCCCGCGGAGGACAGGGTTAATTATTTTTTATCTATCTTGTCGCATGATTCAGTTTAAAGCTACGCTTACTTGTCACGTTAATGTGGACTTTTCGTAGATCGCGCGCGAGAGCATGCAAGGTTGTTGCGTTGTTTGGGGGAGCCGTCACTTTGAGGGCGGACTGAGCTGGCGCCCGTCGGGCCAGCCATCCGACGCTGACGTTGTACGATAAGTCCCTAACGTAATGGCTACGATGGTTCCCCATGGCTGTCGATAAAAGAAACCCGAATATGCAGTTACCATTTTTTAAACAGCTTTAAATTTGAGATTTTAGCTTACTTTGCTATTCGCCAATTTTGTTTTCCAATGATAACAAGAAAAAGCGGGTACAAGAGAAAGCGGGTAAGCAGAAAAATACTTGAGGAAAAATCTTAGCCCCTATTGAGTACTAACTTGAACGCATGATTGAAAATAAATTGAAGGCTCTTTTTTTATATATTATTAAAATAATCTAGTTGGCTCACAACAGGTATAATTAGCTTCCAAGGGTCTTTCAAAAAGAGACACTAGAACACCCCTGGGCCGACCAATTGGAGCGTGTTGGCAATGTTTGATGTTCCTAATGTAATTGCTGCGATGGTTCCCCGTGGCTGTCGACAATAAAAAACGATTATGTAGTTATGATTTTTCAAACAAGTTTAAATTTGAGAACCCAGCTCACTTTGCTCACCAGTAAATTTTCAATTTAGATGATTTTGTGGAAACTGGGTCGAGAAAAATAGAAAGATCGACCGCGGAAGAGACAGGAAGAAAATATTTCTCTTGCACGGTTTCTTTTTTTTTCTTCTTATTTTTTTCTTATAATTTAAACAATATTGCCTCCTCATCTTTGCCCGAATAGCTCTGACTTTGAAGAGCGAGCGAAACCATAAAGAAAACAAGTATTTATCTTGAGGCAGATGTCCACGCTGTCTTGCACTTGCGAGACGCACTTCGGAAACGACAAATGTTCGTATGCCTGGATTATTTCCTCCACCCCGCAGACCTCACAGATGGGCAGCGCTACTTTGCCGAGGTCCACCTCCCTAAAAAAGAATATCACAGTTTTTCAACAGACAGAAAGCCTCAACGCAGTGCTCGCTATTGCTACTGACAGCCCGAAAAGACAAGCGAACGGCTAATTAAGGCGAATTTGCGCCACGGCGCGGCGCCACTGGTATCACTTAAAGGGGCCCTGCAATTACGTTTAAGCGTCTACCTTTTTAGCGGTTTCCAGATCTCTTGAAGTTCGGGCAAGCCAGCGGGCACGAAGAGAGTAACTGAATATCAGTGGCTGACATTTTAATCCGGACGACACGGAAACCTCCTACCTACGGGGGCGACCCGCGGTACCGAAAGCGCGCAGAAAGTGAAGTCTTTGGTCCTGGCCTTACTGCTGGTCAGAGCCGCTAAAAGCTTCTTTTTAGTCGAAATTCGAAATATAAGTGGCGCTCCCGAACCGTTTAACCTATTTATAAAACTAGTTTTTGTCCAGTATTTTAGATAAGAAAAGAAACAAATGCAGTTGATAAAGTACGGAAACAAGAAATGACCGTCGACATGCCCGCCACCAACGGGGGGGGGGGGGGGGGGGGGGGGGGAAGGCGGCACCAGAAAGGGGTAGTGGGATCAGGCACCGACGAGTGGCGAAAGTAGAAAGGTCCCGGTTGTACGCGGCGGCGCTGCGGTCGTATACGGACTCGAGGATCCGACCGTTCCGAAGGCCAGGAGGTTGGCTTGCGGTTTGGCTGTTTGGCGGTAGGGCAGCGCGAAGTGGCTCCTGTTCTGAACTGATCTTTACCCCGTGTTTGCTGTCGTTTGTGCCCAATGAAGTGTCATGCCGAATTAGTGCTTAAACGCGCAGGAAATGCAGTGCGACCCGCCCTGGCTCCGGCTTCATTCAGCCTATCCAGAACATGCTTTAGTGTCGCCCTCTCGAGCCATCGACACGGAGTGCGGCAGCCGTGAGCGCTCGCTGAGCTCACTATCCCTCCTCTAGTTCACGGCCACTCAAGCGACCAAGGACGTCACGAAGGAGGTTATTTTTTGCTTGTTTTTGTAATATTAATTTTGCCTATGACTTTTAAAATAAAGCAAAATTTGAGAAAACAAAAGTTTCAGTAAGGTATACTTTCAGCGCGCTCAGGTTCGGTGCAAATTAAAAACCGGTAAAAAAAAATCCAACTGTCCCCTTGGCTAGCGTCACGGTCCTGTGGGAGTCGGGCCGCGGTAGTTCAGCGGGAGTCCGGTGTCGCGAGAGGTTTAATTCCCCCTCGTCTACGCGGACAGGGGCTTGTAGCAATCACGGGCAGGGGTGGACATCGCTGCACCCGCGGAGGAAGCAAGGTGCTGACGTCCCCGTGGGCCCGCGACGGCAGCCAAGGTCCTTGTCGTTCAGAGTTCTGTCCCAGCGAAACTCAGGGCCGGCCGCTCGTCCTCGTTGTGAGTTCGGTTACGGTTCACTGGTTCCCAGCGCCTCCTCCTTGGCAACGCGACCTTCCTTTTATGTCGGGAACTAGGTCAGGTGTCGTCAAGGGACCCGGACAGAGGCAGTTGTGGTGGAGCGGGGAAACGGGAGGCCATCGGGAGAGCGGGAAAGGGTTATCACAACCCTTGCAAGGCTCTGCTATTGCGCCAAGCCGGAGAAGGGGAATACCCCCTCTCCGACTCCGTACCATCCCCTCCTCCTCTTCTGCTCCCCTTCCATTTAGCGGTAAAGTTTCACTAAATTTTCCTCTAAATTTAGCAAAACTTCCTCCTTTACATGATATAGAGGGGAAACTGAATTGGTTTCGAGGTCACGTGACGTCACTTTCCCTGCTCAATTTATCGGACAATTTTTTCCGCTACATTTATTGGAAAAGTTTTTCCGCTAAATGTCATGTGACGTCACGAGGTAAAATTTTCCTGCTTAATTTAGAGAAAAGGCTCCCGCCAAATTTAGCGAGAAAATTTTATCTTCCTGACCCCCCGTGACGTGACATCACGTGTGACGTCCCACGTTACTTCACGCCTGGTGTCATTTTGGGAAACGTCCCATAATGCAATGCGCTGTTACGCCAACGCCGGCGGCGACATCGACGCGCTCAACCCGGAAATGGCTCATAATTACTTACAGCGCGACTGTAAGTAATTAGCTGTGCTCTAAAACGAAAACAGGGCGAAGACGAGTACAAAGTAATATGTAACCGTGATGATTCTCGACTAAAGTTTCTTTGTTTTTTTAGTATTTAGTAAACTACTACGCATGTCGCCCACATAAACCACGGGACAGAACACATGCATATCAGTTGTTCATTAGACCACCGTCAGTGGTATGTCCTCCTAGATCCAAGAATTGCCGCTCTTTATGGCATAGTAAAATCAAGGGGGAGCGAAAGCAGTCAGGCGTCAGTCTTGGAATATGTCGTGCCGAAAAAATCAGAATTTCAATTCTAGTAATGGCGGAGAAAAAGAAAACGGTACTACACAAATGAGCTTGGGTCAGTTGTCCTCAGGACACTCCTCAGCAGTTTCCTATCAAATATAGGACCAATAACAAATGGAAGTTCACCATTTATCTCGTTAAATTTCGTTAAGGAAAATGGGCTGTTGTAACTTCAGCCCACGAAAAAAACGGCTGTTCTAGTTTTCAGTTTGGAGTTGCTGTTTTTTTTAGAAAAGGGGGGGTTGGTGTTTTTATAATAATGAAAGCGGTGGTCATAAAGGGGGCGGGGGGGGGGGGGGGAGGGATGCGTAGCTAAAGGCTCTACCCCAGCCCACCCCTTTCAGGTCCAGAATAGAGGGGTAGAATGGGATGGAAAGGAAACGAGGTTTAAACACTTGGTTGCAAGTTTTGCTGTCTGACAGTATTACCAATGTCAGGGAAACTCAATTCTCGGTTTCAGGTGAGCTAGTTCGTTCATGTCTATGAGGAAACAGCATGAACATTAAACACTTACCTACAGGTAGGACAGGACATGCACAGGGCTTATTATCAACTTTTTTTTTTAGTAACGTGGAAAGACAGAGAGAACAGAGAGGTAAGCCAAGGAGTACCCTCGACTGGCTACTCTTCTAGGGGAAGGGAAAAAGGATAAAAGAGTGTCAGAAGAGGAGGGAAGAGAGAGGGAGAAGTGGGATACACGCTTCGGCGTAAACGCCCACTCACATTTCAACTGGCGACGTCTCTTTGTTCGGGCAGTCAGAACACTTTCATCGTCACAGAGTAATGCTCACATTCATGGTCATCAGTCACAGTCACAAATATATTCATAGTCACACATATTCATAGAGCAGCTACTGTCACAGTTATTGTTAGGATAAACATTATATCCAGGTTTTATCGCTAAAGTTTCTCTGCCAGGCCTGTATTTTTAAGAAATGCTGAAATGCTCTTCAAGGCCTTGCGCTCGAAAAATGGCGACGGGCAGTGGCCTAAAATTGATGATATGCTAATATCGTTGGTAGGTGACTTGGCATAGAATTCTGGAGCTCCGCACGTTCAGTGTTGTAGAGTGGACAGTCGGAAATGATATGTTCAATAGTTTCTGCTATATGACAGGCACAGCAGTTAGGACTGGATATAAATCCCAATTTTGTTTGTGCTGATTTGTGTAGGGTACGTTGAGTCTTAGCCGATGAAGAAGGGTGTCTAGATCTCTTGGAAGGCCTTTTGGCAGAAAGTTTTGTAAAAGCGGGTAATGCGATGAGGGAAGGTGTGGTAATATGTAGATGTCCAGGTCTCAAGGAAGAGATTTTTTCCTGATGTTCTAATTAGTTGACGGCAGTCCGCTTTTGTAAACGGTACGTCTTCACAAAGCTCTACGTTATGTCCGCAGGCAGCCGCAGCGTCTGCTGCGTCATTTCCGGGAAGACCACAGTGACCTGGCACCCACTGAAACATAACGAAACATAATCTGTTGTCCATTGTTTGCTGCCGTGGCGTGTATAAATAAAAGTTCAGAAACGAGCGCCGGATTAGTTGATTCGCTAAGGGGTTTCTTTAAGCACTGTAGTGCTGCTTGTGAGTCTGAAAAAATGACCAATTTTCGTCGTAGACTGCAGTTCAGAATGTGCTGCAATGCTTTTTTGATGCCGTGGAGTTCAGCTGCAGTGGATGATACTCTTCTTGAGAGTTTGAAGGACTGAACTCGTTCTATAGAAGGGATAAACAATCCTCAGGATGAGGAGTTTTCACTTATTGATCCATCGGTAAATATATGCATAAAGTCCAGTTATCTAGTATGCATATGTGTCAATGTATATTGTAGTAGAACAATTTTTGACTGTGAGGATTTGTTCTCAACTCCGTTTATGTGTAAAAACCCAATGGGTAGAGGCAGTATCCAAGGTGGACAATGTGGAGCTTCGGAGAAGACAACAAATTGTGGGAGATCATGCTGTATAACTGCGATGTGCGATGAAATATCCACGTTCGGGCGCCTCAAATGTGAATTCGTAACGTGATGCTGACGATGCTGAGTTTTATATCTGAGATACACGCGTAGAATTTCCTGAATACGCATTATTTCAAGCGGAAATTGTCGGCTTCGGCAAGTGTTGGTATCGTGGGTGAGTCTGGTGGCAATCCGAGACATAACCGTAAAGATTTATTATGTCCAGCCTGGAGATTCTTTATGTTGCTCGCACATGTGTGAAGTACGGGTAATGAATATTGCAGCAAGCCATTCCCGAGAGAATTTTGTAATCTGAGCATGGAATATGATGATTTACCCCAGGATCTACCGGTCAAACAGCGAAGAATATGATACGCAGAGTCTATCTTTTTCCTCAATCGCTTGATGTGGGGTGTCCATGTCAGGTTTCCGTCAAGAGTGAATCCCAAAAATGCCTGTTGGGAAGCATAAGAGATAAATTTTACTGCAAAGACTAAACGAAATCTTTTCATTGACATGCGTGTGCATGTCAATGACCTCTCATCTGAAAAAAACAGTAGCAATAGCCTTCATGAAGGCCATTGCTACTGTTTTTTCAGGTGAGAGGCTGAGCCCGCGTGAATGGAGGAAATTACTGATTATTCGAAGGGCCTGTTGAAGCTTCCTTTGAGAGATAAATCGATTTGGGTTAGTCGTCCATATGCAAACATCATCTGCATAGATAGTAATATTCACTCCTTGGGGTAGATGTTGCACGAGTGATATCAGACTTAAATTGAATAGTGTCGGACTGAGGACACCACCCTGTGGGACACCCATACTAACAGTATTATAGGAGGTGCAACCTTCCATTGTATTCATGCATATAGTTCTTTCAGAAAGGTAATCTTGGATCCATGCGTATATTTGGCCGCCGATTCCGTGTTCAAATAAAGCCGTTAATATGGCAGCGTGTTGAATGCAATCGAAAGCTTTGCTAATGTCGAGAAAGATTGCTATTGCGGTTTGCACTTGTGATATGCCATGTTCTACGCAAGTAACTAGGTCTATTGCATTATCTGCTGCTGACCGCCCAGGTCTAAAACCAGACATCACTTCAGGGTATATGTTATTAGTTTCTAGGTACCAGTTGAGCCTTCTAAGTATAATTTTTTCCATAACTTATCCTATACAACTTGTGAAAGCGATTGGTCTGTATGATCTCAAATGTAATTGAGATTGCCCCGATATCAAAATAGGCATAATCTTGGTTCTTTTCTATTCAGTGGGGACTGAGCTATTTGTAAGGGATGTGTTGAAAACTTCAAATAATCTACGCCGTGGAGCGCTCTTCAGTCGAGAAAGGGCAGCATACGTCACTCCATCAGGACCAGGCGAAGTCTTTTTTTTTTTTTGGTATTTTGTAGCCCGCTCTCAAGTTCACTCAGTGTGAATGGCTGATCGAATCTGGGGGGCTATGTTGCACGTTTTGGACTCCCAGGAGACTAGGGAGAAGGAAGTGACGTCAACAACGCAGCAAATGCAGATTGGATGTTGATTTTGTTTTCTTCTGTCAACATCCAATCTGCCTCTGCTCTAGTCGTTGACGTCACTTCCTTCTCGCAAGTCTCCTGGGAGTCCAAAACGTGCAACATAGCCCTCCTGGAGTCAACTTGCACGGGAGTTTTGTGTAGTTTATTATTGTCTATAGCTGCGCTGTTTCATATTAGTTTGCAATAGGACTCGGCAATTTTGAGCTCAGTGCAGTGTTCTCTTAGAGCAATAGCTCTGAAAGGGTAGCGTTGGTGGTGTGTCTGGCGTCTAATTTCACGAACTATTCGGCACATTTTCACAAGGCTGTTTTTGGCGTCTAATGATGCACATAGTTCTCGCCATGATTTCCTCCACCCCCTCTTCTTCTTAGTCCATTTGAGCATTCCTTGATTTGGAGATAAGATGCACTATCATAGACGAAAGAAAAAAAAATATAGTGCAGAAACGAAAATTAATATTTTAAAATGTAAACAAAAATCTGCGAATGGCCTAGCAAATCCCATACTTTTCCACTTTCGAGTCAGTGACATTAGTATCCCGTGAATGTTTTAAGAACTTCTTCCCATGGCTGTCATCACGAGTGACTGGTCCAAAGTGAAGAGATATCATTTGATGGAAGTGTATTGTTATTATAAATTGAATGCAGGTTTGTGTTCGGAAAAGTTTCGTTTTTATATTGAAATTTTAGAAATTACGCTCAAAGCAAGATATAATCTTCGAATTTCGAAGAATCTGGAATTTGCTAGAAACTCCGAATACCTACAAATGTTTGTCCAGAAATAAGCTCCGAAAAACATCCTTAGAATTTGACGAGACGTAAAGTCCGATAAATCAGTGCTTGTAACTAAGATTCTTCGTTTTTCGGAAGTTATTTTTCGTTAAAATTGTAGGATGTTTTGCGTAGTTTATGCTGCAATAACATTCGGGCTTATCGGAGTTTATTTTGTTTATTTTTTTAGATTCCCACTGGGTTTTTGAAGTTCGAAGATTCATTTCGCTGTTCCCTATTTTTTTATATTAAAAATCAAATAAATGATATCCAGACATAACCGTGCACTTGATTCATAAGGACTCGCCTGTATCGAGTGAAACGTAGGCAGCTGCTTTTGGCATTGGCGCCCTTGGCATCGGCAATTCTGTCTCACGACAAATCTTGCAAATAAGGGTTGCTTCAATTAAGGTCCACACTTCGAAATAACTTAACACATGGACATAGTTGTTGGAAAGCAAGAAAGTAACAGCTGCCCTGCCCCCTCCTATGAAATCCACAAGCTTTCACTCTTATAAAAACACCACCTCTTCTTCCTCTGAAAAGCCCGAATAGTACGTTCCAAACTATAAATCCGATAAGTGGCTTTTGTTGAGACTCCGAAATACAATGACCCCTTGCTCTGAACGAACCTTGACGATGTAGATGGTAAACTTCCTTTAAATAACAGTCTGATATTTAAAGGGACCATGAAATGACTTTTTTACTTTTTCCAGATAAATTTTACAATAAACCGTCAATGTTCACTGAATGCCGAACAGGCATCCGTTTTCGTCTCGGTTTATTAACTTCTACACAAAAAATTAATGAAATATCGACTTTTTCTTGTCCGCAAAACAAGCCGTGACGTACGATGTTTCCGGAACCGGAAGTTCTCTCTGCAGTAGGATATGGGAGCGTTAGCGAGTTGGGGTGCGCCGGTGGGTTTTACTGCGCCGATGTCACCGACGTATTTTCTGAATCGGCGCCTCTCATCGCCGCATCGCAGCTGAACGAAATTCAATGAGATACGTTGCGCTACAGCGACAGCATGGGACTAGTCCCATACGCCGGTATGCCTGTTGGGAAGTGCAGATGGGAACAATTTGCCGCGGCGTTTTTCGCGGTCTCGGAGATGCAGGAGCGAGCCGACGTTAAAAAAGATACGTTTGAACTGTCAGCAAGAGCCACGTAAATACCTGTTCACACTCGGAGCGGACGCGCGCGTTTGATGAAGTGCTGTATTCGCGCTGTTGGTAAGCGCTTCGGGACCGATCTTTTACGATTGCAACTCGATACTGACGCGACACTCGGCAAAGAAAGGTTGGACCGGTATTGCACGTATACCTCCCACGAACTGTTACAGCTCGACAGTGACGTGCAGTCTGTCAGAATAAAAATTGCATACCAATAACAAAGTGTACATACCGTGCTACGAAGGTAATCCATACAGCGTTTCTTTCAGCTCTATATCACACAAAACAAGGAGAGGATCGACAAGGGTCCCTTTTCGACGAGTGTTCGTCAACACTGCCTCGGAAAACAAGGGGAAGAGATTGACCTCACCTCTTAACCTAAAATTGAGGTCAGCGATCAAACTATAATACGGAAGGGTCCACAAGGGTAGCGCGGGCATATTCCATTCAGTACGCCAGCCGGTCGTAGGCAGACGGTCTTACGACGAAGCAACGCTGCGCCGAGTGGGAGTGCCTGCTAGGCCTATATTCTGAGAACTTCGTCGGAGCGGGATTCGCGGCTGTTGTCGCTCTTCTCGGGTGTTTGTGGATCCAGCGTTCTTGTTCGTCGTGGTTTGTTTTAAGCACATTTCTTTCTTGCTGCTTGAAGTCGGCACGCGCGAGATGAACACGTAGAAAAATAAACGTTCAGTCAGTCAGAGTTTTGAGAGGAAGGAAACCAAAGGAAATAACCGTTCTGAACTTGGCCCTGCCTTACCAGCCCTACTGCGCACGCGCAGTAGTTGCTTCGTTTACCACACGATAGATGGCGCTTGGCTCTCAGCATTATCAAATTTGGCAATTTTCGCCACACATCTCTAATTATGCTACAAAATGTGGATCTAAATATTATTTAACAAAACTTTTAGGAAACATTCGCCGGCTATTTATTGTTTACGATCGCGGTGCTGGTGAGGTAGGCTCTTACCCAATAGGCGATGTGGATTCGGCTGACGTGCACCGATTCTGCGTATGTATCGTAGTGAAAAGGCAGAGCTTTCGAAGGAAAGAAGTCGCAAAAGAGTCCAGTTTTCTTTTAAAAGTTCTATAGCAAATATTTTTTTTGGCTCCCTAGTCTTGTGTTTTTGTGTTCCTTTTCACACCTTTTACGACGTGCGGTGGATGAAATTCGATTTTAAAATCATTTCATGGTCCCTTTAAAAGAGAACTGAAATGCCACTCATCAGGACCACCAAACCTGCGGTCTCACACAATTACTTCTCAAGTACCATCTTCCATGCTTTTTATTTTGCCATTGCGACCTCGAGATTGCGAGTATCAGGGTAAATTTAAATTGACAAACATTTGACCTCAGAGTGTTTTTTTTGTGTGTTTTCCGATATTTACCCGAAAACACGGAACCCCTACTTATACCCGATACTTCGTGGCACTTCATACCTCTAAGCAATCTGCCTGTCGAGAGTACGTGAATACTCGCGTGTTTTTTCGTTAAAATGAAGGTACACAAGAACGTGTTGCCGTGAAACGCAGCTGTTGATTCGCACCTCCTTTTAAACACTTTGTTTTCACGCTTCCTCTCTTTATGTAGTCCCTTACAGCTCAAGTAAATGCAGGGAGTGGCTCAATTAGATTCACGCTTCGTCGTGATTGGCATCCGAGCGATGATAAGATGAACTGCAACACCCAGCCTATTTTTCTTTCACTTCCCATTCTATACGGAACGCAAGTTCGTCTGTTTTTTTTTTTTTTGTTTGTTTGCAGAGATTGTGGTGACGTCAGGACGCCGGACTCTGATTGGTTCTGGATGAGGGATAGTGGGTAGACCTCAAGGCAGCTTGCTTTGAAGTCGACCCTCTATCCTTCAATCAGATTGAATCAGAGCAGGGCCCCTTTCTGACGTCACCACAACCCCTGCCAAACAAGCAGACGAACTTGCGCCCCGCATAGCTGTCGTGTCTATACAGTACGTCACCACTATTTTCCCTTACACTTAAAGGTTGACCGCAGGCGAGGCTACGATTGGACAAAGGCAATGGAGCAGCCCCCAAAGGACATCGTTACCGCTACAGTCGTTTCTGTGGTTTTAATTTCACAGCGAGCGATTTATGTAGGCAGTGATCTAAAACGCACAAAGGCGAGAAGCACCGTGCTTCATCTAAAACGCACAAAGGCGAGAAGCACCGTGCTTCATCAGCTCTCGTAAAGCCCTGGATGGAGTTTATAAGCAAGTACCACCAAGCTGATGCATGCTGGGACGTACTTGAGCCGAAAATGGTGGAGCATCACCGCCAGTTTAGTTTCTCGCGGCGGCCCGGCGCCGACATCAGCGGCAGACCAATAGGAGCGCGCTTGTAAATAGAGGCGCGTCACCGCCAGCCACAGCAGACCAATAGGAGCGTGCGCGTCAGGATGTGAGATGCGCCATTAGCCAAAAATGGCGACGCGTTGCCGGAATCCACTGGGAGCTCCCGCGGCAGAAGAAAACTTTGGCGGAACTATGATAAGTCAACATATTCAGCACTTTAGGCTTTCGCGGATTCTAGGGTAGGCTACGGACGGATATAAGATAAAACAGAGCACTACAAGAATAGAAATTTAATATTATCTGCTACAGCAATCGGTCCTCGACATTTTAAATTGTAATTAATACCCGCCAAAGCAACTAGAGCTGACAGAAGCTGCACACACCTAAAGTATGTTGACGTTCTCCGTTTTCCTTTTATATACCGATTGTTGTCCGTAACCACGCAAATAACAGTTATTATTAGAGCCTCGGGTGATATTTCAAAAATATACCGTTGTCATTAGGTCAATATTAAACTACCTAATAATGTTGTAAATCTTATATTTACCTGCAAATTCATGCTCTATTTTTATATATATAAATATAAACACCGGGACGTGACGGCACATAAGTTCGGTTTCTTTTTAGGTGTGGCTCTCTATATAAAAGGTAAACTATTTGAACACAAAATGTACTATAAAAACACATTTCTTAAAGTTTGTAGAAAACGTCACTCTATGAAATCTGAAATATATAGTTATCTATTTTAAATTTAAATATGTATTATAGTTGCCAACCAATAACGCCCCTGCTCTTGTATCACTATGTTATAAGGTTTTAGCATAAGCGCGCTGGTGTTTGTTGAACACGAAAGCTTTCAAAATATTAGGCCGGTATAAATTGCAATACTTAGGCACATGATTACTATTTTAACTTTAATTTACGATTATATTTAAAGAACAAAATAATTGTTTTGTTTTACAATACCACTGTTTGGGTTTTAAGATACAACTAGATTTAAAACTAGACAAGCAAGATCTCACATTATTGTGCCGTCAAGTTTAATACTTTCAATTTGTTTTATTTTAAACAAGATAAACAATAAATGTCAAAACCGGCGAGTGAATTTTTTATTCTAAAGTTTTCTATATACCATATAATTTGTCGTTAAGACTTCTTACCGTTATTCGCACGCACCAATTAAGTTAAAATATAAATAAAACTAGCAATAAAAATAGGGACGGGGGAAGCCATGCACCCCCTTATATAAATATTTATTTCAAATTACCCTTCCCCCCCCCCCCCCCCACACACACACACACAGAGCCGTTGGCATTATTCCAGGGGGAGAGGGTGTGGACAGCAGCGCAAAAAGTGATTATTAATGTTGATACGCACAAATAGGACAAACAAAGATCAAGTACGCCGCACAAGGCAATCATGTCATCGCACAGTAAAATCAAGACTAACAAAAAAGACACAGAAGCTACCTGCTAATCAAACCAACCGCACCAGACAAAAACAAACAAGCAAATAACTGGTACAGTAGGCAATTGAAGGTACACTACTCAGAGACACAACTTCAGCTGTATGTCCAAAAACAATAAACTTTCATATTACATAAAGATCTACTTATTGCTTACCTTGTGAGGCATATTTTAGGTTAGGAACGATTTCGAGACATGGCTTACTTTGTACTCCAACCGAGAAGTACAACCACGTACGTTTCGAAAACACTCATATGAGTTTTGCAACCTAAATATTGTGCTAGCTTTTGTTTCTTGGAATAGAAGGTCATCAAAACCAGCTCAAAGGGCAAGGAGAAAAGAAGATCATACACGTCAGGACTTGCATTTATCTTGTATTTTGTTTTGTCTTTTGTGTTTTGTCTTGTCTTCTGTCTTGTCCTTTGCGCTCTCTTTGATCACTATGTTCAACTACCAACTAGTTCTGCTTTGAACTTTATTACAGCTTGTTTCTTGGAAGCCTTTTTCTGGACATAACTGTCCTATCGAGGCACTTAAGTAAAACTTGGGGGAGGGGGGAGGAGGTCAGTGTGCCCCTAAAGGGTTTCGTTATTGGTGCAAAAAGATCGGGCACACAGTTGCGCTACGTATACAGCCAAGGTTAAATCAGTGAGGGCTTCTTCTCAGCCACGAACCCACGTTTGATCTCTCCGTGCCTTCCGGAAGCCCCAAACAAGCAAAACACAGCACAAGGGCGAACACAGGGTTCGTGTTTTTTTCACTTTCATGCAAGCAATAAGACGGCGCTTCTTGCGAAAAGCGAAGAAAAAAGTAAGAGAGCTCAATGGGGACAAGGACACGCGAGTAAGACATTACAGGCGCTGTCATATCCTGTCTTACTTGCTTGTCCTTGTGCTGTTTACTCTATTTTATTTGTATTGAAATCAGCCGACTAGTCTGGCAACGCACTCTCGTAAACAAAGACACTTTGCGCGCTACACTGGGTCCAAATTGCCGGAGCCAGAAATCGAATCTCCTTAGGGGAATGTTGACCCGGGAAGGCCACGCAGTGCTCGCGTGGAAGCTATATCCTCTTTCAGAATTACTTGGCACATAGCAAAAGCTATGGACCGCTCGAAACAGTCAGACAGACGGAGCAGAGCACGTGACTGCTTTCTGCAGGGCACGTGCGCTCCGACAATATGTTCTCACGTGTCTTACTCCGTCGTTATAAATGGATCATCGGGGCTGTATCTTTTGCTGCTTTGCCGAGTTACGATGAAACGAAGTTGGAGGCCGTCTCCATGCCCTCTATTAATATAAGTTTCCTGCAGTTGGGTTTCCTTCGGTTACGACTACAATGCGGGAGACTGTTACCCGATGCCTCTTTAGTTTGGCAACTGTGGGCGTGCGATTTCACAACCAAGCGCACGCAAGAAGAGAACGTAGATAATCATCCTTACCGTTCGTGAAACATTAACGAACTTTTTCACTTGTTTCCGGTTCTCTAAAAGATTGGTTTACCTTCCCATAGTGACTAGATTAACATAATTAATTTCTATAGTAGGGTAGCTGGTGGTAGACGTCCTGATCTTGATACTACTCGACAAGCGAGACAAGGATAATAATATTGCGGTTGTCTAGAGCGCAGCTCTTAGGCGCCCGTTTCCGGCTTGAGCGGCGTCGCCGTCTGCGTAACCACGCGTTGTATTTTAGGAAACGTCCTATAATTCAACACCCGGGTCCCACTCGTGACCCGCGCGTTGCCTTATGGGACGTTTGCATAATTACGTCACACGTGATGTCACACGTGACGTCACGAGGGTCCTGCGCGTTGCATCATGGAACGTTTCCCATAATGACGTCCCACGTTACATTACGCGTGACGTCACGAGGGTTACGAGTGACGTTACGAAGGCCATTCGTTAAGGTCTTGACGAATGTCACGACCTTCACGAGGCTGCAACGAGTGACGTCATGAGGGGGCAGACAGCCAGGGGGAGGAGGGGAGAAGAATGACAGGAGGAGGAGGGAGGACGAGGGGGAGGAGGAGGAGGGGAGGAGGAGTAGGAGAAGAAGAATAAGAGGAGGGGAGGCGGAGCAGGAAGACCGGAGGAGGAGGGCAAGAGTAGAGTGTATGGAGGAGGAGGAGGGACACCCTCCTCTCCGTGCCCTCCCCTCCTCCTCAAGAGCTGCGCTCTGATTCGGCATTACAGGGAAATGTAAACGTCTTTCATTTTTTTTTTAAATTTTAACGGGACCAAGAAGGCTCTACGCCGTTAAAAAGAAATATTATGCTCCCGACAAACTCTTCTAAACGAAAGATGCGTCAGTGTTATTATGTAAGAAGTTACAGTTTAACGTATCGTCATGATGTCACGCCACGAGACCTGGTGAACTTTTCAGTTTCATTTAGAAAAACAAATAATGCGCGTTACGTTACATCTCTTGGTAGCAATACATCCTACATTGACGTTAAGATGTAACATATGTATGTGATATTTCACTCGTTTACGATTTTACATCCCTTCGTGACGTTACATTTGCTTTTTTTTTTTTTTTGTAAATCACCGACAAGTCAAAACAAAAATGTAGTTGTTGTTAACATGACGAGAGAAAGATTTTCATAGTGTACGAAGCAGAGGAGAGTAAAAAAATGTCAGGGATAATCTTGCACAGCGTTCTGGACGTACGTACAATGAAAACGCTACGCAAAGTACAGGGACGTTAAAGGGGCGATGCAACAATTTGTTGTACTTTGCGCAAATATCACTTAAAACGGATACCTGACATTAATTACCTATGAAACACGCCTTTGTTTTTAACCCCACGCAATAGAAGTTCCAGAGAAAAAAAATTAAAGAAAAACGAGCACAGTCCAACCCTCAACTCGCAGCCAGAACAAGCGGCCACCTGATCTGGAGCCAATTATATGCCGCCAATGTTGACCATAGCCACGCGCTGGGGTTGGCAAAGCACAGGACACGCGCTGAGTTGCAGACATTGTTAGGGCTCGGCTATTGTCGTCGTTGCAGCGATTGGACACGGGCCACTACCCGGATGCATGTTGAGGCATCGATTGTCGCGAGCCCAGATCGAATGCGTACGCAGTCTTCGCGTCCACTGTATGAGCAGCATTTAAATATCGTCGGAGCTGGGATCGTAAAGCTCGATGACGCATTCCCGGGGATCGTACAGTTGCCATTGTCACCACAGCTCCGTCATCAAATTTCGCGTAGGAGCAAAAGGCGGCTTTGGAAGGAGAGACTGAAAGAAAAGCTCCGCTTTCATCCTTTGAATTCCGCTGCAACGAAGACGCGTCTTGGTCAGTGGTGTTGCGTTCGAGTATTTTTGGGTCCCACTAGTGCCAGGAAGCTGGTGTAAACTAGGAAATATTCCCACCCAATGTCATTGCACAGCCCCTTTAACGATGGGTAGATGCGTCGATGTAGACAAAGACCCACATTCCAGCGTGGAAAGCTTTATATTCTTGCATCTAATAGAAATGGTATAATTAGTCGCAAATTGGCCGGCCTTGCAGTAAACAGTGCCGTAGGAATGAAACCTGTTAATACTGCAGATTGGGCGAGTTGGTAAGGCACCATTACGAACCAGCGCACAGGTAGTCAGTTACTCCAAACACACAAAAAATACACTCACAAAGCGCTGAACTATGAACTGATTTGTATTTTAAACTTCCCCTTCTTCGACCCCAAGGAATAGGTTGCCAAGGAAGAAAAGGGGAAAGACAAGGCAAAGGGATGGAAGACGAAAGAAAAAGAAAAAAGAGAAAAATCGAGATGAATAGAGAAAAAGGACGATGACGACGAGAGAATAAGCCACGGCTAGTTTTTGCTCTCCCAATTCTTTTGTTTTTTGGACCTGCATACATACATAAGCGACTGGCATCTGAAGAATCACCCGTTACCAGGATTTGGCCGCAGCTCATCGCGGTACGGGTTACCTCCAGTGGTGGTAACCCAAGACACGGCATGACATCTCAACCCGGTACGCCCGTACAGGGGGGCTATGTTGCGCTTTTTGCACTCCCAGGAGACTAGGGAGAGGGAAGTGACGTCAACAAAGCAGCAAATGCAGATTGGATGTTGATTTTGTTTTCTTCTGTCAACCTCCAATCTGCATTTGCTCTAGTCGTTGACGTCACTTCCCTCTTCCAAGTCTCCTGGGAGTGCAAAGAGCGCAACATAGCGCCCCTGGCATCAGCGACAGAGCCTTCATGCTCGCAGCAGAGACCTGCTGACAAAGACCACAACTATCATGTCACTCAAGATACCCAGTCTGGCCGCTCCGGTCTGGGAAAACGACCGAGCGACATGGGCGGCGATTCCGCTGTATCGTCCTCGACACCTGCCAAGATACTGGCAGCAGAAAATGACAAAATGGAGGAGGGGTTCACAGAGGGAGACCTAAAAGGTTTCATTCTTGTAGAACACCGTCGACATCGAACAACGGGAGTCCCGGTGTTTTTGACCCCGACCAGCGAGACACAGCACCTCCACCAGCAAAACCCGTTGATGTTAAGCGCCGAAGTCAACACCGCAGCGGGTGGCCCCATTATACGCCATTGCTTTACAGCTAGGGGCGGTCTCCTGCTTGAGGTTGCAGAAGTCGCTTCGGTGAATAAACTCTTGCAAGTTCGTACCCTTGGGAATATTCCAATACAAGTCACCATACCAAGTGCGTACCTCCAGAATTTCGGAATGATTCAAGCGCAGACCGCATGGTGCGTTTTTGCTCGCGATTCAGGCGCGTCGGCGTCAAACTGACGTCATTTCCTGCGCGCGGGCGCGCGTTTTCGCGGGAGCGTTGGTTTCTAGCCGACCCAGAACAAGACGAGCGCCGAGGCGTCGAAGCGGCTCTCCCCCAATGAGGGTTGGTCGAACTATCACGTGATCCTGCACAGTATACGCTGTTTCGTAATCAGCACATTTCAAAGTGTTCAAAAGCATTTTTATTTTCCATATAAAAATTGAAAAGGTTTTTCTTTTGACACACAAACCCGTTTTATTTACTTATTCGTTCATTTAATTCTCATTTTGTAGTATTTGCGTCAACATTTACATCGCGGGTTGAGAATTCTGTTATCTGGCAACGCTGATAACGCGCGGCGGGCGGTGCTTGGCTTTGTCTGCATGCGGGTGCCCCCGCGTCAGCTTTCGCGCGAGCGTTCATAGCGCGTCGCGTTTTCGCGTGCCGAAAAACACGCCATGCGGTCTGCGCTTAAGGGAGTCCCCCTGTGGCGTACGGACACTGAATTAGCAGAATTCCTGTAGCCGGAAGGTGTCATCGCGGCCCGCCGCCTCTACCGCCGACGTGGAAAACCTGGTGACACCGCAAAAGCGTCAGACCGAGTGATTCTGACGTTTCGTCTAAACACAGAACGCCCGTCGAAAGTCAACCTCGGGTTCACCCGGCATGACGTCGCCGAGAACATTGAGGCTCCACCCAGGTGCTTCAATTGTCAGGCACTCGGGCACATCGCGAAATTTTGCAAGGGAAGCACAAAATGCAAAAAAATGTGGTGAACCCCATTCGACAAAGGACTGCTTGGGCGAGGCACCAGTAAAGTGCGCAAATTACAGTGGAGAGCACCCAGCAGACTACTCCAATTGCAAAGTTCGCCTGGCGGCTCTGAAAAAGACCAAGATCTTTGTGCGAGGACCACCGTTGCCCCCTCCGATCAGTGATGACCCTCCCTCCCAGGAATCCTACCAACCTCTTCCACCACGAGATCAAGCAAACCCGACGCCTCTCCAGCAACAGCTGCGGATGAGGAAGAACAAGACAAAGCACACTTCTTCGACCAAGCACGTGGCGTCACAAAACACGCCTCCTAATGAGCCACCGCCTGCCTCACAGACGCAAAGCAGTCCTGAGACACCTCGATCCAAATCTGGCAAGCGCACATATCGCGACGCATCCACTCGTGCTTCCCCCATTCAGGAGTCGACCTCGCCTGCCTTCGGCACGATGACGGTCAGTGACATAATAGGTCTAGTTTTTTTTCTGTCGTGCGAAACTTCATTTCACAACTGCCATCGTGCACTTTTAAGAGCATAGTTGAGGGAGTTTTGGTTTTTTGAGTCTGCAATCGTAGCACTGATTGGGAGCTCGTGTCAGTCTAATATACTGATGTTCTCTCTTTTGAGAATTATGTAAAACAAGCTACAGTCTTCCAGTGGAATGCTAGAGAGCTACATTCTCGTCTTTCTGACTTTAGGCAGTTTATTTTCAAATATCAGTTCCCAATTTAGCAGTTAGCGAGTCACGTGTTCCGCCAGATTTCACACTTTCTGGATATCAAGTTTTTCAACCAAATCGAGACTCTGGCACTAGTCGGGTATTTATTGCTCAACGAAAAGGTCTGACATACGTGTCGCATAAAATTTCATCACAACAGAGTAATGAGTATGTCAGCGTCACTGTTAGTAAGGGGAAACATTCACTCACTGTAATCGCCGCATACGTTGCTCTCTCATGTTCTTTTGATGTTGACAAATTGAGTTCTATCATCAGACAGTGTCCTCCCCCAATTTTGGTGACGGGTGACTTTAATGCTCATCATTTCATTTGATTTCATTTATTATTCCCTCAGGGCCCGAAGGCATTACAGAGGGGAGTGGGCGGTCGACACATAAAAGTAACATAGTTGAACGAGGCAAAAAATACAAAAAAAACACACACACACACAGCAAAAAAACACGCGCTACGCATCATCTGTTAAAAAGTTGGTAATAACATTTTTAAAATCAACAGTGTTAGTTATTGGGACTATATTTGCGGGAAGGCGATTCCAACCAATGGAGGTTTGGGTAGAAAAGAAGCATTAAGAGTGGATGTGCTACAATGGAGATCCCTACCTTTAGGTCATGGTCTACACGTGATGATATGTACGATGGTTCTAAAAACAATGCTTGACGGAGAGTGGGGTTAGAGTAATAAATCTTGTGAAATAAACATAGACGAGATATTTTTCTTCGGAGAGAGAGATCAGGTAAGGAGAGGGACGATTTCATGGAAGTTACACTGGCTGTTCGATGATAGTTCGAGAGTATTAAACGGGCAGAACGATACTGAATAGATTCGACAGCTGATGCAAGGGTGATACCGGGGCTCCAGATAGAAGCTGCATATTCCAGTTTAGGACGAACTAGGGTTTTATAGAGGAGACGTTTTAACGAAAGAGGAGCAAGCGAAAAATCATGCAGCTTGGGGTAGTGCGAGAACAACACGCCGTGGAAGGGAACTACTAGAATTAGTGGATGATTACGAACTTTGCGTACTAAATGACGGGACACCGTCATTTGTTCCTGGCACACGTTCCAGTAGCTGTCTAGACGTCGCATTTATGTCTTGTGACCTCGTGTCCCGGACGTCCTGGTTTACGGACATTGAGACCCACGGTAGCGACCACATACGTATACCTACATCACAGTACCCGGTATACAGCCCGGAATCAACCGCAACTGTGTTTCGTACGTTGACTGGACGTGCTTTAAGGATAACGTGGAGTCTAAGTTACAAACCAATGGGACATATGATGCGTTAATTTCCACCCTTCAGCAGTCAGTAACTGAGTCCAAGCGGTCCGTCCATCTTCCTTCTTCGCGTGCATTCATAGATGCAGAGTATGAACGCCTCCGTGCAATTCGGCGGCGTGCAGAACGGCGAGCAAGGCGCACTAAGCTACCTGAAGATATTCGGGTTGATAGTCGAACTCTAAAACATATCCGCCGTCACTTGGACAAGCTAGGTCGAAAAAAGTGGAGAGGCCTTTGTGCTTCTTTCGATCCTCGTGCTCCTCTGACGCGATTATGGCACATCGCGCGTGGCCTGCGATTTCCACCGCAACAAAGAACACCATTCAATGCCCTCGCAATCTTTTTGCGCAGGTTAATTCTAGAAATTGCAGGAGACTTCTGTGCTTCTTTAGTAAGTTTGCCTGCAGTGACCAGCGTCAGTCCGGCAAACGCAAACCTTGCACATTTACCTGACCGATATCCAAGTGAGATGGATGATATCTTTACCGCCCAGGAACTGGAGCAAGTTCTGGCGTCACTAAACTGCTCTTCTTCACCTGGACCAGATGGAATTATTAGTAGCACGCTTGCACACTTTGGACATAAAGGCTGTCAGTACCTTTTAGAAATATTTAATGCTTCCAGGTCCGCAGGCAAAGTTCCAGAAGAGTGGAAAACTGCCTGCATAGTGCCTGTACTCAAGATTGGCAAGTCTCCCATTGATATGAAATCCTATAGGCCCATTGCACTGACGAGTTGCATCGGAAAATGCATGGAGCGCAAGATTCTTTCACGCCTAGAATGGTTTCTAGAGTCAAAGTCATTATGCCCCGATACAATGACCGGCTTCAGACAAGGACGGAGTTCCATCGACAGTGTAATGGATCTAGTTACTAGCGTCGAGGATCAAAAACTTCGCGGTAAAATAACAATAGCCGTGTTTCTCGATGTCCGGGGTGCATTCGACAACATAACTCATTCAGCGGTTTTGGAAGGACTTAGAACGATTGGTATCAGGGGTCGTCTTTATCGCTGGATAGCTGATTACCTTCATAATAGAACAATATTTATGCGGGCGAGAGAAGGGGACACTACATGACATTTTCTGACGAAAGGAGTACCACAGGGTGGGGTTTTGAGTTCTGTGCTTTTCAACGTGGCTATTATTGGTATTTCCGAGGTTGTCTGTAAGTCTATTCACATCATGCTTTACGCAGATGATATATGTCTTTGGGCATCTGCTATTTCACTTAAAAGCATACAGACTCGACTACTTAGCGCACTCACTAGCGTATCTCATTTTTTGACGACGCGTGGGCTTAAGATATCACCTGAAAAGTCCGCCGCTATTTCTTTCACACGGATGAAAATGGATCGATACCCGCTAAAAGTAAATGGTATAGGATTTCTTATGTCCCGTCTCACAAATTTCTCGGAATATTTATTGACCGCGGCCTAACTTGGAACCCCCATTTAGCCTATCTGAGGGTAAAGTTATCCTCATTTACTAGCCTTGGCAGATTTATAAGTGGAACAACGTGGGGAACTACGACAGGCTCCCTTCTTCGCGTGTACAATAGCTTATTCGTTGGCATTCTTCGATACTGCCTCTCTGTAATGCATGGCCTTAGTTCAACCAACATGAAAAAAGCTTCAATCACTACAAGCACAAGCCCTAAGAATTTGTCTAGGCGTCTCCAAGTGCTCATGCACACTAGATACTATAGCAGAGTCCCACCAGCTTTCCATAGTAGCTCTTCGTACCCAGGAGACCCTTCGGAATCATTTGCGACATCTTACACGACATCACGTCCATCACCTTGCAGATATCCCGGAGCGGTGCTTCTACAGCCGTATTGCGCAAGAGATCCCTGATCACACGCACATTATACCCACGTCTTTTCAACGTCACAATCTTCTCTCTACACCTCCATGGTCATTACCACTTGTCAAAATATATAGTACTATCCCGGGAATTACCAAGAAATCGATGCTACCCAATGTCGCCCTTCGACAGCTACCTTTGTCTTGCATCCATTTTGAACACTGCTCTTCATGTCACATATACACTGATGCCTCCACAACACAGAACCAGTCATCCATTGGTATTGTAGTTCCCGCGCACTCCATAAAAGTTGGTCACAAGCTCTCTCAAAGGATGTTGTCGACAGCAGCCGAGCTTGTAGCTATACGTGAAGCCCTAAGATACATCTTCACAATACCTGCTCCTTCTTGGACAATAATCACTGACTCAAAAACATCCCTACAATCGCTCCAGCGCCCATATAAGAAAAGTCCGAATGGTCAACTATTATTAGACACCCTCAAGCTACATTGGGACGCAGTTTGTGCAGGTCACTCATTATGCATCCAGTGGGTCCCCAGTCATTGCGGCGTTCCAGGCAACGAAATAGCCGACGCTGTGGCAACAAAAGCTCAAAACTCCATTCACGAGATCCAAGCCCCATTTACTAGATCAGACACAAAAAGAATAGTAAACATACTGGGGAAGGCTACAGCCACACGCCTCTGGGATGACGCCTCTGATCAATGCACACACTTACGAGCTATCGACCCTCATCTAACGTTTTGTGTACCTCGCGGTCTCACTCGACGACGCCAAGCTGTGCTCCATCGAATACGTCTAAAGGTGGCATACACTAACCAATACTTATACCGCATAAGAAAAATTAATTCACCAGAATGCTCTAACTGCAGAATTACGGAAGATTTAGGACACGTCTTGCCGGTCTGTCCTCAGTAGGAAAATGAACGGAAACAACTGAAAGAGGAGATCCAGCTGCCTCTTGGAAAAGAACTTGGCCAACGCAAACTGCTGGGTCGATGGGAAAATAAAGCCTCCACCACAACGGCTACAACCACTCTCCTGCGATACCTGTCAACTACAGGTCTAAACAAGAAACTCTAATACTGATACATGTTCTTTTTAATGCAATTTTATTTTTTTATTTAGTCTCCTTTTATTTTTGTGTGCCTCCAGCTCTTCCTTTCTCTATTTATACTCATTCCCCAACCTCGCCAGAGTAGCCAGTCAGGAGATACCTCCCGGCTAATCTCTCTGGCTTCATTATCTACATCAATAAAAAAAAAAAAAAAAGAAATGAATAGAAAAAGGAAAACAAAAGACAAAAAAAAGTAAAATAAAGGAGAGTAATACTAATGCAGCCGAGTCCAAGAGTTACAAAAATAATTATAAAATTCATCACGAACATATATAAAGAAGGTGATATGCTGGTCTACTGTCGACTAAACTCTTGGCGAACTATTTACGCCAAGAGTGTAGTCGACAGTAGACCAGCATATCACCTGGTTTATATAAGGAGTATTCACTGGGCGCCATATTTGTGGGTGCTGTCTAGAGAGAGAGAGAGAAGTGTCGAAAAGAAAGGAAGCCTGGAATAAGGGTGCTGTCTAGAGCGCACGCTCAGAACGAGCCCACATTAATTGGCTGCTAAGACCGGCAATCCTGATGGTGTGGAATGCACGCTGCAAAAGAGCCGTGGAAGCTCGCCATCAGCACGCGCTTAGCAGTCACGCACACAACTATGGCAAAACTATGGCCGCCAGTGAATACTTCCTATATGTTCATGATCAATTTTGTAATTATTTTTGTAACTCTTGGACTCGGCTGTATTAGTATTGCTCTCCTTTATTGTCCTTTTCTTTGTCTTCTATTTTCCTTTTTCTATTCATCTCGGTATTTATTTTTATTTTTCTTTCGCCTTTCCTCCCTTTGCCTTGTCTTTCCCCTTTTCTTCCTTGGCAACCCATTCCGTATGGTCGAAGAAGAGGAAGTTTGAAATACAAGTCAGGGTTGATAGTTCAGCGCTTCGTGAGTGTATTTTTCTGTGTGTTTGGATTTTGTGTAACTGTCTACCTGTGCGCTGGCTCGTAATAGTGCCGTAGGTATTCCCGCATATTAGTCACCGAGGAAGTGAATGCGGGCATTTCAACGACGCTATTTCTGTGAATAGTAGCAAAACAAAATTGTTCTCTTTTACGAAAACATTTATATACCGGTTGATCTAACCCATAAGATTTTTTTCGCATTTACATCAAGACGTCCCATGCCAATGCATACTGCTGCGATTTGTTTGACCCTAATTCAAAAAGGTTTATTAAAATAATTTGTGACAAGTACACTAATACGGTCTGAGCAGGGGACTCAAACTGCCAGGGGGACCTAAAACAGGGCGCTAATCGTCACTATGAGTCAAATATTTAAGGAGTGTTTGTAAATTAGCTTTTTCAGTAGTGAAAATAAACATATTGTTCCAATTATTCCCACTCCTGCCCGCTTTGATCTGGAACAGCTTCGTACCGGCGTGCGGTCGTATATCACTACTGCGTGGTGCACGTTAAAGACCCCAGGTTTGCGGTTGTACTGCACTGGCTAAATTGCTCATCTACAGCTGAGACGCCAGACGCCCACTGAGGCAGGCTAGCTTCCGGCTGTATAAACATACACACAACTATTTGCTTGTGTTCAAATTAAGAACTTGGTGAGCGCCATATAAAAACCACGAAATCAGTCAATTTTATTAGGATTTGGAGGACGTGGTAATCGTGTGGGCTTGTTGAAGTTGGCACTCGTACAACAGGTACCACTGGCGTTTTGAAAATACAGATGAA
The DNA here is from genome assembly GCF_016920785.2 of Ixodes scapularis. Taxonomy (NCBI): domain Eukaryota; kingdom Metazoa; phylum Arthropoda; class Arachnida; order Ixodida; family Ixodidae; genus Ixodes; species Ixodes scapularis. Next base: position 58,364,954 of record NW_024609882.1, read on the forward strand.
ACGATTATCATCGAATCAATGATTTGATGGTTTTAGATAACGCTTAGCAAGTTTTATTAGTAAAAATAGGTTCGTTACTTTTATTATTAAAATTGTCCCTTCTATGATGTCCCTCTGGTCACATAACTCACATGCACAAAACATAATAGACTATCATGCATGTCTTTTAATAAATATGTTCGAAATAAAAAAGAAACACCCTTTGCAGGTGTTTTTTTTTTCCAGGGTGTCCCATGGAGTCATTAATAGAGTTAACTAGGAAAAGGCTATGCGTCCTGTTTGCTCATTTCCATGGTCTGACGAGTGTTTGTGGTATTGGTTTTAGGTCGACCGTTTTAGTGCTTTAATGATCAGTGGTCAGGTGCAACATCACTATGTACGGTCAATCTACAGAGCAAATAAAAACGGTCTTTAAATATAATTAGGAATAATATAGCTACTAACATAGCTTACAGAACTGTGTTGGATGACTGATAAACTAATATAAAAAAATATACTGGTCTTAGCATACTGCCTCTTCAGGCACTGTATCAGTACTTTTTATTGGCGTTGCATAAATATAAAGAAGCCCCAAAACAGTGTTTAGAAAACAAACTTGAGATATACAATAAAGATATATGTTACGCCCGAAAGATGAAGTAACAATGGCAAAAACGCAACTATGCTTCCTCATTTTTGAATGCATCGCCATACGACTTGGTTGGCTTATCTTCTATTAATAAAGCTAAAAAATGCTCAAATACTTCTGTCAAGGAAGCCATATGCGATGAATTTGTTTCGCCGTGTTGTGCTTTGTATTTGGTCATTAATGATTTGTGTTGAATCAGTTTTTTTTCACGTCATATTGAAGAATTCAGTGATTAAGTCGTATATGTTTTGTTTTATTCAGTTTTGTGAAAACACTGGGCTTGTGTTAAGTAAGCAATTATTGAACATGATGGTTTTTTGAAAAATTTTTGAAGGTTTGTTTTGGCACACAGAGCAGCAGTTCCTTTTTTTTAAAGTCTAAAACGTTTCGTTCTACTTTCATAAATAAATCCAGAATATTTATTTAAATGAGCAAATTTGTTTTTATTGCCTGGTCAAGGCAGTGGAATCTGCTTTCGAAGTTCAATTTTTGGTGTCGTAGACATTAAACTCGTGGTTTCTTTTATCCGCGAGTGAGCTCCAAGTTCAAATTGATTTATAAGGGGCGCAAGTCCGTCTGCGTGTTTTAAGGGGTCGTGGTGACATCAGAACGCCGAGCTCTGATTGAAGGATACTGGGTAAAGCTCAAAGCAAGCTGCCTCGAGGTCTACCCACTATCCTTCAATCAGAGCCAATCAGAGCTCGACGTTCTGACGTCACCACAACCATTGCAAAAGAAGCAGACGAACTTGCGCTCCGCGTTGCTATATTTAGTATTCTTTTCATAAATTTTGTTTTGGTACAATTACTTACAAGGCGACTCCGGTCAATATTTTCGAATTTCCCATTACGACTCTTTGCAGCTCAGTCAGTGCCCCTTAATTACAAGGTATATTTTTTTTCCTTCAAATATTGCGAGCAGTTTAATAAATATCACGGCTCAAATGTCTGGTTTCAGACGTCTACGGCAAAACCGCAACTGTGTGCTATAGGGTAGCAGAACTAATAATCAGCTGTACACCTGCGACGTAACGTCACGAGGACGCTGTGGCACGCGCCACCCACTGTTGCTTGACTAAATGCTAACCCGCTAAAGGGCAGCTGGTAGAATCTTTAGCAACGGTTTTAGTGGAGTACGTGCCACGAAAGCGATACCAATCATTTATTTTGACTTAAATAATAATAATCTTTATTTGGACTCCTTGAGTCGCGGGTGCAGGGGCAAAACTTATAAAAATTTTACCTGACGAGGCCCCCCCACCCTGTACATAACTCAGCAGCACACAGTAGTAAACCCAAAGAAACATATGGAGTTAATATCGTGTCCACAAAACAATATTTTTATACAAAACAAAATACAAAAAACAGTAGTAATAGAGTTACACACATATAAATAGTGATATAAATATTAAGGCACTTCATAGAAGCAAAAAATAAATTGACAGTAGTAAATTACTAGGAATTTGTCGCTTATAAGGCAAGGTATCGGTTAACAAGGATAAATACAGAAAAAAAATGAAAATCAGCCCCATAAAGAGACAGAAAATGATTAAATAAACAGTTTCCCAACATTATTCATAAAATGGCAGGAGTTGACGTTTCATAGTTTTCTTGATGCTGAAAATTTAAGCAGAACTTTTTATTTGCTGAATGATATCGGGGTGGTTGTTTAAGAGCCTGGGTATTTTATAAGTTAATGCTTGAGAACCGTAATTTGTTCGTATTTTTGGTTTCATGTAGATTTCGTTTCTCAGATTATATGGCGTTGTCTTCGGGTAGTAGGTGTCACTAAATGCATTTTCATCTCTGTTGTAGTAACTATATATAGATTGCAAGTTTAAGGATAAAGAGGCTTTCAATGGTCCAAAAGTCGGTGCTTTGCAAACTATGGAGCTGTAATTTGATTTTGTAGTGGTTCCCCAGACCAATAATCAATAATGAAGCTGGGATTGTACTAGAGTGTAGTAGAGCTGACGCTTAAGCCAACAAGAAAGGATTTTTTTGAGTTTGTATAAGACGCCAATAGATCTAGATATTTTCGAGGGAACAATTATCTATATGACGCGACCAGAGTAGTGTTTCTTCAAACCAGACTCCCAATAATTTTCGGTACCTTCGTTTTCTATCGGAGTTACCTTTTATTCTAAGCGCTACTGCGCGTTCGATTTTTTTTCTTTTTTTTTTGTATAGTCTTTGCGGGGTTGGAAAACACACCTCCACGCTTTTTGTTTGGTGATTGTTTTTTTGCTTTTCGACTAATGTGGCTATCCCATTGGCTGCGGTGCAACAATAAGAAGCGCGCGGGTCGCTACGGCTTGTGCTTCTCAAGCTGTCAGTGACCGTAGCACCCATACGCATGTCATTGAATCTCCATGGCAGCGCTCATACTTCGCTGCATGAGAAGGCAAGGTATCCACATCCCATACACGAGCTTCACTGCGCGGTGGTTCTTCTAGTAGCATCAGCGCATGCGTGGACTTTCAACACAGGTCACTCCGCTCGTTACTCCTGACTAGGTAATAAGCCCTTCTTAAAGGTTCCCGCCCTGAGAATTTTTCTGAGATCGCATAGATCTGGCGATAATTCACTGTGCCAGCTCTAAGCGTCCTAGAAATCAATAAATCACAATGCTGCGCGGCCGATTTCCCTATTGAAAATTCAATCAGATAGAACACACCTAGGGGCCGGTTGCACCAGCGCCGCTTACCTTAACCCAAAGCGGCACTTTCCTAAGCCGGCTTAGCACCCTAAACCGAGCTCAGGTTAGCACGGGTTTAAATTCCGGTTGCACCAAAGTTAACCCGGCTTCACAGACACGCCCCTAGCTAAACGCTGGATTTGCCTAGGGAATGTAGGGACAAACAAAGCGAACTAGGGAACGCTCAGAGGGACGAATACGATTGGCGGAGAGGAATCACGTGATGTAAACAAAAAACTGCTGCTGTAGGCGTCGTAGGCGTCTGCTTTTTGCTGTATTTCTTCGGTGAGTAACGATTTAAAGGTCTCCAAATGCAATCATTTTTTCGCAAAACTTTCAAAAAGAGGAGTCAAAGCTTTAAATTAACACGTATTCTCTTTACATCTGTGATTGTGTGTTTAATATCGGTTGATAACAGAATATCTTGACAATAACAGTAGTTTTTGTGCGCACATTTTGATCGGGGGCCCCAAATCTCACTGAACGCGAGAAGGACGTTTTACTCGCTACATCGCTGAAGAGAAGACAAAACATCGTCGAGAATAAGTTGGCAGGTAAAATGACTACTAAAATCAAGTCATGCCTGAGACCGATGAAGTTCAAAACAGTGACGAACTCGCCACGGCAGCTGCGAAAATGCCTAGAAATCGTCAAATAGAGGTCTTTGAGAGATCGTACGCAAGGTCCTTGCATCGACCGTACTCGTTGCTATCAATAAGGTGATAGAACGGCACGGTATCGTCGTTGAACATCCACTGCAGCCTCAAACAGACTTCAGCTCACTGTCAAGTTCAGAAAAAAACAAAAAGTTAAATTTTTACTCGATGTGTCCCTCCGCAGACCCAGATTACTTGTCAACTTTATAAATGCCCCAGTACGCCAATATCCTGAAAACGGCAGCTACAGTGAGCAGTTTGAGCAGCCTTGGGATCCCCATACCAATAACTCAAACCCGAGTCGTTTGGTTAGCGTATAATCGAAAGAATACACAGGACAAATTACACCAAACTTTCCCTGGAACTTCTTTGTGACCTTGACTGCATTTATTGCAAATTGCAAAAGGCTGAGAGGCGGAAGCTAGGCTGTTGGCGTACAGGAAACAAGCTAATACATTCACAATCGAGAAAATTTTGAGCTCTCTCGGTCACTGAAGCTCTTGGATTATGAACTTTAAACTCACCAATGTATGTCATGTCAAAAGGTGGCTTGAACTAGTCAGAATAAAGTTCTTGTTGTTGTTCATTCTTATGCCTTTATACATAAACGATCGCCCTTCATTGAAAGCATCATGCTGTGTTTTTTTATTTTCATATTTGTCTTTCTCATTGTTGTCTTTATTTCTGAATTACCAACTCGCTCAACTTACCATTTCATAAAAAACACATTTGTTGAACTATGCAAATACGTACATGTCTAGTGTATATGTAATTAAAGAGCTTTGATTGTCCATAAAAGTTACACACACTTATATAAACAATTATGTAAGCTTCCTTTGATGGCTTGTCTTATTGCACACTCTTGAAGTGAGTTATACGAACTACACAATTGAAATTCTACTTAACAGGCTATTTTCTAGATAACACTGAAGGTCTCGCTTACAACATATTGCTTGGTCAGTCATAGTCACCCAATAGATTGAAATATAAGCTAACAACCTCCCAACACTTTCTTCAACACATCTAGTTGCTTAAGCATCTGTATGTTTGCACCATGTTAGGATTACATTTTCATGTGTAAATAATTTTGAATAATTTTAAGTGATCACACTTTTTATTTCAAAGATCAATCTACAATCTGTGGACGATGACCATCCCGTGGTAATTCTCAGCACTTCAGTGCCGTCTGGAGGCAAGTTGGGTCACGAAATAGAAAACCTTGTCGTAATAGCACCGTCTAAGACCAATGACTGACTACAATCGGAGGATGACCACCATCCCGTGGTGGTTCTCAGCACTTCAGTGCTCTCTGGAGGCAAGTTGGGTCACGAAATAATAAATTTGTCATAAGAGCACCGTCTAAGATCAATGACTGACTACAATCGGAGGATGACAACCATCCCGTGGTGGTTCTCAGCACATCAGTGCTTTCTGGAGGGAAGCTGGGTCACGAAATAGAAAACTTTGTCGTAATAGCACCGCCTAAGACCAATGACTGACTACAATCGGAGGATGACAACCATCCCATGGTGGTTCTCAGCACTTCAGTGCTCTCTGGAGGCGTGTTGGGTCACGAAATAGAAAACTTTGTCGTAATGGAACCGTCTAAGACCAATGACTGACTACAATCGGAGGATGACAAACATCCCGTGGTAGTTTTCAGCACTACAGTGCCGTCTGGAGGCAAGCTGGGTGACGAAATAGAAAACTTTGTCGTAATAGCACCGTCTAAGACCAATGACTGACTACAACCGGAGCATGACAACCATCCCGAGGTGGTTCTCAGCACTTCAGTGCTCTCTGGAGGTAAGTTGGGTTACGAAATAGAAAACTTTGTTGTACTAGCACCATCTAAGACCAATGATTGACGACAACCTGAGGACAACGACCATCCCGTGGTAGTTTTTATCACTTCGGTGCTGTCCTGAGGGACGTTGGGTCACCAGATAGAAATCTTTGTCGCAACAGCGATGTCCAAGACCAATGATTGACTATGATTTGGGGACGACGACGATCACGTGATAGTCCTCAGCATTTCAGTACCCTCTGGAGGTCCTCCAATGCCCTGCGGATGTGTCTTAGCACCTTTCAAAACCAAGCTACAAGAATGGTTCAAGCATGTCCAGCCTCTAGAGGCACTTATCGGGACTCTACTCATCTTTTCTCTCACTGTGGCGGTTGCAACTATCTATAGGGAAGATGTTACAGGTTCTGAAAATCAGTGGCCTAAAACAAAAACCTGGCTCATTGAAAGAGAACACCACTCAGAAATGGCAAAGCACAATCTAGCATCCATGCTCTCTGGTGGGAGCAGTAAATCTGTCAATTATAAACTGAAGAAAAAAAAGAGGAAAAATCTTAAACAAGGGTGATTAAGAATTATTCATGCCTGTAGATTTTATTTAGATAAAAATGTTTCAAAACCCAAGCCTGTCTTGAACTATGACATGGGGAAAGCCTTGGCTGATTCGCAAATTATTTATCATATCATCTACTGCCACTCGTCTATCCGGCAGAATGAGCTCACAAGCACACTCATAGTCATCATCAGTCGTCGACACGCGCGGGCATAAGTTGCGTTATGCCTGACACATGTGGATCCTTTATATAACTTTTGTACCCATTGAAACACACTTCTTTGCAACAAAACATTTCCATGATATACTGTGCACAAAGTTTTTGATAGATATTGGCACCAGACACCCCGTCAGACCACGAAAACAATGACTCCTCCACTTGTAAATAGATATATAGATATTTAGTTCGGCTCAGCAGAGCCGCATACAAATTACAGACGGGGCAGCCTTTCTTTCTTGCACCACTGCCACAAGTACCACACAGCCACAACTGCCTGCACAGCAGTGACTGCAGAGACAGCAGCCTTGTACAAAAAGGGCTGACAAGACAAAGTGACCAACTCTAGGTGCAAGATAACAGAAGTGCTCATAGTTTTTTAATCACTGTCGTATAACATGAATCCTTTTTAGCGCCTATATTCTGGTTCCGACCATACGCATTTCTCGATTTCTTTATTTCATCATTCAATTTTGGTCACTGAATACATATAGCATTTATACCAAGGCATTCTTGTATGGTCATATCCACTACATATGTGATTTATATCTTTCTATAGATTCAAACTTATCTACTTTGACTTTATTATAATCATCAACGTCAAAATTAAATGGGTTGTTTAATCTTCAGAGAGTGCTGAGTCAGTCAGCTATGAAATTAGATGGATTGTGTCACCGCGGTAGAGGGCAAACTTTCCATATGCATCACGACTGCTAACTTATGGTTTTTACGTGCAACTTTCAAACCTGACCTTCCGATCTTCTGTGTACTAGATGGGTGGTTATGGTTCTGCTAGCCCGTGGGCCACAGGTGGCCGACCCCTTACTTACTACATTGTTTTCCAAGATAAATAATTAAGATGCCCAATCAGCCTTCATAAACATTTTGTGTTCTTGCTAATTATGCAAATCTCTTCCGTAAGCAATTTTATGATAAAAAGTTTGAATAAGCAAGGCATGACTCTTGTGCTAGTGCCGAGTTATTAGCCAAGAATAATTTAAGCCCACATATCTATTGAAATGCAAACTGCAGCCAAAATACTAAAATACTGTACTCTCTGTCTGTCTGAAAAACTTTATTACAGGTGTATGAGGGAGGTAGTTTGAGGTGGCCCAGAGGGGGCCACTTCTCACAAACACTAGGTTGTTAGGTTAGGTTAGGTTAGGTAATCATGTCCTTCAATATATTCCATTTCATTATGAAAATTAAATTGAATTTTCATCGCTGGGGCATGCTTAGTCGCAATGCGCACGTGTTGTGTGGTGAAGTAGGCCTCTCGAAAACACGCTATACTCGGCGACAACTTTTTTTTGGCAATGCAGTGAAGAGGAGGAAAGCCCGGGCACAGCTTTATTCAGCCCTCAAAATGGGAGAGGGAGCGCGTGAATGTACCCTCCACTGCATTGCCAAGAAAAGTTGTGGGCCAGTGTAGGGTGTTTTCATGATGCCTACTTCACCACACAACACATGTGCATTGCAAAAAAGCACATTCCAGAGGTAAAAATTATATTTAATTTTAGTAATGAAATAGAATATATTGAAGGACATGATTACCTAACGATTGTTAGCTTCTACGATACTGTACGGCATGTGGTAACATGTGTACCGAGAGGGCCATGGCATATATGCTGTGGCAGAGTACATTGCACCACAGGGCAAATCTGAATCTGGTAAGGTGTGGTTTTAGGTACGCAGATGAATGCTGAATTCATTATTGTACCATTCAAGATGGTATTCTACATTCGCACATTCACCACACTCGTCACTTTGACTAGAGGCTTGTAGGTACGAGTAATATACTGTGACTATAGGTTTGGCTTGTGCCACATTGAACTTTGTATATGCAGTTTGGCACTCATGCCATCACTCATTAGATAACAATATGTGCCATGTGCTTCTAAGCTCAGTATGAACCCAATTTTCACTTTCGCAGCTTTTGCATATTTCCTAGTTCCAATAAACTAATAGATTCTCCTGATAGTTGCTGACTATTGTTGAAAATACAGAGAAAGCATCTATGGTATTACCAACATTATTTTTACTATGCGGTTAGGATATTATAAACAGCTACAGGAAGAGACCGAGACAAACAACTGATAGCCTAGAGACAAGCAAAACACCAGCAATAAGTGAAACATAAAGAAAAATTGAAGTAATCACTTACAATGTTGACAATCTAGTGCTCCATCCCAGTTGCTTCTTGTTTCTCCTTAAAGTTTCTATCTCCAGTGACAAACTTATCAATATGCAAAGTATGTAGTTGTTCATGGCAGCTGCTTAGGTAGAAGCGGGTGGGTGCCAAGTTTTGAAAAGTGGCTCTAGGCAAGTATGTGATCCAGATATACGAAACTCCACGTAATCAAAGGAACACGGATCCAGAAGAGAAACCCAGAGAACGGTGGAGACACCGACCAATGATTACCAGAAGATATTGATAAAAGTAGACGCCTTCATAAAGAGAATTGTCGACTTCATCCAGTCTGATATGTTTTGTGTTGCTCTGCTTGTCTGTGGGGTACTGCACCAAAAAACAATTTTCACTGTGCTTGAAACGCATAAAAAATTACTTTACTACAATCAAGTTCAAACTTCTGCATTTCTCATCCTTGGACGGCATTACAGACCATTGTAACTTCGACCTCATACAAGCTGTTACAGAGGGGCTGTTGTTAACCGCCATCAAGAATACCCTAGAATTGGGATGAAACAATCTGTGCGCATGTATGTTTATGTAAGCGTAGGGGGAGGCGGCACTTTTAGACTGCCTAGGGTGGCAAAGTGTTAAGTCCAAGTCTTCCTCTATGCAAATATGAGACTAGCCCAAATTGCACGTCTGGTCTATCAATAACAAAATGAGGTTAGGGACAGTGACACCAGTGCAAATGATGTACCAGACTACTTGCACAAATGAATTGCAGGCCAATATAACTGTAGAAGCTGCCCCATTATACATGAGTACAGTAAAATCTATTACTTATAAAAAAGCTAGCTGTGAAATTAATAAAAACAAAAGGTAAAAATGATTCTCTACAATACAGAGCATCCACTTGTTGACCAGAGAACTTGTCAAAGATTTGTGTCGCTCATGATGCTTATTCAGCATTTTGAAGCCATGCCTATACCCTACTGAAAAAAACCATTTGGCGCCTATATGAAAACAAACGGGTCCATACCGGTAACAGCTTAACCATACCGGTCACCAGTTTGTCAAAGGGGTCGCCCGTATGGCTCAAAGGGGTCCCCCGTATGAGCCATAACGGTCACCTATTTGGACAAACGGGTCACTCCTTTGGCAAACGGGTCGCCCGTCTGGGCAAATGGGTCGCCCGTCTGGGCAAATGGGCGACTCGTTTGGGCAAAGTTGTCGCACGTTTGCTCAAACCGGTGACCATGTAGCAAACTGCACCGGTTTAATCAAACGACTCTCCGGAGCCCGTTTGATACTGAACGTACAGATCGGCGGCGTAGGCACGCCTAGCGTTTCAGCCGTGGCAGCCAATGTTTCCGGAAGGCTGGGAGCGCCGGCTCATCGATTTCAGATCGTCCGCGTAATGCAAGTAATTATATTTATATTTCAATTGCGGTGATGTTCGCTTATATACTGCAACTAAAACTAACACTTTTTTTTTTACGTGAGCGCGCGACGTTGGTGAGCCGATATTTTTGACAGAACTTTAAAGCTTTGTAAAACTTTGTTGCCTCAATTTACTTATTCAGCTCGAATCTGTCTCGCAGAAGACGCGACCGCGTGAAAGAATGTACGTCTAGACTCCGTTTCACTCTAATTCAAGACGCAGCGAAGGTAGAACGCATACTGTAAAACCCAAATTTATTTTCGCGGCCCCTATTTTTCGCGAATCGGTCACAGATGATATAATCGCGACCACTAAATTTCGCGAATTCCAGACGCCTGCGTTGAAAATCTTAAGGACCGAAATTTTCGCGCGTCCTTGAATTTCGCGAATTCTTCAATTCGTCAAATTCGCGAAAATTGAGGGCTCGCGAACATTAAGGGTTTTACAGTACACGCGGCTGCAAGAACATCGAGCATTGCGAGAGCACGCCCGCCGTTGCAGCAGTAAAACTACGAGCTCGCGCTGAGTATTTTCTTCGCTCGGGCGCAAGCCGAACTTCTGGCCGCCCCGCCGCCATTTCCAAAATTCAAACGCGCTAAAATGTTTTTTTTTTTTTTTTTTCGAGGTTACAAAAACGCATCTCTCTGGAATGCTTGGGGAGAGGGAGAGGGGCTGTCCCTGGGGTCCTCGCCCCCTCCCTCCTCTCTTGTCACCCGAAAAGCCGCGCGCGAGCTACACGCTGATAAGCATCGAGATCCGGAAGGGTGCGCCTAGCAGCCGCTTTTTTTCTTTTTCTGCTTGTTGTCAGTTCCAGCTCGAACTTCGCGCGTCCACCTGCTTCGATCTGTCGCCTAACCCTGCGGTCTTATTAGGATGTCTCTCGACAACGTATTGGATGTGCACCAAAGCTACCAGTGTTCGAAAAGTCCTACGTCTATATCGGCAACAAGCAATTCTTCAAAGAAGTCAGGAATTCTGGCGGTTTGGTTGGATTCGGCAACTGACAGCTTGTGCGCCACATCGTGTTGAAACTTCCAAGAAGCCGTTCCCTCTCATTTGTGTTTGTGTGGTTGTCCTGCTTCGACCGTGTCGACAAATATCACGGATTATATCTTTCAAGTCCGCTATTCTTATGGTAAGTGCACTGCAACCTACTTCTTGGCAACGATTGACCGTTCTTCTACTCGTACTCTTCCAGATTATCTATATAATTATGCAGCCACTATTCTCGCGGCAGCCGGGCGAATAATTTCCCGAAGGTCTACCTTCATAGTCTAGAATTACCTCGGTTCTTGTTTGGTTTGCTATCTTCTCGGTTGTATAAAAGCTTAGAGTGCCTCTCACATTTCACAGATCGCTTGCACGTTTGTACTTGTCTACAGAAGGCGTAATAAACTTTGAGGAGAATTGAAAACAATCTTTTGTGTCTGTTTTCCTGTCCATTTGCAAGCACCTACGTGAGTACATTTGTTCTACGTGTTTCCTCCATGTTATAAATAGTTTTATGAGTTTCGGAACGTCTTAAATAAGTTTAAGATAACCAACCTACCAGACGATCCCCGTTTAGGGCTAGCGCATAATTTCCCGATTCGAATGGCACGTTCAAACGTGTGGTCACGTGCAAGGTCGAACGGGCACCTGTATCAAACGGGCAGCGGTATCAAACGGGCGCCTGTATCAAATGGGTACCGTTTCGAGCGGGTACCGTTTCAAACGGCTACCCGTATCCCATAATCACGTTTGATCCAAACGGGTCGACAAGTTTGCACCCGTTTGATTTACCAGTTTGCCACCCGTTTGAATTTCAAATGGTTTTTTTCAGTAGAGTAGGAGCACTTAGGCTTGTCGTAAACACACAGTTGATGAGAATAGTCTTAGTGCTGCTTTTATCATAGCCTGCAAGGCGACTGCTCGGCTGGTACAGCTAGAAAAACACACCAATGCCTTACAGCCTCAGATCCACAGAGAGTACTTCTTCGATAAGTTAAAGCATCATGTTATGAAGAACTGCTGTTGCCACAATGCCGGAAAGTGCAGTGTCCAGTTGTCAGACTGAACTTGAAATTAGGAAAACAGCATTTCTGTACATCCTGCTGCCCTTTCATGGGGTGGATATGTCGACTATGTATGCATACACACAGCCACTGGTGCAGCAAGAATTCTATTCAGGGAGGGGGGGGGGGGGGGGGGGGCTTTCTTTCATATTTGCGTATAGTAGTCAACGTACTGTACGATTGACGGGTACAGGCACAGCCGTCCCGAACCTTCGGGTGGTAGTCCTTCAATATTTGTCTTGCTTTACTAACAAAAAAAAAAAAAGAAAAGTGATGATCTTAGGGAGGGGAAGGGGGGGCAGGTTTGACCTTTCAAATCACACCCCCTGCCTATGCGACTGCACACAGCATTTTAAGCATACAAAATGGGAGCGCATAGTTGAAGGGATGTTGAACAAAACTTTAATGCATGTGATAGTCACAGGGGGGGGGGGGGGGGGGGGGTCTTAACCACCAGCATTAAGATGCAGACATGAGCCCTGTCTTTCCTCCCTTTGCCATCGTCTCTGGTGCCGCAACTAGTGTCATGGTGTCGTGTAAGCAAGCGAAGCCTTCATCTCACAGGAAAAGACCAAACCTGATCTCTTTCAACATCTGCCTTAAAAGCCCATTTGTTAAAAACAATGCTCCTACCCAGTGATTTTGATACCGTACCAGAATGCTTTCGATGAACAGCTGGTGGACCAAGTTTTTCTGCACAGTGCACCTACCGCAACTGAGATCGACATGTTCTAGCGTTGGTGACTGCATAGAAAGGGTGTGCAGTCAACCACAGAAATGAAAGGCTTGATTGTGTCAAACCCTTTGGTAATGGAACTACGTATATTTTGTTTTAGGGACGGGGAAAAAGATATAACTGCCAATACATCAAAGCGATACTACTGATGATCATACAAACTGTCAATTTTCGAACACGCAAAGGTCGCCCAGACCCGTTTTTTTTTTTTAATTCCTGCTGATTGAGAACCAGAAGCTCGTTCGCGAGTGAAAATAGGTAGATCTGGAGTTCATACAAATAGACGGCGGCAGTCTTCGAAGTACGAAAGCTCCCACTAGTACATCACATCATGCCGATGAAAGCGGTCGTCTCTTCGCATCATTGGCGCCAGCCTGCCCCAATACAGCGCTGAACGAATCTCGCATTGTAGTCGTTACGATCTGTTGTCGCCACGAATGAAAGATATAAAGAAAAATATTCCTAAAAAGCGCGATCACCAGAAAAGTTACGGTTATGGAAAGATACAGTTTTCTGACGCCAAGATTCTACTCGCGAGACGAGGAAAATTCACTGAAGATCGTCTCGAAACTCAGAAAACGAAAGAAATTGAAATTTGCTGTTTTATTAATAAAAAGCGCTGCAATGTGATACAAACGCCAGCAGTGTCGAGAATCAGCTGATCGCCGAGATCATTTGCTGCCACTATTCAACGTGCTGATCGGATTGAAGGATATGCGTTGCAAGCAGAAATAAACAAGCTGGTAAATAACAATACGTTACAGTTATGCGAAAATAAGTAAAGTACATACGAATAAACTCGTTGACAGAATAACCAACGGGAAAGACAGACCTGAGCCCCACAGCTCCGTACGTATCTTGGTTAAGGCTAACATGCACTGAAAGTGGAGAGCCAACTTGAAAACAGGGGTCGATAAACACTTCACGCGACAATATTTTGCATCCTTTTCACAATCGAAGGTCATTCAGTCGAAACTCTCACGCTGTTGTAGCCTAAAACACTTTGTACAGCCAATTTCATCCACCGCGTCGACCGTCACAAACCAGCCGCCATGTTTTAAATCCAGGATTAAGAGACCACCAAAAACTAAGCGCCCAATGTTGAGCGCTTACGATAAGCGTAGTTTAGTGCTAGGTTTAGCGATAAGCGAGTTTGGTCCAACCGAACGAAACCGAAACTCGGCTTAGATTCCCGTCTAAGCTCCGCTTTGCGCTAAGCGGCGTTGGGGTGCAGCCGGCCCTAGGTCACCTCGGGTGATGGGAGGAACATTGTGCCGGGAGCCAGGACGAGATGTGATCAATGAAAACGCGACATTTAGTTCAAACTGCGAACGCTGTTATATCAAAATGTATATCCATCCATCCAGCCATCCATCCAACGGATTTGGCCGGAGCTTTGGGGTTTGCAGACGAATAATGGATGATAAGCGTATTTTAATAACAAAGAAGAGATTGGAAGACTGGTGGAAATTTTCTAGCGAGAACTGAATAACGTTCAACTAGCTGACACAATTGGGGACAGGCGGTACAGAGGAAAATTGGGAATCCCTCTTTCGTGGCTCCTGCCCAAAATCTCCACCCTGTCTCCCAGTGGGCGCAGTGCCGGGGTAACGCCGACTAGGTTTGAACTGAAGAAAATCGACGACTCCCTCGCCAAAAACAGAAAAAAGAAGCGGGGGGGGGGGGGGGGGGGGGGGGAAAGGGGGTGAAGGTTTTTTTTTTTTTTTTTTTTTTTACCCGATTTACTGGAGGTTATTTTGGTGATATCCCCCACCGCCTGGTTTGCAGAGGGTAAGCGAATTGGCGAAGTAAAGAAATCATACTTTTGGTTCTTAGCTTCTAGGATAGGTGCCGCAAGCTACCGCCCGATATAAAGGGTACAGCCGTTAGCATCCATACATTAATCCGTAAATCCTTGTATATAATAAAAGCAAATAACAGTACTCGAAAAATGTAAATTTTTCTCGAAGAGGGAACATAATGCCGCAATAATCGTCTCAATACATTGCACTATAATTTCTTCGAATGGATGCTTAGGCGAGTTAGATATTCATATTATAGGAGAAGTGCAAAAGGAAACTCACTCACACTGCAAATACACGCACACCAGAAAAACGGTCCCTACGTCGCGCTAAAACGGACATTCACGTCACGCTGCGCAGCGCGACGTGAATGATCGTTTTTCTTGTGCGCATGTATTTTCAGTGTGAGTGAGTTTTCTTTTGCGCTTCTATTTTTTATTTATTTATTTACTTTATTATTATTTTTTTTTTTTTTTTTTTTTTGCAGGAGCGATGTGTTTTTATGTCAGTTTTCGAGCGTGCGGTCACAGGGTTGCATCCTTGCCTGGGCTGAGGACAGGACAAGCTGCGCGCATTCGAGATATCACTCCGCAGTTTCACCGGCCGGAGGCGCGAGGATCCTTCGCTTGCAATTTGCTGAACGTGGCCCCGCTTTCGGAACATACTCCTCTCATCGCCTGAGATAACCACGTTGTGTTGCGATCTTTAATTGCTTTCTAATAGGAAAGTCAGCCACATATCATCATGATTTATGCAGTTCTAGGATGCGTAGAACCAGCAGAGTGAATTATCGCCATATTTAAGCGATTTCAGGAACCTCATCAGGGCACCTTTAAGGCCCATTCACACTCTTGCGACCTCTTATAACTGGGTTCCTTAAAGGGATACTGAATCGAAACTTAAAATATACAGGAAACATCTAGAGATAAGTCAAATGGAATCAGATAAACCTGTAATTGATAATCGCATAGTCATATTTCAAGCGGATGGCTGTATTTTTTGTTCTAAATGCCTGCATTTCTGCGAGCGCTTCAAAATCAGCCGTTGAAGAGCGCGATGCATCTCGGGAGATCCGGCGCGGTCTTGACGTCATCATGCTTCGGAAGGCCAAGCGTACCGTAGTTATGAGTCTTGCCAATGGGTGGCGTTAGCGTGTTACAATCTCGCATAGTCGAAGTACCCGAGGGCTGTAGGATATTGCGGAGCCGGCGGAGCGGCTTCAAGTGAATGGTCGCTGACCAACGCGACGAGAGCGGTGGGTAGATGACATCAATAAGAACGAAGATGCCGCCACGCCGCTACATCACCAGGCCATGATGGCCGAGAAGCGATTCTGCCTAGAGTCGTATTTGTACGAGCCGTCTGTCTTGTCTTCGTCGTCCGCAACAGGTAACAGAGCTTATTCACAAAACGATCTTACAGCAAAACCAAAGAAAAGTTCCGTAGTCACGAAGCGAAATCATCGCAAGTTTTTCGCACGCTACGATGAGATCGTACGACCACGCTTACGACAGCTACAAAGCTTTGCGCACTTTTTATTATCAAATTTACATCGCCGGCAACATCGCTCGCTTACGTCGTCGCGACGACAAACGTGCATTTCTATGTGCTCTCTGTGCGCGTCCCAACGAGAGAAAAGAAAAAGAAAAGTAATTGAAACTGAACGCCGCGGCGGAGACAAACGCTAGAACCACGGATACCTGAATAAGCTACAACGATTAGGACCCACCGACCAAGCGACCACCGAAGACATTAGGCTTAGCAAAACATTTCGACGATCCGGGGAAAGACCATCTGAACACTATCGATTGGCTTCATGAATGGAATACGCCCACGCGACCTTTGTGGACCCTTCTCGTGTGAATAGTGTGGACCCTGACTTCTAATTTGGGGTAAGAAGGGCAGTCTTTCCCCTCGTCGTACCTAGCTTGTTTTCAGATGCAGCGGTGACGAACGGTCTCGTCGAGAAGGGACACTTTTCTCGATTCAATCTCCTTTTTTGTGTGTGTGTGTTATAGAGCTCAAATAAACGCCAAATGGATTGCCTTCGCAGCTTGGGTACGTACACGTTTTTTAGATGTCCATTTTATTTCGACATGATACGCCAACACATGTCGAGTTAGAGCAGTTTTTTGGAGCGACCCAATGCCAGTCCAATCTTTCTCTGCCGAGCGTCTCGTCAGCATCGAGTTGCGACTGTCTAGAGGCACAGCGGTTTACAAAATCGGTTGTAAAAGACCGTTCCCGAAGCGGTTACCGAGAACGCAATGCCAGTGCGGTTCTGCTCCCAGTGCGAACAGGTATGTACGTGGACCTTGCTGGCACTCTTTTACTTCAAACGTATCTTCCTGGACGTTGTCTCTCTCCCGCATCCCCGAAAAGCGCCGCAGGGATTTGTTCACATGCGCGCCGCTTTGCAGAGCCGTACGGGCCGTCTCCTTTTAGCAACGATGGAAGTTATGTTGACTTCTTAGCGATCGAGTTCATTATCAGTTGCGGTCGACGAGGGCAGCTATCTCGTGATCAGGAAAGGTGGGCATGCGGGCCCGTTTAAACAGACATTTCTTAGCGAGAATATTACATCGCACGTACACAATCTCCAAACCACCCCAAAGAAGCGTTGCCAGAAAGACCGCCCGATCCTAAAACGAACGGTGGCCAACTCTGCTGTTGCTTTCTTCACCAAAGCGCCTCGGTACTACGTTCAGGCCTAAGTAATGCCTATGAGTGACCGTACTTCCAGTTGTGGCGCTACTCCTACGGGCATGTTGTCGTCACGACATTCCATCGAAGCTTCACAGACATCCACGAGGTGGTTTTTGGTTATCGTTTTATTCAGTTTAAAATTCGTTTTCTCGCGTTATCCTACGGAATATTGGTTTCGGTGAAGTCTTATTTTAACCCTCTTTATGTTCAAGCCAACGGATGGGCTCTAGAATTTGGTTTCCGCACCCCTTTAAAGGGGTAGGGAAACAAAATTCGAGCGCTCATTTTCTAGCTTGAATGTGTTGCATGTTGCACCGTAACCTCACAAACACCAGACTTCCGTTGAAAGGCGCAAGAAAACTAAATTTAAAGCTAAATAAACGATATTTCAATGTGCACCTGGTGGATGCATGCGGAGCCTATGTGGGAGGTAATCTAGCATCGTTAGGGAACTTGCTACGTAGTCGTGACGTGGCAGATTCCTTCGGAGCAGCGCCGCCCTTTGGAATTTCAACATTTTCCTTCTTAGCTTTCCTCCTAGCTCAACTCACAAATCGCGCATTGTACCAAACGGTCCAAGAAGACGGAAAGGAAGGACTCCCCTCTTTCTCGGACCCTCGTTTGTGCAACCGGAAACAGTCATTCTCCCCCTAGAAGATTAGCCCGTCGCTCAAAACTCGAACAAAAGTTGCTTTTCCCACCCCGTTCAGCCCTAAGCTGTCAGTGTTGTGGAAGCTACGTGCTCCTTAGGCCAGCCACACGCTCGCCGCCCCATGGGTACTTCGAACGGCTCGGTTGTAACAACGCTGACAACGCCACCAAGGGCAAAGCTCATAACCACACCAGCCTTGCTGCGTCACGAATGCGGGAAATCTTTTCTTTCTGTTTTTGTTGGCGCCGGACATCCCATGACGCATCGCGCTATCCGTTCGCTTCTCTTCCAGCGCTTGCTCGAGTGCACCGTTTCGAAAGCAAAATATAGCCTGTCGTTCAAAATACAAACGTGCGATAATCAGTTACGGTTATTATCCGTCATGCTTGGCTCATTTCCGAACGAAATTTGAATATTTCAATTTTTGTTTCCGTACCCCTTTAAAGACAATGAGAGGACACACTAGCGTCATCTATTGGGTAGCAGTGTAAACTTGGCGGTCCGGCATATTTTCTATATCTCTCGCGCATTATACTTTATTTCCTGGCTCGAAAAACTTTTGTCAACGTTATAAACGTGCCTTTCTAATAAGTATTACGCACATTTGACATTGGAAGTACCGCAAAACCTTCGCTCTTGTGAAATGCAGTTCCAGGAATACCGCATAGATGGCGCCAGCGTACCAGTGTGTTCTCTCGTCCTAAGAAATTTAAGAGGTTTTAACAAGTCTCGTCTCTCTCGGTCGTACTCCGTCGCAAGAGTGTGAACGGGCCTTAAGTCGCGGGCACTTGAATTAATTCACGACTACGTAGGCACGCGACTAACAGCACTTGTTAATCGAACTTGGTGATTACAGCTGATTGTGCATGAGGGGGTTTGCAACGGTATATGGTTGGAAAGTTTCTCACTTACGTAAGCACGCTTGATCCTAGTGGGACCCAAGTGTACTCGCACGCAAGGCCACTGACTAAGAAGCTTCTGTGTCGCCGTGTAATCTTAAGGATAAAAGCGGACGCTTTGTTTCGCTTTCTCCTTCGCAAAACTCGATGACCGGTTTTCGGGGATGTCATTGTTGGCATTTCCAGTAATGCGATCTTCTAAATTTTGTCATCTTGCTTTGCGATCTCAGCGGTGACGATACTTAAATGCGACCCATACAGAGAACACGAGCACTGCGTGAACACTCGATTTGGGATCGACATGCCTCGACATGCATTCGGATAGTGGGTCGTGCTCAATCGCAGCGATCACCAAAAATAGCCGAACTTTAACAATGTACGGTACTCAGCGTGTGTCTTGTGCTTTACCAACCCCAGTGCATGTCTATGACAAATCTTGGCGGCATATATAATTGGCTCGAGATCACGTGGCCGCTGCTCGTTTTTCTTGCATTTTTTTTTCTGCCGCTGGCAATGCGTGGAAAAACAATATAATGCGTGTTTCATAGTTTGTGAATGCCAAAAAATAATTCTATGTTCCATTTACTTAAAGTACGAAAAAGTGCTGCATGGCCCCTTTAACTTTGCCTCTTGGTCTTTAAAATCACTTTTTTGTCAAAAATCTGCCGTGTCAAAAAATACTTCAATTACGAAAGGGTTGAAATTGATTACAGCGGACCGCACTTCATGATCGTTGGCTCGGATGTTCAAAAAAAAAGTAGCATTATTTGTCTTTGGCTAACAAATAATATTTGGCCGAGCAAATTCAGCATCAAAAGAAAAACAGTCATTTTAGGAAGAAAGACATTCACGTGATAACAATATGCAAAGAGACAAAATGCAGAAGCACGCAAAGCAGTAAGAGCTTGTTAATTTTTGATTATTGGTTAATTTCCTTTGCTTGCATGATAAAATAAAACTCGCACTCAAAACCAGGACATAGAAAAGGACGCGTACGCCACACAAGTGCTTTAGCATTGATTTCATGTAGAAATGAAATAGCTCAAAGAAACTTACCGTCGACACTCATCTAGAGTTCCTTAACTTCAATTCAGCGGTCGCTTCAATGTAGTTGCTCACCGCCACTAGAAAATACTGTTTAAAAATATAATAAAACAAATACTGAAGAACGCGCGACATGTTTTCTGATCATCATCTTTAAGCAGAGTGCCCAACCGACATATTTAACGGTTCCGTTCGAATTCGGGTTCACAGCTTTTGGTTCGGTCCCGGTTCAGTTCCGGGGAGCAAGAAATAAAGGTTCAAACCGGTTCAAACCGGTTCGAACCGCTTTGAACCACTAAATTGAAAATATATTTTCCGCGTTGTTCTGGCAATAGACACTATTTACGCCATGAAACGATTAACTATATAGTTTCCTCTGTTGTCCGTTCGGTTCACTTTTGTTTTCAGGTACCAAAATATGAAATTAAGTTATTTAATTTCGACGCAACAGTAAAAAAAAATCTACATTAACGTACATGACGCCGTGTTCATACGGCTCAACATCCCTTTGTTCAGAGGTCATGTATGTTTACCTGAATCAAAAACAACAGTAAACAGTTGAGCTTGTTGGTACATAGATCAGCTTGAAATTGAAAACTATGCTGTCTTTTCCTGACCTTTCTTTCTTCTTGTTTATGTAAAATTCTGAAGTTCAAGCTGGTCTTTTTACATGGTATGAAATGTTGTCCCGAAGTGTAGTAGGTCGCATAAAATAACAGTGTTTGGTACAACTTTGTGTAGCAGCATTAAAAGGTAAATTGTGATTGTGTCCTTCAACTAAGGAATTAATTACAACACATAAAATCATCAAATGGGCACTTCGTGGCCATATATACCATGAACTATGGTTTATAAAATACGTTTTACAGTGTATAAATAAGGACGACACAACTGAGCTAAACGCAAGAAAATTTTCAGAATGTCGGAAAAGTTTTAGGACAATCCCTTTCAGTCTATTTCATATAGAAACGCCGAGCAGCAATCACAGTGTTTGTTTGTTTAACAATACATTGTTTACACTCATCAGCGCCGTGCATGCGACTAGTCATACAGAGAGGAGTGATCGAAATTGTTTACTTTAATTATACGCACCTTCGCATTCAGATCGAATCTGGCCCAAAATAGCGCTTGCTCGGGTGAACATTTTCTTATACAGATTAAGCTGTCATAGCCTGGCTGTTGATGTTTGTTCTTGACAAGATGCCGGTCAATTTAATTTGCAAATGATGCTAATTACTAACTGACGATTTTAACGCTATAGCGTCAAGGACCTTATGTCGCAGAAAAGTCGATGTGGGTGGAGCGACTGGAAAATTCTGATTGGTCAATTGGGTCATGACGCCACAGCAACATGCCCTTTCGTAGGAATTTCATGCAACCCACAATGCTCACGTGAAACGTGACATCGCGCGTGGAATGAAAGTGGTTAAAACATGACGTGAAATTCGAATTAAAGGTCGCCGTATGTCTTAAATGATTTCACTTAATAAAGACCATCCTTTGTCTTAAAGAAAAAAATTAAGAATTTTAGGCGGGATTCTAATTTCTGACTCTTCGGTTCCGAGTCAGACACGCTCCTGACTAGGCCACGCGAGGCACGCCTGCACGGCGAATGAGAAGGCGATGCAAACGAAGCCCGTTAACGCTATCGCGTTCCACTTTTAGAGGCGAAGCTTTAGCGTCCTCCAAGTTTTTTTTTTTTTTTGTTAAATAAAACGAAGTAGAATTTCATGTTCTACTCGACATGGCAGCTACTTAATTGGACATTTTCTGGTGATTTGCGTGCGTAATCGTAATCGTTCCGCCGCGCGCCCATGTGTACTTTTTTTTTGTCCAGCCCACAGACACATAAATATAATGCTCACCATATAAAAGAGTCAATAACAGGCGTTTATATGTTCGAAAAGTTAGAGGAGGGAGGAACAAATAGTTATTTAAATAAGCTTCAAAATCAGAAATGTGTGTAAGGCCGTCCCAAATCACTTACAATGTTCCCGTCGAGGAGAAAAACGCCGGAAAAGATTTACATGATGATTGAAAATCTGAGAGTGTGGTTTGAGACGTTGTCTGTCCCGTTTTCTTTCTACTTCACGATTTTCCGTTTTTCAAACCGCAATCTCAGATTTTCAATCATCATCTAAAACTTACACCAGCTCGCCTGCACTTTAACCGTTTTTAGAGCGCAGCTCTTAGGCGCCCGTTTCCGGCATGAGCGGCGTCGCCGTCGCCGTCGGCGTCGGCGTCGCCCTCGGCGTAACCACGCGGTGCAATATGGGAAATGTCCCATAATACACCGCGCAACCCCCCCCCCCCCTCCGGGGTCACGTGGCCGGGGGGGTCACGTGACTTCCCCCCGAGGTCATGTGACCCCCCCCCCCCCCGGAGGAGATTCAAGAATGAAGGGAGGAGGAGGATAAGGAGGTAAGGAGGAGGGAGGAGGGGTATACCCTCCCCTCAGTACCCTTCCCTCCTCCTCCTCAAGAGCTGCGCTCTAATTCGGCGTTACAGGGAGTTGTAAACGACTTTCACTTTTTTCTGGAAAGGATTTGCAGAGCACCTTTCATATAATTGGGGGGGTGGGGGGAGCATTGCTTTGTGGTCGGCCCTTTATTTATGTTGTCAAATCTTCAGTTAGCAATTAGATACATGTTTTTACAATGATCCATAAATTATACTTTACAAAGTTCACATAATCGCTTGAGACCGACACGGAAGGACGATACTGGAAACTAAGCGGGCTGTTGAGTCTTCGTAAACGTGTTTTTGTTTGCTTATTTGCAGTATGAAACATCGGGTTGCAGGGTATGCCAAAAAGGACTCTCTGCTCACATGATAGATCGGAAGGCAAATACACGAAAAGCGCGAATGGAGAGAGTGATAATGGTATTTTTTTTTAATAATCCCTAAGAGGACTCTGTACTGCAAAAAACGATGCATAAAGATGCATGCAATGAAATTTTTAATTATACATAAATAGCGCGAAGGACAGACAAAGATTCTTAAACTCCTAATATAAGTCAAATTTCATGATATTGCATCACCTCGAAACTTCGCGAAAAACTGCCTCTGGAGGCTAATGTCATAATCGGTTTTACCTGCACTTGTTTTGGGCCCTCACTTTGCAACTCTATGCTTCAACAGTCCTGCGCCCTAACACTTTTCTAGGCTGACGTACATCATCGAGAGACTGCTATAAATAATGCACAACTTTACAATGAGGACATCTATTGCTAGTGTTATGAACATCGCATTTCAGCAGAAAGCTGAACTGTTTCACAGGGTATGCAAGTGACTTCATCACACTATGTGCTGGTGGTCATTGTGATTTCTTCCTGCTGAGAAAATCAAATTCAACTATTAAAAATTCAAGCCACAGGAGGTTCGCCCGCAGTGAAATCGAAGTATTTGAAAGGCACGTAATATTATGCTTAGTGCACCGCCATGAGGAACGGCGCGAGCGTCTGGCACGAGAAAAACGTTCTTTTTGGCAAGAGTGCTTTTGCAAACACGTAGTTTCCGAAGCCACGCTTTTTGGTCTGCGCCGAAGATGCAGGGAAGAGAAGCCTTTACAACGCAGAATGTTTTTAAAACTAACTCTCCCCCCCACACACACACACATACACAGACACGCGCACACACAAACTTCTTTTTTTGTTGTTGTTGTTGTTTCTCCTTCAAAAATATTTTGTATTCCTGAGGAATTACCTCCTCCGTTTCGGTGTGTTAATTCGAAAATTATATTTGTCACTTGCTAGCAGCAACCCTCCACTGCTTTTATATTCTACCCCGTGAAGTTTAAAGGGGTCATAAAAGGATATTGAGTTAGAATGCTCATTACTTTGCAGAGGCGTACTGGTACTAGTCTGGCCCAAGTATACTCGCACAGACCGCCACTGATTCAAAAGCTTCTTAGTCGCGGTGAAATTGCGAGGATAAAATGAGAATGTTTATTTCAGTGATGGCTTTGCGAAAATTGATGACGTAAGTGTGGGATCCAAACAACCCGCCTGACAACAGTCGAGCGCGGCTCCCGTATTGGACACGAGAACTGCGTGAGCACTGGACATCGGCTCGTAATGGCGGACACTTGGGTAGTGGCTCCTGTCCAACCACTGCAGTAATGAGAATATCCGAACTCTAACAATGTCTCGAGCTAGGCACGCGCTTTCTTCCTTTTCAATGTTGGCGGCATAGGATAGGCACCAAGCCACGTGGCCGCTTCTGACTCTGAGTTGAGGGGATGAACGGTGCTCACATTTCTCTGATTTTTTTTATGACTGCCATTCCCTAGAAAGAGGTGCTAAGGGAAGTTTATTCAGTTATTAACGTTAGGGAGTGATTCTAAGCAGTATTAAGTGAATGTATAAAAATCGTTTTATGGTCCCTTTAAACAAAACGTAGAGGTGGTCGAAACTTTGGGAATAATTTGAAAACGACGCTCGTGCGAGATTTAGAGCGACTGCCAACGTTCGGGTGTCCCTCTGACGCCACTAGAATATTTTTAATATTTTTTTCCAGTATCCCTCCCATACACACATGTAGTTCTATGTAACGTCATATCAATAAGTCGCATTTAGTCATTTCAATACTTCTATTCTCAAGGGCATCTTTCCGAGGCACTTCAGCAACAACAAAAAAAAATGTTTCGGTGCCTCAATGATGTAAAATTGGCCGTGCAACATTTTTTGTACTTTCAGTAAATACTGTCAAGAAGTAACCCCTGACGGCGATAGCTTACGAAAACATCAAATAGTTTTCCCCTCCGCGCAATAGCAGATGCAGAAAAAAATAAAGGAAAAAGGCAGCTGTCGATTCCCTTATCAAACTCGCAATTGGAAGGGATGGCCGTGCCCTCTGCCACAAGAACGATCCGCGACACCTTCCGCCACACTGAGAAAGCCCACATAGGCTTTCCAGCGTCAATGCGGCGGGCCGGACCCAGACAAGCAGGCCGATTTCAGACAATCCTTGAAGAAGAGTATTTGACGCCACACCTGCGAAGGTAGGATTTGGCAGATCCTGCTTCAATATCTTACTAAACGTTACGAGGGGCCGCACAAAAAATGTTGGTCTAGCTGGGCGTCGCGGACATTGATGTGCCACGAAACTACTTGAGGCCTAAGAGAACTAATACCTATCACGTTCACCAGGGAAATTGAGTGCGAAAAAGCCTGTTTTGGAAGGTTAAAATATCCCGATGTGGACGAGGGAACAGGCCTACATGTGCAACCCTCTTCCCTCTTCAAAATATATTTCGCAATTTAACCCTTTTTATTGGTTAGGTAAAGACTTTATCAAGCAGCTTCATTTCATTTTCTGTTCTCAGCTTTTAGACGGAGCGGAAATAGAATTGTAAATTAAACTGGAGCTTTAAACATCCCACTGGAACCAAAACCATGTAGATTTATTTGCCACCCACGAGAACTTGTTGCTTTTGACGCTCTGGCTTGTACATCCACGAGTAAGTTATCGGATCCGATTTTCACCGATGCTTCTCGCATTATTTTCGCTGCAAAAGTTCCACTTTTTTCCTTTCTTTCACCGAAGTACCCTTTGTCTCCTGCCAGCTTTTCGCAACTTTTTTTTTTACCACGAAATAAAAAAAGACAATATACCCTTTGAAAACTTTTACAACGCATAATCGTCATGCTCACAAAACACACGCTCCGAGAGAAACTCGCTTGCGTAGTATCATTCCGATTTGTTCAAGCGACATCAGTCGAAACAACCAGATAGTTTTATGTCGTGTTACTAACCCAGCAACGAGCAGCGTTCGAACACTCATTTGTAGGCGCAACGAAAACGACGTATCGTCTTTTGTCTCCCAGATGGAGCAATTCGCGAAAGATGAAGCGTGAACAGTGTTCGGACGCTAACGACAGCAGTACACAAAACAATCGTCGCTCGCGAGCCCAACAATGATCGACCGGGGACGCGGCAGCACCTCCGGGAAAATCAATTTTGGGGCTACTTTCTAAGTTTTATTTGTTCGCTTTATTTCTTCCTTTCGCGTGTGTGATTTCTTGAGTCCCGCTTGTATATTTTGTTGTGTTGCTGTGTGGCGTTTTGAGCTCCACTTTCGCTTCGCGTATTCTGTGTGCGAAGAAAGGAGCCGGTCTTCGGTGTGCTTAGCACGTCCATTGATAGCCGGCAAATCACCGTTTCAAAATCCTATGTTTTTCGATGTGAAAGCGGCGTAAATCAAACCCACGCGCCAGATGCGTCGCGCGTGTGGCACAGGGGATCTGCCTTTCAACTACTTAAAAGAAAAAGTTAAAACAGCCCCATTTTCACTTGCCAGCAAATGATGCTAAGAACCGAGCTGTTCGCATCTTCCTGTTGACATTTCTTGTCTGCCTTTCTTGCGTGATCTTTGTTTTCGAGTTCATCCGGGGCAGTATAAAACCGGAGCTGATGTGCTGTTCGATATGACGACCAGCCCAGACAGCGACATCGCTTTGAGACGTAAGTCGCACGGTGCTGTAAAAGGTAAATGTTCTTTTTTTTTTTTTTTATAAAACACCGATTTATCATTTGACATTTTTATTAGTTACGACTTGCCTTTGCAGTGTTGGTCAATGCGCAAAATCTGAGAGAAATATTCACTTCGACAATATTTTGCTTTGCGCCATCCTACACTGAAACATGGGCATTTAAAAATTTAATGAAATGTCAAATGAAAACAAATACAGGTATCGAGCAGTCCGAATAATGGGGCCATTTTGAATATCCGGCCAGCCTCGTAGTTAAGCCTATACTTCGTTTAAACAATATTGTGGTGAGCTATGCCCAATAAAAATGTCGCAAACATGTAGCGCCCGACGGACGCTGCGCCTAGAGGAATTTCGGGAACTGGCTGCATACTAAGTTTTACCACCGAATTCAGAAACCTCACTCAAACTGCACTCAAACTGAAGGGCCCCTCCACTTCCTCGAGGAAGGCGCGAGGGCCGGCACTGGCCAATCGCGACGGCGGATCCGTCCTCGCGATTGGTAAGCGCCGGCCCTCGCGCCTTCCTCGAGGAAGTGTAGGGGCCCTTCAGTTTGAGTGTAGTTTGAGTGAGGTTTCTGAATTCGGCGGTTAATCTACTAAATCACATTTTCTCTTTCATATACCCGTCAAAAATACGCACCCGTCTACACTGAACACTCAGATAGTCGGCGACTCCACGCTTCTCTCCTTCGCATCTTTTCCGCTGGGTGGCGAAGCCTCCGTTGATGTTGACAATATACCTCGTAGACAACAAAAACAAAAAAAGACGAGCCGGTGAGAACGGCCCCGTAATATGCTACGAGGTATTTAGCGGGGTCAAACATCTCAGTCCGCGAAAAATCTAAGGACCTTGTGCTGCAGAGGTTTCTCGTAGTTCGACCGGCTGGACGCGCCGCAGCCTTGAGGTGTTCGCTTAACAATAAGAGGGGTAACTGGCGCCATCTATCGTCAGGGTTTTTTTCTAACGCCAGTCTAGACGTCTGTCTTGTCAAACCCGGTGCCTTGGTCTGCGGGTTGTGAACCTCTCCCTCGGAGCGCGGACATAACGATGAGCATGCGCTCTCCCGGACAGGACACGTCCACGCTGCTAGTGGAAGATTTGGCACTCTAGGCGCGTTGCATAATTAAAGTCCCTTTATGTTTTAAAAGTAGCGCAAGGTGAGTCGATGCACGGGGCACGTGCAACGTGCAGCCTTTGGGAAGATCATGGCGGCACAGCGCAGCACTGAGCTGAATTTATACACCATGTACTTCCCAGAAGTGTTGCGCGGCACGTGCGTCGAGAGTTTTCGCCACAATGAATGGTGCCATTTTTTCCAGCGTAGAGGGGCACATTACCCAATTGTAGATTGGCGTTCGATTTGAGAAATTCAAGATGCACTAAATACATTGTTATATTTCAGCTTGCCTGGCCCCTCCCATGTGGCTCGTGCTAGTAAATCAGCAGCCTCAGTTGGGTCTACACAAGTTGTGAGGAATGTATGGCCACAGAGATATACTCTTTAAGAATTTTCCCCACTACTGTTACAGAGGCTGGGTGAAAAGAGTGAAGTGTTCCTTCAACCACAGCGAAATGAAGCGCGAACACAGTTGGTCGCTGCATTGGCAGACAACATTCTGAGCAAAACTCCGTAAACGGAAGTATTTGAGGTCATTGCTTATATATCTTAAAATAGAGGCTAACATTTGTTGTGTTTTTCTTTCCAGAACGCCAAGTCGGTTTCAGCTAGATAATGTCATGCGTGCTCTCCAAGCGGCATACCCCTTCCTGGCCGACTCTACTGGACGCTGCGTAAGATTTACAAAAACTTGTTTTCATTCTGACAATTAAAATGCTTGTCTCGAAGTTCATTATCTGCATAGTAACAGGCTTACTACTCATCACTCACACTGTAGGATTCGCTGCAACACAGCCTTATTAACAAAACGAAAAAGGAAAAGTCGCTACTTACGCATCTGCCAGAAGTTCAGCAAAACAATGCAAACTATGGCAAAGGTGGTGGGCGAAAGCTCTGCATGCAGGAATCTTTTTACAGTTTTCATTTGCCCGACCAGAGCAATGGTTAGAAGCTTCGGAATAACTTTACCGAATTCGAAGTGAGAGTTTTTAAACGGCATATTTATTGTTTGCATGCAGATTTTGTTATGAAGTCTTAAATATACGACATACGTTCACATTCAAATGACAAAATCTTTTATTTTAACCTTTAGAACTGTAACAAAACATCAATTTGAGTACTCAAAGTGTTTCTATTTTAACACTATCTCAGTGGTACACACTGTTTGCTTTACTTTTGATTCCCCACCTAAATCAATCATTCACAGCAGTTCATACTATTCATCATCACTCACAATTTTGTTGCCATGTCTCGTGCGTTTATGTGCCACTAATCAGATAGTGCTCTGTTTGAGAGAATCAAACTTGTCAAAACATTGATGCTAGCAAAAGGTTGCAAAGGAATGGGAGGGCAAAGTAGACATAAGGTGTGTTGGAGATAAGGACGGTCAAAGTGGTGTCATGGCTATTTTTTGCTTTTAACTAAATTTTTATATGAGATAGCTAAACCTGGTCCGCACAACGGGACAGACCTCACTTTTGCAAGATATTTTCTTGTATTCGTGAGAAAAATCACATTCTAGAGGGGGTTGAAAAACGATTTGCTCGATCATGGGAATAACGCGGTCAAGGCGCAGGACGCCGGGACAGCCCCGCGGGCCGCACCCCCTCCTCAGGCAATCCTGCGCGACGTATTTGCAGCCCGGAAAGCAGGCGAATCGCGCACATTTCAGCTGGAAATGGAGCCGGCCAGAAGCTCGGCTTGCGCTCAAGCGAACAAAGCATTCAGCGCGAGCTCGTAATTTGACTGCTGCAACGGCGGGCGTGCTCTCGCAATGCTCGATGTTCTTGCAGCCGCGTGTTCGCGCGCTACCTTCGCTGCGTCTTGAATTGAAGTGAAACGGAGTCTAGAAGTATAATCTTTCACGCGGTCGCGACTTCTGCGAGAGAGATTCGAGCTGAATAAGTGAATTGAGGCAACAAAGAACGCCAAAGTTTTCAACTTCTGTCATAAATATCTGCTTGCCAACGTCGCGTCTTTAAGAAAAAAAATATATTGTTTATTGCAGTTGCAGTATAAGCGAACATCAGCGCAATTAAAATATAAATATAATTACTTGCATTACGCGGTCGATTTAAAATCGATAAACTGGCGCTCCCGGCCTTCCGGAAACATAGGCTGCCACGGCTGAAACAGGCGTGCCTATGCCGCCGATCTGAACGTTCAGTATCAAACGGGCTCCGAAGAGCCGCTTGAAGGCCGCTCTCAAGAAGTCTGCGAGCATTCCGTTCAGGAAAGTTTCGCGCGACAGATCACAAAACTGCAAGAGGCCGGCTTTCCGCAAAGGTGCTTACCTGAGGTTGCTGAAGGCCTGGTAAAAAAGACAAAAAGAACGGGCAAACCCACCCTCGAGAGACCCAGCATGAGGCCAGCGGTTATTCCATACCTGCACTCAGTGTCACAGAATTTAAAGAAAGTGGCCCAGCGTTTCAATGTACCTGTGGTTTTCTCAGCGCCCAATCGGATGGTCCGACTTTGCCGTAAAATCAATTGTCCCGATCAAAAGACTGATTTTTGCAGCAAAAAGCACAAAACAAAATTTGTTGAGTGTGCCTCAGGAGTTGTATATGAAATCCCCCTGTCATGCTGCGCTGTGTACATTGGCCAAACGGGCAGATGTGTGAATGACCGCGCCCGCGAGCATGCGGCTGCCACGCGAGCCAGCCCGTCTGGCCATCTCGCCATTCATTGTAATAGATGCCCGTGTACGCCAGTGCTACATGACATTAAGATTTTGGCTCGTTATCGCGACCGAACAAGCAGAGAGGTGCACGAGGCATATGCAATTAGGGATAAGGGCGCTGACTGTGTAAGTGAAGCGTCACTCGCCCTGTCAAAGAGTGAGTTTGAATATTTGAAAGAAGCGTTGCGAGGGACACGCTGATGACTGACAGGGTTCTGGGGCCTATAAATGCATGTACTTTTCAAAATAAACCACAGTTGCGAAGCTCCTTGTGTTGTTCCACTTCTTTGTCCTTGTTTTTTTTTTTTTTGGCGCTTTTGATTATTTAAAGAACCATGAACCAACTGGCTCAACTTTCCACTTTGCGCTTGAATAAACCGGTACAGTTTGCCAATCACCGGTCACCCGTCTGTGCAGCATGGTCACCGGTTTGAGTAAACGTGCGAACACTTTGCCCAGACGAGTGGCCCATTTGCCCAGACGAGTGGACCCGTTTGAAAAAGGAGTGACCTTTTTGCTCAAATAGGTGACCGTTATGGCTCACACGAGAGACCCCTTTGAGCCATACTGGCGGCCCCTTTGACAAATTGGTGACGGGTAGGGCTAAACTGCTACCGGTATGAACCCGTTTACTTTCATATAGGCGCCAATTGGCAGGATTCTGCAAAAAAAGTAATAGAAAATCCTCTTCTATTTTGGTTACTGGAAGTGAAATGGCAATATCCACCTGGCTGGCGGTGCCACTCACATAGGGCCCAGCATAATGCAGTGACGTAGAAGTGGTATACAGACATATCCGTTGTATATATAACAGAGAAGCGCGTACTTTACGTATTTTCTGAACATTGAATTTGTTTTTACTCCAAAAATTATAATTCGTCGTGGTTGCTGAAAGCGAGGGGAGGGGGGCAGGGGGAGGGGGAAAAGCTTCGTTTATACCGCGTTTTCTTTGGCCTCTCATTCACCACATGTGTCTGTGATAAAAATATTCTTCGAAAGTTCAAAATATAAACACTTAAAAGCACGATCCTGCATATACGAGAGTGCCTGGGTGAGAGTGTCTGGGCGTATACCAGAGTAAGTAGCAGCGTCAGCCGGAAGGTTTTTCATATTCTCCTTCCTGTGCATATGAAAGAAAACGAGGATGGTGTGACCTCACCTTGTTTTCCTTAGAGCACTATATAGCTCCTTCGGAGCAGAGTAGCGGAGTCTAGAACGCCGCCTCTCGGCGACTAGCGGCGAACGCTCCGAGGTTCCAACTGCGGTCAGAAATGCATGGAGAACGTGAGAAAAAAGTTGTTTCTTCAGTATCGTGGGGATGTACGGAATGGCAATCATTTTTGACATAATAATGGAACATTTTAAAATAATTTGCGCTAAGTTTTGTGCCCCGCAAGTACGTGACTTTGTTTTAAGAATTGCCTGAGTGGCATCATGCAGCAGACGACACGGCGACGTCACACCATTCACGTGACTCGCTCAGGCCAACCCGAAAAGCCCATCTTTGCTGCGAGCAAAAATCGTCTGCTTCAAACGCCATTGCCTTGGAAATTGCCTTTTCAAAATTTACACACGCATCCGATATTATTAAAACTTTGACAAAATGTTTAGTGATTTACTAACTTCACGACAGACTAGTTTTGAAAAGTGTGAACTCGCAGTTCATTTTTTAATGAGCCGTGTTGTGTCGATCTCCATGTATTCTCCCATAGGGCGGGCCGCTTCCTGGAACCCTGAGTACCACGTGACTCGCGCCGAGCCGCTCTGTCGGCCATGTTGGCGGCAAAACACGGGGTTCAAAGGATTGCGCTACTCTGCTCCGTAGGAGCTATATAATGCTCTATAGTTTTCCTCAAGTCCACACTCATCTAATTTGAGCATGATAAATGCCCAACCTAAAGACATCTTGGGAAAAACTTCATGCACTTCGTTCAGTGGCCTATGCACGTTGCATAACCGAGTATAAGATTATCCAATAATGTTGGCGCTGTAGTGAGCGACCAGCCCGAATAAAAAAAGAAGGCAGCTCGGACATGGCTCCTGAGTCGCACCGGCGGGCATGATAGACCGATCTGACTAGGTTTTATTCATTAAAAGGCTTATCTGATTCCGTGCCGGCATAGTGTCCATTTTGTCAGGTCGCATATTTCGTTCCGAATATCTAAAGTGACATTCAGACTTTTTTTTTACAACAAGCGGATGTGAACTCTGTAAATTGGTCCCGCAATCGACGTTGTCAGCGTCTTGCATTGCAGGCGTCCTCGAATATTTCCTTCAGCAGTTCATTGGGTCAGTCCAAAAAAGTTTCTTTTGAAAAAGCTCTCAGCAATGTTCTTACATCACAAAGCGAAAGTGTGGTGATAGGTTAAAGAATAGAGTAGGGGGTAGTGAAGGAAGCGTATGCAAAATGCAAGACCGTTGAATTGGTACAGCCGACGAGCGGGTCGACAATTGCTCGGCGATTGTACAGTGCTCCTTTCGGCACGAACCACTTTAACAAAACAGGATGCTGTGGCATTTTCGGGTTGAGTCGATTGCGATCTGTCGATATGCCCTAAAGATGACGTTCCCAGAAGTCGCAGACTACCGTTGCGAGCGCCATGCATGATAGGCAGAGGCGGTTCTGTACTCCTTCGGAGCGTGTGTCCATAAAATTGCGGAAATCAAAGATGGCGGACAAGATGGGGGTTGAATCATTAATTAAAATCGATGCGTTGTGCGACATATCCTACTGTGCGGTCGACTTCAATATTTCATTCGTACGTTTTCTAAGAGTTTTAACAGCTAGTCAGACATTTGAAAAAACACCTTTGAAAAAACATCGAGCGCGCCCTCCAAGTGCGCGCTTCCCACTACCAGCGACATCCAAGCGTCACTGAAGCCGCGCTGAAGAGCGGCTACTGGCAGATCGAATTCGAAGAACGGGACAGAGAGAAGACAGCTTTCGTCACGCCAGATGGACCGTACGAGTTCAAGGTGATGCCCTTCGGACTGTGCAGGGCGCCAGCAACTTTCAAACGTGTCACG
Source organism: Ixodes scapularis (assembly GCF_016920785.2). Classification (NCBI taxonomy): domain Eukaryota; kingdom Metazoa; phylum Arthropoda; class Arachnida; order Ixodida; family Ixodidae; genus Ixodes; species Ixodes scapularis. The sequence continues at coordinate 58,398,298 of NW_024609882.1, forward strand.
GACACCGTGCTTGCAGGCCTGAAGTGGCAGAGCTGTCTCGTCTACTTTGACGACGTCGTAGTGTTTTCTGGTGACTTCGACGTGCACTTGCTGCGACTTCGAGCTGTTCTTCCAGCCATACGGACAGCCGGACTCACCCTGAAGCCGTCAAAATGTCGGTTCGCCTATGACGAATTGAAGTTTCTAGGTCACGTGGTCAGTAACGAAGGCGTTCGCCCAGACCCAGAGAAGACTCACACCGTCGCAGCATTTCCAGCACCGACAGGAAAGAAGGCCGTGCGAAGGTTCCTTGGACTATGTTATGTGCCTACCATCGGCGCTTCGTTCGGGATTTCGCAAGGATTTCCGCACCACTCACAAACCTCACGAAGGACGCTGAGAAGTTCGAATGGACCGAGGAGGCAGCAGCCGGCATTCAACGAGCTGAAGCGACGACTCCAGACACCTCCTGTTCTTGGACATTTCGATCGGGATCCGGGAACCGAGATTCAAACGTGCTCAAGCAACGCAGGTCTTGGCGCGTACTGGTTCAAGTGCAAGAAGGCATTGAGCGTCTCATCGCCTACGCAAGTCGGACACTATCCCAGGCGGAGAGAAATTACTTCACGACTGAGAAAGAATGTTTTTCGGTCGCCTGGGCAATCACGAAGTTTTGTCAGTACTTGTACGAGAACCCGTTCGGCGTAGTCACGGACCACCACTCTCACTGCTGGCTTGCGAGCCTCAAGGACCCGTCAGGACGCCTCGCTCGGTGGGTTCTCCGACGACAAGAGTTCGACTGGACTGTGGTCTACAAGTCATGTCGCAAGCGCAGCGACGCCGACTGCTTGTCCAGAAACCCCGTCGAGACACCTTCCGGCTGCACCAACGACGATGGCGACGAGTGCTTCTAGGAGCAGTGAACACTAACGACATGGCACGACGTCAACGAGACGATCCTTAGCTGCGCGCACTAATAGAGCACCTGGAAGGACGCTGGAGTACCATGCCACATGTTTTCTCGCGAGCCCTGCCGACCTTCGCCTTTCGACAAGGTGTACTCTACAAAGGAAACTTCAGGAACTCGCCGTGGCTGCTTGTAATCCCGACCGATCTTCGAGAGGAGATCTTTCAAGCCTGCCACGACGACCCGACGGCCGAACACCTTCGTTACAGCCGGACACTGGCCCGTATTCGGTAAAAGTATTACTGGCCCAAGCTTCCCAAATCCGTCCAACTATACACACGATGATGCCACGAGTGTCAGCGACGGAAGAAACCTCCAACGAGGCCGACAGGTCTCCTAGAGTGACTTCCTCCGCCAACTGCACCCTTCCGTAGATTGGAATGGATCTACTTCGATTATCCAGTGGTTTTCCGCCGTCAACGTCAGGAAACTACTGGATAATCGTCGTCACCAATTATCTCACGCGGTACACAGAAACAAAAACCTTTCCTGCAGGCACTACTGTTTAAGTCGCCAAGTTTTTCATTGAGTCTATAGTCCCCCGACACGGCGCTCCCGAAGTTGTCATAGCAGCCCGTGGATCATCGTTCATGGCTCAGTTGACGCAAGGAATCCTTCGTCTCAGTAGCACCAGCCACCGTCGAACCACTGCGTACCATCCGCAGACAAGTGGACTAACGGAAAAGCCAGACAAAATTATCGCGGGCATGACCTCCATGTAGGTCGGCGTAGAGCACAGGACGTGGGACGATGTGTTACCCTACGTGACGTTTGCTTCCAACACGGCGGTGCAAGAGACCGCAGGAGTAACACCGTTTCAGCTGGTGCATGACCGAAAAGTAACGACTATGCTGGATGCGATGCTTCCCCATGAACCAGCTGACGATGGGAGCCAAGACGCCCAGGTTGTTGCTCAACGAGCTGAAGAAGTTTGCCAGCTCGCCCGGCTCCGGATTCACGATCAACAACGTACCGACGCTACCGGATACAACCTTCAGCGGAGCGACAGCCGCGTCAAGCCAGGAGACCGTGTGTGGGTGTGGACCTCGATACGACGACGCGGTCTGAGAGAAAAGCCTGAACCGCTACTTCGGACCCTACAGAGTGCTTCGTCGACTCGGGGATGTGATCTACGAGGTGACGCCCGACGGAACACGGACTTCATCACGCCGCACTCCACCATTGGAAATCGTCCACGTCGTGCGCCTCAAGCCGTACTACGATCGCTACGACAGTGTTTTACAAGCCTCCGTAGTTTGCAATCATTTTGGTTTGTTTTTTCTGATTCGGTTCCCGTCATGTTGCATCGGGACGATGCATTTTTTAAAGAGGAAGTAATGCCACGCGCATCGCCAAGCGAGGGCGTGTGTGGCCGATTCTGCCGCCACGCTCGACCGAGACGGTCGCAGGATGACGAGCTCCGGAGGAGCGGTTATCGCTACAGCGGCCCTTTGTGGCCGCGGTTCTAATCAGTCCAGTGAATCGACAAACGATGACCATAAGGTTGTTTTGCCACAGATGCCTACAGGAATTACGTGCGAAACATCGGTGCTTCTGCATCGCAATTTGAAAGGACGCCCCTACCGTATCCAGGATTTTCGACAAGAGATGGACAGGGGCGGCGTACTCGGCGACTTTGCAGCACTTGGTGCGTACCAAATGAACTACGTTTGGATGGCTAACCTGCGAACGGCAGAAGCAAAGAGATGACTCGTGGACGCCAAAGAACTGGAGGTGAAGGGTCTTCGATGTCTCGTCGTGAATCCCAGCATCACGGAGGTACGGCTTCATCTCCACTGGATCCCGTGTGGTGTGCCGGATGACGTTGCTCGTAAGGGACTGGAGCCGCATCGCAAGGTCCTGGAAGTGAGCTGGGAGAAGTGGAGTGTTGAAGGCTTCCAAGGGACCGAATCAACGACCGGGTGTGCTCGGATGACACTGAACGAAGGCGGCACGGCCGATACCATGCCACACCAGCTTCGGATCCAAGGTGGTAACGTACTTGTTATGATCCCTGGACGGGCGCCCCTGTGCTTACGCTGTAAGCGCACAGGTCATATTTGTCGAGAATGCAGGGCGCCGAAGTGCTCGAAGTGATTTCGCTTCGGGCATGACGGCACCAAGTGTGTCAGGTCGTACACCAGGGTGGACAGCGGGCTCGGGGCGGCCAAAGCAAATGAGCACGCCATGGATGCCGAGGAAGCCGAGCGTACTATTCAGGGCTTGGCGACAGAAGCTTCAACTCCTGCTAAAGAACGCAAGAGCGAGGGAAGCAGCTCCTTGGAGGCAGCCAGAAAGAAGAGAGGTCAACCGGAAAGCGCAGCTTCCAGCAGTGCCGACGTGAAGCCCTCTGATGCCGGAACAGAGAAGGAATTGAACGACGCGAGCCCCGATGGACCTTCAGATATGGACGACACCAGCGAGTCGATTAAGCGAGCCTTCGACGACCGCACGACAGCAGGGAACGGAGCACGCCAGCCACACCCCTGGATGAAACGCAAGAAGGGGCGTTACCAGCCCGCTCCCAACGACCCTAGAGAGGAACGACGGCACAGGGAAAGCAAGTAAGGCGTTCTTTGCCTGGTTTCCTGGTTTTAAGATTTCTACACCAAGGCAAGTTCAACCCTGACTGCTTAGGTTTTTAGTGTTTGCACCGAAAGACAGCGCATGATTTGTGAGTCCCAATCAGCCTTTACAGTTGCAACGCTGAACTTTAGTGGTTTATACTCTAGGAAAAAGCAGTACCAAATTCAGCGACTATTGTTGAAAGAGCAACCCGATTTCTTGGCGTTGCGAATAACTAAATTGGCTGAGGCGGAACAGGTAGAGGAAGCAGTTAGGCCTTTCATGTCTAACTATGAAATCTGTGTGACGCACGCAGTTGGTTATTCGGCAGGGCGTTTCCTGCTTCTGAAGAAGCAGGTACCGTTGTCGCAGTTATGCGTTGCTACGGACACTGAAGGACGTTTCATTAGGAATGATTTTGTGATGGCGCCTAATCAATTAAGGCTTATTTGCATTTATGCCCCAAATGTGACAACTCGCTGCGTTTTACTTTTGGCGGTTTACGGCGGTATCTTGATTGCGATAGAGCCCTAGTCCTTGTGGGTGACTTTAATTGTGTTGTATGACAGTTGCAGAGATCGCGAATAAGACGGAACGCTTATAAGAGTGAACTTTTTTTGGGCGAACTGTTGGAGGATTTCGACTTGGTTGATGTGGGCACTGTAAGGAACGCGAAGAAAAAAATGCGTTTTACCCATTTTCAAGCGTCATCCAGTGCGCGTTTGGACAGTGTTATGTTTCTGCCCCTCTAGCAGAACAGTTAGGAAAGTACTGTCGTGGGCAAAAGTCTGGACAACACGGGAGCGCCCACCGAATTGCATCGCCGCGCTCCCTGACGGCGCGGCGCCTGGTGCCGAGACCCGCGCAATGCGCACGCGCGTCCTTTCTTATCTGCTGTCCCACTCGTTCGCTCGCTTCAACGCGATGCGCTCCTGAGCGAGTAAATGGGCGCTGGGTGCCGCCCCGGGAACCAAGATTGCGAGAGCCTCGCTCACCGCTCTGGACTTCGGAACAAAATAGGCGAAATTGAATTCAAGCCAATGATTACTACGAATCCCGAGAAAATAGCGCAGGCCTTCCTCAAGCATTACACACAGCTCTTTGCTAACAAAGCGCAAAGGTGTCATACGGACATTTATGTCTAGCTTTTAGAAAAACTGCCAAGGCTATTGAATGATGAACGCGAAAAGCTTGAGCAAGAAATTATGATCCAAGAAGTGGAGCGCGCAATCAACGACTTGCCGGACTTTAAGACGCCGGGACCGGATGTATTGGGCGCAGAATTTTAAAAGAACTTTAAGACCCTAATAGCTAGTGTTCTTTTAACGTCATTTATAGTGCCTATGAGTGAGAATGTTTGCTCTTTTCGTTTCCCCGTGCCTACACTGTCCTGATACCGAAATCTTATGACATCGTGAAAGTGCGCAGCGTCACCGGTTATCGCCCAATAACGTTATGCAACTACCGATTACAAGATCTTCGCGAAAATTCTCGAGCGTCGCCTTCAAATGGTCGTATGCGAGATAATAAGTGAGCATCAAACGTGTGGGATACAAGGGAGGACTATCTTGACAAATGTGCATGTGGCCCGCAGTGTCCTGGAGGCCTGTAATGATAGCACCGGGCAGGCTGCATTGCTAGAGATAGGTCTAGATAAGGCATTCGATCATGTGAGCCATGATGTTCTCTTTGATGTTTTGAGTCATGTTAATGTTTGTGACGCCATCCTTGGAGGTGTAAAGATGGCCTATAAGAATTGTACAACAGGGATTATTGTGAACAGAGAGCTCAGTTCTGTCATTAACGTACGAGAGTCGGTACGACAAGGTGGCCCTATGTCTCCCCTTTTGTTTGATTTGAATCTAGAGCTTTTTTTTAAAGTGTAAAAGATAGACAACGTGTTCAAGGTTTCCAATTTTATAATGCAGAAGTAAAAATAATGAGTTACGCTGATGACATTTCTGTTTTTTGTAGGTACAAAAAAAGTGTCACCGAAGCCACAGCTTTAACTCACAGGTTTTGCCACGCTGCTGGTGCTGTTATAAACTGGGATAAGTGTCGTCGTTTCTGGCATGGCGCTTGGGCCACTGCATCCTCAGAATTTGAGGGTGTATGCTGGAACACAGTGCCGTGTCAGAACTTCGGGGTGCGAATGCAAAGTTTCCGGAGCAGCCAAACATACTGGTCGGGCGTCGCTACCGACCTAGACAGGCGTGCTTTTCGTTGGAAGCAACGTGAGCTGTCCATTTTTGACCGAGCGACTGTCTGTAATGTTTGTCTTATTGCGAAGCTCTGGTATATTCTTCAAGTCATCCATTGTGCGCGAGCTAATGTTCAAAAATGTCATCGAATTTTTGCACGTTTATTTGGAGCTCAAAATATGAGCCCATGAGACGAGACAATCTTTTTTATCGAGTTTGTAACGGTGGTGTAGGGCTTTCCCACCTCTTTGTCAAGCAGGTTGTGTCACGCTTCTTCTTTTTTTTTTTGTTTGAGAGAGACCAAGAGCATTCGTTTATTCGCACACTGATTCAAACGAAAGTGTCACCACATTTGCCATCTTTTTTTGTTTCTTCTCATGGTGGCGAGCCAACAAGAATCGTTGGTTTTCTGAAAGAGGGTGTTGAAACGATGGGTTTTTTTGACAGCACGTATTTCTTTGAAATACCTTTGTGATGTCAGTAAGAAAACGCTCTACCACTATTTAGTTGCGAGTATTTTCCCGATGCCATTGTATCAGGATGTGTCCCAGCGTGCTCACGATGCGCTTAGACGTGTAAAAAGGATGCGTGTTCCCGCGGCTGTGAAGACTTGCTTTTATAAATTACACACGAATACCTTGCCAGTTAAGGTTTGGCTTAAAGAAATGAATTTATGTGCCATTGTCGGTAAATTGCCTTCTGTGTAAGAAACCTGAGACTATTGAACATGTGTTTATTTTTTGTTGGGACGCGGTATTTTTTTGGGGGATGTCCTCCAGCGCATTTTAAAGAAAGAACTAGCTGTAACCCTAACAGGGATACGTTTCCTTAGTGTGGATAATGATAATAAAGTCCCTTATGACATGATAATGTGTTTAGCTTTGTGTAGCATTTGGAGATCACGTGTGGCTGTTCGACATGCTGACCTCGATGCAAAGGAAGTGCGGATATATTTTTCAACTTTGTAAAACAAGTTCAGAGCGTGTATTTGAACTGTGAACCTGAACCGGAGCGGGCTAGTATTTTAAAAGCACTCCTCGAAATGCGTGATTTTTAATACGCTGTGCAAAAGAGCTGTACAGCGCTTTTAGAACGACATGCATGTTGCTGTAACTACCATGTAATAAAGAAAAAATTAAAGAGAGCGTGTGTGGCCGAATGCTTACCGCGGTTGACTGTCGCGCGGAAGATCTGGGTTAGATTCCAGGTAGAGGAGTGTTCTTTTATTTGTTCTTTCTACTTGTTGTTCTCGCAAGTTCTCGAACTTGCGAGAATTTGCGAGCCGACGCTGAAACTGCGAGCCTAGTTTCGGCGTTGTGTGTGTGCCTCCGTCACCTACGTTGCAAACCTACACTGAAAACCAATCCCCTCTCTTCGTTTCTGAGCTAGGCCGCCAGGGCGGCGACACCCTGGCTGGAAATAGCGAATATTCTAGGTTGTTTTTGTTCTAGTCGGCGAATTGATGCATGCCTCGTAAAACCCAATATCAGACATCTTTTTTTTTTCTTCTAAACGCATGCTTCTCTTATTTATGCGGCAACTGATCATCCGCTAGAGCACCTTGCTTCTAGAATCGTTTAGCCTAGAGTCAAACTACCCTCCTTTAAAGTTATAAAAGAAACTTTGCAAACAAAGGGCTCAAGAACAAGTAGGAGAAACACCTACGCAGAGCACTGGAATATTAGTAACTGCAGAAGGGTGCAGTCGCATCTCAATAGAAGGCAACACAGCTGCTTACTCCAGTCGGAAATTGGTGTTGTTTAGAGAACGTGGAACGAAGGATTTCCCATAAGAACGCAATCACTCGCACCAGCATTTATTTCACCTGATCGCGCACAAACTATCCCCAGCACCTCCTTTCTTGGTCCTTTATTTCTGTCAGCTTTTGTTTTTCTGGTTATTTACGGCTCTACCTGGAGGCCCCCCATTCCATTTTTGTTTCATTTGCTCTCTTTGGCCCGTGTCAATTCCTATACTCCGTCCCCGTGACTTAGAAAACGGCGAAAGCTGCGGTTCCGGTGAGCCAATGGGAGCGCCAAAGAGCGACACGTGACTACAGTCTGTCTCCCCAGTTGCGCTCACTTCAGTCAACCCTATAGGCGGGTGAAAAAAGAAAGCCAGTTTTCGCTCGTATTTCTGAGTGACGGCATTATCTTGTAGAGGAAGAAAAGCAATGTCTGGGACACGCAAACGATGATCCAGGTCAAAAGGGAGTTCCGTGGTCCCCTCTTCTCCAACTGCTTGAGTAACGCTGTCGCCTCTGTACCATCGATAAAGGCCGTCACGCGGTTCGCCTACGTCGCTCCAGTTGGCCCGAAAGGGCCGGGGCGTTCACTCTTTGCCAAGTTACTCTGAAACGATGTAGGGGCGCTTGGGGAATCACGTTGACACCTATTTTTTTCTTGAGACTCGGTTCAGAGTTTTCCCTCCGGGCGTGATCGACAGCGCGAATTGAGTGTGTTTTTGTCCGTTTGCATTTTTGCTGCATTTATTAACTGGCGGAAAATATCGGCTTCCTTGAAGTGACCAGAGAGCTTGCTAACCTAATCCGTACTTTATTACGACCGAACTTGGGAGGACCACGAGACTGGTGGGGAAAAGAAGGATATCTCGAAGTCACCTGTTTTGTCCCGACAAGTAACGCGTGACTGGATCTGCCAAGAATGTCAGAGGTCAACGCCCGTAATTGCATTTCTTACCGCGATACGACTTTCGAGGGTTGAATGGCGAGATCCCGAGGTGTATCTTGCGCGTTACACTCATATCATCCGCACAAAAAACAACTTGCACGTCAATTGTAAATTACTGTAGGCGATTTTCTGGCCTATACGTTTCAAATTTAAACATTTATAGTATTAATCAGACGGTTACAGTCGGGACACCCAGAATATGCAGCATGATTTGAGCGGCGCTGAGTGTTTATTTATCAGCTTTTCTAAACTAAGAAGTAGCGCAAAATCACTTTTCCCGCTAGATTTAGGCTGTTACATTTTTGTGCTACGCTTTGTGTTATGCTTTTGCGTTACAGTCGGGTTACGCTTAAAGGCATTTTTGTGTCACCCTAACCCAGTACGCATTCTCTTCAAAAGTGGAATAATGCTATTTGGTGAATATAAAATTGCCGCACAAAATATTGACCAGTCTTTAAAGACGTTCGTCTAGTTCAATTTTGAGGAGTTCGAAATAACCCCTTCCCGAGCTCTCCGAAACTTTTTCTTGAAACATTTCCGGTCTTCACTCTCGTTTTCTGCGCAGAACGCCAGCAATACCTTGAAAATGTTTTTGATCAAAATGGATGGCATTATATTCGAGAATCATTATTTTCCTTACTCAGCTTCGTAATAGCGTTGCGTTTTTACTTATATTTTGTTTAAAACACTGTCAGCGCATTGCTATCTCAATTTGTCGACATTTGTTTTCCTTTCCTGAAATAACGTGAGTAGAGTGCTGTCAAATAATCCGTTTTGAGTCACACTATTTTACTTTCTCAGTAGCTTATTCAGTGGCTTTTGATATTAGGCTATAAGCAACGCGAAACCTCTGCTGCAATTTCAAATTACTTTCTACGTAAAAAATATTCATCTTGCTCTAAAGAGTATTCATAAATCACAGCATTAGCCGGATAGGTTGACTACATGTTTCTAAAAGTTTATACTCTGCGCTGTGCTGATTATCCATACCAGTGGACTATGCAAAAAATATTGTTTAATCGTTTCTTTATTAGGGGACAAGCCCATCACGTTGTCAAGAAAACGTTGTTGCATGCTGGGGACTACATTCACCCACAAGATTAGGACGGCAAGGAGGTCCTTCATTTGTGCCGCCCTCATTGCGAGCTTCCTGCCTTAGATAACGCATAGGCGTCTTGTAAGCCTCGAATTTGCACGCGAAGACAAAGCACGGCGAAAGATAATGAGTGAGTTGAACAGAAGGCCGGGCATTGGAAAGAGAGCTCCGCCGTTCTAATCTCGCTAGTGAGACATAGTCATCATGCGGAGGTCAGAGCGATTAGCTTGGCTCTGTGATTGTTCGACAATCGTGGCACAAACGACCCCTAGTTTCGGTTGTAACAAAAACGTGAGACTATAAACGCCGCAATTCCTCCAAAACCAAGAGAGTTTACGGCCTCCTTCAGACTGAATGAGAAAGAGTCGAAGTCAAACCACGTAGCTGCAAAAAGATTAATGTTGAATAGAAACGAGCGACGATGCGGACACCTGCAGAACTCCCGAAAGGAATGCTCGATACAAAACAAAGCGGAACGCAGAGCTCTTACCTTTGTCGGCGCTTGAGGAAAAAGTGGTAGCACGGGTTCGTCTACTATGTGAACCATAATGCTTTCCGATGTGCCGACCGGATACGGACTATCTAAATCAAGCCTTTCTTCGGGTAAAAGTTTCCTCCGCAAACGCCACACGGGGCTCAGACTAGGCGGAGCACAAGTTCGTCTGCTTTGGCAGGGGTGTGGTGACTTCAGAACGCCGAGCTCTGATTGGCTCTAATTGAAGGATAGTGGGTTGACCTCAAAACAGCTAGCATTGAGGTCTACCCACTATCCTTCCAATCGGAGCGAATCAGAGATCGGCGTTCTGACATCAGCACAACCCCCTCAAAAGAAGCGGGCGAACTTGCGCTACGTATGGTCTGGAAACTACGCGGCAGATATACAATCAGGCAGAACCAGAAGCCCACTTCAACAAACGCTTTTAATGACAACAAAAACGAAACAAACGGGTATACACGATGGAGGCTTACATCACCGCCCGCGATTCCAGACGGGGCACGTTGTATTTTTATTATTTAGTGCGGTACATCAGCGACGCGCCGTCAGTGTTCTCCGTTTCAGTTAATGTCCGACCGGCGCCGACGTCACGATCGGACACAGCCAATCAAACAGAGCCAAAAGTTCCTCGTCACGGCCCTCGTAGTCTGTGTGTGTCTATTTATTTATTTCAAATGCTCTCCAGGTAAGTACATTGAAGAGGGGAGAGAGTGGTATAATGTGAACATATTAGTAATAGCATTTTTAAACAAAACAATATTCGTGATTTTAGCTGTCGAGGCGGGAAGGTGGTTCCAGTCTATAGAGGTTCATGGCATAAAAGAACATTGAAATAATGAAGTGTTAAAATTTAGACTACCAACCTTATGGCTATGATCAATGCGAGCAGATATGTAGAATGGTGGGACACGTAGTTTATGACGAAGGGTAACGTTTTGATCGCCGGCTAAACCGATCAAGCGTGAAACAAGCCCAGGATCGCTGCGCACAGAGCGTGCAATATGGGTTTAGTCAGTGACATTGAAAGCACAAAGCCTACGAGCGCCGTCACGCGGCACATTTGGCCTTGCTCGATTGCTTCCCGATGATCGTAGCTTCGGCTGCGGTCAGAGTCAGTGTAAACACGGAGTATGGTCTTTGCACTTTGGACATCTTTCTTGGTTTATTCGGACACGGACGTCGAACAGCTGTAGATAGGCGACGTAAACCTTGTTCACATACACACGGCATTATTGTCGCCGCCTCCGTTTACCCAGCAGCGATTGTCTCAACTACACCATTAAAAAAAAAGCGGAAAAAATTTTTTTTTGTGGGTTCGATTATTATTGTTTTATCGGTGCGCGATTGGGGGAGGCGAGCATGTCGCCGAACCGTCGCGTAGATTCCCAGGATATGGATCGGATCTTGTCTTCGAAACGGCGATATCTGAAACGTCAGAAAACAAAACGAGGCACATATTAAATGCTAATCCAGACCTTCAAATGTAACTCAAAGTTCATTCCAATTACAATAGAATTGTTTTTAAGAGGCGATTGGGAAACACTGGCGGCCGCCATACTAGGGAGTGAGCTATCGCCAGTTATAAAAGGTAGAGCCATTAGCAGTCAATCATACATCCGTCCTTAGTCGTCGCTTCCCACTCGAAGCGTGCGATTGGATCCGAGTTGAGGCCAGGCGCTGACGCGGCACAGGTGGCGAATATATTTGAGCCCAAGCAGGCGCTGAACACTGACGTAGGACTCGCGTCCAATGCATGATCAGCGTGAACGCCAAAAATAGTGCGGCCTCGGCTAATCGACGCAGCTCCTGCATAAGGAGCGTTCGCTTTTGTAAGGAATCCGACTGGTATTAGCCCCGAGAAGTTCGCGTGGCGCCCCCTTACGGCGAGGCGGGGTGACGTCACGGCGAGGAGAGAATTTTTCCCCGAGTCGCCCCGCTCGCCTTGTGGAGGCTGTGACGACGCTAGCTGTCGGCGCGCTCGTTTCTATTTAATTTTTTTGTGCGTGTTTTTCGTAGGAAGTGTAAATTTTTATATGTGCCTTTATTGAGGTATGGCCTGTAGTTACAGGCTAAACTTCAAGCAACATCTTAAGCATGGTTGACAGGGCAGGCAACGCATGAATCACAGCTGGTATATGAAAATAAAGTATGGCCCCAATCGCAGGAGCATCACTATAGATTTACATCTCACACAATAAATGCTGCTGATGGTCTGAATGAATTGGCAAGTTATGTATACTATTATTTTTTTGTATCTCTGTTTTCAAACAAGATCACCGAAGCAAAAAAGCTGCATGCTACTCGAGCAACATGCTAAATACAGTCTGGGCCATGGCGAGAGAATCAGAAGTAAGACAGCCCAAGTGCAGCGGCAACGTAAAAAAAAAACAAGGAACATTTATTTTATACATTGCTCGCATTGGACCATTGCTGGATTCGGATAGTATTTCAATGGACTACACGGGTGGTATCTGTGGACTTGTTTATATCAACCCTCAACTAATTTATAACAAACGTAAGCGAAGGTGTCTAGCTCGTTATTAGTCCCTTAAGCCCTAATATTGATATTTTACTTTAATCGAAATGTCCTGAAGCTAAAATACCAGAAGCTTTTCTCACGCAGACTGCCGCCCTTCACAGGTTCCACACTTTATCCTACTAATGCTGTATCTACCACTGGACAAACGTTCGAATGCTTGTTTTTACTCCTGTTTTCTTCTGTTGTCAGAAAGTCCAGCTCTAGGAAGTTTGGAGGCTGAGGAAGCTTTTGGGCACCTGCAGCAGTGTCTCTTAATTGGAAATGACAATTCAGACTAAACAGTGTATTTTCCGAACACCCAAGACTGGAATAAAAAAATGCCAGGGAAACACTATAAACATTCCAAATTACGGCACTATTGCCGTGCGTAATTTTGGGCAGTTCAATACATATCATACAGGCAACTGCGGGCAATTCGGCCGTTTTTGCTGCTACCATGCATACTAATTTCCAGTAATTGTGCATCTTCTAAGAAATGTACCTGCATACGTCTATAAACTATATACTTAATTCACGAAGAAACTACATTTATGTAAAACAACCTTGTTCCACGAGCACTTCAAAGATAATCAGACAGAGGGCCTTTAAAACATCTGCGAACCAGCGCATGCAGAGTGGCAGCGCAGCGTCGGGGTCGCGAGCTAATTTTCCGACCACCCGAAGGCCCATGATATTAATGCCACTTCAAATGCCTTGAAAGCGGGATGTGATATCGTCCTAAATCATGAACATGAAAGGAACAGAATTCCAGCGTCCGAAACACTTGCGCCACCGCTTCACCGACCCCTCGCAAGATTGCCTTGTGTCGTGTGGACGGACGGGGAGGTTCATCGGCGGAATTGCCTCCACCGATTGCTTTCGGGATTTGTAACCCAATTTTAAAAGTAAAAGGGACAAGCAAACTTATAAAATGTACGGAAGCACGTCAATATCGGCCTAACTCAACGTCTTGTACACCGGGTAAAGGAAGTCCAGCTCCTCGAAGGGCTTGAGGCAGACAACACAAAACCAGGAAACCGGCGCTGGTAAGCGAGCCGATGCGAGATCGCGGAGCGGAGTCCTCCCCATGACGTCACGGGACACCTCACCCCTTCAGGGCGCGGCGACCGCAGCGACGCTTGTGTTCGCTCTCGGGGCTAATATTTAGCGCCCTATTTCGCCCACACGTCGAAAGTGGTATTGAAGTGGCTACAAATGACGTCACAAACGTAGGCGTATCGTGCTGTTGGATGTCGCGATGCCGGAAGTGGGGCGTAGACGTTTCGTAAAAAACGCACGAGAAAGCGCGGGTGTCGCCGTGGTCGCGGAGTTCCACATCTTAACTGCCGAAACTTCAGTGGACAGTCGAACAGGGGAGGCACCTGCAGCATAACAGGCGTCTGCAATATCCACCTTCACTGCTGCGACACTGCACGAAATTGCGGCCGGCGACAACATGTTACGTCTTTGGCGTCATGAGAGAAACATCGAGAGGCCACGTTCAATGACGCGGTCAATACACCAGTCGGGGGGGCGTTCCTAACATCATACTAATATTCCTTGCCAATAAGTTTTTCGCTGATATCACTTCCTTGCTCGTCCGCAGAACTACGTGAATTCCGTATTGCTTATGCAAGACTCACGATTATTGCGACTTATCTTCACATCTGGAGTCATAGTACAATTAAGGGCAACATGTGTGACTTGGACCTTTCTTTTGGTGTATAGAATTAAGAGAGGCATGTTAAAATAACAGAATTACTTCAATTCTAATCGTGAAGGATAGAGCAACTTACTAGGCTTCGCTTCAGATTAGTTACACTTCAGCCATCACCTTGCTTAACGTCATTGTCGCCAAGTATCTAAAGTTTTTTTCCAAAACTAAAGGAAGCGGTTGTCCGTGCTCCAGGAGGAGCAGAATAGACCGCGACAGAGCGAATGAATATGGCTCACGACTCACGTTCCCGTATGTAAAACTTGGTTAGTTGCATTTCCGAATCGAAACTATCGAAAGTGATGCACTCGCAAGACAATAGGTACTTTTATCAAATCGTTAATGTGTTCAGCGTATCACATTACCGGATCGTTTGAAGCATGTTTTAAAGCGCGCACTCCACGGTTCACGGTATCACCCGGTTGCTGGCTTAAAAGTCTGCTTCAAAAGATCCGGTAGTGTGCTTCGGGGAATACGGTAACGGTTTGCTAAAAGTCCCGGATGTGCGAATGACGTGTCGGTACTCTAACCACAGCGTATATAGGGGTTCTATTGGAGACAATTGTCATCGGTGTTTCCTCCAAGAAAAAGACACACATGAACGAGACAAGGAGGAATTGCAGACTGTGCGCAAACTATACCGACGGTTATTTTATGCAATTATCTAAATAAAATAGTGTGACTGAGCTGAACTGGAGAAGTGCTGGTGTTCCTTGACGGACACAAAACTGCAAGTTTATACACATATATACTTTTTTTGTTGGCGCAGACGACTTTTAGGGCCTTGTCATACGGATCTGCGAGGCATCACACAGCGAGGTGCAGCGCTTGACCTCTTGCCTTCCTTCGCTTAAGTTAATGGAAGTTCAGATAGATTGAATTGTGAGATAGTTAGGCAACATTTCAATTGGCATATAACTCGGGATATCAAGGATGTTTCGAGGCCGAGGAAACTCAGGTTTGATGTTTTCAAACTTTTAGTGCGACGTTTGACAAAAGGCCGACCGAAGCCGGACTACTACATGTAATTGAATTTAAAATACTAAAATAAAAACGAATATTATAAAGTAAACAAAATCGCCAAAAAATGTCGGGTATTCCATTCCTAATTATTGGTTTCTGGAACATTTCGCATTAAAAAAGGTATTAGAGGCCTAGCACCGGGAATGCTGCAGTGAATAATAAAAAAAGGCATTCGAGGCGTACTAAAAACCAGCATTCCAGAAATGCGCGCGGACTAAAAAAAAAACAAATAAACTTTGATTTCTGCTTTATTTAACACACTAAGCCCTCATTGGCTGTAAGCTATTGTAGTGTACTAAAGGGGGCACTGGAAAAGTCGTGTCAAACGTACGTGTGAATCGTGGATACCGTACCTGAGCGCTGTAGAAGTTTTTGTTTGATTTATGGCATGGTGCATTAAGTGCAGGTTTATATCCAAATAGAAAAACCTGTTTTTCTTACCCACACAAATAAACCACGCACCCCAGTGAGCTGGAACTCCATGTTAGTTTGGCGCTAATGGTAATGGTATGATGTGAAAACCCTCGAATATAAGATTACCTAAGTAAAAATGAAAATAAAAATATTTCTGGGCTGATGACTACTAAATTCTAACTTTTGTCAAGCCAATGAATGTCATGTGGGTACCTGTCAGCCTTATTTAAGCGACAAAAATGTCCTCAATTAAGGATCAACATATTGTTTCCTTTGTTGCTTACATCTGTTTCTGCTTAAACAAATGTCACAGGTGAGCACAATGCCCCTTACCTACGAATGTTAAGCCTAGATGAACGTAGGTGTATATAAAATTTTCGTATTTAGGCTTAGATTGTTATCCCCGTAAGGTCACGCAATCATACTTTTGCATTTTCACCATCGTTGGAGTCAGGTTTTTAAAGAGTTTTCGATTTCTTCAATGCGTATTTTATTTATACGCGCCTAAAACGGGATGTCATAATTTCAACCGCATATTTTACTACTTAAGTTTATATATGATGGTTTTTCCCTATCTATATTACAAGGTTCCTTTATTGTATGAACTGCTTTGAATGAATACAGTAATGTTTTGTTTCATCCACTGAAACTACCTTTTTTTTAATTTTCTTAACATATCTGTCACGTTTTTTTTTTTCTTTGTGCCTGGCTGAGAGGAGTTTTTTTTTTTATTTTGTGGGGAGGGGCTTTCTATTGTACAAATACGTGCATTTTATTGCGTGGCCTCACATAGAAGTACGATGGTGATTTTTGTGCCAGAAAAATCGATGTATTGGTTGTACGAGAGAGAAATAATCATTATCTTTATTAGAACTGCGTCCCGAGAATTATCGGCCTGACCCAGAAGGAGACGACAGAGGTCAATGAACTATGCAACTTTTTTTATAAAGTCCCCTTTAACGTTCACACACTTCGCCGAATGATGCTTCAGTGCCTGGACCCCAATCTCGAAAAATTGAAAGTTTGGTCCTTAAAAAAAAACAGGTCTGAGCACAAATAAAGTGATCTTCACCGAAAAGGCGAGCACCAGAATGTTTCTTCTTTAGCTGGGGAAAAACGAAAGCCTGATGAGGCAAGATCTGGCGAGTACGGTGAATCGTTGACCACATAAGTCCGCAGTAGTGGATGGCAGCCATTGCCACAGCAGCACAGTGTGTATGCGCTATGTCCAGATGAAACAGTACCCTTTTTCGAAGCATGCCGGAACGTTTGGCGGTAATGGCGTCCGGCAGGTAATTAATCAAGGCTCCGTAGTAGTGCCTGGTGATGCTGTGTCCTTTTTGAAAGTCATCGTTGAGCAGCATGCCCTCCGAATCCCAGAAAACCGTGGCCATCACATTGCATTCTTATGGGACATACCGACTCTCCTTTGGCTGTGAAGCGGAGGGGCTTTGTCACATTTTATACTAGATTTTGTTGTCGGTCCGAAAGTAGTGACCCCAGCATTCGTTCACAGTAAAAAAGGAGGCACGGAAGCCGGAGGGATTTGAGTCCGAACAGCTCAAGATTGTTCCTGGTTGTGGAGAAGCAGGTGCGTTTTTTATCACACAAGAGCGATCTTGGAACCTATTAGGCGTATACCTCGGGAATGTCAAGATTTTGGGTCAAGACCCAAAATCTTGACATTCCCGACTACGGTTTTCGAGAGTCAGGTCACAGCCTCTCCAGAACTACGGTTTTCGAGAGGCTGTGACCTGAGCAATATTTAAAATTTTTATTCGGCGATATGCCATTACCTCATGGTGTCCAAGGTTGGTGTTCTCTTGCGCGGTCACTTCCGAAAGTCTGCCAAGGCAGGGGTCGTCTTCGCGGTTATCCCATACTCGATTGAATTTCGGAGCCCACTTCATCACCATGCTGTAGGAAGGGGCATCCTATGCCTATGTAGCCACTAGCGTTTTGTAGACACCTGCCAGAGTTAGGCCCTTCCGATACAAATACAAAATAGCCGAACATGTCTCGACTTTCTTCATTTCAGCTCGACTGCACGTACTGCCACTGGTTGGCGGCCGCCACAGAAAAACGGTACTGTGTTGCCTACGTCATTTTCGGTGTCGCGAATGTTAATAAGTGCCCGTGTGCTAAAATAAAGTTTGTGCGTGTGCTCGCACTCCTTCTGTGTCGGACCGATAACCTTTAGGACGGCCCTCGTATTGTATAATTCGGCATGCTTTCATCGGTTATACCAAAACACTAAACCCGCATCATGGTATACTAAAAGAAGGGCTTAGCGGGATCCCCTAGTCTCCCAAAAAAGCCGCCAATATCGACGGCTCGTCCGGGTTCGGAAAGTTGTGAGGCTTCCCCAACCCTGCCGGAAGCGGAAATGAGTGTTGTGATGTGTGTAACCCGACTGAAGCTGTGTCGCACAATAACAAATCGTGACTCTTAAGGCCCCGTGGCTGGAGCGATGCCAGAAATATTTTGTCGCTCTCTGATATTTCAGAGGAGGCGTGGGTGGCTACGCATCCCTCATTATGATTGACGCCAATACGACTTCGGTGCTTTTCTTTTCTTTTTTTTTTTCATTTTCCTTCAAAAGAACATTGTCGTGCATCGATATTTACTGCTTAGTCGCAGAGCGTAGATTTCTTGTTATGGCTTTGTGATTTGGGGAGAATGAGCCAACTTACTTCACGCGGAGTAGGCGTTTTTTGAAATTACCATACCTCAAGGACCATGCTGCGAAAGTTGTTATACGCGCTGCGCTGATGTCTGCAGCAACATCTGTTCTAAAGCAAATACTTCAACAATTGCTCATCGTAGAAGCGTTCATCACTGACTTATCCTTCAATCTTTTACACGGCTAAGGCGACCGCCTGCAACATACGTACGTTCTCAGCGTTAATCCTGGCGCATAGATAATTTGGCGAAACGTATATATACCCAGCAGATGGAACTACGGTTTGCGCTTCCCGCAGCCCGTTTAACACAGAGCCCGAAGTTTACGCAACACAAGGCCTGTGGACTGGGGTCTTTACGTCATCTGCCTCGATAAAGTTGAAGCTGGAACTGGACGACAGTACCGCATCACCGTTCAGCTGGAACCCATATCTAATTGGTACTTCACTGGTGAAGCACGAGCGGCAAGCGAACACTGAAGCAGCATCCGGTTGCCTCAGCCGAATACTACGTCATAAACAAAAATATGAATGAATGAAATTTTTTTACTCAGGAAGGGCTGGCTTTTAGGCCTAATGGGAGAGCGGGGGAGGAGTAGGGAAACAAAGATATATAATTCCCGTTGTTGTTGTCCCTTTGACCTTAGTTCTCAACTTCGCCACTAGGGGTACATTTCTAGATCTTGTTCCTCGTACCTCTTTTCAATATGTACTAACAGCTCGCCTACGCGCTGTTCCTTTTTCTTTTTGTAGGAATATTAGTTTTGTCGTTTTGCCTTCCAATTACCCCTAATCTTACTTCTCTTCCACTTGTCGTCTTTCTGCTACTCTCTTTCAACCGGGATCCAAGATAATTCATTTATGAAAAATGTAAAATGTTATTGCTCACTAAAAATCGTACACGTGTGGTTCCCTTTTGCAATTTGTTTAATATTTTTTACGTACCCTGGCAACTAGCCTAACTTAAATTGCCTGTTCATCAAAAATGAAGAATTAAGAGGTCAATACCCATGAAATAGTTAGGTCATAATAATTATTCTAGAATTAAAATAAATCCCCACCCTACCCATGTTGAGTGGACTGTAGGCCAAATTGAAAGGAACATTAGCTTGACTACAGAAGAAAAGCTGAAATGTATCTTAATATTTGGGCTTAACTTTGGAAACACATAATCTGGAGCGCAGTTTAGGATGCGCAGGGTAATAATTAATAATAATAAGAAGAAGAAGAAGAATTTTTATTGCATGTAAAGTACACAAACAAATACAGACCTGCCAAAGCCTCATTGGGCTTGCCTGGCAGCGTCTGGCAGCCGGCAAACAAAACACACACAAATAGAGTACATAAAAAATAATAAAACAAAACGAAAACAAAACGAAATCAAAACTGAAACCAAAAAACAACCAAAGTGTGTGTGTGTGTCTGGGGGGGGGGGAGGTTATGCAGTAATGTTTCTCAGCGCTTTCTTCAGTTTGTACTTTGTTGTGGCATCTATAATACACGACGGGAGTTTATTAAAGCATGCTGGAACATAATACAATAGGGTTCTTTTACCATATCTTGTAGAACTCCGAGGTGCCCAATATCGCTCTTTCGGTCTGAGATTACGGGCAGGGACGCAGGGAGTCTAAAACTGCTATCCCAGAAATGTCTATGCACGACAGTGTCAATCAATATTGAGTTAAATTGATTAGCTTTTCTCAGCTGCGAAATTTGCTAAATTTGACGGACGACGTCTCGCCTGCTAAATTAAACGTACGTGTCTTGGTTTTTATCCGACGCACTTTCTTGGCGTTACGCTCACCACATCTACACGATGTACAAAACGTTATGTGCTAAATATCATTCAAACAATCAATCATTCGACCCATTGATCGATCATTCAAAACAGTGAATCAATCTTATTATTTGCGTTTATATAGCTAAACTTTTACATATATACTATTGTAAATGGTGTATGTAGTGCTGGATCCTTGACAGTATCTTGTCCTCGAACAAACTACGGTCTTGAAATGGTATAGTATACAATACCAACATTACTAAGCTTTTATAATACCAAAATGTTTGTATTGGTACACTTAATAAAAAACAATACGTAAAATAGTCATTTCAAACTTTTAATATTTTCTCCTGCATTTCACTAATTGTTTCATCCGTCCTTTCATTTCTTTTTTTTTTCTCTGTAAGGCGATCTGCCAGTAGGGGCAGAAGCTTTGTCAAGCTGCACGTCTGAAGCTTTTTCCTGTCTCCTTCACTAATGTGTATAATGGGAGTAAATAAACAAATTAAACACAATTGAAATATGTATTTTCGTTGCGACCCTCCGCGTTATCTGATTCTGTTTTCTACAACGAAATTTAATTCTCAGTCTCGCAAGTCATATGCCGTGTTATGCTAACGAAGCGCAGTTCGTGGGAGCAGTTCCTCAAACATTCAAACAGTTTGTAAGAGAAGTTGCTTAAACATTTCTGAAGCGGCGCTCGCTTTGGTAGACCCCCTCAATGCAACACTTAACTCTTGGGTTCGAACGTATGCTTCATCCCCCTATGTACCTTTGATTATTTGTAGCGTAAAGCCACTAGGTGAGAATAAGCTGACTTCCTCCTTAGATGAAACGCCACTCGCAACCTCTAGGCGACTGGTCTGATGAGCCGTCGTTAACATACGCCTAACCAGGGGATTGAAATCGGGCCCTTTCAAGGACATCGGAGGGCTCTACGAACTCAGCTAACCAGAAGCTAGCCATCAGTACAGAAAAAGCATGTTGACAGTCGCCAACCTAGCTAAGGACTAAACAAACGTTTTAAGCGGCGCACTTCCCGCTTAACGGGCGCACGATGCGCTCTAAGCCTCTATCTCAGGGGGACGACCGTTTATATTTGCGTAAATATTTCCACCCTGAAAAGTTCCCCTTCATCATAAACATCAAGTGTCACTAGTTGAGCGTATTTCATAAACAGCGATAATTATCGATACTGATGAAACTCATGAGGGAAGTATATTTCTGTCTTAAAGTTGATTCTTCTGCAGCTCCGCTTTTTTTTCGACAAAAATACGCGCCGCGACTCCCTCCGACGCGACAAAGTATGTCACTACTTCGCGTCTGTGATGTAGAAACTTTACATTTCCCGAGTGGTTTGCAATGTTATCAAAGTAAACAAGGAAGGATAATAATTTCGCGAGACCTCGTCTGAACTTTGTCATAGACGGGATGAGGACACCAGGGTCGCTAAGCTCGTCAAACACAAAGTTGGGACCGAAGTTCGCGGAGCCTGCTGATTGGACGCTCACTAAAATGGCGTCACGCGAGACGAAATGTCAGTCGTACAAGCTCTCTCCGTTCTCAAATTCCAGCGAGAATGTAAAACACAAAGTCGTAGCGAGCTTGATCGGAGCACGCGTGAGCAACACCGTGGGGTCAGTTGATTGAACGGCTGCGCTGATGACGTCGCTCCCGCGTGTCCCTACATCCCTACGCCGCGTTATAATCAATAATACGTAGATTGTACCTAGGCGGGCTGTAAATGCTCTGAACTTTCTCGCCGCAAGATCGTCGTTTGTGAAAGTTATTGGTGACGACAAAGTGACGTTTCACAACTTTGGGAGGGAGTTATTTGAGGCCAAAATCGCTTCGGAATCGAGGCGAAGATTAAACTTTGTGATATTGTGGAGCCGTGCGCGGTGTACGCGGCTTTAGAGCTCATCTTCCGCCCTTGTCAACAACGCCACCGGGCTCACCCACAGGCGGTGTGTGTACAGTCGTCGTTAATGTCTGAGAGATGAGGAGGTTTCGGGGGATAACAAAAATGCCAAGTAACGGAAATAAAAAAAAAATATATATGTACGATTAACACACGCAGACACACAAATAGGAGTCGGGAAGGGCATTAGAAATTGTTCGGGAGAGGGAGGGAGAGAGAGAGAGAGGGATGATGGTAGTGAAAACGAGCGATATCCCTTCCCCCGTATTTTTAGAGGGCAGCTCTCAGGCGCCCGTTTCGGGCTTGAGCGGCGTCGCCGTTGGCAAAACCACGCGTGCTGCATTATGGGACGTTTCCCCACTAATTTTATCTGGGAAATAGAAGTCACGGGACCTCAATACAAATTCCCTTTCCCCGCTAAATGGGAGGGGAGCAGGAGAGGAAAGTACGGAGGGGGTGGAAGGGCATACCCACCCCTCCTCCTCCTCAAGAGCTGCGCTCTAATTCGACATTAAAGAAAACGGTAAACGTATTTAATTTTGTTTTATTCTAACTCTCTGAAATGCTATGGTCAGGGGCTGGGGCGATAGCCCCTTCCTCCCTTACACCTTTATGCCCCTTGCCCCCTCTTTCGACGCTACTGGAGGGGGGATGTCTCCCCCCCCCTCCCCGTCCTCCTGTTTCGACTACCCTGCTTAGTGGCGTTCCAACTGAGCGATGACCGATGACGAGGAACAGCACAGCGAGTAACTTTTGGAAATAATGGTTCTAGAGATTGTGGAATTAAAACAGTTCGCGTTTTATGAACTCACGAGCGGCCATGACAGACTTTCAAGCGAGAGGCTCGTGCCTGGGCTCGTTGTATGCAGGCACGTTCAGTGACGTCCTTTTATAGTTTATACCTTCGACATCAGGGTCAGGATTATCAGTTGTGAACGACAAATTTGATGGCGCGTGTTCAAGTCGACGATGACAATTAAGTTTTGTTGTGTACGATGAAAAGTTGGTGTCCTCGCGTTCTCAAAACATCACCATCAATATTGGCAACCTGACATTTCTCTTATCTCCGTTGATGAACTCAGAATTAATCCCAGTTTGTTTAATTTTTGAAAGTCTACCATAAAATGATTTTATCACGCCGGTGGAAGGGACATCTGCCCGGTAGCGAAATCCGACCGAAAGTAGACAATGCTACTCGGCTGGTTGTGACCTAGCCCCGTCAGACTACATTTTGAGGCCGAGATAAATAAAGGAAACGACAAGGGCGTTTTTTAGTAAATTCTTCTTTATCGGCGGAAATAAGAACGATATCAGACTATCAACTTCGACGCTGTTGATTTTAGAATACAATTACCCAAGCCTCCATTGTGCTTTTTAGAGACCATCAAACATGTCGGTCGCAGCTGATAATCTTTGTCGTGACGTCACATGTATGAACCACGGGTGCCTCCGCGCACTCTCTTGTGCTGCTCTTGTTCGGCGCCTAGGGAATGGTAGGGATTTTTCGCCGCTTCAAAGAAAAGCGTCACGAAGATACGCGGATCTGCGGGTTTGTGAGAAAAGAAAACTTTGCGGCAATCTTTCGGCTCCTCCCCCCACAATGTAATAGCACAAAGAATATTTGTGTTGGACGAGCTTAGCGACCCAGGAAGGTATTTCACTTGTCCATTCTAGCACGAACCGCTTACTCTCTGTAACACTGCGACGTCTCCCGATTTGTGAGCGCCTGTGCGCGCGTGCTGGAGGCAGGGAAACTGAAAGAAACACCCTGCCGTGCTCAACCTGTCGATTACTATTGCACTTTTACGAAGAATCTTCTTTTTTTTTTTTTTTTAGGACACACGCTCACGACGAAGCAGCATTGTAGGGTACCTGCTAGTGTGCCTTCATACACACGCGCGTTTTTGCTTGACTGGTGACATCTCAGCCATTTTTCTGTTCAATTGCTTTTTTATGCATATTGAAGTTCGCATAATCCGGCGTCACTCAGCTCGAGGGAGTAGCTTTGGCTAATGCATAGATGCCATTTTGTTGCCCAAGTCACGCAGCGAGTGCGTGAGAGCGCCACGCGCTGGCACATTCGGGGAAACAATGGATGTCTTCACCCTGAGACCGATAGACATGTAGGCACCCTAGTACCTGCAACCCCACAGCTACAAATTACACCTTCACTCTCAACAACGCAGAAATGAACAACACGGCTGCTCATCCATCTAATATATAGTCGGTCAATAAACACAATAGAGAACAGCGTTATACTAAATGAAAACCACCCTTCATTCGTAATATTGTTTTCCCCGTAAACACAGACTTGGATATGTTTACCCTTGGGAATCGAACGGCCGCAGTTGAGAAAACAGAAAGGAGCCGCTCACTTACCTCGACAGCAAGGTCCAGCCGCTCCGGTTGCGGCAACATCCATGCAGGGAGGGGGAAGTTTCGAGGGCGAAGAGGAGGACGTGCCCTCGGGGACGAGTCCGGGGCTCGGACGCAGGGCTCCTGGGAATCACCGCCTCCGACCGCTCTCGAACAGGCGCTGCCGCAGAGCCTGCAGATGCTTCAGGGACTGCTGGTTCCGGTTCAGTATAAAGTCCGGAAGGTCCACACCCATCATCACTGCGCCACCAGAACGAAAAAAAACACGAAGGGTTCATGCCATGGGACTAATAACTTGTCTGCTCGCTTTCTTAAAAAAAAAATAATAAAATCTATGCACGGCATTAACTTCTGTAAGCTACTTTGTGAAGGGCAGCGTAGCTTTCTCGGCGCTCCAAAGCTGGCAGAACTACTTGCGGAAGCGGGTGTATGCTAACAGAAACTTACGTGCATCTACTACCGAGGGATTCGAGGGGGGGGGGGGGGGGAGCCGGCGGGGGGGTTAGAGTTTTGTTCTTGGGGTTACTTTTCTCTGATTTCTACTAACTCTACATGATTATGTTTCCAGAACCCACTTCAAGAGCGCCTACTCTTATTTCGGGCATAACCAAGCCTCCCGCGTTTAATCCAGCGGTTTGCTTGAAGCTCGATGATAGATAAGCATGCCCCGCAGTCACCGGACGGAGCGCTGACAGTTAGGTTTGTGTTAGAGCAGAAGGTGTGACTGGCTGTTTAATGGAAACGATAACATTAACCTTGAGTCACAGGCGTAAGGACAGCGAAGTGTCAATCAGACGGAATAGCCGATTGTGTTTATATATTAGCTTGCTACGGCAGTAAGCATACGGGAGTTCTGAGTAAGATTCTCTTGCGTATATGGAAGATAACGCCGAAGTAAAAATGAGGCTGGAGATTTAATTTGAGAAAAAATGGGGTCAGCACGATAGTCGGTGGAAGGTTATTGTGCTAACCACATATTAAATGCTCTGGCGCGAGCATGCACTCGATGCGTTCCGCCAGGCTCTCGTAGCGCCTGCGGCAAAGCGTTATCAAAGACAGAAAAAAGACAAAAGAAGTGGGGCATTGTTTCGTTAAACGGCCAGGTACTATTGAATTATGGTTTCACATCCAGCGACACTGTTAGGGCTACTAAGAGATTGTCGTTTCTTTTTCTTTGTTGTTTCGCCGTAAAAATTTAAGAGCAATAATTAAAACAACTTTTGCTTTGGAAGGTGCTCATTTAGAACACTCATCTATGTGGAAATATTTTGGTGTCTTTTCATTTTAACTAAAATCCAGAAATTGCTAATATTTTGTGCGAGTTATTCGTGTCGCGCACATGTGCAAATTACTCCAGAAATGTACAAATATGAAATGTGCACATTTCTCCAGAAATGTACACACTCCAGAAATGCTCACAACTACACTTGCTTTACAGAAATGGGTCGATAGTTGCTTTCAAGGACTTTCTGGGTGCATCTATACAGTTGCTTTAAATTGCGTTTAACATTGATTGATGAATCGATTGTAAACACTAACCGCCGAATTCAGAAACCTCACACAAACTACACTCAAACTGAAGGGCCCCTCAACATCCTCGAGGAAGTGGAGGGGCCCTTCAGGTTGAGTGTAGTTTGAGTGAGGTTTCTGAATTCGGCGGTAAGGGTTGCATAACAATAACTGAGCTTTTGTTTGCCGCGAAATGTAGGTTATCGCATACGTTCGCCCTCTCAAGTAATTATTTTAATGTATCCCAGAACGTTGCATCTAGGATATTTGCATGCCTTTTCACTTGTTGAAAGACTCAAGCCTTCTAACGCTTCCGACATAAATCAATTTATTATCCGTGCGGCTGTCATAAAACAGCAAAGCACTTCTTGATGATGATGTTTAAATTTAAAACTTGACGATTTTATGTCAGTCTCAAGAAAACAAACAAAAGTAAGCGCTCATGCTATTCTAAAGTGTTGGGGATCACTAATCTATAAATATCTCTTTCCTAATTGTTCCCGGTAGACTGAAACACTTTATAAGGTTCTAAAAGAACGACACGAATGACATTCAGTTCACATCAAGTTCTGCTTAGAGAACACAGCCCCAAAAAATATTCAATGCATTCATACGTTACTGCTAACTGTCTATCTTTCTCTCTCGTCCTCTTTAACCTTGCCTCAAAATTTAGGAGTCGCCATGATAGCGCTATAGTAATTACCATGCCCCAATCCTCGCTTACGGTGCTGCCTCTGCTCTTCCCTGGCTGACGTTTGCACGCCTCACGCAAGCCAACTAGGCGTGAGGCGTGTTCTTTCTATCGTCGGAGAGCCATCCGAACCATTGGGCCACACCATGTCTTCGACCGGCAGGGTGCACACTCTGCTCGGTGACAAGCTCGACCGCAAGCTGAGAAACTTCAAGGCCCGCGTTCGCGAAGACCGCAGTCCGGCGAACACCAGCGCCAACCCCTGGAACCCCAACAGGGGCGTGCCGGGTTCCCTGCGTCTCCGGGAATTCGGCCGTCTCGTCTGCAAGCTGGGCCCGCAGGGAGCCCTCGCCAGGCGCTCGAGACCGCCCTGCTAAACGTCAGCAGCCCATGGCAGCCTCGCGAAGACCAGGTTTTCAAAGACGGCTGATAGGACTAACGCTCTTCCCCCTCTTCAACATCCCATCATCATCATCATCATCATCATCCCGCCCCTCTCGTCCACAAGCTCTGTTTAAAAATAGTGAGTACTGCGAAATACCATTGCAACAATGTTAGTCGCGGTGCCGCAGGCCTTCATGGTATGGGCGACTTGCCCTTCTGCGAAACCGCGGCTCTCATGAGCCAGAATAAATATCAATAACAATATCGATGGCAATATATCTCAGCAAAATCAACCAGACGACAACTCCCGAACCTACCAGCGGCAATCATGAACAGAATCCAGCTCAAGTAGCGCTGATTTTGTATAATTTGTTCATGTTAACGAAAAGGAATAATTTTTTGTTGTTTCTAAAACTGCAAAAGGATACAGTCGTCTATCCATGTTGCCGTGCAAATATATTTGTATAAACATTTTTCAGAGAGCAGCTCCTAGGCGCCCGTTACTGGCTTGAGCGGCGTCGGCGTCGGCGTAACCGCGCTGTGTATTATGGGTAAATTTCCCCGCTAAATTTGGCGGAAAATGTTTCCCGCTAATTTTAGCGAAACAATTTCCCCGTTAAATTTAGCGAAAAAATTTCCCCGCTAAATCTAGTAGAAAAACTTTCTCTGCTAAGTCTAGCGAAAAAAATTTCTCCGCTAAATCTAGCGAAAAAAACTTCCCCGCTAAGTCAAAATTTCCCCGCTAAATCTAGCGGAAAAAAATGTCCCCGCTCAATCTAGCGAGAAAATTTCCCCGCTAAATCTAGTGGAAAAATTTCTCCCTTAATTTTAACAGAAAAGTTTCCCCTAAAGGGGAGGCGACGAAGAGAGGAGGAGGGGCATAGCCTCCTCTCCGGACCTTCCCCTCCTCCTCCTCAAGAGCTGCGCTCTAATTCGGCATTACAGGGAGTTGTAAACGGCCTTCCATTTTTTTTTTAAATGACTAGTTCAGATTGGGAGCCGCCCTGCTCCTCTGCCGGTTCTATTCAAGACCCATTGTCCTTCAAACACCCTACTCTATTTACCGAACCTTTTTTTTTATAATAGCTTGCATTTTCTGAATATCTTTACATATTATACTATTATTCCGAATTGAAAATGTGTAGTCTTAAATATATCATGCATAAAGGCATTACAAACCCCCTTTCTTTAATGAGGCTTAGATGACATTGTAAGATATATAAAAATGTTAACAAAAGACACGTAAAATATGTCATACGTCTCTTGAATTATGTTTTTTTTATATATGAGAGACTGGGAAACAAAGAAAAGCATTTCATATAACCTTTGTTTAAACACGAAGAGTGTCTCAAAACGAGAGAAGTAAAATACATTTAGAGCTGATTGGCAGGGAAGCTAATGTAGGGTCGAAGTAAAAAAAAAAAAAGAAGTCCACACAAAGAAAATGAAAGAGAGGACCAACGCAGTCACGTCCCAGCTCGAGGTTTCGTTGCGTTTGCCCACTTTTCGTTTCTCTGTCGTTCTCTGGTTCTTTTCTTTCTATTCTTCAGAACGAGAAATAACGTTTTTGCAGGGTCGCTGCAGGATATGAATAATGGCTGCTCATGAAGTGTATTTGTCCTATGTTCGGGACACGAGGTTCTGTTTGCGTAGCCCGCGTGCATGTAATGAGCTGACCTAATGGAGCTAATCAACTTTCAACGAAAAAGTCCAGAAATATAAATTAAAATTGGACGCCTAAAGGCAGAAGCCAACTCGGAAACGTATGGGTATGCTGATATTGTGCTTCGTAATTAGCTCCGCGAACTACATAAAGGGCTGCAAATCTGACTCGATTCGGGGGAAGTCCGTGCTTGTTCAGCAGTTCAATCTATAATTGCTTAACGAACCTACAATAGACGATTGCGTGCAGGGCATCTTGCCTGCGCCATGGCTTGACTCGTGCTCGCAAGTGCGTGCAGTTAGAAGCGTGTCAATGCTACGTTCACGCGCATGCTGCACATGATTGCACGTACGGTGAACCAGTGTGGAGTCATGCTTGCCGTTGTCTATTACCGGTGAGATGTTTCGGTGGCGCCCTCCTCTGGATCCCTCTTGTGACGGTATTATCTAGCGAAACAGGTTATATGGTGTTTGTAATTAGCATGGTGGAAGCCTGAAATCACTGCGCTCTGAAACCAACACTGCCAACACCGCCAAGATTGAAGTTCTTCCATTACTCTTATTTCCGTCAATGAGAAATCCTTCGGAGACGTCATGGTCAGCATAAGGCCAATCGTGGAAGGCCGACCACAGCTGTGCGTCCGACAGCACTCGTCGCCAATAGTCAGTGAGAAATTTAGCGTGGCAGAATGTGTCTTTCGATCTCCCGACCTCCAACATGCGCTCAAAGCATTCCGCCGTGCTTTGGTTGGACGGCGAGACGTTGTCGAAGGTTGGAAGCTCTGAAGCTCCTCTCTTCCATTCTCCTCAGTAACCGTAATGAAGAGCACTGCGCCTAGATTTGAGATTGTTGCCAGCCGCTCGATCGGGATCCCGTGGCTTACGTTGGCAATGAAAGCTGCGAGGAGGGGTCAAAACAGTTGATTGTCTGCAAGTGTCTCGACCCCTGCGCCCGTTTCCCTCCTCGCCCTCTGACAACGCAACGGAAGCGCACTTGCGACAAATTTGCGCAGGAGGCGTCCGCCATTAATTCGCAAACGCTTTCCATGGTAGGAGTTACTTTCTCTCTCTTTATCTTTGTCTCTCTCTCTTTCTTAAACCTAGACTCCCTAATAAAGGGTACAGTTTGGAGCGCCTGGCCCCGAGAGCACTGGCGCTCACTCAGCTGGTGGTAGACGTGAGTTCGAACAGGGAGAACAAAATAGAAAACAATGAGTCGCAGGGGTTTCCGCGGAAGTTAAAGGAAGGAAACAAAGAATAGAATTAAGAAATCAAAACGCACGAATTAATAGTACGTTTTTGCTGCTTACTTAAACAACCCATTTATGGACCAACACTCCGCTTCCAAACAATTCTGCGTTTGAACACACCAGGTGTAGGAACTGCCCGTGCGCACAAACTAGATTCGCGCCGAGTGGAGCGTTCGTGCTTGCTCCAACTGCGGTGGCCTGATGTCAGACCCAAGCTTTGGTTTACAACTATATTCATATTCATCACAAGGACCCTAGTTAAAAAAGAATTCCTTCTCCTGGCGGAACGTTACTTAATCCCCCTTCAAGCGTTGAAATAAAATATACGTAGGTGCAGCTTGGAATTAGTTTACGTTATTTGATCAAAACGCACACGTTTTAAACGCCAAGACCATCGTTTCTTGCCGCGAAAACCAAATCTTTCATTTAATCTTATTAGCCATTTAGAAGTGGGGTGGCAGACATAAACGGTACTTTATAGAACCTGACCAAGTTCCCATGAGCCCATACAAGTTTCAGAGCGGCACAACAAATATAAGCAAGCGCAACAAAAAAAAAGTTGCTCACATATTTTTATTTAAGATATTATGTCTGCCCCAAAATATAATTCCTTATTTGATTTTTTAATACATCTGTTGACATTACTCTTTCAGACATTTCCAAAATTTGGAGATGCATGTTTAAAAGTTGGGAAATTTTTTGTGTTAATGTTTTTTCGCCATAGCTCGTACGTATTTGTCCTCTAGCATATTTCACAAATCTTAAGTCCCAGTGAACATCTCAAGGAAATTGAGGGTGAAATGCTCTAGTGTCATTTTTAAGATAATGAAAGATGGCTTGTGTAGGGTTAAACATTATCAACTGCTCTATAGTAAAAAAAAAGCGATGTTTTTTTTTTGTTTTTTTTTTTAATAAGCACATGTTTGATCTTTATAACCAAGGCACTTGATGGATCGGATCGTTTTTTCTGGAGACTTAGTAGTTTTTCAAGTTTATTTTTTATTGTCGTTACCCAAACCAATGAGCAGTAACATAAGTGAGAGTAAGCAAGAACATAATATATTTGATTCTTAAGCCATGTTGGTAATAAATACATTAATCTATGCATTGCGCCGATTAATTTCTAAAGTGTTAAAGATGTATTGGACACATAAGTTGCCCTGCAGAGATGTTCATGAACCATACACCCAGGAACTTTAAAGATCCAATCCTCTTCTGTTCATGAGATAAGTTTTACATCAGTGTCGTAGGTAAGCATTTTAGTTCTTGCGCTAAAAACAATATATATAGTTCATAAGATATTTAATTCAAGCTGTTTACAACTGGCCTCAGTGATAAATTATTCAACCAATCGTTAGCTATACTCTCAAGATACTTAAGGTTACTATGTGAAAAAATACATTCGAGTCGTGTGCGAATAATACCATTTTTAAACGATGCAAATTATTAACAATATAATTTATATAAATAGGAAACAGTAATGGTGCTAAAACTGATCCTTGTGGGACCTCATGCTCTATTCGATGGATATCTGATTTGACACGGTTATAAATGGTAAATTGGGATCGAGAACTCAAGTAACCATTAATTAATTTCTTCGTTATGACTAGGGCTCCGTTTTTTCAGAGTTTATTTTTCGTCAAATTCGGAGGGTGTTTTTCAAAGTTTATTTTTTGCCGAAGATTCGGAGTTTATCGGAGTTTATATTTGGTTGATTAAGAATTCTCTGAAATTCTGAGTTTATCGGAGTTTATGTTTGGTTGATCACCGATTCTCCGAAATTCGGAGTTTAATTTCGCAGTGCTTCCTATTGAACATAAACATGCAAATAATAACCGGATGTAAACGTATGCCAGATAAAAAATAAAACGCGCTTGTATCGATTAAAATTGCTTTAGTTGAATTTGACGTTCGTGCCATTGTCATGGGCAATATTAATTTGTCCCACCACAAAAAAGTTGCTTCGATAAACGCCGATACTTTAAAATCAATAAACTCCCGGGGCAGTCGCTACGACGCTCGTAGTCATCCCATCCTATTCCATCAATCTAGCCCGCGGCCGCGCGAGGTGGAGTGGTTAAGGATGTAATAGAAAGTTTCAACTGTCCCTTTTCTCTATTTAATACAATCTCTATGGTCCATAGCTTTTACTACTACAAAAACATACCTTTTCCTTTCTCTAAATCACAAATCGCATGGCTCAAACTGGAAACCAAAAGAGCGGCTTTTGTCATGACCTGAATGTACTATGACCTGCTGCTCTGAATCAACCTCGACGAGACAAGCGGCAAGACCCCTTTTGACAACGGTCTGAGATTTGAAAGATAATTGTGGTGCCAGTTTCTCAGGACCATTGACTTCGTGCTGATCAAATTGTAAAAAAAAAAAAGAGAAAAAAAAGTCTTTCACTTTTTTTTTTTACTTTTGTTTTGCGGGGGGAAAAGGGGGGGGGGTGGCATGGGCACATAAACATTCGGAATTTATCGAATAAATCCGAATTGACCAAAATTTTACCGGAGGGTGTTTTTCGGAGTTTTGCGGATTTATTCGAAAACACTAGAACTTATGCCCCTTACACCGTATGTTTAGCTTCATTAGCAGTATTGGATGATTTATTGAATCAAAGGCTTTTCCGAACTCAAGAATTATTTCGATCGCAAACTGATTATTTCCAATTTTTGTAATAGGTTTATCTCTAATATCTACTAGTGCCATTTCCGTCAATTTATTCTTCTCAAACCCAAACTGCTGTTCGGAGATTAAATTATGTTTTGTAAAAAAACTAGTCAAGCGAACTACTTAGTGACTAATGTGCAACAATTTTTATCTCCCTATCAAAAACCGAGTATAACTTTTCGCGATCTGGATTAGGGAACTAGAAAGCTGTTTGGATTCTATTTCAATTTAAGGCTTTCAGAAATTACTCTCTTGTTTGCTATCTGGATTTCAAGTTTCCAGAAAAAAGTGCGATTAGATTTCCAGCTCTATGATTCAGATAGTGAAAGGTTATGATGTTTTCTTTTCGGTAGGGATGTGACAACGAGTACAGAAATGACGTTAACTTTTGTCGCAAACCGATTTAATTTCGTTGAAAAAAATTTAAATGATCAGCTTGTTCCGGAGTTCAGAGAGCAATGGCCAATATTAGCATGATGTAAAAGCAAAGATGTAACGTATTGATCATAATGCAATTAAATACAAAGGTGCAAGCGAGCTGTAAAGAATGATGAAAATAATCCCTGGAGAAGGGGAACAAAAGGGACAAGGGACAAGCAAAAATCTCCAAACACAGCTAGGTGACTGGTGCGCGACTGAAAAAATCCGCCTGGTCCGGGTATCGAACCCGGGACGTCTCCATTACAGGTGAAGCGCTCTACCAACTGAGCTAACCAGGCGTTAGACGTCGGAAGAGCAAACGGGTTTTATCAGCCGCCAACAGTCAACACCAACAAGGGTGAAGCTTGCAATTTAAGGTTATGATTATAATGCAATTGAATGCAAAGGTGCAAGCGAGCTGGACAAGAATGATGAAAATAATCCCCGAAGAAGGGGAAAATCAGGGACAAACGACAAACACAAATCTCCAAACACAGCTAGGTGACTGGTGCGCGACTGAAAAAAATCCGCCTGGTCCGGGTATAGAACCCGGGACCTCTCCATTACAGGTGGAGCGCTCTACCCACTGAGCACACCAGGAGTTAGACGTCAGTAGAGCAAACGGGTTTTATCAGCCGCCACCAGTCCAACACCAACAAGGGTGAAGCTTGCAATTTAAGGTTATGATTATAATGCAATTAAACGCAAAGATGCAAGCGAGCTGGACAAAAATGATGAAAATATTAGCTGGAGAAGGGGAACAAGAGGGATAAAGGACAAACAAAAATCTCCAAACACAGCTAGGTGACTGGTGCGCGATTAGCTTTGAATGAAAACAATATTGACACGGTTGGAAAATAGTAAAAACGATGCAAATCGGAAAATGTAAGTTAATGAAGCGAATTCGGGTCTCCAACTAAAAAGTGAATGGTAGCGTGTACCCTGCTTTGGCGAAGGGAGGGTGACCGCTATGCACCATGTTCGGTAAGGAATGCTCCAAGTTGGAATACACAGTGACAGGACGTGTCTGCTTCCCGTTCCTCCGCGTGGTAGCCGGTTTGCGAAGCCAACATTGTCACACACGTGGCAATGTACACGACAAATGTTGCACCCCTTCGCCGTCAGTGGACGTTAAATCGTTTTCTACTCTCGCGCCTACGTATAAGATTCGAACTTGCTCTGAACTTCGTGTTCAAGGTTTGCAACATCACATCCTGGTCGAATCGAATGCTTCGCGACATTTTTATTCACAAGCCGTAGTTACTGAATGCCATGGCGACCGTCTATACGAAGAGCAAGTCGTCTGTTTCGTGCGCGGGAATTGCGGTGTTGTCACAACGACGCCGCGTTCTGACAGTCTCTGATTGGAGGGATTGTGGGTAGACCTCAATGCTAGATTCCTCGTGGTGTACCCACTGGTTTTTTGTTTTTTTTTTGTTCTTTTTTAGCAAACCACAAGCCCCCCCCCCCCCCCCTCGGCGTTCTGACATCATAACAATCAATTCGCAAAAAGCAGACGAAGTTGCCTTCCGCATAAAGAGGGAAGAAAAGTTGTAGCGAGTTTTGGCTTCTGATTGCGTAGCCACGGGTTCGAAGATTGACGGTCCACTCTCGAGCGTCACAATTGTACCAGGCGGTCACTGGTGGCCAGACCAGAATAATCTTACAAAGCTGAGACTGTTCAGTTCAGTTCAGTCGCTCGTTGGCCGCCATGGTACAATGTATGATTTATTTATGTTTGAGTGTGTGGACATAAGTTTGCCTTAGTAAACCTTTAGTTTAAGCTCTAACTTTGACCTCTCTTTTGATTCATGATAATATTGAGAACTGTTTATTTTCAAAAACACGTTATCAATTTTTGAAAAAAAAAATAATTCAATCGTTGTTAGGTTATTGAGTTTTCTAGAGGCTGCAAGAGCGTCCGTATTTTCAGCCCTGTGACTGATGTGGTCGTTCTAAAGTCTCCAAGAAATTGTACTTGCCGCCAGCGACTGAACACTTTCAAGTTTAGAGAGGAAGGTCTGCTCAGAATTCCAAAGCTCAGATGCATACTACAGTGTAGGTCTTACAGGAGCTTAAGGGGTATTCACACGAGGGAGAAATCCCGGGAATTTCTCCCCGGCACGCGCATCCCACGACGAAAACGTCAGGCTTTGCGATGTGCAAAAGCCTCGCGTTTTCATCTCGTGATGGTCGCGTGCCGGGGAGAAATCCCCGGGATTTCTCCCTCGTGTGAATGCCCCTTTAAGATGCAGTAAGTTTCACTGCAAATACAGTTTTAATCAGCTTACTTCATAAATAGCAGAGCGTTTCAGTTGCATTTTTAATGTTGTTCACGTGTCGGTAAGCAGGCTTAGCGCCCTCAAACTCGTGATCAAACACAATATGTTTTCCTTTGCTGTAAATTTTATGTATTTAGTGTTGATGATGATATTTGTAATACATAATGATGCTACACAAAATATAGTATTGTATAAATTTGTATTACCATCTAGAGACAAAGCAGGTGCATAAATTATACAATCATTTGCAAACATTTTAATTTTCACGCGATCGTTACTGTCAATAGAAAAAAAAAAGAACGACATGAGTTATGAAAAGCAGATATCCAAATGCAGATCCTTGTGAAACTTCAGTGTGCAGGTATAACTAGTCTGATAAAGTGTAATTAAAATGTGCAAACTGCTGCAGATCTGTAAGATATACGCTAATCCAGTCTGCGAGTAATGAAAAAGATATTAGTCCATTTATTATTTTAAAATGGGGCACTCCATCA
Organism: Ixodes scapularis; assembly: GCF_016920785.2. Classification (NCBI taxonomy): domain Eukaryota; kingdom Metazoa; phylum Arthropoda; class Arachnida; order Ixodida; family Ixodidae; genus Ixodes; species Ixodes scapularis. The sequence continues at coordinate 58,434,087 of NW_024609882.1, forward strand.
AGCGCCTTTGACAGAACGATAAAAAAGTCACCGACTTGAAGGTTATCATTGACGCACCGAGTTATTTCTCGACAGCATTCAATTAGTTAAGTTGTTGTTCGCAGTTCTCTCTCAGAAAACAGTTTGACTAGGGTATAGTGCGATATTTTATTCCCGAAAAGAGAGCACCCAAACCTCATCCCACTCTGCTCTACTAATTTATACGCAGTGGACGTTAACGAAATAGGACGACAATTGTCATTCGGCAACTACCTTTTTTGTCTACGAGGATGCAACTATGACGACAACCATAGAGTTAGAAAATTATGAGAAGGTGACTTTATCATGTAAACAAGTGTGCTAATTTTGTGTTATAAAACGACACAAGCCCTATTGCACAAATCCTCACTGCTAACGCATGTACAGTCCTGGCAGGGCTGGACGTTGGCTAAACTTTTTGAATGCGTAGTCGCTACCCTTTGATCGATGAATTAATCGATGAATCGGCTAATTTGATCTCCAGTTATCACGTTTATAAAAGTGTAAAAACCACAATTTTAAAGCATCATTTGAAACTTCTCGAAGTGCCTTCGCAAAAATGAACCACTGGCTTGGCATAATGATTTTAATTTGATTGCCGCTTTGTATCCCTGCCTTATGGAATGCTAAAGTGCTTTACCGAGAAAGTCAAAAGTGCGTCCTCCTAAAACACAAATACGAGTGTCAGGTAATAAAGCCGGCATTTTTCTTTATTTAGAACGTTTTACTACTTCAAACCCAAAAAAGTTACCTGGTATAACTTTGTAGCGGGTGACCTAAACGGTCCCGGCAGAAGACCAGGAAGAGGAGACACGAAACGAGAGAATGCTCGGTACTGATGACCAGCATACCAGTATTCGGGGATCTCGGACGTCTTTTTATTTACATTGCTATCTTTTATATAGTTGTCTGCTGTAAATAAATTGAAGGAACCTTCGTTCCCTTCAACTCGATCGAGATTGAAAAATTTAACGATTTATCGCAAAGCTAGTCGCTTCATTTCTCAGTCATAGTATTAAGTAACCGAAAGAAGCAAGTTGAGGGTTGAGGGTTGTTACCGGCACGTTCTAGTGGTGTAACAAGGAACCCTGTCTTGAGCCGTAGCTTATAAAACTTTCTTGGAAAAGACTTTGAGCCGGCGATAGTTTTTTTTTTAATGCAAACATTAGTTTAATATACCGACATTATACGTGCGGCTGTACAAAGCGACGCCAATGAGTGTCGCCCCAGATCGTAGCTACAATAAAGGGATAGTTTGACGAAATTTGAAATATGCCCGTCGTATTCTGAAATACACTGAGTATAATCTAAAATATTCGTAAATGACATTCTCATTTTTGTATATGGACCCTGATGGGCTGTATTTTTGGTTTTGACCTGCCCATTCTGGCAAGCGTTCGTCGAGTAGCCAGCTAAGAGCACATGACATCCGCCGTAATCGTGACTTGAATTGTCTCGGGACAAGCAAAACTGAGACGAGGCTGACGTCGAGAGGATATCCTGGCCATTGCAGCCAACGAAGCGGGCAAAGCACGCCAACGATTGGGCCACCGGAACTAACCCTAAAGCTGCTTTTGTAGGAGTTTTGAGTGACGGGTTAATCTTCTATAATCATTTAGAGGGACAATAGCTACGTCTGGGAGACACAAAAGGGAGTCTCGGGGAGAGGGCAGTTCTCCTTCCCCTCTTCTCTCGTAATGCTGGAGGCGAGACTGTTATCGTAACTACCTGTCAAGGTTCGTAGACGGCCATTACAAGCGAGGCGTTAGCGATACCCATCAGGTGCTCTTTGCTAATTGTTTAATTTGTTTTAAAATTCCTTTTCCTGTCTTCTTCAACAACATAATGGTGTGTCTGATGTGATACTGCTCAAATAGAATACGAATCGACCACGAAATAGGCGCCATATTTTCCTGGTAGTATCCCTTTAAAGACTCACTTAGTGTTGGAACTAACGCGTTACAAGTAACAACGTTACTGGTAACGCGTTAGTCTTTTCTTTAGTAACGTACTAGGTACTCGTCAGAATCGCCAATGTGTACCGAGTAAAGTAATGTCGTTAGTATTTTACGATATCTGCTATCAAATTGCGTTACCCGTTACTCGGTATTTTTTATTAAAAATGTGCCGCATCAAAGCTTGAAAGCAAAGTCATTTCTATTATGCGCACTACAAAAAGTGACAAAGAAACCCCAACAAAGCTATGTATAAACGGCGTCATTTCAACTCCCTTGGAAGACACTTTTCAACGTTCCCAAGACCGGATCCAAAAGACGCGAGATTATCCCTTTGCGGAGTTCCTAAGCGTTCCTGGGGCAGTCTGTGTATCGAAGCTACTAAGACCACCATCGCCGTGCCCTGAAGGAGCAGCCATCTCGCTGGAAAGAGACATCCGCTCAGAAGGCAACAGTCTGACGTCACTCGAAGGAGTGACGGCAGACTGACAGAACGAGAAATTAATTCTCGTTCTGTCAACAACAGAAAGGATAAACTCTAAATTTGGAAGCGTTGACGTTCCCACGCTTTGGACCGAAACAAGTGGAAAGGTTATCTCAAGATTGAAAGGCGTCCGTCACCAGAAAGCCGTCACCATCTTTTAGAATCCCTGCCGCCGTGGTACAAAGGCGCGGTCTGTCGCTGGAGAACGACTCCCGTTCAGAAGGTCGCCTCCCGCTAAATTCTCTGGGCATCCTTTCTCCCATAGCGCCTCAAATATTGAACGAAAGACTGAGTAACCACCACGGACGGCACATCTTATGTATCGCAGTTAGCCCCCAACTGCCTAGCATTCAAAGACCGAAGTATTGCTGGACGCTGCGCCCGCTTTATCCTTTTCGCAGTTCCTGGTTGTGTGTGACGGCTACTGTACCATTCTTCTAGAAAGACACATTCGTAGCAGTAATTGATGGCTTCCGTCTGCTTCGCACTTTGCTTCTACCGGCGCGAAAAAAAGAAGAAAAAGGCTTTTGAACGTGAAAAAGAAACTTAGGGTAAAGAGCTTATAAATGCTCGCCACCTTTTTTAATCGTATATACACGTACGATACTGCGAGTACGCATGTGATTATAAGCAAAATTATGACCGGCGCTATACTTCATGTATAATCACCAATAATCTTCTTTGGTTTTAATTATTGTTTATAATAAGCGGTCGGTGTCCTTTTTTCTTTGCTTGTGTAGCCTAAACCGGACTGTGACTAAAGCCGGTGTGACTATGAGGTGTGTTGTTTGTGAGCAGTCCATGTACTGTACAGTTGCGACTGTCATGCAACGTCTGCCTCTAACCAAAAAGGTCATTTTAGAACGCTTGTTATAAAAGCCCCTTTTACTGCCATCTCCCACTCACTTTTCGTGCAAGATGGAAACGGCCACCGAAACTCGGTTATTATAGCCCGGGCCAAGTGCTATGTTTGAACTGAGGGAAAAGAGGTCAGATCATTTGCTGTTTAAATGTCTGCTCTGTATGCCTGAACTCAATCTGCTGAGCCCATCCAGGACGTCAAACTCTAATTTGAAAGAAGGTAAGTTATTCTTCAATGTCACTTACTTTTTTTTCTTCATTCAAATGTCGCCATTAAGCTTTCTTAGCCAAAAGAACGCACCTTTCTTTCCAGATCGTTTTGTTAGTCGCAGTTTTTTCAGCTACATCTCACGATGCTCATTAATGTAAGCTAGTGAAAAGTCTTCGAAAACGGCTTAGTTTAGTTTACTTGTATATTTAAGAAGGAGGGTAAATCAATGATGGCAGTTATATATAAACACGCTTTTTTATATTTGTTTAAGTTTGCGATTTATTTAGAGTTTTTTTTTCTATATTAAATTGTGATGCAGTTTATTTAGTAAATATTTCGTCGTTCCACACCACTGATAACTAGAAATTAAAAGCGGTGCTTCGCATCAGTCCTATATGTTTTTCTTTTTTGCCCGTCTCTCCCATCGTAGAGGCTATCAGAATTCGCGGTAATTTCAAAGAAACGTAAGACCGAAGCTACATCCCACTTTCCCAACACACCCTTGAGGAAGCAGGGCAAGATCGACCGTATGCATCAAGCTGCTGTTTCTCAAGAAGTGATCTAAAATCTTGTGGAGACGTTTGTGGTTGAGACTTTACAGTCGAATACAAACAGCTGTCATATACTAAGAGTGAAACATAAAAGTGACGACAAACTAACGTAAAAGTAACGTCTGTTAGTCATGGAAAGTAACGACAGTGGTATTTTGTTACATTTGCAAAATGGTAACGGAGCTCTGTAGCGCGTTAGATTTTTTCCAAGCTAACGAGTAACGCTACTTCGTTACTTATTTTTGGTGACGGGCACAACACTTATTTAGGAACTTTAGCCTGTGCCCCCAAATTTGAATTGTGTTTGCATATAGTGTCGTTATCTACATAATGACGTTAAGTTACCTTGGCACTCTATAATATCTGCCTTTGAAAAAAAAACGGAACTTGCTTCTTCTATGTGTAAAGCGTGGCCGCGATGGAAATTCAGTCCTAAGCGAAGGTAAATAACCCTTAGATAGACGCGGGAAGCGCGTTGTAGACAATATACAAAGACAGAAAGAAATAAACATTTAAGGGAGTAAAGACCAGACAGATCAATAATTTCTAAACAATCTAAACAGACATTCTTAAACTAAACATTTCAATCGTAAAATAATAATTCAGTGAAAGGATGGTGAATATCTTAGTTCGTCCCTCTTAAATATATTCAATTTTCTTTCTTCGTGTAAATAACTCCATAGCCAGTATGGCGTCGTATGTCTGGAAACAGAATTGTCATCACTATGAACTAGAGCCGCTAAATAAATTACGCTTCAGGCGTCAGTACCTAAGCCCCCAATTTTCTCGCCTGCGCCGCCGGTTTGTTTATTGGCGTAGAGCGGGCGCAATAGACCCTTTTCGAAAGTACAGTGCCCCTCAAACTTAACGCCGCCACTGGGTTCCCAAACATTGAGCTCGTGCCGGCTCCTTACTGTTAAACTTGTCACCAAGACGATCGGGATGCCTTCTCAGGATGGGATAGAAATCGGGAACCCAAACATTCTTCAGATCGTCCAATCGGCCAACGAAGAGACTGTCAGAAACGACAAATGCCGTGGCGGCGTTAAGTTTGAAGCACACTGTACATCGAGCAACATTGGTGTTTGCCATTTCTTGGGCACAGAAGCCTGCGATTGGACTTGAGTCCTCGCCGAACGTTTACGCAGCACTCGTGACCAATAGGGGCTCAGAGTACGTTCCTATATAATGGTGGACTCGGGCGATTGGCACAACATCGAGTATACTCGTTTTCGCCTCAAGAAGAAAAGATGTTATGGGAATTCACCATACGTCGCACAAAGTATTTCTTACAGGGCCGTTTCATTTCAAATGGAACACGGTGGTCCATGTAGGTGTTTGAAACTTTTTTTTAAACTAAATATATATAAAAGGTTTATATCTAGGAAGCCGAAAACCACATTAATATATTTTTTTAATGTTCGTTTAACGACACGAATATCAGTAGGAGCGAGGTGAAAACCTGTTAAATTTTTGTACGAAGTTATGTTACCTGGGAGAGGGGGGGGGGGGGGGGGGGGGCTATGTTCGAGCAATGTTTTGTTTCCCCTAAAAAGAAACGGAAGTGACGAAATTGACGACATCGCGTCTGATTGGCTAGAGGCGCAAATGACAAAAGAGGGAACTTCCGTCATTTGAGCCTATGAGACACGATATGATCTCTTCCGTCACTTCCGTTTCTGTTTAAGAGAAAGGAAACATTAGGCGAGAATAGCCCCCCTGTTTTGCTTACAGAAAAGATTAATATATTGATAAAAGATGTGTAAATTTTAAAATTCTCGGCTTATGTTAGGATTACACGAAAACATCTTGGAATATTTTAATCTTTACAGTGTGTATAACAAGTGACGGAATTTCGTGGCATAAAGTTATTATGGCATGAGGTTAATATTATCATATATATATATATGTATATATATATATATATAAATCTGAAAAGAAAAAAAACCCTTGGTGGAAACAGCAACAACGGACGATTTATTCTTTGACGTTTCGGCCGGAGTCCGGCCTTGTCAGTTAAATATTCACGTCTTCGGCCTCCCGCCATCATGCCCGTTATATATATATATATAACTGAGAAACATCCAAATGCTCACCCCGACCAGTGTGTTCGATATAAAATTAAACAACCCTACAAGTTTTGGTTGTCGGAGGAAGTGATGCTTCTGGCGTTTGAAACGTGCACGTGTAAATAAGATAACACATATCTAACCTAAAAGGACTCCACATATATCTTAATTCTCCACATCAAAGAAAAAAGAAGTAATCCTCCGCGAGGTGCCGGACTCATTTTCCTACGTACGGTTCTTGTTGAGGAGACCTGTATAGACGGCGTACGCTTTTGCAAAAATGTATCTTGGTGATCGTTGTGATTCCAAGATGTGACTTCCTGAGTTTTAGATGCGTTGCCGGGAACCTCGTGTGCGATATCGTTTTGCTCTCTGGTGGACTCTTCTAACGATACTGTAGAACGGTGAACCGCTGCTTCTGATATCAAAATAAAGTTTTATATAACTGAAAACCATGATTAGAAACATCCAGATGACTGCATTATTTTTACCCTGAAGTGTGGTCAATGTAGTGGCTTTGCTAAAGAAATCTACGACGGAAACAAGTATTTGGCTTAAAACCTAACAGTGTTTCGTTCAGGTAGTGAGAAAAATGTTATTCGTTTGGTTCAATATTTACGAATTTGGTGACTATATTAACGATACAATTGTGATTCGAAAATTTACATTCCAGGGGAGTCCACACAGGAGGCGCTTTCTGAATTGCACAGCATTTGCTGGACAAAAGCGGAAGTGTTTGCCCGGCTCTGGTTAGCTTTGGAGCGTTTTTTTTTTTCCCCGGGAGAAAATCACCTGCCGCTAGAGTGCTTGGAAGCAGCTTTTGAGTGCGTTCATGACGTAGCTTAGGACGGGGCGGTTTCCACAGTCTGCTGGCTACCGTCAAAGAGAGTTGTTTTCAGTCCCTAATCTTCATAAAACAAAAGAGGAGAGAAGACAGCGTTGAGGCAAAAAAAAATTACACCCTTGTTGTGTTCACCTAGTTTCGATTCAACTTCGTCTTCTTCACAGTGTTGTAAATATTTCGATGCTATCGTCACTCTTCTCTTCTTCATCTTTCTTTGCTTCTATTAGCTCAATCTAATAAAAGAACAGTCTATCAGAACGCTCGGACCAGACTGGCTGCTCACTTCACAGTGTCCCCGTAGCCCGGGACACAACATACATTTCTGGCGACGAGGAGTTCCTGGACCCGATTGTCTGCACCGGCAAGACATCGGCTGCGCCCTTGGTTTCGTCGGCTGGTTCTCGGCGAATTATTCTGTTCGTCCAGCCGCGTCCTTCGGTCGTCCCCAGCCACATTCAAGATGGCTGTGCTATAGAACGGCCTCCCTCGCAAGCAGAAGGTCATCATTCCATGATGGCGACGTCCGGCGGCAGACTTCCACCAGAGTTCTTGGCGAAACCGGGTACTCCGCCCATTCCATGGAAACGTTGGATACGCATTTTTGAGCGATATCTTCTGGCCACTGGCGCTCGAGATTACGACGCCGAACGTCGGCAGGCCATGCTGCTAAACTGTCTCGGCGAAGCAGGCCAACAGATATTCGACTCATTACCAACGCCCGAGAGTGCTGTTGCAACGGCGCCAGCAACGTCGGCAGCAGCAAGCGGCGAACAAACTCGCCGTCCACCGGCGAGAGACATCTACAAAGAGACGGTGGAACTCCTGGAAGCAGAGTTCACTTAACCCGTCAACGTGACTCTGCAACAGCTGCAATTTCACCTTCGTAAGCAACAAGAGGGTGAGTCCCTCAAGGACTTTCTGTCGGCGCTGCGAGCCTTAGCGATTCCGGCAAGTTTTGGAGACCAAACGCTAGCAGAGGTCAGGAAACAGTTCATGATCGGCGTCGCGTCGTCTGAAATGCAAGAGCGAATGGTTCTAGATGCCGCTCTTCCATTCGACGTGGTCCTTCAGACGCTTCTCAACATTGAACGTGCACGACGTGAAGTTCGGGAATGGACAACGGCATTGACGCCTTCACCGAACTCTCTATCGACTTGCAACGTTTCCACCGGAAGTGCAGGCTTCGAAGCAGGATCTTCGACAGAAAGGAGCTTAAGACGGAATCATACACCACCACCGTCTTCAAGAAACTCATCACCTCGAGAGTCTTCCCGTCGGTACAGTTCTCGCTCTCCCGCAAGGAGTCAACGTGCTGAGAGCCGAAGATCGACATCTCGAAGCACGCGCGACGCACGCGCGCCAGCTATTTCGCCCTGTGCCACCTGTGGCGGTACCGGCCGAAAACAATCGTCTGGAGGTGGACCACGACGGTCTGGACAGCCAGGTCGTAGGTCGGTCCAATTCACGTCTTCGCCTAGCTCGTGGCAAGACCAACCCCCAAGACGTAACAGTCAGAGAATTTATGGACGAACGTGTGCGAACTGCGGACACGGGTTGGAACGCTGCCAGAGTTACGACACGTGCCCAGCCCGGAATCTTTACTGTTACAAGTGTGGTCGTCGTGGTCACTTCGGCGGTGTCCGCAGAAGCACGCCCCAGGGCTATTCACAACGGCCGCGGCGCAAAAAAGTCGAACAGATTCTGTCGGATGACGACGACGACGATGGCAAAGACTCAACGCTCGTGAATCATATCACGGGAATGTGCAAATCACGAATCTTCATTACGGTAAAAGTCTTTAAGACGTCACTACCGTTCTTGCTTGATACAGGATCGCCTGTTTCGATAATGGACAAGTCCACATTTATACAGCAGTTCGCAAGCGACGCCAAAGTTGTGCCACCCCCTGTCACGTTGCTGAATTTTTCCCGTGAGCCCATCAACGTGTTGGGAGCTTTCACGGCCACAGTTACGTTCAAAACGAGACAGGCACAAGTGCTGTTTTATATAGCGGACAACGGTACGTCACTACTTGGAATGGACGCTGTGGTAGCACTGTACATTAAAATGAGTGGAGCAGCCAGAACATGCTTCTATACCGACGCTGACGAGCCTGATGAAGCGTCGAGGCTGCCAGACCCTCCTTTGGTATCTGAGAAGACTACTGGCAACACGGAAGGTCGACAACCAACACCTTCCACATCTACAACTGATGTAACCTGCCAGCCCGACGACATGTCTGCGGCGCTGCAAGAAGAGTGGGCGGCGCGTGCCATGCCACAAAAACAAGCGGCAGTAATTCTGCCTACCGCACCCGCACCGGCAACGCAAAGTCCAACACTTCCAGCGTGTCTCGCACGTTTTAATCACCTCTTCACCCCTGGCTTGGGTCGAGTGAAAGGAATCCAATGCAAGGTAAAGATTCGAGCGTCGGTTCCACCGGTTCAACATCGCATGAGGCGAATCCCTCAAGCGGCTCGGCAAGCCGTCTCGGAAGAAGTCAAACGCCTAGAACAAGAAGGCGTGATTGAGCGCATTAATGCCTCAGAATGGGTCTCGCCCATTGTGGTAGTGCAGAAGAAAGACGGCACCATTCGGATGTGCGTTGATCTTCGTAGCGCAAACAAAGCGGTTGCAATTGATAGTAACCCGCTTCCTCACATCGAAGAGCTGTTGAACGCTCTACACGGTGCCCGTCACTTCTCAAAATTAGACCTCGCGGCTGCTTACCATCAAGTGCCATTGCATCCAGACAGCCGTGACATAACAGCATTCATCACACACGAAGGGCTGTTCCGCTACAAAAGAGTGTGTTTTGGACTAGCCTCTGCTCCGGCAACGTTCCAGCAGATGATGTCCAAAATCCTGCATGGCTGTCAAGGCGTCCTGTTTTACCTTGACGACGTTGTCGTCTTTGGCAAGACTCAACAACAACATCTGGAACGTCTGCAGGAGGTCCTTCAAAGCATTTCGGACGCAGGGCTCAAGCTTAACCACAAGTGTGTCTTCGGCGTCCCAGAACTCTCTTTTCTGGGACATAAAGTCAGCGGCGCCGGAATTGCTCCTTTGCAACAAAAAGTGGATGCTCTTCAAGCTGCTCCGATCCCAACAGACCTGACGCAGCTAAGGTCCTTCCTGGGCATGGTCGAGTATTATGCACGATTCGCTCCCCACCTTGCGTCTGAGGTAGAACCTTTGCGCAAGTACCTCCGGAAGGGCACGCCCTTTATTTGGGACCAAGCCGCGGACAAGAGCTTCACTCGAGTGAAGAAGTTGCTTTCGTCTTCAAAAACACTCAGGATGTTCAATCCAGACCTACCCATCATTGTGACTACCGATGCTTCGGCGTACGGGCTTGGAGCCGTGCTTCAGCAACTCCACGGCACGGAAGTCCAGACGGTCGCCTTCGCATCACGTACGCTGACCCCGGCAGAGCGCAAGTACTCGGCGGGGGAAAGAGAAGCCCTTGCGTGCTTGTGGGCGTGTGAAAGATGGCACACGTACCTGTGGGGTCGTCGCTTCAAGTTGCGGACAGACCACCAGGCACTCGTTGCACTGTTAAACACCCGAGGAAATGGTCTTCGCCCACTCAGAATTACGCGGTGGTCGACCCGTCTCCTGAAGTACAACTTCCAAGTCGAGTACCAGCGGGGCAGTCAAAACCAGGTTGCAGACGCGCTTTCAAGGCTTCCGGTGCCAGATGACGAAGGCGGAACACAATTCGACGAAGAGATTGTGTCATTTGTCTCCCTGGACAGTGAATGCATAACAAAAGCGCAGTTACAAGAGGAAACTGCGGCGGATCCGCTCCTTTCTGCAGTAATGACCTACATCATCTCTGAGTGGCCACCCTGGAGGGCGTTGTCCGCAGATGAGGTCATTCTCCATGATCAGAAAGACACACTCTCGGTGGATGACGGCCTTCTGTTAAGGGGTGAGCAGTTTGTCATCCCAACAAGCATGCGAGCGACGCTGATCGCTAGGGCACACGAAGGTCATGCTGGCATTGTCAGGACGACAACTCGCCTTCGCGAACTTTACTGGTGGCCCCGCATGAACGCGGAGGTGAAGCAGGCAGTTCACGCCTGTGACATCTGCAAGACAGCCGACAAGTCTGCGAAGACGGCAACCACGCCTCTGCAACCGGTGCCTCTGCCGGATCGCCCGTGGTCAAAGGTCGGCATCGATATAGTAGGACCTTTTGAGAGAGCACCGCCGGCATACCGCTACGTAATCACGTTGGTGGATTACTTCTCTAAATGGCCGGAAGTTCAGTTCTGCTCTAACGTCACCACAAAAACGGTGACTAATTTTCTACATCTGGTGTTTACGCGCGAGGGCTATCCCGACAGTCTCGTCTGCGACAATGGGCCCCAGTTCGTTTCTGAGGAATTGAAAACTTTCCTGGCTCAACGGGGGATCAAACACAAGCTTGTCTCTAACTACCATCCACAAGCCAATGGGCAGGTGGAAAGATTCAACAGAACCCTCAAGTCCTACATACAGTGCGCAGCACTCGAGAACCGCGCACTGCAGGCTGCAGTCCTGGACTACCTTTTCGTCTACCGCTGTACGCCGCACGCCACCACCGGGTTGTCTCCTGCTCTTCTGCTCCACGGTCGCAAGCCAAGACACAGGCTGCACATTTTGGGTCTCTCCTACACAGAGTTCCTCAAGAACCCGTTTGAGGAGATGCGGCGACTGCGTGAGCGTGTAGAGCAGAGACAAGACCGCTGCAGGAGATATACCGATGGAAGACGGGCGGCTAGAACACCGCGCTTCAGAGTGGGAGACCTCGTCAGAGTGAAAAAGCCTGGAAAAGTGCCTAAGGGAAGCCCAGCTTTCAGTTCTCCTACACGCATAACACAGCAGGTCGGAAGGTGGACCTATCGACTGGAGGACGGCAAGGTATGGAATGCCTCCAAGCTAGCAACTGTTCCAGAGCCGGAGGTGACTGTGCCTAAAAGCCTCCTCCAAAACAAAACCAACGACAAAGAAAGGGCGATGTGCAATCATCATGACTGGCAACCAACAGCTGTCGCTCCGACACCTCGGTTGAGACCAGGGTCAGCGGAACCAAATTCAACAGCAGCACCGCCCCAAGTACCAAGACTGCGACGGTCTCAGCGCAGCCGGCGACCACCAGAGCGATTCAGTAGAACTTATATATAACGGAACTGTCATAGTTTATCTCATGAAACCTGTATGTGTGAGTGGTTAAAAATGAGTACATGTAGTAGTATGTGTTAACGTCTATAGTCCTGGTCAGGAATAACTAAACGTGTAGAATTGGAATGAATGTGCTGTAAATAAGTCTGAAAATGGGTCGTGTTACCTTGAGCGATGCCTTCGAAATTGTTCTTGGTTTCAACGTAACGAATTTAGCATTGTACATCGAAAAAAAATTTCCAGTTGTATATATGTGTAATTGTTGTTGTTCACATGCCTTTGGTACTGTATAGTGATCCGGTTTAATTTGTAATTTCCTTGAAATGTTGTTCTCTTCTTGGCTCTCTCTATTAACTATATTCAATGTTTCATTCTTAATTTCCAAATTCAAGGGGAGGGGGGAGAATGTTGTGTTCACCTAGTTTCGATTCAACTTCGTCTTCTTCACAGTGTTGGAAATATTTCGATGCTATCATCATACTTCTCTTCTTCATCTTTCTTTTCTTCTATTAGCTCAATCTAATAAAAGAACAGTCTATCAGAACGCTCGGACCAGACTGGCTGCTCACTTCACAGTGCCCCCGTAGCCCGGGACACAACAACCCTCTTCCCGAGGGGAACCATGGGGTGATGCGGAGCATCGCGGATCGTTATTAACGGTGTTAGTAACGTTGTTAGTAACGTTGTTAACGTGCGTGTTATTACGTTAGTTTGTGGGGTGGTGCTGACGCTTGCTTGCGCCAACCCACTAACTGACGGGACCGTTTCTTCCATCACACTTCATCGGAAGAATGGAGTGAAGTGGAGTCAACAGCGGTGAACTGAACGCGCGCAGCGCGCTACCACTGCTTATATTCACATTTGAAGGAGAGGAGACTAGAGGAGGAGAGTTGCGCATGCGAGCGCGGTGTGAGTAGAAGCGAACGCACGCGAAGTGCACGTTGCTGGTAGAGAGAGAGAGCGGAGAGAGTAACGCGCAGCTGTTGGAGAGAGGGAAGGAGGAGAGTTGCGCATGCGTAGTGTGAGTGCGGACTACGACGCCGCAGGACATAGACCCGAGCAAGAGGTGCTCCGCACCTAAAAGGAAAGCAGTGCTGTTTGCGCGGTTCGTGCCATAACTACGGGCACGCGTGCCGAAGCGTTTTCGTTTCTTAAAAAGCGAGCACGTTTCCTAATGCGAAAGCATTAACTGTCTCATAGAGCGAGCTGACGTCATCAGTTTGAGGCGCGAAAACGGCTCCTAGTTTCCGCGATCGCCTTCGCTTCCACTGGCTGGCGCGCGTTGACGGGCTCCCATTAGCCGCTGCGCCATGGCCTCCGAGATCACGAAGCACGCGCGCGCTAGTACGCTGAAGACGACAAAGGGAGCGGACGAGCGGCTTGCATGCTTTCGCATTCACAACTCATAAGAAATGCTTTGGTGTACCTCGAGGTTCATGTTGAAAAACAGCGCGACTGGGACGAGGACACAATGAGACTAAGAGAACACAAGACAAAGCGCTGTTTTTCTGTTCTCTTCGTCTCTTTGTGTCCTCGTCCTAGTCGCGCTGTTTTTCAGCATGAACTCTCACCAACTCGCCCAGTTATCTATCCTTATCCGTACCTCGAGGTGTTTTCTAACCTTTCTTTGCGTAGTCTTGCCTCACGCCGAAAGGTAGCCCGCTTGCGTCTCTTCCATAAAGTATTTCGCACTAACTCATTCCTCAGTCAACGTCTCCTCACACCGCCTTTCTATGTTTCATCCCGTCTTGATTATCCTCATCAAGTAGGTGTACTAATATGTAGCACGAACACAATTCAACAATCTTTCATTCCCAAAACTTCTTTGGATTGGAACCGCCCTCCCACCTCCGTCGCCATAATCCAGGCGGATGATTTATTTAAAACTGCTGTTTCTAATTTCTATTGTTCATAACTAATAGGTGCTTTGCCTTTAAGTTATTCATTGTATAATTTTTTTTTTGTTGAAAACAGCCCACTCCCCTCTGTAGCCAGTTGGCCCTGAGGGTATTGAAATAAAAAAATTAATGAATTCCTTTGTCGAGCACAGCATGGAGGCGTGCGCTACTCAGGGCACACAAGCTTAGGCGTAGGTTCGCGAGATATAATATGGTTATTGCGCGAACCTACACACAAATGCGACATATGGCGCCCTCTTTCTTTTGTACTGTAATGTTATAAGAAGGTTTTGATTTTATGAGCTGACAATGAAGCAGTTCAGAGACGTGCAGTGACTGCAGGTGAGAATGCTTTCAAGTGCTAGCGCCAGGCAACAATAACCATATAGAAGGCGATCGTGGAATGCATAACGAAGTCGTTTTTCTTTCCTTTTTCTGAACTAGCATATTCTCTTTGAAGTGGACTCTGAATGAAGTTAAAGCAAACAATGGATCCGACTACACGTATATATCGCTCCAACCCGAGTCAGCATTTGTAGCGGAAACTGGTGTTTTTTGACGAACTGAGGGCCATTTTGTTTTTGTTTTATTTTAATTTTTTTTTGCAAATATTTGGCACACAGAAGTACACACGCACAATTACAGCGTTTGGGACATTTCTCTATTTTTCTTTTACCAATGCCGTATTTGTTTTACAAATAGCCGCAATGTTTGAAAATGGAGCGTACGAACCGTACCACCCAGAGCACGCGACTTCGTTGTAAATAAGAACTGGGGATTCAAGCTTCAGTTTGTGCTTGACGCTCCACGACTTGACGAATCAAACTAAAGAGTGCGTGCGAACAATATAGGCACTAACAAAGACATAAATACAACAGGAAAAGGCTGCTGTAAGTTTAGTGTCGGCACTTTTGTTCTTTCCTTTCTTGTTCCCGCCGTCTATTTCCATTCGTCATTATTTATTTAATGTATTTATTTCACGTAGGAACAAGCCCTATCAGGACTTGCGTAGAGGTGGGAAGTAAAAACACTTCAAACAAAAAGAAGCATGGTATAAACAATAAAAATACACCTATTCAAATACATACAGATCATTGCATGTCCATATCTAAAGACGGGCGCTCAACTAAGAACCAAAAGTGCTCTTGCTCTCTAGAAGACAAAACGTTCTCTAGCAACACATTCCAATCACGTATCGTAATCGAAAAAAAGAGTTCACAAAGAACTTGGTGAATCTGTGTTGTTCAAGATGCCGACCCTTTCTCTTCCTTTATTTCTTGATTGATGATGTGTCACATGATGACATTTGTCAATATGAAGAAGATAAAAAGCACAATGCAAAGAAGTTTTAAACCTTTAGTTTTCCGTGTATTAACAACAAAGAGATTTGCTTGAGAACAGAGGTTTGTAAGTAACAAGGCAGCGGCACCTAGAAATATTAAGCGCAGATTAAGGCGCTGTCACCTATAAAATTCTTACTCAATACATATTACGTAAAGATCCCTAACTTCTGAGGCATATTCAAGTAAAAGTATTGTCAATGTTCTATACGTCAGTCGCCTGTTTTGATATCACGCATGCTTTGGATACCTTTTGGAGGGAATTCAGTCTATTATCGGCGGTTGAAACAACGTCGCAGACATGCGCACATCATCTTATATTGGTTGTTGTAGTGACGCCAAGATACTTGTATTTCTCTACTCCAGTTGAAAGGCACCACGTTGTAGGAAAACGTTATCTGGTTGGAGAGTATATGTAATGGTTATGTATGCAGGCTTTTTAAGGTTCGGAAACACAAGTTTGCCAAGTGCACATTATTCACCTGTTTGAGCCAAACACCTATTTAGTTTCTCCTGATCAGCAACCACCTGAATCTAACTATATACGAAACAGTCTTTATCAAACAGCCTGTCACGCGCAGCTTCATTGCCACTTAGGTGGTTCATAATTTCTAAAATATTCAAGGAACCCATAACACAGCCTTGGGGGATCCCCGATTTAACGTCCCACATATCTGAGTTGCTATTTATAATGCTAACGGACTGCCGGCGAATGTTGAAATGAACTGTAAAAAAACTCGATATTAAATTAGGCTTAGAGCTTTGGCAAGACACGACGACATATCGCTAACAGTTATAGCTTAGCTAAATGGCGGAGCATCGACTACCGATTCAAGCCCACACTCTAAATAAAATTGTCTGTCCGTCGATTATTAATGTAGAACACTTCCTCAAAAGTTCACTGCGACCCAAGATTTCAACCTGACTGAAGGCAAGAAAAAGAAGAGATATCTGAAACAAAAATGTGGACTGTGTTGCGGCACTGCCTAGAGTGCAAAGATGCGAACATGCAAATGTCATGCACAGTCTTAGAGCATAGAATTCATTTGTCGGTGAACACATGCGCGTTTCATATTTTATCAAGAGACTTTTGTTTTGGAGGCAAGCACATATTGGCCTTTTCATTGCACTGCGGCAAAGTATTCCAACAGGATTGTGGCTTAGACGACGAGGAGTCTCTTGAGGGTAAAGTCACGGCACTGCCTCAGAAAGGGAGAGCGTCGTTTTAGATCTGCAAGTTTCATTTCCTAAGTGATTCGCTCTTAGGCGTTCTCATCGACTAATTCTGTAATATGGTTGCCTAAGGAGTGCTAGGAACTCATGTGTCAAGTATATTTGAAATCCATATAGAAATGTAAGTGTATCTCAGCTCAATCAACGGCTTGGACTTACTCAACTTCAGAAGGAAACCCTCATGCAGACTTCGATGTTGATTTAAACTAATTAGTGTGCAGTTTACATGAACGCAGGTGAATACATGGAAGGACGCCACAAGAGCGCACAACACGAGAGCGCCGCGACACGAAAGCGCGGGCCATTCGGAGGTTGTTGACATTTTGGACAATGAAGCTTTTTTTGCTGCATTGTGAGAACGTTTTCTTTTTTTGTTTCCCGTGTACCGGGTGTGCATATGCGCGTTCTGTCATACTCCTTTGTATTACTTAAATGTATCACATCGGTGTACGTTTCCCCCCACTGTATTGCCACCCTGGAGCTGTGGGAAAGTGAATAAATAAATAAATAAATAAATAAATTAGAGCTCGCGTCACGAGAGCACATGTGAGCGCCTTGGGAGGATCGATGTTGGAGGGCTTCGTGCTTAGCGACTGTTGTCTTCGATATCTGCTGTTCATGGTTTGTGGACATTGGAGGTTACAATATACTGTAAACTATGTTGGTCAATCAACTAAAAGTCTCTAATTACCCCTTTAATTTAGGGCTGTATTGTTCATGCTGCAGTTGCAAGTACCGCCGTCTAATCGGATGGCAGGAAGGGGGTTCCAGAAGAAATGCCACAGGAAAAAATGTCTCCGGAAAAAATGCCAGAAAAAAAAGGTCCCCAAGTGTAAAGTAAAAACAAATGTCACCAAAGGGTTCTCTATCGCTGGGTTTCCCTGATTCTCATTGCCTTCGGGTGGTCCGGTCGTAGTCCGGTCCAAGTAACCTGACGCACCTGGAGGTTGGAAGGAAGGCTAAAAAACACTGTGAACTTGAAACCGGAGGTTAGGATGCATGGTCAGTCACTGCCTCCCACTAGTAGACTATCGACGCCTTGTGCTCGGAGGTATCGACCGTGGCAGTAAAGATGTCATAGGACCGAGTCGGTGCTCCCCTCAAGAAGAGGTGCAAGTCGACACTCGTCGAAATGCAACGCCGTCTTGCAACGCCGTCTGAAATAAACCTTTATAGAATATCCCGCCAGAGTGCGATTATTCTGTTTTGCTCATTTCGAGTTTGCGAAAATTGAATTTTCTAGACTTCCCATAGCCCTGCGTACTGAACCAATAAAATGACGTAAAGCGTTCAAACCGAGAAAACAGCTGTTTGAAGACTCAAACATCGATCATTTGCAAGGCGCGCACTCTCGTGTCGCGGTGCTCTCCTGTCGCGTACTCTCGTGTCCTACAGCCTGAAAACATACCTTTTTACAAACGGCTAGGCCACCCAACAAAGACTTCCCTTTTCACCTTACCAACAATGCATCAATAGTTTTAAGCTTTTCTCTTCTTTTTTCATCGGACAGCTATAGAATGCAATTTTCATTTTTACGATATTACTACCCAAGATTCTGCTAGTTCATGTGTTTCTGTGTTTTGTTCCAAGTGATCGCGCAACTAGTTAGTAATTTTACATGTTTTTCTTTGGTTTCCACCCAGCCACGCTACCTTTGAAAAAATCCACAGTATTAGTAAACAAGGTATAACAGTTTCTGCGTTCCTTAAGCATTCAGTGACGATATCCGATGTCTCGGTTCATATTAGACATCCCTCGATAGAGATTCGTTCTTTTTTTTTTGTGGGCTTATTACTTCTATAGCAAATGATAAAGACAGGGCCTGTCGAGTATCGGGCATCCTATTATCACTCCGCGCCCAATCAGGTGAAAGCAGTCCTCCAAGATTTCCGACTGCTCCGGGTATCGAACCCGGGACATCTCCATTCCCAGTGGAGCGCTCTACCAACTGAGCTAACCACGGGTTAGACGTCAGTAGAGCAAACAGGTTTTCTCAGCTGCCACAAGTCCAACACCAACAAGGGTGAAAGGCTTGCATTGATGACAAGATGACAAGGCGGTTACGATGGTTTTTCTTCGTCTCCTCTAGGAAACCAGCGGAGGGCGCAGATTGGACACGTGGCGCCACGTGTCAATGAACCTGTAACCTGCCGTATTTTATCGGGCACCATCACATTGGCATGTCAACGGAAAACGAGATTGTGCTCTTCACTGTACAGTTCTTCGTCGATTAATCACAAAGGTGCAACCAGGCAGAACGAAGCGCCAACCCAGATAGACACCTTTATAAAGTTCTAAAGCTCAAGGGGCTTTGAAGCCGATTCTTTGCTACTAACAGATTGACTGGGCCCGGGTTATAGAAATGAACGCTTAAGCAGTTCTTGCGTTCAATTCCTGCTTCACAACGTGCTAACGTCTCGAATGTGCAGGCCTCGAATCCTCAGATTAGGAGTATGTTCAACATCTTCCTTCATCAGTAAACAGGAAGCCGCCATTAGTAGAGAATATGTGCCATTTTTCCGATGATGATGATAGTGATCAAAGTGGCCAGACTGAATTTCGGAAAGGATCGTCGCCAGAGTCACAAACCTCTGTCCGATGCTCAAACCTGCCTCGGCGCATTGATCATTGGAATAAACTTTTCTTTTGGAAGAGGCGGATATAACATTGTAGTGCTGAGATGTGCGTGTTCGTAAACGGTGCAGGTTACAGCCCAGCAAGTAAGGTGCACGCGACTTTGGTTTAGAGAACAGTTCGCTACGCTATCGATTCTATCCCGGTCGGTCCGACGCCGGCACTGATCACTGCGTGAAAAATTACTTTAAAACAAAAGTGTAGTTCTTTTTTTTATCACAGTTTTTAGACATTTGTTTCCGGGTTTCGCGCCGTCGGCGTCGCCATAACCGCGCTAAATTCAGCGGGAAAATGAACGTCACGTGACCTCGACACCAGTTCAAATCCTCGCTAATTTTAGCGGGGAAAATGACGTCACATTACTTGGTGTCACGTCACCTACGAATAAATTCAGTTTCTCCGCTAGATTTAGCTAGAGCACTATATAGCTCCTACGGTGCAGAGTAGCGCAATCTTTTGATCCGCGTGTTTCGCCGGCAACATGGCCGACAGAGCAGCTCGGCGCGAGTCACGTGGTACTCAGGGTTCCAGGAGGCGGCCCACCCTATGGGAGAACACATGGAGATCGACTCAACACGGCTGATTAAAAAATAAACGCCGAGTTGACACTTTTCGAACCTAGTCTGTCGTGAAGTTGGTAAAGCACTAAACACTTTATCAAAGTTTCCATAATATTGGATGCGTGTGAAAATTTTGAGAAGGCAATTTCCAAGGCAATGGCGTTTAAAGCAGACGATTTTTGTGCGCAGCGGAGATGGACTTTCTGGCTTGGCCGGAGCGGGTCACGTGAACGCTGTGACGTCGCCGTGACGTTGACGCGTCGTCGGCTGCATGATGCCGCTCATGCAATTTTTTTACAAAAATGAAGTCCTGACTTACCACACATGTCGGCGCAAATTATTCTAAAATGTTCCTTTATTATGTCAGAAACTGTTGTCGTTCCGCGCATCTCCACAACACTGAAGAAACAACAATTTTCTCACGTTCCCCATGCATTTCTGACCGGAGTTGGAACCTCCGGGCGTTCGCCGCTAGTCGCCGAGAGACGGCGTTCTAGATTGCGCTACTCTGCTCCGAAGGAGCTATACAGTGCTCTAGATTTAGCAAGGAAAAAAGAGGAGTGGAGGTCATGGAGGAGGAGGGGAGGTTACGGAGGAGGAGGATGAGAGGGTACGCAGCCGGAGGAGGGGAAGGTACGGAGGAGGAGGAGGAGGGGAAGAGGGGAGAGGATGAGGAGGAAGAATAAAAGAGGAGAAGGGGAGAGGAGGAGGAGGGGTAGAAGGAGGATGGAAGGAGGACGAGGAGGAGGGGACGAGGAGGAGAGCGGAGGACGAGGAGCAGAGAAGGAGGGGAGGGGGACGGGAAGAGGGGGATAGGAGGAAAGGGTACGAACCCTCCCCTCCGCACCCTCCCCTCCTTAGAATCCCCTCCTCCTCTTCAAGAGTTGCGCTCTAATTCCGCGTTACAAAGATTTGTAAGCGTCTTCCATTTCTTGCTTTTTTAGTCGTTAAACTGCGTGCGAAAGCTCCGCAATAAAAGCGCCACGCTAAACAGGCGCCGTCAAACCCATGACGGTTTGATAAGTTGTTTACCCTCGTGAACGCCTTTGGAATCACTGGAGCCCGCGGGTGTTAGAAGAAAAAAAAGAGTAAAGGCTTTTGCGCGCTCCTGGAGCCTCTAACTGAGAAGGCGGACGTTATTTGGACACAGGAAATGCATCCGCAAAACCGGATTCAGCGGCAGCATCTCTGGTTTCGAGCGAGGGACATCCAAGCAACACGAGGGAGCACGCCCAAAAGTGCCGAGGACTTTGCTTAAAAGGGTGCAACCCAATCTCAAGTTTGCATTTGTACTCTTTGGAAGAAAGGCTCAGAGAAGCGTAGGTTAATATTTTTGTTGGTTTCGTTTGTATCCTTTTTTTGTCCTAAGTTTTAACGGTTTCCAGGCTCCAGTTAGTTGAATCTAAACGTTGCTGGGAGTATCGTTATTCCCAAGATGTTTAGTTTCGTTCTTTAGTCCATTAGGAGCGAGAAACCAAACGTCTTCACCGTAAAATTTCTTTGCGGAGCGAGCAATGCAGAAGCGTCCGGCAAATGTTTTTTCCCCCTTTTTCTGGAGAAATATTTTTGGTAGGGGTTGCGAATTCTTTCGTCAGAAGCGTGATCCAGAAAGCAGTTATTCGCTTCAAGGCCTGCAGAACTTAGCATCAATTTACAGTCGTTCCTTCGCAATCATTCGCTTCTACGCGCGTTTTCATGGCACACAAGAAGGCGTATATACAAAATAAGAGCCCAAGTATGTTTTTTTTTAAATCTGCAATTGAGAAGACAATGGATGCAAAACGAAATGTAGTTAGCTTTTATATAGTTTTTTGTTGATTTCCTCCTTTTGTGTGTTGTCTTGCAACACTCAAAGCCTTTCACACCCAGGATATCATACTACGTTTAAAAAATAAGTGCGGCTCATGAAAGCCACCCGCCTCAGCCCCAGCCTAAACCGAATTCATTCGAGGAGTCGGAACATCAGGTTTCACAAAGAAAAAACGCTAATTGTTCAGTGATACTAATGACCCTACTTGGATTTTCAATTATTTCGAAACCAACCACAATATAAAACACAGCAAATTCGTTGATAGTTATTTTTACAGCACAAGTTTTGTCTGCCAGAACATGGCGACATTAGTACCCCCTGTAGATGTGCAATTTAATGAATGCAGTACGATTTCTAGCCTGGGGTCTTTAACGTGAACCACGCAGTAGTGATACACGACCTCACGCCGTTACGATGCTCATCCACCCTTATAAATAGGGGGTGCATAGGGGTATACCCCTTGTCCCGCATGTAACACACCAAACCTACATTTGAACGTTCAGTTCACTGACGTCGAGCTGGCGATGCCAACTTTTACGAGCAGATTGATAGCTGTTCGATAGAAAGTATTACATAGCTAATGTGCGTATCAAAGACTAGAAAAAACACTGACTTTTTGCAGCAGGGCCAAAATAACCTTGATTGTCTTGCTGTAGCCTTTAATGCCTACATTCGCCTTTTTAATAAGTTGTATCGGTCGACTATCAAGCCTCTCTTGAAAGCTGGTATCGTCGGTTCAACGTCTGTGGACTGAATGTTGAATTGTTGTTGTGGGGTGTTACATATGAGACCCTTATACATGCCCTATTTCTTAAAGTGTCCAGACTGAAACGGGCACGGGTGGGGATTGAACCCAGGATCCCTGGGTTCCGCAGCGCGAGCTTTCGATCTACGTGCTCCAAGCTGGTGTGTGCTAGCCCACTCGGACACCAAGTGGGCTAGCTTCCTTTAGTGTTTTCTGACGTGTAGAGGCTGCAGATTCCCAAAGTTTAGGCCCAAGTGTGACCGACTGTATTCTGTACACACTTGTGAGCGCTCACGACAAGTGATCACACTGGTGCCATCTATCGATCAGGTAGCTTCCGAACAATTCCATTCTGCATATAGCTAGACGGAAAGTTTTAAGCAAATAGCGAGATTAAATTGACGCACTAGCTATAAAAAGGGGACATGTACAACATTGTCAAAATTACTTCGGGTTCAACATGAACGATTGACGCGTAAAAATAGAGGCTATAAAGCAATTGGGTCGGAAGAATTTTTTGGCTGTCTAATGGATAATGCCATTTTGTCAATGGGCAAACTTGAGTGACTGGTGACACTTGTGTCCTCTCCTTGCAAGCGGTTTTAAAGGGGTATTCACACTGGGGAGAAATCTTTCCCTGTGCTCTCCGGGAAACGTATCACGGGCTAACAACGTCACGTTTGTTTGTTTTTGTTTATTTTTGCGCGCGGAACAGCGCTCACGTAGACACCCATGGGGTATGGAGGAGAAATTTACTTGGGTTGCACAAACACTTTCCACCTTAGCGTGGCTTCTCTAAGCAAGTGGCGGTATTTTCTTCAGGTGTCTGGCAGCTTAACAGATTGTTCTCAGGAGAATATCGGCGGTGGCGTCGGGATCGCCTAACTTGTGGCTCGCGGTGTTGCGCATGTCGTCTATGGCACCCAAAAAAGTGTTCGATATCCATCAATGCCGTCCTCAAGCCGCTCCTCATAGAGCTGGTTTTAGATTCCACGTCCTCTGTGTTCAATCCACCTATTCAAAAAGCATCTTTCTTTTAGCAGGAAGCGGTTCGTCGCCTTCTGCGTCTGACAGCGTTGCTGCCATAATCGCGTATTGCCGTTTCATGTACGCCTTATTTTTCTACTCTGGTCAGCGCGCACCGAGCCCTGTTGTTGACAGTGCGACCGCTAAATGCGCCTTTAACGCTGACCATAGCCTCCTATATACTGACAAAGACTGACATATCGCCTCGAAAAGCAGCCGCCGAAATGGAAAAGATGATGCAATAGAGAACCGATGACAAGAGAGTCACGTGACTGGCGCCCCGCAGCGTTGAGATGCCGAAACACACTTCTCCCGAGCGGGCAAGTGTGTTGGGTCCTCGCCGCTGCAAAAGCTGTGCGCTGACGTCCAGGTTTCTTGAGGAATGGCTCTTTCATGCTCTGTGCTACCAGATCCTCGCGCTCTCAGTCTGCGACCGGGCACTCCATGGCTACGTCGTCGAAATGCCAGGGTTTGTGAGTATAGAGGAGGCTGTGCACTGACTTCCCTCTCGACTCCCCGCCGTTTTGTGAATGCTTGAGGCGGGGAGAAAGTCCCGCTGATTTCGCTGGTTCTTGAAGTCATAGAGATTCCTCCCTGAAAAGCATCTCCCGTATAAATAACCCTTAAGCGGCCACAAAAAAAAAAAAAAGAACTGGGTCACATTTACACGCAAATGTGTACACCAAACTTAAAGGGACCATGAAGGCGATTTGGAAGTTCCATTTAACGATTCAAATACGTGTGAGGTGTCTTCCCTGTAACGTTGACGAACGTTTTGCCCGAAACTGCGCTTGCGTGCCACACAAATTAATTTAAAAGTTCCAGAAAACGTCACGTCGGGACCGGTGACAGCGACTCTTGACACTACAAACAAAATCGAACTTTTGAGCAACGTCGGTCGTGACACGAATTGAGGCTCGTGAGGTGATTGGTTGAAGTGAACTAAATCCGCTCGTTTTCGTTTTTAATCGTAAATTGCTAAAACGAAATAGTTTTTTTTTTTTTTTTTGCAACGACAAAAAGCATGTAGTTTTGCCAGAAAGTATCACTACAATCTAAATAAAGTAATATTTCAGTCTACGAGCGCGTGGACTGGAAAGACTGAAAACGCCGA
The DNA here is from genome assembly GCF_016920785.2 of Ixodes scapularis. Taxonomy (NCBI): domain Eukaryota; kingdom Metazoa; phylum Arthropoda; class Arachnida; order Ixodida; family Ixodidae; genus Ixodes; species Ixodes scapularis. The sequence goes on from NW_024609882.1 coordinate 58,458,609, forward strand.
GTGACTTTCGCTCGCGAATAATAGGTGGGGACTGACTTTAAAAAAAAGTTTTGTGTAGCAACTACATAAAACATTCTTTTTGTCATGAAAAAGAGAGAAGTAGCGCATAATTGTGTTTACACATGGTTTTGTTTGTTTTGTCGGGCAATTCTTGGTTCCACGCGTCAAGGGAGCTGCAAAAACTGTTCCATGTTGACGCGTTGCCTTTTCCTGTATCCCTCTGGGTCTCTGTCAAAAAGCTTCTATTAGACCTGGTCTAGAACGCCCTGATCTTTCCTGCAACGAGACCTTTCTGCGCCTGTGGTGTACTGGAGTGTTGTGCGCGAATATGCGGGAACGAGAACTTTAGTAAACGCCCCTACGCGAGCACAACACTCCGTCGCTTTTGTACTGAGTCTCCTCGAGCAGGACCATACTTGTGTCATGTCTTGGATTGATAAAGCTCATTGCGTCTGTTTTAAACCTGTCACGGTGTTCTCACTTACTTCGTACGTAACAGCAACACGCAACAATTATTTATCTTCGCAATTCGATAGTGCTGCCGGCATCACGATTGGCAATAAACGATGTCTATAAAAACATAAGGCCCACACACACAATTTGAGAACATGATAGCGCTTCGAGACGGGGACAAGAGTAAGAACGAGACAACACAATGTGGTATTATTGTGTTGTCTCTGTCACGGCTTAACAAGGATGCAATCAGCTTTATGAATCCAAGACATAACACAAGTATGGCCCTTTTCGAGGAGGCTCAGTGTAAAAGCGGAGGAGTCTTGCGCTCGCGCGTGGGCGTTTACCTCTGTTCTCGTTAGAGCATTGCGTTGTCTCGTTCTTACTCTCGTCCCTGTCTTGGAGCGCTATCATTCCCTCAAATTTTCAGTACCAACTCGCCCAAGGATCTTCGTTACTCAACCAAACACACGATTGTGCTTGAATTCGTTTGACTGCGTTGCGTCAACAAACGGCCGCGAGTCCCCGGGTCATCCGTGCTTCGTGTGAAGCGTGCCAACCCATACAAGTAGTGGCTCGTCAAGCGGCATACGATGCTCCAATGTCCTGGTACTCGCCGTCGCAACGCGATACGACGCTCTCAAACCACAAAGTGTCGGTACAGCTCACCGCGTCATCAACGCTCATGAATACTAAATTCTACCGAAACCTACGGTTCACTGTTGACGACACCTCTGTTTTAAAAGAAGGTGCATGGCGGGAAATCCGAATGTCACTTTCAGTTTTGTTGATTATTTTTATACGAAATATTAAGCTTCATTCAATTGTATAATAAGATTGGGCACACTGTCAGGTCCCTGGAGTTTCTAGAGAGTCGGCGAGCACATTTTCCTAAAAAAAGTTCAAATTGTCTTCATTGTCCCTTTAACACATAATACAGAGCTAGAAGTGCCACACTTCTAGCTTTGTACAATTGACACTTGTGCTTGTCTGAAATTCTACCGTATTGCATCAACTACAACAGACTCAAGGAGGCGATCACCGCCAGTGAAATGCCAACGTCGATTGCGAAGAAGGTTCTTCTTTTTTATTAATGAAGTAATTTCATTCAGTGATATTTTCACCGAACGAGTCCCTTACCGGGCCGCACCTCAGTACTATATCTTAACAATATGGATTGAGAAACTGATTCTTTTCGGTCCATTTATGGTAGATTATATAAACTCTATATCACCAGTGCTAGCGTGAAGGTCACTGGTCAAACGTAGTTTGTTTATGCGGGTGAAGTAAACCGGGTATCGTTTTGTTATATCAGACATTTTATGTACTACGTTTGCTCTATACGGTATTCTTCTTCTATAGATCTTGTTTTTCTTCTTCTTTTACTATCTTTAAGGAGAGAACTTGGCTTTTCACGATTGTTTTTAAGGTTTAAATTATAACTCACATCGTCAGATTAAAAAAAAAAAAGAGATCAGTTGTGGCGATTTATCCTAAATTTTGAAAATTTTGGTCCAGGAATCTGGGTTACCTTTAATTTTTGGTGTTTTCGGGCTACAACCGCAAAAATATAATACGTAATATTATGCTAAATTAATTTTTTTTGGTTTCTTATTAAACAAAATAAAGTCAGTATCCATTAGCAGTATTGTTGTGCCTGCAAGGCGTCTCCGACCGGTGTGTTTACCACGCACAAAAAAGTGATCCCTCGATTTCAGCCTTATGACGTCATAGAATGGTCATGTTGTCGCCGGTCGCGAACCTGGCGGTGTCCCAACAGCTGCGTTGTATATGGCAGACGCCTGTTCTGCTGCAGGCCACTCTCCAGGTGTGGCACTCCGAGGAACATTAGGAATCCAGACGTTGGGACGCCGCGACGACAGCGACACTCGCGTTCGGTTACGCTGCTCGCAGCTTAGCGTTAGCATTTCCACGACCAACCGCCAGGAGCGCGACATGAAACAGCATGACACTTCGGCCTTTGTGACGTCATTTGCTGCCACTTCGAGACCACTTTTGATGCATGGGTAGCATAGTACGCTAAACACAACAGTCGAAGACGCGCTCCAGGCACCATAGCAGTACGGCATAGATTTTGCCAACATTACTATTCGCGACTCCAGCAAAACGGACGGAACATAGCGAAAAGAATCACTGAACTCGCCGGAAGAGAGCCTTTCGCGATTTCCTCTCGCCTCTTGTGGCCGACGTGATTATATGTGGCCGGTGGTTTCCGCGATAGAAAGGTTGCCCCGGTGACTCGGTCGTAACTCTAGTATCGGCTTGTTCCCAGGTTGCTTAGCACGTAACCTGCTCAACCGCGCGAACCAGACATTCCGCGTTCATCAATGTTTATCAGCACCGTGGAAGGAGAGCAGGCAGTCCTTTAATCGCTCCCTCGAATAAAGTCCAGCCTCTGGAAGCTCGCTTGCGTCAACACATCGCTGCAGGTTTGAAACGTGGAGGATAAAAAGCGTGACAGACCATTTTGAGTCCAATGCCCGCTTGCTGATTCCCCAGCGTTGTGCGCTGAGCTGGCACGTGGCGCTGCACGACCTGTATTAGACCACCATATTTGCGCGATAATTGCTCCCCTTATAGGTCGCTGGAGTTGCGAATAATTGCTGAGAAAGCGAGCCTTGAACACGCTCTATATTGCTATCGATTGTTATTTCGCATAGAATCGTAGCTTGTTTTTACACACCTGCTGTGGAACAGAGGTTTGGGCATGAAATATAGCGAAGTTAAACATCGTTCATTGATGACAAAAATGTGTTAACTAAAGCAAGTACACCTTTACAATGTTAATGAAAGTGCATACTAATCGGTACGACCCAAATAACAAAAGGTTCCATGTTATTTTCCGGCGAAGAGACAAATTGCGCGCACGTTTTGCCATTCAAATGCGCAGGAGCACCGCAAAAGCAGACTGGTTCTGTCCGCTTCAATTTACCAGCCGAAAGATGCATAGGCACGAGCGCCAGTTGAACCTCTAGAGTGCATTTTAATAACTCTACGACTCGTACTGGAGGCAAAACAACTAAAGCTTTTCCCTGCCGTTCTCACCTTCTCAGTGACTAGAGAATATCTCACTTGGAAAACTCACTTTGGAACAGGAACTTCTCGCGTCCACCGGAACAGAGCCATTGCGAGTCAGATTCGATTACGGCGCCGCCCTTTCGTAGTCGGTTCTTTCCGCAGTTGGATTTAAGAGTTTGTTGATTAGCCGGCGGTAAGTTAAAGTACATCTTTCTTTTATTTTAATTTTTACGGGGGGGTGGGGGGGTTAACAAAAGTTGACTGTACGTATACAGGTAAGATTATTTTTTTTTTCTCTCAGCATCGGTTCGCTCTTGAAATTAGGCAGTTTCCGATAATTCCGCAGCACGAACCGTTACCGTACCACATCCTCTTTTCCGTTTCGTATAATACTCGCAGTGACTGCTGGTTAGCAGAAACGGCGGCGCTGCAATCTATCCAAGCTGGTAGATGATGTAAAGGTTGGAGTCAGTTCTCCAAAGCAGGCTCTTTTGACACTGTCCCTGTACTGAGTTGTTCAAGTTACGTTAGCCATAGCGATGGGTACTAATGGAGAAAGTGCGTAAATGGCTTATCGTTGACCTCCGACCACTTCATATCGAATGGTTAGATTGTCTTTTAAATCGCCCGGTAATATACGACAAAAACGTTCAATAATGACTTCTGAGGATTGTGGTTAATCTTGTCTTTCGGACGAAGTATGCGGGGTACGTTCTTTTGTGATCGGGGTTTGTATGCCTAGTTCCTCGGCATGTTATATGAAAAAAATATTTTGGGTGTAATTTGAAGGCTATTTTTATGTTGTTTGTCTCCTCCGTGTACTTTAGAGAGCATCTGGAAACGTCTAAGAGTATTTTTGAAAACCTTCGAAACTCCATTTTGTTATGGTTGGCACAAGTACAATATATACCCGTATTGCCTTTCCTCTCGCCTGTGCAAACATATTTCTTAGCAATCTTGAGATATTGCAGCAATTCGCCGGGCCAACCTGTTCGCTTCAAATGTAAAGATTGAGAGACATGTCCTTAACAAAGAGTTATTGGCCGAAAAGATTGCGCGGGTATTAAGGATGAATGTTTGAACAAATACGTTTTGTTTATTGTTTCAATATAAAGTAATCGCAATGTAAATTAGAGGTGAAATACATCTTAGCTCCGCGGAGACTTGATGTTTCACTTGTTTTTACTTGTCAATGCGTTTTTCTTTATTTTTGCAACGTTCTGCATAGTTTAGCTATGTAAATGTGGAGGCCTAAATAACACGCCTTTCCTAGTGCTCATAAAAAAATAAGACAGAAATTACATAGTCGTGAGTCACATAGTACTAGATCATCAATGAAAACCGAAAACATTTTTTATAGTAAATGATAAAGTGGATCAAATCCAAAAAAAGCAACGAATCCGAAAACGCCATGCCCTAGTTATCTTAAAGATTCTTTAATATTTACCCACTAACAAGCAATACAAGAAGCGATACAGATGACAATAATCCGATATTCATTAATACCGATTATAACCTCAGAAACGTACACCTTCTAGTTCTTTTTTTAGGTCAGAAATATATTTTTGCATTGCGCCCTAGGACAACATTTCCAATACCTTGTATTTATTCCCACCATAATAACAGACCTTAATATTTCAGAAAATGGTGATAGCGTCTAAATGATGCCACGCATCTATATAAAACAATTGCTGTTTCCATAAAAACTTTTGAATCACAGAACAGAAGTGAAATTTCTAAAAGGTTTCCACAAGATGATTATTCTCCTATCTCTTTCTCCCTTTTTTCCCCTAAAAAATGTAATGTCTCTCGTTATTGCCGATATTCACGATCGTACTAAAATAATCGCCATATAGCAGTCCCATGTATTAGCATCAACTGGTTTACAGAATAAAATTTAGCACCATTCAACCCAGCGTGATGCGTGTAGCGTTAGAATCTTTACTGACGATCCAAGGAGTGGGGGAGCATCTTTACTCACCTCCGTGACGTCAGTTGTTACCGATACCCCGTTCTCTCGATTTCTCCGAAACCATTTCGGATCGCAGCACAAAACGTCTCTCGAAGCAGGCGAAGCGCAAAAAGATGGGACATATTTTTGTACAAAAACAAATGTGTCGATCGAGACGAAGCCCCATCGCTTCGTTCTGAGAAGCGAACGTGACTTACGGACAAAGCGGGCATTTCGCCCAGATGTGATCATCTGAGGTTGTTGAGGGGCATCGCTGTGGCAATATATGTCCACCTAACACCCCCGCCAAAAACAACTTAGGTTGAAAAGGTTAACAGAATCGATTCCTCACTCTCTAACATGACACTTGAACAGAAGCTAGGGCACCCCATCGACCAATCAAATTTACTTGTTCACACCACGGGACTGCGCACAGCCGCAATTTGCCCTTTACCAATCGCCAGACGACTGATTGGTCTTGCTCGGGTGTAACCCCTACACCGATGTCGGTTCAGAAAAGAGCGCACTTTTCTTCGACAACATGGAGGTGTGCTCACGCCGCCTTGAGCACAACTTGAGTGGCTGCTCTGGCGAAGCATTCAGCGCGTGAGATATTTTCCGCTTTTAAATAGCTCTTTGGGGAAAGTGAACCGCAAGGAAAATATTCGTGGGGCTTCGTATCTATTCAGTTAATTAGGTCAGTCGAGTCTACTACACTTGGTTATTAACAATGCGCTCTTCGCTGCTAGGCGTAATGATTATTGATGGTGTTTAGGAGTTTTGAAACGCTTCTAATCTCTCTGGAGATAAGACAGCCCAAAGGTGTTCGACGTAAAATTATACATGATGAGAGAATAATATTGTAAAACCAGGTAGGGGGATACTTTTCCTTATGCACTCCTATCTCAAGTACTCGATGAGTGTGCGAGTATGTTGCCGTAACTCAAAATATTGCTCCGATAGCAGAAATCAATTAAATAAGTATCTCGATTTCTTCCGGCGGGCTAGCTTTCTGTACCTCTTTAACAAAATATTTCATAAAAGTTGTAAGCTCCATTTATGGGATCTAGGATCACTCTCGGAATATTACGCTACACCCAAATGATATGCTAGGTACATTTAAAACAAATTACAAAGGTAATTGACGCAGTGAGGAAGACTATAGCAAAGAAACGTCCCGGAAGATTCCATAAGACCTTCTGCGGGGCTGAGTTTCTTGGCAAAACGTAGGCTTTCAAGCGATTACTTTTGGAATATGTTCTAATATTAAACACGCTGATTGTGTATTATTTCATGAGAAGCGCTTTTGCTGAGGTAGCCGCACCAGCGACCTCGTGACGCAGCACGCGACGGAACAGCCCAAGCGGGGGAAGTCGCTACGCCAAGTGCATAAATCGCGGCTCGTCTGGGGACACAGCAGGAATTTTGTTTTTTCGGGCAATCTAGGTACATCGCTGCTCTCTCGCTCGACCGTACAGAAGGGATCGTCATAATTCTAAGTTTTTGTATGGCTCTCTGAATCTGTGATAACATTTAATCTGAATGTTTCGGTTCGTTTGCAGCTGTAAGAAGAAATGCCAAATGCCTGCTAAATGATCAACCCAATATTTGAGGATTTCGATGTCAGCTATGCATCGTTAATCAATGGGTTGGCGATTATATTAGGAGGCGCGGCAGGCAATATTTCTGCGATTCCACCGCTCCAGCTACAGTTTCGGTCATGTGTGAGTGGCCTCCCTTGCATTTGCTCTTTTATTGTGCGCTAGTTCGCGAAGTTCATGGTTCGGCCGCTGCCAGCATCGCACTCAACCTGAGGTAAGACACAGCTGACATGGCACAGATAAGTTTCGAGACTGCTGCGCATTCAACGCTTTCCAACATCAGCACTTCAAGCGTGCGGCAGACTTGGAAGTAATCAATTACAAGTAACGAGATTACTTGTAAAATTACTTTTCTTGTAATTTAGTAATTAATCCGTTACTTTTTTTGAAAATGTAATTTGTAATGTAATCTCATTGCTTTTTTAGTAACGAATTACTGAAATTACTCGTTACAATTCTTCCGTCCCATCAAGTAGAGAAAAAGAGTGGAAGAAGGGCGATGCAAGGGCCTTCGCGCTTTTGCATGCTAACACAAGACTCGGGTGAGGTGCTGAGGTAGGAAAGGATAGGAATTCACGGAAAGCGCAAGAGCCCAGCCAGAGTCTATTTCGAGACTCGTTCGTACGGTCAGCCAAGCTGGGTGGATTTGACTGTCCACATGAAGGCAACAGGCCTGGAAGTTCGGAAAACAAAGAGACTGCTTCTGCCGCACAAAAGAGCAGAAAACTAATGGGCCATAAAACCGTCGCGTAGGGTTCGTATGCACCACGGTCACAACACTGTGACCGTGGTGTATGCGTCCGCTCCCCTCCCCCCTCTCGCCTCCTCCTTTCTTCCCCACCCCTCTGAGTTTTGTCACCAAAAGTCAATCAGTGGATTTTTATTGTTTTTGCTTGTTTTTGTTACACGAAATCGTCCTTTGCTTGTCAATGTTGTGGCCTACACATGCCCCTCCCCCTTTTTGTTTCCGGCAAACACGAAAAAAAAAGCTCTAATGAGACCTCGCCCCTATTCAACCTTGACAGCGCTGTGAAAGCTAAATACTGTCTGGATCAACCAGCTACGTGGCTTCTTTCACTTGACTTCGCATTAGCCGATGCATAGGGAACAAACATGAGGGGTGCGATGGCAGCAGTTCATTGGAACAACAAGAAAGTTAGCGTCAACCCTGCTCCCAGTTTAAACAGTAGCTTTCGACAGCAGGTAATAAGCTGGTCGGAGAGCACAACAAAACGGCTTGGGTCATCTTAGCTGGGGTCCTCGTCAACGGATTGCGCCTGCGGGAACTTAAACCGAAATTTTAGGGAAAGGGAGAATAAACAGTGGGTGACTTGGGCACTGGAGTTGAGAAGCCGCCTGTAAACGCGTGAAAAACTTGTAAGCGTGCTGTTCACTGAAAATTGTGCTTTTTTAAATAATTTATAAGTGGAAAATTCATTTAAGCTGAGAGATTGTACGTTAATATTTTGTGTGACGTCTTGGCTCTGATAAGTTTGGTGATCAAGAAAGAAGATCAAGTGGGTTATTTAGTCGGATAACAGCCGTCATCAAATAGGAGTCTTTGAAATGTACCCAGAGGCAAGTACCGCATCTTGGTCGCACAGCCAGTCCGATTTAGTAGGTAAACCAACCCCTATTTAGGCAACATGCAGCAAACATAGAAAAACCATATATTCAGGGGAATAGTGTTTTTAAGCTCGCCGATTCAAAACTAGGATTAATTCGAATGGTGTGCGTGCCCCCACCGCCCAAGTGCATTCGTCGCATTTTCATGGGGTTTAGTCCTGTCACAGTTGTGTACAGCGCAAGGCTCCTTTATCTTGAGCACCTGTTTAAGTCCTTTATAATTTTATAGATCCGTTCTCCTAAAATTATGCGTGCATAGCACTGAATGTGTTGCATTTTTGTTTTAATATAGATGGGGACCGAAAGTTTCCCTTCAAACTCGCAGCATATAGTGTGTCGTTTTCGTGTTTCTTTGGAGTAACGCAAAAGTGATCGAGCAAAGTAACGAAGTAATTAATCGATTACTTTTTACAGGGAGTAATTGGTATCGTTAATTCATTAATTTCTAGGTCAAGTAATTGTAACTATAATCAATTACTTTTTGAAGTAACGGGCGCAAGTCCGGCGTGCGGTCAGTTTAAATGCCGACTGACAGCCCCAGTATCAAAATACATTGTTTTCTATGGTTCCCAACGACTGAAAGTGTTTGCCAGGGGCCGCCCTCAGTACTTTATAATTGGGAAGTGCGTATTTCTAGAGAAAAATTAATTTCGAAAGTGTCATCTAAAACCTTTACGCGATTGTTGACGAAGATAGCAAAATGATGCACTCCTTGACTTTTTGGATGACATCAAACTGAAACTTTCTTTCTTTTCCTCTCATCAATCACGGAAATCAGGAGTGCTCGCCTCTATCCTGATCGCGCAATCGGCATCTGCTTAGCTCAGCGCTTGCGACAGGGTCTTTCTCCGCGTCACTTTTTTGTCCGGTTTGCTTTCTTATGAGCGTTCAGCTAAATGTATCTCAAACACATTTTAAAAATGTTAAGGAAAAAAGGATGACATGCTGCATACTTTAGTGAGCGACGCGAAGGATAGCCCAAACTTCTTGATCTCACAACCAATGTTCCCTCAAATCCAAAACTTTCTTCGAAACAAAAAATCTACCGAGCCTTGGCCGGATTTTTATATCGTCCTCATTCCTCCCAACGCCCTCAGCAGAGCTGCCAAGCGCCGCCAGGGTAAAAGTAAGAAAAACTAAAGCCTGGCGGCGGCCGATGTCTCGCCGCTAAAGACTGGTTCCACAAACTGGCGCTTGACTACAACCAACTGTGCCATATCCGGATTTTAAGCTCCCTTTGACTGCTTACGACCAGTTGCGCAGCCGGGAAGCCGGTCGTAATTAATGTCACTGGAACGTGAGAATGTGGCGTCAAGCTCCTCGGGTGGTCGCTATTTCGATCCACGAAATGAGCAGTTTCTTCTTGAACGTTTCATGGATGGTGATTCGGACTAAATTCTCTGGTGACGAATAGTTTTATAACGACGTTTATTAAATACCAAGATTTTATTTTCCACAAACCCGCGAAAGAAGCGCACATCCTGGCACCTCCACCAGACGCGGCTCCGGTGCTTGGTGGCATTGAAAAACTATTTCCTGTCTTTAAATACGAAGGAACAACAATATCATTTGTAAAAGACCTATGGAGAGAAGTGTGTTTGAGAAGTGAATTACATGCACAGTGGCAGAGACGCTTCTATTCGCAAGGAACGATTTCAATACGATGATATGCCATAGGGATCTTTGTGCAATTTTGTCAGAATTGCGGCCCTAATCGCTCACCTGGGAGCAGCCGGGAGTTCATGCGAATGCGCTCCCGTTTCTCACTCTGTGCAGCGGGTTGATTGGCTCACTCGAGAGGAGGGCGTTTTACTGCGGCGAGATCATATAGACTGGCCAATCTTTAGTAATATACGGCTCTGCCTAAGAGCTGCGCTCTAAAAGTATCTGCGGACACACCTCAAACATGATCATCTGCAGCCTTGTTTTTCACAAATGTGACAGGACCACCATACAAGAAGAAACACGCGTCAGACATTGCCTGCAGGCTGTCTTTTGTTTCATGTATTAGCAGTTTGACCAAGGATTCAAATTGATGCCTAAGTGGAAGCAGAGTTGATCATAGGACATTGGTGGTCCTACGGGGGTATTCAACCTCAGTAGCACCAATGATGTACCGCACTCCACTTCGTGCTACTTCGAGTGCATCGAAAGGTTCCCACCTCCTCGTTTGCTGACGATGTTCTGAGCCTCTACGGGATCCCCGTAGCGCGTCTTGCCGGCCGCCTGGTCCTGGTACCTCGCCGCCTCCTTTATCAGGTACTCCCTGAGCAGGAGCATCAGGTTGGCGTACTCCTCCAGGTCCGGGGGCAGCTGGCTCCGCTGGGCGGGCGTCTGAGCCGCCTGGAGCGCTCCGCCGGCGCCTGCAGCGGCGGCGACAGTCCGGTAGTCGTCGCTGTCCTTGGTGAAGTAGGCCTCGCTGCCGCGAGCTCCGAGCAGGACCAGGAGCAGGAGCCAAGGGGACCTCAGCGTGGATGGGACCGGCATAGAACGAGCTCGGTGCATGGTCTGCGAAGGGAAACAGAGCGAGGAACACGAGTCAATATATTTTAGAGAACAAGTCCTAGCGCTGTATTTTCTACGTCACTGGTCGGAGGCGAGCCACCTCCTTCTAAATAACAAGGCCGTATTGCTGCGTATTTCACATCTGTTGCAGCAGGTCTACCAACACCTCCTAGACAAGACCATGGTGCTGTATTTTTTACGTCATCTACTAAAGGCCAGCTAGTACCTGTTAGATAACAAGGCCACAGTGCTGGATTTTTTATGTCGCCTACCAGAATCCAACCTACCTCGCAAAAATAACAAGGCCGTAGTGCTAGATTTTCTGCGGCACCTACGGGAGGCCAGCACCTAGTTAAAAAGGCTGTAGTGCTAGATCGTTTACGTCAGCTAGCGAGGGTCAGCCAACATCTGTTAGACAACAACACCGTACTGCTGAATTTCCTATATTAGTAACTGAAGGCCCACCAAAGCAAAGACAGCTTGTCTGGGACCAGGTACACCAGCGAAATACCATAACATATTCAATAATTACTTGTCTAACAATAGCCGAGTTTTTTTCTGTAGTGAATGACGCAATACGTATTCAGTAAAAGCGCTTGGATCTCCAATAAGTCTTGCTTTTGATTCGGCGCTCTTATATGCAAATACTGCTATCTTGCTCTCTCGTGTGCTATGGAACATAAGATTCTCTGTAAACTCCACACCCCTTGTTTTTTAAGCCGCCTGTGGCTGCAAAAAACATATGAAAAAAAGATACGTACGAGGAAACACGAGTAGAAGGCCTTTAATATTTATAAATACATGTCGCGAGAGCGATTTTGTATCCAAACGATATTAACATAATTATGAACAAACCTCTCCATGAATATAACAAGGATCGACACTCTGCTTCATCTAGCCTACACCCTTAGAAACCTGGACTCTCTACTTTCCCGCGTAGCGCGTGGAAGAGTCAATCACTTCAATCTACGAAGCTAGCTTGGCGACTGACGGGCTGAACATAATTTTGGGCCTAAATAAACAATTTACGCTGTTACAGTAGGTATGACGCTGAGCCATTTTTATTTATTTATTGTTTATACATACTGCTAGCCTCCTTTTGGAGGTTGTGGCAGGAGGGGTTTCAAACCAGTTGATGCACAAGGACGTATACATATACGAACTACATCTTAGGAACTCAACAAGGATACGCTTGTAAAGGAAACAATAAAAATACATTACAATAAGCACCAAGGCACCAGGCTCGGCGTCTCATGAACTACCGAGAATAAACACATTTTTGGAACGCCTATGCTTTACCCTTACGATATTTATTTTCTTCTATATTCAAAAGAACCATAGAAAAAGCAGAAATTTATGGCGATTAAAAAAAAATTAAACTTTTCCCGCACTCTTTATTAGGGGCACGTCACACGTGGCATAACTTGCAAGTCGCGCAGGCAAACTAAAACAAACAAAAAAGTTCTTTGCCTATGTGCTTTTTGTTTCTCGTCTTGCTGACGTCAGTTGAACCAGCTTTCATTTGTCACCATCAACCGTTTTGTAACCTTACGCGACAGACTGTATACTGCCCAGTTTTCTCCGTAATACATCTGACGTCACGTTTTCAGTGTTGCCAGTAGAGCTTCTCAGCCTATAAAACGAGATTTTAAACATCAATTGGATCCTTGCACGAGACCAGGATGCACCGCTATTACCGGATCGTAAATCTAACCGGAACCCGCCGGAATCCATTTTGGAGTCATACGTCGCTGTTGTGCTATGTTTTCTGTGCTTTGGAGCCCTGTTCACACTGTAGTTTGTCCTCTCGCTCAAGGCTTAAAATGGTCAGTTGCGCCGTAATTAATGGGTTCGGGCCGTAAAAGTCGGTGACGAATTGAAACTACGGTCAGCAGTATTGCTTTTCCAATGATTCCGGCAATCATTACGTACTAGGACAAGGGGACGCTCCAGCAATCGGTTCGCCGGCGTCATGAACAGCTTCGACGGATGCGCCGGCACATTGTCGAACTCGCGGGTAAAGGCGGGAGCAGAACGCAGAAAATCCTATGAGTTAACGTCTCCGGTCCCGAGAGAAAGAACGGGAAAGAAAACGAATGAGTGGAGAAAGAATGCAGACGAGGGGTTACGCTTGTTCGTTTTGCCGCGACATGTTGAAGCCGCTCGAGCGCTTGTCGATTTTATTTAGTTTTTTTGACGTGCGATTCCGATGTTTTCCTGCACAGTAAGAGAGAAAATAACAAGATGCAGATGTTTCAGGTGACGTTTTGCTGCTTCTTTGCGCATATTAAGGCGTCGCCAGCAATGTGGGTTCAGCGGGACCGCCAACTAGGACCGCTATTGTCCGCGTCTATGCCCCGCCGTTCAGAAGCGGCCAATGGCATGGGACCATTTACTCTACCGGGAGTCTCAAGCATCGGCCGAGCTCTTTAAATCGACAGCAAAGTTTGATTTCTTAGCCTATCGCGCTACAATTTTTCGGAGCGTTGCCCACAGGTTTTGCATTTTTTCTATAAAATTTGCAAAGAAAAAACTTACCCGAGGAAAAAGTAAAAAAAAAAAAAGGCTTAACTTCTACGGAAACGCTACGATTCGGCAGTCTTCAAACAATAGTGCGCCCTATTGATTGAAGACCGCTTGATTGGCTTCGCTGTGTTTCCATCAAAGTTAAGCCTTTTTCTTTATTTACTTCTTTTTTTTTCGGGGTGGGGGGTAAGTTCGCTCTTTGCAAATTTTATAGAAAACAATGCACCACCTGTGGGCAACGCGGCTCAAAATCGTAGCACGATAGGTTAAGAAACCGAATTTTGCGGTCGATTGACAGAGCCTGGCCGCTATTTCAGACACCCGATAGTTTATTATATTAACTCTAAGATCTCGACAGAAAAGCTTCCTACCCAACTAAGGGCTTGTGGATTGCACTTCGTGTCAAGTGAGGAACCTCTTTGCGATTGCCTAGGACAACAATATATGGTGAAATCTGGTTATACAAAGACGGCTCTATGACTCCACGGCACTACTGATTCCACAATAAGACCCTGAATGCCTCCAACATGGCGCCAAGGCACTGAGAGCAGACAACAATGTTCGTTTCAATTTCGAGTCTAACTGGAAGTGACGTCAGGTGCAAGATGCCTACAAGTTTGTAAGAAAACCAAACAAAAAAAAAGTATTGCGACTTCTAGCTAAGGTTACTACTTTAGATGTGTCTATCCTGTTATTGAACTAATTTGAGACAAATTGGTGGCTCCTAGTTTCAGCCCATCTACACTCGTAGATTGCAGCAATTTTCTGTCGCATGGGCTTTGGGGGAAAGCGGATGCTCCAGAATTCTCCAAATGTAGATAGATCGAGGATCATAATCGATAAAACACGGGGCAACAGCATTGTAGAATATACACTTGGTCTTGGCGAAGGACAAGTACTTTCAGGGAAGTTCGGGTCAGTTAAGCTTTCATTCCGCGCGTTTCTTCGAGTCGTCGTGTGTCGTTCCCGGTCGGCGCCGGCTAAAAGCCTCCTCATCCGGTCAGGTCTCGTAAAACTCGTCCAGAAAGCTAAGGTCATCCGAATGGACGATGCTTCCAAACCGTTTGCATCGTCGGTCGATGCTTCTTCTTTTATCATTATATTTTTGTTCACTTCTGGTTTCTTGGACTCTACTGTCTCCCCTCCGTTTTTGTGCTGGCGTTCACGTCTGACGTCTGTGTTCTTTTTATTGTATTTTTTTGTTGTTTAACATTGGCAGATTTGTTTTTTGTTGCAACAAGGAGCGGTTACAGCAAAGACTTAAGCACGAAAAGTGTTACAAAAGCACCGGCATGTTTTCTACATGCGTTTCTCCAATCTGGGTAGAATCGGAGAACAATATTTACTTGAAAACCACAAAACAATACAACATGTAAGGACGAAGACAGACAGTAGAGTTGTTTCAACTAGCAGACGAAATTTAAAGATGCCACCCTCAATCCTCAACAGAAACCTTACCTTAAAAATTATTTTATGTTCTTATTGTCTTCTTTTTTAACGGACTCCCCTTTCTTTCGGGTTATTTATTCTATTTTCCGATGGTTTTCTTTTTTTCTTCAGATAGATTTTCGGTTCAGAGAAAGGAAGGGCTGTCGCATTCAGGGTGGCATCATTAAATGTCGGTGGCTAGTTTGAAGAATTGTGCTGTCTGTCTTCGTTTCTACATCTTTCATTAATTCGTGTTTTTCAAACCATAATTACCAACCCGCTGTATGTTTATTAAAAAAAAAAAATAATTGCGGCCACAAGAAGATGGGGAAACGGACTGTCAACTCAAAATTTAAAGAACCCTCACAATTTTCAATAAACACCGACCCGTAACAATAAATGTCATCCCATAGAATATATATCGAAGTTTATCACTAATCTCAAAGGCAACAGAGACGTCTTAAAGAAAATAAGAACTGCCTCATTCTGGGCTCACCATCAAACTGACCATGAGTGCCGATGAAAGTAGATACAATTAAACTTACTGACAACTTAAGGAAAACAGGGCGTCGCTAGTCCCCTGTATCTAATTATCGCTGCGCAGCCAATAAGATTGGGTTGTCAGGTGATGCGGATGAACGAACAACGGAGACAAAAGGACCCCGTGCTTCTTAAGTTTTAGCTGATCTTAAAGTCCTCGCTACACACAAAGTAATGCCATTTATCAATAAAAAAAACAGCCTATACAATTTTCTTGTTTTTTCAAAGACTGCATTTTCCCCTTCTTGAAAATTACGTTTTCCGCTATCTAGGGTTGTCCAGCCGTCACTTCGCTTCTATAACACCTACACAGTGTTGACAAAGCAACCCGCTTTGCACACACCGGGTGTGCGCTGTGCATGTGCGGAGAAACCAGATTCGGGAGAAGTAAAGCATGTGCGCTAGCGCAAGACCGAGGACAGCGCCGCCGTAGTGGCGTGACTTCAGAGGGTTGAGTTCTTGCTTCGTGATTGTTTCCGCTCCCATTTTATCGCTTAATAGCGCAATCTCATTAGCGAGTTTTAGTAGACCGTGTTTCCCCCTCCGCTAAGCCCCTCCGCTACCCGGAACTCTACAGCCAAGGCCATCGGCGCGCAGGCGCAGTGGCGGTTTCTTCGTAGCGGAGGGCTAGCGGAGCGGGAAACACGGTCTACTAAAACTCCCTATTGACTATGGAACGATAACAAGGTGAACGGGATTCGGCTTGTCATGCGTTCTTTAAACTTTCCGTGACAATGCGGAGAGCAAGTTTGTCCGCTTCATGTGTAGGGGTAGCAGTGACGTCAGAACGCCGAGCTCTGATTGGCTCCGGTTGGAATACTAGTGGGTAGACCTCAATGCTAGCCACCTTTGGGTCTACCCATTATCTTTGCAATCGGAGTCAACCGGAGCTCGGCATTTTGATGTAACCGCGACCCCTGCGAAAGACGCAGACGATCTCGGTATCCGCATAGTTTCTCACTGCGGACCGCCTTCTGTGCCCCATAATTCTTTAGCTGCACGTTCAAGCTCGAGTAGGTTTTACCAGTTCGAAAACGTCTAAAGCAATTTTTTAATTCAAAATATTTCTTGAAATTGCCAATGTGCCGTGTCGTTGTACGATTGACAGGTGTAATAAGCAAAACAAAATTTTTGCCGTTACATTTCTTGATGGCACGCCAGAAAAATGCCTATCCTGGCACAAGCTCGGCAATCCTAGGGGTCTAATTTGGTTTTGTGTTTCAAGGCGTTAGTTAGGGCAGAGTAGTTTTCTTTTTGGCGTTCGCGCGACTTTTCTTTGGTTCGTTACTTAATTGCCGAATTGCCTGACTTCAGCCAAAAAGCCACGTATGAATCAAAAGCCAACAGTGAAGCCTAAATTCTGCTCTTGTTTCGAAAATTAGACCCAAACATGCCTGATGAAAGCCAAACTATCAACAGAAGCGTTACTGTGGCCCTTAGTTGGCAAAGTAGAGCTTAGATACCCAACCTCCGGTCAAGGAAGGTCAAGTTCGGCTCTACCCTGGCTTCATTGGTTTTTTTTTTTTGGAAATAAAGTCTCACACGAAACTTAAAAGCCAGAATTTGTATTAAAAGCCGTGCTACTTGGTTTGCGATATCTGAGTGCCATATAAATTTCGGTACCCGCCGAGGAACTTTAGCAAGTACCAACCCTATAACAAGCCCTTTTTCAGAAGTGCGCGCCCTTCCTTCGCTAACTAGCTTCTGGGTCGATTATCTGAGGCTACCATATTTTGGCAGTATTGTTCCCGTTGCCGAAAAGAAGTAACGAAATGTCCGTTGCTTGTAAGTTCGTCAGAAACTTACACTGTAAAAAAAACAAAAAAAAACACGTGGGTCTACTTTTTCGCGCAACACTCGGAGAGCCAATCACCGCAGCTGACGGAGGCAGCTCGCTGAATGACGATGCCGAAATATATGTTAAGACTAAAAAACGCACTCTGAGTTGTGACATTAAGCAATGCAAAACGTCACGCTTGCAGTGCTTAATGTCAGAACTCGGGCAGCGTTTTTTGGCCTTAACATATGTTTCGGCATCGTCATTCGCTGAGCTCCGTCAGTTGCGGTGATTGTCTCTCCAAGTGTTGTGTGGGAAAGTAGACGCACGGGCTTTTTTTTAGAGTTTAACGGATCACTGAGATGTGTAACCATCCTGCAAATGTAAAAAAAAGTGCCTTTACCGTCACTTCCAAGAACTAGCAAACATTACTTTTGCGTTACTTCGAATTTCAGTATTATTTAGCGGGGATAGATTGCGAATACTAGCTTTAATCAGAATTATCCTTCACAGCCTTTTCATATCAAAGATAACCGGCTTGCGCCGGTGATCTTTGTTAGGCCGAGTAATTGCGTTCTGTTCAGTCTGGCATTGATTATCTTGTGTTCTGG
Source organism: Ixodes scapularis (assembly GCF_016920785.2). NCBI lineage: Eukaryota > Metazoa > Arthropoda > Arachnida > Ixodida > Ixodidae > Ixodes > Ixodes scapularis. The sequence goes on from NW_024609882.1 coordinate 58,476,666, forward strand.
AGACGTTGAGCGCAATCCCGGACCTGACAGAGTCGCCGACGATGGCCAGATTTCAAATCTGCAAAAATCGATCGAAACCCTGATCGCTGCAACTTCACAATATCAGACCGAAAATTCCAGCCGACTTGATAATATTGCCTTAGGTATCTCCGAGATACAAACAAGGGCGACGGCCTTGGAAGCTAGTATTCAAGATCTTACACAAGTTCGTGATGATGTCAACCAATTAAAAACCGAGGTTGAAAACATCAAAGCTGAACTTAACTTCTCAAAATTTGTGAGCGCTAATAATTTGGAATTGGTGGAAATTGTGGATGACCTTAACAACCGATCAAGACGCAATAACTTAATAATTAAAGGGTTAAGCGAAACTGAAAATGACACTCACAGCCAACTGGAATCTGGTGTAAAAGATTTCTTTTCGGAGGTGCTTGGTGTTCAAGTAGGTATTCTTGAGCGCATTCACAGACTCGGATACATCCGCCCTAACTACAGGCGACCTGTCATAATCAAGCTTCTTGACTATCGTGATAAGGTTGCTATCTTAAAAAACGCCCCCAAACTTAAAAATCACGGGCCCAATAAAATCTGGATCGACGAGGACTTCTCGCCGAGAACTAGACTAGCGCGTTCTAAACTGTGGGCATTTCGTAAAGAACTATGGTCACGAAATATCAAAACAAGATTGAGGATCGATAAATTGTACTCCGACAAAAAAAATATTTGCGTACGACTTTGTTGAAGGCCGCGTTGTCGAGGTGACATCTAATGGAGTACGCGCCGATTGACTGCTACCACACAGCAACACACGCCCTAAACCCAGACTTTCTTTCCTGTTTACAAATTTTCGTAGCGTGTTAAAAAAAACAAGATATCTTACTAGATAATGCCGAAATGTGCAATACTCAAGTCATCCTCGGCACGGAAACATGGCTGTCACCTGACATATCCGACGGTGAACTCCTGAATTCCAGTTTTTCTATCTTTCGCAAGGATAGAATGGTTCACAAAGGCAGTGGCGTCCTGATTAATGTTAGTGACCACTTATTATCATCTGTAGTTGATATTGAAACGAGCATCGAGATTATTTAGATTAAACTGAAAATGACGCACTCGAATTTTCTCATAGGTGTGTGTTATTGACCCCCGAATTTTGATTGTTCATTTGTGGCTAGATTAAACGACTGCCTTGAGAATGTCTTTTCTGAGTACTCAAATGGTGTCATTATTCTGGCAGGGGATTTTAATTTTCCTGATAGTGATTGGGTTTCAGATTGCGTCAACCCCTCGTGTAAAAATCAGAAAGTCGTGAATTTCTTGATAATATGAATAGTTTTGGTTTCCACCAAATTATTAAAGAACCAACCAGGGGTGACGCGACCCTGGATTTATTTTTTACTACCCACCCTGAATACATAAGCGATGTTAACAATTTATGTTTGTTTAGTGACCACTCTCTTTTCAACATTAACCTATCCATTGACGTTCCCGCTCCTGTAACGTCGAAGAAAACAATTCGTAATTACGCTAAAGCCAACACTGTGAGTATTAACGCCGAGTTATTGGATTCATTCCCAAACTTTGAGAATCACTTTAATACAAGGTCGGTGGAAGAAAACTGGTGCATATTCAAAGAACTTATTCACAACCTCATTTCTCGATACGTTCCGGTGTGTCGGGTAATCTCTAACCCCAGTTCGCCATGGTTCACTCTTAATACGAAGAGAATGCTAAGGAAGAAAAACAGGCTATTCCAGTCGGCAAAAGGAAAAGGTAATGATGACGCCTCGTGGTCTCGCTTCCGTGAATTTGCTAAAACTTGTAAACGTGAAATAAGAATGGCGAAACGTAATTTTTTGAGAGCGACCTGTATAACATTATTATCTCAAATCCACGGAGATTCTGGTAAATTATCAATCCTTCTTCAAAGAAAAGTCCGATCATCTCAGATCCGACTGGAAAGCAGCTGACTGAAAGTGATGTATGTGACAGATTTAATGAATACTTGAGTAGCGTCTTCACTCGCGAAACGTTCCCCATGCCGCAATTAGCTTCTCAGGACGCACTTGGCGAAATGGGGTCAATAACTATTTCTTCTGAAGGAATATCAAAATTAATAGAGCAACTTCCAGTCAGCTCTGCTCCTGGTCGCGACGGGATAAACAGTAAGATTTTAAAAATTACTAAGCACATCTCGTCCCTGTACCTGGGTAAAATTTTTCAACCAATCACTTATTACTGGTATGATTCCCAATGACTGGAGACATGCAGACGTCATTCCAATTTTTAAGTCTGGGTCATCTGACGATCTGAGCAATTACAGGCCTATTTCTTTAACAAGTGTATGTAGTAAGCTCCTTGAACATATTATTTTTACAGCCATAATGCAGTTTCTTGATATCAATAATGTTTTATTTTCTAACCAGCATGGATTTCGTAGGAATCAATCATGCAAAACACAGCTTTTCGAGTTAGTAACCGATATTCACAGTAATCTTAACTTACGAAAACAAACAGACGCTCTCTTTATAGACTTTTCGAAAGCTTTCGACCGTGTGCCACACTACAAACTTATAGTAAAATCACAAAACTTAAAAATTAATGCAACTGTAGTTAAATGGATAAAAAATTTTCTCACGACTAGAACCCAATCCGTACGTCTAGGTGAAACATCTTCACAATCCTTACCAGTTATTTCAGGCGTACCACAGGGTACTGTACTGGGCCCGTTGCTCTTCCTTATTTCTATAAATGATATCGGTTATCGCCTGAGAGGCTGTGTTCGTCTGTTTGCTGACGATCTTGTTGTTTATCACGCTATTTCCAGTGAAGATGATTGCCTAACATTACAAGAAGACCTATCCCTAATTGAAACCTGGTGTGCCGAGTGGCTTATGTCCATTAATCATAATAAATGTAAATGTGTATCTTTCTAAATCCCGTAATCCAGTAGATTACACCTATCAACTTGCATCCCAGCCCATTGAAAAGGTTTCATCTTTTAAATACCTTGGCGTGCACTTAAGCTCTGACCTTTCATGGAGAACTCATATTGAACACATAACTTCCAGTGCTAATAGAACTTTAGGTTTTCTAAGACGCCATCTTAGTCAAGCTTCACCGAAAATCAAACAGCTGTCATACGGCACCCTTGTTAGATCCAAGATGGAATACGCTTCTACCATTTGGAACCCCCATCCGGCGTACCTATCCGACATGTTAGATTCAATCCAAAACCGCGCAGCTAGATTCATTCTTGCTGACTACTCACCCACGAGCATCTCTGCCCTTAAGGCTTCTTTATCACTACTTCTCTTTAATACTAGACGCACTGTAGATAGATTATCCTTTTTTCATAACCTGTTTTACAAGCCCTGGACTGATCATGAATTCTTCTCTTCAGCCAGTCATGTCTCCCTACGCCGTGATCATTGCCAGAAGATAGAAATGCCCTTTGCCAGAACCAACATTTTAAAAAACTCTCCCCTTTTTTGTGTATACGGGATTGGAATGCGCTACCTGAGTCCATTGTAACAATTACAGATCATACCTTGTTTTTAGCAGAACTTACTAAGCATATGATTGTATAATGAAGATATTGCACTGTAAAATAACAGATGTTCTTTCAACCTATTTGTCAGGGCTACATTTGATTTCAACCCTTGAAGTGTTATATTGTGTTTTATGTTACCCCCGTTATGTAATGCCCCCAGGGGCGTTTAAGGTATAATAAATGAAATGAAAAAAATGAAATGAAATATAGTGTGTACAATATTTCCTAGTAAAAATGTAGCATGCAAGTCTTTTTGTTTTTTTTTCAATTGTCATTCGAATGCCTTTGCTTTTTAATAAACACTCAAGTGACCCTTATGACTGAACTAGGGCTGATTTAAGATTCCAAAAGAGAAATTACCGGGTGGTGAGATATTATCTCGTGTGCTCAACGGACATACCTCTCTTCAGATTCCATACAGCAGTCCTTGAGGTGTGCATCGAAAGGGTTAAATGAATTACGCAAATCAAATCAGCAGAACGTCGTCAGAACCGGCAGAAGCCTGGGTCTTCATGTTGTGACGGCACCAATCTTTGAAGAGAGCGGTGTCCTTCTAGTTAAAAGTTTAACAAAAAAACATCCACCGCGGACGTTTTTTTTTTTTTTTTTTTGTGTTTAACTAATTTTTTGATTCCACTCGGGCACCAGCGTGGATATGTTAACATTGTTAGTGAATGATTTTTTTTTAAATCTAGCCGCGCTAACGAAAATACTTTTTTTCGTATTTTCGGCGGGGTTCTCAGAATGCGAATTAGTCTTTTTTTAATATTAGACATAAAAATAACGATGGGTATAACGAGGAATGAAAAACGATAGATAATGCTACCGCCAGCCATTTAGAAATTAACAAGCATAGTAGTGGGTTACTGACAAACTAAAGCATACCAGTAATGTCGTTACTTGTAACGGGTCGTTTTGGCAAGGATTTGGAGAATGCATTGCACACGCGCGCTGCATCAGAGCTCGGCGTAAACCCATATCCAACGGTCCGCGCAGAAAGCAATGTGCAAGACATGGCGTATCCCAGTGTTCCTTGATGGACTTTTGAGAAGGGTGTATAGCGGTGCGCCCTTGGCCATTGTGCATTTTTGTTTCTCTCGGTGTCCTGTAAGTCCTTTGCAATGCCATCGAAACTTTCAAAGGTTTGTGTCAACTGCATGATCGATCCCTGGGCTCGCGAGAAGCATTCTAAGCTCCGTTCACCGTTGATCTGACAAGGTGGCGGAATCTTTGTGCTCCTTGAACCAGTCACTCGTGGATCTTACGGCACGTGATCACACTCCCGCTTATAGTCACGCGCAGAGAGCTGGACCAGGCAGTGAAAGGCAGGCGGACGATTGGTTCGGCGAGCTCGCAGCTCCTACCGCCCTGTCAGGTTAGGGGGCGAACAGAGTATAGCGCAAGAAGCGAGTGCTTTTTCACGCTTATCGCATTCGTCCTTCTGTCAGTGTAAGGATGAACGGTCTTACGGCAATCCGTCGCATTGCTTCGAATTCGTTGTATGAAAGCATTTAGAGCGCAGGTCTTAGGCGCCTGTTCCCGGTTGAGCGGCGTCGCCGTCGCCGTCGCGTAACTGCGCGTTGCATTAGGAGACCTTTCCCATAATGGCGTCCCACGTGACGTCACGTGTGACGTCACGGGGGTAAATGTTTCCCGCTAAATTTGTCGGAAAAACTTTCCGCTAAATATAGCGGGAAACGTTTACCCTCGTGACGTCACGTGTGACCTCATTTACGTGTGACGTCATGTTAATGAAGGTGACGTTACGTGAAATTTAGTGGAAAAACATTTCCAATAAATTTAGTGGAAAATATTTCCCCACTCAATTTAGCAGGGAAATTGACGTGACGTGACCTCGACACCAATTCAGATTTTCCGCTAAATTTAGCCGGGAAAGTTTCCGCCAAATTTAGAAGAAATAGGATGGTAAATGTTTTCCTAAATTTAGTGGGAATATTTACCCGCTAAGCTTTGCGGGAAAATTTCCACTAAATTTAGCGGGAAATTTAGCGAAGATTTCCCGCCGAATGGGAGGGGAGCAGGAGAGGAGGAAGGCAAGGTACGGAGGTGGAGGAGGGGCATACCCTCCCCTCCGTAACCTCCTCTCCTCCTCCTCAAGAGCTGTGCTCTAATTCGGCATTAGAGAGGATTGTAAACGTCTTTCATTTTTTTAATCGAAGGTCGCGTACGATCTGGAACTAAATAATGTGAAGACACGCAAAGGTACTATCTTGATCAGATGCGCCCACCGTAACCCGGTGTCTGTTTCATGGTAAACAAGCTCGTTAACGGCCACTATCGCTGGGTCCGTCCGTGTTATCTTTTGTCCGATGGTAGACCTCTGTAAAGTCATAGTCACTGTCAAGTTAAGGAACCAGGCTGTGGCTTATGTTCACGCTGCTTGCTTCATAATCTGTTCTTCGACGTTCTTATTGCCTAATGCATGAACATAATTGGATGCCAAGCGATAATAGGGTGCTCGAGACGAGCCTCAGTACTGCAGTTTTTGAGCTTTCAGTGATTACATAGATGTCTTGCTCAAAACAATTTCAGAATCATTGAAAAAATAGTGAGTGCGCAGGCGAGCTGGTGGATGTTTATCGTGATGTAGAATACCCGAGACTGAGGTAAAACCTGGGAAACTCTGTTGACTCGACCAGGTTTCCCAGTTTTTACCACAGCCTCGGGTGTTCTACATCATGATCGACGTCACAGGTGGGTAAATGACAGATTGGTATGATGTATGATGATAGATTGGTATATTGTTACAAAAGAAATGTAAAAGTAAACGCGCCCCACTCGGAGGTTGCTAAACACATTGTGAGCGCAACGATTGTACGGCACAATCATCGCAAACTGGCATTGTGCACAGAAAGCGTAACAAAACTAAGAGGCTCATAAAAGAGACAATTCGTATCGCATCCATCGGTAACTGCATCAGCCATGCTTCGATGCAACTCAGAACTAGTACCGAGAAGTCTCTGAAAATGCAATGTTTTTTGTGTCTTTTTTTTTTTTGTTTTTTTTTTGTTTGCTGTTATAGGTAAACGTGCAGTGAGTCATTTTGCGGGCAATGGTTCAGTTGGATGACATTGCAGTCCTCGTTCAGATCAAGCACAGCCATTGCAGGCTCCGGCTGGAAAGGAAGGGGGTCGGTGAAATTGTTTTGTTCATGGTCCCAAGGTTTCACTTTGGGATTGAGGTAAGTGTTTACTGGTCAAGTGAAGGTCAGTGTGGGTGGGATTGTATAAGAAAGGTTGGCTTTGTGACGTCGCTGGTCGGTGATTAGGTTGTAGATATATTGCCGCGAGCGCAGCTGACCAAGTAGGCGTTACTCCCGTGGCCTAACGGTTATCACGCTTGCCATCTACGCGTAAGACCTGGGTTCGATTCCTGGTCGCGACATGTCTTTCATTTATTGTTGCAATTAACTGTTCTCGGAAATTCGAGAACTCTGTTGAATGTTCGAGGTCAGAATGTTCGATGCGCGAACCTTCCACGGTCGATTGTTCGAGAAGTCCACGCGTGTACAAAAAGGGCTCCGCGTGGCAAGCCGCAGTCAGTTTCGCCACAGCGTTCGACTCTGCTGCTACGCCGACTTCGACGCCCGCGACACTCGGTTATTATCCTTTGTGCCCTTTTATTTTGGCACAAGTTCACCACATTAAACGTTTATTTCTTCCTGTTTATTTATTGTTTTTTTGGCCACCACCCGCGACAATATAAGGTTTTGAGGAATAAAGGCAGTAGCTGAGTTTGAGACGTTCTTTTCCCGGGTCTTTTTTCTTCGACCAGCTTTCCCAGCGTTTACCACAGTCTAAGGTATTCTACGTCATGTTCAGAATTATTGCTTTTTCAGATTGCTGTTTGCTCCGGAAGAACAAGTAAAGGATCTACCAGAGGTCAACTGCGGCGCGAAATATTCTGGCGCCCAAGCACTAGGACATCCTGGCGAAAGCAGTGAACAACACTTTGGAACGAAATTACTGACTTCTGAATTAACAGAAGGAAAAAAACATTTAAGTAAAATGTTAGTTTGTAGTCTCACGAGTTTTACCGAAATAATTGCAACGTCATCTTATTTAAAGAAATGTGCATGCACAACCAAAAAACAAAAACACACACAAGGAGGGGACGTGAACAAGGGCAACGTTCAACTAGTTCATTCCTGTTCAGACACGCTCGTGAAAATGTGTAAAGGAGAAGGCGCAGCATGCTGTAGGTGAAAAAATACAAGAAAACCAAGACAGATCCCCGGATACCTCTTTTTTGCTTATTTTTCTTGTCTTGTTTCTCTCGAAGCGCGCTTCGGCCGCAAGCTCCATCGGACTTTTTCGCTGGCGTCTGGCTCAGATTAAACGAGTCGAAATTTGCACTTTTCCTATCCTCTCCCGTTTTGTTTCTATCCTTTTTGCGCGTGCAAGTTCACTCAGCATCATGGAGCAACTAGGCTAAAATCAAATATCGTTAAGCGGACTGTATATCTTATGTCAAGCTCAACACACAAACTATTGTTGATTTTATTTATTCGCGGTATGTAGGACGGGCGGTATCGCGCTAAACTTGCCCTAAAAGAGAAACAGTGAAAATAGTTGCTGACTCACCATCTCGAATGCAGACCAATGGTTAATGTTTTGAGCGAAAAGAATGGGAGTATACTTTTTGTATTTATCGTTTGCTTTAGCTATGTACTTTAGATATACATGCATGTGCGTCTATGTTCCCGCAAAGTAATCGGAGTGAAAATCACATTTATCTAAAGAGGAATCTAACCGGAGGATGTGGACAAAAATGTGTTTATATCTAAACAGTAGTTTGCGACTTGTCACTGATTTTTCGATTTTCTTGCTATTGTCACAGACAACGTAACAAAGGGAGGGCGTAGTTCATTAGGCCTACTCTACTTGTTTTATAATTCGTCTATCAGCGTTCTTGTCGACTAATCCAGCAGCTTGACTAGCTTCGGCACGATATTAAAATGTCCGGGACTCGCCACACCATGTGTTACTTAGCTGTTAGTGGCTGAAGTAATGCTACTACAGACCTTACTTTTAAGTCTATCCCTGGCGAATTCATTCACCGAGCTACCGTCATATATTTCACTCGTTGACTCTCGAAACATGTGCGGGAAAGTAGACGCCCAAAATATTTTGAGGATGTAAATTCCCTACATACTGATATATTCCACCATTGAGGGTGTAAAAAAATGTTCCATGGATCTTCACCTGAGGCTACACCGTTTGAGCACCCTTAATTTAGATAATGCAGCCTTTTCAATCACAACATAGGGCGCTGTGGCATGGAACTCTTCATTTTATGAAAGGGGTAAGAAGAGTATGCAAAAGGGTGCAACGATGAGGTAAGGCGAACACCTTTTTTAATGCTGTTCGCCCTTCGAAAACAGCCTTAGCGGAGGTTGTTTAACGACTATGCCAAATAATTATCGCCTGCGCCAATGCATCTTACCGAAAGATACATTCCTTAAGGCTCGTTCTAACACTTGCATTTGACTGGGTTTGTCTGCGTTACTTGCGTCGAGCTGTTGCTATGGCGTCCCTTACGACGAGCCAATGGGGAGGCGGTGTCCCGCACGACGCAACGCAGCACAATGTAGTCGACGCAATTGTGTGAACGAGTCTTTACTCTTATATTCCTCCAGTGAGTTCCCGGAAACCGTTGTAAATAAACTAAGCATCGCGGAAACCTCGACGTCGTGAGACAGTGATGCCAGCGGTTGAGATAGACAGCGGAAGTTTGAAAACATCACGTTACCTAAATCAAAATATAAATTTTAAAACAAAGTTATCTATGGGCCGACGTCCAGATAAGTCTAATTCTGTCTAAATATGAAATGACACTGTGGGCGCATGTAGCATCTATTTCAATGAAAAAAGAAAACCTGTCAACGAGAAAGAGTATATTGTTTTCCTTCTTTCTGAAAATTTATTTTCACGAAATATATGTTACAGTCAGCCGCAGTGTCATTTCATGTTTTTACAATTATATGACTAGTTAGACGTCGGCATAGAGACATTGTGTGTTTCTCAGTCATTTTTTGATCATGGTAACGTCATGTTCTCAAACTTCTGCATTCTACCCCAACTACTAGCAACAGGTTGTTATGGAATTTGAGCATGCTGAGATGTATAGTTGATTTACTCTGGTCAAAAAACCCGGTTTTATTTTCTCCGGAAATTCATCCAATACAGTTCAATACTTAGAACATTCACGAGACCAAAGCACGCACTTGCAGCTTTCAAAATTTTGGAGACGGTCAGTTGAGAATGAGTGTCATTGGAATTGTCACACATAAATGGTTGTCCACATGGGTGTGATTCCCCCTCGTGTATTATTCAATGAGCCTGTGTTTGCACTTTTTTGTTCATGGGAGAGCTACATGGGGTGCTTGTTGCCTGTAAACTTGTTATTCGCAAAAATTATTATAGGAGCCTGCTTACATCGCCGGTTTAGAGTGTTCATCGTCATCCTAAGGGTGTTCCTGTCACACTATTAGATTTTTAGCACTGTAACGATCGTATTTACACTTTAAAGGGTGTAAAATATTTTAGTATGTATACATAGACCTAGACCTAGACCTAAAAATTCGTACACCTAAACTTTGTTAGACCAACACATATGTTTAGACCAAGACTTATGGACAAGGACAGAAAAAAAGAACATCACATCACAGTAGTTCCTTTTCTCTGTCCTTGTATTTTTGGGCACTTATCTGGTCACGTTTACGTCATACCAAGACTTACGGTATATCAACTTTAGGCTCACTTAGTGTGACTTAGACTTGCCTACAATGACATAAACTTTGGCGCAAACTTAGGCCTATACCTTGAACACAACTGTTAACATGACTACTTAAATTGCAGCACAACCGTTTCCGTGTGTTCTACAGAAACGTGGGAGTGAGGCTCTGCCTGCGACCGTGATATGAAATCAGATATACAAATATCAGGTCCAACATTGCATGATATGCCGTTTTAGCTTCATTGCGAGTCCCCACTTGGTGTTCAGATGTTATTGGGGTTACAGGTACCAACGATTCCATGAAAACAGGCAGTTGTATATGTTTTATGACCTCATCTCAGTGTGTCTGTGTACATAGGATATATAACTTTAAACGGGCTAAAACAGTGGTTTGTGGAAACAGTGCATTTGTGTTCACAGGAGCTCTTAGGAGTTCCACACTGTTAAAATGCTCAATAGTATTAAGTTGTCCCTATGACTTAAAATTAAACATATATGTTGGTTCTAGGAATAAAAAATACACTTCTTTGAGATTTTAGTTAGTAAACATTAATATCGTATTATTACTGTCTCCAGTATTTTTGCGGAAAATCGCAATTGATGTAATTATTCAACACAAAAATAGTTTTAACACAGTTTAGTTCAGAACTTGTAAAGGTGGGCGCATAGTACAAATTATCCCAGAATGATTGGGATTAACCATAGACATAAGAACAGGTCTGTACAACTCGAATACTGCATCGATCGGAACGTATATAGGCGAAGATTCCAGGAGCTAACTCCTTCGGAAAACAGGCCACGATTCGGCGCATTTTTCCGGCCTTACTAAGGAATATCGAATTAAGGTGGCTGGTCTCCTGGCCAGACTAGCTTGCCAGCTTGCCTCCCTGGTGGAAAACGCTTGCAGGATGAGAAAAAAAATATAGTTAAAGCCGAACAGCTTAGATGACTTCGCCTAGGGACGTTTTCACTAATTCTGTTAGCAGATGGCAGCCGGATGACGTGGCAGAAATCAATCTGGTTCGACCGGTACTATCTGCAGTAAATTGCATTAAGAAATGGAATACTGCCGTTTCGGCGAAAACTATTTTCTTGTTTGTCTTAGCAGGTGGGACTCGCGGGGAATATTGTGGTCCAGCCTTGGCGATGCGCTGATAGGTGGGACAATAACAAGAGCACAAGAACAAGGTTGCGTGTCTCGGCATACCCAAACCCGAGACGGGAGCAAAAAAAAAAGACGGATAAACCAAAGGTCTCAATTCCAGCACTGGGACGCGATGCCATATCTTGCTGACGAGAGGAAACCGTACACAAACACTGAAGACGCCGGAGGCGGAGACAAAATACCCAAGTACACAGCACAAAGGCTGCAACCAAAATCATAAATATCACAACGTTATTAAGCAGGCGAGCTGATTGTTAATCGACAGACAGCTGGTTGCTATAGGCCAGCTAGCTGCTAATCGACATTTTCTCGGGTTTCAATATGTCGATTAACGACCAGAAGTAAATTAAAAAGACACTTACACCCCCCCCCCCTTTTTTTAATTTTTTGCCAGGCGATATATTATGGTGTCAGAAGAGTACTCAATAAATATTTTGCTACAGCGTCACCTATATTTTAATAAAGTAAAAATGTGCAACTGCCGAAACCAAAACAGGTCTGGGGAGGAAGAAGAAGAGTAAAGAGAATGTTGCCGGAAGTGATGTGGTACACGTCACTTCCGGCGACTTTATTTTTCTTCAGTTTTCCGCTCGCGCGAAGCAGACAAAAATCCCACATATCGCACGTTTTACGAGAAACGCAAAATGCAAGAACTTGGTCCTTGACGATAGTGCGTTTTTCAAGCTCTTACCAATTCGTGTTCGGAAAGCGAGCGATGTCTTCATCCAGGAAAACGGGCGATGATTGGACGACTTCTTCGTGCGAATCAGCTCGGTGGTCGCGCGCGTCGTACGGAATAAATCCTAATTGTTTTGATCTGTACAAGATTCCTCGTTTGAAGCTAGATAGATTCACCGGTACCGCGAGAAACAGTTCTGAAGTAAAGCTCCCACGCCCGCCGTCCGCCGCCATCGCTTCGTTCAGCCGTCCATCGCACGACTCCCGCGATACGACGCCATGTCCACAATCACGCAGAGAATGCACGGAGCGCTTCCGGTTATCTGGGCAACTTTTTTTTCAACCAGCGTATTTGCAGATTTTTAGAAACAAATAAAAAGTGAGTATCATATATATATATATATAGTGACCCTGCCGCCCCCTCTCAAGAAGCTACAACCGTCATCCCGCCGTCCTTGAAACTTGGCCCCGACCATCAAGCTGCTTCACCCGGATAAGAACTGCCCTACGCTTCTCTCTCACGAAAGCTCCAACTGTCACCCCCGCCGAAATTTGGACTCGAACGCAGCACTGTATAAATATTACCCGCGTTCATCTGTAAAAGTTCTTCCTGATGAAGGCCGGACTCCGGCCGAAACGTCGAAGATTAAATCGTCCGCTGTTGCTGTTTTTCACTAAGGGTTTTTTTCTTCTCAGTTTTATATATATATATATATATATATATATATATATATACATATATATGTATATATATTGTGAGGGTGAATATGATATATATATTTGAGGGTAATCTGTTGAAGAACAACAGCGATGGCCTCTACAGATATGCCTAAAGAAAAACCCCCAGCTCGTGCAACACAACTGCGCGGGCTGCTTTTCGTTTTTCGCGACAGTGTCCGTCGTCGTCGTTTTTGTAACATTTCCCCCCGTGGTGGTAGGGCCGGTCATCCGGCACTGGGGTGTTGGTTAGGTTGAGCAGAAGTAGGGTTTCATACGATCCACGTGAACGATGCCCTGGCACCTCGAGCGATGGTCGCGGGGCTGGGTCACGGGCACTATCTCGTAATTGATGTCGGAAAGGCAACGAACAATGCGATACGGCCCAACGAATTTTTTTAGGAGCTTTTCGCATTTGCCGGTTTGGCGAAATGGTGTCTTGAGCAAGACGAGATCACCAACATTATAAGAGACTGGTATGTGAGTGTCCGCATGGCGAAGGTGGTGGTGTTGTTCGGACTGCAGAGTTTGCAGTCGGGCAAGTTGGCGGGCATCTTGGGCTCGGGACACGACGTCAGATGTGCAGGGATCCGAACAATTTTCCACGTATGGCAAAACAGTGTCAAGAGTCGTGAGTGGATCACGAGCGTATAAAAGATAATACGGCGAAAATCCTGTAGTTGTTTGTCGGGCGGTATTGTACGCGTAAGTAACAAAAGGAAGGATTGCGTCCCAGTTGGTGTGGTTTTCTTCAACATACACTGACATCATGCTTGCTAGTGTATGGTTCAGTCGCTCGGTGAGCCCATTCGCCTGCGGGTGGTAAGCAGTTGTTACATGGTGGACTGTACTTGCGAGCTGCATGACTTCATTGAGAAGTTTGGCAATAATTTCAGAAATCAATGGGAAAGGTATTTTGTGCCTACTAATTCAATATTTAGGTATTGAAGAATGCATGAAGAGTGCTTCAATTGTAGCTTAAACATAGGTATTTCGAAAATATTTTCAGGAATATATTTTAGTACTAAGTAAAATAAAAGAATAGTATATTTTCGGCATAGTTTTTGATTACTTATCAATATGAACTGTACTTGAATTACGCTCAAAATGGAAGGTGGCATATTTCAAACGTCTTAGTTTTCACTAACAAGTGTCCATAAATGTTTTTTTTTTAAGAAGGGCGGTGCAATCACTTTTTAACTTTGCATAAATACCAGCTATAATGTATTTCGTACGTCTATAACCTATGAAGCACGTATAAAGGCCTGCAAAACCAAAACACTACAAAAATCGTGAGGCGACACGACTCCATCAAAAATCGTGGAAATTGAAGCGTCCGGCAGTCTTGCAGTCCGACGTCTGTTGGAACAGCTGCCAAGCGAATACCATGATTTTCCTCCATGCATGCTCCGCTTTTCGTTGACCTCGGTCCTCGTCAGACTTGACGTCACGCGCCACCTGCCAATGCTGTCTCCATCTGTTCTGCCCAACGTTAATAGACTAGCTCAATTACGGAACTGCTTGTAGGCGCTGCATGCACGAGAATTACCCCCCTCACTCACCACGACTCGCCATCCCGTCATTCGACGCGCCGGACGGCTGCTTTGGTAACTGCAGGGTATTCTGTGGGGATACGTACGTTTCAAAGCACAGCGTCTAGATGGCGTTCCACCGTAGTCTATGGAAAAGACATTTTGTAAACGAAAATCTAGATGGCGCTTCAAACGACGGGAGGCGGACTGGAGGGAGTGAGAGGGGGGTACCCCCTACCGCGGGAGTTTCACAACTGAGGTAATCTAGTAACGTTGGTTCTGCCGGACCCTCAAATCCTTGACTGCGCGCTGCGAAATGTACGGGACAACTTGTTCGTGGGCAATATTTTTTTTTTTGTTATTCTTAAGTTCAGTTCTAATCGCTGTCATCAATAAACGACCTGCGTACCACCATGGCAACAGATGGTGGGGTTGCGAGCTCGAAGAAGCTCAAACAAGTTCAATATATTAGAATTAATAAAAAGAAAGATCAGTAACAGCGCTTGTTGATTTATGGAGTTCGCAGAATAATGAGGTAATAAGACGTCCCAAAAGCCGGGGTCATGCTGCTTATACAAGGTGTCACAAACAAAAATACAGTTTTTTTTGTTTTTGTTTTTTACCGCAAGAATAAAGTAGGCATCGCCGAACGCCCATTCTCAGCCCAAAGGAAGCGCTAGAGCTCACAGCCAGATGCCAAAGTTTTAGCCCGATCCGATACCTTATTCAAAAGTTATAAGTGATTTTCTGAAAATTTCAATGGGAAAATGGAGCCCATTTTTGCCCGTTTTCGGTTTCTGGTGCTATAGAGCCCCATGTATTCGAAAACTCCGTCGGCCGCCATTTTCTCATTGAAATTTTCAGAAAATCACTTATAACTTTTGATTAAGTTATCGGATCGGGCTGAAACTTTGGCATATCGGTTGACCTCTAGCGCTACCTTTGGGCAGAGAATGAGCGTTCGGTGATGCCTAGTTTATTTTCGAGGTAAAAAAAAACCCTGTAATTTTTTTTGTTACACCCTGTACATCACACAAAAAGGCAGACTGCACACAGATTCGAAGCAGAACCCAGGGATCCTGGTTTCAATCCCCGCCCCTGCCCGTTTTTATCTGGATGAGCGTCGTACCGGCGTGCGGTCATGTTTCACTACTGCCTGGTGCACGTTAAATACCCCAGGCTAGCGGTGGTACTACACTGGTTTAATTGCCCAGCTACAGCTGGGAGAAAAGTCATCTGCTGAGGCCGTCTAATTTCTAGTCTCTATAAACATGCATACACCCCAATTTTTGTTTTTCTCGAAGATTCAAGCCAAATTTTCTCGAGATCCGTGCTTCGTCCGAATTCGACATGGCAATGCTTTCAAGGAGAAAACTTGGCACGCGGCATCCAAAGCACAGATATTGCAGTGGCTCGTGTTTGCAGACCGTCTTTTGAATGAAATATGAGCAGTGCGACCCAGGTGGCGCACTCCTCACATTTAGGTAATTAGATATTTGTTTCGGAGGTTAAAACGTGTTTCTAATGTATATCTAGTCGTTGTAGTTGCGTTGCCACGACATTCTTCTCCCCCCCCCCCCCCCTCCCCTATAGGCCAACGCGCTCCTTACAAACAAGTCCCCACCAGGTCTGGGCGAACGCGCATTTCACGTAAGAGGTGTTGGCACTGCGCGTGTGCACAAACCCGATTCGCAATCAAGTGGCGCGTTTGGTGATGCGCGCTGCCGCTTGTAGCGCCACTCAGCGATGTGACGCCAGGGCCGCGTGGTGGTCTATAGACTGGTCTACTTGACCCACAGGCAGTCTAGGGAGAGCTGTTTTGAACGTCGGTGCACATGTCATCAGTTTAGGAAGGGCAGCAATGGAGCAATTGCGACGCAAACTCCGACTGCGCCTCGACCTTGCCAACCACGCTCGCTCCGCTAAAATGTGAACGGTGGGACTCTCGAGAACCGTTAGCTTGGTGGTGATGCAGGAGGCTGCTTTTTACTGGAGGATCGTTTGTACCGCGAACGCGTGCGATAAAGTTGTCCAAAAGGGAGCTACCCTCTTGCCTTTCTGGCCAACGTACACTCGGTTTAACCTTTTGTCTTTTCGATAAACTACATGTTTTTTTTTTGTTTTTTTTTTCGTTTCAAAATGCAATAAAGACTATGTGTTATTAAGGGTCTGCTGATGATTATTGGATAGGATTCGACTAGGCTTCAGAATTTTGAACACTAATTGTTTGTGTTTGAAGAGCAGAGAGCTTTAATGAAAAGGTAGCATGCCTATTTCTACTCTTTAATAATTTGACCTGATTGCCCCTTAGACATGGCCAAACCAGTATTTGTTGTTTTTCAAAGATATACTTCCCGTCTACAGTAAGTGGCAATTAAGTTTTGAAATGTAAAATGAGTATTTATGTTCTACATTACAGATGTTGAAAGCGAATAGATCGTTGACTGGGCACTCTGCGTGATAGCATCGTGCCAACAATGCAAACAAGCAAAAATTTTCCAACTGAAAGGATTGGTATACGCAACACGACAAGGTAGGTGGAAAGTGACCGGTATATTATTACGGTTTTAAGCCAAAAAAAATAAACAATATAAAATTAAAACTGTATCTATTGACCGGTTCCCTATATAACCAAGTGTGGTCGTCAAACCCAACGCTGCCTGCGCTGCCCTGATAGAAAGAAAAGAGAAAACAATAAGTCTTTATCTTTGGGTTTTCTCTTGGTTTTTAAAATTAGTTGCATGCATTTAGTTGATATTTACAGAAACGAATTTTCAAAGCATAATTAAATATACTAAGATGCTATTTAGGCACCTCTATATACTTCGAACATCTTTGAAATGTATTTCAATTACATATTTTTTCATATTGGTTATATATATATGTGTATTTAGGTGATATACTAAAATGCGTTTGAAAATCATTTAAAATGTTCTAGAATTTAATGTATGTATTTCAATACATAATTACCATAATGTTGACGTAATGTCAAAAATATATATTTAGTGCTAACCAAAGAACTTGACTGATACACTTTTAGTGTATATATTTGAGTGTATTTCGAAGTACAAAGTACACTCTAAATACCTACTAAATTCGTTTGGACATATTTCAAACCTATTACTTTTTGCAAAGGCTTACTATGAATAAGAAGCATCCTTCAGCATTTGAGCAACCCTTAGTTTTCACCTGACCACATGCTTGTTTTTAAGCAGGGAGTTGGTGTATACGACGAGAAAGGGTACAAAATGCGTCTTTGTCACGCCGAAACGCACGGAGAGGAAAACCAGTCCAAGAGCTGCATATACAGAAGGCGCAGAGAACGCGCTCTAAGGAGACCGCCAAGCGGGCCGTCATAGGTTGAGGCCGAGACAAAACTGAAGCGCATGGGCTCATATTGCGGTTAAACCAACGCACGAGGTATACGGGAGAGGCAGATCAACTTGCAAGCCGTATTAACCACTTCTTAAATGGGCTCCTGGGCGGAGCCACTTTCAGTGGCCATGGGCGGAGCCCGCTTCGCTTGTCTTCAAAAACGATGAATATGCCCGTTGCTTGGCTATGATTATAGTACGTGTGATCTGCGATATTTGTAAACTTCAAAATGGCGACGGGTAGTTCGAGGACGCGACCCCGGTGAGACGCTGACAGTGTCTCTGGACAGCACGTGTGGCTGACCGTGGATTCAGCGGCATGCTATATATTCATCCTATTAAAGCGAACGGCGCGCTCTCGTATTTCTGCCGTTGTATTTCTGACTAGAACATCTTCGGTCATTTTTGTTACGATCGGAGGCAGGTTTTACAACCCCATCCTTGCGGCCCAGATCGTATTTAAGGCGGTTAGGATTGGCACAACCCGAAAAGGGAAGGGGCTTTGTAGAAATCGATGAAAGAGGCCTTTGAGACCCGCGCAAAGAAAAACCGTTTGAGACTCCCTCGAGGCCTGTTTTGAGACGCAGCATTCTCGCACCGTGGTCCCAAAGCAACGCTTTTGGAACGGCCCTCTTCCAAACAAGGTCTCACCTCGTTCCTTCGCTGCCAACGAATAAGGCAAGATCTTTATCATCGGCTGCAGAGAGTGAACCCGTCATTCTTTTTTTCTTTCTTTATTTCGTTCTTAATAGTTTCGTTTCTCCAAAGGTTATTCGGGTTCGTTTTCGGTCGAATGTCCGGACACACGGAAATCATTTTTTTTATGGTATCTTTGCTAGTGTCCCTCAAACCTGCGACCCATTTTTCTGGCTCTTCGGTGAAGCGTTTGGGGGTTGTCTTATTTGTATTGTAGTTTTTCCTTCTTTTTTTTTCGTAAATTCTACCAATATGTTGTCCGGGAGCAGGTGTCCCTCTATTTTTCACTCTGAAGAAAAAAGGGTGTCAAAAGGTGTATCGGGAACCCTTTGTCCTATATAATACACCCCAAAACTTCAATTCGACGTACAACGCCCTATAGTCGAACAGACTGCCCCAAATTTTACGAGGGGCTTGATAGTCGTGTGATACAATTGATTAAAATAGCTAATGTACTTGTTACTGACCACAAAAAAAAATAATCCGGGTTTTCTTGGCCCTACTGCAAAAACTCGGTGTTTTCTTTATGTGGTCTTTGATACGTACTTTAGCTATTTAAAATTTTGTACTATCGGGGAAAAATGAAATGCGAACAGAGGAGCGCGTGGCTCGCGGTACAGGCTGCGCCGCCTAAAAATGAACCTAGGGGCGAGGGTGCGTGGCCTACTCCGATGTGTTCACGCTCCTCGATTGGCGCTTCCCCAGCTTTGGCAGTGCGCCTCTCAGTGCGTTAAAAGCTGTCACCGCTATCTTTCCCTGCTCGGGGAATGCGGCGAGCTTCTTTGCACCGCACACGCTGAGCCAGCAAAGATAGCGGTGATAGCTTTCAGCGCACTAAGAGGCGCACTGCTGAAGCTTGGGGAGCGCAGAAGGAGGGGCGTGAACACGTCGGAGTAGGCCACGCACCCTCGCTCCTAGGCTCACTTCCAGGCGGCGCAGCCTGTACCGCGAGCCACGCGCTCCTCTGTTCGCATATCATTTTTCCCCTATAGTACCACACGGCTATCAAGCCCCTCGTAAAATTTCGGGCCGTCTGTTCGACTGAAGTGCGCTGTACGTCGAATTGAACTTTTGGGGTGTATTATATGGGACAAAGGGTGTACGATACGCCCTTTTACATCATCTTTTCTTGAGAGTGTTGAAGGAGTAACTACACTGCCAGAAACTCTGATTTTGCAACAGAGCCAATAACACGCAAAAAAAAAAAATAGTTTTCCTTGTGCGTGACAATATATAGGCTGGGTTGTTAAGACAATACCAAACTATGTTCTTTTTATTTCAAAACCGCGTAGTTGCTCTTTTTCTAAACCAAATGTTGAAAGCAAAACTACAGCATCTGCAAGGGCTAATATGAAAGATTGGAACGTCGCGCGTTTGGAAATAACGTTCGCAGTGTGAAATCACGCCTTTCGAAAAGAGGTCGCGATGGTAGGAAGGAGGGAATCGCCGGAAGTCATGTGAATATCCCCGCTCCTCCGGCTTCTCGGAAGGGAGAATTTCAATTTTGTTTTATCGATAATTTTTATCGGCATTGTTCTGTTCTCCGCGAGCCCTCCCAGATGAGGTATTTTTCGATTCTGTTTTTGGTGCTCAAATATTTTGTTTCGTTGTTGTTGTAAAGGTTAAAGAACACGTGTGGTAGAGTGCAGTGACAGACCCCACAGTCCCTCTGATCACACATCATGCAAAGAAGGCATTATGTGTGCCGCAGACATGGTGACAGAGTTTTCGGCGGCCACGCCTCAAACATGGCCCAAGTATGTTTGCTTTATACATATATGTGCGCATCGAACATTTCTGAAGACAGTTTGTTTAGGACCAATGTGATAGGTGCGTCATGGAAGGAATAAAGACGTCTTTGACTGTCTGCAGACTGTGTGACGTGTGAGCGCGGACTTTTAGGCTGCGTCGGTCGTTAATTTTCTGAGGGAGACATGAAACGAATCTGTGAGCGAGACTCTCTCTCGGAGGCGGCATTGGGTCGGAGGAAGTCGGCAATAACGACGCACCGAAGGGACTTTATGTCAGCTGCGCTCTAAAGCGTCATTTTTCATATGTCCGATTCCTCTGGGCGGATGGCGGCTCAGGTCGTTCCAAAGGCAGGTCGCACGAGAACAATCTATCGTGGTGTCTGTCACTTCCGGTGGTTCTAGCTGTCAGCCGCAGACGCACTCTTTGTGCCGTATAATTTCTCATACTGCCGCCAATCAGAAATTTCGCACGAGCACGTGACCTCCTCTTATACCTCATTCACGTGCGCTCGCGTAAGCAGTATCATAGCCTCTTCTATGCTCAAAAAGCCTGGCAGTTCGACGACGGAGCCATAGAGTGCCCGCTCGCAGATTTGGAGCTCGAGGATCTGGTAGGAGACAACATTTCTCGGGGAATCTGGTATTCAGCGCACAGCTTTTGCAGCGGCGAGGACCCAAAACATGCTTTTCAAACCTGACGAGAAAAGAAGCGGTAGAGCGAGGAACGCGAGGAGCACGAGCGGAGATTCTAATGCCCGGGTGAAGTGTGTCTCGGCGTCTCGCCGCAGCGGGGCGCCCTATACATGACTATTGTCTCATCCGTTGTCTGCCGCTCTACCTTTTCACTTCCGGCGGCCGCGTCTCGTGGTGGTCTGCCAGGGTTTGTCAGTATAGAGGAGCCTAAGGTAGTATTGACAGCGCAGTTCAGGCAAAGATTTTAGCGCGGTCCTTTGATTACCAGAGGCGGTTTGCAGATGAACGCGGGTATCTCTCCCGGCAGCTAAAATAGACGAAGGAGGGATCTTAAGGTAACATGACCCGCCTCGCGGGGACAAGGTACGTAGTATAACGTGGCGTAAGCTAGGTTTTGTGCAACGTTGTCAATGCTAACATAGGTTCCAATTTGTGTCTCATTCGCAAGCGTGAAAGAGATGTGTCTCATTCGCAAGCGCGAAAGAGATGCCAAACAAAGCGACAGGCTCGTGCAAGTAGCTTTGACTGCGTTAGAGCCCTGGGAATGCTCCTCGGACCATCACTACCCAACGACAAATGTTTACACCGAGAGAGGCAATTATTTGCCGTAATTCCGCCTACGCTTCGATTATTAAAGTCCGATTCCTCAGGCTGAGAAAGGGCTAGAAAACGTTAAACGTGACTGAAATGTAACCGCATTTGTGTACCTAAGGAACTGCATGCAAACGTATTTCTGGGGACGTGCGTATTAAGCGAGAAAGAATGGAAACGACAGGCAAAGTTCACGTCTTTTGAGTGGAATCGACTGGGGCGCTCAGTAATTCCTGCAATCTGAACAGGTCACGAAGCCAGGAAATCCCTCCTGTTGCAATTGTAACCGCCGGAAGAGATAACAGCATTCATCAGCGAACCGGCCCCAGGGTCCAATTTCGGTTTCAAGTGAGCGGCGCAACGTGTTTGTGAGTTGCGTAAATGACGCTTATATGGATCCCTGACGGCTAGAACCTATGAAAAGCGCGTTAGTTTTTCTCGCCATGCAATGCTAGTTGCAGAAAAAAACATAACATTAACAGAGCAGTATTTTGCCCCTCAACTTGCAGCCAGAACGAGTGACCACATAAACTGGAGCCGATTATGTGCCGCCGATGTTTATCACAGCCATGATCTAGACTTGGCAAAGCAGCGAACACGCGCTGAGTTCCAGGTAAGCGTTCGGCTTTTGACAAAATGGCGAGATAATTAGCTGTTTCTCTAAAGAAGTTCATTCTGAAGACGTCGAATAATTAACGTCGATTTTTTTTCCCTGTTTCTCCGTATTAGTCTTCTTCTAACAGCAGACGTCTAAATGTCTCAGACTTGTTCAGAATCAGTATAAAATCTCATCAGGTTTAAAGAGTCAATCACGGTGCATAGAAATCAATACATGAAATGGGGTCGGAGAAAACTAAAACCGGAGATTAAACGGCAGATCAATTTAGGGATGTCCGATGTAGCGCCGCCGGAGGTTCAGGTTTATACAATTTCATGAAAGGAAAAATAATGCAGATTTTTTTAGAGTGAGAAACGTTTTTGTTAAACTTGCTATAAAACACTTGCTTTCTACAAAAAAATACTGCGCTCTTCATTCCGTTCTTTTTTTTTTAAGTCTAACACTTTAGGTTAAGTCCAACACACTTCATCACACCAAAAACAAACAGACCTTTTGGATCAAGCAGAAAGAGCCTCCCGCGCGCTAAGCGCGCAACGAAGTATGGGAAGTTCCTGTATGCTCTTCACCGCTCCTGCAACACATACCTCGTCGGGTTTTAATCCGGTTTCCTATGTCGTATAAGGGGTATCCACACGAAGGAGAACTCCGCGGACGGATGTCGTGACGTCAACACCCCGGGAAACTCCGTCCCCGGCTCCGCCGCGTGCACCTGCGGAGCTTTCAAGCTGACAGCACGAAGCCTCCGCGCCTCCGCCACGGTTTAGAACGGGAGAACGGCGCCGCGAGGCGTCAAAAAGGAATGACGTATGTCTCACGTGATGCGCGATCCGCGGAGGAAAAGAGCGGATTTCTCCTTCGTGTGGATACCCCTATAACAACCTGCTCACCTTCCTATACTCTGTTTCACCTTATGTTGTACCGCAGCGCAGGCTAGAAGCGCGAGCTCATAGCGCTGGCAGTTGCTCTTAATGCACGAGAGCTTGTGCCGCCGAGATGTGCGCTAGAGCAAGGAGCTCGCTCTTGTAGCCGTTTCTGCGGTACATCATAAGGTGAAACCGAGTATAGTAAGGTTTTCGTCACCTGCAGACTTGTACACGTTACTGAAAGGAGTAACCGATTACAATTAGAATTACTTCACTGCAAAACGTAACCACTTACAATTACAATTACAACCTCAAAAAAGTTATTGAAAAATTATTCTAAAGTAATCGATTATTTCCCACGTTACTTTTCAGTCAACTATTTTTTTATTCCGGTAGCATAATCCTTGGGGTCTCGCGCTCAGTTGTTCCGAAAAGAAAAAAAAGAAAGAAAAAGAAAGCCTTGACCGTTTTTGCTTAGAGCTGAGTGAGTGACGCCAACAACCCATATCACTCTCGTGAAAAAATAAATAAATAAAAAGAGCGCAGTTAAAATTCATTACTCAAAAGAGGCTAGATATGGTCATTTTTAATGCCCGAACGTAGTCTCCGGTGTACCAGAAAAAAAATATGTACACAGGAAACGAAGCATAGTGAAGGGGCCTTAATCCTCGAGGTCCTGTGCTTAGGGGTTTCGATAAAAATTAATTGACAGTTGCCCAAAGCTGAGTGACTCGAGCACATCTAAACACTTCCCCCTTTCCCTTCCCCCCTCCCCCCCAAAAAAAGAGAAAAATTGTAATGGGTAATTTTTTTAATCGATTACAGCAAAAAAGTAATTCAAATACAAGGATCGTTCCTCCTGAAAGGAAGCAATTGAAGCGTTACAAAATTACAGTAGAATGCAATTGATTACAAGTAATCCACAACTTGTAGCGCGTTACGTACAAGTCACATGACACTGAAGAAAAAGAGATTATGATCGGATAGTGCAGGAAAATGCGTTACCAGTGAATACATTATACTTCGTGAAAACCAAATGGCCTTGACGCTGAATAGCATTGCGAATAGTTGGAAGGACTAGCCTCCCGCAGGTTTGGGGTTCTCGAATTTCACTACATTACCCAAGCATCAAGGAGAATGCAGGGATTGCTGTTCCACGTGCCACACGCGCACGCCTTCCCCGTAAAAAAAGTTCCAAGTAAATAACCAAAATAAAGCGTTGACGAACGCGCGTGCAAGATGCCATTTGTTTTAGGCATTTTTCTCTAGAAAAATTACTACTGCAGACGGCAGTAGTAACGAACACCAATCCCTGCATTCTTTTCGATGCCTGCGTAATATTGCAATTGGGAGTATTCACTGGCGGTCATATCCGTGTGCGCTGCTTCTGAGCGCGTGCTGACGGTGAGCTTCCGCAGTCCTTTTGGAGCGTGCATTTAGCACCATCAAGGTTGCCGGTCTTAGCAGGCTATTAATGTGAGCTCGTCATGAGCATGCGCTCTAAACATCACCCTCAAACATGACGTCCAGTGAATACCTCCTATAGGTCTATTCGAATTGAAAAGGGTGGCTGGCACCATCTATTGTGTGGACACTTTTTGAGATAGCGGAGACAGCCGTCTCTGCTGTCTTGGCAAATCCGGTATCTCGGTGCGCCGACCGCAGCCCTGTCCATCGACGAAAAACTATTCACATGCGTTTTAGTGCCCACACTGCTGGGAGAGGATTTCGCGCTGGGGCATGCTGTCTAATGCAAGTGAGCGAAGTTGAATGCATTATCTTAGTCAAGTGTTTAATGCAGTTATGAGTTGCCCTCGCCGGCTTGCTGTGTTTCTTCCGTCGGCTCCAATATCGCCTCCAGAGGCGCCTACGTCGTCTGCTACAGCCGGCTCTATACAAAATATTCCCAGAAATTCTCTCGGCGCCACGTTGACGGCACTGCGCGTTTCGCAACAGGTCTATGCTCCGACACTCCTTTTTCTGCGCAACAGACGATGGACGCTCTGGTCCTTTCCATGCATCTTTATACCAAAGGGGTTCCTTACCGTGCCTGTTCGGGAAACTCCCGTTCAGTTGCCGTTTTCTTTTTAGTTTATTCAACGGGATTCTAGGAAGAAAATGTACGCCCTCAACTGCAGTAATCACTCGAGTGCTCGACAATTTCCTAACGTTTGGGTACGAGACGGGAGGTGGGCGTGGCCAGTCAGACCGCGCGCCCGTCTCTCGGAGATGAAACCAACGGACCACAAGGTCCGTTCGTTCACTTTATTTCTGGTTATTTTTTTTCGCTGCGTCTTCGGTGGGGATGTTGAGGTTGGTGCTGTTTGCGTGATTGTCGAACCACGGCTCTTCAAATCCGCCGCTGAATGCCGTTCGGTTCAACGCATATTCTTGTATTATACATGAGGGGCAAAAAAACGGGAATGGTGAGGGGGAGGAGGCGTTCCCGGTGTGTTCCTCTGTTGAATCCAATATCGAGTTCAGGCATCATGCCTTAGACATAGCACTTTCCATAACAAGTTATTTTTAAAAAGAAGTGGAGAACAAGTGCGCCTGTATTGAAACGGATGAGCTGAAATGTCGATTTGGAAACTGAAACTGATACCTTAGAGGTAAGTGGTTCATGTGAGTCGTGGGACCGTTTAAGGGGCGGTGAAAAATGTTTGTGTACTTTCTGTAAATGCCGCTTAGAATAAACACCTGACGTTTATGACCTTGTGAAACACGTGTTAGTTTTCCTCCTCGTGCAATGGTAGTCGTAAACAAAAATAAAGATAAACGTGCAGCCTTTTTGCCCTCAACTCGCAGCTAGAAGAAGCGGCCACGTGATCACAAGCCGATAATATGCTGCCAATGTTTATCATAGCCAAGCGGTGGGGTTAGAAAAGCACAAGACACGCTCTGAGTTCCATACCACATTGTTAAGGTTCGGCTATTGTCGTCATTGCAGCGATTGGGGACAAGCCAGTAGCCGAATCCTCTTTGAGCTGTTGACTATCGCGAGCCCAGATCAAGTGGTCACGCAATGCTCAAGTCCCATCAGTGAGCTGTATTAAAATATCGTCACTGGCGAACAATGCCAACGTTAATAGATTAGGTCAGTTCCGGAACTGACCATGGACGCTGCTTACTTCGCTTGCACTTCCAGTGCACACCCCCTTCCCCCACGGCTCGCCTCTCGCCGTTCGACGCGTCACCGTGTAGGGGGGGGGGGGGGGGGGGGGATTAGTGTTATAGTAACGGTAGTGTATTCTACGGAAGACGTACGTTTCAAAGCACAGCGTCTACATGGCGTTTCAACCTACTCTTTGGAACACACAGTTTTGAGACGGAAATCTGAATGGCGCTTCAAATGACGGGAGGTGGACTTAAGAGATTAAAGAGGGTACCCCCTTCCGCGGAAGTCCCACAACTAAGGTAATATCGTAGCGTTGTACTACGTCAACACTGCTACCTTCGTATCTTGGTATAATATTCGCAGAATATATAAATTAAAGCATGCATAACGATTACATCATCAGCAAACCAAATTGTGCATTGGGTTATTTTAAAAACAAATACACATTTGGCACCTTCTGGGTTCGCTTGTTAACTTGTAAGTGTATCGTTGGTTCGCCGGAATAATACCTGTCCTCATTTGGAGTGCTTGTCAAGATTACTTGATTAATAAAGTAGAATCCGTCCAAAACAAAGCCGTCGGCTTTGTCTTTCGAGATCATTTTTTTACGTCTAGTATGACAGCTCTAAAGTCTAAAGCTGGTCTGGCATCTTTATGCAACAGACACCAAGTATCACGATTAATTCGTCTTTTTCGGGTTTAATACCATAATCAGCTTCTCAAAAGTCAGCCTTTACTTCCACCTCACCGAATTTTTCCAGGCACGATCACGAGCAGAAAATTAAGTTACTTCCATGTCACACGGAGCAGTACTCAGAGCATCCTCTAAATTTGCCTGTTGAAAATGGAAGGACCTACTCGAGGGAGTTGTAAACATTTTCGACTATAATGAATTGAAAAGAGCTTCAGAGGAATTATTCCACTTATCCTATTATGTTTTTCTGCACTGAAGTATGTATGTATTGATTTCTTTCTGTTTGATATTTATTTGATACTTTGTAAAACCTGTCTGAATTTGATGTGCATCAATGTATTATTTATTCTTAATTTGTTTTCTCTTTTAATTACCTTTGAGGTAATTTAATTACCTTTGAAATAGTTAAATGAAATAAATGAAGACTACGCAACTAAATTTTGCGAAGGAGAGAATAAAAGAAAACATTCGCTTTCATTCTAATAATTTCATCGCAACAAAGACGTGTCTAGGTAAGTGGCGCTGAGCGCGAGTATACTTCGGTTTCACTCGAGCAAGTAAGTTCTAGTAAAGTCAAACACATTATACCCAAATATCGTTGCACCGCCTCTTTAAGCTTTTTCGAGATATAATAAATGTAAGTATCCGTTACATGCAATAGAGTACATGGATATGATGCTTGAATGGTATCATTCAAATTATCTTAACGTCCTCACAAATAGAAAGTCACCGTGAAATTGTCTGTGCGGTGACGTATCGTAGTAGATCGCTGAGTACATGCACGACAAAATAACCACAAAGAATATCATGCATCCTTTACGTTTTGTCAAGTATGTCAAGTTGTCAGATGTCTCAAGTGTCAAGCTGGTGACATCGCGGCACTCAGCGCTTTGAAATTCTGGTGTGTTGCCATCACGCCTGAAAGCCGTAGGTACTGTTGTGCAGCGAATGACAATCTCAATGAAAAGAAAGGAGTTCGCGAGTTACATACAAAGGACGTTCGAAAGTTTCGCGTTATTTCCGTAAATCCAAAGGCCCGCGATCCCGCTCATTGTTGGTGAGGTTAGTTCAGACATGTACAAGTTACTCAAAACAAGTAATTAAGTTAAGTTACTGAGTATTGGCCTCAAAAGTAATTTGAGTAGAGTAGAAATTACTCTAATGGAAAGTAATTGAGTAAATTACTAACTACCGTAGAAAAATAGCGAATTACTTGAAAGTTACTTTTGAAGTTACTTTGATATGTTTTATAGTAAAAAGAAAGTACATAGGCTTTGATCCGTTAGCGGAATTGTGCTTGCCAAATATAAATCGGCCTTGTTTTTTTCACAGAAATGCTTAAATAGCTGGTTATGGATCTGCGTGCCTAATTGTTTTGTACTTCCTGGTTTGTTTGGTCAATTATGTACATCAAATGTGTCATTTTTACTTCGAGGATTAGCACTGCCTGAGCTTGATTTTCTTGGACAGTGCATGCTTGTGTACAGTGTTGCGTAAAGTACATCTTAAAAAGTACTTGCAGAAAAATACAAAGTAAATGAGACGTTATGTGCTTTAAGTAAAGTACAACGGGTGCAATGTACTTGAGGTAACGTGCTATAAATGCAATATATCTGAAGGTTAAAGTACAAATACTTTTACACAATCTTTTATGATGACCTTTCCTTCCCTAAACAGTGTTTTTTAACTGGTGTGCATTGCTCGAGGGGCAATCGGAGGTGCATCAGGTTTTACGGAAATGGCAGCAAATATTGTATAAAGTCAAGTCGCCACAGAGTAGTTGTACCCTCGTTGACGAGCTAATAGGCACAATCAACTTATAAGGCACCTATTTGTATCGGTTTTATAGCTGCCATTACTTCATTCAAAGAAATGAGCAGATGATATCTCGAAAGAGCGCGTTTTCACACGACGATACGCCATTTTTTTGTTTTCAAATTCGGGGAATGTACACCGAAGTCGGGAGTTTTATTTTCTTTGGAAGGTACAAGTACATGCTCAGAGAATGTACATCAAGTAAAGTACACGTTTTCTAAGCAGTAGTACTTTAAGTACCATGTACTCAGAGTACTTCCCAACACTGCTTGTTTATTATTTTATATATAAAAACTTTGGGGGAATTATTAATTTTTCTCGAACGATCTTTAAATCTTGGAAGATCTGCATATTTTTGGTTTTGGGAGAAAAGGTAATGCAAAAAGGTCCCCTTTGCGTTGTTCTGTAGCACGCGATTGTTCGAGTACAGCACAAACTACGGGAGCACCAGATGAGCTTCAGAGCAGGTGCTGCATTTTGTTGCCTCCTTTGAATGAGGATGCGAGCACCTCCTGTAGTGGGCGAGAGTTTCTACGCTGAAGAGAAGGGGAGACCAGCCCTTTCTTCATATGGGTCAAGTCTCCTTGAGCTTCGGGACACAAAGAAACGCCAGTCTCCGGCGCTAATCCCCTAGTTACGCGACCCCTCTCGCGTCGTGTTTGTTCGCTCCCCGCGCCTCGTAGCAGTGTTGTTGCAGTTGGGGGAGGGGGGGGGGGGGGGCTTAGCTAGTGATAATTTTTGTGAGATTTCAGACTCCCCACACCATTTTCTTCCCCCCCCCCCCATTCCTACGCCACATGCTTCTCCCTCTTTGCAAATATCAGCTGATCTTCCAACATCTTATTTCTTTTGTGCAGGAATCTTTGTTATAAGGAAAACAACCACTAAAATTCGAAAGCAATTTGTAATTTGAGTAGAAGTTACTCAGAAAAAGTAATTAAAGTAAACTGCTAATTACTGAAATAAAATTGTAATTGGATGTTACTAAACTACTCAGAAAAGTAGTTAAACTACAGTAACTTGAGTAGAGTAGTTGAACTACGTACAAGTCTGGGTTAGTTAATCTTCACGTACGCATCAAACGAGGCAGCATATTTCTGCCACCTCTTGACGAGCTGGCGGATATCCTGGTTGTGAAGTTCTCATTTGGCTCTGAGAAAGTGTTCCGCCTCAAAAATGACCTAGTCATCGTCCTTGAACGTTTGCCACGCAATGGGTTCCCCATGAGTGAGAGAAGGCAGAAGTGATTGGGCGCGAGGGCGGCTGATTACAGAAGCAGGGGCAGAATCTCATAGCCTGGACCAGGCCCGTGCATTACCGCTGCGTTGCGGTGGAGAAAATTCACTTCCTTGATCAGCTTCCCGTGTCGCTTGATGACGTGCCGTAACGTAGTCAGGAAGTGCGCGTATAATTTCCCTGCGGCTGTTTGGCCCTTGAGGGACTAATCTGTCAAGAGCATACAATGGCAGTCCTCAAAAAGCTGATCATCACTCTTCCTAATGAAGACTACACCCTTCTTAGCGGAGTTAAACGCACGTGCTTCAACTGCTCGCTTCGTTTCTGTGTCTCCAGGTCGGAATATTACAGCTATCACTAACTTATGACATTTAGGCGATAATTTAAGTCCTCTTGTTTGGCTTGTCAAAGCAGCAACATTTATGTTGCAGATTCCTTTGGGCGACTGCTCACACCCTTTGCGACTGCTCACAACTATGAGTGTGAGCAGTCGCAAAACCGAGGGGGCAGAACACTTAGCTATGGGCACCCCCTTGGGGATTGTGAGGGGAACATTATCCAAGAATACAGGGACATGGGCTCGTCCACTATGCAAATTGTGGCAATAATTTTTTTTTGTATTGTGTTGGCAATTGTACTAACTTTATAACGCCCCCGTTACGTATTGCCAAATCAGCGTGTTTAATTCGTATCATATCATGCGAATGTTCTATTGTGGTGATGATGTTACGTTCAAGAATGCTTACAAAAATCCAGTATCCGTAGAAGCGTGGGAGACCAAAGTGGTAGGTGTCTTCCTTGTCCCTTTGGCTTATAGAGGAAATTACAACGCATATTTGCCTAATACTGTGCCTTGAACTAAGACAAATTCAGATATTCACCAAATTGCAAAGCCCTGTCAATTTCTTTCTTCGCTTTTTTTTTAGCAAATATTTTTTTTCTGTTAATAGGACTAATTGACTCCACAGGTATTGTGTAGTGAAGGAGGCAAGCAGTCCTTTATGGCCTTTAGAATTGTTGGGCAAGTTTTGCAATATCCTCACTGTGCGTTTTATATTGCCTATTAGTTACTTAACTACTTTATAGGGCGTTAAGTTCCTGCGGAAACAAACAATAAACAAGGTCCAGCTGGACCATTGGTTCAGTTTGGTAATCACTATACCAGATACAATCATCAAGAGGACCACACATTTTTATTGGCAACTCCGCGGACCCACAGATGGAAGAAGAGTTTGGCCATCTAATGTCCTCGGTTTCCTTTTGCTAACTCTTGGCTCTTCCTACGCAAGTAACGTCTCGCCCAGGAACCACCTAGCCTGGCAAGCGCCAAGCACCCACCTATCTATCAATGACGTAACTTTTAGGAACGAGAAGTTCGCGCCTGTCCAAATATGAAGCAAACGCTCCCGTGGCCCGGCGGCGAAAATCCAAAACAGAGGAAAGGCGATTAAACACAAGACGTCAAAAACGAGAATGGAAGTACCGGCCCCCCACGTCTTATCTAAGTAAAGAGACAGCTGCTCGCACGAGATGATAACGTCGAAAGACGATTCGTTTGAAACGAGTGGCACGGGGTACAACGGGTGTATACGTTTTACGAGGCCATCAGATATCCAAAGCTTTCCCTTTTGGTCCTAACGAAACATGAGCTGATGAGCAGCTTGCAAGCTCGCTCTCAGCACCTCGCTCAGCAGTAACGGAGACGGCATACTGAACGCGGGTGGGAGTCGACGACTCGCAACTTTATGTTTGTAAACAAGCATTGGCGTGCCAATCCTGCATAATCTTCTCTGTCCCGCGCGCACATCGGTCTCAGAGCTGAAGTACGCGGCTGAGCGCTCCCTCACTTAGATTTTCGTTCACTTACACCGATGAAAGGAAGGGTGAGCTACGAAAGAAGCATAAATTCTGAAAGTTTACTTGTTTAACGAGCGAGATTTTGGTGGCCTAGTGTATGAACGCACCGTCGTTGAGAGCACGTGGAGAAAAGGCTCGCGCTGAAAAACCCAGGGATGCCGGGCTGAACCTCACCTATGGCCGTATCGCCAGGGGTTAGCGTCGTGCCCGCTTGTGTTCGTGTACTGGGCTGGCTAATATGCCCCATCTACGGCGGAGATACAAGATGCCTCACAAATGCGGACTAACGTCCCGCTTCAGAATCATTCACAACACGCGATTATTTCGCGAGCTATAAATAACAAAGTTTAGTCGTGATCTTCTCATGGGACCTCGCGGATGCCATTGACCAATAAGTATAGCAGCCACGTTCGTTAAACTACATCCTGGTCGTACTTTATGATCATCAAGCAGAAGAAAAAATCCCCTCAATATCTTGTCTCCCTATTATAGCAAAGTGGAGAAGATTGAATGTTTTTAAAAGAAGGTTCACATAGAAAAGCTCATGTTACCACTTTTCAGCCTGTTTTGAACCGTTTGTACTCGCAGGACTTAAAAAAAAAAAAAAAAAAAAAACATGCGAAAGCTCTTACTATAATACCATTATTCTCGGGCCTACATTTGAGTGCAATGCGATATCTAGGTTTCACTTGCTTATCCCGTTTAACCAAAGTAATTCCTTAAAATAAACAAAAAAAAAACAAAAAAACACCTCCCTTAGTTTTAGCTAATGTCCCCATACCTAAGCCTGTCCTGCATTGTTTCAATAGAGTGTTGATAACACGTTGTAACTAGAGCAAACTTAAATATTGAGGTATTGTTTCAAAAATTATACTACCTAAGCATTATTGAAAACCGCTAAAAAAGTCAATTTTATAAATTTCTGAAGGGCACTGCAAAGGGATGAAGAAACCAAATGCTGCTTCGAAGTTTTTGCCTATCAACGTCAAACACGGGCGTTCAGTGACGGCATAGGTTTGGAGTTCGGATAATGACGACACAAAATTTTGGAGGTCGTACTGCCTGAATATTTGCACGTGACCACATCTGATCCTTAAAAGCGCGTGATTCTTTCTCAAATATTTGCTTCGAACACCCGTAAATCGGTGGGGCGTTCACATCTTCATTGCTGGATGGTAATTCTAACAATTAGGAAGATCGCGCATGGTTCTTGCACGCTCTTGTCGTTTCGCTTCCCTATTGGTTCAGACCAATGACGTCATCAACAATAGAAAATGTGCTCATGATATTTAACTTCTTTCACCTATTTTGTACAAAATACATAAGTTGACAGAGTCACACACACTAGTTCGAGCCAACGCAATTAAAATTTAAACAAAATGGCCAGAAACCCTTTGAGGTGTCCTTTGTGGAGTGTGCACTGGTTTTACCCCGTCTGGAAAAAAATATTAATTTAAGCCCGGTGCCTAGTGTTCGGCCCTCCTAATAATTAGATCACTATTCGAAAAACCCATATAAATTGGACGCCTGGGGGAAGCATTTCACATGCAGTTTGCTGCCAACAGCTAATTAAACAACGAAACCCAAATGACGCGTTACAGTTTGAAGATATTGTTTTTTGTTTGCGTGTAAGAAACATGGAAAGTACAAGCCGTTTTTTAACTATTTTTAAACCAAATTATTAGATCTTTGTGTTGATACCGAGAAATTATTTAATCGATAGAATGTTTTCCGCTTATCTACCTAAAGTTCTAAATGTGCAAAACATTTTGTTTAATGTTTAACGCTATTTAATTTTTTTTAATGTTTAACGCTGTTTAACGCCTCCCCCCCCCCCTCTTTATTTTGCATTTGCCAACAAATGTTATCATCGAAACAAGAAACAGTCGAACGGAAGGAGAACAGGTGTACGTTTTTATTATCATAGTAAGACTGAGTTGATAAAAACAAACACGTAGGAGAACAGCAAAGCATGAACAGACGAAGCCCGTAGACGTAGTTCGTTTCTCTTTTCTCAGTCGGTTCCACTGAATGTTTTTTTTTTTTTTTTTTAATTTCATTTCAGTTTAAAGTTTTATTCTCATTGCGACGTAATTTTTTTTCCTTCTGTGCGATGCATAGTTTTAGCTATAAAAAATGTAATGTGTGCTGTTTGAAACACCACTCCTATTGAAGAAAACTTCACAACTACTTTTCATTCAGCACAAAGCCTTCGTTTCCTGCGAACATAAAGCAGCGCTGATCATTATTGGAGTTCAACTACAAAAGCAACATGCGTTTTAAAATGTACCGCTTGTATTTTCTTCGATTCCGTTATGAACGTGCCGAAACTTTTCGAGCAGTGAAACTTATATAAAGGAATATTATTACTTTAAAGAAAAGATGTCAAAGGTTGAATACACCTAGATGCAGGTCGATGAGTTATGGTCCGAAAATTACTATCTACGACCGAGAAAAAAAAACTACTAAAAGAATAATTGATGCCTGCGCGCCGACTTTGTTCTCGAAAACTGAGAACCAACGCCATAAATTAATGCATTCAACACAAGCAGTTCATATTGAGTACATATTTGAAGTTTGCGGACTTGAAGACCACTACTCGATTTCTCTTATAACTCATTGAAGAATAATAATATTTGGTCGTGACTGTTTTATATATATATATATTATGATAATAATATCGACGAAAGGCCCGCCCTTGGAATGAATACGCAATCTCCTTGTGCTGACCCAAAATCAATAATAAAACCTCTGATCATAATTTTTGCGATTGTTCGGCCGGCAATAAATCAACACGCAAAATTGACAGCACGTCCACACCAATTCAAGATTCAAAAAGCGCTTAATATTCCTAAAACAATATATTCCTTTACGCGAAATATATTGTATCTTCCAAAGTGGGAGCATAGCCGTTCTTCGCATTCGAGTAGATTTTAAGCGGTTTAATTACTGTAAGCAATCATGTTGTAGTGACATATATTCAATATTCTGCGACATCTCTTTCTGCGTTTTGCTCCGAGACTTGGATATGTGAAGGACGACTCAGCAAAAGTTCGGTGTTCAAACACCTCATTATACCGCATCAATTTTTTTAAGGGGCTTGGGAGGGGGGGGGGGGGGTGTAGTCTTGGCAGGCACAATTATATTTATTACAGGTGAAGCCACCTGAAAATTGGCGCTTGTACCGTAAATTGGGCGTCTGCTGGGCTTCCTAGTGCATCCAGTCGATAATTTTTTTCATGCTTTCTTGCGTCCGAGTAGGTTTTATTAATCTCGTTTTTAATTAAATTCCTATAATAACGTAGTTGAACATGGGACATACATACACTTCATCAACCAGAATCTCAAAATTTTCAAATTCAATGGCTTCTCAAGAGACTTCTCGAGTCCCTAGGAGCTCTTACTGCGTAACAAGCAGAATCTCTCGAGGTTACAAAAGATACTCCAAAGCCCTGGACACATTTCAAACCAGAACTTGGAGGAGTTGAGGAGTGCGTCAAGCGCTCACTTCCGGGACAAACACCTTATTTCGGGTTGCTCCATACCTGTTCGCTCAATGCTCCAAACGCCCCGTAGCGGAGATCAGTGGACTCGCACGGCCTTCTATGATTATGCGGTTGTGCAAAGTGCATAAATATATGTCGCGAATATACCGGCGACCCAATGTACCGCTGCTAGGCACGCAACCCAATGCAGGATGGCCTAAAATGTACAGCGCGTCTGCTTTCCCGCAAAGCACTTGAGAGAGCCAATTGTTGCCATCTACGGAGGAATTTCGGCGAATAACCAGAATACAAATATGTTTATACATAAAAAATAAAAAAAACAGCCAGCGTTTTGGTAGTGAGTACGAAGTTTCACGAACTTCATACATGTCACAATACAAACTAATTTTTTAAGCTATCAAAATATTATCAACCTCGCCGTTCATCGAGTTCCCTTTGCAGATTGCGGCAATCGGCCCTCTTATTAGCTTTGCGTAAGTGTAAATGCACCATATTTATTGTAGTGTACCCGAGATATGTCGTTGTGGACCGTGATGTCTTGCAATCTTATACATCAGTTAGCGCAACCGCAATCAACGCTATTATCCTATAGAGCTAAAAGCACCGACTGAAGTACATCATCACGGCGCAACTCCGCTTTGTGAGTATTTTTATCACCGGCTAAATATATTACGCACCAAACAAGTGCTAGATGACGAGGCATTTAATGTTTGCGATTGATTTATTTGGTGGCAGTTAGACTTAGACGGTACTCTTTGGAAGTAGTCCAATTGAATAGAATATTTTACTGTTTAGAGTAATTTTGTAATGATTTCAATATTTGCATTAACTATTGATCGCAGCAGTAACTTTTGATAACTTCTTGAAGTAAGAAAATTACTTGTAACTGTTTTACGCTCCCCCCCCCCCCCCCCTCCTCTCTGCCACCCTCTCCTCTTTCGGAGACTGGGCTTCGAGTTCGAGCTTTGAGTGCCGCTACATGTCCACTTTATCAGATTCTAAATCTTGAGAACCACTGAGCATAAAACGATTCTTGCCTAGCTGCACGAAAGGAGGTCAGGAGCTTTGCCTGGTCAGTTTATGTATTGGTTTGATGGATTTCAATATCCAAGCGCAAAATTTTAGTTCTCTACAAAATCTTTCAATGCGAGTTTGATGCTTAAATAAATGAAATAAAAACTAAATTCGCGCGTTTTCGTTTGCTAAGATGTACACATTATTTTATCATCACACTACAGGGTGACTCAAAGTGAGGCCAGGCTCTTTAAATCGACCGCAACATTCGGTTTCTTAACCTATCGCGCTACGACTTTGTGCAGCGTTGCCCACAGATGGTGCATTTTTTTTTGTAAAATTTGCATAGAGCAAATTTACCTAAGGAAAAAGTAAGAAAAGAAAATGGCTTAGCTCCCATGGAAACGCAGCGACGCAACCGGTCTTCAAACAACACGGCGCCGTTTTGCCCGGGAGACAAGAGACGGCGCAACGAACGCCGCCACGCCAACGTACACCAACGAACGAGCATACGGCGCCGAGAGCCGGCGTCCTCACCAGACAAAATTTTCGACTTAAAAGCGGCGCGCGTTCCGCAGGCCGGCGACAGTCGTAGAAACAAAAACAGGCGCGGTAACAACAAGGAACTGCAGTTCCTTGTCTGCTAAAGACGCCGGCTCTCGGTGTCGTATGCTCGTTCGTTGGCGGCAGTTGGCGTCGCGACCGCCTGCGCCATCTCTTGTTTCCCGTGTGAAAAGGCGCCGTGTTGTATGAAGACCGGTGGCGTCGCTGCGTTTCCTCAGGTAAGTTCGCTCTTTGCAAATTTTACAAAAAAAAGCACCATTTGTGGGCAACGCAGCACAAAGTCTTAGCGTGATAGGTTAAGAAACCGAATTTCGCGGTCGATTTAAAGAGCCTGGCCTCTCCTTGAATCACCCTATAGAACATCACTCATTCATTGCTAAACCCAGGAAAACCAAACGATCGTCAAATAGCACCCGGTTGCTTCATTGGAATGTCATGACTTTTTGGTTTCCCGACACCCGCCTCTCCAGGGAAGTACGACTCATTGGTAGAAGCGGTCTAGCCTTGAACGCAATCTCAAAGCTTTAGCCGAGAGAGCCAATTTAGTGTTGGCCGCGTTATGGCGCCTCAGTGCAAATGTTGTTTTTGCGAGACGCCCTTCCGTTTAAGGTGAGATGTCCTTTTAATTACCCGATTCAAACACCACGTACTCACAGGAATAATACAAATTATTGCCCAAAAACAGAATGTTGTCATAAAACAGCCAACGCCAAGAGCGCATCCATGCAGGCGCTTGTTAATGCGCTTCAGAACAAAAAAGATAAATAAGCGTTCGGTACAAAATTGTCAAATGTCATACATAGCCAAAGCGCACATGAAGGCACCAGGGCACGTTGGACCCATTGCATGTGACGACGACGAAGCAGACGGAAGAAACCAGCAGGGTTCTAAGACGAACCGACTGTTGATCATCATCGATGTGAGAAATCCCATGGTGTCTTCCTCATAGTGTGTTTCTTGCTCGTCGTCGGCATACTTCTATTCTCCTTCTCTCTTGTGGTGATCAGTCATCGCGCAAGCCACTAGGGACAATCCCACCCGCGACCACAAGTGATTGCGAGGCAAAGGCCGCCGAAAATGACTGACTGTACAGAACTCGTGTGTTTCTCAACAGGCGAGGCTGCAGCGCGTTGACGTCACCGATTGGCAAAGCTGATGACCATGCGAGCCTTGGCTGTGAAGAAACCGGCAACGCTATGAGTGCAGCGGATATCCCAAGAAGCATTGTGCTCCTTGATGTCCGATTTCAAAGCGCTCTCCAGGATGGGACATTTGGAACAAAAAATATAGCCAATCGCTCAAAATACAAACGTGCGACTATCATATACAGATATTATGGATTACATTAAACACATTAAACATTTTTTGCGAACATTTTAAGTTTGGTTATGTGCCTCTTGAAAATATGCTTGGAATGGGGAGCGTGCTGATAAGTGTAATATAAATAAAGGGAAGAACATAAAAGACAAGGACGGACGAGACGTCTTGCCCGTCCTTGTCTTTTATGTTCTTGTCTCTATTTATAATATCTTTAATGTAGCATCTGGGCTTTCATTAACCGTTCCAACAATCCATCACCTTCCCTCTTACACTCTCAAGAAAAAGGGTGTAAAATGGTGTATCGTTACACCCTTTGTCCCATATAATACACCCCACAACTTCACTTCGACGTACAGCACCCTAAAGTCGAACAGACGGCCCGAAATATTACGAGGGGCTTGATAGCCGTGTGGTACAACTTATTAAAATGCCTGATGTACGTTTTACTGACAGCAACAACAAAAAAAATTAATCGGGGTTTTCTTGGCCCTACCGTAAAAACTCGCTGTTTTCTTTATGTGGTCTTTGATACGTACTTCAGCTATTCAAAAGTCGTACCACACGGCTATCAAGCCCCTCGTATAATTTGGGGCCGTCTGTTTGACTGTAGGGCGCTGTACGTCACATTGAAATTTCGGGGCGTATTCTATGCGACAAAGGGTGTATCGATACACTCTTTTACACCCTTTTTTCTTGAGAGTGCACAGAAATCGAAATCCCGCTCCAAGGACTTGAAGATGACGTAATAAGGCAGGCGAGCTGGTAAAAGTTCAACATTTCTAAACCCCAAGACGGAGGCTAATGTTCCCAAGGACTTCTACATTCTGGTATCGCCAAGATAAGCAAAACCAAAAAGAAGCTTCAGGCTATGGCGAGATTTAAAAAAACAAAAACGGAATCTCCTTGTTACATGCACGATAGGCTGTTGGTATTACTCAAGAATGCACAATTTTACGAATTTAATCTACGAGGGCTTCTCTGTATGAAGTTGCGTGGGCGTCACACAAGCAATGCGATTGTTCGTTCAAGCAACTAAGCTAGATCTTGTTTCCTTCATGTCTTTCCTTTCGCCCCCAAGTTTGTACAAAAACCTTTTCCACTCCCCTTGTTAATAGCGCCTATTTTTTCCACAAGTTCGCTACCATTGAATCTCAAAAAAAAAAAAAAAAAAAAGCATCAGACAGGTGGATGGTGTACAAATAGTGCTAGATTACAAAGATGAACAGTTTGTAAAGAGGTGATTCCAATCCAATACCGAAGAGTTCAAAAGGTACGTTTTCAAAGCAGCAAAAACATCTGCAGTT
Organism: Ixodes scapularis; assembly: GCF_016920785.2. NCBI lineage: Eukaryota > Metazoa > Arthropoda > Arachnida > Ixodida > Ixodidae > Ixodes > Ixodes scapularis. Next base: position 58,516,085 of record NW_024609882.1, read on the forward strand.
TTAAAACGTTGATGTGATCTGGAAAAAAATTCGTTATTTTTTTCAAGTAATCGTAAATTACTTTATTCCGAGCGAGCAGTCGAGTAATCTAATTGAATAATTTTTAACCAAAAGTAATTGTAATTTTATTCGATTACTATTTTTAGTAACGTGTACAAGACTGGTGGCAGCAAACGCACATACAAGATGCTCACTGTGACGATGCACTTTTTTACCTGCTTGACTGGCTTCATTGGATGGTAGCATAAACTGCGGTCGGACATCAAGCGAAACGGAGTGAAGGTAACCTGAAAAACTATAACGCGCCGCGTGTCATAGTCTAGGCCAATATTATTTACCTGTAAGTACTAGCTCTAATACGTGACAAGTATAACGTGCCTCAACTAAATTGCGTGTCTCAATTAGCCGCTGACAATTTACGTTTAAACAACCTCTGCGGCATACTCGTGGTCAAACTAAGCGGGTAACTCAAGTGTTGAAACTTTGTCTTTCTCATTACACAATAATTAAACGCGAACATATGAGATCTGATGAAAATACGACTTCCTGACCAATGAAGCATATTTTCCTAATTTTTGTATTACTCATTCAAACTGAATTTTGCGTCTGTTTCTTATTTCTCTATTTTTTCATATGGCACCCAGATTATTTTTTTATTAAGACGAGAATATTTTTAAACCGTATTTTTCCTTGTTTTACAGAAGGGAAACTGAACGGAAAGGTCAACTGACACCACCTGCTGGCTTTCTGTTTGGCCGTCGTTGCCCGCGTGTTTAGTAGAGACCGGTAGGTATAAAGCTGGTGATGTTGAAGGCGACGAAGATAATTACCGTATTTTCCGCACTATACATGCTTAAACGTTCATTTCTTTGGTTTGGAAAGCATTTAATGTCAGATAGAGGGTGGGGATAACAGATAGTGCGCCAGTGACTGCGAGGTCTGGGTGCTGCCATAAGGATTGAGGAGTCAGGCAATTATATGTGGATGTCCTGCTTGGCCTCGAAAACAAGTTGAAAACTCACCCGATGCGGAATGTCTACAGGTACGGACTATGGAATGTTTTTTTGTTTTTTCTAGATCGCTTACGGTGACAAGACGTGAATGATCTTATGAATAACAGAGTATATCACTATTGATTTATGCGCGATAGAGCTTCTTCGTGAGGTAATACAGTAGGCATTTGTCAAGGGGTGCTGTGTATGATACCTTTTACGTTCCGAGTACGCAGTAAGTGCGGACTATGCACGGGGTGCGGATTATGTACCGGCTAGGGACTATCTAAGTAAATACTTTTATTTTTGCCCCCCGAATTTGTCCCAGCGGACTATGCACCGGGTGAGGATAATAGTCCGGAAAATACGGTATAATGAGAGCAATCGTGACGAGAATGACAATATTGTTGCTCGAGAATTATGGCAATAAAGGCGATAGTGGTGGTGATATCATTAAGAGTGGTTGGGTTTGGTGGCAGCGACCTACACGATGTTACCTCGTATGACCGCCAGCCACGCTGACTGCCCACCGGTCGTATAGACCATTTATTTCACGCCCAAGCGAGCTATTGTTCACTACTCTTTCCTGGGCCGGAACGAACTCAATTCAAATTCCTCTATTTCACATTTCCGCCACCTAACTGCACAGTTTGTGAAGCACAACTAAATGGGCGATGGATCTCAGCTTCTCTTTTTCATGTACTTTCCACTGGACGTAGCACTGTCTCCTCTGGAGTTAGGTAGTGCTTCCTTTAGATTGCAAAGTGTTTCCATCCTTTCGATCCGGGTCCCGTTGGTTATGGGCAGCGTTTACAATGCGAGCTGCAAGGAAGCGGCGAAAGCGTTCATCGTACGCAAGCGTCTCCCCCTCGTCTGGCGACAACACTTTCCTATGCGACTAATCGGCACATAAGGCGTCAGCCTTTAAATTGGAAACGCTTACTATGCGGAGCGCAAGTTCGTCTGCTTGTTTTGCAGGAATTGTTTTGACGTCACAAGCTTTTATTGGAGGATAGTGGGTAGACCTCAAGGCAGCTTGCTTTGAGCTCTACCCACTATCTCTCAATTGGAACCAATCAGAGCTCGGCGTCTTTCTGACGTCACTACAACCCCTGCAAAAAAAACAGACGAACTTGCGCCCCGCGTACACTCCGCGCGACGCGACCGGCGAGCAGCCACGCGGCCGTTACCGAAGGTAGGCTGTGAGTAGCCCAGCGAAACGAAACCACGCCGCGTGCAATGGTACGCAGTGAAGTTTGAGCGGCGCGATTTCGCAGGGTACACAGTGTGAACTGCTGCCTCGAAAACTGCTCCAATAGGTATACGTCGTGTCTTGCTCCCGGGAAAAAATTAAAGAGCCTTTCGACTCGCCGTTGTTTTGTGGGGCAAAGACAATGATGAACCCGCGCCGTACGACGCAAGAAATATGGACTCTCGATCAAGTAGGCCGCTGTATCGGCACGGCTGATATATTCTACACTGCCGCTTTGCGCGGTGTTCTTGTACTAGTAACGCCTATATATGTTAGCGCCGATGGACGAATTCAAATACCATCCAAGACTCGCGGGTATGCAGTGGCCATTTCGTTGAAGGGAAGCCCTGGAAAGACGTTTCGTCCCCAGGGCCAATGATATTTCCGGAGCAGTATGGCATGGCTATAACCCAATTAATGCAACGGTGCAAGCGAGCTAGACAAGGATGACGATAATAATTCCCGAAGAATGATTCCGACGGTGCACAAAGTAAGCATTGAACATAGTTACAGTTGCGCACCCAAGGACAAGGACAGAGAAGAGGAACACGTAGACGACAGACAAGCGCACACTCACAACTCATGTATTAACGAAAGAAGAAAAGAAATTGGTACAGAACGCGGAATCCGCTCGAGCGTTGGCCACAGAGGCACGAGGAACCACAGACCCGAGGGCTCGAGGGGAACACGTAAAATTACTCACACGAAAAAGATTTTAAGAAGGCAATTTCCTCCTCTGTTAATGAAACAGACGGAAAGCTAACACATCGCTCGCCCATGCTTAGGATAACTGCCTTCTTAAAATATTTTTCGTGTGGGTAATTTTACGTGTCCCCCTCGAGCCCTCGGGTCTGTGGTTCCTCGTGCCTGTGTGGCCAACGCACGCGCGGATTCCGCGTTCTGTACCAATTTCTTTTCTTCTTTCGTTAATACATGAGTTGTGAGTGTGCGCTTGTCTGTCGTCTACGTGTTCCTCTTCTCTATTCTTGTCCTTGTGTGCGCAGCTGTAACTATGTTCAATATCTACCAACTCGCCCAACTGTCTACTCTTCCACAAAGTAAGCAATGTGAATCTAAAGAAAAGTACTATAAAACTTGGAACCCCTGGGCAATTCACGTTTGAGCATGGCAGTTTAGGTGCACACACTTGTAAATATATAAACTTGAATTTTAGAATTATACTTAACCACGACGAACGAAAGCACAGGGGAAAACAAACAGCTGATTTCCAGCGGTGTTACAGTGTAAACTTTTTCCTTGTGCCTTCGCTTCTTCATTCAGAGGCCAAAGTAGAGCACGATAAACCGATTACATAAGTAAATTTATTTAACTAATAAAGATTACAACTGATAACTACATATATATTCATTTATGTAACAAGTTCATCGTGCTTCTGAATAAAAAAAGCGAACGCGCACGGAAGAAGCTTACACTACAACACCGTTGGTAGACAGCTATTTACCGTCTCCTGTCCTTTCTTCGTGTTAAAGTATCATTTAAAAGTTCAAACTGGTATATTTGCAAGGATGCACCAACACTCTAAACTCTTAACCATTATTCAGTTTAAGTGTGCTTTCTTTTTTGATCAGTCTCCCTTTGGACGTTAAACCCGTTTTCTTCGCATATGGGATTCCCGCTAGGCAGTAGCTGACAGCAGAATAAATGGCCGAATTTTGTTTTTATTAAATGAATTCGAGATAATTATACATATCAATCAACGAGGGAAAAAAATCAAGTAAGCCCGTTTATTAAGTATAAATTTAACTTAATATACATATAATTTAAGTTTACTTTATTTTGAAAACCGGATTTATTTTTTTTTTCTTCCCTCTTTCATTGAGATGTACAAATTACCGAGTTTTGCATTTTAATTCGAGCAGAATTAGTACAAACCATTCGTAAAAGATGCACTAATGCAGTTTGTGCAGGTGAGTTATACGTCCAGGGTGACCTTATGTTGGTGGTTAATCGTTGTGATAAGTTAAGAAAACTACTAAGCTTCCTTAATTAATTTTTTAATTAGTAAAAATAATCATATGGTTTCAATTAGACACATTCCGAGAATAATCGAAAACCACAATATCAGTCGATTTATGAACGACTTAAAGCTCGTGGGAAACTCGGGGGCGCCTCGAACTTACCACTCGAGCAGCAGGCGCAAAGCTAGCAGTGGCAAAACCAGAATGCTAACCTAATCATTCTGGTTTCGCCACTGCTAGCTGTGCGCCTGCTGCTCGAGTGGTAAGTTCGAGACGCCCCCAAGTTTCCCACGAGCTTCAATTCGTTCTAATATTGACTGATATTGTGGATTTCGATGATGCTCAGCATGTTTCTATTTGAAACAATACGATTATTTTTACTTAATAAAAGTTAATTAAGGTAGCCTCGTTAATTATTCGACTTAGCAAAAATGATCCACCCATATAATGTACCCCCGGCCGTATAACTCACCAGCTCAAACCGTATTAGCGTTATTTTACGAATGCTTTGCAATAAATCTGTTCGAATTGAAACGAAATATATATATATATATATATATATATATATTGTGGGAGCCGGGGGTGAAAGACGAGGCAGAGGGCACGTGACAGGCGGCCGGCGGAGAAGGCACGAGCTGGGCGAGACATTTGCGAGCTGAGCGAGGCTGGAAGCTGAACAAGGAACGTTGAAGCCAAGCTGCCTATAGCCTGGCCCATAACGATCCCCGGAGCGGTCCACCAGCGAGGTCTGGAGCAAGACCGGTGGAAACGGCGAGCCCGGGCCATATGACCTGGGCTATGACGATCCCGGGGTGGTTCCGCAGCGAGACTCGGGCATTGATAGCCCGGGACAGCCAGCCTACGCAGCGCTGGCGTGGGAAAGGCGATCCGCAGGCCTGGACACGGACCCCGACTGTGAGCTCTGATCGACAGGCGACAACAAAGGTCGGCGGGCCTGGACTACCGGCTCTCGACGACGGGCAACCGAGAGGTACAGTAAACCCATTCGCTGTCTTCTCGTTGCAGTGTGTGATTCCCTGGGTGACGGGCGGAACGCATACCGATCGGGCGGCGATTATTAATATAGAGGGATCTCCGTAAAGAAACCCACAATATATATATAATTTCAATCATGTTACCTAAATGTCTTGTTTTTGTCTTGTAATTCTAAGTACGGGAGATTGATTCTATAATCCGCCCAATCACTGAAAACAATGTAAAGGACAGCTTAACTAAAATTAAGTACATCGTAAGGCGGTTTAACTAAACGCCTTTTATTGTTATAAAATACAAAAGGAGCTTCATTGTCTTTTTATTGCTAAAGCTTTATTTGCTGTTATACTTCAGTAAAACCAAGCCAGAATTTCAGCGGAGTTAGTATGCAAGACCCGACCGAGGAAACAGCTCCTTCTCGCCAAATTATTTTCGATCAGCTTTGTGCAGGCGGTGCCACTGTTGTCATTGCTTCTGAGGCCGCTTCCAAACAAAGTATTAAATTTCTGTCAGCTCTACCAAAAGTGAAATTTAAAAGAAAAAAATAATATTTATCGACGTTTAATGATGGTTCTTAAACTTGGGCACAGTTCGCAAGTTGTTTAACGGATTTTTCTTTTCTTTTTTCTTTAGGGAGGGGGGGGGGGGGAGGTGGTTAATGTGCGCAAGGATATGGCATAATCGCATATAAAAGCGATAAGACAAAGCGTATATATACTTACTGACGTAGGATCAGCCTTACGTGTTCACATTTATCTCTCTGCGCCTGTCTCACTCATTCTGTCCGTTTGTCGGTCCATCCGCGCGTGCGCGCCTGGCACGCATAGAAGTTGTTTGTTTCCTTCGCATTCTCATTTGCTTGCATATAATGCCACGCGACGAAGCTCACCTCTCCGATTAGCGCAGTAGAGCACCGAATTTCACTCCTGTTTAGCCTGTTGTGCATTTTCATTTGAATAAAGTGTTCTTTAATGAAAAGCAAAATACATTTACATAAAAAATAAAACTATAGACAACTAACAATAAAAGCGTATTTCTGATATTTATCTGGCGCGAAAGGATTTTCGTGAGAAGTTTTCCTGCAGAGAATCATCATTGGTGAAATTGGTGTGGCTTAGATCCCGATCTAAATAATCTTGGTTTTTATTCTCTATCCCGAAACTCAATGGACTCGTGGTGGATTAGTTTCAGGATATCAATGCCGCGTCGATTTCGTGAAAAAGTGCAGTGGCTGCACCTGCTAAAAGCTGGGAAGGTTTCTCGTCGGATGCCAGCCTGCAGTGTGATTGAGAGAAGTTGTTAAATTTATATTTTGGAATATATTGGAACGGAGAACAGCTAGATGGCACCCAACATAATTTTATGTACAATATTCACAACCTTTGGCATGTCTGCCCCAGCCTTCATGCAGAGACACCCTCAACATGTCGGCTAGCAGAACCCAAAATTCGTTCGTGCGCGCTTCCGCCGCCAGAGCTTCGAATACGCAAATGTGCCGCAAGCTGCCGAACGGGCCTTCCTGTCGAACTCAGGCTCCTCCGCTAGTGGCGCTACGCGCGCTTTTCAAAGCGCCCCCTGCAGTTCTCCCACAAAGCACATAATTTGAGTTGCTTCCGCTCCGAAAGCTAGGCTCTCAATACTTGCGAATATTATGATTGCATGCCGACCAGCTTCCACTCCTTCGCGTTTAGAGTACTAGGTGCTATGAGTTTTTTTTTCAGATGGTACCATTAAAATGCTGCTGTGGTGAATTGCATAGGCCCTCGACGTACTAAATCAATAAAAACATATTTCCTGGGAAAGCCAAAATTTGTAAATTATAACTCATACAGACATTGTTGTTGTTTTACGTTTTTTTCTTTTTTTTAGAAGCCTGGGGAAAAAAAAAAGTATTAGTACTTGGTCACACGTAGCGTGGTCGGTACCGCAGCAGAAAAGAAAGAACTAGCGGAGTTCAGATAAGTGGCGCTTTACAAAAAAACTTTACCTCTATAAAACGGCATTGATCGTAACCACTGGCTGTATTATTATTCCTACTCACAAATTTTATTACGAAGCTACGAGTTGTGTGGAAATAAAAATAAATGAAGCCAGCGAAAACGTTCCAGTCGCCACATTTTCCATTGATTAATGATGTATAATAATCGGGCAAGGTACCTCTAAAAGCGGCATTCTGTTTCTTAAAAGAAATCCCCCGTCGCTACACTGTTCTTGCATTTCGTTCTGTTTCTTATACTCGCGTAACTCGAGAGTTGTGAACCGAAAAGAAAAAGGTACACCCCGTGCTAGCACTCGAAGTTCGCCAAGGAAGTTGATTTAGTAACGTTGCTGTAAATCTATGATGTGTTTTATCTCTGCTCGACTGAAATTGATGACGCAAACACATTTTCTTCGCAAATACACAAACACGCACAGACACGGACATCAGTAGTAAAGGTATTTCCTGACTTCCAACACTTGCAACTAAGCACTGACAGGCCGACATTGCGGTTTTATAACCATAAGACGTTATAAAACCTCAGGGCAATATCGACTTTACAGTTCATAAAACTCTTATATGCTCCGTACAAAACGATATCTTGAAGTGGTCCTTCGAGTTTTACGAGGCGAAAGTCGCGCGTCTGAGTGCTTTGCGGGAGCAGATGGAGTTGATATTTTAAAATAATACCTGCAAACGAAAAGCAAATGCTCAGAGCAGTTCAAAATACGGTGGTAGTTTCGTAAGAACTAGTTTTAGGACGCCCATTTGGCCGCAGCATAGTTCATGTGGCGGCGCATATTGTTTTTGATCTGAGATTTAGGCGAGGATGAAGCATGGGCTTTGAATGCCGCAGAACTGTGTCTTTCTATGGAAGCAGCTGTATTCGTCATATTTTTTTTATGTCTATGCTTTTCATGCTTACAAGGTGCAACACAAATTGCCCTTTTGGTTTATTCAAGCACAAACATATTTCAGAATTACTAAAGAAACCAATATATGGACCGACCATTTTGATTTGTCATGCTGAGGTTTTGGACATTTGTCTCACTAGAACATGACGATACGTTGGCAGTTTAACAAAAGAAAATATTTAGAGAGTTCCCGATTCCTTAAACTGATGAACTTAGTTTTAGCAAGACAATTTTTAATAATAATAATAATAATTCGGGGTGTGGCGATATTTAGACAGCGTGTTGTTGGTCAGCCATTACAAAGATAGTAATAAAAATAATATATAATAATAGCTTTATTATCTTTGAAAAATACAGGTGTAAGCGTGCTGGCCCACGAAAGCAAAGATGCTTGTATGTGGGACCAGGCAGCCAACAAAATATCGTGGCACCATTGAACACTGCAAAAACAAACCAAACAAACAACAATAATGTATTAATTCGGGTAACGAATACGCACTAGGTAACTATATAATTATTATTGCGCGAGCGTGAGGCACCATTCTCTTACATTCCGTTTCACCGCACGAAAGGATGATAAGTTCAGCAAAGACTGGCAAACTGTTGAACATCGAAGGGATATAGTGTCGTTTTAACTTTTTTCCATAATTTGTTTGTATCTTAGGGACCTTGAACCTATCTGTACTCCGCACGTTTCTTTTTTTTTTTTTAGCTCTTGTTTAAAAGTTCTACTATAATATTTACTTGTTATTATCACACATTAGATGCGACGAGTCACTCGCTGTAGGTGAGAAATTTAGCCAGTGCAGTACAACCGCTAGCATGGGGTCTTTAACGTGCACTAGGCAGTGGTGGTACACGACCGCACGCCGGTACGATGCTCATCTAGATCGAAACGTGCAGGGGTGCGGATTGAACCCAGAATCTCTTGGTTCCGTAGCACAAGCTTTCGCTCCAAGACATATCTAAAGGGACAAGGAGAAGGTATTTATGCTCGCTGAGGTTTATATGTGAGCATGATCAATTAGAATCTAACTACTTAGAACACAAGTTGCTGCTCAAAATTCGTTTCTTTCAACCCGAAAACCGACGGTCGAAAATTTGCCGGTTTCAGTGGAACTCACTGTCTTTTCTATGGTCACATGGCGGTCTAACTATAACGTACCAAATATATTCAAAGTCGTGGGTCATCTAAGGCACACAATCAATATTAAAAATTCAAAAGAATACGAACCGTATTTTTTGTACCTTCCAAGAATCCGCTTTTACTTTGATAAAAAAAAATGTTGGGCAGATCACAAGAATTACATGCTCTACCTCATTCTCAACATGGCGACGTTCGCGGGATGGAAGACGCGATGGCAGCGCACAACGGACCAATGTTCCGACGAACGTGGGACAACTGATAACTACTTCAGAACTATTGTTCGTGGCACAGGCCAATCTATGTTTAAGCGTTGAACATCGAGCGGAAGGGGTATAAGTGCGAAACAATCGCGCAACAGTGCACGCAACTTCGTCATCATCGTCTGCTTCACACGTTAAAAAAATAAAAAATACGAAGAAAAAAAAATAACTGGGATTACCACGTGATTTCAGGCAACTCCATCTTCCTTCCCATTTCGCCCTCTTGCTCGTACGCAGAGTCGTCCATGATTCCCCGTGCTCAGGTTTTGGTTCCGATTTCGGAGCAGTGAGTTTTCTTGCTTTATTGAAACGATACGTGGCTCTGCAGCAAAATATCGATTGAGTAGTGTTCCGATACCATAATAACCTATTTGACAAAACATTCAAAAAATGTTTTGGCGTGTCAGTGTAAACTGATGACTTGCTAAAGGAAATAATTAATATAGGGGTCATTCAACGTTGCTCGCTAGATGTTTCGACGGATGGTTGGATGAATGGATGGATGGATAGTTGGATAGATGGCTGGCATTCGCTATATCCTTTACATTGAGCGGTAACTTGCGCCACTTGTGCACTTGCACCTCCGAATTTCAGTCAGTGCTGCCACGCAAAATTAAACTTCACCCTGAGCAGCTACGGCGGCTTTGTACTGAGCAAAATAAAATGTTTGGAGAAGAAACTGCGATAAGAAAAAGTTTTCTTAAAACGTAACTATAATATTCTCTTTGCTTGTTATTTTCCATAAGTTCGAAGAAACCGAGATCGATAGTACTAGCGAGAATCTTCAATTGTGCTTCCCGCGAGGCAAGCGTTTTTTTTTCCTTACGTTTACAGAAGACTTCTAATTACGCCCGTTGGTCTTTGATCGGCTCAAAGCTAAGCATGAACCCATTTTAATTATTTTAGTCAAAACGGCGAAGGGTTAACCCTCGCAAAGGGTTAAAAAGAATGTAGCACTCTCACAGGTCAGAAAGCGGAAGATCGTTGAGAGCGCAAAGTAGATAATTTTATTTTTATTCTAAGGACCAATGCCCACATGTTGTCCCAGCGAATGAGCTCAGAATGCAATTAGACCAGCAAACGCGATGTGCACAGTGACTACGCGGAAATTTAACGTCACGCTCTGTGTTCCTGCCCACATTGCAGCTTGTTGGTCTTATCGTATTCTGCGTTTCATGATCCACGGTCATTCATTTAGTGAACGCCGTGATTGGCAGCCTCTTGTTCTGTGGTAAAAAAAATCCACAATTTTTTTTTTAAGCAAAGGGATACACATGTATGGCAAGTATACACTCCGTGCGACGCGACTGGCGCGCCGCCGCGCGGCCGGTACCGAAGGTAGGCAGTGAGAACCCCAGAGAAAACGAAACCGAAACCACGCCGCGTACGCATTGAAGTCGGAGCGGTGCGGTTGCGCTGGGTTCACAGCATAAAGTGCTGCCTCTGCTGCGTCATTAAGTGCTTCAATAGTTATACGTCGTGTTTTGTGGGGACAAAATTTCACAGTTTTTTACGTCGCCGATGTTTTGTGGGACAGCGGCAACAATGGACCCGTGCCGTACGGCGCGAGAAATTTGGTTTCCCGATCATGTCTGCCACTGTGTCGGCACGGCTGACATATTCTACACTGCCGCTTTGCGCTCTGCGTTTGTTTTCGTACCAGTAACACCTACATGTGTTAGCGCCGATGGAACGAACAGAAATGCCATCCCACACTCGCGGGTATGCAGTACCAATTTCGTTAAAGGAATGCCTTCCTAAGAAGTTTCGTCCCCATCGTACGTGTCGTTAATATTTCCGGACAAGTATGGCGAGCAATATGTACTTCATGGAGAAAGATTCTAACGGTTAAAAAAAGTGACAAATATGAATCTAAAGAAAACAACAATGAAACTCGGAATCACTGGAGAATCGACGTTTGAGTATGGAAGTTTATGTGGTGTGCTTTCTTTCTTGATCAGCCTCCTTTTGGATGTGAAAGCGCTGACAGCCCGAGTTCTGTAGACAACTTTTTTTTTCGCGGCTTTAGAGCCACCTATCGAAAAGTGGTTCGAACTGGAAGTACCGTCTACTGGTCCCTTCCTACCTGTAAAGTGTGCACCTCCCACGATGAGTGGTATTATCTTGACAGCCTTTGACGGTCAAAATCAGTTCCCATTTAGTTACGCCGCCCAAACTAAATTTCCACCTGGTTTCGCTATGCCAACTCTTTTCGGTATAATTAGTGTTGTGTCAAGTTACGGTCAGACCTGTCACCGAAAATCAGCACCTCGCACAACAGGTTATTACACAACAGCTGACCGCAAAAGCCCTTGACGGCCAAACCGAGTGTTGGCCGACAGCTTTGTTTTCTCGGCTTTGGAACCACCTTCGTAAAGTTGTTTCAATTGGAAGTACAGTCCACTAGTCCCTTCCTACCTGTAAAGTCTCCACCTCCCACGACCAGTGGTATTCTCTTGACAGCCCTTTCATGGTCAAAACCGGTTCCTACTGAGCAAAATGATTTGATGGCCTTGTTGGTTAAACATTACGAAAATTTTCCTACTGAATTACGCCGCCCAAACCAAATTTCCAAGTGATTTCCCTATGCCACCTCTTTTTGGTATAATAAGCCTTGTGACATGTTACTGTCAAGTTCAAGCACTTCTGTGCCCATATCCACACTTTGCACAGCCCGCTATAACACAACATTTTGGGTCCAATATTGGATATCCCCTACAGCTCTATTTCTTTATTCGTTAGAAACATAGCTTTCACACCTCCTGTCTTAATGAAATTTGGCACATTTCGTTCACAAACTTAGTGAACATTTCACTCGCCTCCAAATATCATCATTCTAGCAGTCTTACGTTCACAGCAACGAGCGAAATAAATTTTCCACTCAGAACAATTATGGTGGCGGCCGTCCTGCTTTTCGGAAAATTGCTCCAACTCCTTTTTCGGCCGCAACTAGAGAAATTGCCCCTAATAACGACTCAAACTGAATATACATGAAGTGGAGAACAGCTAAATGCCCTTCTGCCACAGCACTTATGCAACGTCACCCTCAACGTATCGGCTCAAAAAGCAAACGTTTCGTCCGTGCGCGCTTCCGCCGCCACAGCTTGGCATACGAAAAGGCGCCGCAGGCTGCTGAACGCGCCTCACAGTCGAATGCCAGCTCCTCCGCTAGCCGCGCTGCCCGCGTTTTTCAAAGCGCCCCCTATAGGTCCCGCACGGAGTGTATAGTGTGATAAATTTCCGAATCATGATAGAACTTGCGCCGGACATTCTTCCCATAAAAAGGAGAAAAAACTATTCGGGAGGTAGTTACCGCTGCAATACGTGTGGTTCAGTGTTTCTTCGATCTTGAATGAATCACGTTTCGATAGAACAAGTATGAAGCCGTCAAAGAACAAAGATATAATCAACAGCCCAGAGTTGTATACCGAGGCGCTGCGCGCGTCAAGTTTTCTTCAGCCCTGCAAAATGCATGCTTGGGTCAAGCCGGAAGCCGAGCTTCCTGAGACGGAAGAACAACCGGAAATGACCCGCAGCTTCTTGTGGCAGTGCCGAGACGATGCTGCCACGTTCCGATGTACAGACGACGCGCACGAACCGTGCCGGAATGTGTTTGGCACTTTCGCCCCATTTCCTCCGTTCCCCCGGCGATCCAATCTGTATTCTGAGACGGTTCCTACTTCTAATTGCGGAAACATGGCAAACTAAAGTAAAATTCTATCCGGGTGTAAAGCTGTCGTTCGACATCCGAGCTTTAAATAATGAAACAAACGCTTCATTTCGAGTGAGGATTTATAGATCGTCTTATTGTTGATTTTCACCACGTGTTACTGGACCTAACTTTATGGTTTCTTCTATTGACCTCCAGGCCCTTTGTATATCCGATTTGCTCGAGATGGCTGAAGAGCGAACCTTTCCGCCACAGCTTTCTGTCTTAGACGCTAGGTGCCCTCACTTTCGCTGTAGTCGTCAACAGCCTGTTGTGACAAAAGGTCGTCAGCATGGAATCTGCTCGTAAGAATTGAAACTTCGCTCATACATAACCGCACTGAAATGCCAGTTGGACGTGCGCCACTAAAACCGTCGCTGTTGTCGGCTGCCAGAAATTATCCATGCGACGGGCATAAGATTGTTGTTAGAACGTCAACTTCGACGAGAACACGATGACCTCTATCTTCCACCGTCCTGTTTACTCACACCATCAAACATGTCCTCCTCAGCTGAGGATAAGTAGCCAAGAACCCAACTCGTGACGTCACGGCGAGGCAAATACTGCTTGAGACTTCACGAATGGAAACTATAAGAAGGCGACACCGAATTATGTTGGCGTTAATGGCTTTCTTTTGGCAAAGTACTTCTTAGTGGTAGGTGCTAAATATTAGGAAGTCGGCAATATTATTCATTATTGTATTCACGATGTTTATTTCTAAGGCACTGGAAATTATTTATTATAACGATTTGTTCGCGGCTTCCCATACACTGGCGTCAGAAGAAAGGGGGACTTTTCGTAAATTATACGCTGTTGATGACGGACCCGGCGGGCTCGTGCGTTACCCAAGCTGTAAGTGACAGCACGAGGCCCCGCCAGCAGCGCAAAGGTCTTGCGTGTGATCTTCGGAGTTCCTAAAGGGGTTTGGCAACTTTCCAGATTGTTCTTGTAGGGGATAGCCACGGTAGCCTCAGGATCGTCCAAAAGGCTGGCTCACACAGCACCGCATTTTTTCGTTTGCTCACATTACGTAAACACCTTTTCCACAAGGGCGCAGCCATCTTGAATGTCGTCACTTTTGGTATGCGGTACAGCATCATTTTGATCTCTCTACGCCGCTGGAAGGTGTTTTCGAAAAATGCGTGATTGTCACACGTTGTTTTCCCTTACCTATGCTTTCACGCACATTCCAGGTTGAAATTTTTATTACTTTTTCGTCCCGCATACCAGGTACGGAACGCACGTGACTGAGGACGGCAGTAAACAGAAAACGTGTATAAGTCATCGAAGCATTCGTGTCGGGAATGAAACGTGCCAGGCTCTCTCATTAAACTGGTAGCTACGACACCCCAAAGGTCGTATTTTGTTTTTTAAACTATGGAAGTTTTAGTCATACACACGAAAAAATACCACAACGCCAAAAACAAATTTTCCCACGAGTGCGCGCACCTCCGTATGTTGGGCGCCCATCTCTCCCACTTTTGACCTCCTCGCTTGTTTTTATTTGTGACGTCAAAGTTTATAAAATTTAAAAGCTTTGTTAGTGACATTTCTATAATATTTAGTTACGGCATTCGTAAAACATGTATTTTTAACAAAATTGCAAACGCACTACGGCACTTTTTGAAATACCGAAAATGGGAGTTCGGAGTGAGGTCAGCTCCTGGATTTGTATCCTCCCTCGGAAAACACGACTGCTGTGGCGGCGCTCGGCACAGAGGATGATTGGTGACTGCGGAAATCGGACAAAGTTCTCCTTTTGGGTGCTCGATGACCTCTCAGGCTTCGAAAAGGAAATCGACAAAAGGTGAAAACAACTGACTTTGGTGTCTGTGTAATGTAGTTTCGGTTATGACTCCGCCTAGTCAGCCTTTTACGCAAAACCGGGGCGACGTGGCGCCTCACGTCACTCACAAACGTTCCCTGCGCGCTCTCTTCAACCTCACACCGTTTCAAATTTTTGAGATCGCTGAAAGGGCCCTAGAAGAACTCCAAACTCGAAAGTGAAGCGTTGTCTGCTCATAGCGATAGGCGGCAGGCACGGAGAAGAGCGTGATCGCGGGGCGCGGGCGAACATGACACGTGGGTCTTGACTGTTCGGAGGCGGGAGGGAAACTCGAGTTGCAGGACGACTCAATCTTTGACGTCACTGCACTAGCGCGGATCACGCGGGAACGTCAAACTCGTCTTTGGGAAATTTTTCTTTTACTTCACAAATGCTGAGTCGCCAAGTTTCGACTTTTGTGGGTAATGTCCAGGCATTGCTTTCAATCGTTTCGGGAACAAAATATGATTTTGACTTGTCATTACCTCTTTAATATGCAGAACTCATGTCTCGGTGATTTGATCGTAAGTTTTAGTAATGTAGCGTAACATAATTAAAAGGTGCTGTGTGAACCAGCCTTAACATGTGGCTTGCGCTGTGGCGCTTGACGTCCGAGGTACCCAAGGGGTCATCGATATTCATCAATTCCGTCCTCAATCACTCCCCATAAAACTGGTTTTGAATTCCACGTTCCAATTCAAAAATTTTCTTTCTTGTCGCTGTTGTTGTTTTTTTAGCAGGAAGCAGTAAGTCGTTTTCTACATCTAAAAGCGCTTATGCCATGGTCGCATATCGCCGTTTCATGTACGTTTTAATTCTTTTACTCTCGTCACCGCGCACCGAGCCCTAGCTGTTGTCAAGAATGCGACTGTTGAATGCTTTTGATAACACTCACATTTGTCGCGGCTCACGGCCATTCGTGTGATGATGAAGCCGGGGATCGAGTCCCCCTAGTTCAGCCGATCACTGACGTGAGGTCAGTGATCGGCTGGACTAGCCTCCCAGAAAAAAAATTCCAAGTGTAAAGAGACCTTACCAAAACGATTTTTTTTTTTTGGGGGGGGGGGGGGGGGGGAGGGGGGTATTTTTATGCGCATTAGGGAGCATAGCTTTTCAAGGGCGATAGGTAACTGAAGGCCGGTTCAGACACTTGCGTTTGAGTGCGTTTGACTGCGGTGCGTCGAGAACCGAAAGCGAGTCACCGGCACATCTGTGCTTCGTATGAAGCGTGGAATCCAATTCAAGGAATCATCTTGGCACGCGATATAAGCAGCAGGGATGTCCTGGTTTCTCGCTGCCGCAACGCAGTCAAACGCAGTCAAACGCAACTGTCTGAACCAGGCTTGAGTGGGCTAGCGCACACCTACTCAAAGCACGTGTAGCGAAAGCTTGCGCTGCAGAACTGCAGTGATTCCGGGTTCAATCCGAGTCTCTGACCGTTTCTACCTGGATGAGCATCGTACCGGCGTGCGGTCGCGTATCACTACTGCAAGGTGCACGTTGGGACAGACACCAGACACCAATGGGGGGTGACTAAGGTCCGGCTGTATAAACATACGCGCTACAAGATAGCAGTTAGCTCCTCCTGCAGTCTTTATGTGATACCTCGGTACCGGCAGTGTTGCTTAGTGGCGGTCACTACACCCTGTCAGATATCAATTTTACCATGATCGTTGTAAATCTTGGAATGAAGGAAAAAGAAAGGGACATGTAATGTAAGAAACTCCTATACGTACGTACCATCTACAGAGATCTTTGCAACATATTTCGCGAGAATTTGGTACGTTTTGTTAGGAGAGGGTCTGTGACCGAGGGTACGTGTTAGCATACCACAGCTCGAAACACTCGGAGCAAAACCTCGCGCTGCAGAGCCACTGTGGCGGCGTGAGCTAATTCAGATATATAAACTTGGGTTTGGCTTAGTTGGTGCATACTGAAAACATTCAAAGAGCCAATCATTGCGACTTAAGAAATCAGTTTAGCGAATGATGAGGCGGAACATCTATTTAGACCTCAAAATTAAGTCTGCGCGATGGCATTACGCGATGCAAGCATGACGCTTTGCCTTTGCATTTCGTAATGCCATAGCGTAGGCTTCATTTTTAGGTCTAAACGGATGTTCCGCCTAATCATTCGCTGAACTGATTTCCTAAATGGCAATGATTGGCTCTTTGAATGTTTTGCGGGTAAGTAGACACGCAGGCATTCCTTAGAGTGTAGTTCAGGTGACGTCAATTCAGGTTCCATTATTTTCCTGTCTAATTTAGCAGGAAAACTGAATCGGTGTATAGGTCAATCATGTGGCGTCTATTTTTCCGCTAAATTTAGCGGGAAACAATACTGGTTTGTAAGTCCCGTGACGTGACGTCACGTGATTTCGCGTGACGTTGTGATACATAACATAAAAATTCTCGTTAAATTTAGCGGGGTAAGTGAATTCGTGTGTAGGTCACGTGACACCAATTTCACCGCTCAATTTAGCCGAAAATGCACGGACGGACGGACGGGCAACATAGGAGAAGCGGGGGGGGGGGGGGGGGGGATGTTAAAAAAAAACATATCATGCCTTAAAAAAAAAAAAAAAAAAAAAGCTTTGAGAAATTTAAGATAAAAAAAAAAGACCCCGAGAAGCAAAACGGTTCCGATCAAGGCAGTAGAGAAGAACCAGTGTTTGCTCATGTTTTAAGAGCAAAACAAGTGACTAGATCTGCCACAATTTGAATCCGAAGCAATAAACTAGAAGTCTGTGTCATGCTAGTACCAAACCATTTTCTTAGGCCTCGAACAAAACAAAATTAAATTCGTTTTGACAGCGTCCGTATGAATTTGGGCAAGAAAGCAGCAAAAAAAAAAAAAAAAAAGAAATATATGTCGAGAGGCAGAAAAAGACGGTAAGTGAATCGTCTGTCCGCGCGAATTTCTTCTTTCATTTCCAAATCTAACAATTTATGTCGTTCATATTCGCTTAAGTAAAGTGCAGCCTACCTTCGAATTGAACAAAAGCACTCAATGTCGCTTGCTTAGGAGAACTTAGCTATAAATGTCAGCATCTGCCCGTCAATGCGTTTCTAACAACTATTACCGAAATATAATTTTTACCCCAAGTAAAGGTAAACGCACGTGCAACTTTTGTTTCTTGTTCTTTCTCCAATTATATATGTCGGGAAAACGTGCCTTAAAACGCAAAGCCTGCACATCTAAGGGAAATCACTCCACCGACATGGATAGCATTGTAGAAAAGAGACAGGGGGAAGTACAGACATTTTCATGGGGAGGCAATCGTAGAGATGCGTGGCATAAGACTGGATATTAAAGGGGAGGCGCAGACGCGTTGGGTAGGTACGCTCACTTTAGACGAGCTTACTGGCACTATGTGACCCAAGCAGTGTTGTGGCGGAATGCTCCCCCCCCCCCCCCCCCTTATTCCATTCCAATTCTATTCCGGGGAATTAGAGCTTCCGACAATTCCATTCCTTTTAACTCCTCGTGACGGGTACACTGGACCCATTCCAACGTATGTATATAGTGAGTAAACTCCCTCATTTTATTGTTTTAATTTCTAAACGAAAAGAAATGTCCATTGAGAGCCACACTGCGTTAGTGGAAAGATGCGGCATAAAGCTGCGCTAACGTTATCAAACGCTGAGACGACCGCAAAACTATGCAAACGCTTCGTCAAAGCACTCATTTTCCGAAGTCGAAGGGTGGTTGCAGAAAGCGCTTTGTGGAACTTGGTGTCACTGAAGGCATTCATCGCGCGATTAAGCGTCTCATTGGCCCCACGAGCTCGTAGCGTTGGCTGCTTCTGGACTTGATGTAAAACGAAGTATAAAAACACTAATAAAATACTTTTTTTCAGGTCTTGGGAAGGAGGAACGAGTAACTAACTACGCGGCGCGTTACTCGAAATCAGTAACGTGAGTACGTTGCCAGTTTCTCATTTAAGAAAGTAACGAGTAAGTTACTAGGTTACCAAAAACGTAACTCGTTACCGGTAACTCCATTACTTGTAACGCGTTACCGCCAACACTGGTAGAAACGCCAATAACACGAATAGCGCTGTAAAAGAAGGACTAGCAGGAGCAGGTACCCGAAGCACTACCCATTTGCGGCGAGGTGTTCCGGTGGCGCCCTCGTTAGGTTACCTTTCGTGGCGTCATTATCTTGTGAACAACAAGGGCTATGTTCCAAATCTTACCCAAATGGATCCGAGTAACTACGGCGGATCGGAGCACAGATTAAAAAACGCTGGACGCGGGTAGGTTTTAGAACGCCAAGGTACAAAAACCTTACCCTGGAGTAAGGCCGAGTAAATTTTGGAACACGGCCAAACTCGATGGTGTTCATAATGAGCATTCTGGAAGCCTGAAATCATAGCGGTTTCAAAGCAACACTTCCAACACCGTCAAAACTGAAGTTCTTACATTCCTCTTATTTCCGTCGATGAGACATCCTTTGCTGACGTCGGAGTCAGCATTCGGCCAATTTGGGTGGGCCGACCACAGCGACACTTTCGATCGCTCTATAGACCTTTGCAAAAAAAAAGATATCTGACCGCCGCCATTTTGCGACTCGTGCGACCCCTATGAGCCAGATAATTCTCCCACCTGCCTGAGCTTGGGAAACCCGGTCATCGCGACTCCCCACCTGCATCGTGCATTCGGAGTTTGCCGGGTTTTCTTGAACATTTTTTCTTTATTCGCCTGTTCAGGATGCTTACCCTTTCTGTGTTATCTTCCACTGGGAGAACCAGGAAATACCAGGGCTTGAAACTGGCTCGGCCTTCGCAGGAAACACTCGAAGAGAGCGAGCCTTTAAACAGCCCGCGGCGCAGGTGTTCGACGTCCTTTGAGGATTATTGACGTTTATATAATCTCCCAAAAGTCTTCCCTGCTAAGTTCCCCGTCTTCTCTAAAAATAGCCGATAGGGTGGGGCATGGGGACGTATAGACACGGCCGTTTATTTGCTTTGGTGTTGTGCAAAAAAGCAGCTGTCTTAAAAACGTGCCCAAAGACAAGCCGTATTCCTTCCCATCGTCGTGGAGTGACTCGTCGACGCTGTAACGGGATATGCTGTTTTATATTAAATCGTTCTCAAATAAATCCTGTTCGGATAACGCGGCACCATGGGGTACGTATAATATGTTGTTCGATTGATGAGAACCATTGAATTTCACGTTGCGAGCGGAAAGTACCCAGACATTTCGTCTATCATGTGCGGCTAAATATTTTCGACAGTTAAGACATTTGCAAGTGGACACAGGTGCGTGTATGGTGTCGTAAAATAATCAACATAAAATGAAAGAGACATTCAAGTTGCATTTGCTTTGTCGCGCACGGACTAAACAAATTAGCATTCATTTGTTTATTCTTGTTCCCGCAAACAGTACGATGATTTCTTGAAAACCTAGATAAACACTGTTCGCCATGGAACACAAACACTCACAATAAAACGCGCCAATTTATACGCCACCAGCGCCCGGAGTTGCGCTTTCTTCTCTGTGTCTTTTTTCGCTAAATCCAGTTTTGTTAAAACTGTAATCGCCCGATACAAAGAGTTAAGCCACCATATCCATATCCATATCTATATCGTTCCGGGACTTACGTACGCGAATGGCGTGCTTGTCCTCTCATCGCAAACAAGATAGTTCCTGGAGAGAAGACAGAGAGAGGAAAGATGGCCTTGGCTGTCCCGAGAACAGGTATCCAGGGGGACCTAGGCTGGTCGTCCTTTGAAGCCAGAGAAGCCAGCGCCAAGGCACTGTAGGAGAGGAGAGTGCACAGACTCCCGGGTAGGAATTAGGCCTACCGCACACTGCGCTACATGATATACCAGGAAACAAGCACCAAATGGGTACACCGCCTCCGCAGGCTACGGGACCTCTTGGGGTTCGAACCGATCTGGCTGGAGTCAGCGGGTGTGAACCGGGTGGGCCCAGTGGCAATCAGCGAGTGCATCCGAACAGTGGAGACGGAGAGGTGGAGAGCGGGAGCGGTGGCGAAGTCGTCCCTCAAGATGTACTACGCAGAGAAGGAGCCAATAAGGAAGGGCCCGTGGTACGACAACTCGACAGACAGTGAGCTCCTCGGAGAGGCCCGCATGGGTACATTACGGACCCCTGTGTGGAGTGGTGCAAGTTCACGGAGGGACAGGAGAGGAAGTGCACACGCTGAAGGCAGACCGACGGGACGACGGAGCACTTGGTGCTGAAGCACGAGCACATTGTAGCGGTCCCTTATACGACGGTGCTACCAGTAGCACTGGGGTTCCGAATCGGTGAAGAGCAGGGAGAAGAAGAACAAAAGAACGTTCGATCGGCGGTAGAGGTAACGAAAAGGCGGCTGGAGGTCCGGTGGAGAGAGACACATCGGCGGAGGGAGTGCAACCGACCAACGGAGCACCAAGCAAAAGCGGAAGTCGCGGGAGGCGCGGCTGCCTAGGTCAGATCCAGTATCCACTACTGTTGATCACCCGATGTAAAGGGGAAAGCCGCAGACTCCAATCCAATCCAAATCCAATCCAACCAGGGACGCGCGCTGTAAATCACTTCGTCGAGAGCGCCGTTGGAAAGGTCTATCTATACTCTTATTCACCTTAAGATGGATCGCAAAGGATGCACCGGGCCGTCGAAGCCGATCCAACACCGGAGGTGCTCTGCGACGCGCGGTTCACGTAGTCTTGTGATACATTCATAACGCCAGATTGGCGGGATGGCTCGCAGCCTCTGTTGCGGTCAATCTTAAAGGGGCGGTGCAACGAATTTAGGACTTTTTGTAATTTAATTGCTGGAATTAGTCTCAGCTAAATACTGGAGCTGTTTTTCTTTGTCACTTTTGGTATACTGTTCAAATTGCATCCTTTATGTTTATAATCGCCGTAACGACCATTATTTTGAACTCTCTGTGCGCTACAGACGGTGAAATGCTCAGGCTAAAGTGGAACCTTCTCTCAACTCTTCTCACTTTAGTACACTGAACGCTGGGGAGGAGGTGACTTCCTTTCCATCTTTCACTCTGCTGAAGTGGAACGAGGTGGGAGGAGCTTCCACTTAAACTTATCACCAATTAAAGCTGTCGCAGCAAAATTAAAAAAAAAAGAGGAACGAGAAGCATAATTTAGCCACTGCAGTACCATTGCAGCCCGGGGTCTTTACACGACAGCACGTCGGTAGGATCCACATCCGGATGTGAACGGGCTGGCTTAGGGATTGAACCCGGGATCTCGGGAATCTGCGTAACGGATTTGCTTCCAGCGTTGTTATACAAGCACTGGAGCTGACAATGCAGATGATGCGTGCTGTGCGCCGGATATTGGCAGAACTCGGCGATTTCCGATATTCTTGTGATAGACCTCAATTTCCACCCCGAAATTCCGCAATAATCGTTGACTGCGCTTCAGCCTAAACCCAGCGATGACGCCCTGCTTGCGTTCAATTTATGAGCCAGACTCGGCTATTGTAACCCTGGGGTAATCCCCATCACTAAGTCACATCCGCAATTTCCATGGCTACGTCAGAAATTTGTGTAAAGATGGAACGAAAATAGATAGATTGCTCCATCTTTTTTTTTTTTTTTTTAGATTGCACAACGAGAAAGCTGTTTGTGGCCCAGTAGCGATGCGCTCGAGATTGTTTGTTTCACGCTTGTAATATTATTTGTTTTTGCGAAAAACTTAGACTTTTTGCTTCTTTATATTGCAATAATATGCGTGTGCAAAATGCGTGAAATGCGAACTGAATATTTTGCACCCAATTTAGATAATTAAAAATAAATAAATAATTGAAGAAGACTGTCGCTTACCTCTTAATTTTTTGTATGATATTTTCTAAACTCGCTAATTTACAATCATTTTAGCCTT
Source organism: Ixodes scapularis (assembly GCF_016920785.2). Lineage (NCBI taxonomy): Eukaryota > Metazoa > Arthropoda > Arachnida > Ixodida > Ixodidae > Ixodes > Ixodes scapularis. The sequence goes on from NW_024609882.1 coordinate 58,538,992, forward strand.
CTTTAAGCTGGATACTGGGTACTTTAGAAGACCAATTGCCTATTCGGGAGGACACCTTCTTGTTAAAGTTAATCCACAACTCAACAGACTTGCCGACTTTTACTTTAATGAGCTTTAAATCCCAGTTAGCATAGATTTTTCGCTACCTGTCAACGGTTTTGGGAATGCAACATGTGTTTGAAACGCCGTTTACTCAAACCGATGTATATTTATTGAAATCTGTGTCCGTACGAACCAGAACGCATGCATTTATGTCAATTTAATAATTTATATGAAGTTTATAAACATTTATTCATTGATCGATGAATTTATTAAAAAATATTTGATTGATTCATTGATCGATAGATTGATTAGTTGATAGATTGAGTGATTGATTAGCTGATTGATTGATTGATTGATTCTGCAGTGTGTAACGTCATCCGATAAGTCACTTCTACATCTAGGCTACCGGAGGTTTGTGAGTTCTGTGGGGTCGTAGAGGCGCTCATTTTGTTTCTTTTGTGGGACGACGAAGTTTCATAATGCCCCCTTTTTTTTTCTTGTCGTCATGACGTTGCTCGAGAGGAGAGCGTTAGAAAGGTAAGATTACCTTGAGGATAAATCAATACTTCCCATCTTGTTTGCCCGCCATTTTATTACTGTCTTCCGCTTCAGTGAGTCCATCGCCGGATCAACTAGGAAACGTGATGTTTCGCGCTGTCGCCCTCCACGACCCACTTCTACTAAGCAAAAAAAAAGAATAATAAAATCGCCGAAGTCGCCATGATCGCGGAAAGACCTCCAGGGCTAACCTGAAGAATACCTCCTTTATATTTAAGTTGGCGAGCGGACTAACAAAGGAGCCGCAATTTATAAATATGTGGAATATTTATTAAGTAAAGTAGTGTGGAAATTTGTATACAAATATAGGTTTGACATTTATGTCCTAGCTGATGCAATATGGTTTGACTATTAGCGTCGATATGTTTTGATGGCGCCTTCCTACGGCTCCCTCTCGTGACGTCATTACCTCATGAACAGCAAGTTCTACGGTGTTTGTAATCACCATGGTGGGGGTGTTGTGCGGAAATTTATACAACGTATAGTTGGTCAGCCATTTCAAAGTTGCGACGAGTCCCTCGCTGTAGATGAGCAATTTAGCCAGTGCAGTACAACCGCTAGCCTGGGGTCTTTAACGTGCATAACGCAGTAGTGATACACGACCGCACGCCGGTACGATGCTCGTCCAGATTGAAACAAGCAGGCATCGGGATTGAACCTGGGATTCTGGATCCTGCAGTGCGAGCTTTCGCTCCACGTGCTCCGAACTGGTACGTGCGCTAGACCACTCGACCACCGATCCCCCTGAGCATGGTGGAAGCTTGAAATCATTGCGCTCCGAAACCGACACTGCCAAAACCATAAAAAAAATAAGTTACTCTTATTCTTGTCGATCAAAAATCCTTTTCTAACGTCGTAGTGAGCACTTAGCCAATCGAGGAAGGCCAACCACGGCAACGCATTCGATCGCGCGCGCCGCCAACAGGGATATTCAGTGCCGGCCAACCGATGAGTGCGTGCTGACAGCGAGCTTCCATAGTTCCTTGGCAACTTGATCCCGCCCTTTCAAGTTTGCTGGTCTGAGCAGCCTATTATTTGTCAGCTCGTTCTGAATGTGCGCTCTAAACGTCACCCTAAATAATGGCGTTTAGTAAATATATAGTTAAAAAAAAAGCTTAAGCAACGGGAAACTTGGGTAGGGGACAGGGGGTCGGGGGGGGGGGGGGGGGGGTATTTGAGTACTCTATTATTGTACTACGACCAATGAAATTGCGATGTTAGTCGCGTAGAACACGAATGAACGCAATGAGGGAAAAATGCAAGATGTTCAACCCAATTGACAAAACTGATTTGTATGAGAAATTTCTGTGTCCAATGAACACAAATCAATCATACAACACATGTAAGAACATATAAGAACCATATAAAAAACTTGTGAGCACTCTTTAGAAGTTCCTTATATGGTTCTTATATGTTCTTATATATCTTTTATGATTCATATGTGTTTATTGGACAAAACGAAATTCTCATACAAATGGCTTTTTCACTAGGGAAAAGCTGGCCTAGCTTTTGTAATGGTTCAATCTTGCCAAAGATGAAAAAAAGAAGAGGACGTCTAAGTGAGCGCCACGTATGTTATTCGCTCCTCCGATTCAGCTCTACTTAGCTCGTTCATTTCGTCACCCGAGATTCACAATCAACAACAAATGATTGCTCTTGTCGTCAGGACCACGGAACATCTACATATGAGCAAGTAGGTCCTCCCGGAATTTCATTTTCGGCCCTTTGAAAATCCGAACCGGGACGCACCCGCTAGGCCTAACCGAAGATAGGATTGCCAAGTCTATGCGGCGGGCCGCTCAGCCTGACCACGCCTAGGGTCAGCAACTTCAGGTCCCGTCCTGCCCTTGACGGACCCTGCTCCGCCCGAAATGACCTCTCTATCGTCTTCGGACGAATGCAGCACCGACCCAGAAGAAAATTCCGGGTCCCAAACCCCTTCTAAGACGACATGCGTCGCCCAACCCATGGAACATGACTCGGCCCCGCAAAGCTCAGGTGACTACACATGGACCGACGTAGTCAACCGACGGGTAAAGAAGCAGAAACGTATCGCGGAACGTGCCGCGGCCGCCGCCCAGGCTGTGGCACAACAATCCCAACCGCCGAAACCGACTGGGAGGCCCGGACGAGCCGGCAAGACCCATCCAACACACCGGCTGCCGCCGCTACCCGTGAATGACCACAAGGTCATTGTACGACCTAGGGACGGCCTCAATTTCACAGTATGGAGAGCCGAACAAGTCGCTATGGCCTTCATAGACGCAGCCCAGCTCACTGCAGCGGAGATCGACACGGTCAAGATCCGAATACGCCGCGACCAGAATCTCGTCGTGGTCAGCACCCCTGAGCCCAAGGTAGCGGTCAGGGTGCAAGAGCTTCCCGCTATCACAATCAACGGCCGCCAATACGAAATCCTTGCTTACATCGCTTTGCCAGATAATTCATGCCGGGGAGTGATCATGGGTTTGGATTCGAGACCGACGTCCGAGATTCTTTCTACGAGAATACGAGCGCAGGGAGTCAAGGTCCTATGCGCACGGATGATGGGCCAAACAAACACGGCCATTATCAACTTTGAGGGACTGAAGGTTCCCTACTACGTGTACTTCAGGGGCGCCGAATACCGGTGCCTACCACACCGACCCCGAGAACAAATATGCACCGCCTGCTTGGGCCTGGGACACCGCGTGGATGTTTGCCCACATACCGAGGAGAACAAATGCTGCAGATGCGGCAAACCCGGAACAGCGGACCAAGAGCACGACTGCAACGAAAAATGTGTCAACTGCGGTTTGTCGCATCCAGCCACCGACCCAAAGTGTCCGGCAAGACAGCGGGGGCCTCTCAACAAGGCTCACGTTCGTCGCCAGCTAAACCGCCAAACTCCAGTACAACGCAGGCCTCTGACGGGACTGTTAGGACCGCGTCAGAAGCCATCTGCGGCGTCAACCAAGGTAGACCACCCGCAACCCAGACCACGGCCGAGCCACAACCCAATGGTGCGCGAGGAATTCGCGTCCATCACGGATCCCACACCTGCGGAAGCAGCTGCGATGGAACAAGGACCGGCGCCGAACCCTAAGAATCGGAACCGAAATCCCCCTGAATCACCAGGTCAACCACCCGCCGTCCCGGCAGCTGAGCTCTCCGATCCCAGCGAGCCCGCGAGTAAAGTAAGGTTGACGGAGCCGCACCCCTTTAAACCCACACCTTCCCTCACACCGCCACCCTCCACACCCTCTGAACCCAGCCCCACATCAGAATGCGAGCTTACCCCCCTAAAGGCACAAGCGACGTCAGACCAAACCCTAGAAAAGCTCAGAGAAGAATCCAACGCCAAGTTGAAGGCGCTCCAAGCAGAGATGATGGGTGAGCTTGACAGGCGAGTCTGTGAGCTGGCCAAGGTCATCCACAATGACGTAGAAGCTCAGATGCGTAGCTTTGCGGAAGAAATCATCTCACAACAAGAGTCTCGCTTCCAGCAGATCATACAACCCCTCATCCAGCCCTTGATGAAGCAGGTGGCGGAACTCACAGCTCAGTTGCGCCAAATCGCGCAATCCAGAATCATGGTCCCCATTCCCAACGAGTCCGTGGTCGCCATCACAAGCAACACCGCACCCACACCAACAACGGTCAACGCGAAAATCCTGCCCAACCCCACGACCCAGGAGTCCCCTGGCACACCTCAGATCTAATATGGCAAGCCAGAAACCGACAGCCCATTCATCATCAACCCTAACCCCGTCCGAGAAACACACAACAACAATCTGGCAATGGAATTGTAGAGGGTACAGGCGCAAGCGCGGCGCTCTCATGCATTACATCGGCACAAGAGACTTTGCACCGGATATTATCGCACTACAAGAGCCAAACTATCCTCCAAGCCTCTCTGGATATACAATGTTCATGCAAATGGATAGCGGCCCGGAGGCTACACTGTACAGAGCGGCAACCCTCGTCGCAAAACACATCTCCGTCATAAACCATTCCTTCAAGCAGCATAGACATATACCCCACACATTACTCGAAATCCTACCCAAGAAAAAGACGCTCCCCAGCCTCTTCGTCCTCAACGTCTATAGCTCCCCAAGCCAGAAGGCCGATGACTTCAGAGCCCTCTTCCACGATGCGATCCAAGTTGTTCAGCCCGGAACAAACTCCCTAGTGATCGTGGGCGACTTCAATGCGGCCCACCCGACCTGGGGATATGTGAAGGAGAACCCCGAGGGACGCAGGTTAGCACAAGCTATCGCCAACAATCACCTTACCATCATGACAGAACCGGAACACCCCACAAGAATGGGCAACAGCGTTAGTCGCGACACGTGCCCAGACTTAACGCTCGTCCGCACTCAGACCTCGTGTAGCTGGTCCAACCTGGACGAAACGCTGGGAAGTGACCACTACATCCTGGAGACCGAGGTGTGCGATGGAGGCCGTAGAACACGAAAGCTTCGACCCGCTCGACTCACGAACTGGGACCAGTTCAGACAACAGCGAGGGAACACCGAGAGTGGAGACATTACCTCCATCCAGGAGGGAACCCAACGGCTCCATGAAGACATTGATCGAGCAACCAAGAAAGTCAATACTACCATCGACACCCCAGCGATAGACCCCCATCTCCTCCACATGTGGGACGCCCGGCGAGGACTCACCAAGCGGTGGAAGACGCAGAGATTCAACCGCAAGCTGCGACTGCGCATCGCCGAGCTCAACCAAAAGGCGGAAGACTACGCAACCACCTTGGCGGAAAGCAATTGGAACCAACTATGCCACGGGCTGCGTGGTACGCTTGGGACCGCTAAGACTTGGGCAATGCTCCGATCCTTGCTGGACCCATCGCGCTCCAAGACCGAGACATCCAAGGCCGTGACCAAACTTCTGCACGGACTGCAGCGGGACGAACCCTCCATCGTGAAGGAACTAGAATCCCGATACCTCGCAGCCGGCCCACGCCCCGACTATGCAGAGTACTCCTACACGGAAGAGCCGAGCCAGCTAGGCGCGGACTTCACCGAATCGGAGATACCAGCTGTCCTCACCAAGCTTACGCGCACCACAACCCCGGGGAAAGACGGAGTCACATACAAAATGCTGCACAACCTCGACGACGCTTCCATTACGGCGCTCACCCGATATTTCAACGAGGTCTGGAGGACAGGAAGAATCCCGGAGGAATGGAAACACGCGGACATTACACTTATCCCTAAGCCTGGCAAGCCACTAGGACTTCAAAACCTACGACCCATTTCGCTTACGTCTTGTGTGGGGAAGCTCATGGAGCACGTCGTCTTGTCACGACTACAGCCATATCTCGAGGAACAAGAGTACTTTGCGGACACCATGTATGGATTCCGACCACGCCTCTCCACACAAGATGTCCTCCTCCAACTAAAGGAAGAGGTCCTGGACTTTCAAAGCCAAGCCCAGGCGAGGGCGGTGCTAGCCATCGACCTCAAGGGGGCTTTCGATAATGTCTCGAACGATGCTATTCTACGCAACCTCACCGAGACCCACTGCGGTACAAGGGCATACAACTATGTGCGATCCTTTCTTATGGATCGAACCGCCACCCTGGGGATTGGTGACATCCGCTCGGACCCCATTCGTCTAACAGGACGAGGGACACCTCAGGGATCAGTTGTATCGCCCTTGCTGTTCAACGTGGCAATGGCAGGCCTCCCGCACAAACTCAACAAAATCCCGCACTTGCGACACGCCCTCTACGCCGACGATATCACGGTGTGGACCACCACAGGGTCGGAGGGAGAAATCCAGGACAGACTGCAAGAAGCAGTCAACGTCACCCAAGACTACGCTGGAGCGGCAGGGCTAACCTGCGCAAGTGAAAAATCCGAGCTCCTGGTGATCCGAAAACACTCAGTACTGAACAAACACGCGCCGACCATCGACCTTACGCTAGGAAATACACCTATACCCCGGGTAGAGCGCCTACGAATTCTTGGCATGTACCTCCAAAACCACGGCGGAGCACGACACACCGTGGAGCTCCTGCGCAGACAAGCCGACCAAATAGCCCACCTCATCCGACGGGTGTCTAATCGGAAAGGGGGGCTCAGTGAACAGGATACGCTGCGAATCTATCAAGCCCTCATTGTGAGCCGGTTCACATATCATGTGCCCTTTCACAACTTCACAATCACCGAAATGGAGTGGCTAAACACCTCGCTCCGCAAGGCGATCAAGACAGCCCTTGGTCTACCAATAAGTACGTCAACGAAGCGACTCCTGATGCTGGGGGTCCACAACACGGTGGAAGAGCTAGTCGAAGCGCAAAAGACAGGACAGCTCACACGCCCCAGCGCCACCCGAACCGGCCGAGCTACGCTGCGCAGACTTGGCTACACCAATCTCACGCAGGAAGAACCAGCCGCCCCAGTGCGCCTGAAACCGGATATCCTGAACCGCGTACAGGCGGCACCTATCCCTAAAAACATGCACCCAGACCTCCACACAGGGCGGAGAGAGGCCAGGATCCGGGCCTTAGAGAAAGTCTACGGCCCAGACCCACAAACATGGTACACAGATGCTGCTCTCCACAGAAAAAGAGCCGGAGCAGCAACCATCGCAGTGACAGACAGAGACGGCACCTGCTACAGCATGGGCTCCATCTCAAACATCGCATCAATCCAGGAGGCGGAGGAGATGGCCATAGCGCTGGCCATCTCACACACAATCCCACGCAGAAACACCACCGACCTCAAGCATAAGATAATTATCGTCACCGACTCGCAAGCAGCGTGCAGAGTGTTTGCGGGCAACACCCTCTACCCACGGACAGCACATCTCATCAACGCCATAAGAATCGAATGGTTACAAATACCGGTCATCCGGATCATCTGGACCCCTGCACATCTGGGCTTATCCGGCAACGAAAGTGCTCACGCACTAGCCCGAGCGGTAGCGACAAACCGGGCTTTGTCGGATGGGATCAGGATACAGCGGGACCCAGAGCCAAACACACCCGCGGACTCCCAATCCCTCCGCACTCCAGCCGACGCACACCTTAACACCTACCACCTGGTAACAGAATACTACCGAACAACCCGCCGGGTCCTGCCCCCTCCGCATCGTGCGCTATCCCGGGCAGAGGCAGCGGACTGGCGACAACTTCAAACGTTTACGTTCCCTAACCTCCACCAGCGACATCTCTGGTTCCCCAACCGGTACCCAGGCACCTGTCCGGGATGTGGCAGCGATCACCCTAACCTGTACCACTCCATCTGGGAATGCCGTCACCCCCTCGGTGAGGGTATCACCCCCATTCCTTCCCCCACCTTTTCCTCCTGGGAGGCGGCCCTTTCCGGCACAGAGCTCGATGACCAGCAGCGACTGGTTGAGCGAGCCCGCCGAATCTGGGCGGCCAACGGAGCCCTGGACTAAGGGCACCGACCAGAGACCGCAAGGTCCTTTCACTTTATAAATAATAAAGTTTACGATGATGATGATGCCAAAGATACTTGCGCGTGCACGTATCTTCGTTCTGCGTCTCTTTCACCCACATCGCTTGCGAATCAGATTAAAGACGAAGCCACACGCTCTCGTAACAATTTGGGGCCACCGGACTGTGAAAATTGCGTTCGATTTGAGCGGTCTTGGAGAAATGCTTAGGTGATACCGTGCAATCGCGCTTAATAAGACACGAAACTCAGGCAAAAGCACGTAGCGCTTATAGATCGTTCCAAATCTACCTCCGGAACTCCACGTAACACTGCGTTAAAGAAGGCACCGCCGAAGCTAATGCACGAGCGTAGTAGCACGGAAAGTCGAGTTTTCACCGCTCGCGCACCCTAGGCTGCAGGGCGGGAGTTCTTTCAGTCTTAAAGGGGATGTGCAAAAACAATGGGTAGAAATATTTCTTACCTTACACCAGCTTCGTGGCACTAGCGGGACCCAAGAATACTTGAACGCAACACCAATGACCAAGAAGCGTCTTCGTCGCGGTGAAATTAAAGAATTGAAAGCGGAGCTTTTTTTTCAGTCTCTCCTTCCAAAGCCGCCTTTTGCTCCTTCGCGAAATTTGATGACGGAGCTGTGGGGACAATGGCAACTGTACGATCCCCGGGAATGCGTCATCGAGCTTTACGATCCCAGCTGCGACGATATTCAAATGCTGCTCACACGGTGGACGCGAAAACTGCGTACGCATTCGACGTGGGCTCGTGACAATCGACGCCTCGACATGGATTCGGGTAGTGCCCCGTGTCCAATCGCTGCAACGACGACAATAGCCGAGCCATAACAATGACTGGAACTCAGCGCGTGTCCTGTGCTTTGCCAACACCAGCGCGTGGCTATGATCAACATTGGCGGCATCTAATCGGCTCCAGATCACGTGGCCGCTTATTCTGGCTGCGATTTGAGGGGGTGAATGGTTCATTGTTTTTTTTTTTTTCTGGAACTTCGATTGCGTGGGGTGAAAAACGAACGCGTGTTTCATAGGTCATTAACGTCAGGGATCTGTTTTGAGCGGTATTTGCGCAAAGTGCAAAAATTGTTCTAGCAAGCCAGACCAGGATGCAGAGATGCGAGGCCATTCCGGAAGATTGCCACCGCTAATAACTTCGTTCATCAAAAAATCAAAGAAACGGTTATACGCGTAGAAGGAAAAGTATAACTACGTGAATTACAAATGTGTTTCGAATGAAAGTCAAAAAGAAAAGAAAACGGGGTTGTTACGTCCTCGTCCCACTAGGACGAGAGAAAGTGACTTTTTTTTTTGGGGGGGGACAACACAGAATGCTATCTTTGTTTGTTAGTAACTTGAGTGATGCTGTTTCGCTAAATGATGCATCATCCGCAGTATAGGTTTTTCTGAGAAAGATAGCACTACTCTAATTCTCTGAAAAAGAAGAAAAAAAAAAGAAGAAAAAAGAAACAGTGGAGAACAGATCATTGCTGTCAAAGGTTTCAGCATAACGTTGTCACCAATAGGCCATGCGCTGGGAAACAGAATGTACAACTCCGCGCTTGTCGTCACAGTGAATTCCTCACATCGCGATCGTAGGTAATACTGACATGACGTTTTTTAGCCGTTCGGGCTTTTTTCTAGGGGTTTAAAATTATAAAACAATTTGCGCCTTTTCTTAGAAATGGGTTATTAGAACTTATGATTAAGGTCTCTCTAAATATGGCCATTTGCTGCAAGCTTAGAACAGTCGAAGCCTGCAAGATGTCACAGAAATGGTTGCATGCACCCGCTGTCATATACACGTTAAGGGGCGGTGAATATATTTTGCGAGTTGGTGTGGAAAACCCTTTACGCTAATACTTGTTTTTTTTTTTTTTTGATTGTGCTTACAAATTTTAGAAAAGGTTACGGACCGAGCCTTCTTCCTTTTCGTGTCGTCATAACAATAGTGCCATCATACCAGGGCATTTTTGTCCGCTGAGTGTTTGAGGGTGTAGCATCGCGTGCAGTTCTGCATGATGCCGTAGTATTGTAACTGGTCAATTAAGAACGGAGGGGTTTCTAGAAAATTTACGAACGGAGAGCATTTCGGGGGTTGTAGGAGGGCGTGGCGATTCAACGAGCAAATTTAAATGACAGCTCGCTTTGAAATTTTCTTTTTTATTACCACGCAGTTCGTCTACAAACTAATCATGAGCTCTCAGCGATTTTACAACAAGAGCGTTTTTTTTCTCCCCTTTTTGACAACGCACAGAGAGCGTCGATTTCTCATGATCGATGGGCACGGAAGTCCATTTCATAACTCTCGTTCAGCTCCCGATCTTGCTGTGTTATTTAGTAGGTAGTTTGAAGAGCACCGTCTTAGTTCTTCTCTTTCTGCATGCCAGCGAGTTTTAAGTCACGTGTGAAATTGACGGCCCTTCATTGTTGACGACTGCCATAATTTCTTCCAGAAGTCTGGCACACTCTTGCAAGCGTGGTTGTTCTCGCGAATCCCTCGTAAATTTTTCAGACTAAAGGTAGGGCTCTTGGTGAAGCCAGATCATCATGTTTCAGTTCTCATGATATGTGCTTCACCACATTAAGAAACTGCTTAATGCAATAGCATGTCGAACAGCTACGAGGCTTGACTGAATTTTTGGTAGCTCAAAACCTTTTCCAGATGGTGCGCCAGATCTGTGGATATTTTGGCGTGGAAAAAGAAAACATTTAAAATATTTCGACATTTTCTTGGCGTTTTTATATATGTCTACCCTATCTTCGCCGGTTGGGACCACTTTTTAGAGGAAAAAACAGTTTGACGAAATAAATATATTATAATAATTTAAGTCTTTGCTTCAACTTCGGTATCGTTCTAAAGCCCATTCTAAAACCCATTCAATCAAAGTCATTTCAGTGTATGGTTAACCTAATAGTTTGTTCAGAAGTATCATTAAAAAGACACAAAACGCAGGTATTTTCGCCATGGCAAGAAAAACTTTCAGCCTTTCCTCTCTGGTGAAGAAGAAAGATCAGCGGAGCTGTACAATGCAAAGTAATGGCCGGCTGCAAGCCGGCAAGCCAGAGTGGAAAGGCTGCCGCCATCTATGAGCGACGGTCGCAACCAGATACGTAGCTTGCCGCCGTCGCTCATAGATGGCGGTAGGTGTCCAGAGTTCGGTGTCTTCATTTCTTTGCGGGGGACACGATCCGGGGGGAATCTAGTTTTTAACAGCTCGGCTGTAAAAAGCTAACTGAGCGCGTTCTGACGTCTGTAGTAGGTGCACGTAGGTTTGGTTCAATCAACAGCGTCCGCCTTCCACCCCAAGTTTAGTTATAAATGGATTCATATTCTTGTCGTTACATCGTGAGAGTGACCTATCCTCCTGTGTTTCCACGAGCGGATTATGATTATTTGGTGCGCGCATCTTATCTAGCTATTCATAGTGCTCACAGCTATAAGTCGTTTATCAGCACTGGATTAGTGTTAGGCCGTCTAGATTCAACAACCTCTTAGGCGCTTTGCTTCGTGATTCGTTAATGGGCATCCTCATTGGCTAATGGCGCAGTATATTAGGTGAGGCGCGATAATACAATACATGGGACTCGCAACGCCTTTGCGTTTCTTAAGCTTTCAGTGACTTTAAAAACAAAATTACACCCTTAAAGGTGCCCTACGGAGGTGTCTGAGATCGCCTAAATATGGCGATAACTCACTCCGCGGGCTTTAAGCTTCCTAGAAATCCCTCATGACGATACGCGGCCAATTTCCTTGAAAAAAAAAAAAAAAAGCAATCAAAGCTCGCAACACACTGAGGTCATCTCCGATGATGGGAGGAGCATGTTCCTAAACCAGGACCCCTCTCAGTCAATAGCAAGCGAAGAATCCTCGCGCCTCCGACCGATGGAGCCGCGGAGTGATACCTCGACTGCGCGCGGCTCGCTGTCCCTGCCATAGCCTCCCCTATAATGACAAAGCCTGGCAGATCGCCACAAGACGCGGCCGCCGAAAGTGAAAAGGTAGAGCGGCAGACAACGGATGAGTGGAGAGGCTAGAGTTTCTGTACATATGCACATTCAGCCTCCGCGGGTGGCCGTAGCGCCGGCTTTCCTGCACGGCCTTGGATGCTCTGCTCATCACGTGACTGAATTCGGAGAAAAGCGTTCCCGCGCGCGCCGCTGCGCATGGAAAACAAAAAAGGAGGAGAAGGAGGCGAAAGCAGACCATACACCGGGGCTCGTGCAACGTCGGCGGAGCGACCGTTGCGGTGGCTTACCTGCCCGGTGCCGAATCCTCTGCTCCTCACCTGATCGATCTCGGCGAATAGCGGCGTGGAGGCGTGGGGAAACCAAATGCGGAACTCTCTCCCACACCGGAGGGGGTGGGGGGGGGGGGGTATATCGAGGAACTTTAAGAGAGGCTAGAGTTCCTGTATAGAGAGTATTCACTGGCGACCATATCCGTGTGCGCTGCTGCTGAGCACGTGCTGACGGCGAGCTTCCGCAGTCCTTTTGGAGCGTGCATTTAACACCATCAAGGTTGCTGGTCTTAGCAGGCTATTAATGTGAGCTCGTTCTGAACATGCGCTCTAAACATTGACCTCAAATATGGCGTCCAGTGAATACCTCCTATAGGCTCCGTACAGGCACCGGAGTTGCGCGTCTGTTTTCCACGCGCCGCCGCGCCGCTATTTGCCGAATTCAGTCACGTGAGAAGCAGACTCCGAATGCTGTGCAGGAAAGCCAGAGCTATGGGGATGAACGCTCAACTTTGGCTCCCGTAGGGAGCCTAGATAGGAACTCTAGATGAGGCTAAAGCCCCTCGATGTGTTTGCGTTTGTCTTGCAAGTAGCGTCAAATGCGCGAGTGCACGGGGCCCATGTCTCGAGCGGCCCTTGGAAGCAAATGGCGGCGCAGCACTGAAATGAGCGGGCCTTGGAAGCGAATGGCGGCGGAGCACGCGCTCATGGCACGTGTCTCGCGCGCTTCCACGACAATGGTTGGCGGTACCTGTAAAAAAACGCTTTTATCAAGGGGCTTTAGATGAGGCCAGAGCCGTGTATTGGGAGAGTTTGGCCAATAGGCGGAGCAAAGGCCGCCGCCAGCGCCGAATATTCCCCCCACGCTTAGAGCGTAAACTAAATTTGTGACAATGCGTCGACCAATCAGGAGACCTCTACTCCATCTCACAAATGTCTGCAGTGAAGACAAAGGCACAGGCGCGTGAGCCTAGCTCAGCGAAACACTTTTGTTTGTACGAGACCTCGTGCATAGGAAGCACTTTCCAAAGCCACGCGCTCGTGCACATGCCTTTGTCTGCACTGCTAGAGCAGCGTCCTGAGACTGGCTGAAAGAAAACAGTGCAAAGGGTGGGTTGCGCGAGCGTCTTGAGACGCGGAGTTCCGCTCGGCACGGCTCAAATTATACTTTGTTTCACTTTATCTGCGAGCGAAGCCAAAGCTAGAAGCGCGAGACCAGCACTTTTTGCATTTCTCCCCAGCTCGCGCGCTCGAGCAAAGCCTGAACGCACGGAGCTTCCGTGCTCGCGCTTCCAGTTTTGCCTTCACTCGCACATAAGGTGAAACGAAGTATAGTCGTGTCATATATTCAGATCACACGACCACCGCTAGGGGCTGTTTCGCGGCCTGTGGTTGGCCCCGAGATGCTCGCCTATTCAAACCAATGTATGGCCAAACTCTCTCAATAAACGGCTCTGGATGAGGCATGTAACGGGCGCCCCACTGCGGCGAGACGCCGAAACAAACTTCCCCCGAGCGATGGAGTGTCCATTGGTGCTCCTCTTGTTCCTCGTGTTACCGCTTCTTTTCTCGTGGGGTTTGAAAACCGTGTTTCAAGTCCTCGCCGCTGCCAAAGGCGTGCGCCGAATACCAGGTTTCCCGAATAATGCTCTGTGCTACCAGATCCTCGCGCTCCAAATCTGGAACAGGGCACTCTATGGCTCCCTCGTCGGACTGCCAGGCTTTGTGGGCATAGGGGAGGTTATGCCCCTACACGCCGGACTACGATTCAACTCAGCAAGCGCGGGCTTGAGAGCTGACGAACGCCCACAGCACACCCGCGAAAAAAATAAAACAAAATAAAAGACACACATAGTGCGCTGTTTTTGAGAAGATTATTGGAATATTATGTTTCTTTTGCGCGAATTATCACGTTTTCCGACTACTCTTATTTGTTTTTATGATCTCCAAAGACATACACATTTTGTAATAACAGCGTTTGTAATCTCAAGGTAGTGTCACATCGGTCACATGTCATCCCGGCTGCCGTAATAATGATCCCTCCATCGCCGTAGATGACCTCGGTGTGTTGCGAATATTGATTGCTCTTTAAATAGAGAAATCGGCCGCGCATCGTTATGATTTATGGATTTCTGGGACTTTTGGAGCCCGCAGTGTGAGTTATCGCCAGATTTAGTCAATCTCAGAACCCCCCCCCCCCTCGACGCCCTTAAAGAGGTAAATAAGTTTGTCCCTGTGCTAATACCCCTAGGGTGTTTACTGGTGAACAATCTATAAAGGTGGGACTGGTAGCTTTGGCAGCATCCAAGAGATATCTTTAGGAGGAACAAGCTAGATCGGGATAATTCTATATGAAATCTTATATAAAATTATCTCCTTCCCATGTGCTCTCGTGGATGGGTGTTTAAGCGCGTTGCATTCTACTAAATAAAATAAATACGGGTACACATCTTTTTAGTAACTTTTGTTAGCTTATTTTTATTTAGAATATTATGATGTATTTCTGTATTTTACGCACTATTGTATCTTCAAGCAAATATTCGTTATTTGAAGATGAACAGTGTAGGGAGTGTATTTTATACGCATTCCATTGCACCTTGGTGTTTGACTTGGTGGTTGCAGAGTTCTTTTAATTGACATTTTAAAACGATCTTCGCTACCACTAACCTGCCATCTGATCTACACGAATGCAGTTAGTTCCATTTTATACACTTCATATTTTACGAGAATCACAGTCTACATGTGTAGGGTCCCAGCCCAGCACGCACATGTTCGTCGCTTTGGAAGGCAAGCGATATACGCGCCACACGAAAGAACGCTGAAAATGACATCGACCAGAAGCGCTTTTCATAAATGGTCTATAGATCTTTTGCTAAATTACTTGAGCACCAGGGAGCATATTCATGCCACAAGAGTAGTTACACGTGCTGGCGCCTGCAACAGTAACTTTTCTAAAGAAAATCTAAAACAAATGGCACGTTCCTTCAGGTTATACGAGTGTGTGGGGCATATGAACCCACATTCCGAGCATTTTTCGTGGTGCTTTGGCAATTCGTCTAGAACTGTATTGCGTGACTCTTCGACCTTCCTTCGCCCGCCACCTTCTAATAAAAAGGGAACGGATTTACTAGAGATGTCAGGAAACTAGCGAACCGCGGCTTGAGCGTACCAAGTTGCAAAAACGGTTAATTCAAAATTCCAATTGCTCCCGTTTTTTTTTTTTTTACTTTCTCATAGTTTAGCACATAGGCCAAGTACATACATTGTGCAAATATAGATAATTATCAACTTCAAAATAGCACGAACGCCTAGGTTTTCTCGAAGTTAGACGCGAGAAAGGCGGCCGCGAGCGTAGCCGATTGCCGTCCGCGCGCCTCGCTGCATGTGACGTCAATCTTGGGTGGCGGGGAAAACTGGGGAAAAACTAGGGAGAACGAGGTTTCGGTTTTGATAGCACACAACATATCACTTATTTTATTTGACTAGAGTGAATCTGCGAGAACGAGATAGCATTTCGGAATCAGAAAGCCATCCGTATTCAGATTATGCCTTTAGATTAGGTAGCTCGAAAAATCGGCGGAGTTCCCCTTTAAGCAGCTTATGATTCGGTGGTCCCTAATTTATTTATGGACGATACGAAAGATCTGACCTCAAACCGGGAGAAAAGTCTAATGAAAAAGAAAAAGTAGCAAATATTTTTCAAGTAACGGTATTTTTTTTTTAAGTAATCGAGTAGTCTAACTTAATATCGTCTACTGGAGAGTATTTGTAACCGTAGTATATTACTTTTTTCAGAGTGGCATGTACAAGACTGCCATGAAGGTATGGCATGAAACACCATTTTCACACCCTTATCTGAAAACCGGTCCAATGCGTACACGCTGAAGAGAGACGCTTAAATATAAATACGGTTCTAATTTGCAATGTTATCATTCATGTTAATCAATATTTTTAGCCACGTTTCGACCTAAAAGCAATGTTTAGAACTAGAGAAGCGTCTACATAGCGTAAGTCCAACGTGAGCACGATAAACGTCACGCTGGGGTTCACAGTGCAGTCAGTTTTTTTCTCTTTGTCTTTGAGGCCTAAACATAATCTTAGTGTCGTCATTCGCCAAACTCTCTCCGTAGACTGCAGCGATTGGCTTCGCCAAGTTTTTTTACTGGAACGTATAGTTGCGCCATAATTCTTACTGTGTGGAATGGAGCCTCTAATGATCAACATCTGCCGCACTATATACTCTATTTACGTTTAAGTTCCGACCGCAACCCACGCACCGATCCCATGTATACCAATCAAGAATCGTCAAAGATGCATTGTCATAACAATCATAGTCTTCGTGTGCTCGCCATGAGCGACTATGAACGGGGAATGCACCGTGGGCTCGCACTTTTTTGCGTGCGGGATTAGTTTAGTTGGTCATAGCAAAGTGCAAAGCCGATGAGCGCCGTGACGATGCAATTTTGGAGGTGCTTGATTGGCTACATCGGATTGTGGCGCCGGTTGTGGCCGCACTCAAAGTGAAACAGACCATGCGGCGTGCAAGTTCGTCTGCTTCTTTTGCAGGGGTCCGGGGTGACGTCAGAACGCCGAGCCCTGATTGACTCTGATTGAAAGATAGCGGGTAGACTTCAAAGCAAGCTGCCATGAGGTCTACCCACTATCTTTCAATCACAGCCAATCAAAGCTCGGCGTTCTGACGTCATTCCCAACCCCTGCAATAGAAGTAGACGAGCCTGCACTTCGCATAGTCATTTTGATGTCTGTTCTTCGAGCATACTAAAAAATGTAAGAAAAAGAGAAGTAAAAGGCGATAGCATGCTTTCGTTAACAGTGTCGCGTACTGTACACCACCTATCCTTTCAAATCCAGTATTGAAATTTATATATTGAAACCCACTTCCGCCGCGATGCGCAAAAAGAAACGAATAACGAATGTTTTTGTTTTTTTCTCTAGTTATTTTTTTCCTAATATATCGTTTCGTTTCGGATCTCACTTCTCTGGCGTAGCACTCCT
Source organism: Ixodes scapularis (assembly GCF_016920785.2). Taxonomy (NCBI): domain Eukaryota; kingdom Metazoa; phylum Arthropoda; class Arachnida; order Ixodida; family Ixodidae; genus Ixodes; species Ixodes scapularis. Next base: position 58,556,287 of record NW_024609882.1, read on the forward strand.
TCGGGATTTCCACTCACGTCCAGAGTCGTGCTCATGTTTACGTACGCGGGAATTCTGCGGAAGCCGAAAGGAGCCCCATGTTTTTTTTTGTGTGTGTTTTTTTTTGGGACTCTGGTATTGACGTCTCTGCGACGACAATCTCGGACACCGAAGTCTCCGAATCTCGCAAAATTTGAGAAGCGGCAAAGGGCTAGTGGAAAACAGAAAAATGTGTTCTTGCCGTGTTCAGCCTTTTGGTGAGCGCGAAAAAGCCGATTGTCTTCCCATCATGCTGTGCACAGACTACGCACAATCGCGCTGACGACTAACCATGACCACGTCTAAAACCACGGTATAAAATGATGTCATACTTTCAGTGACGTCACGCTCTCACGTGACGCAATGGCGCCACGTGCGTCGGGTGACGTCAGGAGACTGCGTAACATGAGGTTACAATGTCACCTGACGTCTTTTCCAACCCGAACCCACGTTACCATCCAACGCAGCTAGTCAACCAGCACCAGCAGTGCATTCCCTGAAATCCACTGAGATACGTATAAGGTTTAAAAGCGCAAACAGAGAGGGACAATAGAAAATAACAGAAACGACAGGGACAAGGCGCTACTCTTAACTGATTTATTTCAAGATCGTTCAACGCTTTTATAGACAACTCATCCACCGTTTACATTTCAAAAAACGCCAACAGCCAATAAAACACCTTACAGACACCCATCGAGATAGGTCACTTCTTTCGATGGGTGCCTGTAAGGTGTTTCATTGGCTGTTGGCGTTTTTTGAAATGTAAACGGTGGATGAGTTGTCTATAAAAGCGTTGAACGATCTTGCAATAAATAAGTTGAGAGTAACGCCTTGTCCCTGTCGTTTGTGTTATTTTCTATTGTCCCTGTCTGTTTGCACTTTTAAACCGTATACCTACCATGGACCAACTAGGCCAAACCAAAGTTTCACTGAGATACTTCGACAGTAGGGACTTTCTCTAGATTGTCTACCTGCACACCCGTGCATATTCCGCAATTAATACGAAACCCTTAACTACTCAGCACACGTTGAAAGACATCTGACTTATTAGCACACAAAGAAGCTTATTTTATACGGATAATATTATTATCTCAATACGTCCTTCGCAAAAGTCATGACATCTCGTCGTAGTTAACCACATGAAAAACAGATCTTTGGATGGTCCGCACCGCATAAATAATATTTCTTTAATCCCGTATAGCGCTCGGAGAATGGTCCTTAAAATGTTATATATTGATCCCAAGGAATGTCAACGTCTCATTGGGCCTGGCGCGTCCCAAGCTATGAAGGCATGCGTTTAGAATGAACATAACCTTAGAATGAGTATACGTTTAGAATGAGCATACTTTTAGCATGCAGTTACGCAAAAATGAAAGAGGAATTGTCGAATAAGAAGGAAAGTTTGCCTAATTCATTTGAGAGATGGGTGATTTCGCTTGACCACTAACGCTTGTAACGTAACCAAGCAGGAACACTTTTGAAAAAAATTAACCAAAAATCGCCCAGAATTTGGAACAAGCGAAAATTGTATCAGGCTATCTTCGAGAAACCATGGTGTTAACCTAATCTAGATGCTATACACATAGTTTCGTAAATATCATATACAAGATTTATTTGCAATAAATATCAAGTCGCGGCCTGATTAAAAAAACAAAAATCTTGATGCGGAACGACTTGTTTTTTTAATTATAATGCAAATAAATGCAAAGGGGCAAGCGAGCTGGACAATAATGATGAAAATAATTCCTGGTTTTTTAAATCTTCATGGAACTTTCGGATGTTTTCTCTACACATATTTTTCGAACATTATAGTTTTTACTGCCTGTCCACGGTTTTCGGCATTAGCTATTTTAACGCAATAAAGTAAAAGAGCTCGTCTTGCGCCGGCCTCGGTGGCGCGGCAGAAAAGCCTGCGTCGGTTGCCTGACGCGAAAATTCTCATTGGTCAAAAGCGTCATGACGTCAAAGTCACATGACCTCGCGCAGGAATTTCAAAGAACCCACAACGCTCATGTGAAATTTGACGTCACGCATGGAGTGAAAGTGATTGAAAAACTTGAGAAGTAATGCGAATTAAAGGTCGCCGCATGTCTTAAATGATTTATTCATTTAAGACATGCGTAAACCAAATTATTTACCTTAAAGAAACAAATTGAGGCATTTTAGGCCGGGATTAGAACCCACGACCCTTCGTTTGCAAGCCAAACCTACTCTTGCACGGTGAATGAGAACCCGATGCGGACGGGGCCTGATACTTTTATGGCGTTCCAAAGGCCTTTTTCAAACGCAGCGAAGCTCTGATTTAGCGCTTCTTACGTGTCGTCAGCTACACTTATCATCTACCATGAGCAACAGTTTTGACGCTGCGATACAAAGCTGGTGGACGCTCCCGTCGGCACGCGCTTAGCGCGAGGTCAGCGCTATTTTTCTAGTGCTCCTCTGCACCTGTGAATAGGAGCCAATACAGAAGTTTGCGTTTGAGAGCGTTTTAGTGCGTTTGGCTGCGTTCCGTCGAGAAACGAAAGCGAGTCACCGACACATCTGTGCTTCGTATGAAGCGTAAAATCTAATTCAAGGAATAGCATGACACGCGATATAAGAAGCAGGGATGTCCTTGTTCCTCGCAACCGCAACGCAGAAAAACGCACTCTCTCTCAAACGCAACTTTGCGCAGGGGCGTTTAAAGGAGAATCTTAAGCGTCCTCGTTTTTATCTCCTGGTAACGATAAATCTATTAATTTGGAACCAATTTTACCACCTTATTAGCCCGTAAACCTACGGCTGACCGAGCGACGTCTTTGGAGCGGACTCATAGATCAGCGAATATACCTCGTTTTAGAGTTACAAAGAAATATAGAGATGAATATCAAACATTGATAAATTGATTCGCGTCTACGCTTCTAGTAGAAAAGTACACCAGAGTTTATTTTACGATACTTTAGTTTGTGTTGTTTATATGTTTTCAAGAGTAAGAAAGTGATCTGGACATGAGACGGGGGGGGGGGGGGGGTTGTATTTTGCAGTATTCTTGGAGGCAACATTGACGTGTTTTTATTTCAAGAAACAAACGTTTTCTTTTTTTTTTCTTTTTTTATATCAGCATTTGTTTATTCTATAGTGTCCGCCGTTGTGAATTGCACTGTGGATTTTAATGTAAATTGTGTTTAAAGCTCGTAGTGTGAAGTTAATAGAAACAAAATACTACAAGAAAAGAGAAGGTCGATTACCGTCATCGCAAAACCATAATCGTTTACGGTAAAAAAAAAAAAAAAAGAATGTTTGAGTCTGAGTTGCGAGGGAGGAAGATATTCAAAGCCGACGTAATTGATGAAAACAAAAAAAAGGTAAAAAAAGTAAACAGTGGCAGACATGAAACAATTGGGTTAAAATATATATTGCTATTTTTGTGCTAGACATCACATTCCAAGATCTACTTTGAAGTACCGGTCTCTAATTAGAAACCGGGATCTTCATCCAGTCAGATAATTGTGAAAAATGAAGTGTTTTAAAACCTCAGCCTCTTATTGGTAATTAAAGAGAGGTATAGCGTCTAAAAAGCATATAGTTCGTAACTTGTTCATGTCTGATCCGGCTGGTCCTAACTATTAGCAAATGAGAGCTTATTCTCCTCTGTGTTTCTCCACCCGTTCGCCTGAATTTTAGAGCTGCTGTTTTCTGGTCAATTCATTTTTTATACGTAACGTAATATGGCGGGGGGGGGGGGGGGGGGCAAGATATGCGTGTGTAAATAAAACGTTAGAAATACTTTTGAAATACATTTAAATCCCGATACTTTCAAACCCTAAAAACATATACGTTTTCCCTCACTTTCGCGTTAACAACAAAATAAACATAAACGCACGGCCTAACCCTGCCTACGTAACTCATTTAATATAGACGAGCAGAGAAAATCTAATTAATGTGGCTGCTTCCATTCAAATAACCAGGAATCTACGAGGCTTGGAGCTTAACTCACGACCGAAACATTTTGTAATCTTCCGAAGCCCCTAATCCTCAAAGAGTGGCGTAATTGCTGGTCGAAGAATCGTTTATATCATGCGAGCTCTCCACCTGGTCTTTGTTTCTACTTTACCTTAGAACTATATCCGAGTATGCATTTTATTTTGGGGGCGAAGGACGAAAAAGAGGGGGGGGGGGGTGCAGATGAAAATCTTGCGGGCTACAGAACTATTTCTCTAGCCCAACAGGGTGCGGCGGCTTTTTTGGGCTCGTTTCAGCCGTCAGAGTAGAATTGTGGTTAAAGCTCGTAATGCCTGATAATTAAAACAACAAAATACCCTGAAAGGAAAGAAGATTGACGAGCAGTTTTCGGGAATCGAAGCACGTTTTCCGAAGTAAAAAAAAAAGCAAAACGTCGGTGATCTTGAATCGAAAGATAGAATGATATTTAAAGCTGACGTAGTGGATTAAAAATTAAAAAAGTCGAAATAAAAAAAAGAGTGCCAAACATAAGGAATTCAAGATTTCAAGTAAATAATTTAATTTATACAAATAAAAATATTGGGCAGTAAATTCGATTACCACTCAATCTTTCTTGATATGTTTGGATGGAACCTGGAAGTGTTTTAGCAGCACATTGCTACACTACAAAACTTGGAGGTCGCTTAATCTTCCCCTATAAGAGTGGAACGCGATTGCTAAACATATAAGCATATAAACTGTCACTCGCTACAAACATGCAAGTGTCCGTTGCGTGGCTAGCAATAAAGTAAACAAAGGCCTTGCGTGGCCTAAAGGATAGCATGCCTAGCTCGCAACCGAGGGGTCGAGGGTACGAATGGCACCTAAAAAGTCTTAAAAATTTTATTCAAGGCCAATTAATTACTTCATAAAGTGAAAGCATTTTATACATGCGGCGACCTTTGATCCGCATTACAGGTAATGTTTTAATCACTTTGATTCCACGCGTGACGTCACGTTTTTGCGTTGAGCGTCGGGGCTTGTTGGAAATTCTCGCGCTCGGTCATGTGGCTGTCACGCCATTACCCTATCGAAGAATCCTGGATTTTAGCGCACGCCACCGACGCTGGGTTTCATGTGACACAAGCTCCTTAATTCTCTCGCGTTACTATTTTACTTCACTACGATCATCGCGAACATAACTGGCAAAGGGCGTATTTACGTCCGAAGGGCCGAACTTTAAGTGTCTGCACAAACATACAACGAACCAGGGCATACGGCTCGTTGTGAGACCCGTTATATTGACAGGATAAAAAATCTGTGGTGTTTGGATCATCTGAAAGCCTATGCTTGCTCTGTCGCAGCTCTAGAGCCTACGCAGCATGTTAGTCGCTGGCTCGCCGCTAATTTCTGCATAGAGCATAGCTTTTAGAGTGTACGACAATTGCAACGAGAAACAACAGAACTTCTGCCGCAATCAGCTCCTTCAACTAAACTGTTTATGAAGGTAGGACGAAAAGCACTGATTTTCGTTTGTCAGCAAAGAGAAAAGTTTTATTCTTAATCACTTTCAACCCAATTTTGTCAACTAAATCTACAATAACCTAATAAAATTATTTATTTGACTGCAATAAAATATAATTGTAAAGAAAGGCAGATTAATTATGTTTGCACCGCACGTGATATATGGCTATAAGAATAGAAATATAGTTTGAAGTTCCGTGATGCGCACTTTGCTGACGGCTTAACTAACGAAAGGTGTGTGTTATTTTCGAGTTTCTTACCCCGAGATTTGTTCTTTGGCATTCTTATCGACTCATGCATCATTCTCATTGGCTGTTGAGCGATAACTATGTGCTCGAAACTCGCCATGTTCTGCGTTGAAAAGGCTCTTAAACTCTCCCCCCCCCCCTCCCCTCCACGCGAACATAAAGAAATTGATGGGTTCAACCTAAAGATGAACCCAACAATCCTCACGATGTGCGTTTTCAGCACCATTTTTGTGACAAGAGCTCCGCGCGTTTGTTTTCTTCAACTACCACTTGATCGCAGAATCGCACGCGTGGTGTACAAAGAAACAAACCCTCAAATAAACAAAACACATAATAGTGATATTTGTTCAAACGTAAGCGAAAAAATCGCGTAATGGCGACAAGCCGTCTCGAGCGATCCGGTGTAAGGTCGTCCGTGTCAACAGAAACTGCCCGGTTAACGCATCTGCCGCTTGTCTCGTCCGGGAGAGCAATGCACACAGAAGCCTCGAGGCTCATCCGCACATCCCAGACGTCCGGCACTGATCCGCGTCAGCTGATGGTGACGTCTTGGAGTGGACACGCCGGGTCCGTGCAAGTGTCGGGGTCTGTGGACTCGCCCTGATACGTTAAGTCTAGCCAGGAGGAGCGCTAAATGCACTTGTAGATAGGTTTCACCTGGTAAGTAAAAAATGTCGGAAGAAATTGTAACAGCAAAAAAAGACTTGACTGTCATACGTTTCGGGTAGGATGGCTTCGGAAAGTGTGAACGCATTACATGGAGTTAGGAATCTGAACAAATCAATCTGTTCATTCCCGGTCCAAGACATGTACGCTTTCATAAAAGATACTATACAGGGCGTTTTATTCTAAGACTGAACATGTTTAAAAGAAATGGGATGCCTCGAATAAAAATAAAAAAGTCGAAGACGTCTATCCTTTCCAGCCGCTCAACCTCAGGTTTTCCTCTTGAATAAGTATTTTATCCTAAACGTTTACTTTTGTCCTCCCTCCGGTCTCTTTTTTTATGAAACATGGACTTAAACCCACGTTCCCTTCACCAGCTGCGTTGACCGACAGGGATTCGATATTCACACAGACTTTGTCAGTCCTTGCGCGATGAGCGGGAAGCCAAAGCTCCCTGCTGGTTAAGCCAAGGAATACGTTTCACTCGGGTACCTTGCACGTCTTTGTACAGTCCTCCCAGCTTCTATCTCCCGTAAACGTTGCCGCGTTCGAGATGGTACGGGTAATAGAAAAGGCTCGCGCCACATTGCTGAGTTCAGGAATTTCCAATTGGTTCATTCAACGGAGGATACCTCGTCTCGAGCCATTTGAGCGTATTTATTCTTTTTTACGCGCTTATTTCCAGCCAGTTAATTAGTATTGTCGCGAATGGCAGGCAGATAGACGGTAAAAATGCGGTAGAAAACTTAGCGTTTCATAGGACGAACTTATGCTCAAAACACAAGCCGAGGTACGGGTGTCCCGGGCATCGAAGGCGACGGGAAAGCTGGATCGAGCGCTGGCGAAAAACTGACTCTTCACGGCGCGGCCCAGCTTCTCTTGAGGCTTCTCTGGAAGCCTGAAAATTTTCACTCAATTGTCCTGGAAATGTACATTGTGAGCATGAACAAACTGTATGTTTCTCAAACATTCCAGAATATTTCATTAACTTAGGAAAAGATAAAAACAAGAGGCGGCGGCAGGAATCGAACCACGGCCATCACCGTGGGAGCCAGACAGGTGGCCGCGGTGGAAAGCAGGTGGAAGGCTCAGTTCTTACTACACGCTTGTACGGTGCTCACTGCAGGTAATCAAATGACTAGTAATTAATTACTTTTTAGAGTAATCTCGTTATCATTGCATTACTTTTATTACGAAGTAATACTCTGATTATCTTTGGGAGTGTTCAAATTACTTAAACCGTTGCTAATTTCCCTTCCATTTCTGATTGCGCCCTTCGTTTCTACAAAGTTTCCTACCAGGAAATCCTCGAACCAAATCTCCAAGAGCAGGATCGTTTGCCAAAAGGAATGAATTAAGAATGTAAGTAGCTGATAATTCCCTGATTTCACTCTAATAAAGTAGAGTACGATATACATGTTCTCAAACTGTCAGAAAATGTGTCGTTTTGAAAATCTGAAGTAACCGAAAAGTAAAGGCCAAATTATTTTCTTCTAAGTAATACACTATTTTGATGGAATACATTTTAACCAAAAATAATTTCTTCGACCGATCTCACCAGCCAGTTTAACTACGCCACAGCTGCCGCAATGCATCTAGGGAACTTTAGTCTTTCTGCATGTGCGACAACCCTGCTGGAGCTCCGCGCGAGTGGAGCACGAGACGGCACGTGCCCTCGCATGCGGGGCCGTCTGCCTCCGGTGAACTAAAGTTATGGCGGCGTCACACATGCACCGAAAGATTACTGAGATCGGTCTATTGTAATAAATATTTCTTTTTGTCACGTGTATGAGGCAATTTTTTATGAAAATTCTGTTTCAATAAATGGCTTCGGAAACACGACCTAGTCTTCCTAAAAAAAATAAGCTCCTAAGACTAAAGGCCGGTTCAGACACTTGCGTCTGAGTGCGTTTGACTGCGTTGTGTCGAGAACGGAAAGCGAGTCACCGACACATCTGTGCTTCGTATGAAGCGTGGAATCCAATTCAAGGAATCATCTTGGCACGCGATATAAGCAGCAGGGATGTCCTGGTTTCTCGTAGCCGCAACGCAGTCAAACGCAGTCAAACGCAACTGTCTGAACCAGGCTTAAGAAGAGCGCGCCACAAGAACACAAATGGAAGCGATATAACGACAAACTATATGTTGCAGACGAGGGTTCCTACGTCGTGAACAATGAGTCATCGTAATCATCATTCTTGTTTTCATAACACAAATTGGTGTAATAAAAAAAAATGGCGCATACAAAAAAGAAAAAAAATCTGAATGGAGTTTTAGAACACTCGAACCCATGGAAAGGTTGTGATGGTGAAGGGGGAGGGGGGGGGGGGGATAGGAAGAGGTTAGTGGCTGCTGCATTCCGACGGAAATTTGTTCCCGCCTACGTCAATGACTCGCGTGGTCGTTCACTCGATGTTTTCGCCGAGCCAGTTTACGACCAAAAGAGTTCGCGCATAGAAGCTCTCGAGGCCTGCCACTCTCCTTCGACTTCTGGGAAGCCACGCCTGGTTCAGTGTATGGTTCCTATACAGCGCGCCTCCAGGTAGTTTTCCTACCGCGTCCTAAAAAGAGGTCCTTCAGTTTCCACCTGATGACGTAATCAGGTTGACTGCAGTGATACTGGCGGTAGTACAAACGGCGGAGGTGGTTTTTGCAAACGAGTGTTCTGCTGCAGGTCCCTCTGCAGCCTGACAGTCGACAGAAACTGAAGCTCGTGTTTGGACGCCGTGACGACAGTGACCTTTCCGTCCACTAGCTCTGTCGCCGCAATTCATACAACCCACCGCAAGGATTGCGACATCCGACGGCACGACGCGCCTGCTTTTGTGGCTCAATTTGTTGCTTCTTCGGGACAAACAAAGAAGAGGACGAATTAGGCTTTTAATTAGGCGGCCAGTCTGGCTCGAAGTCAATGTAGTACCACTGCTTTCCAGGAGTCTTTTTTTGTGCACCCCACAGTAGTGATACATGACCGAACGCTGGCATGATTTCGTTGCTGATCGAAAGGGGCAGGGGTGGGAATTAGACGTGCTCCTCTACCTTAACTTGGTGAAAAAAGAAACGGTACAGCCTCCTCGAGCCAGTCAGAGCAACGGAGACGAAACACGTGACAGCCGTTACCAATGGTACATGGGCGAAAGCGTAACACAACCAGTTGGACAAGAGGGAAAGAAGGTAGTGCCCTCTAACATGGACCCTCTTTTTTTCTTTTCTTACCCCAGAGGTCGTTTTTTATCCAAGAACAGAGAGCGGGTTGGTGAAATTAGAAGAATCAGAGGAATAATAACAACACTTATGGACAAAGGCAAACAGCACAGTCATTTCAAATAGTAGGGAAAAATGTTTCTGATGTCAACTTCAATAAGTACAATCGCCCTCCCAGCTTTAGATCAAAAGGTTGAAAAAGATATTGCACGTATTGAAGGAGACATCAGTAAATGTTCATTCCTAGTAGAAACAACTGGGCTGTCTTTCCTTGTGCCTAAGTGTTATCATTTTTTTTTTTGTTCTTGTAGCTCGTTTTTGTCTTCCTCGGAAGTAGACTGTCACTTCATGTTCGTACAAAAGCGGCTTTCCTATTTTTGCACGCCCGTGGCTTCAACAGTCCGGCGCGAAACTAGTCGAGTAGAGTATTGTCACGTGCCTCTCTCCGATTCGCTGAAAGGTTCACTCGGAATGTAGGCTTCGCAGTTTGCTAAGTTAGGGTGTGATGGAGAATGATTGCGAAGGGTTAAATCAGCCAGCCTCGTAACTCCGCCCCTTGGGGACTGCTCTGGATGTGTGGGCGGTATATAGACTGTACGCGCACCTGCTGGAGAAGCCTTCCAGGCACTGCAATTCAGTGATGTACCTGCGAAGATACATTAGGAGCGGTTCCTGCCCGGACTTAACAAGTACGTAGCACCACAGGCGCAGTACGTACGAGACTGCAAGCAGCCCCCCCCCCCCCCTCCTCTCCACAAAGAGGCAACGGTTACTTCTTTCGAGCCGGAGTGATGCTGTGGCACCCAGCAGCTACCCCTCCCGCCCCATCTCGCAACGCATATGTGTTGCCCGGTGTGTGTGCAGCGCATCAAACACTGTGCGCCGGAAATGAGGTGAAATGCACTACCGCTGAGCTCGTTTATGGCACGACCTTACGTTTGCCTGGTGAATTGATTGCACCTGCAACAGAGCCTGCAATTCCTGACATACAGGATTTTGCAAGCCGCCTACGACAGCACATGGCACAGCTAGGACCCTGCCCCCCAAGAGCCACACAACCTTCTTCAATATTCATTAGTCCAGCATTGTCAAAATCTTCCCACGTCTTCATTCGGAACGATGCAGTAAAGCGATCACTTCAACCTCCATACAACGGACCATACGAAGTTCTACGCAGAGACGCCAAGCACATGACTCTGCTTATCAATGGTCGCACAGACACAGTGTCTATCGACCGACTGAAGCCTGCATTCCAGGAATGTCCGCAACCTTCCTCAAGTGTGGATCTCCTCACTGTGCCCCCAAGGAGTAACAGACTTCCAAAGAAAGTTCGTTTTCAAGAAACAGCGTAAAACTCAACGCTCGTCAAGCCGCTTCCTCTCTAGGGGGGGAGTATTTGTAGGATCTACGGTCACAAGGAAGAAGAGGACGCAGGGATGCGCGAGAGGCACGTAAAAAAATATAGATAGCACGAGAGAGAGCCAGTGTTCGGCCTTACCTACGGACGAAAAACCTTCACGTTGATTTCCTTTTTTTTTTTTTTGTAAATATGTAAAATATAATATATTGTGGTGCTCGCGACTCCTCGCTTTCACAAGAACCCACAAACGTTTCTAACTGAGCGCGCGTGCGAAGTGGCTACGCATGCGCACTTATTAACAGGCTTCCGCTTTTTCGGGAAACACCTCCGTAAGTTGCAGCGATAGGGATTGGCTCTCCGAGGGTTGTGCGGGAAAGTAGACGCACGTGCTTTTTGCAGAGTGTATATTGCTCACTCATTATAGATTATCATGCAGACATAACAATTTATCTGAGGACACTCCTCAAGCATGTTCAAAGGATGTTTTCATCATGTATACAGGTTTTTTTTTTTTATATATATAACTAATGGGAGACGATTGTCTAGGATGGAAGAGATGCACGTCAGACGGTGCGTGCACACTGTATTTTGTAGGATCTATTACAAGAGTGAACGGGGCATTATTTTCGCCAAAACAAACAATCATCCCAGTTTTTTTTTTTTTTTTTTTTTTTACCCAAAACACAGCCACTCCCCTACTGCGTGGACTGTTCAAGAGGCCCCTGTAGTATTTTATTTTTGTTAGTGAGCTCTACACTACCCAGATGGCGCCACCCACCCTCACGTCCAGCCTTGCCCAATTTTTTTCTTCAATTTACAGCAGCACCCTATATCGTTTTCTTTCCCTATCCCTTATGATCGTTTCGTCTCTTATCGGTACCGTGATGTTTTTCAAGTATTCAGAACACGGCTATCTTCTTTGGAACTTAAAACATTACGCTCCCCGTGTCCTACTCTTCTCGACATAATTCCTAATAAACGCCATTATTTTTTCAGGCAGTCAATGTCATAACGAAATATTAGGAAATGAGAAAACCCCCCCAAAAATGCCTCCAAATTTAAAAAAAAAAAAACCCCGAAACGTGAATCCGTATTTATTAAGTGCACAGATTTGGCGTAAAGCTGAGGTTTGACCATCTCCTGGCTTAGATCCACAAAGCAGGAAGAGAAGTAAAACCATATCGGTTCTGACGGCGCCCATTTCCGCTTAGAGGCACGACTCAAATGAACGACCGACAAACACTTTGACATTGCCTTGTGCCCAACATTAGTGCAAACGAATCGCGGATGTTTGGGATCAAATGAATTTTTTTTTCTACACATAACGACAGCATAAGACATTTTCGTTTGAGTGTAATCGACTGCGTTGCTGCAGCTCGTAGCTCGTAGCCGCGCTGGCACGCTGGCGCCGTCTATCGTTTAGGCCCGTAAGACTTACCATCTGCTCGGAGGTCGAAGGTATAAAGTATAAAAACAGCGCGCACACGACACGGACTGATAATGCAGTAAAAAGGACGAGCACGTTCCCTAAACTGAACATTGATTATTCTTGTTGGGAGTCAGTCCTGTCTACGTCTCTCATCAATCCATCTCCTTCGTGCACTGTTCTTTTTTTATAATAATGAACCTACTTGGCCCGCATCGCTATTTAGTTTATTCTGAAAGGAAGCTTTCGGAGTATCTTTAAGATCAAAATTACGCGCTATCTATGAGAAATAGTGGCATATAACATCATCGGGATTATTTTATGCTAACGGTGAAAGGATAATGTGTAAAATCTAAGAAGATCGAGAGGGTTCCGGGGCTGCTCACGCCACCAGTGTATTCTCTCGTCATAAGAGGTCACGGGTCGTTGCAACGCGGTCCATCACAATCTGTGAACAACCTTTAGGCGCACCTCTGCATACTAGACACTAAGAGGACAGTGGAAGGCGCACTTACCCACAATGAAGTGCTTGCCGCACAAGTGATCGTACGCGCGTAGCAATAATTTTCTTGCAATTTATGCAGATCATTCGTCGTCCACGTCTGTCGCCGTTCGCAATCCAGGTAGCACAGTTATTTGGGGCAAAATTTTGTTTATGTCTGGCAATTTAGGACCTTGAAAGCCCCAAAATATGAAGTTGTAAACAGCCATTATATTTTTGGTCAGAGACAGCGTGTTTTGGCCCTCAATCGGCGAAAAAAATGCTAGAGTTATGATACAATGTCCGATTATTCCTTTGACACCTGGCTTCTTTTGTCGTCAGTTAACGAGGAAAGGCCAGCGGTTCTGTGGTTTTCACCTGGCAACTTTGGGCCTAACTAAAAAAAAAAGGGTTCACCGCTGGTTGTTCGGTCGATACGTGGCATTTTGGTTCATGTCTGGCACTTTGGCAATTATGTGGCGAACCAAAGAAAAGCTATAGGAAATTTAAAAAAAAAATACCTTGGCGTGTGTGCGTAGGCGTCGTAACTCGAGATTGAGGGGGAAGGAAAGGGCCAAGGTGTGTACGCGCACAAGGCGCATTTGTCACTTGCTCAATACTTTGGCACTAACATACTCCTCGGAGGAAAACCTTGTTAGGGTCAAGTTAGCCCTTTATATTACCAAAAATGTTTCAAGTTAGGCGCTTTTCTGACATGCTGGAAAAGAACTCATCGACGAAGGTAATTTAGAGTGAACAACATACCGCTCGTTGTACAATATTGCTTGCGTTGTGCGACCACAAAACGACGAAATATTTTTTTCCGGAGCGTAAGCAAAGCAAATTAAATCTACGTCGAATGTGCAAAAGAAAGAACAATGAAACACATTAAAAATATATACAGAGGTACAAAATATTTCGTGCAACCAAAAGTTTATTCTACACGAAAGCTTTGAACTTAGGGCTTCATATTAAAATTGCGAAAGAGGCCGTAGTTTTTATACGCTGTTTAGACCCTTCTATGTGAGTGTCGTTTGCTTACACGCCACGCGATGCGAAGAATCAGCTTCTGTCACCGTGCGCGCGGCATCCCGTCATTCGCGAATATTTCATATTCATCTAATATCTCCGCTAGCGATATGTAGAGAAATTGTTGTTTCTCAGTCGTTGCTAGGATTTAAATTTGATCATGAGAGTTATTTCGAAGATATTTAGGACTTTCGCAAACCTAAACCCCGCCACGAGGCCCATACAGTAACATTATTATGATGAAAACAATCAACCTTATGTTGCCAGAGCTAGATCCACTAAATCAGCTACGCTAAGATTATCGAAACTTTGTTCCCCGACATTGCTGTGGCGCCGCCATTTTGGTGCTCGTGCAGAGCAGACGAAACTGCCGATCGTCATGATTCAAAAGTGAGACTTCGTCAGCATTACATTCGGTGTTAGAAAGCTCTTGTTTTACTGCTTAGCTTTGTCGCGAACTATTTAAAAAATTCTGGTGTGCGAGGAAGCGTTTCCTGGGATTTTAGATAAAGCTTCATATAAGTGTCAACCATTATTTTCAGCCACAAGGTGGGTAAATGTCGGTACCCTGAATCGTAGCTTATTTAGTGGCACTAGGCTGAGCTTTCCTCCCGCTCGTGTTGAATGGGTATTTAGGAAAGCAAGACATTTGTCAATCAAGATATGGGCGTGAGATATGCTTTTGCGCAGATGTTTAGGTTCTACGCACTAGAACTTCGTGATCCTAAAGTAAAAGTATATTGTTGCACAGAAATCTCTGGCGAAATAACGAAGATGACAACATTTTGACTAAACATAAAGTCTGCAATATGATTATGAACATAACTAATTAGGCGAAACATTATGCTCAATGTTAGAATCGTGTTCATGCTTCGTTTCACATTCGGTTCAACCATTCAAAGCTGCGATTTGACAGAATCAGTCCAGCAGCGCTAAATCTGTATCGACACGTGCCCGTTGTATTTGTGCGTGTGGTAGCACCAACTAAACCAATTACGCCAAGGCAATGTGGAGTGATCCTTCAATTTTGTTTTGTTCTTTCGCGTGACTGGTTTAGCCGGTCATTGCAAACTCATAAAGACGACGTGCGCCGTGACGATGCAGTTTTGACGCTGATTGATTGGCTCTATGGGGTCATAGAGTTGGGTGCGTTCGAACGTAATCTATAACAGAGTGTAGAAATGAAAACATGTTTATGACCTGCGTCGGTTTATGGGATTGGATTTTCCAATATCAAAGGTGCGAAATGCTAAGTAATGGAATTTTTTAGTTTGATAACAATGATGCTTAACT
This sequence comes from Ixodes scapularis, assembly GCF_016920785.2. Classification (NCBI taxonomy): domain Eukaryota; kingdom Metazoa; phylum Arthropoda; class Arachnida; order Ixodida; family Ixodidae; genus Ixodes; species Ixodes scapularis. The sequence goes on from NW_024609882.1 coordinate 58,571,457, forward strand.
TGTGTTCCTTGCGTTTTGGCACCAGGACACCTTATGTAATCTACGACAACATAAAAACACACGCCGATCTTGAAATTTACGGGGAAAGTGAAACAATTCGAGACCCGTGCGACACAGAAACTTAAAATCTTTTTTTAGATGTTTCCGGCTCGTAAACATTGATTTGTTTTTGTTATTTGTTTTTTTTTCTCCGTCTTTCGGCAAATAATCCGAAGCAACTTTTTGACCGGTACTGAGAGCGTATGGTAGTCCATTACTCAAACTCTCGTTAGAATGGCATTCATGACGCGGATGATAAGATCGATATAAAACTAAGAATTTTGTAAACAAAGCTAACCGTTTGAATGGTTGAACCGTTAGTTTATTGAGCAATAAGATTATCAATTATTGCTTGTTTTATTTTATTTTGTTTCGCTTGTTTTTTTCTACCAACAACGTGGAAGGCGTTTCTTTAACCTATGCTGGCTTTGTCGGTATTTCCCACGGGTAGGCTGACGCTCTGTGGACCCGACATCACTCGGTTTAAGATTCTGAAATTAATGCTACGCTTTAACGTGTAACAAAACAAAAATCTAGGAAGTAACAAATAATCCAAGTTCTAGCAAAAATGTAAAACAACAACAGCAACAATAATAATAATAATAATAATAATAATAATAATGATAATAAGAATTTGTTTATTTAATGCGCCCAAAAATAACCACGCGGGTCTTCACATTGGCGCACGCAAGACAAAAATAAGAAACACAGCACACGCACAGCTTAAAATGTACGAAGTAGCATGACCACAAATAGGTCGCACGCTTCACGCAAAATTTAATAGAGTTTCAACTTTCAACTACACTTGCCGAGCTCCGGTGAAAAACTGGGAGATCTGTGAAGATGTTTAAGCTAGACGATGCGATTGTATTAAATGAAATTTGCATACGAGACAGTGGTGAGAGTTTAAACATGAATTGAATATAAAAAACAATACGTTCCTACGAAAAAAAGGAGTATAGCTATTCGTTTTATGTATTATGGAACTCACAATCTATCTCGATTTTAGGTTTTCAGAAATCATTCCTGTCTTCAATCTAATTTTAGTTTTCCAAAAACAATTCCAGTTAAATTTTCACTTGCATAATCCAGGTAGTAAAAGTTCACTGGGTTTTTCGGTAGGAATACCTCTAATATCTGTGTCCATTTTTTTCTGCTGTTTGTTGAGAAAATTAGGCATTTCCTTTAAGTGCAACAATTGATTAGTGACTTATGCTAAAATGGGCATTGTAGTAGCTTCTTCATAAATATATCTTGTTGAGTCGAAACTAATCAGTTGCGACCACGCATGATTCATTCCATGCTAAACGTCTCAGGCGGTGAACCGACCATGGCCAATATCTTCGTATAGAAAATCCTGGTTGTTTTCTACAGTGTAATTGAGATGTCTCCTAAATCATTTTTAAGACAAAATTTTGATCACAACAACTTTCTAACATCTTCTCAGCGAAGCCAAAAAAAAACTAAAAACAAATTTGGGAAAATCTAGGTTTATTATATTAGATAGTTCAATTCCATTTATTGATCTGCTCAGATTGATCTTTCGTATGTTACCAGGGTTCATATTAAGTAATCGCTTCTTTCTTGGTTATTATAATGTAAAGAAGCAGAAATGGAGACCTGCTGAGCATTTAATACAAAATCACTCATAACCATGAAGACATTTAAATAAAATGTTTTCATTCGGCTATTGCGATACTTTACGCTTAAAATTATATAGGAGCGATAAAGCAAAGAAGTTTTCCCAAAATAAGTATCAGAAACCATGTTTTATTGAGAGGGTTTTGATGCCTAATGTGAGTCTGAATCTTCAGATAAGGTAAATTTGGGGCAGCCCGAAACTCACAATTCTGAAGATTCAGACTCACATTAAGCATCAAGGCATTCCTGATAAAAAATATACGGCATGGCTTATTAGATACATCAGCTTGTTACCTTGTAACTAAAAAAATATTTTGTGAGTAAAATTTCATTTAAGACAGGAAATATATATCTCATTTTAATTTGAGCAGGTGCGTAGTCGGTTTTCGTGATGCCGTGCTGTGTCTTTACTGCACAGCACGGACACGCCGCTGGTAACTCGAGGCACCTCACATGCCTTCCGCCCCAACTACAACGAGTTTTGGTCATATACCGCAAGTAACTTGAACTGTGTTGTTGTACATTAAGCAGAAGTAAAAAAAAAAAAGGTATGTGGCATGCCTTGAAATGACCGCTGCGAGAGCCTGTTGCCCAATGAAGGCGCAGTACGGTACTGCGGAAACCGCCTAGGCTGGTGCGGAACTTCCACGATGTTTTCTCGCTTAAAGATGCCCTCGGGAGGTTTTTGAGATTGCCTGAATATGAGGATAAGTCACTCTGCGGGCTTTATGCATCACAGAAATCCAATAACTGTAACGATGCGCGGCTGATTACCCTAATAAAAAAACAATCAAAGATAGAACAGACCAGAGTCACCTCCGGCGATGGGAGGAGCGTAGTGCCGGCAGCCCGGACGACTCTCAGCCAATAGCGAGCGAAGGATTCTCGCACCTCCAGGCTCGAGAATCCTTCGGAGTGATGTCTCGAATACCACGGAGTGATGTCTCGAATGCGGGCAGCTAATTGCCCATTCACGGCGAGAAGTTTGGGAGTCGATGCCTGGTGGATTTTATTCACAACGACACTTCAACTTCCTCTGCTCGCGTAAGCACGTGCAATGCCAAGTTTGTATGCGCTATGTAAATTAAGACATAATTGCTGGGGAGCACGTGCACTATCCATAGTGAGAAAAACAAAGCGCCCCTAGCGAGCTTCTTACCGCGAATAAAGCTCGGATCTTCGGCGAAAGTCGCACTGTCGTAGCGCCGCGTAGTGCACAAAGTGAACCGTGTGCCATCGCAGCCGTCGTTTCAGCGCGCCATGGCGCTTGCTAACCTGACGCCTCTCGAGGAAGTGATGCTTCGACGAACAGCCGACATGGGGTCTATCTCTTACGATCTGACACCGTCGCACGACGTCGTAAATTCGACCGCAACGCTGCGCCAAGCACGCCACGATGGAGCCAGTCCGCCCGGGGCCGAAAAGGGACCCGACGACAAAATCCAGCCGCTAGGAAATACGTAGTGGTAGGTGATACGCCCCTCATTACGACACTAATACCTTGGCTTTCGTTGAAGAAATATCTGCCGCCATTGGTCCCAACCAGGCTCGCTCCTGTGCCAGTAACTTCTCCAGCATACATTTGGCACCAACGAATTTGTTCTTCCTGGCAGAATGTATGCTGCTAAAAGTACGGGCACAGAATCATGATACGAGAAAAAAAGACCGATGATTCAACCAAAACAGCGCGCTCTCGAAAAATGACGTGGCTGACGATCAGAGATATCACTTCCACTAAAAACAAAAACAAAACAAAACAAAAAAAAAAAAACAAGAAAAAAACAAACGTCGTGCGCCTTTTTTTTTTTTTTTCTTTGGAGGTGAATATTCGAGTATTGTGTGGCCTCTCGGCGAAAGATCACCATTTTTCGACTCCTCATCTTTGCTTTTATCATGTACAAAAGACTAGCTATTTTGTATTAGCAGCGTTTGCAATCTCTACGAAGTGTCGCGTTTCCATCGGTCACATCTGGTCCTGGCTGCCGTCACAGTGCTCCGGAAATGAGCTCGGTGAGTTCTATCTTTGATTGTTTCAATCGGGAATCGACCGCGCATCGTTATGATTTATAGATTTCTAGGATGGTTAGAGCCCGCAGAGTAAGTTATTGTCGCGTTTAGGCCATCTTAAAAACCTCTTCAGGGCACCTTTAAAGGAACAATGAAAGCTTTTTTTTTTGTCTTTTTACTTCTTCCTTTTTAGGTTTTCTTTTCAGTTGAAAACTAAATGAAAAATCAAGTGGTCGGGACGTAGTATTTTACCGGATACGGTGACTATGAGTATCTACCGTTGTGTTCGAGCATATACCACGTAGCCTCTCATTCGCAAGGGATAATAAGTGCGGTATCACGGCACTCATTACCCATGAAAACGAATCCTAATGTCCGACGACGGATTGATTGTTGACGAGCGCCTACGTCCCAGTGACGTAGTGCTTGTGTCTAATGCGCGAGCTGGGTTCGGCTGGCGTGGATTGGCCACCGCGGGTAATAAGGAGAACTATCGAAGGAAAGGAGTTAAGAAGATGTCCGCTCTATTTTCAAATCTACGTACCATAAAAGCAGGCCTTTCGGCTTTCGTGCACTAGTTTTACTTTGACTCCCTAATTCATCAGCGATTAGCAAAATCTCATTCAAAAATAATTTATACCAGCTCAAAATGTAGTTTATTGTCCCTTAAAAAAAAGGTTTTTGTCAGCCCCATTTATATTATTGCTCCGAAGCCATTGTGAAAATTGCCGACTTAGTAGATAACAGCGATAAATTAAAAAAATGAAACAAGTTTAAAATTTTCTGTAATGCCGAATTAGAGCCCACCTCTTCAGGAGGAGGAGGGGGAACACGATGGGGAAGGTATGCCCCTCCTCCCCCTGCGTACCCTAGCCTCCTCCCTCTCCTCCTCTCCTCTTATGTAGCGTGATATTTCGTTAAATTTCCCGCTAAATTGAGCGAAAACTGTCCCGCTAAATTTAGCGTGAAATTTACCATAAATTTCCCCGCTAAGTTTTGCGGCGAAATTTTTGCGCTGCATTTAGCGGAGAAATTTATCGAAAAATTTACCTGGGAAATCTAGCGAAAAATTTACCGGTTAATTTTGGGGCGTCAAGTTGGCTCGCTAATTTTAGCGAGGAAATTAACGTCACGCAACCTTAACACCGATTTAGTTTCCTACTTAATTTAGCGGGGACACTGTGACGTCCCGCAATGCAAAGCGCGTGGTAACGCCGACACTGACGCCGCTCAACCCGGAAACGGGTGCCTAAGAGCTGCGCTCCAGAAATCACGAAGCCTGACCGTAATGGACTACGTAACCTGTTTCTTAAGCACTCATTGATTATAGACCAACTCAACTCTCTGACCTGATCACGCCACCGCCGTGGCGCTGCAGTAGGCACAGCGCGTGCGCAGTTGCTTTGCCTCACGCGCATCTGGTTTCTGTGCACGCGCATTGCCCACACCCGGTGGGGCTAGAGACACTACATAAGCTATGCTTCGGAGTAACGACACTTACCCATCTTGGGGATCGAAATCATGGTTGCCAGTTATCTGAAGCTTTATCGGAAATCAGAGGAAACGTTTTTCCATCTTCCACAAATGTTTAAACAGTTCGCGACAGGGCGTTACGTGACCTTTCTAACACCGATGCTCATGCTGAGGAAGTCGCACTTTTGAATTATGATGATCCGCCGTTTCGTCTGCTCTGCACTAAGCACCAGGATGGCGGCGCCAACTGCAATGTCGGGGAACAGACTGTCGATACTCTAAACGTAGCTCATTTAGTGGCTCTAGATGTGGCCGAACGCGGCCTTGTTTGTGAACAGTGTATATGTGTATAGAGAGCTCGTCGCTCGATGGAATGCGTCGCGAGATCACAACCCTTCTGTCTCCACGCGTTCAGCAAAGCGATGTTTTTTGTTGTTTTTTTTTTGTTTATTTTTTAGATTGGAAAAACAAAATAAATTCATCTGCTTGCTAACTTCAAAGTAGCTAAGCAGTTTCCGCGAACAGTTCAATGAGGCGGTGCGATTGGCCCACGGGGTTAGTTCCAACCTGACATTGAAGTGAACAAATGGACGAAAGCGAAAAGCCATTTTACAGGAACAAGGGTTTAGAATTGTGTTGCTTCGCGGCACTTGGAAGCAGCGAGAGCCGGAGGAAATGCAGCGCATGGCGAACAACCGTAGCTTAGCTGGTTCTTAGAAATGCGATTGCAAACTTTGTCGTATACCTAAACGAGGCGCGACCGGAGCTTTCCGGAAATAGTAGCTCCGGGAAGAGCTGTATATGAAGCAACTCAGGTGAATCTTTTCCTGCGGATCATTACTTCCACAACACTGCGGCAAGAGTTGTGATATCCATTCGACGTGTAATCGAATCATTCGTTGTGAATCAAGTCGGCCTTTTTTTTTATTTTTCGTTAACTCTTCCCAATGCGTACCAACATTCAATCTTCGTACTCTAAACAAATGTCAACTCGCCTGCTTCTTCTGCACAGCAATTTGAGAACCCATCATTGAGATGCAAATGGGGATGGTGGAATAGGGGAAGTGGGGCGATGATTTACAGGACCTAGAAAGAATTTTACTCGAAGAATTCGGTCGAATGTTATGTTCTGGGTGTGGGGAAAGTGGAAAACATAATTTCCGAGGACACCTATACAAAGCGTCCAAAGACACATTAAGGACGAAGGAAGGTGGACGACACAGGGCGCCCTGTATCGCCCACATTCCTACATCCATGTCTGTGTGTGCTTTCTTTTTCTGCGCCTTTCGAGGTGATCATGAACCAACTGGCCCAAATTGCCGTTTTAATGCAGGCTATGTCCGGTGTCGAATCATGCAGTTAATTTTAAAATAAAAACGTTCTGTTAGTTTGACTTTTTTAGAGCGAAGGTCTTAGGCGCCCGTTTCCAGCTTGAGCGGCGCCGCCGTCGGCGCCGCCGTCGGCGTAACTGCGACGTGCATTATGGGTAAATTTCCCCGCTAAACTTAGCAGAAAAATTGCCCCGCTAAATTTAGCGAAAAATGTTCCCCGCTAAATTTAGCGGAAAGTTTTCCCGCTAAATTGAGCGGAAAAATTTCCCCGCTAAGTCTAGTGGAAAAATTTCCCCGCTAAATTTAGCGCAAAAAATTTCCCCGCTAAATTTAGCGGAAAAATTTCACCGCTAAGTTTCGCGGAAAATTTTTTCTGCGAAATTTAGCGGAAACATTTCCCTGCTAAATCTATCGGGGAAATTTTTCTGCTAGATTTAGGGGAAAAATTTACCCGCTAAATTTAGCGGAAAAATTAATTTTTCCGCTAGATTTAGCGGAAAAACTTTTCCGCTAAGTTTAGCGAAAAAATTACGCCTAAATGGAAGGCGAGCAGGAGAGGAGGAGGGGCATAACTCCGTACTTTCGCCTCCTCCTCCTCAAGAGCTGCGCTCAAATTCGGCGTTACAGGGAGTTGTAAACGGCTTTCATTTTTTTTTTTACTCACTCGTTTATGACATTCATCGATACCGTCTAATAGACCTGCGGAACCCATCATAGCCAGTGCATTCCCGGCTAGCTCCAAGCGTCAAACACGCTTACGAGAGTCGCCGCAAAGTGACAGACGCGCCTGCCTTGGCGTCGCAGCGTGGAAGCGCTCTCGCTGTGAGACGCTGCAAGGCCCTCTGGCGGGATGCTGATGCAAGTTAAGCGGCGCTGTAAACACCATCTAGCTTATGATAAGGCCCGCTTACTTTCCTTGATAACGTCACACTTAAGGTCCGATAAAAAGCGGCACTACCGTTGATACGCTTCCTCTTTCACATTGTTATCATTTTCGCGGGACATCGTCGGCGAGGCCAATGGCTAGCCACGTCCGGACGTATAGGATTACCTTTAGTGTTATGGAGAAGGAGCAGTGCCAAGGCCTTGCATCTAGGTGGTGTTGCGCTGCCGAAAGGGACACGTCTTGTCTTCCAAATGGTGGTGGCTCACCCGTACATTGCGTTAATTGACCATCCAGTTTTACGTCGTCCAATGAGATGCACAATGTTCCAAACCGGAAAAGTGTGGTATACGTGGAAACCAGACAATTTCCACAATTCAGAGTTTACTCGGTCTCGATGTGAAACACTGTGTCTCGAAACGTGCTAGATGTAACCCCCCCCCCCCCCCCCCCCAAGTGCATACAGACACACGCTTGCGTAAAGTGCATCGCAGATCAGCTTTTAATGTTTTTCTAGTTAACAAGAAAGGTGAGTGGAATTGCGCTGCCATGCTTTGGGTCTTTATCGGCGTGTTCACGTTTGAAAGTAATATTTAGGATTCTGTGTTTTTGGTGTATACCAATATTGCGCGAAACTTATACCCCAAGCCGGTTTTATCAAAATCGCGGAAAGCCGATAAACCCCGTTTTAAAGCTGCCCTTGAAAAAAGAATAGAAATGTTCACGAAAATAACTTTTTTTCTGATGGTTTACTTTCTGTTGATGCTGGACACAGCCACCACTGAACAGTCACTGAGGCTGCCCATTTCTTCTAAAACTACGCCCTTATCCAGACTTCTTTTTTTTTTATTTGTTGCACCGTTATATTTAAAAATATTCGGACCCCGCGCACGTTTGCTGGAGATCGGAGGATCCAATTTCGGCATTTTTTTTTTTTTAGAGTAAACTACGATAAACGCCGATATTCCGTGCGGCACCTAAAATAGATACCTGCAAACGCCGACATTGTAAGAAAGTGAACCCTCAAAAAACGCCACCGAAAGAGAATGAAAAATTATTTAAAAAACACGAAACCCCAGTTAAAATTATGAAGATGTTTTCTTTTTCAATTGTAACAGCAATACCTTTAATGAGCTGCGAAAGAGAAGAACACCCACCGTGTTTCCCATTCAGACGGATTACCCATTAGAGCATAAATACCGATCGTCTTTTCCGATAGTGAAAGTAATTAAAAAAAATCTAACTCAACCCAATGGTTTATATCTTATGGCACTTTTTATATATTTCAATACTGCCCACTCGATGGTGCAAAGCTGGATTGAATGGCTGAAGTACAGTGGCCGCATTTTGCACCGAGGGCGTCACTAACTAAGAGCCCCAAACTTAGCTGGAGGGTTTCACAAACAAAAGCTGCTGAAAGAACAGAGTGTCTCGGTCTGTAATTCTATCACGTAGTCAGCAGTTTAGATAAGGAGCTGTTCTTGTACTTCGCGTACGAACGAAGCAAACGGCGCTCAGCGCTTCCTAAAATGTCAGTGACTGTGGTGGTCCACTCAAAATAATAAAGATGCCGCGAACTTTTTTCTAACCAAAGTTTCGACTATTGAATCAAGTGGTTCAAAAGGTTCGAAAGATTTCGAATTTTCGAACTTTCTATATTATAAAATTCGACGGAAGTCGAATTTTTGAACTTGCTAAACTAAGAGGTTCGACGCTTTTCGAACCGTCGAGCTTATGAAGCTAAAAAATTTGATCCTTTTCGAACTTTCGAACTTATTACGCTGCAAAATTCGATGCTTGTTGAACTTTCGAACTTGATCAACCAAAAAATTCGATGATTTTCGAACTTTCGTCCTTCTTGCACTAGACAGTCCAATTTCTTACGCTAAGGACTTCGATAATTTTCGAACTTTTGACCTTATTTATCAAGAGAATTCGAAAAGTTCGACCTTTGGAATCCTAAAATGTCCAAAGTTCGACGAACTTCGACCTTTTAGGGTAAAAGTTCGACGTTCGTCGAACTTCGAAAGACCGGCGGACGGTTTCATTTGAATTCAAGTAGTGAGGTACATTCGTAATTTTTTTCTCGAATTTTTACATGCGGTGCTGCGTTCCTTACGAAAGACAATGCCGTTTATTTTAATGTTCTGGCATGCTTAGCTTAAAAAAAAAAATAAAAAATCCCGAAGGGGTGAGGAAGGACGACGGTTTTTCGACGATTGTCGTATGTGCCATATTTGAAGCGCGCTTTAGTAGAAGCTATTTGCGGGTAAAGGTGTTAAACTTTTGAGAAACTGATCTATGTATAGCTTAGGTAAGTGTCCTCTTAAGATGTGATTATTGTTACTCAAGTTAAGTTTCGAAGAAATGTCCAAACATGTATCTACGGGTAAGTTTTGTATTTTTTTTCCGTCTAAGTTGTTTGAGGTATCGCATTTAAATTAACGCTACAGACAGTACTTATCATGGCGATCTGCAAAATACAAACTAATGTATTTATTGTTTTTTTCAACTTAAGGAATAAATTAACTCATGGGAGAACATTTCTAATATTGTTCAAGTTCAGCAGGTCCTTAAAAAATAAATATTTGTTGTTTTCGCTTCACGTTCTTGGAACGTGTTTGTTTTAGCCTGTACACACTTTGGTAGGAGAAACTTGTTTCGAAGTTCTGAGCCCCTGAATATGAAAGAACACAACACTTCCGGCAAATTCTTGATAGTTTTTTTTTTCTGCAGCTTTTTATCATCGCATTTTTTGTTATGTTCATTTTTATTATATTTTTTTTTATCAATGGCACAGTTATTTAGGTCGAAAAGACATAGCTGTGAACTTCCGAACCACTAAGCATGTGACAAGTAGTGTCTTCTGACAACGAGTTTTCGAGAATGACCATCTACGCGATCTTTTATGCAATGAAGAGCGACAGTAGCTCTACATATGCCTAATAATTTCAGATTAAAATAAGCTCGACCACGCCCTCTTTCCCCGTATTGTTTTCTTTAACAGTCCGAAGTATCTGGAAGGAGGAAAGGGGGGCTGGAGCCCCCCCCCCCCCCCCCCCCCCCCCCCCCCCCCGTTTTTCCTTTTCCGACGCTACTGGTATAGTAGAACGCTCCTCGCCCTCGAGTTGTGTCCGCTTTCGTGCTTTTTGCGAGGCGTTTCCTCCATCCCGGAAAATAAACCTCAAGGACAATTACAAACTTAATTTCCTATATGCCAGCGCCACTTGGGTGGCGTTCCATCGGATTACTCCCAGCGTGCAAGGGGTAGGAGGTAATTTGTCAAGGTTTTTCTACGCTTCAACCCCCGCCAGTCCCTGGCCGTTTCGAACTGGATGATTATCGAAAACAATGCGTTTGTGTGATCACTACTGCGTGATGCACGTTAAAGACCTCCCCCCAACCCCCCCCCCCCCCCCCCCCCGGACACTCGTCGTCTCACTTAATTGCCTGACCCAACTTCGCGGAGTCTAAATATCACACCCTAACTTTTCTACACCTGATTTCGTCAAAACCAGTGACTCGTGAAAACATTACTTGAAACTGAAACTGTGGAGGAACATGAAAACCGGACTTCGAACTTCGAAAACTTGGACCTAAAAAAAATTTGACGTCTTCGAAGTTTTTTTTTTTTTTTGTTTTCGAATTTAGCTTTAAAAGAGAATCGAAACGCTCCAACTTTTCGAACTTTATGTAGAAAGGAGGTCGAAATCTTCGATTTTTCGAACTTTATGTCTAAAAAATTCGAAGCGTTCGAAATTTTCGAATTTTATAAATCTTCGATTCTTTCGAATTTCACATCCCAAAAAAATGCAAAATTTTCGAATATCTCAAATTTCAAGTTGGGAAAGTTCTAAATCTTCGAATTTATCGAACCTCAAGTAAAAAAATATGCAAAATATTCGAACCCGAAATTTTAGAAACCGTGAAAGCTTCGACCTTTTCGAGTTCGAAACTGCACCGTGATCGAAAGTTGCGAATTTTTCGAATTCGAACCTCGGTCGGTACGAAAATATCGAAATTTTGCGAATTCGAACCTCAGTTCGCTTCGAAAATATCGGAACCTTTCGAAATCAAACCTAGGGTGGTTCACGACATCCCTAGAAAATAACAATAAGTAAATGGAACTGAATTAAGGAATGTTAGATTGTTTCCTCGTCATTGAAGGTAAAATATTACGACAACCACGAAAAACACCAATTGTAGAAATTCAAATAAGCACGCAGTGTAAGGGATAATCTCGTGTCATTTGTTCCTAAACCATATAGACCAAAAAAGTTTAGCTGCCCTACCAAAAAAAAAAAAAATCGGAGGCCGTATTGGGGACGCAGCTGCAATGGGGTACGTGAAACGTATTCTGCGTGCTGCAGAGCGTGTAAGACAACTTGGGTTCCTAAACTACGTAACCAAATACACCACTTCCTTTTATTTCCTCACTACAAAGCTTACGAGCTTAAGTTACGTTAAAGCTAGTGGGGGTCCTACGGTCTCATCGTGGACGAGGATCGGCATCCCTCTTTCTTTTCGCCCGCGTCTCTTCACGCCATTTCTGGACCCTACGTGTCGAACACGAGGGCGCCATAGTCAAGAGACCGCCAAATGTCCTCAGAAAATTGCACAATTGTAAGCCTACAAATTCCCGATGAACATTGGTTTGAGTTAGATGGATTATGCCTGCTATGGGGGGGGGGGCAGAGTGAGTTCTCTCAAACGCTGACCACTCCCCCTCAAATCGACGAACGTACTGCCGAGCTAAGCAACTGCGAGCGCCGCGCGCGAGGCTAAATTTAGCTTCGATCGCGTCATGCGTGGTGCGACAACACGTCATCTGCCCACGCGACACATGCGTGATCGAGTAATGGGTTCTTCCCTCTACACAGCGATACCAAAGTGATCCACGCGGGTAATACAGTTGCAAGCGATATTATCGTTACATATTTCCGTTACATCCGGTTTCAGCGAGCTACCCTACTGACCGAGTGAAAGATGTTTTAAGTAAGACAAAAAAAAAATTAAATCTGCAAGAAATAATGTTTGAAATTCCAAATGAAGAGGAAACAAGCTGAATGTGATACTGGAACTACAGCATCCAGTTACTTAGAGCCGGAAAAATTTACTGGATCTCCACATTCAGCTAAAGTAAGGTGGATTTTTGGTGAATTTGACAAAGTTGGAAAATAGTTTCGCTCGAAATGTAACTGGACACAACTTGACTGAAATGCTGTCTGCACACTCAGAGCTGAGAGAGATATCTGTACTCTGGGAGGAGAAGCAAGCATTTAATCATTATTTATTGCAAACGTCGAAACATATAATTTAGTTTTTCGCATAAAAGTCGTAAAGTGAAAAGAAACGTGACTCACCATCACGTTGTTAATCAGTGCTCGTGCCAAGAAATTACACGTAGATATCAGGCCCCGCATCAAATTAAATGAAACTGGGACCATCAGCAGAGTCTATTGACGTAAGTTAAACCTTGTTGACAACATACGCTTCCTTGCGAAAGCGCTACCAATGTATTTAGTCAAGTGCTGGAAAGTTCCTGCTACAAAAAAAATGCATTAAGTGGAAATCTTGAACCGCTGGCATCAATATTGCTGACAAACAGCAAACTTGACACTGCTTAAACATAATAACAATTTGACGAACTATCCAAGTATTAAGTTATCTACATTTTGCTATTGATAAGCTTTGTGACCTCAAAAAGAAATCAGGATATCAATATCAGAAATCCGACAACCCCTGTTCAAAAACTATACCAACAAACGCTTAAGGTGTATGTACTTCTTGTAAAGGATATGGCCTCTCCGAAAGGTCATTTTATTATAGGATTAAGATAAATAAATAATAAAATGAACAGGGAGATGCGTCGATCTATTCCGTTACAAGGTATTACAAACCAGACACATCTCTTGTAGATAATGACGAGGCGTATTGAAATACTTTCGCAAATAGAAATAGGGCTTTCACCATAACTGACGTATTAAACCATGGAGAGGGGGAAAGCAGAAGGGGAGGACAGCACGAATCTCCAATGATTTGTGTTGTTCTTTTATGCTTCCACAATCCCCAGGTTCAAAGAGGCCGTTCTTAACCAGCGCGCCTGCAGCCTTGCATTGATTTTAGCATAAAAAGCTGTAGTGTTTGCAGGAGCAGGAACGACGACCAGACTTGAGTTTCAAGCGGAACCGACTCTATTTCTAGTTACCTGCGCTCATCATATTTTTTCGATGCACGTGGCTGTCGCCACATAGTCCTCTCTTTGGAGACGGAGTCGTCCCAACGCACGGTCTATATGATCTTGCTCGGTGTCGAGGTGCAGATTGCGGTGGCTTGTAGGCAGGGACATTCATGTGGCTGAGTGTGCGAAAGCCTCTTCGTAAATGCCGGCTTGAGCCGATTGGAGGACGGGACAGTGTCACGGCCATTAATGCGTACAGCAAATGTCTTTTTGCCCCTCGCAACGACGAGGTGTGGGCCGGTGTAGGGCACCTGAGGTGGCCGACAGGCACTATCGACGCGTAAGAAAACGTAATTGCAATCGTGGAGGTACCGGCAGAAGGGCGGCTTGTTCTGGCGTTCCTGCCTGGCTTTTCGCAAAGTCATCCTCTATGACCTTGCGAAAACCAAAGAAGACGATGAGTAGACACGTTGACTATTGATCCTGGTTAGCGAAAGCCATAATATAAGTTTTTACATGCCGATGAAACCGTTTAACTAAACTGTTCAACTGCGGTTGGTAGACCGTAGTTTTCAGATGTACGTCGCAGAGGAGAGTTTTAAAGTGGCGGAAAAGGGTCGACTATGTCTGTCATTCACGGTCTGTGATGATCTCAGCAAGAACTCCAAAGCCAGCAGTTTATGGTTACTGGAAAAAATCTACGACGCGACAATCTCGGCAGGATGTTGATGGTGGGAGTGGATTTCCTTTCACTTCGTCAGGGTTGACATGGCTTGGAAGAAAAATCAAACGGAATTTCCTCTACAGCACGAGGTTAGTTTAGACGGACTTCTCCCTGTAGACGGGAACACTGCTGCTCTTGACCGCATGTAGATAACAGACACGTGTAAGGGTTCGGTCAATAGAACTATCGAAAAGAACGGTCGCTTCAGCACCTGTGTCGACCAAGAACCGTTGCATGCTGGTAGCGTCTGTGACGTAGAAGAGGCGATATTGATTATCTCTGAAAACACTCGTCGCCGCTAGCGATCCCGCGTCGCGTTTCCCGTCCTCCAGCTGAATGAGGTTGCGCATTCGTCGACCGCAGCTCTGAAGCGCCGGTGGTACCAGCAGTATGGCACCGACTGTTGCTCTTGCTTCAACGGGCAAAGGCTGGCGAAACACTTGTGGCGAGGGAAAACGATGGTCGAAACTCCGAAAGCGGTAGTTTCGTGAGGTCCGATGGTTGCGCGCGGTTAAGAAGAGCTGTATGTAACAAGTTCTAGGAGATTCTGCACGTCTTGTCACAACGATGCAATATAATTGAATTTAGTCACGAGTGATGCAGGGGCGCGATCAATTGGAGTGACAGGTTCGTGGGATCGGGCAGACGCGACGACATTGGCTGCAGGATGTTGGATGGCGACTTCCATGATCTTAGGGTTGGAAAGTGTCAACGCAGACATAAAAGTCAGATGCTGTCACCCGAAATATTTGCGCGGACGGTGAAAAACGTTGTTAGAACAGTTCTTTCAAGAACTGGACGTCGTTCCAGAAGCGCTTACATCTGACGAAGAAGCTCTGAAGGACGACGGTCGCTAAGTTCGTCCACTTAGACTAGCTGCTGTATTCGCTTGCGCTCCGGGAGTATAGGTTTGTTCTCAAAAGGCTGATTATCGCGTGTCGTACGGGTTCGCCTCAGGCAAGACTGGGAAGATGTCGTAGACATCGAGTATGACGTCGTGGGGCAGCGAGGCCTAAAAGTAATTGAATCGTACTTCCTGAGATGCGATGTTTGCCAGTCGGAAGCTGCCTTTGTCTGCAGGACCATACGTCCGGATGGTGCGCTGAGAATGGTGGAAGGCGAACAATGTAGAGTCCGACTGCTTGAGCTAAGCAGCGGGAAACCCAGAACATCATCCGCAAACGTTTCGCTGCTCCCATCCGGGTTCGTTGTGGTCACTGCTGCGTCTGGGTCACCAATGCAAGAGTCTCACGAGGAGGAACGACGACCAGTCTCGAATCTCGAGCGGGACTGAATGTATTCCTGGTCCCACGTGCTCGTGGATTTTTTCGGTAACGTCGCTATCATTACAATACAATTATGTTTGGATCTCTTGCGAAGAACTGGTGGTTTTGTGCAAGCGCCAAGTCCAAGCGGCCAACCCTGGTTTCCGGTCTTTCCATGTCAAGACTGTTAATGCAGCGAAGCTACATGCCATCGTCGACAATTAAATCTCGTTTTCCTCTACATGACTTAGCTCTTTCAACGTTTTTGAGCACGCAGACGCAGTTTAATGCCATGGCTGATTGGCCCAGCAAGCATAACATCCAGAAGGAGCTAAGTAACGCTAAGCACTAAAAAGAGCTAAGCGCAATTCGGCTTAGCTCTTTTGAGTCACCGTAGATCGAAGAGAGCCGCCAGAAAGTATGAAGGTGTAATCTGAGAAAGGGGAAAGAGCGCTAGCTTAGGAACGTCGCGAGGAAGCCAACTTGGATCTATGTATTTTATTAGTAAACACTCCTGTTTTGTAGAAGCAAAATTAATAATTTTTCGCACTCCCCTCATCAGCAACGCAAGCTCAAAGCACCCTCTCTGTAGGGTCTTTTTAGCAAAGTAATAATCGAAGTGAAAAAAGAAACAACTGCGGACTTTCTATTGTGGCGACAGACTTCATCAAAGTGAAAGGAAAAACGGCTGACTATGGTGATCATAATTGTATGGCACATCATCGAAGCATTGGGTTCGCGGAAGCAGTGGAATAGCCGCGGTTTGTGGTGTGACGCACTTGTACTGTGGTAGCTCAAAAAAAAAAAAAAGAAGTGACAGCTGGGTGCATTTCTGCGTTATGTGAATATCTGCCCGTGTAAACAAGTTACAAACTGGGTTAGAAAAAATTATTACGCTTTGTTGTTGTCTACATTTTTCCCCGTATTCAAGAGTGCGTGCAGTACGTCTTTCAGAAATGCCTTGAGTGCATAGATAAAATGTAATGCCTAAGAAAACTTTAAAGTGTTAATAAAAATATTCACACGAAATAAAATGTGGATACTGCTCCGTTGTGTAGTAGGTGGCTTTAACTGACTTCCTATTTCGCAGTAGTTTAGCAGTTGAGAATGCTAACCGCAAGTACAATTTTTAAAAGTGTGCGCAAAAATAAAGCGCGAACGAATGAGATTTGTTTTGTGTCCTGAGGTATCTTTCGTCTTGTAACACCTAGCAGCAAAGTATTTAATAAATCTAAACATGGAGCTTTTAAGAATAAACTCGTCCGATAATAATTTTGAGTTATACCAAAGCATTGATAAATGCTGAATATATAAGTATGCTTTAATGTTGGTGTTTAGCAAAGTTACGTAGTTTTGGTTGCGCACATATTTCTATTTATATTCGTACACAAGCCGTGAGTAAATACCGTACCAATTGTTGAATAAAATATTAAAATAAAATTATCCTTTTTGGTTTCTAGTTTGCAGTGATTAAGTTAAGCTTCCACCAGACAATATTACAAACATCCAATTATCCAGTAAAGTTTCCGGTTTCCCATTTTCTGGTACGATTTCTAACATATAGAATCCAGATTGAGTATCGCGCTCCTAGTCCACAATAAATTTTCACTAACAAGCCATTATGGATGATTCTGTAGGGTAGTTAACCATTGAAATGAACAAAAATACTAAGTTTTACATATCTAATATCAGTTGAGCCCGGTTCATTTACACGTCAGAGTAAAGTTGCTTCGCGTTATGCAAGCTGTCTCACCACCCCTTATGCTTGTTTAGGGCCTTTTTCTCCGCACATCAAAAAGGTAAAATCATCTACCGGCGCCAGCAGTATTAATTGAGGATCACCAACGTTTCCAGAACGCAGTAGATAATTAATAATGAATAAGTGTGTCTCTAATAACTCCACTTTCTTACTTCATCATTATAGTTTGTAACCCCCCCCTCTTTACTGGATTAGGTCATATGGGTATATTAAATAACTAAATGATTAAATTATAATCTCGTTAACCTCAAATAATAGGAAAGACTTGCTGAGAATGTAGTTAATTCAGCATAAAAATTGGCGTTGTCCGCAGTGAGAAGCAAGCTCCCATTACATGCATATATAATTAAATATGCATGGCGCCTCGAGTGCTTTTCATTGCTGTATACATCCAGAAGATACCAAGTTTAAGGTTCTTGTAGATCAATGTTTGCCACTAAACGAGGGATCATCTAAAATGCGAGGAAAATCGGGAGTGGGCAGAAAATCAATAACGATATAGAAAACAACGTTGCACAAATACTCGAGCCTTATCATCGCAATTAGGATTCGCTCCCTTAGCAGAGGATCTCGCAAAAACTAATGTAGAAACATAACTGCAATTGTCATGGATACAACTTTTCTGTTGACGTTGCATGCACCGAGTTACCCAGCTCCGTTTTAACGACGCCATTAGACGGAAAGGTGCATCGTTTTCTATTTCAACTGGCTTCATTTCAGGTCCATTACTTGTTTACATCTGGGATGCACAGAAACTCTAGACCGGGCGCTGACGAACGTGCGACTGGCGGATTCTTGAAAGCGACGTTTTAGGTTAATATTAAACCTACACTTGACAGTGACCTCGGACTTGGAAGGCATGGGCCTTTAATTTTCGTGCTTTGTTACTTCACTACTTTTGGCATATATGCTTGATCAAAAGCACTGAGTTACCTACGCATTATATTAGTAATAACATCGGTCGAAACACTGTCCCTACGCTCTAAAAACAATATGTTGCGTCTCCATTCGCGAAATCAATTGGGGGAACTTACCTTCGGAGCGATTTCGGCGAATAAAAAAGTTTAAAATAAGTAAAGAGGTAAAAAAAATAATGTCCCGCGTTGTGACAGTGAGTTTGACGTTTCACCATGTCGTCGTGGCGGCTACAGTGTATGCGGAACGCGAGTATCGTCTGCTACTTCTGCAGGGGTTGCGGTAACGTCAGAACGCCGAGCTCTGATTGGCTTTATTTGAAGGATAGAGGGCAGACCTCAAGGCAGCTTGCTTTGGGTTTTACCCACTATCCTTCAATCAGAGCCAATCGGAGCTCTGTGTCTCTCTGAAGTCACCCCAATTCCTGCAAAAGTAGCAGATGATACTTGCGCTGCGCATAGGTATGAGCCGAGAAAGTAAGGGAGAGGAGGGGGCGAGACCGAAAGGATTTGTCAAAACGCCGAGCTCTGATTCCAAGGATTAGTGGGTAGACCTAAAGGTAGCTGCGTTTGTGTACCCTACACTCGTCGAACGCGTTCGAATGCGAGAGCAGATGTCCAAACGCCTGCGTTCCGCGTTTTTACGTGTTCGACGAGTGCAGTGGGGACAATGGCTCTACCCACTAATCACTCCAACCAGAGTTCGGCGTTTTGACGTCCCTTCATGCTCCATTATCCTCCTCCCTCTAACTTTCTCGGCGTATAGGTATTGATATCTTTATTTCAGTGCCTGCCAACAGCCGAGTGGCCTGGGAAGCAGTGCACTCTTCTGTGAAATACAAGTGCAAAAATAAGAGCAGGAGGACCTAAACAGTCAAGTCACACACAAAACGTCTACGTGAATAAACAAGCTATCGTAAGTCAGTTGCAGACGCGTCAAGGGGCAAATGGCCCGCACATCGGAATAAAAGGTGTCTCAACACTTTGAAGTTCGCCTTTACTGTACATAAAGCTTCAGCGCCGTCAACACCTCTGCGCAGTCAACTGAGCTATGCACCATTTGGCGTAGGAACTGCACATCTCTTTTGATTCTTCCATCGTAAAGGGACAAGAAACTGACATCCACCACGAGACAATTGTAGTCGGAAACACGACGGCGGCCAATGTGTGTATCATACAAAAATATTCTAATAAACTTGCATGGAACATTTTGAACTAAATTACCGCGCGACACCGCTACAGAGTTCCGTACCACCGACGAGAGTTCGAGACGTGATCTAACAAGTGCGCAATACAAGCTTAATTAACAATGCGAATTAAGTTAATTTTATCGTAAGCCGCAAAATGACGCCCAGGTTGCGTAGCCATTGGTTTACAATGCGCGAAACGTGTAGACCAAAATTTAATTACGAATTCAAAACAATACTAAGGTCACGCACCTTCATGCTTAGTTTCATAGCGCAGACGGCGTGTTTCTAGGCCTAAACCACTTTTAAGCTTCCTCACTAGGATGCAGCGATGGGCGTTCCCAAGTGCTTTGCGTACAAACAAACGCGCCATACTAGTTACGGTTAACGTCGATTCTTCCGCCGAGCTCCGCAAAAGATTGGGCTGACAAATACTTCAACCAAAAAACAAGGACTGTCATGTGATGCGCAGCCTCACTCCAACAAATCCAGTGCGTCAACTTACCCGCAAAACAGTTACAAAATCTGCCTAATCGCTGCAATCTGCTAGAAAGAGCTTAGTGATTGGGGAGTATGAAAATTTGTTTAGACCTCAAAAGTTAGGTCTGCGCTGTTACAGTGATAATTATATTTCAGATGTCCACGTCATGTTGAATATCGCAAATGCAAACTGCCTCTTTATGTCTAAAGAAATTTCCGCCCTTTCATCAGCTGTAGATTGAACCTACTGCCAGAGTTGTCAAAGTTACTTAAAAAATGTACCTAAGATACAGTTACAGTTACTCCTACGAAAAGGTACTTATGTACGCACCTAGGTACTTGCTTAAAGATGTACCTAGGTACAGGTACAGTTCTTTAAAGATACTTTCTTTATTTATCTTCACCAAATTTGTAAAATATATTGGGAGTGGAGCTTTTTATACTAAGGATACACTAAAAAACGAGTTCAATAAATGTGCTTTATTGGTGTCAGTGCGATGTCCACATCGGTGTTGAGTCCTCACGTGCCTTGTTCCCACGCTCCAATTGGTTCACCGAGGCCACAGCTTCCACTGTTTACCATGTCACACCGAAACCGCCGAAACTCGCTTATTGACGTTCTTGCCCTCAGAGCCGGTGCTGACGCCGACGGGCCCAGAAGACGTCTGACGCATGAAGAAACGCATGAGTCGAGCGCATATGCAGCTAACCTTCGCGACGACGAGCGAAAGGCTTCAAGCTTCCTCGTTTTATATTTTCTCTCGTTAGTGAATAAAAAAATGAGTTTTTCTTTATTTTTTTCTTTCGGAACTTTCTTAGTTTTGATAACTGCAACATTTAAGTCCGATCTATTGAGTGGAAACTGTATGATATATGCAATGTTACATTGCTTTACGATTGTAATTATAATTTGTAGTTATATTTTATATTGTATTTATGGCAGGAGCGTGCCACCACCAGGACAAGATACGGGCAACAGAAACTGCGCACATCGTTCAAGTTATCTCCTCCCTTGTATAGCTGTCAGAGGAACTTCAAACACGCAATGAGGTCGATTTCAGTTTGAGATGAAGGAAGCGGGTCGCTATTTTTCCTAAACGGAGTTCCGAAGCGATTAAATAAATTGGTGTCGCAAGAACGGCATCGCTAATTCACCGTTCGCTCAAATCAATACCCATATTCACTAAAGTGTGTCGTTCGATGAAACATCATAGGCGGGGCTTCGTTCGCTAAAACGTCGTTCGATCAAGTCAGTGCCTCCAATGCCGTACCCAACTCAATGTTAATCACGGCACATGGTAGTGGGTTAATACTTCAAGACTTGTAGTTTCTACCATTTTGACGATGTGAATAGAAAAGTACCTGTAAAAAGTAGCTTCACTTAGTTACAAGTTACTGGAAAATGTACCTAAGATAAAAATACAGAAACCGAGAAATTAAGGTACCCAGGTTTGTACCTCAGGTACAACAAAAGTGCCTAGAGACCTATTTCCAGTTACTTGTACCTAGGTACTTTACAACCCTGCTTATTACCATATTCAACTGTGTTGAGGGGAAGTAGACGCCGCAGAGTTTCAAGGTTGCTGTAAGGGCCACACCTCGGACATGAGATATAGGTATGACATAAGTTATACCCCCTTATTTGCAAAGTTCGCTGTGTAGACCGCAGTGATTGGATCTCAAAGTGCTCTGAGGGAAGGTAGACACATGGGAATTTTTAGAGTGCATTCGGTGAACCACGGGGCAAAAAAGACTGCTCGTCTGAATACGTAGTGTGGGAAAATATAAGAAGCGACGTTTGGCTTGGTTTTTGAACTGCACAGCACAATATTTTTTTTAAGCTAAACCATTGTTTAGAGCATCGCCCTTTGCTTGAACTTCTCCAACTACCGCCTGATCTACTCAAGACTAAAGGCAGCTGAGGTTTTTTCGACTTTTTTTCTTTTGTCACTGTGTGTGTGTTTCAAACACTTGTGCAAGGACCAGTAAACATAAAACCCAGCTTTTTACTAACAATTTATGCTCTATAAAGTCTAGCGAATGCTGATTTGTACTCTAAGCGAATGCGAATTAGCAAGGAACTTATTTACATCTATTGTGACTGAAAGGCCAATGTGGCGAGATCTCTGCCGTGGCGCGGCAAAGTGCTGCTGTTTGATCAAGACTTTGTGTCGTGCAATCGGACGTAAATATCTCAGGGTTTGGATTACGATGTTTCTAGCCAGCTTGCCTGTAGGCTGTAGGCGCTTTCTTTCCGGAAATAGCCCTCGCTGCATTGTGAAATGCCGTACCTGCGGCGTGGGCGTTTTACATTATTTGAGAGCATACTTGAAACGTATACGGTCTCGCATACACTGCACCAATTTACAGTTTACAAGGAGCGAATACGTCGTGGTCAAACTTGTCCATATCTCCTCATTACTGGACAGCCAATAATACTGGAGTACTTCTCAATAAAAAAAGATTAAATACAATTGGAAAGTGGGAGTATAATGTGCCGCGTAACTAATCGTAGATTGCGTTCTTTCGACACCACGAACACTATGCGCAGCGGAAGTTCGTCTGCTCCTTGGGCAGATGCTGCGGTGACGTAAAATGCAGAGCTCTGATTGGCTCTGACTGAAGGATAGTGGGTATACTTCTTATGCAGTCTTGTGCGCAGTAAGGACGAGGACAAAAGGGAGAACAGGACACAACGAGGCGAAACTCTGAACTGATATTTATTGATACGTGTACCGGTATTTGTTGCCTAACCATCGTCGAAAAACAAATACTACGAATACCGGTACACGTGTTGAATAAAAATCAGATCAGAGTGGCGCCTCGTTGTGTCCTGTTCTCCCTTTGTCCACGTCCTTTCTGCGCACAAGGTAACATAAGATGTCAAACCAACTCGCACAAACAGCCACTCTTCCTGGATAGACCCGAATGCTGGCAGCAATGAGGTCTACACACTTCACGCTTGTTGTTCGATGAGTTGCTCTTCAGCATTTTTATCAGCAAATTCTGAAGACTCATTGGCTGCCGAGAGTACAACGTCTCGAACTCGACGTTTTTACGCAAACCCGACGTTGATTATCCGTCGACGCTGTGATTGAGCAGGAGCCCCAGTCAAACGCTTACGCAGCCCTTATGTGCTATATGTGCCCGCGTTCGGTCATTGTAAAGGCGTAAAAATGTCGAGTGTATGTGCCTTCATTGTCTAGGTGGTGTGGGTTCATTTTGAGACACTACGAGGCACTTCTTGCATTGCTTGAAACAGGTAAAGAAGCCAAGTTTCATTGGCATGCAAAAACAGTATGGGAACACTAAGTTGGGGGAATACCCTTACCTTAAAGACCACGAGAAGACGGTATTAGTAGTATGGAACAACTGATATCTAGTGAAACTATAATTCAGTTTCCCGGTTATCTGTGTTTTAATCTGTAACAAAAACCTATCTGGTATTTTTTAGTCTGCTTATATTGAAGAAGGAATTTAATCCTGGTTGGGGGTCGTACGCTCAATATAAATTGAGGTCTAATCGTTCGAGAGGCAAGTTTTCTTCCTATAAATTCAAGGAATTAGCGCAACGACCAATCCGGATTAGTTTTTTTCGACGGACAAAAAAAAAAGCCACACAAGAACAGAAACGCCTCCACTTTTTGTCATTTGTAGGCTGCATTGGTGTATTATTTAGACCTGAAACAAAGAGCAGATAAATTTCAACGTGGTGTTAAAAAAAAATTAAAGCGGAATTGCAGGCTGAGGAAAAATGAAGTGAAGAGTTAGTGCCAAGACTCGTCTGAGGCGTGTTTTGAGTGACGTGGATATGCACAGCAACAAAAAGTAAGAAAGTAAATTAAAGCTCCACACATAGCCAGTACACTTCATTAGTTTCGCGTTTCGCAACACCGTGCACGGCATGTCAAAGAAGACGTGAGGCATGCAATATAAATACGGGAAGGAACCGCGAACTCGGGAGAAAATGACAGACCATTGCATAAACCGAGGCATCCTTTTTGTGTGTGTATAATTTATATAGATGTCCACGATTGCTCCGCCCTGCGTTTGACTGACAGTTCCACGAAAAGTTGCCAGAAATGTTCTGCCAAGCTCTTCATTCGAAGGTTTATTTAGCTACGTGGCTTCTCCAGTATGCCTGCGCTGGTGCATCGGTTGAAACTCCCGCCAGAACGGCCTGCGGATGCGTGAAAAAAGCAAAATATTTGTTTCTCTTTCATCTGAAGCAGTCTCGCGTGTTTCCGCTGGCGTACCATTACGTTATTTTGTGGTCACTCGGTGACGCTCAGACTGAAAAAAACAAAAAAGCAGAGTTTCCAAGAAAGTTGTGTGATTGAGATATCTGTTCTAACCACTGACATTCCAAGAAACGTAGCGCGTGGCCCAATATCTTCATGCCTCTTGCTTCTTTGTCTGGTGTTCGGCATTTGTTCGACTTGCATGGTAATCTCATTGGCTGTGGAACCCCAATAAAATGCCCGTTTTGTTAAGTTGTCCGTGAACATAGCTGAGTTTGATATTTTTCGTGGTAATTAAGCGCGCTCTAAAATGTCCGCCAGCCCACTTCGCTGCAGAAGATGGGGACATCCAATCACGCCAAACAATAGATAGATATCAGTCAGGGACGACGCTTGGAATACGCGCCATTATGATGGTTCTATGAGACGGGGTGTGCGCGGGCTCACCGAGCAAGTGAAACGTCATGGGGAAACGTCCTCTCCGCGCGCCTGGCATTATTCAGACCAAATTCGAATCTATGTTTCCTCGTTTGCTGGGACCTGTCTAGTGCTCCCCGAGATCGGCTGTCTCCGTGTTCTGCACCAAAGCATTTCAGATACATCTTTCATTTATTTTTTGTGTGTGGGAGCACATCCGAGAGTATGTGTCGCTCTGTTTTGAATTGAAGTACGCTGAAAGTATTTAAATAGACCGGAATTCAATATGTATAAAAATACGAGAACGTATTTGATAGAACGTTTAGATATTGACTGTCGTTTGTGCAACAAGAGTTTTCTACCACATCTGAGAGAGCGCAGTTTCTTTCTAAAAATGATTTTTTATCCTTTTGTTTTAAGTTTTATATGTTGAGTGTTAATAGATTCCTAGCTTGCGATCCTTGATTGGTGCCAGCTATGACCATTTACGGTTACTTAACAATAAGCGCCTCATTGGGGCTGTTAAGCGTAAAGAGTTAAAAAAAAACTGTTCTATAACCTGTCTCACAAGAGAGGATGAAGCTACCACTGTACGCTTATTCGCCGGATCTATCATGTGCGTTCCTAGATTTGCATTGTTCGTCTTAAAATGTTTAAACATTTTCAAACTTTATTATTTCGCAGGTTTTACGTGTATCTTAAACGTTAGTCCGGACAGCCGGAAGGTAGTGTGCATTTTCAGTTCTGGCTTTGCGCCGTAAAATGTAAGAGAAAAGAAATATTTTTTATGTTGTGCCGTTTTAAAATCACGGAACACTGTATTACTGAAGACGTCCGCTTGGCCTCTAATGATTTCACTTTTTCTTTCACAATGCTAATGCATTGTATGCTGTTACAGTGTATACACAGTCTACAATGATACACCACAAGGTTATACCGTCTGCATGAAATAACCGGGCACGAATCACTTCTATTATGGTCAACAGCTACTTAAAACTTGCGATCCATTTCCAGACCTACGAGTGCGAGTGTTTGTTTTTCTATAGAATTATTTTATATAAAAAACGAAATAAATACTTCGTTCAAATAATAAATAATAACCAAAGGGCCGGGAAATGCGCCTATTAATCAGAACTGTTACAGAATTACCCTCGCGTCGACTTTTTCTTCTTTTTTTTTTTTTTCTTTGCGTCACTCTACATAATTGTCTCGGCGGATGAGGAGGCGGGGAAACTATATCCGCTAACAAATTAAGTGCTGCGGGTGGTCCTGAGCCGCACTGAGAGAAGGGCTACAGCGCCGGCTATGCGGAGCGCAAGTTCGTCTGCTTTTCGCACAGGGGTTGCGATGATGTCAGAACGCCGAGCTCTTATTGGATGATTAACAAAAATGGTGGGTAGGCCTGGAGGCATCCAGCATTAAGGTCTACCCGCTATCCTTCTAATCAAAGCCAATCAGAGCTCGGCGTCGTTCCGATGTCGACTCAGCTTCTGCGCAAGCAGACGACTTTCTCTCGGCATAAACACCGACAGCCCACGAAAGGAAGGGCATATGATGTACCACTTGCTTCGTAACTCGTTTTTCGCCCATATATCGGCGAATACCAGAACCGCATTGGCTGTAGAGAGATTATGAGATGCGTCGGATTCATCACGTCCTGTGTTTCTTAAGCTGTCAGTGAGAGTTTAAGAAAGCTGTCACTGAGATAAGTTGAGTAAACATGCAACAACCTAATTTGTAGAATAAGGGAGCCAATTAAAGAGGTAACCCTATCGTAATCTTCGAAAGTAGCTCGGCTGTTAAAAGGTTTGGATAATCGGTCGAGGAATACTATTTGTGGAATGGATCTAGAACAAATCTAGATAAAAAAATGTACATGTTCGCGTTTTTAGCTAAAGCTTCCCAGTGGGAAATAAGAGCCTACCTTCCTAAAAACAAAATAGTCGGTTAATAAAAAACGTAATTGTGCATTCGCGCAATTCTCAGAAAGACGTAGATACAAAATCTTTCATTTTGGATCTCCAAAAGCGGAAATTCAGACTCGATACAATGGCGTATATTTTATGAGTATGACACCTTAAATTATACCAATGAGCTTACGTTCTCGTGCGTTATCAACGCATTCTTTGCATCTCATCAAACTAAAGTTATAAAAAAAAGCTTAAGATTAATTTGTGTAATCTCGCAAGAACTCCTGAGATTGAATGCAAAATATTACTTCAGTAAGGAATTATTTTCGAAGCAAAAGAAAACGACGCAGGCTTTTTCTACGTATTATTAAATGAAAACTGCAGAACAGAAGGTTCTTTTTTAATAATGGTGTACGCGCACTAGGCATTTTGAATGGAGAAAAAGCTTTGTTCTTTCCCCCGCTGCTCATTTTTCAATGGAACTCGAAAATGGAGGCAACGAGGCCGTCCCAATATCGACTATTCCATCTCTCGTCCTTTCCGGTTCATTTCAAGGAAAGCTATTGTGCGTTCCTCGCGTAAATCATACACGTGCAGATACGAAAAATTACGTTTATTTATATAATCGGGGACGCGGAGACGGATTTATAATCTCCGAAAAAAAACAACTAATAATGAATTTATAATGGCCAAAACGAGGCATTAATTGGCCGATTCATAAAATTTTATTTGAGATTTGTCCAATAAACATAAAATAACTTATGTGCGTTGATTTTTTTTTTTTTTTTTGCAGAGTGGGATAAGTTTGGACAAAATGAAACATGGTGCGAAATGCGACATTTCGAGCTGAGCAGCATCTGCTTGCGAAGCTTGTACCGTGGTTAATTTTATGCATTGTCGATGTGTGCCGGAACTTGTCTGCTTTACCTAATAATAAATCCGTCATAATTGGGTGAAACACGCGCGCGAAAAAACTAACGCGGAGGTCTTTGTTGTTCGAACTAGCCCAAATGTCAACTTATCTTCAAAGAACCGCCAAAATGTGGCAAATTTCCGCATTTGCGTTTCTCTGGAGGCGTGCAGCTTAGTTTAGAGAAGCTATTGTAGCAGGGTATGCTCTTATCTTGTTTGTCTGCTTATGAATAAAATTTTTTGGTTCTAAGTTCGATATTTATAACTATATAAGTGTTTTAGTAAGAGTATGCGCGAGAGTCACTTTCATTATCAAAATGCTAAGACATCAAAGAAGATTTTTGTAATTTGCTTACTGACTCCCGAATAAAAAAAGTGAAAGCCGTTTGCAACTCTCTGTAACGCAGAATTAGAGCGCAGATCTTGAGGAGGACGGAAGGATACTGAGGGGAGGTACACCCCTCCTCCTCCTCCTTCTCCCCCTCCTCCCCTCATTCTTCAGTCTTCTCCGATGGGGGGAGGTCACGTGATCTCGGGGGAGGGGGGTCACGTGACCTGGGGGGTCATGTGACCTGGAGGGGGTCACGTGACCTCGGGGTAGGGGGCGTCACTTGACGTCTGGGAGGGGGTCACGTGACCTCGGGGAGGAGGGGGTCACGTGACCCCGGGGGTGTCGCGCGGTGCATTATGGGACATTTCTTATAATGCACCGCACGGTTACGCCTACGCCGACTAAGACGCCGCTCAAGCCGGAGTCGTCCGAACACATGAAAGTCACTTGGGGGTGATGTCGGGTAAATAAGGTGGATGTGTGAGAAATTTTATATCGTGCATTGCCCTAACCGTTGACCGGACAGAATGGGGTCTACCGTTGTCTTGATATAACAATACATCTGAAGTCAAAAGTCATCGTAGTTTACTTCTGATTGCAGGGTGAACATATTTTGTTAAGAGATCTGTATACAAATATCTGGACACTCTTACTCCCCTTTCCACGTAATATTCCAAAAATACACCATTGACTCTACAGAATTGAGTGAGCATAATATTTTTTTTGCTAATGGTTGTGTACCTAATTCTGGAGGGTTGTGGCAACGATTTATGGCGCCATTCTTTCCTGGATCCATTTGTTTCATGTTGGCTAAAGTAGACCCAAATTTCATCTCATGTAACACTTTTTTTCGGAAATCTATCACCCTCGAGCTGGAAACGACGGAACTTTTCCTCACATCCATCGAGGCGAGGATGTCTCCATTCAGCAGTAAACTAAAGGCACCCATTTCGCGGACACTTTCTTTAATCCCTCCCCATCACGGACAATATTGTGGGCTGAACCAACACTGAAATTCAAAATAGTGAGTATTTCGTCCACAGTAATACGCCTGTTTTGCACGGTAACAGCTTCCGCTGCTGTGACGTTTTCGTTCGTCACAATGCGGTGTGCCTGGCCCGGTCGCAGGGCGTCCTCCACAGAAGTTACGCCGCTTTTTATACTTTTAGTCACTCGTATACTTGCTGCAGGTTCACACACTAATCACCATACTAAGCTTTAACCCTGCGATAAATTTCAACTTGTTTAACGCATTCAGTACTCACTAACGCATCACAGATCGCTACTCTGACGATATGGATGTCGACAATAATGAGGCCATTTTTGCACTGACGCCGCTACATTCTTCTCTGTTGCAGTAAAGCGCTACAACCAGTTGGTAATTTTTTAACCACGAGGATAAGCCCTACAACTACTAAATCAATCGTACAACTTTTTGAAATGTCATTGTATTTATCTGTTTGATTTGAATGACCATGTTGCTACATCACCGTGTTGCTACTGCCCACAGTAAGGAGACTGAAGGATCACTGAATTGTCAAGCTGCGTTGATTTTGAAAGCCCATTGTACCCTTTTTTGTCACATAAATGTTAATGGGTATTTACGAGACATGCCAAAATTGTGGATAATACATTTGTGGGTTTTTTAGCTTGTAAAACAACGCCAGTAAAAGGTTGATATTTAGTTATTTTCTCGTCTCTTCTTATACCATACCACAATGATACTTGATTGTACCCCAAGTAGGTCAATGTATTACAAACAATTTCTTTATTAAAACCTGCTATTGGTTCCGAATCGCTAGGGCCATACGAATTATAGCAGTTGCTTTAACCAAATGTAATACTTACAATATCGCAATACTTTGTCAATTTTATCAGCGTTAACATTCCAAGTGCCAAGATTAATGCGTTTTTATTAGGTATCATACATGCCTTATAGTTGTCCAGGGGGCCGTCTACAAAAGGCAATGACGTACCTGACAAGGCGAGAGCCCCGTCAGAAAATCAGTCAAATACCGCCGCATTCACTATATTAAACTATAGTCAACGTTTTTGTTAATACGTGCACGGTCCTACTAAAGTATGCAGCCGCCACCTTGTTGTTTTGTTCCGTCTGCTGTCTGAACTTCCTAGATTCACGACACTTGTTCCGATTGGTTTCTTTTGTCGAGCACTTCGCTTGCCGAGTGTTCATTTAAGAAGCGCAGCACGCTAACCTAGTGGAGCGAGAAATTACGCGTACACCGAACATTCGTATGGAGGGCCATTCTCTTTCCGCCTTTGATTTAGTAGGGGTGTGATGTTCCCACCGACACTTCCTAGATAACAAAGCCCTAGTGTTATATTTTCGTCGTCACCAATAGAAGGCGATGCACATCAGATACCAGTGTTTTGAGGACGTTCCGCTGAAACTGCCGTCCTCATTTATCAAATGCGATTCTCATTCGACCGCTGACACAGCAGCGGTGTTCATTTTGTGTCCGCGTTGACCTGTTTTACGGGACGAGAAAAACTGATTTTCTTTTTTTCCAAGGAGGCGTTTTTCCAACAGTACAAAAGAAAGCCAAGGCTAATCTCTTCAGTGAAACCGATTTATAAACTCAAAATGACTATTTGTTTTTCAGGGCAGGCTTAATCACTGGGATCTACGTTCACATGATTGCAAATGACGGGCTGAAAAAAAAGCACTTAGTATAAGAACGTAGCATGTGATATGATAATCAACATAACCTCAGCAAGGCAAATATCATGGTTTCCATTTCATTACTGAATACATCGTTTGAGAAAACCACGTGTTTTCCTTTTGCCTCGTCATTCGCCGGTTCCCGACGTTTATAGTCAGTGGCTGGGTTCACATTGCAGCCGCAGTGCATCGAATCAAGATTTGACTTTTTTGGTTGGTAGTGAAGGGGTAGAAGAGGAAGAAGTAGGGAGATGGGTACGTGTGCTTGGTCACCACTCGATTTGATTCGCTTTTCTCCGCACCCAATGAGATCACTGCACTAGTCGGTAAGAACGATGAAAAACGAATCACTATGAGCAAGAAGCGCAAACACAACACGCGATGTCCTGCGTTTTCTTAAGAGTAACTATAGGCCGTCGTAATGTGACGGTTGCAATGTTGAAATAGGACGTCGCTGGGTAGGGTGACAAAAACTAAAGTAGTTTAAGCGTACATACAATAAACAAGTTAACTAAAGAAAAACAAGTATAACTATAAGTACGAACCCCTCGACTTCTAGCGCCATCTGATTGGCAAATAACGTGATTTGAAAATTTTCTAGCTCAGTTACGTCAGAATAGAACATTGCGGCCGCCACAAAAAAACGGTCCATACTCACCGAGAGTTTTAAGAAACGCAGGGCTTCGCTGAGCCCGTGCATTCTAGTACGACACTACAAATAATGACGCATTAACCGATTAAGACGGTAAAGGACCAATTGCGAAGCAAGGAGCGGGAAAAGAATAAGTTACTCCCTACTTGTTGCATTCTCCAAGTGGCTGTAGATGATCCCCCTAAAAAAAAAAAAAAAAAAGATAAACTTGTTGATATTTACCTCCCTGCCACCCCTTTTCCATTAGGCGGAGCCTTGTTCTCGTCGGCGCCAATCCTGAAAAACAAAGGCTCGACCCAGTGCTGCTTTTTTTTTTCCAGGCATAAAGAAAATAATATGCGGCTTTTCTGTTTGGGGAGCGTAGTAACGCAATTACTCTCTAGGTATTAAGGGGCGGAGCCTCCTTTGCACTACCAATACTTGCATTTCGTACAAACCTCACTGAACGGCTTTCTGAGTCCTCAACGGGAAAGTGGATGCACAGTAAAGTTTTAGAATGCGAATTTGTTAACATATCCTGCGCGTTCCATACGCCACATTAGTGTTTGCAGTGTTTATTAGCGAGCGTGTTTGCCCGCAAGCGTGCTTGTCCATCTTATTCATTTATAGGGCCGGCCTTAGAGATTTTGCGTGCGTGGGATGTAGCTTCAATGACGTCGCAGTATGACGTGAAGGCTGTAACGTCAGTTTAAGGGCGCTATTTATGTATTAAAAGGTTTTCTGTGACGTCACGTGACAAAATGATTTCGCTTGGCACCGTGACTTACCTGAAGCTTTAGCACAACGTGGAGCCAAGAAGCGTGACGTCATTGTGCCTGTGATGTGACCGGATATCACATCTGATCACTTGACGTATGGTGACACCATAAAATCACCTAACACCCTGCCGTTATGGGGCACCGTGACGTTATGTGACAGGCATCGTCGCAGTGTCCAATGGCGTGACGTCACTTGGTTACGTAAGGTGACGCCAAATTGTGGCATCGTGACGCCACGGGAAACCAGGAGGTCACGATTATAATGCAATTAAATGCAAAGGTGCAAGCGAGCTGGACAAGATATGATAAAAATAATCCCGGGAGAAGGGAAACAAGAGGGACAAAGGACAAACACCGATCTCCAAACACAGCTAGGTGACTGGTGCGCGACCGAAACAATCCTCCTGGTCCGGGTATCGAACCCGGGACCTCTCCATTACAGGTGGAGCGCTCTACCAAATGAGCTAACCAGGGGTTAGACGTCAGTAGAGCAAACGGGTTTTATCAACCGTCACCAGTCTGACACCAACCAGGGTGAAGCTGCGCACCGCCGAACGCTCATACTTCACCCCAAATGTAGCGTTAGAGGAATTCGAACCAGATGCCAGCATTTCAGCACTAACACTTATGTAATTCAACTATTGTACGATTTTCTGAAAATTTCGATGGATAAATGGAGACCATATTTGCTCGTTTTCGGTAACTGGTGCTTTAGAGCTTCATGTATTCGAGATCTTGGTCGGCAGACATTTTCTATAGAAATTTGGAAAAATCACTTAACTTTTTAATAAGGAACTGTTAGTGCGGAAACTTTGTCATCTGGTTCGGACCTCTAGCGCTACATTTGGGTGGACATTCAGCATTCGGCGGTGCGTAATTTACTTTAGCGGTGAAAGAAACCTGGTAAAAGTTTTGGGTCGACATCCTGTATATTCACAAAGATCTCGCATGTTCCCTTCGGCGACCTCCTTACATTAGCCACAAAAAATGAGCGCGAAAAGGAACTATAAATGCTATGCATTTAAAACGCCTTCGGGAAATTGCTGAGACAGAGTTTTGAAATAGCGAAGCATGTGCTCACCTTCCTTTTTAAAGCCATTTCCCCTGCCTCGGTGTGATGCAGGAAACATTCACTCCTTCATTCATTCATTCCTTCCTTCATTCATTCATTCCTTCCTCCCTTCATTCATTTATTCCTTCATTAATTCACTCATTCATTTGTTTCCAGTGTCCACAAAAAGCTTAACTCGTGCCTAATGGCGCACTTTGCAAATCATATTCACACAAAAAAGAAAAGGGGTGTAGCCCTTACACCCCTTGAAAAGGGGTGTAGCTTTTACACCTCTTGACCTGACTGCAAAATCTCAGTGTTTTTTTTTTCTGTACTCCTTGATACGTACTTTAGCTGTTTAATATCTTGTATAGCACCATCATCAAGCCTCTCGTAAAAGCTGAGGCCGTCAGTTTCATTTCAGTGCGCTGAATGGCGAACTAAAATTGTGGGCTGTCGTATATGTGACAAGAGGTGTACGGGCTGCACCCTTTTTAGAGTGTTCGACTAATACGAAACATTTTAACCATAAAAACAAATAATAAGCTGAAACAAATCATCGGCATTATTACACCGCCGAATGCTGCACATGTCATAAAAATGTCAGAGGCAGCACTCGCAGCGACATGTTTAATATGGCTATGTGTCAATTATAATCGAGTCATGTGGGTTAGGGATGCGAATCAGGAGGATAAAACAATCAACACAGTTTAGTAGATATTTTATAAGCAGGTAAGCAGAGCTAGTTGATCCGTAAGGGTGAATGGATAACACCATTCGCCACTTCAGATAGGAACATCAAATCTTGCACCGTTCTCCAGTTGTGTAACATATCTAACTTCACTAATATGCATATTCTTTCGCACATGACGCAATGTTTAGGTTGAAGATATTGATCATATAACACGCGAATAGTTTAGTTCGTGCGCGCTCATTGCCTGTTTTCTCTGAGTAATAAAGGGTGCACTTGAAATATATTCTGAATATATTTAGTTCGCACTGTAATTTTGTGGTAATTTCGTATTTTTTTTTTTGTTTGTTTGTCTACAGACAAAATGTATTTAGAATGCATCATATGTGGTTTGGAAATATACTTATTTATTCATAAAAAGTACGCCCGCTAAATGTTATCATATTTTTCAATGCAATTAAATATATAGAAAATTATGGTCATATATATTGAATTTATAAATAATGATAAATATTTTGAATTATGACAAAAATGGGGACAGATTTTCCTTATATTTTAAAATATGAAAGTGGGAACATATTCTTTTATACCTAAAATACACCAAAATATGTGTGAAACATATCTTTATTTTATCAGAAATATGCCTAAAATAGATGTAATATTTTTATATTAATACATTATGGTTGTTTAATTATTTAATAATTAGTGATTTAATTATTTAAAATAATTAGGACTTAATAATATTAATTCGATAATTAAACTAATACATTAGGGTTGTTTATTTATATTAATGCAATAGGATTGTATTTACGTTACAATTTATGGCGTATTTAAAATGACCTAAAAGTGTACATTAAATACTAACATGAAATATACAAGAGAAGTACTACTAAAATGGTATGATCATAATCTTAAAATAGTGCTTGTAGTATTAATAAAACTTGTGACCATTCAAAACAATAGGCGAAGCCCTATGCACGTCTCCAAGTATGGCCTACGAGCACCGCCATCTTGCTCGCTAGGGGTGCACTTGGGCGCGGCCATAACCCGAATACGACGCTTTACTATGGTGCCTCAAACGCGTCTCCGACTGGTGTGTTTACCGGTTCAAAAAAGTGGTCCCTCGATTTCCGCCTGATGACGTCATAGAAGTGTCATGCTGTCGCCTGTTGCGACCCTGGCGGCGCCCCAACAGTTGTGGTATAAGTGGCAGACGCCTGTTCTGCTGCAGGTCTCTTTCCACTGCGACAGTTCACGGAAGCTGGAGCAGCCGGAAGTTGGGACGCCTAAAGGGGCGCCGTGACGAAAGCGACACTCGCGTTTGCTCGTGCTTTTCGCCAGCATTTCTACGGCCAACCGCCAGGATCGCGACAGGCAACAGCATGACACTCGCGTCATTTGTTGCCACATTGGGACCACTTTTGATGTATGGGCGGGATAGGACGCTAAACACACCAGTCGAAGACGCGATCCAGGCACCATAGCTTTACTAAAGCGTTGTAAGTGGACTCGTTTTTGCCAAAATCTGTAGCTCTTTTTGCTGTTGACAACTCTGCTCTCCATGTGGTAGTTCGTTCGAATTCGAATTCGAACAGCTCACCGCGAATTCGCGATGAGTTGTTTTATAAACACAGTTTCTAGTACTCCGACAATTTTAGGCCTGAAATTCGGCACTCTTTAGAAGCCACGGCCACATTTAATTTGTCTCAAAAACCATACCTTATGTATATAAGCTTTTTCTGTTGGTTTTAAACAGAATCATGCTTTCTTGAACATAAAAAAAAAATCTAGCTATGAGCGCATCGGTCTACTGCTTGATTCCTAGATGGAGCCTGTCGCGGCACTGAATTTTGGCGAAGGTCAGTTTTGGGATTATTATTCAAAGTATTGATAGTTCATTTTTACCAACAGAGGAATGAATTCAAGATCCCCTAATTTTAAGAGATTGTAGCAGGGAAGTAAATTTGAGTGGTAGATTCCGTTTACAACACCAGACAATACAACAACCAGGAACCCTTTCATTACGATGGCTGGTCACCGCATGCCTGGCGTGCCTAATTGAGAGTGTGTCCGAAATGGGGTGCCACTATAAGGTGCAGGCAAGATGCTAATTGGCGATGGCAGGACTTCGGGCTCTTCGGCTGGTTCAAAGGAGTACCAAACTCTCCCAGTATAAAGCACTCAACCAAAAGGTTGCCTGCTGCAAGGCTAGATAGAAAGACGGGGTTTGTGGAATATACGAGTAGTCTTTCTTTGGCATTTTTATTTTCTACAATTTCAAAAGTATGTATGCAAAAGTTTTACAGAGATTTGAAATAATACATTTAAAATACATGCGAAGTTTAATTGGACTATATATTTTCGAACTACATTTGTTGTTATATTAAAGGTGTACTTTTAAGCATTCGTTTTTTGTTTACAAAGCGCATCCTTTAAATTTTTAAAACATATTATGCACGCATTCAAGGCTTTTGGTTAATTTAAAATGTACTTGAAGTGCACTTTAAGCAACCACATATGCGATGTGTTTACTACGATATATCTTCATTATTGAGTAGAAAAATCCGTGATTATATCTTATTATATATTGAGTCTATTATTATGAAGATCGAAATGTATTCAAAGTACATTCGTGCATATTTCAGACGTTTTACTTCTTGATAATTGTTACTCCATCAAACACAATTCCAAAAACCCGAGCGGTATGCGACGCGCAAGGTACCGGTGAACAAAACAAAAGCAACAAAAGAAATGATTTCGAAAAAGTGTGTGTACGCGTGATGGCACCGAGAATTCTAAATGATGCATTCGCAACTGAGTTCACACGCTGATTGAAATTAATTGCAGAATTTATGTGAACTTTCACATCGCAGATAATTTTAGCACGACTAATAACTGCAGGAATCCAATGCCTAACAAAAGCTAAAGACCTCTTACTTTCTTGAAAACGGCATAACTTTCGTCTTTGATTTATTCAGGAGGCCATGTGAAGGACACCACGCCAAAAAAAAAAAAAAAAATCAATTTCTAGCTGAAGACGCTCACAGTTCTTTACCGAATTCACAACCGTAAATAACTTAATAGGATCAGCAAATGACGGCAATTGCGTCTGCTTACTATAAGAATCAATATCATCCAAAAAATTAAACATTATAGAGGGCCAGTGTTGCGGCCTTGGGAAACACCAGAAGATATAAGAAGAGCAAACAAGCGAGCGGACACTTCTAAAAGTTCACTCGTTACGTACGCCGCATGAGGTGGCGTACGAAACACATACGCATCTCAGGACTTCGAAGTTTCCTTGATGTTCCCCCTTAGCTTCTTTTGCGGATTTACTTGACTAAGCTTACCCCGGCAGTTCACCAACTCAAGGTAATTACATATTGTCGCGGTGTGGCTGAGGCGCGTGCCAGAATCCACTGAGGACGACCGCGATGTGCGCGCAGGCGACAGCGGGGCGACTCAAAATCTGTTCTAATTTGGCCATGGACAACACCTTGTAAATGGAACTTCCTAACATTGGCGTCGGAAATAAGATTTCTGGCGGAACCTCATGCTAATCATGCTAACGGGAAAACATCCCGCCAGGAAGTTCCCTGCAACGTGGTCCGTGCCGGCATCGCCTAGAGCCGCATGATCACGGCTAGGTTACTCAAAGCCGAAGATCGGCGGACTCACCGAACAGACAAGTTACCTTGTACCATGTACTTTACGACAACTCTCTAGGCCTTAAGTGAAGATCCTACTTTGGCCAATGGCCACATTGACATTCTAATGCTTCAAGCCGTCGAGGCGTTTAAGTGCGCGCTGGACTCGAGTGATTTTCTGACTGTCGATGGGGCTATTCAGCCTGATGATGCCATGAGCGGCAGTCTTCACAAAATTTTCTGACTTTTTATTTTATTATTTTACTGATTGTCAGATTATTTATTACTGATTGTCAGAATGCGCCAAAGGGCAGTGACCTTTTTGCACAGATGTATGATATGCGCCGGTATTCGAGTACTACCTAGACATGTCACCAGGTGTGATCGAAAGAGTAGCTACCGGTGACCAGGTGACAATACCCCGCGCATAAACTTCTCAAAAGCGCGAATGTGTTGGATTTTGCTGTTGCAGAGGAATTGCGACGTTGGCGTGAAATTCGTAAGCGTGTAAGAAAGCATCGGCGACGACACCTGAACAAGGAACTGTCTCTTTCTGATGGATCGTGGCGAGGTTGTTTAGCAGAATGAACCATTCCGGGTCATTCCATGCCAAAGGAGACGCGGCAACATTTTGGAGGGGGGGGGGGGGGCGTATTTAAAAAAAATATTTTGGATTAAGAAGCTTCTGAACTGCAGGGAGACTATATTTTGTGAATAAAATAAATTTTAGTTTCGCTAAACATATGTAGTTAAAAAACAATGTAAAAAAAACGGTTGCGTACCACTCAAATTGAGGTGGACGCTAAATTACTTAATAAGATGCCCTATCTTACATTATCATACAAACATTGAATGCGCTATTTTGAGTCCAAGTAGAAGCTCCAAGAAAAAAATATTTTAAGTGATTTTTTTCTTTATTGTCAATTTGCATTTGGGGTGCCAGCTACAATACCTTTTTTCTTTGGTCTTTTATAAGTAATAATTTAATTGCTTGTATTAAATCTTCAATGCCTCGTTTTGTTGCATGTTAATTAAATGTAAAACGGTCCAGCTTATCCAGAAACGGCCGACCATATTGAGAGCTATCCTCTCGTTGAACATTTCAGCCGTGAAGGTTTTGTCCGTTACAAGTTTTTCTCTTTTTTTTTGTATTTTTTTTTTTTTTTGACTGGATGATAACTAAACGGGGAACACAGGCTTGATACGTCGTATTCGTGGACGCTATGCACCGTTTACCGCCAAACTGACAGTACGGTGGAAGCTCCGTGTTCCCTGGACCATCGCTACGGCTACCTTTCGCCACGTGATCGCGCTCCCGCCGGTCCCAACGCGCAGAATGCGGGGAGTCAAACGATGGGTGGAGGTGCGCTTGATTGGCCCTGTGACTACGCACC
Source organism: Ixodes scapularis (assembly GCF_016920785.2). NCBI lineage: Eukaryota > Metazoa > Arthropoda > Arachnida > Ixodida > Ixodidae > Ixodes > Ixodes scapularis. Next base: position 58,610,028 of record NW_024609882.1, read on the forward strand.
TTCCGGCCACTTTCGGCGTTTGGGTAAACCGAGCACAGGAGCTGCGATGATGGCAGAACGGGACACCGATGGGCTCGCGTGCACATCTACGGAAACATCCCGCATGTCTGCTTAAATTGTGGCAGAGCTGTTACCCATACAAATCCTTGTCTTGTGTTCAGCAAAAAACGTACGCCTAAAACGGAAAGATACAAACATGCTTAGTGTGACTAGAAAAGGACAGTGATAGGGATGGGGTGTTTTAGTGCGAAGGGGCTGTATACACGACTCGTAGGTCGACATTTTTCTTGTCGGCGAACCCGCGGGGGAAAAACACCATCAGCGACTGAAGCAAAAAGTGCATATCACGTATACAACATACAGCACAGCATTCGTTTCAATAAGGACGAAGCACAAAACAAGCATTCGAACCACATAATTGATGGTGAGGCGCTCCTGATTACAATGGTAAACGCTTTGCGCTCACAGCTTGCGTTTCTCGGTAAAGATTACTGTTGCGCAAGCTGACGTGGCGACGGCAGCTTGCGACGTAGGGAGTGACGTTACTAGCCTTTAATGATTCATATTATATAAAAGGTTTTGGTACAGTGCATTTACATATCTTTAGTCACTCATTTAGTTTAGTGCACTGGGCAATCCTTGCTGGTGATTTCACCAATTCGCTGGTCAACTACCTACACAGCATAAAATGGATCTCCGACATTTTTTTTTAAAATTAAATTAGTATACGAGTTAACAACACATGTTTCCACCTTACTTTTGCAGGATGTTTTCTTAAGGGAAAATCCCGTTGAGAGGAGGTAGATAATAACTTTCCCAATTGTGCCTTCCTTTGAGGGTTCCAGGAAGAAAGAATGCAGCGTTATATACCTTCCAATATTTTACGCACAGCACACGAAACTGATTTACTAGAATGAAAAAATATAAAGTAGTTGTTATTATAAAAAAATTTATAAAAACGTGGCCCCTCGAGTAGCACTTTATTATTTGTGCAGAGTCTTAAACGTTTTGTGCAGTCTTAAAAACTTCGTTTAGTTTCAACAAAACAATTGGCGTTCAACCGCTTTAAGTGTTTTTACATGGTGACCTGATTTTGTTCATAAATCGAAAAATTAAGCATTGTGCGAAGTTTGAGAAGCAATTTAAAATCAAATCATCATCACTACTTTTTAACCCACATCTGTTGATCTCTCGACAACCGGTAATTTCAAACCTGATATTGCGTGTTACATTATTTTGTTTCAAATCAAAGAAATGAACTTTTAGCCAGGACCATGTTACAACACTGCACGATAACATATAGATAGTACAACGCGAAAAGACGACGAACGAATAACAAGTCCTAACGAGACAGCGCCGCGAGTTTCGTCCGTTCCTGGGTGCGCCATTGTACACTATAGAGTCGGCTGGATTTTCAGGAGGGGAACTTTAACGCCACAATTACCCCTCTTCCCCCCCCCCCCCCCTTCCTTCTCCCCTAACACGCCATTGGTGTGTTGTACCTCGTTGAATATATGTTCTTTGTGCCACCGTTCCAAGGAAGTACACTGTTAGCAAAAATAACACGCCCAGACGTGTAAACCGTTGTCCCATAGCGGACACGTCGAAACGTGTTCGTTTTACACGCAGCCATCTGTGTTTTTCGTCTACACATGAGGTGCTGTGTAAACTTAACACGATACACCGTGTTTTTCTTCCGCTAAGCACGGTTCAGCGTGTTGGCTGAGCGTGCTCATAAAACATGGCGGCCAGCAGCCGAGAACAGGCGAGGGACGAGCCCAGCAAGCCGCGCGCCTTTCGGCTGAATTGAAAGCACACAGGACGGCGTTTGTTCTCCTTCGATGTCTTTTATACACACTAAACAGTCTCCAAGCGGCGGACGTAGCTACGCGCAAAAATACGTACGTGCGTCGTCGGCGGTCGGCGGCGTCGGTAGCTACGATCGAGCCGCTAGACAGAAAAGCGAACTTAAATGGACAAATAACTCGAGCAAACTATTTGAAATCGGGCGGTAACTTCCGCCACCTAGCGGGATTTCTAGCAGTCTATAAAAAAAGTTTGTTAATATGCTACGAGCCTACGACCGATCACAAGTAGACACAACCCCTACATACATCACGCACAACACCAATACCACGCATTACACATCACCGACATATACACAAACACAACACCCGACACTGCGCCCGACACTTCCTACTTAACATGCTTTTCTCTCCGCGGCGTATATAAGCTTGGCATGTGCGGGTGAGCTATTTAGTCGCTGACCGTTACAGATTTATAGAAGAAGACACAAAAGGCGGCGCAATGGACAGCCGTATGTAAGAACTCTTTGCATTTAAAAAGTATGGAGGCAAAATCTGTAATGTTAGTCCGTTGCGAAAGATAACGATGTGTTGACAATAAATCCTAAACCGGTCATGAAGAAATTCAAAGTTTTGTTATTTTTATGCTAGACCAGTGTTATGAGCAGTCCAACTAGCTTTAATCAGATTTTTTTTTAATTATTAAGATTTTATCATTATATAATTAATAATAAACGGAAATGATGCTTGCGCAAAGCATTTTTTTATATATTCTTGTGAAGGACATGTGCTCAACACTTCACTTCCGCTAGTTGCAGTACAGGAGCAGACGCCTTCACTTTTGGGTCGTGTTGATGCAGTTTGTTGTCGTCTGTCGTGTCGGTGTTGAGTGGAGCGGTGGGGCTCGGGAGTTCGTGGCCGGTGTTATTCGTGATCACTGGTGTAGGGCGCTAATGCGTCTTTTTTTTTTTTTTTCATTGCTACGCTGTTACCATTCCGAACTTTGAATATACACGGGCCCGTAGCTCTGCATTATGCTGAATGGCGAGCTCCTTCTCTGCTGACGTCGCTTTCCTGGTACCACTCGTGGATACTGCAAGCGTTTAAACAGTGTACACCGTCTCGCCTACATCCCCGGTGACGTATTCGACCTGTTGAAACGTTTTGCTTCCGTCATTTTTAAGTACGGAAGGCAGTTATCTCGTTGCTCTGGTTCCGGTTATAAAAGCAAGGCAAAACGCTCGTAGTTCCCGCCCTCGGTACACGTTGGACATCTTCCACACTTTGACACCGGATAACTGAATGAACGAGGATCTACATTCACTTCAGAGGTCACTCTCGCCGCTTCCTCACCGTTTAGCAGCAGGATCAGCTGGCGACAAGCCACGTATGAAAGCATTCGTGGCTTGTGAGCATCAACAGCCCAAGCGCACTCGGTGCCGACGCGGGCGATGCGGGTTTCTGTCAACGGGGAGGCCAGCACAAACCGTGACCGTTCCAGCTCTTCGTCATGGCACGGTGTTGCAGAGAGCAGAGTAAAATACAACTACACGGACCACCGAAGCAAACGCACTGCTATTGTAAATCTTGGCTTGTGATTGCGCCTTTGTAGATCATCTTATTCGTTTTACTGGAGAGGCGCAAACGACAGGCATAACAAAATCGCTTGCATACTCCGCATACCTCGCAAAAGCATTTACCCAGTCACCTTACGAAACGGAGTCCACACCGTCCTAAGCTTCTTCTGTTTTTTACCTGCTTTAGAGCAGTTTGTACCCGCTTTTAGAAATGCCTACTGAAACTGAAACAGGGCAGTGCCATAGAAAACAGACAAAGTTGGGAAAGCTTGCTCGCTCTCTCCAATTTCTCAACTCTCAAGTGATTGTACCATAGTAAATGCACCAGCGCCTTTCCAAAACAAAGAAAAAGCACTATGTTCACCACGCAAAAAATGGTCTCAGTTCATGCATCTGTGGGCAGGTAGGAAATCTTGCCCCAATTTATTCACACCGCATGATGAGCGCAACAAACTCGCACGAGATTTAAAGGAAAATATCAGTGGTGACTTAAGTTTCCATGAAATTCTGTTACCGGTCGTTTGCAGGACCGAGTCATCTACTCGAGCTGTGCCCGTCGCTGTGCAAACGCAGTCCAACACGAAGCATAAAAACGGCAGATCTAGGACAACAATCCGGAGTCCATTGTTCAATTTAAACGACGTAATTTTGTTGAAAACGCCCACAGCTTTTTACTCACGGTATGCGTCGGTATACTTCCACATTTTGAAACAGAACGAGGGAAGATTTAGTTTTAAAAACGCTCACTGCGTCCTCCCGGACCAGCTGGACCGGATCAGCTGATTACGACGGACTAAACCCACAGCAACCAATTCGCGCTCCGTGTTAGTGTGGCTTTCTACCTCCAAGCACCGCACCACACACCACGGACACTTCAGCTCTTTGTCGCATCGCCGCGTTGCACCAAACAGAACGAGATCGCCGAAGTAAACGCAGCGCTGTCGTGACCCTTGGCTTGTGGTTGCGCACTCGTGGACCCGGTGACACCCTTCGCTTTCCAAGCACACACGACGATTGCGAATGATGCTTTCCGTCGTCCGGGAACATCACAGGGGCACGTCTCCGGTCACGTCTTCGCTACAGGTGCTCGCAAACCGAGCACCTTCCAACCTTCTTGCCCAACCAAAAGAATACCGGCGCCATGTTAAACGTGCGTTGTTGCCAGATTTTCTCCGACCAAATAAAAAACAACGAAAGCAAACCGGTTCTAGCTTCCAGCTTACATCGGCGTTACGCCGTGGCCAAATTTTCTCTGTCAGCTCTAACTTAAAGATGACCTACAGATGCAGCAACACTGGACACCACGGAGCGCCGTAAATTCTGAGGAGGATGCATGGGATGCATGGGAAGCGGCGGCACCTTCGCTTGCAGTTGGAAGGGTTGAAGCCAAAACGAAACCAACTGCAATGTCGCGTGTTCAGATCAAGGGCACGCTTTTTATAGCCATTGTAACTGTTTAGAACGAGTAATTATACGCCTAACTTTATTTTTGGTGTGTGAGAAACAATTATCAAGACCCCTAATATAAATACAAACAAGGGCGACATAAGGGAAGCCGCATTGCCATTGTCGACCACAAACAATGGCAGCCAGCACGCACGGTAAGCGCGGGGTTCGCCCCACTGGTTCGCCCCGTCTCGCGACATGGCGTAATTGCTTTTGGTGCTTATCTGTCTCCGAGACATGTTCCTTTCCGCGGAATTTGACTCCACGGTCCTTTCTAGGTGTGTCCCCAAGCGTTCCGGTGCTTCGGTAGCCGGCAATGCTGCGGTCGTCGCCGGCGGTGGTGCGTGTTTTCGAGGTCGGCTACACGGTTATGCGTGTATGACCGAACGAAAACACGTTTTTTACAACCTCGCATGATTTTTGAACGAATTATCCGTTACTCAACGTGTAAATTTATGGTAATTTGTGTAAATAGCGTGTTTTTCACCCCAAATATTCACCAAATACACGGGACTTGCTAACAGTGTACTGTATTGCAAACAATGCGGGCAGTTTGCCGAAAAGCAAATACTGTTTTATTTATTTCTCTAGGCATTGCTACTAAAGGGCGACGTTACAGAAGCTTCCGTCCTGGCAGATGGGGGCGCTACAAGGGCGGAACGGAAGGCTCGTTATAAGGGATGGGCATTTGAACGATGAACCTCTAGATTCGATTTGATCTCGCTTATTGTTCTTAACATGTTCATCGGTAAAGTTTTGCCGGAAAAAAAAAGTAAAAACGTAACGCTTTCACTTCGCAACGTGGGTGAGTACACAAGCATGCAAGGAAAGTGAAATTTTAACGGAAAGTCAACTTTAGGTACCAGAGTTGCAAATCCGGACGGGCGCCGGAGGTTAAAAGCGTCCCGGCCACCTCATTTCCGTACGAGTGTCTGCATATAGTGCAGCAGAGACTGTTGTGAATAATCAGAGGATGTCGTTCTTGCCGGTGAATATCAACGAACCTGTTTGGCTCATGCAGATGAAGTAATAATTGGCGAGTGTGAATTTGTTGAAACTGCTCTGAACTACACATCGAGTTTGATTTATAATCAAAATTGTATATTGCACCGTTTATCACATATTTATTACAAAGGTAATAAAAAAAAATTGGCTTGCTCTTTATGTTTATACAGCCTTGATGGAGATGCGGCTCAACGGGTAATCGGTCTCTTAGCTGTAGATGAGCAATTTAGCCAGTGCGGTACAACCGCTAACCTGGGATTTTTAACGTGCATCACGCAGTAGTGAACACACGAACGCGTGCCGGTACGAAACTCATCCAGATCGAAATGGGGGGGGGGGGGGGGGGGGGGGGTGGCGGGGATCGAACCCAGGAGGTTCCCAGCGCAAGCTTTCGCTCCACGCTCCGAGCTGAGACGCGTTAGCCCACTCGGCCACTTCCTCCCCTACAAAGGTAATACACACACACACATCTATATATATGCGTGATTTCATCTCAAATGGGGCAAACCAAAAGTGCCACATTCTTTCTTCTTTTTTTTTTTTTTTTGCGCTAAAAATATATAATTTGGGAGCCTTTCTAAAAGAAAGGAGGCAATAAAGCGCACGTTTTCCGTGTTTTGTTCCTCGTGTTATGGAGTGTTGAAGACGCAGCCGAAATTAGCATTTAACCTCGCTGTCGCAGGTCGTACGTTTGACGCCCTCTGCTGCCGTTATTTTTCTCTTTAACTCCTTTAAACTTGTTTCTAACATTTAATAGGTACTACAAAGACACTCTACATAAAAAAAAACTTTTTTTAAATAATTAGAAAAATTAGAAAATTAGAGAAATTGTTAGAAAAATAAAAATTATTTTTCTAACAAAATCTCAAACTGACCCTCAGGTCAATTTTTCGTCAACTTTGACGGGTCCCTACTCTGGTCAGACTTAAGGTAAATTATCTTTTCTTTTCTCACATATGAAAATCCAAAACATAGCTGATTTAATACTAATGTTCACCTCTGTTAATCAGCCATCTTGCTATCGTTGTGTAAACAGTGTATAAAATTGACAAAAACTGCATGTTTAAAATTAATTTTCTCAAAACCCCCATTTTTTTTAATTTTTAGTTTTTGAATTATTAGCTATAGTCGAACATAAAAAAAAAACGATTGATAAATGTCATATTTTACTTTTGTGTCTTCTAGTTGAGCCGCAATCTTGTGAAATATATGCTCCTTTGGATGAACAACAATTGCATCCATACCGACCTTGTGCGTCTATGATTTCCTAAAAACATCTTTTTTTTTGTCTTTGTCTACATTTTGAGATTCGAGCATAAAGTAGACAAGCAACGAACGACTTAACGTCGCAGTGTCAGTTGAACGAGGCAACTTCAGAGCCACTTACCGCCCGTAAACCCCCCGTAACTTGATCCGCTTCCCAGCAGCGAGTACGCGCACGCTGGCCCTTAGTCACCTTAAGCTCCTTTCTAATACAGTTCTAAAACGCCGCTTTGCTTAGGTGTCTAGTAACCGACACATATCTGGTTTGGCAATCACTTCTGCACCGAATGGACTAGAAACTTGAAAAGACTACACCCGTTGCTTCGAGGACATTCCAGCGATATTTGTTTATCAATGCTGTATCTTGCCGTTGAAGTGAAAATATTGCACCAGAGCATACACAAGACAAAACACGTTTCGAACGAGGCTCACAAGTGTAGCTATGGACAATACAAAGCACATTTTAAGAGGGAGAAGGCATACACGGAGAAAAACCACCTTAGAAGTGGAGATCATAAACGCAGACATGCCCAATTCAAAGCATCTCCAACGCGGGGTTCTAGGAACTAAGTGTACAGTTCCAGCGAAAACCCAGAGTAGCGGCATATACTATGTGTCATCGCATGCAATTACCACTTCGTGCCCTGAAATTAGATCATTTGTGAGCGTGTGCCGACATGTTCGAAACTGCGACCATGGACTTCCTGGCATCCGTGCTTCGTTCACCCCCAACGCTGGGACTGTAGTGGAATCTGTGTCCTCGTTGGACCAGTCATACTCCTCTTTTTCGCCACGTCATCGCGCCTCCGGCCATACCCACGCGCGGAGAGCTGGGTCAGGTGATAAGAGGAGTGTGGCTGATTGATGCGGCGGGCACATAGCTCCCACCATTGTCTTAGCTTAAGGATGAATGGAGTATAGACAGGGCAATAACGAATTTACAGTTACACTGGAGTAGTCAAATAATGTACTGCCTTCAAAGACCGTGCAGTTGACTTTTTTTTTTCTTTTCTTTCGAACTGCAGTGGTTCTGTGCGGGTGGACAGACAGTGCAGAAAGAAATTCAGATCTACACTGAAGTAGTCAAACAATCAGGCTTGGAAAGTGATCCGTTACAAGTAAGAGATTACTTCTAGTCCGTTACTTTTTTCAAGCAATTTTGTAATTTTTACGTTAATATATTTCGGAAGTAATTTGTATTGTAATTTCGTTACAAAATATTGATAACGGATTACTTTAATTACTCTTTACTTCTTCATAATAGCAGCATAATACGGTAACTGGGGCTATACGAGTGGAACATTCAGCAGCATAAACACAGCTAGTTCAACAAAATAGAAGTTATCAGGAAGAGGAGAATAGCCAAAAAGAAAACGTGATTTTTTGTATGACCGGTTACTAGAACCACTAGAGAAACGAACAACGCATGTACAAATATACGAAAGACGAAATCATGTAAGACAACGCCGAGTAGGCTCTCCCTCACCTTCCATCGTGTTTTCTTCTTCTCCCGGGCAGGAGAAAACACTTCTAGTTTATTTATTTTTGTCTTTTACACCGTTTCACCCTTTCCAACTTCTTCGGCATTTCCCGTCACCTGCACAGACATCAAACCCGCGTCCGTAACACCTAAATTCGCGGGTTCACAACTCGCGTAACAGACGATGTAGCCTCGCGCGAAGGGGTCGAATTCTCTTTGTCTTTGATGGGCGCTACTGTATTCTAGCATGCTCTTGAGGCACATCTGAAGAGCACCCGGCGCGAGGCTAAGAGCATCGTCTTCGAAGGTACGGACGATACTTGTTTTGGTTTGTTCGTCTGGGAATGGTGGTCAAATCCACTCCTCACTTTACGGTCAACTGTCACCATAAAGGAAGGGGGGAGGGGGTTAAGCCATCTATGGAGCGCTGACAGAGAGAGAAAGAGAGAGAACGCCTAAAAGTGGCGGGATCCTCTATTGTTTCGTGAGATCGATGGCCACCGCTTCTCTCGCTCTCTGTGCCCTCCACTCCCCTGACCTCCACAAATATTGGCATGAAACTGGGAACCGATGAAAGATCGGTAACCCGTAACCGCCGCTTTTTCTCTGACTGGTCGAGTTTTCGGTCATGGAGTGTCCGTCGTTTTTATGGCCAATTTTAATGAGATGTTCAAAATTCAGGGCAGTAAGGAGAAGAGAAACCTAGAGTGTCAGTGCATACTTTGCTTGCCAAGCAAAAAAAAAAAAAAACACATTGTCACCAGCAAGAACAACAAACTCTAATCTACGGAAACACATCAAGATAAGCTGGGACACCTGCATTCTGCATTGGCTATACATTGTAACGTTAGAACCAATTTTTTCTTTTCTTGTGAATAACAGGCAAAAGACTCGTGTAAAAGGGCGCTTTCGTAGATTGCTTCTTTAGCTTCGAATCTCGCAGCGGAGGTAGACGCTGCTACTGAGCACGCGCACCACTATCTGTGTCTGCACAATTCCAGGGATCATTTCTGGAGCCCGTAAGCTAGCGGGATGGCGGGTGTGGTTGCAGCTTTCGGTGCCTTGTCAGCTTACACGCGAACGGAGTGCACCTACACTCTTTCTCTTAAATGCAATATTTTATTTTTAGAGGGACTACCATAATTCGGGCGTATGAGAAATGAAAAGTAGCGTTGCATGACATTTTTTTTAATATCAAAATTGTTTTTATTGTTTCCTGGATAAGTGTACGAAAAAAAGTAACGTGGAACTAATTTGTAACCTAACAAGTAAAGTAATCCGCTACTTTTCAGCGAAAGTAATTTGTTACGGTAATCCCTTACACTTGAGGCTCGGTTATTTGTAATTGTAACCCATTACATTTTTTAGGTAACGAGCACAAGTCTGCAAATGATGCACTGCCTTCAAAGGACGTGCCACTTGGTTTCAAGCATCGTTTTGTGCGCGAACATTTTTATATTACTTAATTGCGGGAACTGTGCAGTCAACCGTCTGTGAATCCAGGATCTGAGGTGAAGAAAACCCGGCGGGTATGGCCAGAAGTTGTATGTACGAGATTTGAATGGCATGGCAATTTCTAAACCCTTTTGTAATATTCTGGACGATCAGTATTCACTCTCGTTTATTTTGAAACTTAATGTATAAAAAAACAATCTTGACATGTTGCGTGGCCTTCTGATTTGTATAGACTTGTTACTCACTGTTTTGTAGTGTGGTTTTATGTTTCTGTCTTCAACTAAACTCTAAATTATATGAAATATCTAAAGTTTGTCTAGTTTATGGTTTTTTTGTTTGTTTTATTTTGAAGGCGGTTAACATATCTTTTTGAAATCATGGTGACGAAAAATGTCGGTAAGGACGCGTGTTGTTTATCTCAACGAACACTAACTTCTCAAAATTGCTGCTCAAATAAAGGACTAATAACTAAAATATGACATTTCTAGATTACGTTTTTTAGGGTGTAGCACAATTACCCCGCGTGCAGAATCCCTGTTGAAAAAGCCCCGCTTCGTTAGCCCCACGTTTCCAAAACCCTGCGTTCAATGACCCTTTCCCGTATTCCCCGCGCGCCAAAAGCCCTACGTGCCAAAAGCCCCGCGTGCCAAAAACCCCGCGTGTCAAAAGCCCCTTGCTTACTCCCGTACTTTCGCGATTCAACCAACATTGTTCCATGTCTTAACTTAATCTGTTGAGCGCCTACTAAGTGTCTTGTGATTGAAAGAAAAAACAAAATAAGGTTAACTTCAATTGCCGAAAAACTTAGAATGACGTGCAAGTGGCCGATTGCGTAAATCTGCATCACCTGCGATGCACTCCGCTTTCATAGAGAGGTACTCGGACGCAGAGTTATGAACTTTGTTTACCTAGATGAGTACAAATATATTTTTAGAACGACGTAAGAAGAATAAAACTTGTGCTTGGTGCTGTGATACATATGGCGCCATAACCTGCGGTTTAACAGTTTTGACAGAAACCACTTCGTCGTAACTGTGAACCCACGCATGCTTCAAAGTCGACGAAAGCTTCGGTTCAATGCTTATTGATACTATTTGTAACTTCAAATGTTTGCCAGTGAATGATATTATCTGCGTACTTTCACTTATAACGTCGCAAGACGCGAATCTGTTGAGTGCACGCCTGAAGAACGGAAGCTTTATCCAGCTATTCATTAGTTGAGTCCCGGGTACCTCATGGTTACGTACACAAGCTGGCGCGCACACTATCTCCTAGTTAAAAACAGAATGCTCCGCCGCCACGTTGAGGTCCCGGCCACCTGAAGCGGAGGATTCGCGTCATGGGCTTCTAAAATTGAGGCTTTTGAAAGCGGGGCAAAAAGGACGAGGTGTTTGCCGCGGGTTATTTGACACGGGGCTTTAGACATCGGGTGCTTTCGTTCACCACCCGCTTTTTAATAGTTATTAATTGTATCAAAAAGAATCCAAAAACTAAAAATACAAAAATTAGGCTTTTGATAAAATTTTATTTTTGGCATGCAACTCTTGTTATTTATACACAGTTTACGGGACAATAGCTAGATGGCTAATCGACAGATCTGAATCATAATGTTATATTTTTAATCAGCTCGTTTTGTACTTTCCGTAAATATATAAAAAGATAACTTACCTTAAGTATAAACAAAGTAGGGACCTGTCATATTTGACAAGCAATCAACCTAGGAAGTCAGTTTCGCAGTTTGATAAAAAGATGTTGAAAATCTTATAAATATGAATTTTATCAAGAGTATTTTTATAGGACCTACCAAATTCTAGAAAAAGAAAGTTAAAGGAGGCAAAAAAATTAATAACGGCATTAGAGGGTGTCAATCATACGACCTGCGACGGCAAGGGAAAACGCTAATTTCTGTCGCAGCGCCTTCAACGCGCCATAACTCTAGTAGAAAAAATACAAGACACTTGCGGCTTGTACCCCGTTTTCTTCTAGAAATACCCCCAAACATAAGTTTTTATCGCAAAAAATAAAAATTAGGCACTTTTAACTTGCCCGATTGAGATGAAATGACCCGTATATATTTATATAATTTTTCTATTTAAACATATTATCCATGAAAATGAATGATACCGATTAATCAATTAAAGGCTGGCGATTAATAGGGTTACAGTTTTTATTCGACCAAAAGCCCTACGTGTGATACATTATAATATTGGTTTATTTGAAAAGTAAAGTTAGGGGATTTAGGTGCGAAAGCAACCACTTTTGACGTGCAACCGAAAGATCGGTTACACGGCGTCTTCTCCGCAATAAGCCTCCGTCAGATTGCGGGCACCTAGATCTGGATTCGAACCCTCCACCTGGTGCTCCCTAGGCCGTTGTTCTTTCGTCGGTACCACCGAGACGGCCAATGGGTGATTTGACATAACCTTGAGAAAATTCTGGTTTGTCAAAGTATTTATTTCACTTGATATACTTTATTTAAAATTACGTACTTTATAGTCTAAACAGATCCGACAATATTTTCCGCTAGGAAAAAAAAAAGAATATCTTGAGTTACAAAATATCGGATATCATGAAGAGGCGGACCCTCGCTTTAACGCGTACCATTGGTGTAGTCATGCTTGGTAGTAAATATGTTGAGCAATAACATTAAGCAGTTTTAAAATATTGAAGTCAAATGATTTCTTCATACGGTATCGCCATTGCGCATCCTTCAAGCCTAAACCGCGTTTTGAATTTCTGTATGGCGACGGCGGATCTTCAATTCGTAGGCGACGCTTTTGGGTACGCAGTTTTGAAACTCGCAAGTAGGAGTTCAATAAGTGTTATGAACAATGTCTGCGTGCACGTAGTTTTTTCTTAATAATATCGGCCGTTCAGTGAGTTACGTGTATCTTAAAGGTACTTAAATATGACACCATGAGGAACTGTCTGCGAAATACACAAACCCGTAAATTTTGCATTCACGATTTTAACGGTCGATTTCTTTCGATTATATTTGGTTTATCCGCGCTTATATGTATCATACATGAAGTATTAAAAAAAAAGAAACGATTGTTAAGATATTGACTTTAAAACACGGGGTCAATACCGCAAAACCAAAAAATGCTGATACATTTTATTTGCCCTTGTACTTTAATCACTTATCCTCCTTTATACGTGTCCCAATTCGCATAAAATGTTGCGCAACATGATTGAGTAAGGCTACTGAGCGTCTCTACAAAGTCGCCCTTTCTAATCTGAAGGGTGCCTCCTGATGCACGGTGTAAACGTCATACCAAGAGCTGCGTTCCATTTACCTGCAACGGTTATTATTATTAAGACGATTATCCCTTCCTGCAATGTCCAGTTATATGCGCAAAGAAAACGACACTCGTCTATTTTACGCCACCTATTTAAAGAAAAAAATTGGAATTAAAAATAAACATTTTGTATATTCATCCAAGTATATCACGCCAAGGACAAATTGCTTACTCTCGACCCCGACCGCCAAGAAGGCATATCCGGTATGGGCGACGAAAAAATATTAAAACGTTTCAACCTGCAAATAGTAAAAAAATAGACGGGACACAAAACGAGAATGAGTGACGGCTACGCTTACCTCCTAAATGCGTTCTATTGGCGTGGCGACGGCAACACAATATTTTCGCCCATACTGGAAGTGACGATTCTTCAAGATGGCGGCGCCCTTGTGAAGAAGGTCTATATGCACTAGTAGCCCCATCACTGATACCAAAAATACCAGTTTGTGATATTGTTTTATGGTGCCTGGACAGCGTCAAATGTAACGGTTTCAACTAAACATACTTTTTGAAAGAGCGCAAGAAACTCAGCCAATAGAAGAGCAAGTAAATTTCCGAAAAAGGGTCACCTTCTATTGTAGAAATACGATATAACCGAAACCGAAATTAACCTGCAGCTTTAATGGCGGTACGCGCTCCACTTACAGCCCGTGAAAGGTGGGATTCCGAAAGTTTTACTGCTGTACAGTAATGAGTTCAATTACATCGTTGTAAATCGCTAATTTCCTTGGCTACCACAAGTGTGGTTGCAAAGTCAACTTCAGGCGCTTAAAGACCAGGTTCATTTCCAAACTTTTGGGATGATTATGGGGTTCTTACCCTCTCGGCTGGGCTTAGTCGTTTGCTCTAATTGCCAGAGGAAGCACTCGAGCGATACTAAACGTGACCTGTTTATTTAAATTTAATATGCTAGGAGGTTTACTTAGCGTTTATTGAAAAATACATTGTCAAATACGTATTTGATGTGATTTATTTTTTGGTAGATTTTATTTTTATTTACTGTGCATAACGGCACTCAGGGCCACTGAAAGCTTTTGAAACGCACGGCGTAGCTTTTGCTCACGCTTTTTGCTTTGTGATTAGTTCTTTGGCCCTTTTGTCGGCTCATTCCGTCTTCTCATTGGCTGCGGAGCGGTAATTAGATGCATTTTTGAAGCCCACAGTGACTTTAGGGGTCTCTTGTGTGCGGCCTTTCATCTGCACGCCTTTTACTTCGTATTTTGTCTTATTGGAAAGAAGCGCATTAAGCGTACCAACTTTTCATTCTTACACGTATTGAAATCGGAATTAGTTAAGGACATTCGCGTTCTTTTTCGAGTTGACAATTTTTCGACGGTTTGCAATGACAAATGTGTAGTTTCTGGGACTGTACCCTTTAACTAATATAACGAAGACTGCGAAATGTTTTTTTATTAACCTTTGAAATTTTTATTTTGCTTTTAAATATAGGATCATTATAAATGCGACAAAAAACCTTCATAAATAATTTGAATAAAGGCAGGCTTTCGATTATGGATTTTGTTTAAAAGTACTGGAATTATATTAATAATAATAATAGCATTTCCATATTATTAATATTTATATTATTATTATTTATATTATTCAGAGATACCAAACCAAATCGTTCTAATCGTTTAATTGCAGAGGACACAGCAAAAGGTTTTTCCGATGACTTCAGGGTAATTACACAGATCAGATAGGTGCCCCTTCTCATGACTCTCATTGCGCTGGGCTTGACAATATCTTCCGCTCGATCTCAATCAACAAAGAGGTGGTCGAGGAATGTATGTAAGAAAAGAACAAACCAAAGTTGTCGGGTGGTCGTGACAGAATAACTTCAGATTATTGTACTTATCATAATTAATTCAACCCCATGCTGTGTGCGATATTTAACAGCTCATTAAATTCAGGTATATTTCCAGACATGTGGAAACTCGGTGTGGTTGCTCCAGTCTGTAAGTCATGAAAAACGGAAATTACATCCAATTATACACCGATCTCCCTTCGGAGTTTCTCCTCAAATCTTTTTGAAATGGTTGTTTGAAATGCTTTATAGTTCTCCGTCAGAAATTGCTTAATTCCCAACCAGCATCGATCAGTTCCCGACCGGTTGACGACAAATAATTTGGCTACATTTACTTCAACTGCTTCGTTGTGTGTAAAGAGGGCCAACTCGATGTATTCTATCTTGATTTGAGCAAGTCGTTTGACCTTGTTGATTACGAAATCCTGCCGTCCAAACCTTTTTTACTTTGGTGTTGGAGGAGAAGGGCTTCAATGATTCAAAATATTTCTACTGCATAGCAAGGGTTTCGTTCTAGTTGGTCATGTGACTTTCAGAACCTACCAAATGAACTCTGGTGTGCCTGAGTGGTTTGTTTTAGGCCCCCTCCTCTTTTCTATATTTGTGAACGATATCTCTCCTGCTATCTCACATCCTTTATATCTCCGGTATGCCGATGATATTAAAATCTACCGAGAAATTAGAACTACCTACTGATGACTGCGTAGCGCTGCAGACCGACGTAAACACATTCAACGTTGGGTGTAAAGAAAGCAAACTCGGTCTTAATCGTTCAAAAACTAAAGTAATGACGTTTTCCTGGAAAACGCAAAAAACAAAATCAATTTCTTTTATTGTATTGGCGGGGATATATTGTCTCGCCTAACGAAGATAAAAGATCCCGTTGTTGTCTTTAATTTAAGCCTGCGTTTTAGTGTTCGTGCGAAAAAAAATAGTTAGTGCATCGTTACGAGCTCTGGGCATCGTGTCTCGCTTGACAAGGGAATTCACCAATCCTTGCACTTTTATGAAGCTTTACTGTTCACTGAGCCGTTCACATCTAAAATACGCATCGGTGGTGTGGAATGGTGCCTGTAAAAGTAATTTTCTAAGAATCGAAAGTGGAAACAAAATTTAATTTTAATCTTTAAGCACCGCTTCGTGACAAGTGATGAGCACTCTTTGAATTACGAAGCTTATCGAAGCGTGTTAGGCTAGTGTGTCTACATCGGCGCCGAAAACGTCAGATTGGTTATTTTTGTTTAATACTCTGCATGGATTCTTTGATTTCTCGGGGCCTTTTATTCAAACCACATGTTAGGGTTCCTAGAGTTTCTACTTTGTTCAAGTCACCATTTTATATATCTATATCTTAATTTAAAAAGAAAGCCTAACAACTTGGTTATTAGAATGCTAAACAGGTACACAGATAAGCTTGACATTTGTTTTTAAACGAGCTCCCAGAATTTGTTTAACCCGACAGAAAATTCGTCTGAGTCAAGTCCGGTTTGAAAAGGCATTTTATTTTCAAGCGCACAATACTTTGCACTGCTCGTAGATCTGCCTTCATGTCCCCTTTATTTCTATATGGCACCCACAGCCAGCGTGATAGTGGCACATTTTAACTAATGACAACGCCTCTTTATTTTATATCTAGTTAATGTGTAATGAATTGCATTCCTTATTTACTCCAAACTACTTGTTACGTGTTTATCTTTCACTCATTTCAATCCGCGTATGTGCAATGCTTGTATATATTTTGCTACGAGTGATCGCAGCTATTGGTGTGCCAGAATGATGACCGCATAGTTGTTCCTAAGCACCCAGTAAAGATTGATTAATTACTATTATTATTTTAATTTTTATTTTTCATTAATATTTGTTGTCTCTATGCTTAAGTATAGCTATCGTAGTGAAGATTTTCACTTCTTACTATGTGGGGTTACGTTAAAGCGTATTGTTAGCCTAGCCTGCACCGTTGTCGGAAGAATGCGGACTGAAGGGCAATTCACGCATTTGTGTCGAGTTCGACCGAGTGCAGCTGCAACGGCTTGGGACGTACGGGTTGCTATGGCAACAGCTGTGTCGGCTCCAACAAAACCCGTTTTTACCCTGTTTTGTCGAAGCTGTTACCACAGCAACCCCCCAAGCAGCACGGATTTGGTCAATCATTGGCCAATGGCTGGCAATGCTCTTTCGGCCGGTGGCCAGACAGTGGCCAGCCACTGGTCAATGACCGGCCTTTCTCTGGTCATTGGCCACTGGCCCCTGGCCATCAGCCATCGGCCAAACATTGGGCAATGAATGGCCACTCTTTGGTTATTGGCCAAAAGACCATCGCCAGCCATTGGTCAATCCGTGGCCAAAATCCGTGCTGCTTGGGCCGTACGTCGAAAGCCGTTGCTGCTTGGCTGTGTGACCCAACCTAAATTGTATTTGTTTAAAACGCTCGATGGCCTGATCAATTCCCCGAGCCTGTTATCTCAACTGTGCCTTCTTGTTCCACGTGCCCCTACTCGTGTTCAGACATCTTTTGTGTTTCCGAAATGTTTAGTCCGGTAAATCCAGTCGCTATATGACTGAGTGTTTCAACCACTACTATGACAAAATTGATAGATTCCCCCCATGCTCGAGGTTCTTTGTTCTTTGTATTAAAAAGCTTGTCGGTAAAAATTGAGCATGGCTGAACGGCAATGTTATTTCTCAATCTCGTCAACTTGAAACGGGGATTTTGGTAAAGCCTCGGTTTGTCCTACTGGCTTGTGTTCCTTGTCTGCTGTTGCTGTCTCCAATTTTTTTTATTATTATTATTCATACACATGCACTGCGGCGTGATATGCTTCAAATTGATCACAGTTTGTTTTGTTTCCATATAATGTATTATGCCTGAATGTCTCAAGCACAAAGTCTATAGTGCATCTTCTTTTTGTATTGTTTTGTTTGTTTTTATGTATTCATTCTCTATCACTACGCAAGCACCAAGACCTCAGGGTTGTTCCTTTCCACTATATAATAAACATTGTTTGAATATTTTTTTTTATTGTTTTCATTTTATTATAATTAAATCTTCGTCGAGGACTTAAGAAAGTCGTTTCATACACACAAAACGGGTTTATCAAGAAGGTGAAGACCTGTGCTTGTACCACAAGCCCATTGCAGTTTCAGACTATGTCGGGCAACTAAAAAAAGTAAAGGACAAACATTTATTTACATACTGATACCCATAATGCAACTTCTCCAAAAAGGTTTACAAATATCTTCGAAACTCCTGTAGTGATCGTTACTTTTGAGATGAATTCAGAGTAGGCCTTCTGTTAGTAATATTGTTTGCAGAAACTTTTAACAATGAAACTACGGCCGAAGAAATTGTTGAGGCAATTAAAAAATCAGAGTCAGATCGTAGGAGCTGTTTTAGTGCCTCGAATTTTTTTAAAGGTAGCGCTGATTTATTTTCTTTTTTCAAAGTTGCGACGAGTAGGTCGCTGTAGACGATAAATTTAGCCAGTACAATACAACCACTAGCCTGGGGTCTTTAACGTGCACCACGAAGTAGTGATACACGACCGTACGCCAGTACGATGCTAATCCAGATCGAAAGAGGCAGGGCTGAGGATTAAACTTAGGATCCCTAAGTTTTGCAAAGCGAGCTTTCGCTCCACGTGCTCCGAGCTGGTGCGCGCTAGCCCACTCGGCCACCGATCCCACTGCAAGATGAAATTTGTTTTTGTCGTTTGCTTTAGAACATTTCCTGCTAGAGACGCCGGCACGTGCGTTGCGAGGAACACCATTCCATGCATCATAGCCTCCTCTATACTTACAAAGACTGGCAGTTTCGACGACGGAACCATAGAGTGCCCGGTCGCAGATTTCGAGCGTAAGGATCAGGTAGCACAGAGTATTTTTCGGGGAAACTGCACTTTTAGAAAAAAGGGTCAGTATAGTCCTCCCTAAAGGGAGGAACGCTCTTGACACATATGTTCCTTCAGAAAGGGAGAAACTTTCGTCCCTTAAGCAGGGGAGCAAAAGTTCGTCCGTCGACTGCATCTCATAATGGCGGCCACGAACCGAGCAAATCGAGCTCGATAAGGCTAAACGAGAACACTAAGTCTATTGTACGAAGCGAGAGGAGCAGCAAATAAAAACGTAACACGAGCTTTCCGCGAACTGTATTTATTTCCGAAGTTTTTTTACCCCTGCAGGTAAAGAAACTTACGTTTCGAAAGCATGCAGTCACTCAGTCTTCTCATCGTCAGCACTGCGATGTTCAACGGAGACAACCGGCACCCAGTTCGCGCACTTTGTCTTACCTTTGCTATTCCTCGAGCCACAATTCCTTCGTCAACCGTTGCGTCAGCCGCACATCACGGAGGAGTAAAAATCATTCGCCCGCAAAACCAAAAGCCGCTCTCAAAAAAAAAGCAAATCCGAAGCAACCTCTTGGCTTACCTCAGCACGGTAACACGAAATTATGGCGTAGCCGCGTAGCGTAAAAGGTTGTTAAATCGCTTGCCACCAGATGGCAGGGTCAAGCAGAGTAATCGCAAGTAGCTAGACTAGGTGGCGCTAGGTACCGACCAATTCATGTTTTACAAGAAAAGATATTTTTATTTTCTTACGCCACAATTCCGTTTCCTTTTCTTCGGGAATCTCCAACACATGTAGACACGTTACGCACACTACAACCATCAGGTGAACATATTTAGAGCGCATAGACAGGTATCGCACACACAAACATCAATACAACAGCACACTACCCCGATCACTACTCCCGAGCCCTGCGTTTCCGTCTTTTATACTGGTCGTTTTAAAGGGGCGGAAGTTTTCGGTGACTCCCTAAGCAATGAAAAATATTCCGAACATGTTCATTTTTTTCCAGCAATGTCATACATCTGAGACTATTTTTAATGGCTCAGGGGATGAATCTCTTATTAAAAAGAAAACGCTCGATCATGCCGTTATTATTTGAAAGCCAATAAATCGAGCCGCTGCAATGTGGTTCCAAGCCATGAGTTTATTTTCCCGCACGGCCCTTCGTAGCCAGTATTTCTATTGTAGTGTTTGTTTTTCTATTTGTGCTGTTCGCGCACGGCTGCGATTGCCGTCTTGAATTAATCTTTGTAGAGCGGATATTCACTCAGCTGGAAGTGATGCTTCACGTGCAGAGCAATCGCTTTTCGATCAACTTGAATGCAGTCAAAGCCGCGACTTGCGGCAACTGTTAAGTGTACGGAGCTACGCCGTTGCGAGCTCGAAAACTTCTAGAGCTCATCCCAGCGCGCCACTTGGAGGGCAGTTTCTACAGGAACCGTAATATATTTAAACAGTAAAATAAAGGATAGCGTGTTTTTTTTTTCGAATTACCTGTTTTTTTTTTTTTATGCTAAACTTCCATTGTAAATATAGGTACTTTCCGTCATACTTTAGTACTGTTCAGTCTTTTTCCCAGAGCGCAATCGCTCTCGGGGACTGACAGTCACATTGGCCACTGTACGATAGGAGCTTACCGTTCAGACCAGCGTTCCAACATGACTATCCACACGTCGATCGACTGCACCTAATCCCTCAAGTGGTTTTAAACTCTTTAATGTAAAGCGGAATGTCATCCTGCGACACCCCGCCCCCTCCGATCACGGCCCGACCAGGGGCATCAATGCCCGACAGTTTACGTCATCTCATCTTGTTGTTACACCACTGATACGCGAACACACGGTCACATCGGCGATAATTCCAGTCTTCTGTTCACAAGCCACAACACTGCCATCACGATGTCGCTGACACGCAGAAATACAGAATCACGTTGAACGCCGGTTGGCACTCGGCACGGGACAACAGAACCGAACTCAGCACGGAAGGCACCCAGGCAGCCGGCAGGAAAACTTGCCTGCCTTGGACGCAGTTCCCGCGATTTCCATAACGTCGAAAACGTCGAGAAAGATCCTCGTGGTTTCGCTGCTGTAGTTCCGCGTGTGTCCCGCAAATCGGAGACGGCCGTCTTACCCAGTGTATGTAGCGCTGCTGGCACTGCTCCGGAACTTCGCTGTTTCTAGCGGCTTCGTTAGCTAGTTTGATAAAATTAGTGGTAAAAACGTCAATGCAACCGAAATGTTCTTCACGTTTGGACTAGAAGACGGAATTACAGGCGGCCTTCGCTGCCGCTGAAGCTCAATCAACTCAACATTAATTTATTAAACAACGTGCGCGATGTGCTGGAAAAACGAAACCGAAAGAAGATGAGTTGGGAGGGCAAAAGCTTTCTCCGGTCTGCCTGGAGAAGGAGAAAAACGCCTCGGTGAATAATGAGGACTTTAATTTTCCTTTCATCGATCTGGGTTTGTTTATGTGTGTTCTGGTAAATAAAAATAAAAAAAAGCTTTACAAAAAAAAAAAAACTGCTTTTCTGGGGATCGAACCTTTGACCACTTGGTCAGTAGCGCGATGTTTTACCCCTGCGCCAACTGAACAAGGAGGAACTTGTCCTCCTCCTTTCAGCCGAACTGCCGTTCCTCCCTTCTCTGGGCAACTTGTCCGCACCAAGGAGGAACAGCCGCTGTTGCTACCTTTCTCCTCCTTTTTTTCTTAGAGTGTGGTGGTCAGCGCAGAGCTTTTGCAGCGGCGAGGACCCGAAGCATGGGTTTCAGACCCCACGAGAAAAGAAGCTGCGCGAAGAACGCGAGGAGCGCGAGCGGACATTCCATCGCTCGGGAGAAGTGTGCTTCGGCGTCTCGCCGCAGCGGGGCGCCCGTCACGTGGTTCTCCTAAGGCTCTCCTAAAGCCTCTCTATTTTGGGAAAAATGGCGCAATTTAATGTTGTGGAAATGCTCGAGACAGGTTCCGCGCGCCACTTTTGGGAAGAACATGGTGTCTGCAATCTAGCTAAGTGCTGCGCTGTGCCGCCATGATCTTCTCAAGGGCTGCACGTTGCACGTTCCTCGTGCATCGAAGCACCTTGCGCTACTTTTAATACATGAAGGTCTTTAGGCTCTCCTTAAGAGCCTACTCGACTTTCTGTCTCAGGGCGAAGACATCCATTGTTGCCCTGAATGTGCCAGCACGTGACGGTCTCGCGCACTCGGTGCATGACTTGGGCGGTAAAATGGCGTTTCTGCCTTTGCCAAAGCTACGCGCTCGAGCTGAGTGACACCGGATCAAAATGCATAAAAAAACGATTGGGCGGAAAAATGGTTGAGGTGTCGCCACTCAAGCGAAAGCGCACGTGTGTATGAAGGCGTTCTAGGCTCTCCTTTCATCCGTTGTCTGCCGCTCTACCTTTCCAATTTCGGCGGCCACGTCTCGTTCTGATCTGCCAGGCTTTATCAGAAGGCTATGCTCGCATTTTCCTTGATGCTCCGGTAATTTATTAATAGGTCTATTTATCATATTCGTTATCAATAGGCACAATCTTCAAGATCTGTAGACTCTTTGGTAGATAATAAAGGTTTCTCAAAGATTTGCCGCAGTGTAACCCCCCTCGTCGATGTCTGCCCTCGCACCGCCCTCTCTCTGTCGTTTTTCCTAGCCCCCCGCTTGCGTGCCTAGTTTCCTTCCCTTTCGCTTTCCCGGGGTGGCGTTCCCGTCACGCGTGTCTACTTTCCGCCGTGTGGCGGTCCTGTCGCGCGTGTCTACTTTCCTCCGGCTCCTCGGGGATTTGGGGGGGGGGGGGGGGGGGTCGTGTGCAAAACAACTTCACTGGTCATGCACCTTCACAGAGTAGAATGGCTCATGATATTTTCCTTTCTTCTTTTTCAATTTAGTTAGGTTTGCCAACATGAAGATTGTGAGGTTCTTCCTGGACACTACAAAAAACTAATAAATATTTATTGGTTCATTGTTAGATGGTAATCTTAAAACATTGAGAATCATCGGGCTCGGCCAAAAATTTTAAATGAGATGCGTATGAATATGCATTAATACCCCCCCAAAAAAAGCTCTCGCCAACAGTGGCTGGACGTCGCCCATGGCAGTGATCCAAAGTACCCTCAAACATAAACGAACCCATTTAGCACATTTGCAATCTTGGTTGAAGGTGCACTGTTATGCAGTGCGAGACAGACTGTGCGAACACTCGTCGCGCCGGAAATGTACTCGCCCAGAACTAAACAAATAAGCAACCGAGAAACTAAAATTTCCATAGTGGCAACCAGGCACTTTACAATTAATTGCCCAGATTTATCATGGAGAATAAACGCGCTTGTGCGGTTATGGTTTCGTCAAGACTCGTAAAAGCGCCGTTTGCTACGCAAACTGCTCGTTTAGTTGTCACAACGAAAGAATTCAGAAACAAGAGATCATCTGAAATATGTCTGCGCCTAGTCGTATTCTCTTAACTGAATTATCAAAGAGAAGAATGTATTATTTCTAGCTCAGGATCTCAACTTCTTCAGTATGCCCAAACTTTCTGTGGAGAAAAACAATTCGTTCAGGCCTGACAAAATGTTACTAGAAAAAACAAAAAAACAATTCACTTGTATTTTAGTGAACTTTCCTGCAGAGCATGGAGACAGCCAAGGGCGGCAAACACTATGCTCCTGCCTCAAGGCCATGGGCTTAGTGGGCCAATCAGCGCATCTAAGAGACACGCGCGAGTATATTCTTTCTCATTGTAGTTGCCCGCAGCCCTGTCAACGTCAAGGTCGGGAGAGGGAGGAAAGCTGCGTTTATAGAAATCTTATTTACAGGCTAATAATCTGGAGAAACAAACACGTTGTCTGGAACACGCAGAAGAAGATCCGGGTAAGAAGGGAGAACCTTCGTCCCCTCTTCTCCAATTGCTTGGGTAACGCCTCTCGCTTCTGTACACTTTAGAAAAAATCCCGTGCGTCTACTTTCCCGCACAATACTCGGAGCGCCAATCACCGCAACGTACGGAGGCAGCACAGCGAATGACGAAGCTGAAACATGTGTTAAGACCAAAAAGCGCAGCCTGAGTTGTGACATTAAGCAATGCAAGCGTGACGTTTTGCATTGCTTAATTGGCTCAAAATCAGACGGCGTTTGGTTTGGCATCGTCATTCGCTGAGCTGTCTCCGTAAGTTGCGGCGATTGGCTCTCCGAGAGTTGTGCGGTAAAGTGCACGGACGGCCTTCATTTAGAGTGTACATTTGGTTAGAGCTATCACGTGCTTCTCCTCCGTCGTTCTGACTGGCTCAAGGAGGCCGTAGCTTTCGTTCTTCTCCAAGTTTCGGTGAAACGAAGTTTAGAAAACTGCCAAGAAATAAAGAAGCTCAAAATATGATTATAGCAACCAAATGTGATTTGTGCATGGACACTGAGCATTATATATTACTCACTGAACGTGCATTCGAGCACCGTAATTTTAGCACCAAATTATATCCCGAGTTCTGTGATTCGCTAAGATCCTTCCAGTGTTCGCCGTGATGGGCTGTTCCCATGCTCTGCAGGAAAGAAAGCTCAAACACGTTTATTACACCCTAGGCGTCTATTTGTCGAAGATTTGTCGAAGACACCGTGTGTAATCATATCCCTGTAATTGGTCGATCCATACGAACTACGCGGATCATTGCGATCGACGGTGGCGTGAAGAGTTGTTCTTCTAAGAAATTGTTCTAGGAAACCAAGATTCCTTTCGGCGCTGCAGGTAACTGTTTTTCGTACGCTGTCTCGTTTTACATCCGGTGATAAGCATAAAATCACACTCAGTGACGGATAGTGCTCTTTTATGCGACCTCCAATAGAACCAATCATGGAACACGAAAAGTGCGTTACCACGGTGCTGACGTCTTTGTCCCTTAGCTGCCAGCGCCAAATCGAACAACGCGTACCGAATTCGCCGTAATTCTGCGTTTCTCTTTGTGTGTGACCGGTCGAGTAGGTGAGAACAAACCAACAAAAACAACATGCGCACGTGCGCCGTGACGATGCACTCTTTGGCGCCGCTTGATGGGCCGCATCGAAGCAATAGCGTCGGCTGCGGTCAGAATTAAGAGGAAACAAAGTTGGCGGAGAGGAAGTCGTCTGCTTCTTGCACAGGAGTTGCGGTGACGTCAGAAAGACGCCGAGCCCTGATTGGCTCTGACTAAAGGATAGTGGGTAGACCTCAAAGCAAGCGTGCCTCGAGGTCTGGCCACTATTCCTCATTCAGAACCAATCAGAGCTCGGTATCCTGACGTCATCATAAGCTTTGTAAAAGAAACAGACGAACTTGCCCTCCGCCTAAAACACTAACATTCAGAAGAAAAAAACAACAACAGGAGTTTACACCAACGCCCGTTCTGAAACATTTTTTCGCAGAACGCATATTTGTTAGACTGTCGCTCACTATAGTCACGGCTAAAATAAGGCCGCGCCTAACTCAACGGAAGCATCTCATTACCGCTCAGCAGCCGATAAGAACTCCGACGAGGGAAGAATAAAGCCAGAAGGCGTCATCACAATTGGACACGCCTCGAGTCAATTAAGCCCTCGGCGACTATTAGCGACGCGCGCGACCCAACGCGTCGCTGCGGTCGCAATTCGCGAGTAGTCAAACGCTCATTGCGATGTCTTTGTTTTTATTAACTTAACTTTCATCGATGACAATGAGCCTTGCGACTGTCCGTAGCCGAGCTACTTAGGGATTTGTGGAAATAAGCGCGATGTAAGAGTGCCCACTGTGGCAACGTTGGTTTGAGAATGCGATGACTCGAAACTTCCACTGTTTTGTTGACACAGAGTGTCGACTTCGTAGATCGCAACTGACGAAAAGCAGTCAAGGTTACAACTCACGACGTCATGGCGAGGCGAATTCTGGTTGCGACGTTACGAACGACAACAACAAGAAGGCGCCGCCGATATATCTCGGCGCGGATAGCCTCGGTCGCATAGAAGACGCTCCTTAATGATTAGATCTGTTGTAGGTGCGAAATATTTTTTTTTTAAATTGTTCTCACGAGGTTCTAGGGAGCTTATTCTTGGTGAACCATCACGGCGAGATTTGTTGTATGAACGCATACCGAGCGAGAGGTCAGTCCGGCTTCACATAAGATCAAGTTTACCTGGCTTCGTACATCCAGTCCTCTCTGGAGTGCGCCACCAGAGGGGGCCTGGGTTGGAGACCTCGCTCACATTCTTTGGACCTATTAGAGTTTCATCTCTCTTGACATAAGAGACGAACGCTTTTATCTGAAAAGTAAATTTATGTTTGATCCAGATTAGGACGGTGTAGTTATCACGTTACCTTTCATCGGCATCGACAAGACCAAAAACTTGTAGATGGTATATATATATTTTGTTGTTGTTGTTTCCCTGCCTTATTTTTTGTGCATTCTATCTAGACGTTCTAGCTCACTCGCTTCTGTAATGTCTTCGATCCCTGACAGACTATATAATTAATTATGTTTTTATTAAATAAATTATTTATATATTTGTTTATCTATTCCGTCATAAAATCAATAGAGTGCTAAACACAAAGTAACCTTACAAGAGATCTCACAACAACAAAGAAAAAACACTATTTGCATTGGTTTTTCGTTATACATCAATAAAGGCAAAGTAACGTTAACTCATATCTATTCTGTTTTTAAACTTCCCATAGAAAATTACCCCGAGAAACGTCCGAAGCAGCGTTGATTTATTTTTCTTCCAGGAGTGTTGTTACAGTTGCATTACCCTATATTTGTCTTTAACCAAACAGCTGAAGGTCCATTACAGTAGGCACTGAAATGATGCAAAAATCAAACTGTACGTTGCAATCTCCGACGTTGAAGCGAAAGCTTTTACGGAACCTACATTTAGTGGGTTTTGCGAATAAAGGCAATAGTTATTCTAGATAATCATGAATACTTATGACATAAAAATAACCAAGTATTTCCGAATAACCGCGTTGTG